>NC_059343.1:93343828-94653328 GCF_018350155.1 Leopardus geoffroyi
CTTTGCTTTCTCTGTCATAAATCTAGGAGAAGAAAGAGAGGTATAAGCAGTCATCATCCCTGCCATACGGAAAAGCCTAACTCATTAGAAGAGAATGAAGGCCAACAGACAAAGGAAAGCAAAGGCAAAATATGGACAGAGGTATTCCTGATGGCATCACTTGAGTGTCTGTTCTAGATATTTCAGATGCACCTTAGATTTCCCAGTTATACAAGCCAATGATTTTATTTTTCTTTTCAAGCGACTTGATTTGGCATTATGTCATTTGCAAATACGCTTCACCATAACTGCCATTGTCTACCTGGTTGCCTGGCTCCCTTCAGATTTCAGATATATCCTGTGTTCCAGCACCTCCTTCTCCTTTTGTGTAAACAGGACCTCACTCCATATCTGGCTCGTTGTGGCCCATGACCACTGAGCACCATCCAGCAGTATTAGACTCTAATTGGTAATGGAGCAGACATTTTGGAAGTAGCCAGTAGCCATCCAGTCAAGAAATTGGTCCTCAGCATCAGGGTAGGGTGAAGTAGAAGCAGACAGGGTTTACAACGAAACAGTGAGGCATCTCTCTTAATAGGGGACATATTACAATAATGAAGAAATCCAGAGGCAAACAATTCTCAGAACATGAAATAAAGTTGAGAGGAATGAGATTTTCAGTTTTTGGTGCCGTCTGGTTATTCTAGTTATCTCTAGTTAACTATTTACCCAGTTTCTGCCAGCAGTATCTAGTAACCCATTGTTATTCAAATAAGAAATGCGACATTGGGGCGCCTGGGTGGCTCAGTCGGTTAAGCATCTGACTGGCTCAGGTCATGGTCTCATGGGTTCGTGAGTTCGAGCCCCGTATCGGGTGAGTTTGAGCCCCGCTTCAGGCTCGCAAAGCCTGCATGGGATTCTCTCTCTCTCCCTCTCTCTCTGCCCCTTGCTCGCTCGTGTTCTCTATCTCTCAAACATAAATAAGTAAACTTAAAAAAAAAAAAGAAATGCGACATTAGTATTCAGTGGAGTGTGTGTTTCTGATTCTCTTGGCTCATTCCAATTATTCTAGTAGTCTGTAGTATGTAGCTGTGAGTTATCTTCTTACTGGGTAACTAATTACATGATTTTTCTATTTTTCTCTAGTTTCCTATTCTTCTCACTTGCTATTCTAACAAAAAATAAGAAGTTAGATTTGGAAGGAATGAGGTTTTTAGCTTCTTAGTTTCCTCTGGCTATTCTAGTGATCTTCACATAAGCGGTAGTGCAGTCAACACTTCTGACATCTAGTTATCAATAGTTATCCAAGCAAGAAATGAGAATTTAGAGTTGAAAGTATCATTCTAAGCTTCTTGGCTTACTCAAGCTATTCATTATCTAGTCATTAGTTAGCTAGTTACTAGTTAACTATTTTTTTCCCCAGTTTTCTATAGTTCTTAATTATTCTAACAAGAAATAAGAAGTTAGAGAGGATTTTTTTTTTTGTTTTCTTTTTTAGTTTCTTGGCTTCCTCTAGTTGCCATTAGTTACATCTCCTCATCAATAGTTGTTTGCTGAGGTTGTTTCCTTTTCTTAGGGACACAGCTGGATGACCTTGCCCAGTCCTCCTTTGTCTAAGTGGGACCACCTGTCTAAGTTCTTCCTTGTGCAGTGTGAGCGGAGCTGATGTGTCTTCTGGGCAGAGGTGGGTAAGAGTCAATGTGCTTTCTCCACACTCTCTTTCTTTCCTCTCCCTAATGATCTTAGAGATCATGTGTATTGATATGGTATTATTATATTATTATTATTATTATATTGATATGCTATTATTATAAGACTGAAGGGCTCTGGGTCGCTAAATGACTGGCCGGAATAGAGGCCCCTCTGCCTTCTTCTAATCACATTGGACTTTGACTTGAATAAGGAAAAAAAAAAAAGAAAGAAAAAGAAAAAAGAAGAAAAACCTCTACAGATTAAGCCACTGATATCTTGAGATTTGTTATGGTGTTTAGCCTATCCTGACAAACATATCCTATCATAATATTTATCATACTCTATTGTAAATTGCCTGTTTTATTTATCTGTCTCCTCCATTAGACTGTGAGTTCCTTAAGGGTAGGGCCAGACTCTAATCATGCTCCATTATATCCAAAGTGTTTAGTGCAATGTTCAGCACCTAGTGATTACACAATGGATATTATTATCACCATACAGTAAACAGATGTTTACGCACTGACAGTTTCTCCCTTATTATCTCACTAGTAAGGACCACTCTTCATTAAAGAGGAGATATTAATACTTTACTAATGGAGCCTCAGTCCTCTTCCTTAAGTTTTGATTGTAGGTGGGTAGAAGAACTTTGTAATGTTTTTGCTCTGAATGATAAGGTTCAAAGATTAGCCAGTGGCTTACTCACTGGAGATTTAAAGATTCTTCATCTACATAGTTGGGTTATATTTTAAGTTGCCTATAAGCAGCCAACAGAATTTTTCTAAAAAAGCTGAATTTCTCTTATGGAGTCCATAGATGTCAGTATAACATAAAACAAATGTATTGAAAACTGGCTTTGTGGGATATACATAGCAAGGATATTTTGAAATTCATATATAAGGGGGTCTATGAAATGGCAATTTGCGTATTCATTCTGGGTAAAAATCCAACCAAACAAAACACAATCAGCTAAACTAGTATTTGGCAATAGTCAACGAAAAAGAAATCTGGTTTTTTGAGTTTTTCACTTTCCCAGGTTGAGCAATCATATATAGGAATGAGCCTAGTGTTTTTTAAATGAGTGTTTATAACCATCAAGCAAATTTGACTAAAATCTCATCAATCTCTAGCACATGTTTTGAAATGTGACAGTCATTTTCTAAGCTGGTAGGAAAAAGAAACTTGCAGTGTTAGGTGGAAACATTTTTCGAGTCTTAGAAAAGGTCACTGAAAAGATTTCTGAGAAAATTCTAGAACATTCAGGCTATGCCACTTCCTGAATCGGTTTGTCCAGTTGAAAAGGAAACTGAATCCAAATAAAAAAAGAAAGAAAGAAAGAAAAGAAAGAAACTGGGGGTTATCTCAAGGTCTACTTCATGTCAAATAACCATTTTGCTTTTATTTTTCAACTATCCTTTTGGCTTTGTTTGATGCAACCTGAGTATGTGCGATATTACAGAGTGCTGCCGGGCACTGATTGACTCTAATTCAATACGCTGGGTATACTTGTCTTTACTGCGCTACACATATCCTTGTAACAAATCGTCTAAGGAAAGTGCAGGGTGACAGGGAGCTATTGTGTCACTACTAAATGACAATGAAGATAAGGTTGCAATTTTCCAAATGAAAGTTTTTATTTATAATTGTATATGTGGCACATTCCTTAACCCACTTACATAGAAGACATTGCCAATTCCTTCTGAGAGTCAAGAAGGGACAATTAGGTCCATATTCATATGCTAATAAGCATTGCATTACTTAAATCTGTTTTACTTTTTAAATGATGAAAATGAGAATTGAGCAGTGGCAATGGAAGCATATAAAAGTCGTGATTATCTTCTTCAAAGTGCGGCTTTCTACATTGACACGTTTCAGCTAGCAGGCTTAGTAGCTATTTTTCAACAATAAAATTTGGTGAATGAACCTCATTTTCCCCCATAGCCTTTAAAATAAGAGTATATCAAGCTACCTTAAAAACATCTCTAAGGAAAGCAAAGTTTGCTACAAATGCTGCAAACTTCCCATTTTTTTTTTATTTTTGGAAGCCTGCCTTCATAGAATATGCTAGAGACTCCATCTAATTTTTTTTTCCCGTTTTAGGAAAAAAAAAAAAAATCAGCAGGAATCAGAGCAGAAGGTATTCCTGTGTTCTCATTAATTGGTATTTGTTGTTAAACTCCAGAGAGTTTGGGGAGCATGGCTATTTTAGGTCTTGGAGATTAATCCCGATAGATCTCACAGAATCCCTCAGTCTTGAGATGCGTTGTCGGTCACAGCGAATATTCAACAACAAGCTGATGTTCCACACTTGTTAGGTGGGCTGCCTGATGGTTAATAAATAAGATCAAGGCGTGAGGAAATTACCCCTTGACTTACTCGAGGGGTAGATTTGAATTTACCAAGATTATCAGGAAATAACCCATCATGAAATCCAAACGGATTCACACCTTAATCAGGGTGTTTTGCAGTGCTTGGGTTGCAGCGGGCATTGATTTTTTGGCGCATAATGTTGAGCATTAGCTCATTATTGAACATTAGCTATATCACATCACTGAGCGACCTGCTTGTCTGCTGCTTCTCACGTTTAATATCCTGAACACAGTAGTGGAAATAGAGATGAGAATGCCACACGCTGCGGTGGTGAAAGTTTCCTCTCAATCAGGACTCTTAGGGGACAGAATCGGGGGTTCTTCAGGTTCCTCCATTCCTCATTTATCTAGCACAAAAGGCAACTGATTCTTATGCATACCAACTCGCAGTGCAACCTTGGGTAAGTCACTTAACCTTTTGGTGCCTGAATTTCTTCATCTGTCAAATGCCTATATCCAGGATCACCGGTCCCCCAGGCGGCTGGTGTAAGGATAAAATAAGATAATGGTTGGAAAAGGGCTTTGTAAATTATGAAGTGCTGTGCAAGTGCCCTGTTTTAATAATAATAATGTGTTAAACAAATGGATGTGGCTTTTGTTTCTGCTGCTGCCTTTTTGCCTTAGAGAAGCTAGCCATTTGCACTCTTGCTCTTTTAAAAAAAAAATCAGAAATTCGGAATCCATCTATCTGGCTACTTCGTGTTCGTGAGGTTGTTCCGGGGCGAATTGCCCTTTAGTAAATTGCACAAGCTCCAACTCTGGTTCAAACCAGAAATAAGCAGGAAGATATAGTCTGCGGCATTTGAAGTCTTGTAAAAGTTATGTTTCTATAGGACGGGATAAAATGATCTGAGTGGAACTACACATGCAGATTCTCCTCCACAGTGCCTTAGAATCAGGGCAACCAAACAAAGAAACAATCACGTTTTGAACCTAATAAGTAGTGTGAGTGAATGAAACAGGGTGAGTTGTCATTTTTGCTTTTCCCCATGAAATCATCCTGAGATATTGATCGATTCCACTGTGAAATCCAGACATTGTATGGACATTCTTTTAATCAATAGGAGAATGAAAAATATATGTCAAAAATTTTTTTTAATGTTTATTCATTTTTTGAGAGGCAGAGAGAGAGAGAGAGAGAGCGCGCACGCGAGTGGAGGAGGGACAGAGAGAGAGGGAGACACGGAATCTGAGGCAGGTTCCAGGCTCTGAGCCATTAGCACAGAGCCCAACGTGGGGCTGGAACCCAAAGATTGTGAGATCATTACCTGAGCTGAAGTCAGATGCTTAACCGACTGAGCCACCCAGGTGCCCCCCAAAATATATATGTTATATGAAAAGAATAAAAAGGTTGGTAAGCCATGAAATCTCAACGTGCAATATATTGTTAGGTCTGCATGAAAATATTCTTTTGGAAATCCGACATCGCTGCTGATCTAAACGCAGGCTCACTGTCACCTGGGAAATCATAACTTTTCTTATCAAGGTATTGCAAGTTCTTGGGTGTAATTTAAAATTTTGGAAAACGGGATCTGAGATTTAAACTGAAACTAAAACAAAATTAGGTAACCTCTTGACCGACTAAGAGAAGGATCCTCAAATCCTTTTGTGAGAGCAGAGGTGGATCATGAAAAAACATTTGGGGAGTGAGAGCTTGAGGTTATTGAGTGCTCCCATGGAAGGATAAAACTTGGAGGCTGAAGAGGCCTCACTTTACTTAAACATTCCCCCCTTGTAGACACAGCCAAAAGAGACGTTTTATGACTGCGGTGACCTTGGAAAGACAGGATTGCACAATTTCACACACCTGTTACAGTGGCGCTCTTTAGAAGTTGCCTTCCATCAGGCCTCTGGCCAGCCTAAAGAGAATTTTAATTAAGAAGAGGTTTATGAGGTAACATTGCTTGGTCTCTCTCTTCTCCAAAGCCCTTTTTTTTTTTTTTTTTTTAAATTTTTTTTTTCCAACGTTTATTTATTTTTGGGACAGAGAGAGACAGAGCATGAACGGGGGAGGGGCAGAGAGAGAGGGAGACACAGAATCGGAAACAGGCTCCAGGCTCCGAGCCATCAGCCCAGAGCCCGACGCGGGGCTCGAACTCATGGACCGCAAGATCGTGACCTGGCTGAAGTCGGACGCTTAACCGACTGCGCCACCCAGGCGCCCCTCCAAAGCCCTTTTTGATACGAAGCAGAAGGTTGTTCAGTCAATCAGTTACTTATCAGGCCTATCTTGATGATACCTTGGAAATCAGTATGCGAGGTAAATTGTCCTTAAGCTGTTACTATACTGTCTTAGGAAGTGTGCGCTCTGTCTGTTCATTTCCGAAAGGAGATTTTCTTCATCTTGAGACTCACAGCTGGAGCATGACTAAAACCTAAAACCAGCCAGGAAACCTCCTGCTGGGTGCAGTTTCCCTAGCTTTCAGCATAATTATGCAAATCCATCTTTGACATTAGAGAAAGGCCAGTGACAATGTCAGGCGAATGTTATCCAACTTTCACTTAGCCCCATTTTAGGTATTCACCGAGCTGATATTCAAGCGCTGAAATATGAACGCCATTTAAATGTCTGTGGGGGTTGCATTTTGGTTCCTGCTACTTGAGCGGTTCAATTAAAGGAAGCGACTCATCCACACAGAGGCCTCAGAGGCCTCTCCACTTCTGTCTCCTCAACCAGCTATGCTGCTTTCAGTTTCCTGGTGGTTCTTGTAACACTCCCAGGCGGCGGTGGTTTCCATGACACTGGCCACTGTGAACTCTGCTATTCTGGAATTTGGTTATGTCTGAATGTAAGACAGAAGCACCTGCAGCCAGCGTTTTGTCCGGACTCTTCTGTTTTGTTTTGTTGATTTGTTTTTATGTAGCTCTACCCAGCACAGCCACTGTGGACTAGGAGCCATAAACATGTGGCTTTTCACATAGAAGAAAGTGGTTACAGAAATCGATCTTATTGGTTGGTCATAGAGGCTACAGAGAAATATGTTTGTGGACATCATGAGCTGGAAACAATCAGAGTATTACTTAGAATGGCCTCTCCATTCTGTATGCGAGTTAGACAACCCAGATTTTCTGATAGCCAACCTAGTATGCATTCTACTGCATGACATTGTTTCTAAGGAATGTTTGAAGTCTAGGTCTAGCCTTTCACTGAGGCAATATGGACATCTTCTTCTGCCATAGAATTTGGGAGGTGTCCAGAACCTCTGGAGAGGACCAGAATCCAAAGCCTTACCTCTACCAAAGCAGGGAGCTTGGATATTTGCCCAACAGCAATTATGACTATGAAGAGCAAATGACCCGGAGGATGATGTTTTGAGGAAGGTTGAATTACTGAAGGAGTTCACATATTCCAGAAAAGATCAGTTGGCTTTGAGAGACTCTGGTGGCTTCACTGAAGTAGATTTCTTTGGGCAAGCTGGATTCCATGACAGTTAAGTCAGCCTTGGTATCCAGGAAGTCTGGAAAATATGCACAGTCCATTAAGAAATGTGTTATGGGTTTTCAGGCTTTACCAAAGAGTGACTTGGGAGATTACCAGTGTAGATTACCAGGGCTTTAAGGGGTATAGACCAGAGGACAAAAAGGGGGAAGCAAGAAGGATGGAAGGGGAAAATAAGACCCATGCAGATGAAAGGATAATTGAACAACAGAGAGGTATATGAACAGGAATTCAAAGAAAGGAGGCAGGGATCTTAGTATCCATAATGAGCTCTTAACTGTTGAGGTAGAAATAGCAAAGCCAGATTGACAGACCCTGTAAATAGTATAGACAGGACATAGGGTGCCAAAGACAGGATATAGTCTAAGAGTAGAGCTGCTCATGAACCAAACTCTGATACCCGAGTTAAGAAACTGTATCTCCAAGTCTGAGTAAGAGCAAACAAAAACCAGAGATGGAAGGGACAAATCTGATATAAGAACCAATACAGTGAAGCCAGGACATAAAGAAGGCACTCCATGTTTCTGCAGTTTTATTCCCAATATCTAGCATAGTGCCTGGCACATAGTAGGAGTTCAATAAATGTTTGTCAAATGAATGAATTATTGACGTGTGTTCTCTCTGAATGACCTATTCTTCCGAGTTGGGTGACTGGTGATAGGGACAGAAAAATGGAATGAAAAGAACATGGCAGAAAGGTGGGGGGGGGGTAGATTTGAAGGTAACACTTGGGGGGCATGGATGGATGCCTAAAAGATAGACTTAGTATAGTTTATTAATCTGCTGAAAGCAAACTTTTTGTTTCCTTTTATATAAAATGAGATGATATCTCTTTGTGAGCATACTCTTAAGTTTGGAGTGTCAATGTAAATATGAATTATTATCATTATTGTGCACCGTAGCTAAGTCAAGATATGTTTGTTTTCCCTTGTCTGTTTCCTTGGAGCCTTTGTGACTTACAGAATGGGTTTGGGATATACATGGATTTGGTAAATCTCAATGTATTTCTTCCCCTCCCCATGTGAAAAGGACTAATGTGAGGATATTTCTTGTTAGGCTCATATGTCACTACTTGTATCGACTTTAAAAGAGAATCTTTAATGCCCTTATGATCAAAGGGTACAAGGAAAGTCACTAAGTTACCATGCCAAAATATTTATTGGTCATGACAATTCAAAAGCACCATGTTTATAAGAGTCTCCCACCCCCTCAATTTTTTGTTTCTTTTGTTTTTTGCAATGGAACATTGCAGATTGACCTCAAATTCCAGTTCAGTTTAGACCCATAGGAGATACTTAGCAAATGCATAGTAAACAGGGGCGCCTGGGTGGCTCAGTCGGTTGAGAGTCCGACTTCGGCTCAGGTCATGGTCTCACGATTCATGGGTTCAAGTCCTACGTCGGGATCTGTGCTGACGGCTTGGAGCCTGCAGCGTGCTTTGGATCCTGTGTCTCCCTCTCTCTGCCCCTCCCCTGCTAGTGCTCTCTCTCTCTCAAAAATAAGCAAACATTAAACAATTTTTAAAAATGCATAGTAAACAAATGAATCAATGAACTCAGAGGCATGATATATGTTGTGCAGTAAAGGAGATACTCAGATGTCTCACTGGTACTCATCAATGAAAGAAAATAGTATTGTAATCTTCCTTTCTGTAGTCAGCTTCTTATAACCCCAGCTGCTGGGTCATGATGTCCTTGACATTCAGCAAAATTGACTGTGTGAAAATGAATCATTACAGAATGTTAACTTTTTAAAAAGTCCAAATTCTAGATGCTTGAATTTTTGCTTACTGGTCCATAGTAGTTTAGCCTAGCGTCTTTGGGTTTGAATTTCACCTTTCTTCCTTTGCACAAAGTTTGTGTAAGGGCGTCTCACTTTCCTGTTCCATGAAATTATGATGATGACAATATCTGTTGTGTAAGGTTATTGTGAGGTTTGTATATTGCTAAATGTATATCACTATGTAACAGTGCTTGGCTCGTAGGAAGTCCTCAATAAGTGTTTTCTGTTAGTATTATTTTTTCATTATTATTTTAAAAGATTTTTATCAGCAGATAGATGAAAGTCTGGGAGAACTGCTGGTAAACCAAGCTTAACATGCTGGTAAAAGTATTCTGTAGTGCTTTCCAACAATTTGTTTTAAATGTACAATGATGTTTTAGGATAGTAATTGAATTGTGAAGAAAGTGCCATATGGGGAAAGGAATACAGAGATGAGACTTAAAAGAGAAAAAGAATAGCTTAGGAGAGAGTGTAGAAAGAAAAAAGGACCTCAGACCTGAACCTTAGAGCAAACCCACCAACTGGAGTTAGTAAAGTTAGATGGAGCTAGTAAAGCCAAAAGAGGAGAGTTCGAGAAGTAGAACTAGAGTATCTACGCAAAACACAAGGGAGGAGACACATTTTACAAGGGATAGGTCAGCAGTTTCAAATACATCTGCAGAGGAAGCAAGGATGATTAGGTTGAGAAGTCTATTCATTTTTGTTAGATTGTTTCTTGATAGCAAGGATCGAGTTTTACCAATATTTGTATTCATTTTGCCGGCATGGTGCCTGGCTCATGGTAGGTAGTCAATGTACATTTGTTAAATGAATGAATGAGAGGGACGTGGGAAAGGGGATTTTCGATGGAGTTTCACGACAGAAATCGGATTTCAAAAGGCAAAAAGTAATTGGATGCTGAGAAGATGGGAGGCACCAGTTGAGGAAATGATTATATCACAGGTGGGAGAATTAGGAACATAACTGAAAGAAGTCACGAGTAAATAAAAGGTCTTTTTGAAAACACTGTTGGCGGGGGGGAGGTGGGGGACCTGGGTGTATTTTTTATGTAGAGAGAAGAGAGCAGTAAAGAGGAAGCGATTGAAGATGTCCCCAAAAGAAGGGGTGAATGATGGAAAAAGAAATAGGATGGGAAGGAGAAAGTACAAGTGGAACACCTTATCCTCTGTGATTTAGGAAAGGAAGGTCTACGGCCATACCACCCTGAACGCGTCCGATCTCATCTGATCTAAGAAAGGAAAGTCTGACCAAGGTGAGGTTTGGGGATGGAAGGGAGGGACCATTAGAGATAATGTGTCGGGTGGTCTAAGTGTCCTTGGTATTGGAGAGTATGGGTGGGGCTAGGGAATTGAACCAGAAAGATCAGAAACAACTCTACAGGATGCTTTATCTCTGATCTGTGGGGTGGAAGATTGGGCCCACTGGCCTTGGCCAAAGGCTAAGGGTTTCACGTATTCCTCGGGTTCTGAAATTATTTCCTAAGAATATTTTGTATATTTGGAATTAATTTAAGTCATTCATACTAAAGCTGAAGGAAATAGATAGATAGATAAATCTTTTAAGCACCAAGCAGCACTTTTATAAAATGGTGTAAATTCATGTCGAGTCCTACGAATGTTCATTATTATCAATAGTCACTTTGGCAGAGCATAATTAATTTTATTTCGTTTGCTCTCTCAACGCTAAGGCAATAACATTTTTAAATCTAGGAAAAGAGATGCTTTAGTGTTTTCATGACAATAATTCAAATGTGTAAATTACTGGTTTGTAGGTACACACCTTGTAAATGTCACCGTCACATTTGTAGCTCTGTGGATTCCAGGATTTGAATTTAATCAGCCTCTGTTAAATAGTTTTTGGTGAGTTCTTTTGTATTTGTGTTTTAATGTTTTTTGCCTCATCATTTAAAAAATTTTTTTAAGGTTTTGTTTAAATTCCAGTTAGATAATACACAGTATAATGTTAGTTTCAGGTGTATAATATAGCGATTTAACATTTCGGTTTTTAAATTGTTTTATGTTTAGTTTTGAGAGAGAGAGAGAGAGAGAGAGAGAGAGAGAGAGAAATCACACAGGGAAGAGGCAGAGAGAGAGAGGGAGAGACAGAATCCCAAGCAGGCTCTGTGCTGTTAGCACAGAGCCCAATAATCCGGGGCTCAAACTCGTGAACCATGAAGTCATGACCTGAGCCAAAGCCAAGACTCCCACGCTTAACTGACTGAGCCACCCACGTGCCCCATGATTCAACATTTCCATACAACACCTGGTGCCTCATGACAACAGGTGCCTCAATACTTTTTTTCAAAAGAGAAGGATTGATATATGTCTGAATGAGAGCAACTGGACTGAATCTGAGCCAAAAATTTCAAGTTGATTTGGTCCATTTTCCTTAGAGTTTTGGATGTTTCTGTTACAGGAAGTTGCTTAAAATCTCTAGGTTTTTCCACATCCACAGCTTTTAACATCTATATTTCACCCTCAATGTCTCTTTCCATTTGCTTCAGTGGAGAGAGCAAGAGAGAGAGTGAGCTGATGAGAGGCAGAGAGAGAGGGGGACAGAGGATCCAAAGCGGGCTCTGTGCTGACAGCAGAGAGCCTGATGTGGGGCTCCAACTCATGAACCATGAGATCATGACCTGAGCAGAAGTCAGACGTTCAACTGACAGAGTCACCCAGGTGCCTCAGATCTGGATCAAATTTAATACTTGGTGCTTCCTTGAATTTTGGGGGCAGCCTACAGCTTTTATATTGGCCAGTTTATAACAAAAGCTGATTTTCCCCTCTTGCAGTTCTTCATGATTTTCCCTGTTCATTCTGCTCTTTGACCGCAAAATTACTCTTTAAAAACTTCAATGTGTGGTTTAAAGTCTGGATTCCGATTGCTGAGAGTTTCAGGGTTTTACGCTTTTTGTTTTTGTTAAGGCAGGATGTTTTGATTTTTGAGAACTTGTTCGTCAACTATCCAGCTTATTTTGCATGGATTTGAAGTTACCTTTTAACATCTCTGTCTTTTGTGTTTAGTATATTTAAGGTGGACGCCATTATTATAACCCATTGGCCACGAGTTCCTGAGGCTCAGTTCTACCACAAGTTATTAAATTGTAAAGATATAGTTTTAACTCTCAAGCATGTAGATGCAAAGGCTGCATTCAGATATTTTCTGCCCACAGTAAGTTCCATAACTGAGCGAGTTTCCATCTTCACTTTGGCCACTAGATATCTTAAAACCAAATTTGAAGTCTACTTTCAGTAACTTCATACGACCACAGGTATACATTTCTGGCGGCTGATCTCCCCCGCCCACCAGTTTTATGATTTTCCATTTGTCCTGTTTCTTTAAACTTTTGGTTTGAGGTTCCTGGCTGGCTCAGTCGGTTAAGTATCTGACTTTTAATTTTGGCTCAGGTCATGATCTCATGGTTCATGAGTTTGAACCCCCTGGCAAATCTCTCTCTGCCCCTCCCTTGCTCGCACGCTCTCTCAAAATAAATAAATAAACTTAAAAAGTAAAATACACTGTTTTTTTTTCTTATTTTATACATGCTTATGACTTCAAGCCCTTGGCAGAAGGAGGTAGATGATAAGTAAATACAGATAAATGGGGTCTATAGCACAGACTTCCTATAACCTCCTGGTTTTCTGGAAGACACTTTAAGAAATTTGTTATCACCTCCTAAACCAGCACTACCATGGATAGGAATGTTTACCTAGTCACTTCCTAAGAGGTTTCTGTGGAGGAGCCACACGACATAAATCTGGAGAAACTTCCAGCCACATCGACTGCCATTATCTTATCCCTGAAGGGTCAATAACCTTGCTCTGTTGACTCAGTTGGTCCGAATTCTGAGTGTTTTGAGCAGGCTTAATATTGGTAACTGCTCTTTTGATCTAGGAGACATTTAGCAATACTGTTTTACCACCTAGGAGCTTTTTCTGGGCCATTAAAAATGTCAAATTGAATCCAGTCAAGAGTTTTACCATGTTCTCCATATACAGGGTGATTCTGCTGAATCTTATTGAAGAAATCATCAAGCAGTATTGAGTTTGATGGTGCAACTCAGGGTCGTAAGCCCTCAGAGCTGTTGCTGAGGATTTTGTTATTTACGTTTCTGACCTCAGGGTGGAAACGTGCCCCTTTTGACAATTTCACGCAATATGTGGATCTCATGTGAAGGTAGAAAGATGAGCGATCTTAAAATGGCATATGTTTGTGACCTGCAGATGGTCAAGAACACCTTATGAGTCTGCTTCGCATTTTCAAAGTCTATATCAAGGTAAAATGGAATCTCTTGGCACGTTCGGCTTCACAACACTCACCTGGCACCAGAGTACCATTCCTTCCACACAACACACAAATATTATACAAAAACATTGCCTTGCTTCCTGGAAGAAGAACACATAGTAGTTCATGAAGGAACAAGCTGAAAGTTTCTACTTAGCTGGCAGTTGAGATTTGAGATGTTATTTAGGCCCCAGTGGGGGAGTAGGCGGATGGGGCAACAGGTGGTTAACCTGACCTAGGCTGATAAAGACTGGGTGCTGGGTGTCAGCATGGCAGGACTTCCTGCTGGAGACACGGTGGGCCTCTTGTGATCTATCCTGGTTTGCCTGTGCTTCTGAACTACCTTATTCTTTTTTTTTATTGAACAAATTTTGCATACAACAGTTGTGTAAATTGAAGGCGTACAACCTTCAACTTTGATAAATTTATATATTGTAATATGTTGCCATTATAGTGATATTTATCACATTATATAAGTATAGTGCAGCATTGTTGTTTATAATCGTTACACTGTACATTAGAGCACTGTGGCTTGTTTAGGAGTCATTGCGAGTTTGTACCCTTAAACAGCACCCACCCCCTCTTCCTGCTCCCTCTCCCCTGGTAACCACCATTTTACTGTTTTTTTAAACAGATATGATTTTTTGTAATTTTTTAATGTTTATTTTTGAGAGAGAGAGAGCGCACGCGCGCGCGCATGAGTGGGGGAGGGGCAAAGAGAGAGGGAGACACAGAATCCGAAGCAGGCTCCAGGCTGTGAGCTGTCAGCACAGAGCCGGATGCAGGGCTCAAACCCACGAACCGTGAGATCATGATCTGAGCTGAAGTCCGGCACTTAACCAACTGAGCCACCCAGGCGCCCCTGATTTTTTTTTTAATTCCACATATAAGTGATATTATACAATACTTGTCTTTCCCTGTCTTACTTATATCACTTAGCGTAATGTGCTTAAGGTCCATCCATGTTGTCACAAATGGCAGGATATCCTCCTTCCTGATGGCTGAATAATATTCCATTGTGTATATTTACAACTGTTTTACACATTCATCCATTGGTGGGCATGGAACAAACTGATCAAAAATGGCAGAAGAGCTAAATAGACACTTTTTTTCCAAAAAGGACATGAAAATGGCCAACAGGTACATGAAAAGATGATCAGCATCACTCCTCATCAGGGAAATGCAAATCAAAATTACAGTGAGCTATCCCCTCACACCTGTTAGAATCATCAAGAAGACAAGAGACAACAGGTGCCGAAGACGATGTGGTGAAAAGGGAACCCTTATACACTGTTGGGGGGAATGTAAATGGGTCAACCACTATGGAAAACAATTTGAAGTTTCCTCAAAAAATTTAAAATGCAAATGCCATACAATCCAGAAATTCCATTTCTGGGTATACACCCAAAGGAAATGAAAACAGGATTTTGAAGAGATATCTGACCTCCCTTGTACTTAACCTATAAATAGCAGTCTAACTCTGACTTCCTGTGTCCCTGACACTTTCACCTCTGGAAAACCATAATTTAACATCCTAGTCTCCATGTTTAAAACCAAGCATGATACAATGGTTCCATCACCACCCCCAATGCCTGCCCTTTTTCCTGGTAGTTTTACTTCTCTATTTGATCCTTGATCACTTCCAAACTCAGACAAACCCAGTCATTGTTATCCAAAAGGAAGGGCCTGGGTCCTAAACACTCTATGAAAACAGGTTCAAATAAAATATGTGTGTGTGTATATGTATATGTATATGTATATGTATATGTATATGTATACACACACACATATATGTTTTTTTCTCTTGTGCTATGGCATTGTGTTGCTAAGAGAGATATTCAAAATATTTAACAATCAGAACACAATGCCAACAGTCAAGGTGACTCTGCAAGTCTTGGAAACTTTTAAGGCTGTAATTGGGCATATCAGCTGAGTATCAGCCTTGGCCATAACATTTCCACCAGATGAATCCTAAAGCATTTTACAAGCATAAAGTCAGTCTTTAATCAATCAATCAATGAATCAATCAGTCAATTAAATGTTTATTACAAACCTACTATGTGCCACACACTGTAAAGTCCTGGTTATAATAAGACCTATGAGCTAAAAAAAATTTATAAGCTATTCCTATAATTATACGAGGGTTGGATTTCCTCCGAAATCTAGAAGAATAAATACTCTGTGCTGATGGGAAACTACGTTCCTAATGATTTGGACAATCTAAAAGTGATAAGCATCAGGTTTTCTTATTTATAATATCAGTAGGGGAAGGATTTAGGATGTTTTTTTCTCCGTTCTGGGGCCCCAAAGAACTGTACAGGAAGAGGTGAGTTAACTAAACCCTTAAGCGTAATGCCCAGGAAGGAGAGGGAAAAGAAACTTTCATATTACTTCTGGACTTTCATATTTTTATTAAATTAAAGAGAACTTATTTCCAACAACATTATTCTTAATTTCTTCAGGTGCTTTGATAGTTGGTGAGGACCTGAAACTACAGACTGTAGACCAAACAGAAGGGAGAAAAGACATTCAAGGTGAGCACTGAGGAGAGTTTGCATGCCTAATGATCAAGAATTATCCAGAAATCTTGGGTGTGGGGGGGTGTCTCCCACCAGGCTGGGGCCAATTATCCAGATGTTGTGGCTGGAGTGAATGATGTGGGAGGGTTTGCTCTGCAGGTAATGAACTTGATGAATGTTCCTTTACTTCAACATGCGGCACAACTGAGCACATATATTCCTCTCAGGATTATATTTTTATAGCAAAGCCAAAAAGAGGTATGAATCCAATGCTTCATTTCTTTTCAAATTAGCATTTATTTTGGATGTCTTCTGAATAAGGGGAACATGAACTATAACATCAGGCCTTAGGAAACTCCTGTGAAAGAAATTCCTCTAAGAACCTTCTGGATGCCATGAGAGTTTTGAATATCTTAGAGAGCCTGACATCTTCTGGACACTGATTGATGCTTAAACCATCTCAAAATCCGAGTGTAAGCTGGCAGGTAAATAGTAAGATGCTCAGTAAATGATGCTGGCTGCACAAGTGGATGTGTAGTTGGATCGGAGGGAAATGTAACCGATTTTGTTTGAAGAATCATTTTTGCGTTGTTTTGCTTGTTTTTCTTGAAGAATGAGGAAATTTGAGAACTTTTACTTTTCGAAGTTTATTCATTTATTTTGAAAGAGAGAGAGAGAGAGAGTGCGAGCATGGGAAGGACAGAGACAGAGGGGCTCGAACTCATGAACTGTGAGATCGTGACATGAGCCGAAATCGAGTCGGACACCCAACCCACTGAGCCACCCAGGCCCCCTGAGAACTGCTACTTTTAACAGAACTTTCTGGCATAGACAACAGCTTCCCAGAATACATTTAGTGAAGGGAGTCATCAATTGCTGATTGAAGGCTGAAGCAATTGTGATCCTTACTTCCTTTCCTCATAACATTCTCTTCCGTCATAATGTCTCTTGCCCAATGATGAGGAAAATGAATTATTTTGTCTGATATCTCTCCTGGGCAGGGACCGTGTTTACTAGGAGTGATCCCACTGAAGGCATTGTCAGAGGAGTTGAGAAGGTAGAAACAATTCTGCTGAATGTAAAAGGAAGATAACTTAATAATTGTTTAGGCCTCTGTAGTTGCCTTGATTATGACTTTAAAAACTTATCCATGGAGGAAATTACACCTCTATAAGTAGCACTGGTTTTAGAATTCATCTTCATTAGTGTCCTTTATCATGAGTAAAATGCCTCCTCAGAGGGGGAAATTTGTTTTAATTTTTTTAATGTTTATTTTTTTTTGAGAGAGGGAGAGACAGAGTGTGAGTGGGGGCGGGGGAGAGAGAGAGGGAGACACAGAATCCGAAGCAGGCTCCAGGCTCCGACCTGTCAGCACAAAACCTAACGCGAGACTCGAACCCATGAACCGTGAGATCATGACCTGAGCTGAGGGAAATTTTTAAGTAATCATGGTAATCATGAATCTTTGTTCCAAGTCTGCCAAAAAAAAAAAAAAAAAAAAGCCCTTTCAGACACTTTTCCAAGAATAGTTAAATAAATTTAAACACATTTCATTTTTAAAAACACATTAATACATTTGTTGTACTTTATGCACAATACTAAATAGTTTGCTTTAGTGATAGTGCATCTAAATGCTGTTTTTTAAATTTTTTTTTAATTTTTATTTTTCAAGTTTATTTATTTATTTTGAGAGAGACAGAGACAGTGTGAGCATGGGAGGGGCAGAAAGGGAAGGAGGAAGAGAGAGAGAGAGAGAGAGAGAGAGAGAGAGAGAGAGAAAGAGAGGAAGAATCCCAAGCAGACTCCACACTGTCAGCGTAGAGTCAGATGCTGGTCTCGAACTCACAAAAACTGCGAGATCATGACCTGAGCCGAAACCAAGAGTCAGACCCCTTAACCGACTGAGCCACCCGGGCACCCCTAAATACCGTGTATTTTTTTTTAAAAAGAAGACTATTCAGAAAAGGTAGAAAGAAGTTATAACCCTTTGGTTTTGTTCCAATTCAGATCATGTCTACATAATGTTAATCTTAACAAATTACCTGCTTTGGTCTTTGATGAATCTATCTGTGGAAACTAAAGACTATCTTCATCTGCATAGTCAAATTGTCATATTGTCTAGGAATCACTGATTCTGTCCTTAAACATTGTAGCATCCACAAAGTCCTTACAATGACTGTACCTTGAGAGAGAGCCTAGCTGTTGTTTGTCGAACAAGTTACTTGTTTTTCAAGCTTCACAAATCAAAGGGGCTAAACTTTCTTGATTGTGAATCTTCAGGGAAAGGGCTCAAATTAATTTAATCATTTTGAAAGCACCAGCTAAATTGTCAGTACTATGCCAGGTACTGCATCTGGAAAGGGAGATAAATGGAGCAAAATGCTACTCTGTTTATTTAGAGCTCAGATATTTGGCACCTGCAAATGCCTAGAATATTTGCAAACTGAAGTAAATAAAGAAGCCTCCAAGCACAACCATTCTTTTGCAAAATAGCTGAGAAGATGCAATGTGTTTGGCTAATTTTCCAAGCGGAATAAAAGACTGTTCTGTTTGACTAGTGAGGATGTCTGTATGAGTCAAACCTTGATAGTGACAGCATTCCAGTTTTCATAAAATGGAAACAAAAAGATGGAAAAAAAAGTTTATTTTCACCAAAATGTACCAAAACCTGGGCACGCCTTGTAGTTTTGCACGATTTTTTTTGCAACAAAATGCTTAAAAGGCTGAAGTAGTCAAGGACTTCCATTTTCCAAGGACTTCTCTGAAACTTTTGGTATTCAAATCATTTTCTTCAATGTATCTATCTTGGTATCATCCTTGCTAGTTTCCTTTTCTTCATTCTTCTTTTGATAGCTGGACTTACGGTACCAGATCGGAGTAGTTCCTCAGCATCAGTTTCATCAACTGTATGAAATCCTAAATGTGTTGCAGGATTTGTAGTTTCACTTTGAAATCGGTTTGCCTTGTATTGTCTGACAATATCAGGAAACCTGCCAGACAATGATCAACATAGGTTCCTACTAGGCAGGAAGAGATGTTTGGGTAGAGACTAATTTTATAGGTGGTCAGTTCATTTTTGAATAATTTGTATTATAATAACTCTTGTTTCTCCCTTCATACCCTCTTAATTCTGGGGACACAGGTAATGGATACTCGGCTAATGAAGAGGAGAAATTCAGAGGCTTTGAATGAGATTATTTAGTTACAGTGTTCTAAATGCAAGATTTTGCTGTACTCTTTCATTATCAAAAAGAATGTACTTATCTCTTACACTGAAGCCTTGAGCACATATTTTTATTGTTCTAAATGTTAAATGTGAATGGATTCAGTCTCCTCTAAATGATAAGGAACTTCCCAAGGGCAGGACGTCTGGTAGCAAAACAGAATATATCTAACATGATGGAAGGATACTTTTTGAGGTAGCACTCAGCCCAGAAGTTGTTCATTTTCTTGTTAAAATTCAGAGTGCGTTATAATAATGTCTCCCAAACGTGTCCTTTGGAATTTTTACTTTCTATGAGAAATTAACAGATGTTCCAAGAGAAAACATGTCCATGTTCAAAATTAACTTGGGAAAGGAATGCAAAAAGGTGCAGGTGCCATCGAAAACAACATTGTGGTTCCTCAAAAAATTTAAAAATGGCACTACCATATGATCCAGCAATCCCGCTATTGGGTGTTTATCCCAAATCAGGATCTCAAAGAGCTACCAGCACTCCTATGTTCACAGCAGAACTGTTCACAATAGTCAAGATACAAAAACAATCTAAATGTCCATCAGTGGATGGATGGATGAAAATGTGGTATATACGTAAAATAAAATACTATGCAGCATTTAAAAAAGAAGGAAATCTTGTCATATGCTACAACATGGATGAAACTTGAGGACATTCTGCTAAGTGAAATAAGCCAGTCATGAAAAGACAAATACTGCGCGATTCCACTTAAATGAGGCATCTAAAGAAGTCAGTTTCTTTTTTTGTGTAAGATTTTATTTTTAAGTAATCTCCACACCCAGCGTTGACCTCAAACTCACAACCCCAAGATCACGAGTCATATGCTCTGCAGACTGAACCAGCCAGGTGCCCTAAAATAGTCAACTTTATAGAAACAGGAAATAGAATGGTAGTTGCCAGCGGCTGTGGGGAGGAGGGAAAGGGGAATTGTTGTTCAGTGGGTATAGAGTTTTAGTTTTGCAAGATGAAATAGTTCTAGAGATCTGTTGCACAACCATGTACATATAGTTAACAGTGCCATACTCTCCACTTAAAAGTAGTTAGATAGTAAATTTTATTATGCGTTTTTTTTTTTGCCACAATAAAAAAAAAAAGCTTGTGGAAAATATCATACGTTGAATCTTCCTTTAGGTATTTGCCTTGAATATTAGCATAGTATTAGTGTTGAGAATCACTCCAATAAGGAAACTTGTTGAACTTTCTTTAACCCACTACTTCCCAAGCTCATTTTTTTTCATTGTTAGTGAGGAATATTTATTAACCTTCTAGAGGACATTACCCAGCACAGCACAGAGAGAAAAAAAAATTATTTCCAGGCAGCTGTAATAGATTCAGTTTTGGAGATAAAATATTTAACAGAGTCCATAGTTCTTCGAACATCTATAAAAGTCATTGCAGGAGTAAATAAAAAAAAAAACCAAGAGCTATAGAAATATATTTGATGACAACTGTATTTAGTTCAGTGATTCCCGAACCTGGCTACATCTGCTGGGTCACTTTAAAAGACATAGTTTAGGCTTTCTGATTTAATAGATTTCAAGAGCAGCCAGGTTTGGGAATCATGACTTTCGAAGTCTGAGTTTTGAATAATTGCATACAGAGAGATTGAGAATCATTTGAGGTTTTCATATTTGCCATGATATAAGGAAATGAGGGCACAGATGATGGATGAAGACAGGATAACAAATTTTTTTCACGAATTCCTAAGAAAGGACTGGAAGTCAATACCCAAATCCTTATTAGTGATGCTTGAAATTATTTGCATATCGGTTTATACATATTCATGCTAAAGTGAACTGCTTAATAAATTACACACATAGTCCATTACATACAGTAGGTTTTTCAACCTGTAGGTCATGTCTTAAGCATTTTGTCTGGTATTATTCATGTATTAGAACTGGTGTTCTCCTTTGCTGATTATAATCAGGATTTCTTGGCTGGAGAGTGGGCAGACAAGCAAAAAGTTCTTCTTCTTTTTGTTAATGTTTATTTATTTTTGAGACAGAGAGAGACAGAGCATGAATGGGGGAGGAGCAGAGAGAGAGCGGGAGACACAGAATCCCAAGCAGGCTCCAGGCTCTGAGCCATCAGCCCAGAGCCCGACACGGGGCTCGACCCCACGAACCGTGAGATCGTGACCTGAGCCGAAGTCGGACGCTTAACCTACCGAGCCGCCCAGGCACCCCAAAAAAGTTCTTCTTGTACATTGGCACTATACCAAGACCTATTTCTGGGTTATACTCTCTACATGGTAGACAAACACTGGGAAAGAGAGTCAAGGAATCAAGTTGTTGAAAAAGAATTTTAAGAAGAAGAAAAGTAAGCACGAAAATATGAGGATGTAGCATAAAAATAACATTAGGCTGCAAACCGTTCTTGTTAAATCATCATGAACTCAAACCCAATCAACACATAAGCAATTTGATAGGTCGTAGGAGGATATGGATCACAGCAACACAAATCAAATTAATAGGGTTGATTTCAGGAGCTAAATGATCTTTTTGAAAAAAAAAAAAAAAAAAGAACTCAAAACTGAAATGGTTGGGGGCCTGGCTGGCTTAGTCAGTAGAGCATGAGACTCTTAATCTCAGGGCTGTGAGTTCAAGCCCCACAATGGGCATGGAGCCTACTTAAAAAAAAAATTTTTTTTTTTTTAATTTAAAAACTGTAATGGTGGCCTCAATCTAGGGATTTTGTGTTAATTCATACTCAACATGGACCGAAAGTGCCAGAATGCCAAACCAATGATACCTGCCCCCATACCTGATACTTGCAATTCAACCTGAGGGGTTTTATTTCTCTATTCTAATGTTTTATCTCTGATGTTAAGAAAAGCAAAATAAATGTGGGATGGAGGTAGCCAATAGGCGCGCCCGCTGGAATGCCTGGGTTCAAACACAAGCCCTGCCACTCACTGAATGACACTGGGGAAGTTGCTTTGCCTCTCTCAGCCTCTCTCCTCAACTGTAAAATGTGGGAATATAATCACACCTATCTCATAAGGTTGTGAATGTTAAATAAGATAATGTTTGTAAAGCACCCAGAATACTACCTAGTCTATGAAAAGCACTCAATAAATGGTAGCTATTATCATTGTCAGTCATTGATTTCTTGCCATGAGCAAGTTTCAAACTCTTTCCTGAGTCAGGATTCTAGAAAGAGTAGACAGTGCAGCATGGAGAGTAGAGCGGGGGGCTAGAAAATGATGAGGGACAAAATGTACTCACTAAGGATTAGACCTATCTCATGGCATTCCAGTTCAATCTTAACATTCCCCCCCACCCCCCAGTTTGGATAAATCTTACTCCACATGATGTTTATTGTACTACATCTATATGTCATTTTATATTATAAAACTTGTTCTCCTGACTGCATAGGGGAAGGAAATTTCTTTGATATGCTAATTCTAATTTTTATGGAAGTAATGACTCCAGGTAAATTATTTTCGTCTCTTAGACCAAAGCACTTAATATGGCAACTGCACAAGAATACTGTTAAGGGTGTCAGAGCTCATTTTCTAAGAAATTGCTGTCAGAAGAGAAGCGATCACTTAGCAAAAAGAAAGCCTTTCTCAAGATTGGCATATTTCATATCTCCAGGAAAAGTTGTTGGGGTGGGGGCTTAGTATCTAGGCTGACAGGCAGAATTAGGTACTTTTCAGGTACTGAACTCTTTCTTTTTCTTTTTCTTTTTTCAAGTTTATTATTTATTTCGTGAGAGAGAACAAGTGGGAGAGGGACAGAGAGAGGGAGAGAGAGAATCCCAAGCAGGCTCCACGTTGCCAGCGCAGAGCCCGACGCACGGCTCGAACCCACAAAGCATGAGATCGTGACCTGAGCCAAAGTCAGACACTTAACTGACTGCACTACCCAGATGCCCCTAAACTCTTTATTTTACTATTGTCTGTGATATTTGGATTTCTCAGTCCACCTAGAAATGCTCCTGACCCATGACTTTTAATTTGTTTTGTCACTCAGATATACACTTGATATACTATAGGTCACCATATCAAATGCCCCGGTAGATTTTGTTACGATTGTAGGATGGGGGGAGGGGGTTAGGAATGGTGAAAGAAAGAGGCAAATCTCTCAAGACAACAGACTAAACTGTTCATCCTCTGCCTGCCACCTCCGTTAACTCCCACCACTCTCCATCCTGTACATTCTTTTCCTTGTCCATTATCTGTCTAAAATGCTCCGTGCTTTCTTGCTCCCCCCCATCTGTTCTCATTTATTAATTCATTTCACAAACGTGTTTTGAGCGCCTGCTATGTGGTATGAACTGTGCCAGAAATTGGAATTATGGCAATAAATAGGACAGATGTGGTCTTGGCTTAACATCCTTTTTTTCTTCCTATCTTTATTTTATTTTTTTTAAGTTGATTTATTTCGAGACAGAGAGAGAAAGAGCGCAAATGCACGTGAGCCAGGGCGAAGAGAGAGGGAGAGAGAGCATACCAAGTAGACCCCACACTGTCAGTGTGGATGCCGATGCGGGGCTCGATCTAATGAACAGCGAGATCATGACCTGAGCCAAAAGCAAGAGTCAGATGCTTAACCAGCTGAGCCACCGAGGCACCCCTTTCTATCTTTAAATGTATCTACCATCCTTCAAGACCCGACTCAGGTCATCCTATTGTATGTAACTCTTTCTGCTTCTGGCTGCAAACAATAGCATGCCTAATTCATAGCAGCCAAACCACAGGGCCATCAAAAAGGAGGTAGCCCCAGAATTGATCTGGTGTCTTAACCATGTCATTAAGGAGACAAGCTGCTTTGATCCTTCCACTGCCTTCCTCGGGGAGTCAGCGATGTCTTCCCTCACAGTTTGAAAGTGGCTGCTGTGGTTCCAAGTACCACATTGTCACATTGCAGCGTCCAAAGCAGGATGCACCAGCAATGCCAAAAGGGCTTCCTTTTTCCGTGCCTTTTTCAGAAGCCACAGACAATTTTTAGTCACGGGCAAAGCGGTATGGGGTTGCCATTGCTGGCTTAAATCATTATGATTCACCTCGTAGGTCTGGACATATTGCTGCCAGAACCATATTGGGGATCCGTTAGGAGAGAAAGAGTGAGAAATTACTGTTGGCCAGGAAACACCACATATACCAATGCCTTTATGATTTTGATTTGTACATTTATTAGCTATGCTACCTTGGACAAATTAGCTACTTTTTCTAATTCTCAGGTAATGCATCTGCCAAATTAGGCATAATAACACATATCTCATAGGACATCCAATGAAATATTTCTTTTAAAAATGCCTCACACACAGTAGATCCTCAAATGTTTCCTGTATACATAGATTAGGCATGGCCCTAAAATAGCAGATCTGTAACCATGTTCCTAGATTCTCATCTCTAGTCTCTGTCTTAGCTTATACAGATAATTATATGACGCTTTGCAATGTTGGTTCCCCGTGTATATGCTGAGTAAGCGATTGCCCATGATTGTAATCCAGAGTATTAAAAGAGACACTCAAATCTAAAAATGCCTTTTTCACAATTCCTGTGGCTCGTGTCTCCTGGTATAGCTCGATGATCCTTAGAAGGGTAACACAGAGTAGCATTTATCAGGTAGTAAGATCTTAGTGTGAATTGTGTGATCAAATCTGTTTCAGCCATAACTTAAAGTTGCAGGATGAGGCGTAGGTTTAGAAATCATATCCGGTAGGATTAGCTCATTTTGTTTCATTTGGGTTCCAGAGCTCAGGATATAATAAATTAGTTCATACTAAGGTATAATATCTAACTCTAATCTAATATGTTAAATGGCCTAGTCACCTCTAGGTCACACTCTTGAATCACACAGATCTGAGCTTGGATTCCAACTTATCTATCCTCTTCGAGCTGTGTTCTCTACCTGTAAACTAACTGAAAATAGTAGCAATAACGTTGTCGAGTTGAGAGCGTTAAATCAGACTATACAAAAGGGCCTAGAACACTAAGGGTGTCCACATGTTCACTAATATTATTGTTCTTTATTAATATAAATCTTTTAATCAAAATCATGTTATAGTACAGAAATATCAGGGAAGATGATTCTTACCTTGCCTTTGAAGAAATGGACACATAAAGCTTCACTGATTTGCTTTCCATCTTACAGGAAGATAATGATAGAGCCATAGAATATAGAATATAGAAGGCAAGAATATAGAACGACCTTCTGCCTGGGTGACTCAGTCGGTTGAGCAACTGACTTCGGCTCAGGTCCTGATCTCACCGTTCATGAGGTCGGGCTCTGTGCAGACAGCTCAGAGCCTGGATCCCGCTTCGGATTCTGTGTCTCCCTCTCTCTCTGTCCCTCCCTCCCGCCCCCACCCATGCTCTGTCTCTTTCTCTCTCTCAAAAATAAATAAACATTAAAAAATATTTTTAAAAAGGAGTCTCTCAAAGACCTCTATCTTCTTGACCAAAACTGATTCCTAATGACACAGCTAGTTTGTGGCAGCTGTTTTGATAACAGGAACAGGGTTAAAAAGACTGTTTTATGTTTTAAATTAACGAGCAACATACCCCACAAACACTTTGGTCCTTCTTCTATCTACCATTGCATCCTTCTCACCCAGGGTCAGGAGGAATCAAGCTCTCACGTGGAGAACCGGAGTTTAGATGTTGTTCCATGGTAGGTGCTCAATAAATACTTGCAAAACAAATGAATTATTTGGTATTTTTTAAGAGCTGAAAATGTAATGGTTAGAGTTGGCTTTTTTTTGTTTGTATGAAAATATAATGACCCTACTGGATTTTTACAACTGGATCGTTTCAGCAACATATTTCTAAAGACACTTAGAACATAAGAATGAACCAGGCAGGCTGGGACTTTTAATTTTTCTAATTCAGATCTGGACTTTGGATGAGCTTTCATTTCATACAGAATTTGACTTTAATAACGTTGGTCTTCTCTCAAACTGCTCACAAATCACTTCCTGCAGTGAGAGCTAATTTTCTAAAGGAACAGCAAAGCTCAATCCTCGGGGGCAAACTCAGCTAGGTCTTTCTGACTTTTTGAGAAATGAAACATTTAGACAATGGTTTAACTCTTTTTCTTAGAACAATCAGCATAGATGTAGCGCCTTGAAAAGTAAGCGGTTGAAGTAACCCTGAATTGGGAAAAGATGACAGTCTTTTTAACAGTGGACATTCTATAGTCATGACTATCTTTACTCTCTCCCTACACCTCTTTTTGGGTCCAGACAGAGTTTTTGTTTTCTCCTCTATCCCTAATCCCAGGAAAGGGCTTCTTCTCAGTCCTTTTAGACATCACAACAAGTATAAAGTTGCTCATTAATTAATTCACTCCTTTGTCACGTTGTTTACTGAGTGTTTGCTTTCTGCCGGGCACTGGTAAAAATCCTGAGGAGTCAGAGATGAATGAAACATAGTCTGTACCCTCAAGGAATTCACAACCTCATGGAGGTAGACCGACAAGCAAACAGATAAATTATAAAGTGACATAGCTAAGTGCGATTGCCGAGATATGAGCCAAATACTGTAGGAACCGGAATGCTCTGTCTCCCAAGAGTATCTGATTTATCATCTGCATCCCTAATTCTGAAAGAGAATGCAAGGTCCTCATTAAATGATTTCAAGCCTCATAGAACAAGCTGGAGAGATATTTTTGGCGAAGGGCAACTTCCTGTTGTCCCTGGAATAACACAAAGAGGCTGTATACCCCATGTTTGTGTAAGACTAGTCTTGCTACTAATAGCATGTCTTGCAGCAAATTAGTAATAACAGCATATGGCTCAAAAGGAAGTACTCGCACCAAATAGCTGGAAGAAAGACACGTCTTCTGCAAGGTATCTGAAGCAGTTCTGGGGATGAAGGTACCATGACACGGAGGGTTACCTATTTTGGGGTGCTGACGCTAAAGCAATGATCCCACCTGGCACGGCAAGTTTAATGGCAACTAGGCAACTGACAAAATAGAAAGGAAAACAGTGACTATAAGCACTCAGACATGAGAAGTTGTTGGGTCTTCCACCTGTCCAAATGGTCCCGTTCGGAAGTTCTCTTTTATTTTGCGAGGGGACCCTGCCATCCCACTGCTCAACAGTGGGGAAAGACCCCTGAGATCAGTTCCTCTGCCTCTGGATGTGAGAGGTTTGACACATATGACCTGCCTAGCAGTGGAACGCTTTTGGGGCGCCTGCCTGGGCGGCTCTGTTGGTTAAGCTGATTTGGGCTCGGGTCATGATCTCACGGTTCGTGAGTTCGAGCCCCACGTTGGGCTCTGTGCTGACAGTTCGGAGCCTGGAGCCTGCTTCAGACTCTGTGTCTCCCTTTCTCCCTTCCTCTCCCCTGTTCGCACTCTGTCTCTCTCTCCAAAATAAACATTAAAAAAAAAAAAAAAAAAAAACAGTGGAAAACTTTTGCCGATGTTGCCTGCTAACAAAATAACAAACAGATAAAACTAAACAACAAGTCTCTCTTCTTCAGGGCAAGTGTGTTAAGGAACCTGCACATGAGGAATACTGAGTTTGTCATGGGATTGTAGGATACTTTACTTTTACATGAGGCTTCATTTTGTCTTTCCTTGATGCTAGGACCAGTGATGATATTGTTTTTCTTGTGACTGTCGATATCATGTGTGAACACAATCTTTGCCAAACCATTGATCTCTTGGTATCAGTGTGAGGAATTCGTAGCATGCTCTCTAGATTGGAATATCATTTGTTTTAAGGTATATTTCCCAGTGTGATGAAAACCTCAGACCATCTGGTGCTATAGACCGAACGTGTGCGTCGCCTCAAAATTCAAAGGCTGAAGCCAAATTCCCCATGGCATTATGAGGTCATGAGGGAGGAGCCCTTATCAAAGAGACTCGAGAGAAGGATTTCATCAGACACAGAACCTGGAGACACCCTGATCTTGGATTCCCTAATCTCCAGAACTGTGAGAAACAAATGCTGTTGAAGCCACTCAGACTATGTCCTTTTTGTCATAGCAGACTAAAAAGACTGAGATGTGTGGTTTCCAGTCCAACGTGTAAGGAGCTTGGAAGTGGCCACTACATCCCAGCAAGTAAAAATGTAGAACAGGTGGAAACATCAACGACTCTTCTTAGATCCATCAGAGAAGTAAGGCCACAGGGCAAACTGTTACCCCCCAAATGGGAGAGACAAGTGAATACAAATAATCACAGGTTACCAGAGCAGAAACCCATAACTAGAAGCCTCTGCCAGAACCAGCGATGGAGTAGAAAACCCTGAGTTACAGTTGACAAATTTCGGGATGCTTAATGTTGACAAATTGGAGAATTAAAAACTCCAGGAGGAGCCAATCATAAGGAGGGATCCACACTTTCGTGAATGGTATCTCTAGGAGCTTGACCTGGTTTTAGCAGTGAACGTCAGAGAAAAATTCCCCCAGGCTTTTGGCAGGAGGGAGGAGGGGAAAAGTAACCATTTTGAAATAAGCTAGAACATTCTATTCTTCTTAATAAGGCCTCCCTCAAGATACATTATTTTACCAGAACCTAAACTATTGGGTTTTTGTTTTCAGAGACTAACCAACCAGAGGGAAGGGAAATCTGCAACTCCAGCCCTCCATGTCCATCCTGTGCCACCTAAGGGGGTTAAATAAATGGACAGGTACTTGGGAAGTTCACAGGCTAGAGGCATAGGCTCACTAAAAAACTGAAATCTAATTGTAGGGCTATAGAACACTTCCAGTCTCCCTCCCCGACATGTTACCACCACATTACTAAAGGCCTATTGACAGCAGTTCCTTTTGCCCAGTACATCATGTCTAGCTATCAGAGAAAATGTCAAGGTAGCACAACAAGACTCAGATATGGCAGGGATGTTGGCTTTGTTAGACTGGGAATTTAAAATAACTATGATTAATATGCAAAAGGCTTTAATGGATAAAGTAGGCAGCATGCAAGAACAGGTAAGAACAGGTGGTAATGTAAGCAGACAGATCAAATTCTAAGATAGAATAGGAAATAAATACTGGAGATAAAAAGCACAGTACCAAGGGCGACTGGGTGACTCAGTCGGTTAAGTGTCCGACTTTGGCTCAGGTCGTGATCTCGTGGTTCGTGGGTTCAAGCCCCACATTGGGCTCTGTGCTGACAGCTCAGAGCCTGGAACTGCTTTGGATTCTGTGTCCCCCTCTCTCTCTGCCCCTCCCCCTGCTCATGCTCTGTCTCTCTCTCTCTGTCTCTCAAAAATAGACATTTAAAAATTAAAAAAAAATTATATAAAAAAATCAGAGTAAAAAATGAAGGATGCCTTTGATAGGCACATTGGTAGATTGACCACAGCTGAGGAATGAATCACTGAGCTTGAACTTATCATTTTTTTTTCAGTGTATTTCTTTATTTTGAGAGACAGAGAAAATGAGCAGGGAGCAGCAGAGAGAGAATCCCAAGCAGGCTTCATGCTTCACACTGAGCTTGACATAGGGCTTGATCTCACGACTGTGAGATCATGACCTGAGCTGAAATCAAGAGCTGTACAGTTAACTGACTGAGCCACCCAGGCGCCCCAGTAATAGAAACTCCAAAAATGGAAAAGTGAAGAGAAAAAAATTACTGAAAAAAACCAGAACAGGATATCTAAGAACCATGGGACAACCATAAAAGTTATAATGTGTGTGTAAAGTGAATACCTGAAAGAGAAGAAAGAAGAACAAAATAAATATTTGAAGCAATGACTGAAAATTGCACCAAATTAATCACAGACACCAAACCACATATCCAGGAAGCCCAAAGAACATCAAGAAAGATAAATAATGGCGACAACAACAACCAAAAAACTACACCTAAGCATATTATATTCAAACTGCAGAAAATGAAAGGTAAAGACAATATCTTGAAGGAAGCCAGAGGGGAGGAAATCCCTTATTTATACAGGAACAAAGATAAGAATTTACATCTGACTTCTCAGAAGCAATGCAAGCAAGTAGAGAGTGGAGCGAAGTATTTAAAGTTTTGAGAGAAAAGAAAACACCAACTTACAATTATGGACCCTGCAAAATTATTCTTCAGAAGTGATGGTAGATTCAATATTGCCAAGACATTAGTGCTTCCAGAGTTGACTTGTAGATCCAATGCAATCCCCATCTAAATCCCACTGAGTTATTTCTTTTTTTGGATATTGACAAACTGATTCTGAAGTTTATGTAGAGAAACAAAAATTACAAAATAACCAACCCTGCACTGTAGGCCAAGAACAAAGTTGGAAGACCGATACGGCCCGATTTCAAGAGTTAGGATAAAGTTACAGTAATCAAGACAATGTGGTATTGGCAAAAGAATAAACAAAAACAGGAAAAGGATAGAAAGCCCAGAAATAGACTCACATATATATAGTCAACTCATCTTTGACAAAGGGGCAAAGGCAATACAATGCAGGAAAGATGGTCTTTTTAACAAATGGTGCTAGACCAACTGGACATTTACACACGAAACTATGAATTGAAGCACAGACTTCACACACATTACAAAAATTAACTCAAAATGGATTGGAGAGCTACATGCAAAATGCAAAACTGTAAAACTCCAAGAAGATAATATGGGTGGAAACCTATATGACCTTGGATTTGGTGATGGTTATTATATACAACATCAAAACAAATTGAATCCAACAGTGAGACTATTCAGTTTTTCCAAAGGCACCAACTATGGGGCCAAAGGTATGATCCATAACGAAATAATCGACAAGCTGGACCTTATTAAGATTAAAGACTTCTGCCGTGTCAAAGACACTGTCCTGGGAATGAGAAGACAAGCCACAGACTAGGAAAAAATATTTGCAAAAGACATATTTGCTAAAGGACTATTATCATAGTATATATCATAGTATACACACACACACACACACACACACACACACACATATATATATATATACACACACCATATATATCCTAAAGCTCAACAGTGAGGAAAAAAAAAAAAAACAACCTAATTTAAAGATGGGCTAAAAACCTTAACAGATACCTCACCAAAGAAGATATACAGATGGCAGAGAAGCATATGAAAAGATGCTCCACATTATGTGTCATCAGGGAAATGGAAATTAAAACAATGAGATGTCACTACACCCTTGTTAGAATGGCCAAAATCCAAAACATTGACACCGTGAAACACTGGTGAGGCTGTGGAGTAACAGAAACTCACCTTCATTGCTGGTGGGAATGCAAAATGGTATGGGCATTTTGGAAGACGGTGTGGCAGTTACAAACTTAAGAAACTCAACACAGTCTTACCATATTATTCAGCAACCACACTCCTGGATATTTACCCAAAGGAGTTGAAAAACTATGTGCACAAAAAACCCAGCAGGCACATTTTTATAGAAGCCTATTCGTCACTGTCAAAACTTGAAAGCAACCAAGATATCCTTCGGGAGGTGCATGGATAAATAAGCTATGGTACATCCGGAATTTGGGATGTAATTCAGTGCTAAAAAGACATGAGTTGGTTACCAAGCCATGCAAAGCCATAGAAGAAGCTTCAGTGCATATTACTAAGTGAAAGAAGCCTATTCTGAGTACACATCAGGAGACATATCAGGAAAACCAAACTCTTCCTTCAAGATTTCTTTCTAGAGGGGATAACAGAATGCGCACTCACTCATTCATTCAATAAATATTTAGTAAGTGCTTATTCTATACCGACAACTGTGAGGAGTGACAGAGGAAGATTTTTACAAACCACCATATAGACAAACTGAACACATGTAAGGATTATGGGGTGAAGCAAGTTGATCATCACTAGCTTCTTGGAGTTAGCTAGAATATTCAAATTCATCCAGTGAGCCAGATACTTTAAATGGTAGCCTTTATATATAGTGCATACTGGTAGACACTGCAAGAGAATTGAAGAAGGGTTAAGAGAAGAGAGAGGACTGGAGCTGGGCCTTAAAGAATATGATAGTGTTCACCTTGGCGGCACATATACTAAAATTGGAACGAAACGGAGAAGATTAAGATGGCCCCTGTGCAAGAATATGATAGAAAGTGGACAAGCAGAGATGAGAAGCATGGTTTCTCCAGATAGGAGGAATTGTATGCAGGTAGAAATAAATATGGTTTTCCCCGACCTAAAAAGAGAGAGGAAACTATTCCAACCAATCTCTCTTTATAGTCATCTCTCTCTCTTTTAAACTCATAACCAAACTTCTTCTCAAAAGAAGAATCTACACCTGTCATTCAGGCAATAGTCACTAATTTAGCTCTCACGTGCCAACTTCATGAGTTACGTTTTAATCGCATCTTACTTGTTCTGTCTTCAATTCACACAGTTGACCCATCCCTCTATTTTGAAACCAGACTCTTCCTTGGTTTTGATGTTGCCACTTCTCTTATTCTACCTCTCTGGCCATTCCTGGGCCTTACTTTTTAAAAAACAAATGTTAAAGTTGCAGAAGTTTTGGATTTACAGAAAAATTGTGATGATAGCACAGAATTCCCATATGCCTCACATTGCTTCCCCTATTATTGCTATCTCAGAACAGTCTGGTGCATTTGTCACAATTAATGAACCAACATTGGTACATTATAGTTAACTAAGTCCAGATTTTATGGTCAGATAACCTTAGTTTTTAACTGAATGTTCTTTTTTGTTCCAAGATCTCATCTAGGATACTAAATTATAATTAGTTGTCATGTCTTCTTAAGCTCCTCTTGGCTATGACAGGGTCTCCGTCTCTCCTTGTTTTTGATTGACTTTAAAAGTGTTAAAGACTACTGGTTAGGCATTTTGTAGAATGTACCTCTATTCTGATTCGTCTGATGTTTTTTCTTATGATTAGACTGGGGTTATGGGTTTCAGATTGGAAGATCAGAGGTAAAATGCCATTTTCCTCACATTATGTCAATGGTAGGTGACATCAACGTGATTTATTACTGTTGATGTTAACCTTGATCGCCTGGTTCAAGTGGCTCAGGTTTCCCCTCTGTTCCCATTACTGTAGTTTTTGGAAGGAAGTCACCGTGCATCATCCATACCGCCCTTAAGGAATGGGTAGTGCTACTCCATTTCCTTTAAAGTAGTATTTACGTTAAGCGTTTGGAATTCTTATGCATGTGAGATTTGTCTCCTCTCTCCCGTGTATTTATTTAATCATTCACTTATATCAGGGTGGGCTCATGAATATGTATTTTATTCTTGGGTTTTAATCTAATATTAGCTCAATAATTTTGTTAATACTTCTGTTGTTCCAATTGTCCAGCTTTGATCATCGGGAGCTCTTTTGGTTGGTTCCTGTACCCCTTGACACACCTGATCAGACTCTGTGTGTGTGTGTTGTGTGTTGTGTGTGTGTGTGTGTATTAATACTTACCTTCTGGCACCACAAGTTGCTTTAGGCTCACTTCTATATTTTCTACCCCAGGCCTAAAATCAGTCATTTCTTTAAGGATCACTAATTATGGTATTAGAACCCAAGGTCTGAGCATTGGGTGTGTTCCCTGGGTCTTATTTTATGACGCATTTTCTCTTCTCTTTATTCTTTTTATTTATAATATTTTTAATGTTTTATTTATTTTTAAGAGAGAGAGAGACAGAGCAGAAGTCAGAGATGGACAGAGCGAGAAGGAGAGACAGAATCCCAAGTAAGCTCTAGGCTCTGTGCTGTTAGCACAGAGTCTGACTTGGGGGTCGAACGCATGAACCACGAGATCATGACCTGAGCCGAAGTCGGACACTTAACCAACTGAGCCACCCAGGTGCCCCCCTTTCTTTTTAAAAAAGGGTTTCTTAACCTTTCACTATTGACATTTTGAGCCCCAAATCTTTTTGCTATGGAGGGTTGTCCTATGCATGGTCGGATGTTTCACTGTATTCCTAACTCCTACCCACTAGATGCCAGTAGCACTCCCTCAGTTGTGACAATCAGCTGTCTTGAGACATTTCCAAATATCTCTGGGAGGCAAATTATCCCCATTTTAGAACCACTGCTCTACATGTACTTGTTTTTCCAGGATCTCGTATTGTTGGCTCTCTTCTTTTCTCCTTATTTGTGCTATTCTTGAGAAAACTCAGCTATTCTCTTTGTTTTCATTGCCACCTATAAACTAATTTCTTTCTGATATATTTATCGTTATCTCTGATATCTTTCCTAAGGGCAGGGTTATGCATCTCCACTTGGATGTCTTATCCTCTGTAGGTACGTCAAACAAAACATGTTCAAAGTGAATTGCAGGATAAGGAAAGGATCCCAATCTCATAGAGAATAGCAAGGAATAACAAAGCTGCAAAAGAGGTGACTAAGCAAGCAAACCTATTGGCTTGCCATAGTGCTGCATGTGTGACAGTAAGAGTACTTGAGTCAGTTTTTCAGAGAAGGGTTGGGCAAACTATATCCCCCTGCAAAATCTGGCCCACTACCTGTTTTTGTATGTTAAAAATTATTTTTTGGGTACCTGGGCGCCTCAGTTGGTTAAGCGTTCAACTCTCAGTTTTGGCTCAGGTCATGATCTCATGGTTTGTGAGTTCAAACCCCACATCAGGCTCTGCAGTGATAGGGCGGAGCCTGCTTGGGATTCTGTCGCTCCCTCTCTCTCTCTGCCCCTCCTCTGCTCTCTCTCTCTCTCTCTCTCTCTCTCTCAGTCTCTCTCAAAATAAATAAACTTAAAAAAATAAAAAATAAATATCTATTTTAAATTTTTAAATGGTTAAAAAAGCCAAAAGAAGGATAGTTTATAACACATGAAAATTGCATGATAGGCAACTTTCCATGTCCATAATAAGTTTCTTATGTAACACATCCACACTCATTTGTTTTTATGTTGTTTGTAGCTGCTCTCAGGGAACAATGATAGAACTCAGTTATTGCTGCAGGTGGCTTATAAAGCCTAATGTAGTTACGACCTGGCCCTTTCCAGGAAAACTTTTCTGAAACCTGGATCAGAGCAAGACAATTGCTCACAGCATGGCAAGCAGAAGGAGCATTCACGTGGTAGTGCTTGTTCCTCTGCCCTGTGTCCCATGTGCTGTCCCAATGGCCCTGGTTGGTAGCTGGCATGCAGTGAGTTGCACGGCAACCTGAGGAAGCCAGGACTAAGGGCTCAGCACCTTTTGTAGCAAGCAGTAAACAAGCCAGTCTCTCACTTCAGGGAGCAAGCAATGTCATGGACAGGGACAGAGGATGGTTAGGACTTGCAGTTTGGCATACAGAGCAATGACCTGCAGGAGAGCTCGGGCCCATGGCAGACCATCCTCGACTCAACTTTGCCTCTACGGCCCCCTCTCCCAACCTTTGCTTCTTTCTCATTTCTGTCAATGGGATCACTCTCCCCTTGGTTGCCTATAGTAGAAAAACTAAGAGCTACCTTAGGTTCTTTGATCTTTCTGATCTCGAATCGATTCCCGGGTCTGTTGTCTCTAAAATCTTTCACATTAACCTCATACTCCTTCCCATTGCCATCACTTTAATTTTTTAAAAAAAATTTTAATGTTTATTTATTTTCGAGACAGAGAGAGACAGAGCACGAGCGGAGGCGGGGGAGAGAGAGGGAGACACAGAATCCGAAGCAGGCTTCAGGCTCTGAGCTGTCAGCGCAGAGCCTGACGGAGGGCTCGGATCCACAAACTGTGAGATCACGACCTGAGCCAAAGTCACACATTCAACCCACTGAGCCACCCAAGCGAAAGGAATTTCCATGGTACATTGTTAGTTATGTTTGTATTGAAAGAAAGAGATACAGCCAGGAACCCAATTCTCTATTCCAATTATTTACTATGAAGTAGCAGTAGGAATAGTAACATCTATTTAGTGAACATTCATTAAGGGCCAGGTACTATGCTAAGTACTTTACACATCGTCTCACATCGCCTCGTTGAATCCTTACGACCTTTCAGGTAGATGTTACTGTTTTATCAGTTTTACAGATGAGAAAACTGAAGGTAGAGAGTTTTGATGACGTGGGCAAGAGCTCTTTACGCCTTCCTTACACTCTCTCAGAAGAATGTTGGACAATAGCGTGGAAGACGAGCCCCGGTAAGTGTTGAGAATGAAAAAGGGCTTCTTTTGAAAGACTACATTTCTCACCAGGATCTTATCCTTAGTGGGAACACAATATGCATTCGTTGTTCATTCTAGGATTACAATAGGTTTCAAAAAAGTGGTGGCTCTCAGGTGGCATATTGGGGAACTAGCTAGGTGGGAGGTAAGAAGGTGTGAAAAAGAAAAAAAAAAAAGAGCTGCGTTTTCAACCCAGTGAATAGAAATGAAGGCTTCAGCCTCTTTTGCTGCAGTAGGTTTTAAACGCTGGAGAGTTAAGGAGTACGTGATATAGAAATTCTCATTTGGGTCTGCTTTGTTTGCCTTTCGGTGAATTCCGTGATGTGAAGTTTGTTTGTCTAAGTCAAATACGTTGGGAAATGGATGCCTACTACAGGGATTGATTTTTTTTCTTTTTTTCTTGAGGCAGTGGTTCTCAAAATGGGATCCTGAGACTTGAGGAGCAGCGTCCTCTGAGACCTTGCTAGCAATGCAAATTCTTGGGCCCCCCGCCTGAGAATCAGAAGCTCTGGGTGTGGAGCCCCGCAGCCTGTGTTTTAGCAAGTGCTCTGGTGATTTTCGGTACACATTAGAGTTTGAGAACCACTGGTCTGAGCAATCCTTGAGACCAGGGCCTATGTGTTCTCTCCCTTGTCTGCTTATGAGGACAACTGTATCGTGCAAGCGACTTGATAATAGGTAATTTGTGGCATCATTTGGAGATAAAGCAGTTCTCAGAAGAGAGTTTATGGTCTCGATTTCACAGCCCTGCTCTCAAGAAATTGGTAAGTCATTCTCCTGGGACTGAGTGAGAATCACTACTTTAAGACTTTAGCTCACAATTCCAGTAGCTGCCCCCAAGTGGATGGCGTTCAATCTAGCCTTACAGGTTTGGTACAATAGTGCATTTACCTAGATGAGGCTACCTTTTTCTATGGAAATCTGCCTGTTTCTAAAACTACTGTTCTAGGGGCGCCTGGGTGGCTCAGTGGGTTAAGCGTCCGACTTCAGCTCAAGTCATGATCTCACGGTTCGTGAGTTCGAGCCCGCGTCGGGCTCGGTGCTGACAGCTTGGAGCCTGGAGCCTGCCTCGGATTCTGTGTCTCCCTCTCTCTCTTGCCCCAACCCCGCTGGCTTGCTCTCTCTCTCTCAAAAATAAATGAACATTAATTTTTTTAAAAATTACTGTTCCAAAATTACTGTGTAGATATGCAAATATATCAATTACATGGGGGGATAAAGCAAATTGCAGAAAATCTATATAGTGTGTTCACATTAAATAAAAAACCCACCAAACCTGTGTTTATATGTTTGCATATGAATAGGAAGGAGTCGTAAAGAATACACAACAGACAGGTACAAGTGACTACCTGGGCTTAGGGGGGGCAGAAGTGGGGAGCCACTCTCAAATTTCACTTTTTCATAAATTTTAAATGTCTGCATTTTCCTGTTTCTGAATTTGTCACAGTGAATGTATATTACTAGGAAAATATTTGCAAATAGGCCTGTTTTTTACATTGAATAAGTAATACCCACATGATCATTCGAATAGTGCAAAAGAATAAGCAGTGTTGATAAATGTTCTTAAACTTTTAAACGTAAATATTTAAAAATGCTCATTTCTTTTACGAGCAATGATCGTTCATTTATAGAGTGAGAGGATGCTTCTAAATACCAACATGTGTTGTGGAAATATATCTTAAGTTAGAATGAATAAAGATCTTGCACACAAGAGGTAAATAAAAAAGCAGGGCAAACATTTAACACTCATTATATCAAACCTAGATCTATATAACACGGATGCAATAAAAAGAAATACTACCACTACTTAGGCTGGCCTTTTTCACTATGTTCAACTGTTATTAATCAGCTTAAATAAAGCTTGGTGTTTCTCTCCGTGTTCAAGAAAACGTTGAGCATTCTCAGGTACAATGCTTCGAGGCATTGAAAAGGTCTGGCACTCTGTATTTTCACAGCATCCTGACAAGGGCTGGCAGTTTTCTTAAGCTACTACTTTAACTAACAATTCTCAAACTAACAATGGTCAAATATCCCAGCTCGGCCTCCTCTCTCCTACAGGTTTCAAAAGCTGTTAACTGTCTTTTCTATCCTTTCTGGAAACAACTCACTTAGTGCTGCTAATTAGATTTGGAGAGCAGTGGCAGTCCTTTGCCTTCTTTTCTTTAATATTCACAGCAAAGAAGGCTTTCTGGTTCTCTCCCCTTTGTGTTTATTTTCCTCCTAAATGCCTTGCCTCTAATCAGAGAAAAGCTCCTTGTGGAAACCAAGTTACCAACTCATTCAATTGACTTCCCCTCCTTCTAGATGAATGGCTCATATCCATAGAAATAGGGTTCATTATCATAACGCTTCAGGTTTAATATTTTCCAATCTGCCACAGACCTTAACTAGCCCTACTTTTAATTCAGACTGCTTTTAAAATACCCTCTGACCTCTACCCTCAAAATGTTTAAAAAGACTTAAATATAACGGGCCGGTATTATTGAAAGACTAATGTGGCCCCTCTCTTCCACAGCACATGTGCTGAATTTGGAGCAATGGGGAGAAGATTAGAAGAGGAAGAATGGCATGTCAATTCACAAACAATACCACATATTTTCCTTACTGGGATAGTAACTATCTGTCCTGAATTAACAGCTAACATCGTATGCAGTGGCAAAACACCCTAATGTACTCTTGTTAAAATCAGAAACAATATAAGAAGAGCTGCTATCACCATTATGGTTTATTTGTTAATTTAATTTCCTAACCAGGGCAATGAGACAGGAAACAAATAAGAGACATCACTTCTGGAAGTCAGAAGACATGATCAATACCTGCAAAGGAGATGATTCCCTAACCCAAGAGAATCTGAATGAAATGCATTTAGAATGAGAGTTTGAATTTACCAGTTTTCCTAAACATTTCAGTAATCAGTTATAAAACACAGTATAGAATCCATTTCCTGTAACACCTAAACAGAAAATATCTAGGCATAGTCTCGACAATAAATGTGCAGGACCCATAGGGAGAAAACCACAAAACTTTACAAAAAAAAAAACAAAAAACTTGAAAAACAGATGAGAATACAAATGGTTTTTAGTTGTTAAGTCCTCTCAAATTCATGGATGGTTTTAATAAAATTTACAATAGAAGTCGCAGAAATTATTTTTGTACCTTGATGAAATGAACTCCATACTAAAGAATATATATAGCCAAGAATAACAAGTATATTCTGAAAATCAAAACTAACGAGGTAGACTTATTCTAACAAATTGTGGAAGCTGGTTCAAAAATTACAATAACTAAAACAGTATGGTACGTGTACATGAATTTAAAAAACAAACAAATAAATGTAACAGACCATAAAGCCCCCAAATAGTGAAATAGAGCTTAGCATGTTTCAGGTATTTGCCATTTTGGACCTGTGTTAGCACAGTGATAAAAGGATTTGTGTTGTGGCAGCTAGCACTAAGTCATAAATATAGGACCAATTATTTTGAAGGGGACACTGCCAGAAAATCAGAGTCCTTGACAGTCTGGAAACTCCTAGGGAAAGTTAGTGGGCACAGTTTTCATGAACAGGGATTTCTTCTCATGCTTCCTGCTCCTTTAGTGAATGTATATGCCATGAGAGTTGAATTGCTTATTTTGGCAGATACCCTTCAATATTTTGAAGGTTAGCACCACCTCTGGATTTTCTTTTTGTAGGTTTCAGGCTAAAACAGAGGTATTTCACCATTCCTACTCTCTGATCTGAAGAATCTTTTAAAATGTAATTCAAGATTTTATTCGTTTGCCGTAGTTACCCAGTTAGCACATGTCAGTGCAACATCATAGTCATCTTTTGGCAGGCTTCATTTTATTTTTTTAAATTTATGTTTAATGTTTACTTATTTTTTTTTTAAGGAGAGAGAGACAGAGCACGAGTGGGGGAGGGGCAGAGAGAGAGGGAGACACAGAATCCTAAACAGGCTCCAGGCTCTGAGCTGTCAGCAGAGAGCCAGACTCAGGGCTCGAACTCATGAACCGTGAGATCATGAACTGAGCTGAAGTCGGATGCTCAACCATCAGATGTCCCTCGCCGTCTTCATTTTAAGAGCAAAGGAGACAAATGGATCCCAATTTCAAATTCTTGGCTTTACTCTAACTACAATGTCTATAGGACCAAATATATGCCTTTGAAAAAAAATAGTTTAAAATATACAACATTATGCAACATTATGCCTGTATAGGAAAAAAGGCAGTTATTCTCAACCAATACGCACTAAATTGAAGAGAAAGCAGTTTTAAAAGGCTTTCATTATATTTTTTTTTTACAAATCAGATGTATCAAGAAATACTTGATGTTGATGCTATCTAAAAACTATATTTGTTTCTTTCTAAAACATTCCACAGTTGTACTCAAGGTTATAACTATGGTTGAAATCAGGTTCTTATTTTAGGCCGGCTAATTTAGTCTTATTTTCCGTATATAAAGAAAACCTAAATTTTGGCAACAAATAATCTACTTACCATTTATTTAATGGAGAAATATTTATTGATTACCTACCAGGTGCCAGGTCCTATATTAGATAATATGTTGTCAGGAGCACTGGCTGGCTTAGTAGAGCATACAACGCTTCATCTCAGGGTCATGAGTTCAAGCCCCACGTTGTGTGTAACGATTACTTAATTTCGTTTAAGCATAAGGGAAACCCTTTCTGTAATGGCCATATTTAAACTGAGATTTGAAGAATGAGGAGCCAGCCACGGAGAGGGTGAGTGGACTAGGGTTCTGTGAAAAGGTCAGTGTGGCTAGAGCTTGAAAAGATAGTTGGACAGTAGCATGAGATGAGATGGGAATGGTAGGCAGGGACCCGATCATGTAGGGCTGTCTTAAAGTATTTGCAATTTATTTTCAGTGCAAACGAAAGCCATTATAGGGTCTTAACCAGAGAAGTAATATAGTCAGATTTACAGTTTTAAAACTATCAATTTGACTTTAGTGTGGATAGTCGATGCATGTGGAAAAGAATGGATGTTCTGAGAAGTTGGCTGATAATTTCTGGCTGGTGAGAGGTGTGCCCAAAAAAACCAAATTAGCCCTTGAAAGGAAAAACGATTTGATATCACACTACCATGTTTTCTTTTGTTTTTTTTTTTTTTTTTGATGTATAATGTTAGTTATATTTATTGAACTAGGAAAATACTAGCAGCCAGAAACTGTCCTGAGCCCTTTGCATGCATTCAATTAATTTAATCTCTGGAACAATCCTACAAGTACTACTATTTTTATTCACATTTTACGGATGAGGAAATTGAGGAGCAAAGAAGTTAGATAAAATGCTCAGAGCCACAAATCCAGTAAGTGGCAAAGTTGGAGCTGAAATCCATAGTTCATAAACATTTTGTGCTAAGAATAGCTAGAGAGGGGCGCCTGGGTGGCTCAGTCGTTTAAGCTTCCGGCTTCCGCTCGGGACACAACCTCAAGGTTTGTGGGTTTGAGCCCCCTATCGGGTTCTGTGCTGACAGTTCAGAGCCTGGAGCCTGCTTTGGATTCTGTCTTTCCTCTCTCTGCCCCTCCCTCACTTGTGCTCTGTCTCTGTCTCTCAAAAATAAATAAATGTAAAAAAAAATTTTTTTAAGAAAAAGAATATCTGAAGAAAGGAAGACTTGGTCCCCATTCTCAATGAATTCCAACCTGTCTGAGCAAGCAAAGGCAGATCGAACTGTTCTTTCGACCACGTTGCCTTCAGAGGTCCAAAAGTGAGACGGTGAGCCCCAACTCTGTCACATTACTTTACATTGAAAGTGCCATCACGCTACCGTGTTTTTTTTGTACCCACACTACACCCATCATGGTTCTCTTTGTGGAATTATGTATTTATTTTCATAGGATTACCTAAGCTGATAAACGGTGACAACATGCTTCTTTACCTTTGCTAATGAAGTATGTTAAACATACTACTCTACTGAAAGGTGCAGTCCTTAACTAGCTTTTTTTTTTTTTTTTTTTTTAAATAGGAATTTCAACGTTTATTTATTTTGGGGACAGAGAGAGACAGAGCATGAACGGGGGAGGGGCAGAGAGAGAGGGAGACACAGAATCAGAAACAGGCTCCAGGCTCTGAGCCATCAGCCCAGAGCCCGACGCGGGGCTCGAACTCATGGACCGCGAGATCGTGACCTGGCTGAAGTCGGACGCTTAACCGACTGCGCCACCCAGGCGCCCCAACTAGCTTCTTTTTTTAAAAAAAGCTAGTGGCATAAGTCAGTCAGAGAAGGACAGATATTGTATGTTTTCACTCATATGTGGATCTTGAGACACTTAACAGAAGACCGTGGGGGAAGGGAGGGGGAAAAATAGTTACAGAGAGGGAGGGAGGCAAACCACAAGAGACTCTTAAATACAGAGAACAAACTGAGGGTGTATGTGGGGGTGGAGGAGAGGGGAAAATGGGTGAATGGCATTGAGGAAGGCACTTGTTGGGCTGGGTGTTGTGTGTAAGCCAATTTGACAATAAATTAAAAAATAAAAAAAAATTAAAACATTTTTTAAAGTTTATTTTTGAGAGAGACAAAGCACAAGACGGGGAAGGGCAGAGAGAGAAGAAGCCACAGAATCTGAAGCAAGCTCCAGGCTCTGAGCTCTGAGCTGTCAGCCCAGAGCCCGACTCGGGGCTCAAACTCACCAACCGTGAGATCATGACCTGAGCCCAAGTCGGAGGCTTGACCAACGGAGCCACCCAGGCGCCCCTTAACTAGCTTCTATTGTGAAGGCTAAGTACACATATTATTTATATTCAGGTTATGCATATTCATGAATAAGAAATGAGGAATGCCATTACTTTTTGGCCACATCACTCTGGATTCAATTCTGGAGGCTGTATCCAAGGAGAGGATGATTGCCCCCCAGGAACACAGAAAAACCAGGTAACCTGGAATGTCCTGACCATCCATTGGGCCAAGGGCATGCCGGTGAGCTCTACTTTGAAAATGAATACAGGACAAATGGAACTTAGTGGGTATTTCCAAAGAGTGCAGAGTTCCATCCGAAAGAAAGAGGTAAAGAGTCCCTGATGGTTTGAAGGGGCCACCATGACTAGAACATTAGGAGAAGAATTCAAGTGGTTGATGAATATGTCTTAAAAGAAGTGAACAAGAGGGGTGCCTGGGTGGCTCAGTTGGTTAAGCGTCCGACTTCGGCTCAGGTCATGATCTCCTGGTTTATGAGTTTGAGCCCCGCATCTGGCTCAGTGCCGACAGCTCAGAGCCTGGGGCCTGCTTCAATTCTGTGTCTCCCTCTCTCTCTGCCCCTCCCCTGATCACAGTCTGTCTCTGTCTCTCTCTGTCTCTCTCTCTCAAAAATAAACATTAAAAAAATAAAAAAAAAATCGGCGCCTTACTGACTGAGCCACCCAGGTGCCCCGCAAATTAAGTTCTAAGAGAAAATAAGGATCCCACTTATCTGAAACTGGTGTCAACCTAAATCTACTCCAGAATAAAACTCTTAATAGGTTATTCTAGCATGCTCTTTGTTTCCCAGAAAGAGTGAGGCAAAAGAAAGAAACAGATTTTTTTTTTTTTTTTTTTGAAATTGCACTAGCCAAACTGAGCTAAAGTGGATTTTAAGTTAGAATAACTAGTTTGGTCTGAGATATCATCCCTTGCTATATTTCTGTTTTTGCTTTATTTTCCTTCAGTTTTCTTTATAAATGGTCTGGTTACAATGAGTCACCTTATCTTGACTGGATCAAAGTAAAAGGCCTTTCCAGACATCAAACAGGATACGTGGGAAGAGAACTAAGCATCTTGCATGGCCTGGAGAAGTAGCAGAACCATGGAGAATGGAGCAGTGGAGCTGGGGTGTATGGGGGTCATGAAGATAACAAAAATTCTCAGGCAACTCTGGATACAAATGCCTACCCTCCTGGGTCATGTTGTCACCTTGTCCCAAACCAAACAGACCTAAAGCAGAAAATCACGGCTGCTTCAAACAATGAAGGAAACAAAAATTCAGTGCACAAGAGCCACAGTCTTCTCTCAGGCTGCCTAAAAATAAATGTCAGACAAAGAAAGTTCAGCTTCATGTGAAAAGTAACTCCTGTGGCTGTGAAACTCCTGACCACAGGCCTACCGAGGGTCATTCAGAAGGAACACATTAGAATGGACGCAAAGGCAAAATCAGTCAAATTGATTCTGTGTCTTAAGAGACCATTATTACAAATCATGGCCAGGGGAAAAAAAAAAAAATCTGGATTTGATCTATCGCCACCTTTTCTGAAGAGTCTGAAATGAAATGATGCGATTGTTTTGGTCATTAAGATGCCCTAAGGCAAACCTATTCGATTTTTTTTTTCTCTTGAAACAAAGGTTAAATGCAAGACGGCTAGTCACATATTATTACATAGCTCACAGCTTAGCATGACCAAATATGCAACAAATAGTTTGGTAACATTTTTTCCTACCAAGACAATTAAGTTCCTAAAAAAATGTTGCAGGTACCTAAAAAAGGCAATGTTTAAGTTTGCATATTACAGATCCTTTCTGAAAATGCCACAGAATGCCACAGAATGTTAATGAGAAAAAAAGCAAACATGAAACAAAATATGGTAACAAACTGTAGTAGCGTCTTAAGACTGACCGTACTTGGTTTCTAACATTGTGACCACTTCTTTGAAATAAACATCACTTACATTTACGTATAATCTATATTCTATAAGATTTCTTTACAGTAAAGCTTTTCTGCGTTGCCGAAGCCGCTCAGTGAATGAGAGATAGCAATGTCAAGCGCTTCTTTGGGGAAACTAAGGAGGATCATATGACCTGAAGCAGGCAATGTTTCGATGCATAGGTTTAGGAGAAATCTGGACTGACTCCAGGAGACCCTGGGCAGAATCACGTGCTTGGAGAGGTCAGGAATGCCTTAGAGATGAGCCTGGCGGTTGTGGGGGATGAGAGGGGAGTACTAGCTAGCCCCCTCAGTCAAAGTGGGTCTCTTTAACTTACTTAAAATACTGAACACTGTATAGGATTCAATTTGAAGCTAGGCTACCACGGGAAAAAAAAAAAATCACCGGATGAAGTGTCCCTCCCATCAAGATCCCTTCAGGATTTACCATCTTTTGACATTCGATTTCAACTGGATTTCATGCCATTCTTTTGGATTGCAATCATTTGAATATTAGCACTATTCATTTCCCTTAAGGCAACCAGAATATTCCCCCCCTCCCCCCCGCAGCCCTTTGAGTCAGGAGTGTGTCAGCCATCCGTGTGACAACGGGCAGTTCAGGTGCAACTTGCTTGTTCACCATGTAGTGATTTAACTCCTACCATCATCTTTCCCTCTCTCCTTTCCTGTCACTGTGAGTGACACGCCAGCTGACAGTGTTATGAATAGGAAGGTTTGGGCAGAGTGACTGTCAGAAATATTTTTACCGTGTGAAAGGACATTTGTGGAATGTTATGGCATCGTTGCCGCCTGCCCCTCAGAGAATGTGGCATTGAGTATTGGGCTCTTGCCACCGTACCCAGCATACCAAAGTGAGTTCCTGGCCCCATCGCATATTGCAAAGCATTTAAATAATATCCTCACGTTATATATCCCAACGTATTGATTTTGGTATTCCTCCTTATGCCCTAACTCAGATCTTACACTTTGACTTAGATACGATTTACTTGAAGACCTTCAGAACACTTCAGTAAATGTTATTGCCACAATTAGAACATGCCCCCTGAGTCGCAGCGAGATTTGTGCTAAAGTTCACAATGCGAATTTGATAGCTCTCAACTTGAGATATGTGCTTGCTGCGTTTACTAAAATCCCTCAGTCCCCTATCACTTTCCTTAGATTTCAAAGTTATGGAATTGTCCAGTATGTTTGCTCAGAATGACCTGATATGACTTAAGTGTTATTCTGGGCATGGTTCTTTTGCCAATTACCTTGGTCTACATGTTTTAGTGTGATTGGATTACCGCTATAAATGAGTTGATTGCATTCAATCCCTTTGTATCTTCTATTGTGAAAACATCTCATTTCTTTTCAGACGCTCCATTGTATCAGATTACAGTATAGCATCTTGATAAAAAGCAGCTTTAAGTGGACTTGATCATCTCTCAGTGCTTTCATTCTAAACATACTGGATTTTAAATTTGAGGTATGTTTTAGCGGCAAACTCATTAACCACTAACATTTCTTGGATCATGTTTAAAATTATTTCGGGGCACCTGGCTGGCTCAGTCCGTCAAGCGTCTGACTTCGGCTCAGGTCATGATCTTGTGGTTTGTGAGTTCGAGCCCCGCGTCGGGCTCTGTGCTGACAGTTCAGGCCCTGGAGCCTGCTTCGTATTCTGTGTCTCCTCTCCTGTTCTCTCTCTCTCTCAAAGATAAATAAACATTAAAAAATTAAAAATAAAAAAATAAAATTATTTCAAGCCAGGATAACCATGTGATGATCTGAAAAACATTTCTCCTTTTTGGATCTCTTTATTATTTAGCAGGGTGAGGAGCCGCGATTTATGGCTCACCATGACCATGTGAATAGCCAAGTCCCTGACTATATATTGTATTACACATATTTCTAGCTAGCTTTGCCCATTGGTGAATTAGATGACTGTGTATGTTGTGAGATTTGAGGATTCCTACCTTTTTTTTCTTTTCATTTAACTTTACGTTAGTTCACGTACAGTATAGTCTTGGCTTCAGGAGTAGAACCCAGTGATTCATCTCTTACATATGACACCCAGTGCTCATCCCAAAAAGTGTCATCCTTAATGTCCGTTACTCATTTAGCCCATCCCCCCACCCCCCTCCGCTCCAGCAGCCCTCAGTTTGTTCTCTGTATTTAAGAGTCTCTTAGGGTTTGCCTCCCTCTCTGTTTTTATCGTCTTTTTCCTTCCCTTCTACCTTTAAAAAACTAGTTCCCTCACTAGCTCATTTGAAATTAGAAGGTCTTTGACCTCTGTGAGTAGTCTGTTGAAATCCAAGTAACTCTCGGTGGGAGGTGTATGAATCTGTCATCTGTCATTAACATCGTAGCACAGGTTTATTTAGCAGACGTTTATTTAGATAATTAGCTGAAAAGGACTGGCAAGAACGAGATTTGATATTGGTGAGGTGGATAGCAGGTCTGCAAGATTTGATATTGGTTCAGGTGAGGAGAGGTCTGGGTACAGTAATGGTAAGCTTTGGATGGGCAAGGGAAGCATGATGATGTAAGGCGTCTGGGTGCACACAGAGAACGGAGAAGTGGCAGGATACTTACACCAACTTTACCTGATGGCTCCACCTTCCTGAAAGCCAGCCTTTACCTGTGACTTCTAGATAAGGTTAGACAGCATGGTTGCCATTCTGCCATCCGTCCACCGGGGTAACTTTCAAGACTACCTTGGGTGGGATATTCTCCGTGTAGTGCTGAAAATACAATTCTGTATCATCGTCCTCTGTTCACAACTTTCTTAGGTGTCTTCCCATCATTTTTGGAAAAGTTTTCCTTGAAAACCTTGTTGCTTAGCATTCTTAATGCTTTCTCCTTTATTTTTTTAATTAAAAAAATTTTTTATGTTTATTTATTTTTTTGAGAGAGAGAGAGAGACAGTGCACGAGCAGGAGAGAGGCAGAGAGAGAGGGAGACACAGAATCGGAAGCAGGCTCCAGGCTCCGAGCTGTCGGCACAGAGCCCGATGGGGGCCTGAACCCACGAACCATGAGATCATGACCTGAGCCAAAGTCTGAAGCTTAAGTGACTGAGCCACCCAGGCGCCCCTGTACCCAATTGTTAATGAATGCTGTATATTTTCATCTCTCTGAAAAGGAAGGTTTCTTTTTTATAAATTTTCTTCGGTTCCTTGAATTTTGTTTCCTACAAGCTCACTTTTTCTGTTTTATTGTTTTTAGAATCTTTTTTTTTTTAAGATTGTATTTTTTCAAAGTAACCTCTACACTCAGTGTGCGGCTTGGACTCACAACCTGGAGACTGAGCCATCCAGACACCCCTGTTTTATTGTTTTCATCTCTCTTTCCTGGATGGCCCGTTTATATATCATAGTAAGAGATGAAGACACTGATTCGAAGTTCTTTGTACATGAATAAGCACTGTTATGTGGTACATTTGCCTTTGAGCTGAAAGGTTGCAACTCCACTTTTCCACTAGGGTTCTCCAAAATGTCACTATTTTTAGGTCTTTTCCACGGACACTTCAGTTTCCACAGAGAGAAATATTCCAGTTTCCTCTAAGGCGATAAGCCCGAGTAGTGATATTCTTGGATATAACACTAGGTAATATGCGGACTTCACATCTTTGCATCTTTGCTTTCAGCGTGGCAACTCACTCTAGTCCTTCTAAACTTTTCCAGCAAGAATTGTCCCCGCCCCCCTCCCCGCCCCAGTCTTCTACATGCGTTGTCACAGAGAAATTACTCCATGGAGTGCATGAGTGAACTTAAGAGGAGCTGCATACTCCTCATAGTAACTGCCAATCTCTCTGTTTTCAGTCCTACAAACACCCCCGCCTGTAGAGGTGCATGAATTGCCTTGCTTTTCTTTTTCTTTTTCTCTTTTTCTTTCTTTTTCTTTTCCTTTTTCTTTTCTTTTTTTTTTTTTTTTTTTTTTTTGGCTTCTACCCAGTTTCAGGCTTAGGTTTCAGTATTATCTACTCTGCTAAATCAGTTACCACCTGTCCATCTGCTTTCCAGCTTCTAAAATTTGTGTTGACATTTCTATTCTGCTGTCATTTCTTGTGTTCTCTTTGTCCTTTTGGGTTTTATGAGTGTTAAAATTCTTTGCTGTCACTTTAGTGAGATTTTAGAAATGAGTGAAGATAAATGTTTTTATTCAATCTGTTATGCTTACCTGGAGCTCCCTTCATTCTTTTTTTTTTTTTTTTTCAACGTTTATTTATTTTTGGGACAGAGAGAGACAGAGCATGAACGGGGGAGGGGCAGAGAGAGAGGGAGACACAGAATCGGAAACAGGCTCCAGGCTCTGAGCCATCAGCCCAGAGCCCGACGCGGGGCTCGAACTCACGGACCGCGAGATCGTGACCTGGCTGAAGTCGGACGCTTAACCGACTGCGCCACCCAGGCGCTCCCCTTCATTCTTTTTTAATAGCTGTATGGTATTCTATGGTATTCGGTGGTATATATGGACCAAGGAGTGATACATAAAGTATTTAACATCTAGTAGAACATGGGTTCTGACCAATCAGAACGGGCACCGGTCATAGTGGTAAAGCATGGCCCTGAAGCTTCTTGCTATGCAAATGTTAAGTCTTGAATTGTTAGATTGTGGAGAGTTTCAAGGTGTCCTAGGGAAAGGATCAAAATGGCCAGAGTGCTGGAGGGGTGTACTTGGTATGGGAGTCAAAGCAGCAGCTATCAACAGGCTATTCTGGAATTATTTCAATAGTTTACCAGCAAGTTTATTTGCATTTGTTAATGCTGGCTAAATATCAGCCATGGATGGGCCCCAAACTATTTAATCAATCCTTTACTGATGGGCATTTAGATTATTTCTCATCTGTTTTGTTGACATTCACAGCCTTGAACATACCTCTTGGGAATATTCCTGTAGCATTGCTTTTTGTAGTAGTAGATTTCCTTCATCAGTTACCTTGAAAACAACCAATGGAAATTAAACAGATCCTCATTTTTTTGAAATAACATAATTTCACTCAATCTGTTCATGTTTAAAAGTAAGTTTTGAGACTTCTGTTCCAGAGACAATGAACAGACATACTTTTCCCTATCCCTCCTGCTAAAAACAACTATATATCCAGCTCTGGAAATTGTATATATAAGAAAGAGGCATCACATCATAAAAAGAAAATCAATATGCCAGGAAGATATAATGATCTTAAATGCATACAAACCAAACAACAGAGCTTCAAAGCACATGACACAATAGCTGACAGAGCTGAAAAGAGACATAGACCCACAGTTGTATTTGGGAAATTCAAAACCCAAGTCTCAGCAATGAATAGAATTACATTTAATAATTTTCCATTATTGGGGCGCCTGGGTGGCTCAGTCGGTTAAGCGTCCGACTTCAGTTCAGGTCACGATCTCGCGGTCCGCGAGTTCGAGCCCTGCGTCGGGCTCTGGGCTGATGGCTCAGAGCCTGGAGCCTGTTTCCGATTCTGTGTCTCCCTCTCTCTCTGCCCCTCCCCCGTTCATGCTGTGTCTCTCTCTGTCTCAAAAATAAATAAACGTTAAAAAAAATTTAAAAAAATAGTTTTCCATTATTATTTTGTAATGTTTATTTATTTTTGAGAGAGAGAGAGAGAGAAGGGGGGGTGTTGAGAGAGAGAGGGAGACACAGATTCTGAAGCAGGCTCCAGGCTCTGAGCTGTCAGCACAGAGCCTGATGTGGGACTTGAACTCACAAACCGTGAGATCACAGCCTGAGCCAAAGTCAGACGCTCAACTGACTGAGCCACCCAAGTGCCCGAGTAGTTTTTTAAGTTTAACAGATTCTCTGTTTAAGAAAATCATCAAAGATAGAGAAGATATAAACAAAACCATCAACTCCGAGTATCTAATTTATATATAGAGAGAGCACTTCACCCCAAAACAGCACAATATGTATTCTTTTAAAGCACCCATTAAATATTCACCATGAGATGCAATCTCATGGATTATAAAACAAATCTTAAGAAATGTAAGAGAATTGTAATCTCTGACGACCACAAACTTGAATAAGATAATAACACAAAGGCAAAGGAAAATCATTAAATGCTTGGAAATGAAAAGCCACAAATATAAATAATTCATGGATCATGGAGGAGGTCTCAACTAGAATTTAAAACAGATATACAACTGAATGAAGAGGAAAAATTTCAAATTAATAATCTAGGTCCTTACCTTAAGAGACTAGAAGAGCAAAATAAACCTAAAGCAAGAAGAAGGAAGGAAATAGTAAAGATAAAAGCAGAAGTCAATTAAACTGAAATCAAAAAAATATATAGAAAAATTAATGAAATGAAAATCTGGTTCCTTGAAAATAGTCACAGCAATGGACAAATCTCTGGCAAGACTGACAAAAATAAAGAGAATATACACAGATCATCAATATCAAAAATAAGCTGGGAATATTACCAAAGATCCTGTAGCCATTCTGAACCTAATAAGAGAGTACTATGAGCAACTTTGCGTTTATAGATTTGACAAGTTAGAAAATACATCCATTTCTTGAAAACTCACTAGCTATAAAATCTCAGCTAAGATAAAATAGATAACCTAAACTGTCCTGTAACTATTAAATACATTAAATTCATGACTTAAAAAACCAACATTCCAAAAGGAAAACTTTAGTTATGGTTTCACTGGAGAATTCTGTTAAATACTTAAAGAATTAAGCCTAATTGTACACTATCCTTTCCAGAAAACAAAGGACAGAACGCTTCCCCATTTATGAAGTTAGTATTTCCTTGATACTAAAACGTGACAAAGACATCACAAAAAAAGAAAATGAGAAGCCCATATCCCTATGAATATAGATGTAAAAGTCCTCAACATCCCTATGATATGCCATTTATTCTATGAATACGATGTTTAACATTGATTGCTATTTGTATATTAAACACACTTACATTCTTGGTATGTATATTTTTATATGTGCTGGATTTGATTACAAATGGCAAAAACACATCACAGACACAGAGAAAGCATTTGACAAAATTCAATACCTATTCGTGATAAAAACGCTGAGAAAAATAAGAATAGAGAGGCATTTCTTCAATTTTTTGAAGAGCATCTATAAAAATACTCCACCTGACTTTATACTTAATGCTGAAAGACTGAATATGTTTGCCCTAAGATAAGAAACAAAGTTAGGATTGTCAATATCATCATACTTATTCAATATTGTTCTGGAAATTCTAGCCAGTGCAATAAGGTGAGGCAAGGAAATAAAATTCATACAGATCAGAAAGGAAGAAATATAACCTTCCGGAGTTGAAGATAACATGTCTGTCTATGTTGAAAATCTCAGGGAATCAACAAAAAACCTCCTAGAATTAGTGAGTTTAGCAAAGTCTCAGGATACAAGATAAATATAAAAAAATTAATTGTAACCCTTAGTTTGTTCTCCATTTTTATGAGTCTCTTCTGTTTTGTCCCCTTCCCTGTTTTTATATTATTTTTGTTTCCCTTCCTTTATGTTCATCTGTTTTGTCTCTTAAAGTCCTCATATGAGGGGCATTAAAGAATCTACTCCTGAAATCATTGTTTCACGATATGCTAACTAATTTTAAACTAAATTTAAACTATATTTTAAAAAATAAAAAATAAAATTATAAAAAAATAATTTTATTCCTAAATACTAGCAACAAACACACGGAAACCAAAATTAAAAATTAAAATCCAAATTGAAAATTAAACTTACAGTTGCTTAAAAAATGAAATACATAGGGGGAAATCTAACAAAACATATATAGGACTTATATGCTGAAAACTACAAACACTGATGGAAGAAATAAAAAACCTAAATAAATACAGACATACTTTTTTCATGGATTGAAAGACTCAATATATGAAGATATCAGTTCTTTCCAAATTAATATTCAAGTTTAACTTAATTATTTTCAAAATCCCTACAAGATTTTTATAGATATAGACAAGATTATTTAAGAATTTACGAGGAAAAGAATAGCTTAATAGAATAATACATATACTAGAATAAAAGTATCGTGAAAATAAAATAGGAATCAGTCTACCCAATTTGAAGATTTATTAAAAAATTAACTCGGGGGCGCCTGGGTGGCGCAGTCGGTTAAGCGTCCGACTTCAGCCAGGTCACGATCTCGCGGTCCGTGAGTTCGAGCCCCGCATCAGGCTCTGGGCTGATGGCTCAGAGCCTGGAGCCTGTTTCCGATTCTGTGTCTCCCTCTCTCTCTGCCCCTCCCCCATTCATGCTCTGTCTCTCTCTGTCCCAAAAATAAATAAGCGTTGAAAAAAAAATTAAAAAAAAAATTAACTCAATCTGAGGGTTACTGGAGGGGTTGTGGGAGGGGGGGATGCGCTAAATGGGTGAGGGGCACTAAGGAATCTACTCCTGAAATCATTGTTGCACTATATGCTAACTAGTTAGGATGTAAATTTTAAAAAATAAAAAAAATAACTCAAGATTGATCATGGACTTACAAGTAAAATGTAAACTTTTTTAAAAAGTAAAGGAGAAAATCTTTGGTATCTAGGGATATACAGAGTTCCTAGATTTGTCACCAAAAGCACAGTTCATAAAAGGAAATATTAATATTGATAAGTTAGACTTCATCAAAATTTAAACTTTTGTTTTATAAATGTCCCTGTTTAAGAGTATGAAAGACAAAGCTATAGACTGTGAAGAAATATTTGCAAAGCATATGTTTGCAAAGGACTCAGTACCTGCAATATATAAAGAACCCTCAAAATTCAACAGTAAAAAAAAAATCAACTAGAAAATGGGCGAAAAACATGAAGAGACATTTCACCAAAAGGATACACAGATGGCAAATAAGCACATGAAAAAATGTTCAACATTATTAGCCATTAGGGAAATGGAAGTAAAACCACAATGAGCTATCATGACATATCTATCAGAATGTATTAAAACAGGTGACAACACCTAATGCTGATAAGGACATGGAGAAACTAGATCACATGTACGTTGATAATGAGAATGTAAAATGGTACAGCTATTCTGGAAAATAGTTTGGCAGTTTAAAAAACAAACAAACAAACAAACAAACGCACAGCTACGACATGACTTAACAATTACCCTTCTGGCATTTATCCCAGAGAAATGAAAACTTATGTTTGTACAAAAACATGTACACGGATGTTTACTGTGGCTTTATGTGTACCAGTCAAAACCAGGAACGGTCAATCCTTTAATAGGCAAATGGTTGAACAAACTGTGGTACATTCATACAACAGAATGCTACTCAGCAAGAACAGTGAACTATTGGTACATGGAACAGCCTGCGTGAATCTCCAGAAGATTATGCATGAAGAAGCCAATTCCACAAGGTCGTGTACCAAGTGATTCCATTTATATATTTTTGAAATGACAAAACTGAAAATGGAGAACAGTAGTGGTGGCCAGTATTTAAGGAGGGAACTGGGGGAGAGGGAAGTGGGTTTGGCTATAAAATGGCAACATGGAGAATCCTTGAGATAATGGAACCGTTCTGTATCGTGACTGTATCAATGACAATTTCCTGGTTGTGACATTGCACTATAGTTGGGTTTTGTTTTTGTTTTTGTTTTAAGAGAGAGAGAGAATCTTAAGCAGGCTCCATGCTCAGCACGGAGCCTGAGGCAGGGCTTCATCCCATGACCCTGGGATCACAACCTGAGCAAAACAAGGGCGGGATTCAACCGACTGAGCCATCCAGACGCCCTGATATTGCACTATAGTTTTGCAAGATACTGCCATTGGGAGAAACTGGTTAAAAAGGGTATGTGGGATCTCTCTGTACTATTTCTTGCAACTGTATGTGAATCTAAAAATTATCTCAAAAATCAAATTTTAATTAAAAAATCCCCCCCCCCAAGTAGATTTTGTCTGTAGTAGGTAGACCATCTAAACTAATGGGTTTTTGTTTATTCAACTTCAAAAGAACAGTAACATTGCTCTCATTGAGGGGATTCAACAGTACCAACAGCTCCAAGTAAAGCTCCCTTTTCTACACAAACATACACATGCATGTTTAGAGTAACCATAATTTAAAATATGAAACACTGGACAGGGCACCTGGGTGGCTCAGTCAGTTAAACGTCCGACTTTGGCTCAGGTCATGATATCACGGTTTGTGGGTTCGAGCCCTGCATCGCTCTCTGTGCTGACAGGTCAGAGCCTGCAGCCTGCTTCGGGTTTTGTGTCTCCCTCTCTCTCTGCCCCTCTGCCACTCGCGCTGTGTCTTTCTCTGTCTCTCAAAAATAATAAATAAACATTAAAAAAAAGTTATAAAAATAAAATAAAATAATAAAATATGAAACACTAGAAAGATCTACCTCCAAAACGAAGGATTTGGTTAAACAAATTAGGATACATTATTTGATGAATAATTTACGAGCATAAAAAACCATATTTTCAAAAAATATTCTATGTGATGTGAGTAGTGATGATATTTTGTTAACAAAAATTAAGTTATAATACTATATAATAAAACATGATCACAATTTTGTGAAACCAAAATGTGAGCATAATTATGGGGTCATGATTGAAAATGTATTTTTAGGGGCGCCTGGGTGGCTCAGTCGGTTGAGCGTCCGACTTCAGCTCAGGTCACGATCTCACGGTTCGTGAGTTCGAGCCCCGCATCAGGCTGTGGGCTGATGGCTCAGAGCCTGGAGCCTGCTTCCGATTCTGTGTCTCCCTCTCTCTCTGCCCCTCCCCCATTCATGCTCTGTCTTTCTCTGTCTCAAAAATAAATAAACATTAAAAAAAAAGAAGAAAATGTATTTTTAAAAGCACTAAAATTCTGTCTTTTCCAAATTTTATGTAATAATAATATATGACTTTTATAAATGGAAAAAAACTATTTAAGTTAAAAAAAACTATTTTTAAATACAGCTTTCCCAATTTAGGTTAAAAGTAATGAAGCCTACTTTACAACTGAAGCCTCCAATAAGTCAGTGATTTAAAAAATTGTACTTTTCATGCTAAAAAAAAATAAACTACATTCCCTGGCATTGTTGTTTAAGTAGAAACGATACAAAATTAAATTATATTCATAACGTGTTATGTCTTAGAGTAAACAAATTTCTAACAGTTGTGTATTTTAAATATATCAATTTCTGTGAAATACAAACAGAAATAAAATTAGGCTCACTTTTCTCAATTACATGGCAATACATTCTAAAAGGATGCGGCAAAGAACAAGCATGGGCTTTGCAGCAAGCAGTCATGAGTTCCAGGGGCACCTGGGTGGCTCAGTCGGGTAAGCATCCAGCTTTGGCTCAGGTCATGATCTCGTGGTCCGTGGGTTTGAGCCCCGCATCGGGCTCTGTGCTGACAGCTCAGAGCCTGGAGCCTACTTCGGATTCTGTGTCTCCCTCTCTCTGCCCCTGCCCTGCTCATGCTCATGCTTTCTCTCTCTCTCTTTCTCAAAAAGAAATAAACATTAAACAAAAAATTTAAAAAAAAGCCATGGCTTCCAGTCCCTGGGCTGCCACCTAGTTAGCAGTGTGGCTCTGGTCAATTATTCTGACCTCTCATTTTCTCTTCTATAAAATGGAGACATTAATCATTTCTTCCTTAAAGCTTCTCATGTGGATCAAATTGCTAAATGCTATATACACTGTTCTTTATTATTTCTATTTCGGAGGACACAAATCAACCCTTCTGCATTGCTTAGTGAATCCCTGGATGCACGTTATGAACTAGAAATCTGCGGTCACACGGTACTCATTTCGTAGACTGGTATTTACTCTTCAGATACATGACTATTCTATAGTGGCCTCTCTTTTCTTCCCATAAAAAAAAAATCCTTCTAAAAATAATCGGAAATGGGGCGCCTGGGTGGCTCAGTCCGTTAAGAGTCCAACTTTATCTCGGGTCGTGATCTTGGGGTTTGTGAGTTCAAGCCCCGTGTCGGGCTCTGTGCTGACAGCTGGCAGCCTGGAGCCTGCTTTGCATTCTGTGTCTCCGTCTCTCTATACCCCTCCTCTGTTCATGCTCTGTGCCTCTGTCTCAAGAATAAAGTAAAATAAACATTAAAAAAATTTTAAAAATAATTGGAAAGCTACTTGTGTGACGTCATTGGTCCACATAGACACCACAACCTTCCCTCCTTTCTTTTTTTTTTTAAAATTTTTTATTACGTTTCTTTATTTTTGAGAGGAAGAGAAAGACAGAATGTGAGCAGGGCAGGGGCAGAGAAAGAGGGAGACACAGAATCCAAAGTAGGCTCCAGGCTCTGAGCTGTTAGCACAGAGCCCGATCTGGGGCTTGAACCCACGAACAGCAAGATCATGACCTGAGCCGAAGTCGGACGCTCAACTGACTGAGCCACCCAGGCGCCGCCCCCCTCCGCTTTTAAAATTTTTTTTATTACCCTCCTTTCTATTAGGATCATTTCTAGTTCATAGGCACATTGCATTGTTGAGAGTTTTCCCAATTTAGGTGTGGTGTTCATTTTCCATGCGACTTGATGTCCAACTTAGAACCTTGCTCAAACCTGAACGATGGCCTGTCCAGTGGCCTTCCAGTCTGAGGAAGGAAAGGAGTTAAAACAACCACTAGTAAAGTTTTTCTTTTTTTTCTTTTACATACTATCAAATTGATTTGTGCTAAAATGCTTAGAAAGGACCTCATATAGATCCAGCCAAGAGGATGGTTTTTGTGAGTTTGGATAGGTAACTAAGAAACTCTTGCCAATATAAAAAAAAAAAAAATAGAGGGAAAGCAAAGAGTTTCGTAAAATTGTTCCAGATTATCAGCCGTTTCCCATAATAGCTTACGGTGTGCAGCTTTCTCTGGCAATGCGGTATTTGTTTTCTGTTTCATTTTCTATTTGGGGCTAAAATGGCCTGGTCTTCACCTCAATATGATGACAGAGAAGGCATTTTACTTTCTGAGTGCCTCAGAGCATACTCTGAACGGGGAGGATGTGAAATGCAGAAAAAGAATAACTCTATAGCAAGCACCAAATGGTGAGAAGATTACCTTCTTTCTGTGAAAGATACTGTTACCAGTGCGTAGTTTTAACTGTGTTGCCTATTCTCAGAAAACAATGTGTATCAAGCAGTGATGGAAACTTCTTTAGACCAGCCCTTAATCCTCCCTCCTATCCCTTTTTGTTTTTATTCGGTCTTCCTTTCCATTTCTACTCTTCCTCACGTATTCTGTCTCCCTTTATGTCGTTAACTAGAGAGAAGCATGAAGTTGGTTACAAGGCGTTTGAAAAGTCTTTCCCCGCTGCCACCAAGAATACAGAGGTATCGGAAAATACAGAACCGTCTGGGTCTTTGGGCCTTTTTCAGATTCTTCTCCATGGCTTGAAGTTATTGTGAACTGAGACGAAGCAGTATTACCTGGGGGATTAACATAAAGTTACTGTGTGGGGTGCCTGGGTGGCTTAGTCAGTCATGACTTTGGCTCAGGTGATGATCTCACGGTTCGTGGGTTCGAGTCCTGCATCTTTCAGCTCAGAGCCTGGAGCCTGCTTCAGATTGTGCGTCTCCCTCTCTCTCTGCCCCTCCCCCCTGTGTGTGCGCGCTCTCTCCCATGCTCTCTCTTTCTCTCTGTCTCAACACTAAACATTAAAAAAATTAAAATAAAGTTACTGTCTACAGTTAACTTCAAGGCTTATTAGAGGCTGGTGAGCCAGAAGCAAAGCTGTAAAACTGTTGCACGACATATTTTTTCTTAACTGAATGAGCCTCAGTTTCTTTGTCTGTAAAACTGGGGGGGGGGGGGGTGGTCATACTAATACAAAATGACTGTTAATTATAGGAGAGAGGTTCTAAATCGTGGGAGGATCTTAATGGCCTTAAATTTCAAGATAAGAAATGCGGATTTACACAACAAGAAGTCATCAAACTCTTTTTAAGCAGGTTTGTTTAAAAAAAAAAGTTTATTTATTTTGAGAGAGAGAATCCCAAGCAGGCCCCAGGGTGGGGCTCAGTCTCGCTAACCATGAGATCATGACCTGAGCGGAAATCAAGAGTTGAATGCTAAACTGGCTGAGCCACCCAGGCGCCCCTCTTAGGTTGGTTTTAAGAAGATTGGTGTGACGGCAGTGGGTAGCAGGGATTGGCGTCAGGAGAGACTAAAGGCAGGCAGATTATTTGCCATGCCCAGGTTATGTGCAACAATAATAACTGCTAACATCACCATATGCTGGGCACTGTGCTCATGTCTTTTTTGTTTGTTTCCGTGTTATCTCCTTTGATTTCTTCACAGATGAAGAAACTGAGGCACAGAGCAATCAAGAAATCAAATGCAGTTAAGAAATTTACCTAAACTGTTAACTTAGGATGAGGTCACCATCGACGAGCTGAGTAAGGTTAACCGAAGAAAGGCCAGGATTTGACCCCAGACTCTGTGGCCCCAGAACCCTCATGCTTAAACACTGCGGTGTACCATCTCTAACGTGAAGGTCAATAGCTCTCCGAGCGTCATCCATACTCACCCATTAGCATGACTTTAAAGAACATTTGACAGTTTGGGGCTCTTCCATGGAGAACGATTATTCCGTTGTCTTACACGATCTGGGTATTAAGGGTCTTGGATTTGTGAGTTTTTGTTTTTTCAGAGAACTGAAGCTCTTCCCTTCAGGCGTTTGTTTTAAAAACTTTGTTTATAGTGAACATCTTCCTAAAATATACCGTAAACTTCACTGCCTTTCTAAAGAGTTTCTTTTTACTTTCGAATGTGATTGATCCAGGGTTTTTATGAATGTCAATTCTTTTTTTCCTTCAAGTTTGTTTTCTTTGATTTTTTTGTAATTTTAATTAAAAAAAATTTTTTTTTAATGTTTATTTTTGACAGAGAAAGAGAGACAGAGCATGACCGGGGGAGGGGCAGAGAGAGAGGGAGACACAGAATCTGAAACAGGCTCCAGGCTCCCAGCTGTCAGCACAGAGCCCGACGCAGGGCTCGAACCCACAGACCGCAAGATCATGACCTGAGCCGAAGTCAGACGCTTAACCGACTGAGCCACCCAGGTGCCCTGATTTTTTTTTTTAATTTTTAAAAATTAAGTTATTTTTTTTCTCCCAAGTTTTTATTTACATTCCAGTTAGCTAACATATAAAGTAATATTAGTTTCAGGAGTAGAATTTAGCGATTCGTAACTTTTATATAAAACCCAGTACTCATCACAATAAGTGTCCTTAATACTCATCTCCCATTTAACCCAGCCCCTCAGTCACCTCTCCTCCTCTGAAAGCTATAGAAAGCTAAAAAAAATATCAATTCTTTTACTTTGGAAACTAAACCTTTAGAAACTATTAAGGTTTGGAATATCGTGTGAACTTATAGTGAGTGACTGTCTTCAGATATATTGCCTCTTTCTTTTCTCTCTCCTTCCTCCTTTCTTTCTTTCTTTCTTTCTTTCTTTCTTTCTTTCTTTCTTTCTTTCTTTCTTCATTCCTTCCTTCCTTCCTACCTCCCTGCTTTCCTCCCTCCCTCCCTCCTTCCTTCCTCCCTCCCTCTCTCTTTCTCTCTCTCTTCTGACTGCCCAGCTCAGCGATTTTCTCAATTGTGAGTGAGGCCTTAGTTTCCCCTTTGGCTGTAAGCCCCCAGATCTCTCATAGACGCCTCTTTTCTCCTTAAATGTGATCTGTTGCCTCTGATCACAGATGTCCCTGGGTCTGCTGCTTGTTACTCTTTTTGGTTTTTGTAACATAGATCCTTTTCTCCCTCTGCTTTTTATCTCTTTCCATTGTTTTTCTCTGATCTCTCTCTTTCTTTCCCTTCCTGCCCTTTTCTTTCCCTGGGTAAGAAGTAGGGGGAGGCTGTGTAATATTTTACTCCTTTTCTCTGACCAGTGAAATAATCATTAACAACAAAGCCTATAAACGTTGCACTTTTGCTTCTTAGTTATTTTCATGATTTCTTTCTTTCTTTCTTTCTTTCTTTCTTTTTTTTTTTTTGAGGATTCTTGTTTGCTTTTAATAGCTGAGATTAGAAGACATCTGAATCTGGAAAACTTCAGCTCTATTTTATTTCTAGGGTAGAAAGTTTAAATCAAGCATCTAACTTCGAACAACCTAAGTTGTGTTACCTTTAAATTTAATTATTTCAATAGAAATATAAATAGCAATGTAGCAGATGTATGCCAAATATTTGTATGTTAAATATTTGAATCTTTCAACCATTTTCTGTTTTTAAAATATGTAAGTTCTGAAAACTTATGTCCACACAAAAGCTTGCACATGATGGCTTTTAGCGGCTTTATTCATAATTGCCAATTGTCAATTGCCAAGATGTCCTTCAGTAGGTGACTGGATAAATGCACTGGTACATCCAGACAATGGAATATTATCCAGTGCTAGAAACAAATGAGCTACAAAGCTGTGAAAAGACAGCAGGGATCTTTAAATGGGTATTAGTGAGTGAAAGTAGCCAATCTGAAAAGGCTACATAGTGTATGATTCCAACTATATAACATTCTGGAAAAGGCAAAACTATGGACACAAAAGATCACTGATTGCCAGGGTTGGGGGTTGGGAGGAGGGATGAATAGGTGGGGCACAAGGGATTTTTAGAGCAATGAAAACACTCAATATGATACCATAATGATAGATACATATCATTTTACATTTTTCTAAGCCCACAGATTGTATAACACCAAGAATGAACCCTAATGTCAAATTTGGAATTTGCGTGATTGTGATGTGTCCATGGGGGTTCATCAATTGCAACAGGTATACCAACTCTGGTGGTGGAGAGTGTTGATATTGAGGGAGGCTATGCATGTTTTGGGCGCAGGGAGCATATGAGGAATTTTTGTGCCTTCCCCTTCACTTGGCTGTGAGCCTAAAACTGCTCTAAAATAATAATCTTCTTAAAAAATTGAGATAAAAATTGACATGTAGCATTTTGTAAATTTAAGGTATAAAATGTGTTGATTTGATACATTTATACATTGCAATATGATTATCATCGTAGGGTTAGCTAATACTTGTGTCATGTCACAGAGTTATTTGATTTTTCAGGGAAACTCTTTAAGATCTAGTTTCTTACCAGGTTTGAGATTTATAATACAGTATTGCTGACTATAATCACAAGGTTGTACATTAGATCTCCAGAACTTATCCATCATCTAACTGCAACTTCATACCCTTTGACCAACGTCTGCCCAGTGGTCTCACCCCCAGTCGTTGATAATTACCACTCTACTCTCTGTTTCTATGACTTTGGATTTTTTAGATTCCACATATGAGGTCATTTTCCTTTGTCTTTCCCTATCTCACTTATCCCATGTAGCATAATGCCCTCAAGGTCCATCTATGTTGTCACAAATTTCAGGAATTCCTTCTTTCTCATGGCTGAATAATATCCCATTGTATAATTATATCACCTGCATTTATACATTCATCTATCGATGGACACTTAGGTTGTTTGCATATCTTGGCTATTGTGAATAAGGCTGCAATAAACATGGGCATGTACATATCTTTTGGATACCATGTTTTCGTTTCCTTTGGATATATACCCAGAAGTGGGGTAGCTGGATCATATGGTAGTTCTATTTTTAACTTTTTAAGGGATGTCCATAGTATTTTCCATAGTAGCTGCACCGATTTCCACTGACATCAACAGTACGCAGATTTCTTTTCTCCACATCCTTGCCAATACTTATATTCTTTACATATTTTGGATATTAACTCTTTATCAGATATATGGTTTGCAAGTCTTTTCTCCCACTCTGTAGGTTATCTTTGCATTTTGTTGATTGTTTCTTTTGTTCTGCAGGCACTTTTTAGTTTGTTGTTGTACCACTTGTCTATTTTCGCTTTTGTTGCTTATACTTTTAGTGTCATATCCGAAAAACAATTGCCAAGACCCATGTCAAGGAGTTGTTTCATTATGTGTTTGTCTTAAGAGTTTTATGGTTTTCGGTCATGCGTTAAAATCTTTAATCCATTTTGAGTTAATTTTTGTAGGTGGCTTAAGATAGAGGTCCAATTGAATTTTTTACATGTGATTGTCCAGTTTTCCCAACACAATTATTGAAGAGATTATCCTTTCTGCATTGAGTAGTTTTAGCCCCCCCAAATATTAGTTGACTGCATCTATAGGTTCACCGTGTTTCCTATCAAAATTCGAATGGCATTTTTTTCCACAAAAAGAAAAAAAAAAAAAACTAAAATGTGTATGGAACCGCAAAAGACCCAGAAGAGCCAAAGCACTCCTGAGAAAGAACAAAGCTGGCATCACACTTCCTGATTTCAGACTGTATTGCAAAGCTATAGAAATCGAAACAGTATGATACTGGCACAAAAATACGTATCGGCCAAAAGAACACAGTAGAGAGACCTAAGTAAACTCCTATGTAAAGTCTTAATAAAAAATTATGAAAGTTCATGACTATAAGATGATATTACTTTTTAAAATTGTTACAGTTACTCCAGATGTTTAAAAAGTGCATCTCAACAGTTCTGAGACAATTGAATGTGCTTCAGTTAAGTTCACTCTTCTTGTTTAGAAAATATTTGAGTCGGGCGCCTGGGTGGCTCAGTCGGTTAAGCCTCGGACTCCAGCTCAGGTCATGATCTCACAGTCTGTGAGTTCGAGCCCTGCGTCGGGCTCTGTGCTGACAGCTCAGAGCCTGGAGCCTGCTTCAGATTCTGTGTCTTCCTCTCTCTCTGCCCCTCCCCTGCTCATGCTCTGTCTCTCTCTGTCTCAAAAATAAATAAAAACATTAAAAAAAATTTAAAAAAAGAAAATATTTGAGTCATACTCAAGATACTACTGAGTTAAATCTGCAAGGACCATTAACTTTTGAAGAGAGTTCTTTGGCACTCAGGATGTATTTGAGATGTATGTGGGACTTTAATAGCAAAACGACAAAATGAAACAGTCACTCTGATTCTTTGAAACAGAAGTTTCTTTTCCATAAAGTAAAACTGCTTGCCTTTATAGATGCAAATTCTTGTTAATAAAATCACCTCCCTTTAAAACGTGCTTTCAAACACTAAAATTTATAATCTTTTCCCCTAGATTAAAAAAAAAAAAACATATGATATTTTTCTGAGGACCTGTCTACTTTCGATTTAGTTTCAAACTGACAAATGTTATCAAGGTTCAACTAAATTAAAGGTAGGAAAAACAGATGTTTCCTGGGCCTTAAACTTATTAGAAAACATAGGGCTGCTTTGTCCCTAATGGATTTTCTTAAGCACAATCATGCAGGATGGCCCTATCACTGCTCTACTTAACAAGCTGTTTTCATTTGCTTGTGAATCTTCAAATGAGAAAGGGGGTATATACTAGTCTGTTTACATTGCCTGTAAATCAGGTCAGGGCACCAGAAGCAAATCTTCTCCAAAGGAAGAGTTGAACTTGATAGGTGGAAATTGTTTAAAGTAAGGCGAACCTTCTGATTTATGCATTCAATTGGAAAGGTGCCATTGCATCCAGCTTCTGGAACGATTTTGCCTGAAGAATTACTAAGAAGGTGATAGCTTTTTCAAGAATGATTTCTTCGGGAAATTGGATCACTCTAGAAAAATGGAAAATATCATGAATGGCATGTGGGATGGTCCTGCAGACTTAAACCTTAAGACGCTATCCATTGTGGCTGGGTCAGCAGGGCAGTGTTACGTTACTTTCAGGTCATTGTTACGGGTCATGAGGGGTTAACCACAAAATGCAAGACCGAAGCATGGTTGGGTAGACTCTGTCAATAACTGTGAATCTATATAACAAGCTTACCTGGGTCACATGATTTTGTCCTTAATCCCAGGGCCCCCTGTAGCATCTGTGGGCTATGCGTTGGCACTGGGGATTGAGACTATATGGTCAACCCAGAAGAAGTTCTCTGAGGCCTCATGAAGTCTGGGGCTATAGTTTCTCTAACAATCGCAATGCAGATGGAACATATACTTAAATCACATGTGGCAACATTTGTTTGGTCAAGTGTTAGTGAGCTTTGCGTTGAGAAAGATCCCCAGGTTTATCTGGACGGAACGTTGAGATTCGATAACAGTGTGCCATCAACCTGGAAGTAGGTGCAAATTTGCCAAGCAATTGCCATTTCTGGAGTGGCAGTTGCTGCTATCTCTTAGGCTCAGTCTTGTCATCTCAGTCTGATCTCGGCTGGCCCGGTCCTTCCTGATGTTCTACCAAGTTCTCTCACCTTAGTAAGTTATGACCAGGGTAAATTTTTCCCGTCGATTTTAGGGAGGCTTTGAGAGGAATCTGGCCTCTGAGACCAGTGTGATTACTTGTCTGCTCACTGATGAGATCACCCCTTGAAACCTGGATGGGAATGTGGTCTTACTGTCCTTCTTTTTTGTTTTTTGTTTTTTGTTTTTATCTGGGGCTCCGTATATTGTGAGACTGGATTCTGACATGATGGTGCCACAGCTTTCCATGAGCCAGGTGGATAGTCAGGCTCTACCTTTAATAGTTAATTACTTTTAACTCCCCAGACTAGACAGATGGTTTCACTCATCTACTTGCCTGTGTGTGCATACTCTGGAATGACTGTTTTCCTAGTACCGAGTATCTGCAGAGACTAAAATCAAGGTCTCTTGGGCAGTCAGAAACTCCTGTCTGTTCTCCTGTCCGCTTTGTCCTGTGCTTTTGATTCACGAGGCTCTCTTAGGCCAGAACCCCTGGCCCAGAGCTTTACTAGCTATGTTGTCATTTGGAATTTGACCACACCAGGTTCGTGTCTACCTGTTCAAACGTTGACTTTCAATTTTCTTTCCTTAAGCGTTGGTACATATGCTTTCAAGGTTTCTATTTCCATGTCCCTCACCTATGACTCATTGCCTCCTGCAACCTTTAACCTGTTAGTTCACTTAGACTGTGATTTTCACGTGTTATGCAAACCCTTAGTTCCAGTTTCCCACCCTCTCTCCATAATGCAATTTCCCAATGTTGACAGAAAACGCAGTCAGGTGAATCAGGAGGTGGGCATGGGGTCAGGTGAATGATGTATGTGGCCTGTCCCATAGGATCAACACAATGTCCTATGGGACAGAGGAAATTTAGGGTCTTCAGAAACTAGTCCGGGCACTTAGAACCGAGTATCGAGGCTGCAGTCTCCAATAATACCCTTTTGGCAGGCCAAGAATATCAGATTTGAATTGGAATCACTTGTTTCAAACATGCACTCAACCAGACAAAAACAGAGGAATGAAAAAGTGGAAATAGGCTTATAGGTTTGTACCTAGAATGAATCAGTAATTTTTTAAAATGTAGGTTTCCGTACTGTGGTGAAACCACTTTGCCTCCGTGCTTGTGTGTTCAAGACGTAATTGAAAAGCCAGAAGGGACTTTAGGGATCATATAGCCCAATCTCCTAATTTTACAGATGAAGAAACCAAAGCCTGATGAGGTTAAGTGGCTTGTCATCTTACATGCATTCCTTTCCAGGCACGACTCTGTCTCTCTCCACAGTTGCATTGTTTTCAAATTATGAGTGACTCAGCTCACTTCAAAGGGCAAAGACCTAATTTCCTCCCGATTGAAATGAGGCAGTCACAGGGTTTCACACAAGAAAATTGAAAAATGATATATGTGGCTTCTTTCTTTGTTCCTTTCTGTTTTTGTCTCTGGATCAAGAGGCGAGGGAAGCTGGGGAATCGTTGGAAGCGGGGCAAGACCATGCAAATGCTGCATGGAGCGGAGGACACATCCATTAGGGAAAGCAAACAAACAGCTGCTCATTGGTGGAGTGCAAACAGGCAATTGCAACTGTCTCTTTCAGTAGAGATGGACTAGTCTGTAGCTTCAGGAACTCTGCTTCTAAATTGCTCAGAGCCTTAGAAGATGTGGATGTTGACACTAAAGGGAGTAGACTACTCCCTATTAAGGGCTCCAACTTTGATGTGGAAGGAGGACAACTCGGAAGAGATTCGAATCCAGTTGGAGGATACAGCTTTTCTTTTAACAAAGAGAAGATGAAAACTCCCGGTTTAATGGAACACTCCCTGATTTACTGTGAAATTGTTCATCTGAGATGTTTTACTTAGGATCCCATGCAATCTGTCTGCCTGTTACTAACCTGGGCCTGCCTTCCTCATTTGTTCGTTCTGTGGTTTTTGTTGTTATTTGTTCAGTCATCTATTCTGTCAGCACTTACAAGTGCTTACTAAATTCTGTGCACTATTCTGGATGTTCGAGATGGAATGTGAAAACAAGTCGAAGCTCTTGCTTTGGAGAGGCTTCAGTCTAGAGTGGAGAGAAAGGATAAGTAAAAGAGCACAGTCTGATAAAAGATGCGATATGAGGTATCCTCAAGGTACTGTGGAAAAGCAGAGGCAAAGCACTTACCTGCCTGAGATAAACAAGAAAAGCTTTCTGGGAACACTGGGCTTTGGTTAATCTTGAAGGAAAGCTAGGAGCTGGGAAGCAGGTGAAGGAAGAAATCAGAGAGAACAGAATGCACAAAGGCAAGGAGGCTGAGATAGCCTGGCGCATTCCGGAGATCCACAGGTATTCAGTCTGTCTGGCCTGTACAGATTGAGGAGTGGGGTAATGAAAGAAGAATCTGGAGAAGTAAACAGGGGCAAGGACTTGGTGCGCTGAACATGGCTGAAAGTCAGTGAAGGACACTAAGTGTTATACAATCGAAATATTCTTTTTTTTTCATATTCAAGTTAGTTAACATACATTATAGTCTTGGCTTCAAGAGTAGAACCCAGTGATTCATCTCTGACATATGATACCCAGTGCTCATCCTGAAAAGTGCCCTCCTTAATGCCCGTCATCTCTTAACCCCACCCCCCCACCCCCACTCCCCTCCAGCAACCCTCAGTTTGTTCTCTGTTCTCTGTTTTATCTTATTTTTCCTTCGCTTCCCCTATGTTTACCTACTGAGTTTCTCAAATTCCACATACAAGTGAAATCATATGATATCTGTCTTTCTCTGACTGACTTGTTTCGCTTAGCATAATACCCTCCAGTTCCGCCCGCGTTGTTGCAAGTGGCAACACTGGATTCTTTTTCATCACCAAGTAGTATTCCATTGTGTGTGTGTGTGTGTGTGTGTGTGTGTGTGTGTGTACCACATCTTTATCCATTCATCAGTTGATGGACAGTTGGACTCTTTCAATACTTTGGCTATTGTTGATAGCACTGCTATAAACATTGGGGTGCATGTGCCCCTTTGAATGAGCATTTTTGTGCCCTTGGGATAAATTTCTAGTAGTGCATTTGCTGGGTCTTAGGGTAGTCCTATTTTTAATTTTTTGGGGAATTCCATGCTGTTTTCCAGAGCGGCTGCACCAGTTTGCATTCCCACCAACAGTGCAAAAGGGTTCCCCCTTCTCCACATCCCCACCAACAACTGTTGTTTCCTGACTTGTTAATTTCCATTCTGACTGGTGTGAGGCAGTATTTCATTGTAGTTTTGATTTGTGTTTCCCTACCATTGAAATATTCTTAAACTCAACACATTGTAGGGGACAATGTGCTTTTGTGAAAAGATCGTTGTCTTTGGAGTCAGACAAATCCCTGTTCAGTCATTTCTTTATGGTGGACATTGGGCAAGTTAGTTAACGGCTTTAAGTATGCAACTTTGCCATTTAACGTGAGGACGATTATTTCTGCTTCATGTTTGTGGGGTAGGGTTAATAAAATATGTGAAATCACCGAGCATAGATTTCGTAAATAATCGACGTGCATTCATCTTATACTCTTCTTCCATTTCTTTCTTGCTTTCTTCCATGTACATTCTGACTAATCCTTTTTTCCTTCTCTCCCTCTGGAGATTCACTGGGTTTACAGAAATTACGGGTGTCTTGTGTGGCTTTATGTCCTGGTTTATTTAGTGCATGACATTTAGAAAACAATTCTGTGCAAGTTCTGTCCTCATGGTAGTAAATGTCCCAGAGCACAGCAATGTCCACAATTGATTGGGTCTGCTTGTTGTTGACGGGTGACGTATTTAAATGATCCTGTCACAGACATGAAACATGAAACATTTTTGCAATTTGTAATCAGAACTTTACCTAACAAAAATTATTGCAGCTGTGGTAGGATTGAATTCACTCTTTCACTCCCCTTCTCCCCAAACCTATCAAACTGTCAGCAGTCTGCCTTTTGGAAAAAAAAGAAAAAACAAAAACTCGACATTATTTGGCTCTGTTGTTTCCCCAGTGTTACCATATGCAGTTCTTCTGCTTGTGCTGTAGGAAGATGTCTGAACTTTTTTATTGAGTGTAATTGACATACAACATTATGTTGGCTTCAGGTGTACAATGTAATGATTCCTCACTCATATACACTGTGAAATGATGTAGAATGTCATGGTTCAACACACGTATAAACTGTGAAATCATCACCACAATGTTTTGTCACTATCCATCACCATAAAAAGAAGAAAAAAAATTCTTGTGATAAGAGCTTTCTTTTTTTTTTTTTTTTTTTCAACGTTTATTTACTTTTGGGACAGAGAGAGACAGAGCATGAACGGGGGAGGGGCAGAGAGAGAGGGAGACACAGAATCAGAAACAGGCTCCAGGCTCCGAGCCATCAGCCCAGAGCCCGACGCGGGGCTCGAACTCACGGGCCGCGAGATCGTGACCTGGCTGAAGTCGGACGCTTAACCGACTGCGCCACCCAGGCGCCCCGTGATAAGAGCTTTCAAGATCCACTTTCCTGGCAGGTCTCGAATATGTACTACAATACCATTGACTAGCGCCTCCGTGCTGCCTACCACATTTCCATGAGGACATTTTTTTATGTGTTTATAAGAAAAGATCATTTGCAATATATTGTGTTTGGTTGAAAAAACAAAACAACCTCAAGAAGCTAAAGAGCTTAACAGGCTTGAAGAGAATGAGTTTCCATAATATTCTAAACTAGAGTGACCATCAGATACGGATATTGGCGGGTTGGGCGTGGAGTTCGCATAGATGAATTTGGAGCATTTGTCTTCTCAGTCACCTAATATAACTGGTATCCAACCTCCTGTCTAATTGCTGCCAATTAATTAGGGAGCCTCTGCTTCACCAGATTCAGTGATATGATAGACATTCTCTATTGCTTAATAGGGCAGAACATTCCATCTTTGGACTGCTTTTACTATTTAGAAGGTGCTCTCTGATATGAAACTAAAATGTCTTCTTAAATTTTTTTTGATGTTTATTTGTTTTGGAGAGAGTGAGACAAAATACGAGTGGCGGAGGAGCAGAGAGAAAGGAAGACACCGAATCCGAAGCAGGCTCCAGGCTCCAGGCTCCAGGCTGTCAGCACAGAGCCCGACACAGGGCTCGAACTCATGAACCATGAGATCATGACCTGAGCCGAAGCTGGATGCTTAAGTGACTGAGCCACGCAGGTGCCCCTAAAATGTCCTTTCATAATCATTGGTCCTATATGTATGACTTAGCGCCAGAGGGAATAAGCTGAATCACTTTTTTTCACCTTAAGACCTCTCGAATCTTTGGAACCAACTCAATTTTGACGACGTCTCTCTTCCACTACTCTTTCGTCTCAGCATAACGTTTCCATTTTAGTCAATGGTTCCCTATAAGAACCGATTTCATGTTTCTTTACCATCTCTGTCAAGTGCTTTCGAATATGTGTACATATACTTCTCAGAGGGTAGCAGACAGAATGCTGCTTTTGTTGGCCATATCACAATGTTCTCTCATATCAAACTTCCTATTGACTAAAACTCTGATTTAAACTTTCTATTATATATGATCTATCACAACCAGATCTTTTAAAATTTTTGGTTATGCTTCTTTTTTTTTTTCCAATTTTTTTTTCAACGTTTATTTATTTTTTGGGGGACAGAGAGAGACAGAGCATGAACGGGGGAGGGGCAGAGACAGAGGGAGACACAGATTCAGAAGCAGGCTCCAGGCTCTGAGCCATCAGCCCAGAGCCTGACGCGGGGCTCGAACTCACGGACCGCGAGATCGTGACCTGGCTGAAGTCGGACGCTTAACCGACTGCGCCACCCAGGCGCCCCTTGGTTATGCTTCTTAATGTGTCTTCTATCTCTTCTGCCTTCTGCCATCTCCAACTATGGCAGCTCAACCTTCTCTTTCTTCATCCAAATAATTGATACAGTTGTTGAACATGAAATAGCAACGCCTCTAAAAAGAACCACCCCTGCTGATATCATGATTTCAGACTTCTTTGCTCCTGAGCTATGAAAGAATAAATTTCTGTGAGGGAATAAATGTCTGAAAGAAAGAAAGAAAGAAAGATGAAAGAAAGAAAGAAAGAAAGAAAGAAAGAAAGAAAGAAAGAGAAAGGAAGGAAGGAAAGAAGGACCAGGAAGTTTATTTATTGGAAATATTCTAGTATAGAAGTTCTTAACCTGGGACTCATGAACCAATAGAAGCTTGATGAATTTTATGCAAATGTGTGTATGTCTATTTTTTTCTGGGACAAAATTCCATAGCTTTTTATCATATTCTTTTTTTAAAATTTTTTTTAAATCTTTTTTTTTAATTTTTTTTTAACGTTTATTTATTTTTGAGACAGAGAGAGACAGAGCATGAATGGGGGAGGGGCAGAGAGAGAGGGAGACACAGAATCGGAAGCAGGCTCCAGGCTCTGAGCCATCAGCCCAGAGCCCGACGCGGGGCTTGAACTCACGGACCGCGAGATTATGACCTGAGCTGAAGTCGGACGCTTAACCGACTGAGCCACCCAGGCGCCCCATCTTTTTTTTTTTTCAATTTTTTAAAATGTTTATTTATTTTTGAGAGAGAGAGAGACAGAATGTGAGTGGGGAAGGGGCAGAGAGAGGGAGACACAAAATCCAAAGCAGGTTCCAGGCTCTGAGCTGTCAGCACACAGCCCAACACGGGGCTCGAACTCACGGACTGCGAGATCATGACCTGAGCCAAAGTCAGACACTTAACCGACTGAGCCACCCAGGCACCCCTAGCTTTTTATCATATTCTTAAAGGTGTGCATAGACGAAAGAAATTAGGGCATTGTATTCTAGAATGGCGTAGAAATACTTTGACTACACATTCATTCAATCACTTAAAATATCTATTTGAGCAGTTTTTAGCCAATGGTTCTGCATCTTGAGCACATGCATAGCATGAAGGACCTTGTTCGATGCTTTTGGATATGTATACTTTGCATATCACGTACCTCTGATTTTCAAGACCATTGACCATGTCGGAGCATGAAATGAAGTTACTTTAAGCTAATATCATTTACATTTTTAGTTGCTCACGAACACTTCTTTTAATAATCTATCATAGAATCTTTCCCGTGACTCAGGTAGTCAATCATTCATTTAACAAATAGTTATTTAGTTCTTGCTCTGTACCAGGAACTATTCTAAACACTGGGGCTAAAACACAGATAAGGTCTTTGGTTACATGTAGCTTAGGTACTAGTGAGGGAGTCAGACAGTAAACAAACACAGAAGTTAGATAATTTTAGGTAGTGGTCACTGCTCTGAAGAAAATAAGATAACGACATTGGGCAAAAAGTTACTGAAATGGGGGCAGGGCAGTAACTAGATGAGTCAGGGAAGGTCTTTCTAAGACAATGGTATTTTAGCTGCGAACTAGTTGACAAGGATTTAGTTCACAAATATGTAGGGGAAGAATAGTCCAGGCAAAGATAACAACAATGCAAAGGCCCTGGCGCAGGAAAGATCTTGAAGAGTCCAAGGAAGAGAAAGATGATCAATGTGACTGAAGCATAGTGAATAATGGGGCAATAATAAGTGATTGGATTTAAATGGGAGGCAACACAGTTTTGGCAATGGTGAAAAATGTAGACTTTGTTCTAACTGCAGTGAGGGTGGTAGGATGGCAATGATAAAGAATGTATACTTTGTTCTAAGTGCAGTGAAGTTTGTAGGAAGCAGCAGGGTTTCATGGTCTGATTTACATTATTCAAAGAGTCTAATTGTTGTGTGTGGACAATTAATTGTACAGGAGCAAGAGTAGAATGGAGACACTTTGCCTGTCTTTAAGTGTGGAATCTGCATTCTTTCTCATCTTAAGAGAGAGAGAGAGAGGGAGAGAGAAGAAAGGCATGCATCTTTGGCAGTCTTCCATGATTTCTTCTCTTCTCCATGAATGCTCAAAGACAATTAATATAGATTCACCAACTGTATACATTCTTGGATTTACTTCATATGTCCCAGGAGACTGAAAGGTGGATTTATACACCTTAAACCATTTGTTCCATGTAAAGAGGCAGAAGGCAGTCATTGAGTAATCCACGAAGACCAGTGGAGGGTCTGCTGCACCAAAGAGTAGAAGGGTTGTAGGACAGTAATGGAAGCCAGGTTGCCCAGGGTTGTGTTCTCCTGAATTAGGTTGGCAGCCTGTCTCCAGATGAGGAATTCAATGTGGAAGGAGACCCGGTATCCTGAGTATAGGCCACACAAGAGGGCCAAGAGTAGCAAATAAGAGTCCCTGGGATGGTTTTTTTTTATCTCCAAGGAACATGAGTCACTTGAAGAAGTAATGGCCCACCCAGGCATTGGTGGCCATGAACAGAGGCCATCTTGAGCCGTCTATTCATATTGTTGTACGTTCACAAAGTGACGGTGCAAAGGAAAGAGAAGTTAAAGAAAATGGGATAATCTATTTTCCTGGTGGCCTAGAGCAGGGATGGTGCAGAAACAACTTGTCTCTTTCCGTAGCATTCCTTCACCTCAGAGCACAGAGAACATGGAAGCCAGGGAGTGGGAAGACATAATGCTCCTAGCTGTGCCTCCTGGCTGTGCCAGCCAAGTCTTCACCTGGGGTCAAAGGGGAAACTCTCATGGGAGGAGTAGAGGGCCCATGTCTCCCCTCTGGGCTCCCCCATGTACGTTGCCTTCTCTCCGCCCCCCCTTGCCAGGAATCTGTTGTGTTTTTCTTCTCCCAATTTATAGTGATTGCGTGTGTGTCTCTACCACTCCCCCCATGGGGGAGGGTGATATACAAGGCCCTCCTGGCTCCACTTTTTCTACCTTGGAACTGTGCCAGATAAAATCACTTCTCTTTGTTCAGTTTTTCAGAAAGAAAGAAAGAAAGAAAGAAAGAGAAAAGAAAGAAATAAAGAAAGAAAGAAAGAAAGAAAAAGAAAAGAAAGAAAGAAAGAAAAAGAAAAGAAAGAAAGAAAAGAAAGAAAAGAAAGAAAAGAAAGAAAAGAAAGAAAGAGAAAGAAAGAAAAGAAATGAAAAGAAAGAAAGAAAGAGAGAAAAAGAAAGAAAGAGAGAAAAGAAAGAGAGAGAGAAAGAAAGAGAGAAAAGAAAGAAAGAAAGAAAGAAAGAAAGAAAGAGAAAGAAAGAAAAGCATTTAAAACACTAGAATCCTAGGTTTTGGCATGCATGCATGTGTTTTACAATCTTTTCAACCTTCCTAGGCTTAACTTTCTTCTTAGCAATGGTTGTGTTTTACACTTTTCAGCTTGAAATAATTCTCTTGACAGGGAAGACAGAAACAAAATAGGATTTAAAAGAGTCTGCTTTTCTCATGTTATCCATCACCCTGGACAGCTCTCTGGTTTATGTAGGTATTCACTTTATTTTTTTCTGCTACATCAGTGTAATTTATAATTGTATCATTAGAATTGTCTTTTTGAGAGTTTCCTTGAACCATATCTTGAATTCCAGTATCCCATACTATCTCTGCCATTTACTACCTGGGACAAAGTATTTAACCTCTCTGTGTCTGTTTACTCTACTGTATGATGGAGACAATAATATCTATCTCCTGGAGCTGTTATGAGGATTTAATCAGTTAAACATATAAAATGCTTTTAATAATGTGCAGCACATAGAAAATGCTCAATAAATGCTAGCTGCTATTATTGTTGTTGGTATTATTATTATATTTGGGGCATGAGATTCAGGCTCCATACTTCCTTCCTATCACTTCACTATGCCAGCCTTGGAATGTCTATTCTTTGATTCAATGTCAGCCTTTCTTGACTTCTTTTTTTTATTGTTCACTTTTTTGGCATCAACTCCCGAGGCAGCATTTGGGGGGAAGTTATGCAGACCTGAGTTTGAGTCCAGGCTCTGCCATTTGCTAGCTCTGTAACGTTGGAATAATACGGATTACTCTCTCCAATCTTCAGCTTCCTCTTTAGTAAAATGGGAATAATATTCTCTCTCATTATTGGGGAGGGGAATATATGTAAAGCTAGTAAAGAGCATGGTCTGTGGTAAAAGCTCAATACTTTCACATCTGCTTCACTTTTCAGTGTTTTTACACTGCCCCAACCTTGTTGTGCTATCTGTAGGGAAAATGAGAACTGTTCTTAGACTATGATTCTCAAAACAGGATCTTTTCTCCAGCCTGGCCTTCTGGTCAGCAAGGCTGCCCCTCTCAAGTTCGCAACCTTATGCCCATTTCTTGGCAATTCTTGGTGCTTTGATGCCCTTGAATACCACCAGTTATTTTGAATTACTTGATACTTGGCTTTTTCTCATTGTAGTGCAATCTTGAGTGGAATTCAATTTGTAATTCATACCACAATCAATGTAGTTTTCAGGGAACAAATATATATGCAGTGCACTTTAAATTTTTTTTTATTAATATTTGTTTATTTTTGAGAGAGAGAGAGAGAGACAGAGCGTGAGCAGAGGAGGAGCAGAGAGAGAGGGAGACACAGAATCCAAAGCAGGCTTCAGGCTCTGAGCTGTCAGCACAGAGCCCGACGCAGGGCTTGAACTCATGAACTATGAGATCGTGACCTGAACCGAAGTCGGACACTTAACGAACTGAGCCACCCATAACAGACTCGTAAATACAGAGAAGAAACTGAGGATTGATGGGAGGGGGTGGGGAAGAGGGGAAAATGGGTGATGGGCATTGAGGAGGGCACTTGATGGGAGGAGCCCCTGGGTGTTGTATGGAAGCAGTGAATCACAGGAATCTACCCCCGAAACCAAGAGCACGCTGTATACACCCTATGATAGCTAACTTGACAATAAAATATATTTAAAAACAAAAACAAAAACAAAGAAGAGACCAAAAAAATACATAGATGCAGTGCAGACTTTTTCTATCTATGCCATTCAGTAGTGATGTATCCAATACCATCTGTCTGACCTATTTTTTTTCCCCTTACTTTAGTTTGTCCTACATTAGCCTCAGTTTCCTCGTTGGTAAAATAAGGATGATTACCGTACTGAACTCACAGGGTCTTGGTGCAATATAAATAAGATAATTCAGTGACAGTGCTTAACATAGTGCCTAACTCACAGTAAGTGCTCAATAAATGGCAGATACATCGACGTAGATATATAGGAATACATAATAATGGGTGTCTGAATCATATCGACATGGACCTGGGTTCAGTTCCCAATGCTGCTGCTGATAGCAGGGATCCCCATTTCCTCTGATTATCATCGGAAAATCTATTACTTTTATATTCTGTCCACTCAACCCTTGGCCTCCCCACTAAATAACTCCCTGTGTGTACTCAGACAGCTATTTGCCTCTGCCCTGGGGTGGGGTAAGTCCCTTTAACTCTCTGAAGTAGGAAAATGTATTATCCCTCCTTTACAGATGAGGAAAACTGAAACTCAGAGGCACGTCCTATGTTATTTGGCCTACCTGCTGAATTGCAACCTCTCCTGATCAGCAGAGCTGAGCTCTGTTTCAAGGCACCCAATTCCTACCAGTCCTGGGGCTTGGTTCCACATCCCTGTTATATTATCACGAGGCTGTGATGCTCTGCCTGGCTGTGGTCAGTTCTTGCCAGTCTCTTCCCACAAAGCATCAAGTCCTGTCCCTTAGACCCATCATTTGCTGGCTCAAGAGGTCTGCTCTGAATGAATCACTCACCCTAGACTATGACGTCTCAACCTCCTGGCTTCAAGTATCCCATGCTTGGAACTTCCAGCTGCTGCTATGCTCCACAGGGGAGACTTACTCTCCTAGTTAATGAGGCCAGTTGGAAGCAAGTATGAGGGGCCCACACCCTGCCTCGGTGTCTGTTCTTCATGCTCCCCTTGGGTCCACGCTGTTATGATCCCATCAGACCTTATGCGTGAACCCACAGGGAATGGAAAAAGAATATTTTCAGTCTGTGTGGATGAATCTTCTTTAGGTAAGGTCCTTCCTTGAGCCTTTGGAATTTCACTCTACATTTCTCTACTTATTAAGTCTATTAGGCAATGTGGAAAAGCATTATATAACCCTCTTTAATGTCTTGCCAATGTGGAGAAGGAAATTTGCCCAAATTAATGATAATTTTACAGTGTCAGGATCCTCGCCCCATGCATCATACACCTAACCTTTAAAATTCTTCCATAAATAAATTAATCTGTTAAAACTAGAGCCATTTCCTTTTAGATTTGAACCCACCTGGGGTGGGAGTGGGGGCTTAAAAAACAAATTTTTACGGCCATTGTGATGATTAATCATATGCAATTTTATTTTTATAAAGGTTTGCTTATAAGAACACATGTTATTGTTCGGTGCTGTAATTATGGGCTTTGTGATGAAAATGAGCTTACCTAGTGTGAAAGATACTGTCAGATGTTGACATTCCAGGAAGTCTCAGTTTCAATATGAACAATTCGAAATAGAAAAGAATGCCGGTTTTGAGGGGGGAAAAAATGAGACAGAAAATCAATAGTGAAGAAAGAGTGAAGCCATCTTTCAGTCTTAGTATATGACGGAATGGAAGTAACTTCCAACTCTAAGGATTTCTGAGATGTCTTTTGCTATGGCAACTAACACCATAGAATTTATATAGTTGATGAAAGAGGAGAATAAACTTTTATGTTCTGATCTATTAAATTGATCTAGATTTTGTAGAGACATATATCAAGGGATCAGGATAGTGAGGTTCCCAGCTTCTTGATGGGCTTTATTTATGGTATAAAGTTTATTTTGGTACTGAAAAGAGCTTACATTCAAAGAATGTTATATATATATAATTTAAATCTCTAAATCTTTACAGAGACAAATTGCCTTAGTTTTGTGAAACCTTACTCTTTGGGAGTGGGTAATTTATTGTGAAATGTTGGAAGAAAGGTAATTAAAGGTATAGAAGTGAGTGATCAATCACTTCACAAGTGATTAAGTGCCTTTTATGTGCCCAGCACCGTGCTTCCAATTGTGTCAAATGCAGTTTGCAATTTATTCAGGTGAGACGAGACTGAGGGAGGTGCCACTTTATGTCTCCTGTTCTATAGGCTGGTTTATGTGTCGCCAAACTTTCTGCTCCAAGTTGAACCTAAACGCAAGCGAAGAAAGTCAAGTCTGAAAGCGAGCTGGACGTTTGCCGAATGTGAAATAATACAAGGTTTAGTGTCAGGACTTCAAAATTGTCAAGAAAGCCAGTGACAGGAAAAATAATCAAGCCAGGGCTCAGACATCCTCCTAATTGCGTTCACACCCCAGTGGTAGTTTCTGTTACTGTCTTCTTAATCAGGAGAGCAGAGTATTCTGCAGGGAGGGAGGCTAGAGAGAGTCGTGGGATTCAGAATACTCAACTGCTGCTTATGTTGCTTTGCTCCTCACAGGGCCTGGCACGCGGTAGACACTCAAATATTTTTTGAATGATACAATGGCTCATTTATGGTTGTAGTGGAGAAAGAATCAAAGACTGGAGGTAAACTGGTAAACTGTCCCGACTGTTGCATTCACTCCCCTCTCTGAGAAAAAGCTGTTTTGTATCTGTTGTGTGTTATATTAAAGGTTGTGCACGGTTCATTTTCAACCATCCACACGGCACAGAAAATACAAAGAAAGTATACGTCATCTAAGATCCAGATATTTGTGAGGCCCAAGGTCTCTGCATTTGTCAAATGAGGATAATAATAGGTCTTATATCATGTGGTTGGTGTGTGTGTGTGGGGGGGGGAGGGGGAATAGGGCAGCGCTGGGCACAGAGAAAGTGCTTAATAAATGTTACTCATAATCCTCATTATTATCATCACCATCGCCATGAAAATTAACAGCCAAAGGAAGATGGAAAGAAAGAAAATTTAGTGTCAGGGATGTTTTAGCGGTAGAAAAAAGTGAGGCGGTGCCTGTTCCTTGGAGATTTCTAGGAAGGGAGAAAGAACTATAGAAATAAACATGATATGTGAAGCGTAGATCAGGGAGAACATTTTAGGGGGATTTCACTTTAAGAAAATAGATCATTTCCTGACAGCAAGAATGCAGGGAGTAGTAGGGGGGATTGAGGTTGGCATGAGAGGAGAGGGTCGAGTCCCCAAGGTAGCATTCAGCAATAAATTGTATGAATCTGGGCTTTGTTGCTGTGGGGAATGAGACAAAAAAGTGTATTTTCCCTTTCCCCAGCTCTCTCAACTATCTAGAACACTGAAGATAAATTAAGAGAGCCTTGAGTGAAGGTTCAGGCTTCAAAAAGAAAGAAAACGGTGTGTAAGGCAAACAGCGCAGATAACCGTGTGGCTGTCTGAGCTATGGCTTAATTTAAAATTCTGCCGTAATGGCTTTTTACTGCAGCAATTAGAAAAAAAAATAATAAAGCAGGTTGTTTCAGATAAACAAAAGCTGAGTAATGATGGGGCTCCTACAGAAACAGAAGTGACTGATAAAAATTGAAATTCAGCAAGCGCCCCGAGAAGAGCATATTGCCAGGCAAAAAAAAAAAAAAAAAAAAAGCATATGGACCCTGTTTCCAAGGGTTAATGAGTGAGAAAAAGGATATGTTATTTTTGATATTTCTGTTTGTCTTGCTGAAAAAAGCAAACTAGTGGCTGGCAAAAACAAACCCCTGGAGAAGTGAATAAATTCGACATCGATTCTCACGTTTGAAAATGGGGCTGGATAAACAGGGAGCTAGGCAAGAGCTTTTATGAATTCCAGCCTTGCGATAGGGAAGTGGACAGATACCCTCGACTCATACCTCACTTGGCTGGTTTGGTTGGAGATAAGGGCGTTTTGGTTAGCTGCGCTTGTTATTGTTTTAATTGACTGTCATTAACTCGTTTATGCAGCAAAGCTTCCTGACCTAGGGGCACCCTTGCGAGCGTGATACTTTGCCGGCTTTATTCATGTGTGTGCAGTTGTATTAGTGCAAGTCAAGACTGTGTATTATTAAGAAATAGTAGTAATATAGTGTGATTTTTATTTTAAAGTTTTAATTTATTTATTAAGAGACAAAGAAAGAGGGAGCATGAATGGGGGAGGGGCACAGAGAGGGGGAGAGAGAGAATCCCAAACTGGCTGTGCATTGTCAGCGCAGAGGCCCGGGTGGGGCTTGAACCCACAAACAGTGAGATCATGACCTGAGCTGAAGTCAAGAGTCCGAGGCTTAACCGACTGAGCCATCCAGGCGCCCTGTAACATAGTGTTATTTTTCAAATAGTGAATGATATAGCACTCTCCTACACTAAGTCAGACCTGTTGGTCTCCTTTCAGCTCCCTGAATGTTCTCAGGGTCTTATATGCCTCAGGGCCTTCACACATGCTGGTCCTTCTGCTTGGACTGTCCTGCCTCCTTCCCCTTCCCTTTGCTTACCTAAACTTGTAATTAGCTTTTAGGTGCTAGTTAAATGGCACTGCCTCCAGAAGTCTTCCCTGATACATATGGCCTGGTGGCATTCTGAACTTGTCTTTTGTAGCGCTGAGTATGAGCGTAGTTATTTCTTAGGTATTAGTTTGATTCCATCTTTCCTACTAGACTGGTTTGCGAAAGAGAATTAATTATCATTCACCGCTTCCCGTCTTGGGTTCTAACCAATCGGATATGCACACGAAGAATGGAGACTAGCGGTCCATAACCCAGAGGTACAGGGAAATTGTTAGAAGACACAGATTGGCAGCCTAAGGCTAAAATGGGCCTTCCTGATCTCTCGCCCGCTAGGCCCTAGGGCTAATCTGACCAATCTACCCACCCCAGTGAGGAGCAGGAAAAGAGCAGTCTGTTGACAAAGCGGATTCCAAAGGTGGTAAGGGTGCTGCCTGTCTTACTCACAGGTGAGGCAGAGACTGGAAAGGACAGAGCAGTGGCTCTTTCCTGCTTTTAGAATCAAAGGGACATCAGTCACTCTGATAACCTGGCTCAGTGAGTGATTGAATTCAACCAACCCGATCAGTCATTCCTCTTCCTGTGGGAGAGCTGAATGTGTTAATAGAGAGAGAGGTTGGTGGAAGTGAGAGTTAGGGGTGGGGTAGTGGAAGGAAGGAACGTATCTGCATCTCCCTCAGACTGTGCGCCAGGGATCTTGTCTGTCTTATTTACGCACCGCACCCCCTGTGCATTAAAGAGCAGTTGCAGAGTTTTAAAGCAATTAGCACATGCTCTTAGCACAGTACCTGGCCCATTGTAAGCATTCGATATATGTTTGTTGAATCATGAATCAGCCTTTCCTGAATTCCTGACTCATGGCCAAATGGCCAGCCAAACTTTGAAAACGACACTGTCATTTGGTGGAAAATGTGAGGCAGGAAATCTGGTTCTAGCCCAGGTTGTGCTACTTGGCGTTCGACCTTGATCGAGACACTTAACATGCCCCTTGCATCTCAATGCTTCTTGTATAAAATATAAGGTCGTTGAACAAGCTTAATCGTGACTGGTCCTATATAGCTCTAGATTATGATGCTAAAACTCAAGGTTCAAATGCCCCTTGCTTTAACTAAGCAGAAAAAAAAACCTTAGAGAAAAAAGTAAACTCTTTTTTTTTTAAGAGTTATATAACTAAAGAGTTTCTAGAGTCAATTAGAAATGCCAAGCTTCGAAGAGTAAACTCTAATTAGAAATGTAAGAAAGCTACAGGTGATTCTGAAAGGAACTCAAAACAAATGCAAAAACAAGTTCTTAAAAAAGGGGCAATTAGAAAGTGTTTTTAAATGTAATTTGCAAGACAATTTAAATCTCAAGTTTTTCTCCTGCACAATTTACTAAATGAGGATAAATCTCTGTCAATTATTACTTCCCCCACCAGTTAAACCACCGAGGTTAAAAGCAGTAAGCTCTATGATTACAGGGAAAGTTCTTGGCTATGATGCTTCTGAACCTGCAACTCAGGTTTACAGTTAATATATGTGACTCATCAAGTTCTGAATTATGGCCCTTAATTAATATCTGACCCTTTTATTTTATCTGAATGCTTCACACACAGTCACAGAGAGTGGTATACCTAGGTTCTTTCCTTGATTTATCCTTAGTGACTAGCTATGACTTTCCAGTTTATAGGTGTTGACACTTCCACTAACTAAGATGTTACTAGTCAGGCAGGACTTTCCTGAAGTTCTGAATTCACAGAAAAATATTTTGTCTTTATATATTTTTTTGTTATTAGGCATGTTCATTTGTAAGCCCAAAATCATGCGTTTAGCAAAATATTTTAGATACTACTATATTTCAGACTTAATGGTAGACATAGGAAATACCACAAGGAATAAGAAAATCTTTGGTTTTAAGGAGTTGGCAGTCTAATGGAGGATAAAGTCATGCAGAAGTAGAAAGAAAAACATTACGTTCTTGAAGTTGACACATGAACAAGGTGCTATGGGAGTAGAGAGGAAGGATTGAATAATTCTTTTCCAGGGAGTCAGGTAAGCCTTCATGTGCAAAACGCCATTTGAATGGGTATTAAATAATGCATAGAGAGTGAGTATATTCCTAACAGAGAACAACACGTACAAAGGAATGCAGTTAGTGAAAGGAATAATTTGTTCAGGAAACATGAGAAGAATAGTTTCTTTTTTAAAAATATGTTAAAGCTTATTTATTTATTTTGAGAGAGACAGAGCGAGAGAGCAGGGGAGGGGCAGAGAGAGCAAGTGAGAGAGAGAGAGAGAGAGAGAGAATCCTAAGTAGGCTCTGAACTGTCAGCACAGAACCCAACAGAGGCTCAAACCCACAAGCTGTAAGATCATGACCCGAGCCAAAATCAAGAGTCAGATGCTTAACTGACTGAGCCACCAAGGTGCCCCAAGAATAATTTCTTCAGTAGGGAAATACTTACAAAAAAATTACAGAAGATTGAAATCCCTATATATATATGAGAAAAGATGAACACCTCATGAGAAAAATGGACAAACATTAAAACAAAATATTGGATGCTTACTATATTTACAAAATAGTAACAACATACTCCCTGCCCTCATGGAGCTTGCAGTCTAGTGGGAAATGCAGATAGGTTGATAAGTTATAATTTAGTGCAATAAAATTAAAATCAGAACACATAGGAGAGATACCTAACTCATATTGGGGATCCAGGGATAGCTTCCTAAGAAAGTAACTTCTAAGTTTTCACCTAAGAAAGGTGAAAAATGGGTAGAATGTAGACAGACACAGACAGAGGTGGACTGGGGTATGGAGGTAGATGAGTAGTCTAGTCATAGTGAATAACATACGTGAAGGTTTGGAACTGAGAGAGAGCATGGCGTATTTGGGGGAAATGAAGACACTTAAGTATGGCCGAAGCACAGAGTACAAGGAGAGAAGTCAGATGATGCAAGTTTTGAAAACCGTGTTAAGAAGTTTGGATTTTCTTGGGGCGCCTGGGTGGCTCAGTTGGTTGAGCGTCCGACTTCGGCTCAGGTCATAACCTTGTGGTCCATGAGTTCAAGCCGCGTGTCGGGCATTGTGTTGACTGACAGCTCAGAGCCTGGAGCCTACTTCAGATTCTGCGTCTCCCTCTCTCCCTGCCCCTCCCCCGCCCACACTCTGTCTGTGTCTCTCAAAAATAAATAAATGTTAAAAAATTAAAAAAAAAAAGAAGTTTGGATTTTCTTAAGGAAGCCATTGAGATGTTCTCAGTAGGGACGCAATACTACAATTAGATTTGGGCTTTAGCCAATCTGACTGACTGTAGTGGATTGGATTGGGAGTGGGCAAGATGTCCATTCAAGAGGATTTTTCTGTAACCTAGAAGAAAGAAGATGGTGGACTACATAAGGAGGGCATCAGTGGTAATAGAGAAAAGTGGATGGATTTGAAATTTGTTTAGAAGGTATAATTGGCAGAACTTGGTGACTGATATGACGTAGCAGGAGTGGTGGTAAAGAAGAAGTGGGGACGGCTTCGTAAAGTAAGATGGTGAATAATGTTTTGGACATGTTGATTTGTAGCTGTCTAAAGGAAATGGAAATTTCTGGAAGACAGTTATATGGGTCTGGAACCCAGGTGGGAGGACTCATGGAGATAGAGGTTTGGGACTCATTAGTATATAGATGGCAATGTGTCATGAGTTTATCCAGAGACAGTTGAGTACTGTAAGAAGAGAAGAGAAGAGGGTTAGGACAGAACACTGCGATAGAGCTCTGCCACATGCAAAGGAAGAAAAATCTTCGAGATGAGAAGGAATGGTTGAAAGAGAGGTAGGGAAGAGGAAAACCAAGGTAGCACCGTGCCATGGAAACTAAGGGCAGTTAGTGTTCAATAAAAAGGAAATGGTGAACTGTTCCAAATGTTGCTGAAAGGTTGTATAAGATAGCACTGAAGAACGTCCATTAGATTTAGTAACAAGGAGGTTGACGATAATCTTGTAGAGAACAGTTTCAGAGGGGCATTGCGGGAGGCATCTAACGTGTCCGCCAGTGGGTGGGAAGTAAAGTAACAGGAATCCGACACAACAACATTGACACGTCATCCACAAAACAAGAAATAGAAAAGGTCAGGGAACATAAAGAAGTTTTATGTCATTAGTGATAAAAAAAAATACAAAATAAAATAAAAACACAAAACAAAATAAAATAAAATACGAAGTAAAATAAAAACTACCTATGTTTAGCCAGTCAAGCTGGCGAAGATAGAAGATTAGTATGCTGACATTCAGCCGTTGGTGACAGTGCCACTTGATAGAATTTTCAAAGGTGATTTGGCAATATCAAAAGGTTTTCAAATGTGACTACCCTTTCAGGTCACAATTCTGTTTCCTCCTTGGCAGAGGGAGGAAAACACGTTCTTCGTCATGCCTTTGGATTCTTATATTCTCTACTGTCACCGCGTAATAGCTGTTCAGAGTTGAGAATAGCAAGACTATCGGAGGGGGAAAGGTTTCTTGTTCTGCATTTCTGTTGTTGGTACTGCTGTTATTTTCACTCTTCATAACGGAGTAAATGGTTTATTTGGGGAGTGCAGATTATCAGGAGTCCGATCTGCTGGAGGACATGCCACCACAGACTTTTTAAAATACAGAGTAAGAGGGGCACCTGGCTGGCTCAGAAGAGCATGAGACTCTTGATCTCAGGGTCATGAGTTCAAGCCCCATGTTGGACGTGCAGCCTACTTAATGAAAAAATGAAAAAAAGCTACAGAATAAGAATAGAGAAAGAAGGATAAAAGTGATGCAGAGATCCAGGCCACACAAATAATTTTCTGCCACAGTTTCTAAGGGACTCAGGATGTATTTCTTGGCGGTGGGAACAAAAAAAGGAGAAAGGAGAGGGAACGGTCCTTGAGAGAGTTTTTCTTCCAGTTACCCAAATGTCTCAAAAGCAAGGAGTTACACTAGTGAGCATGAAGTGTTTGTTGAAGTTAGCCTCACAAAACCAAAGCAAAAGCGAAAGAGAAGCTCCATTAGGGCAAAGATTTATGTCTGTTTCACAACTTCATTGTTACCACGGAGAAGAACGCCTGGGACAGAGTAGGTGCTCAGTTAACAATGGCTGAAAGCGGAATGAAAATTGAAGGGGAAATTTGACAGCCTACAACACAAGAGGCTATCTTGGATTGTGGATTGTGGATTGTGTGGATCGTGGACAGTTTGTTGATGTTTTTTCATTGTTACTTTTATTGAACAACAAGCACAGAATCTGGAGGCATCTGTTAGCAGTTGTTTCTGCGTTTTCTTTTCTTCTTTTGCGATGGGATAGCATAACTAGAAATCATAACGGCGGTGCAAATAGTGACTTTAAACTCATTTCGGCATCTGCTGTGTGGAGAGGGGAGAAAGGAGAACACTATCCAGTCACGAAGCCTGTGCGAACATTCATTGGGGATTATTGTAATGGGCACAGCAGCGCTTACTTTTCCTAGGATGCAGCCATCTGATGAGTTAGCTCCGTTTTGAGGAGAGGCGATCACAATTACAGCAAAAGGAGAAGGGAAAAAGTTTCCCACAAGTTGCATAAGAGTCCAGCTTCTTAAGTTTTTTTTTTTTTTTCCTTCATAGCAAAATTGGATATAGAAACCCTTCAAGCGTACATGGAGGAAGTTGCAATACTTTTCGGTTATCTCTTGGCTCTCACCGTTTTCTCCGATACCTCGGAATTCTCTTTAGATAACAACAGAGCAGTGGAGGAGTTTCCATGCTGAAGCTTGCACTGTCGTAAAGCCGACAAGGTGGGGACTTGAGGAGCTTGTATGATTAACAGCAAAAAGAAAAAGCTATGCTGGCTATTTTGACACTGAGAGCCAGCATTCTATAGTTTAAACTGTTGCCTCCTGGAAAGGATTGATTGTTTTAATTTTCCTGATGCAAGACTCGTGGTTTTCCACCTACATCTTTGACTTCTTTTTTTTTTTTTTTTTCTCTCTTGCCTACAGGTTCATCTTATATTACCTGGCCAGTTTTAGAACCTCTTCGCTTCTCAATCTGTGCTTTTTCTTTCGGAGAGCTCATCCAGGCCTGACACTTGAATTATCACCTTATTCGGATGACTTTAAATTTTATCTCTGGCAGAAATTATTTCTCTCGGTCCAGGCTCTTAGAGCTACCTACATGATGTATCTTCTTACCCTCAAGGCAGTCAAACTCACCACGTTCAGAAATAAAATGATAATTTACCTGTCCGATTAATGGTCTCCAGCAAATAGGCCACCTTCTTCTGTTCTAGTATGCAAGCCAAGGTCACCTCTCATATTTTGCTCTTCTCTTTTCCTTGCCACCTCCAATCCATCGCGAACTCTCTCCATTTCTTCTAAGTCATCTTCCTGCATCCACCTTTGTCCCATTCGAATCCATTTTCTGAGGTGCAGCCATTTTAAAATACACATATGAACATGTGATTGTCCTTGTCACTGATCTTGAGGGAAGTGTAACAGTTTTCACATGACCTGAACCATTCTCACCTTCTTCAGTGTCCTGTCACCCTGGACTTGATTTAGCTCTTTGTTTCCCAATTGGCCTTCCTTTCATGGAAGGCCCAGTTGGCCTTCCTTTAATGCCTATTCTCTCTATGCTACTTCCTGTCACAGGACCTTTGAACATGCTTTAATGTCTTGGCTAGGAATGCACTTGCTTCACTTTCTCTGGCCAGGTCACAGTCATCATTCAAGTCTGAACTTGTTTTTTCTTTAAGAAATACATTTATGACTTCCTCCACTTGATCAGCTCCCCCGGAGTACACTCTCCTGTTCCATTGTTGCATCTCTTTATTATGCTTATCACATGGGTGTGTAGCTGGGAGGGTGGGAGCTCCCAGTGGGCCAGAGAGGCAGCAAGGTGGAAGGTGTTGCCATCCGGATGGGCCGACAGGCTTTTGCTTTTCCTTCGTGTCCTCACGAGTTATCTCTGGGAGTGAGTCCCCCCCAACTTTGGGGAAGTACCTGGCTATGACCTTTACTTAGAATTCAACCTTATTTTGTACTTGCTTTTCTTTGACCATATTCTATACTTTTCCAAATAGTTGTTCCCTCTGAAGGGGAGACCCACCGCTTCCTTTTTCATCTGGAAATACTCTACTTTCTCTATATAAACATTAACAAGCAGAATGTTTTGGTAGTGTTTACCATGTGCAAGGTTACCTCTATCTATTTTGCCATTTAATTCTCACAACAATCCTGTCCAGTACCTTCTATCATGACGTCCATTTTACAGATGCGGAAAGTAAGGCTCTGAGAAGTTAAGTAACAGCTTCGGTCACAAAGCCTTACCTGTTAGAGCTGGAGTTTGTACTGAGAAACTTGACAAATCTGGCTTCTGATGAGATATTCTAGTCTGTGGAAAGATACTTCCCTCCATGAAGCCTTTTTTGACGTGCTTAGCAAGAGGGCATCTCTTGCACGTTTCTCTGCATTTTGTGTATTTTTCTATTATGGCGCTGATCATATTCTATGCTTTATAGTGAATTCAGTATTCCCTTGGAGCAGATTATGAGGTCGTTGAGGGCAAAGACTTTATCTACTCACAGTGTTCTCCCCTTGGATGACTTTAGGATAGATAGTTACTTAACTTCCAAGTTGGTCCATCTCTACGAGGTAGGAAGGTTGGACCAATCAGTAGTTGCGACTTCAAATGAGTACAGAGTCAAGCATGTAGCACATGCTTGAGATGCCCATTTGGCTGTGATATACTGAAGAGCACGGCCCTATCTGAAAGGAGCAGCAGCTATTTGTTTCCTATTTCTTGTGATCATGTTGGAATGTATGCCTTGTGTTGCCAGATGTTTTGATGTTTCCAGAGAAGTCAAGAATCTGGAGTTTTATTTTGTTATTTTTCATCCTTTTTAAAGATTTTATTTATTTGCTTTTTAGATGTTTACTTATTTATTTTGAGAAAGAGAGAGCAGGACAGGGGCAGAGAGAGAGGGAGAGGGAGAATTCCAAGCAGGCTCTGGGCTGACAGCCCAGAGCCCGACGTGGGGCTCGAACTCATGAACCGCCAGAACATGACCTGAGCCAAAACAAAGAGTCGGATGCTTAACCAACTGAGCCACCCCAGTGCCCCAAGATTTTATTTTTAAGTAATCTCTACACCCAACATGGGGCTCAAGCTCAGAACCCCAAGATCATGCATGGTCTACTGACTGAGCCAGCCAAGCACCCCAGAAATCTGGATTTTTATAAAACGTGTTATCTTTTTTTTTTTTTTTAAACATTGCAACAATTAAAACATAGGCTAGATATGGGCCAATGACTGGTAGATACTGTTTCTGCCCTTCCTTCAAGCTCTTATTTTATAGAATAATGATTCTATGCAAATGGATATTCTAATTCTATCAAATTTGTTCTAGAAATCACTGCTATTATGAGTAGTATCTCCTATAATGTTTGAGAGTGGGAAAAAAGAGGGAGAAGAAATATCAAACCCTGAGGTGTTACGAACATTTTGGAAAAACCAAACTATATTAAAAAAAAAAACAACAAAACAGTAATCTGAGAACCCTGTGCTATAACTGTGTATATTTATAAGCATAGATGTATATGTAATTTGCACACAGATAATTGAATATGCATATATTTATTTTATATGCAGAATCTACAGATTTACATTACATTTTACGTTTATGCAAAATTATATTTGAATTTACCAAATATGTCGATTCGTGTCAGAGATTTTTGAAAAAGTAACAAAGGCTCAGATTCAATTTTAGCTGAAAAGGGTTGAAAACTGGACAATGATCTTATTGCTTTGATAATCCAATTCCCTAAACCAGCCAGACCTTGGAAAATGAGCAGCTTCAACATATTTTGGCCTGTAGTAGCATTTGAAATGACTGTTTAATCTGCTCGGGTCATGTCTTGTATGCTAAGCATATTTCTGAAAAGCTACATGAGGACGTGAATGAAATGCTCTAGGTCTATCCCCTCCAGTACATGCAAAACTATAAACTCTTTTCAAGTTAAACTCGATTGCAAAAGCTGAGTTTCTCAGGTCACCAGAGCCTTAAACTGAAAAACGGTCTTGATCAACATCTAAAAATAGGTATAAAGAGCCCATCAGGAATGTGGCACAGCATGAAGTACCGTAGGATATTGAAGACAGGTAACATTTTCAAGGAGCCAAAGTTTAGTCAATCTTGAGCAAGAATGTAAATATTTGGTACTATTCTGTTAGCTTCTCAAGAAGACTGTAGGAATTTCCTTCCTGGATTGGCTTTACGAATAGGCCAGACATTAATCTTAGAGATGCTCATTTTCTTTCTACCTTGTTGATACTTTATGTTACAATTTTTTTGGCGGGGGGTGGGGAGGGACTAGGAGTACTGTCTTTTTAAAAAAATTTTTTTTTTCAACGTTTATTTATTTTTGGGACAGAGAGAGACAGAGCATGAACGGGGGAGGGGCAGAGAGAGAGGGAGACACAGAATCGGAAACAGGCTCCAGGCTCTGAGCCATCAGCCCAGAGCCCGACGCGGGGCTCAAACTCACGGACCGCGAGATCGTGACCTGGCTGAAGTCGGACGCTTAACCGACTGCGCCACCCAGGCGCCCCTAGGAGTACTGTCTTAAAAGCAGATGACTTCGAGCTTCCTTCTTTTGGAGTTTCTTCTAGGTTGCAGGTTGCATTTTTAGCACAAAAGTAAATAGAGATGGCTGTATGTTACCCGGAAGAATGACTACAGGAAGAGAATATCATACAATCCCATTGCCATTTTGTAGATTTGAGAATGTTGGAGCTGGAAGAGACTTTAGCAGTTCCTTAGCAGTTATCCTAACTCTCTTAGGGAGTTAGACTCGTTATCTCCAAGACCTTCATAGCTCATTTGTCAAATGGGGCAGCTGAGGCCTAGGGTCAAAGTTTATATTTACTGTGAATCAATCTTTGAGGGGAAAGGGAGTCGACTATTAAAATACCAAAACGAGTTTATCTGAGCTCATGAAAAATTTGCAACAATTTATATGGCATTTCAAATAAATGGAGCAGAATTGGTCTAGTACTTGAGGTTCTAGCATACGTCTTTCTATAATCTTCAACAAATTCTAACATGTCTTGGGTATGTTTGTGGAAAGAAACGAACCAATTAACCAAAAGCACCTTGCTCCGTGCTTGGTTCATTGCAAGCATTCAACGTATATGTGTTCAGCGGCCATAGGCAGTGATGGTCAGCAGAGATTTCTATTGAGGTTTTTATGTTTCTGATCTAGATGCTTCACTACTGGCAGTGGAAGTAACTTTGTGAGAGTAAGAGTAAATTTTCTTTGACCTGAGCCTATAACTCTTATTTGAGGCACAAACTAATTGAACCATTCATTTTGATGTTTTTGTTTTTGTTTTTTTAATCCTGAAAGTGCTGCAAAGGGACATTTGACTGCCATATAATTTTGCTAGATATATATAGAGAAAAAGTATTTGCCTGGGATTTTATGTCTTATTAAAATTAAATAAATGCATGCAATACATAAATAAAACCTCATTGAATGTTGGAACGTAAGGCAAGAGAATGAAATTCGTGTGTATTATTCTCATTATTCAGCACAGCTGAAAATAGGCAACGGGTGCTATTAAGTTTTAATCTTTCCCTTTTCACGTCAGAACACTCATATATATGATTTAAAAAAATTGATTGGGGTAATTGTAGGTACTTGAATATTAATTGTGACTAATTTAATAGTACTCCATATGAGCCATTTAAAAATTATGAACCTTCCTTTTGTGTTCATCCTTCACATAACTGTTGGGATAATCCATTACCAATAATTGTATTTTCTTTATATTCTTCTCTCGCTCAAAATCCTGACGAGAATGCCTATAGCTTTGGTGTTGTAAGTGAGAGCTGTAGAGACAGAAGTTCTGGGTCTGAGCCTCTACTTTTTGCTAGCTGTGTGTCTTTGGGAATGTCCTTTATTTCCTCTGAGGCTCAGTGTCTTTATAAACAAAGTGGGGAAATATATTAAACCTGATAATATTGTTGGGGCACCAGGGTGGCTCAGTCGGTTAACCATCTGACTCTTGATATCGGCTCAGGTCATGATCTCACAGTTTGTGAGACTGAGCCCTGCCTTGTGCAGAGCCCTGTTAGGATTCTCTCTCTTTCTCTCTCTCTGCACCTGCCCTGCCTGTGGTCTCTATCTCTGTCTCAAAATAAATAAGTGAACTTTATAAAAACTGACAATACTGTTGTGAGGGATAAATGAGACAATTAAAAAAATTTTAATGTTTATTTTTAGAGAGAGAGAGAGAGACAATGAGCAGGGAAGGGGAAGAGAGAGAGGGAGGCACAGAATCAGAAGCAGGCTCCAGGCTCCGAGCTGTCAGCACAGAGCCTGACATGCGCCTTAAACCCACAAACCATGGGATCAAAACCTGAGCTGACGTCGGATGCTTAATTGACTGAGCCACCCCGGCGACCCTAAATGAGGCCATTTTTAAAGCTCTTCCCACTGCACCCAGCCTGAGCTAAGCCCTGGTACATAGTAGGTATTCAATAACCACTGATTGAATTAATGGATAGAGATCTGCTTAGAAGGTAACATGCAGAGCCTTCAACCTACCATTCAAGAACTGACTCCTGTATTTATCCCACCCACCAGCACGCTTAGTGTGCCATGGCCTAGTTAGGATAGGTCCCTTTGTTGTGGCCACACTGATTTCCTTTCTGCCCTTATACACTACTCAGCCTCTCAGTCCCATGCTTACACTATTTCCATTATCCCACAAAGAGTGCTTTTCACTCTTATATGCCATGAGATTTCATTTACCTTCCTAATCTCGCACAAAACTCACCTTTTTTTAGGAAACTGCCTAATTAGCCCCATTATGACTTAGGTCTCACCATTATTCTGGTTCATCTTCTCAGGCATATAGTTTTGCATTGTTCTTCAGTCATTTTCTGTAGATTTAGGACCCTCGCCCCATCCAGCTAGTTTCCAAGCTCTTCAGAGGCGTTGAGGAACGCATCTCCTAGTTTCTTTGTAACCCCCTTTTCCTATGTTACCCTCGGTCTCTAGCCTCAAGAACAGAGTTGCAAAGTTTGCTGAATAAATGAATCAATGGCATTTAATGGAACTGCATTTTGCAGCTATGAAAAGCAAAACATCAAGTGGATGCAATCTCGTGCTTATGATCTAAAGCAGCCAACTGGCTGTGCTGACAATGAACAGATATTTGTCACGGAATCAGTGTACAATTTAAAACAATGATATAGCTGTGTGACCTTGGGCTTGTCAGTCAAACTCTCAGGTGTTCAGTTTCATCATTTGTAAAATATATGAGGGGTTGGATTATATTATCTGTCTGCTCTCAGTTCTATCATTTTATGGTTTTTATCTCATTTTATTTTATATACTTTTTATTTTATTTTATTTTTTTTGAGAGAGAGAGAGAGAGAGAGAGAGAGAGACTGCACGAGCAGGGGGGGAGCAGAAGAAGAGGGAGAGAGAGAATCCCAAGCAGGTTCCACACTGGGAGTGCAGACCCGTCATTTGGGCTCAATCCCACAACCATGACGATCATGACCTGAGCCGAAATCAAGAGTCAGACGCTCACCCGACTGAGACATCCAGGCACCCCTCATTTTATGGTTTTTAGATCACATACTTCAGCCCAAGTCGGTAGCTTTTGTGTTGGGTAGATGATGTTTGTGATCTATTTCTTGAGAAACTAAATGGTCCTTCTAGAGCTAGGATAAACAAGATTCAGTGTTTCTAGCCAGATAAGAATTGGGGGAAAGAAAACCAGGAGAGGTTTTAGTTCAAGAATAGACTAAGGCTTAAATAAAACAGGGCTAGGGGGAGGGGAAGGAAAAAGAAAGGAAAAAAAAAGAAAAAAGAAAAGAGGGTAGAGTGGGAGAGAGCCAAAGCATAAGAGGCTCTTAAAAACTGAGAACAAACTGAGAGTTGATGGGGGGTGGGAGGGAAGAGAGGGTAGGTGATGGGCATTGAAGAGGGCATCTTTTGGGATGAGCACTGGGTGTTGTATGGAAACCAGTTTGGCAATAAATTTCATATATTAAAAAAAAAAAACAAAAAAAACAAAAAAAACCAGGGCCGGCATTTGCTTTACCAATAAGCAGAAGTATCTTTCCCCCTTCTCTCTCTCCTTCATTCCCTACACCCCAGAGAACCACCCTCCCCAAAGAAGAATTTATTATTAACTAGAATTCATGATTCAAAATCATCATAAAAATTGGTATTTTCAGGCACAGAGGTGTTGGCACCTGGGTGGCTCTGTCAGTTAAGTGTCCGACTCTTGATTTTGGCTCAGGTCACGATCTCACGGTTTGTGAGATTGAGCCCCACTTTAGGCTCCACGCTATCAGTGAAGAGCCTGCTTGGAATTCTCTCTCTCCCTCTCTCTCTTTGTCCCTTCCCACCTTTGAAATAAATAAATAAACATGAAAAAAATAAAAAGCATGTAAAAATTTCATTAACACATGAAAGTAGAAAGACATACATTTATCCCAACTCATGTAAATCACTTGCAAACCTGCCAGTGTCCCAGGTTAATGAGATTCAAGAACCAAAAGAGACTTATGAGGAATTGATTCCCAAACACCAACCCAGAATCAAAAGATAGACTGTATTGATTTGTCTAGTTTCACAGAAACATTTGTTTCCAATGACTGAGTGAAAATTACTTATTCAAAAACATCATCTTCCCACCATGCCTTTTTTAAAAAAGGAAGAAGTCTATGTAGTTACAAGATAATGCTTTTCATGAAAATAGAAATTTCGATGAATAAATGAGTATATGGAGAATATACATGGTACAAGAGACAATCTTCCACGAGAACCCATTTTTGAGGAAATGGAGTTCTGTCAGGTACCAATAACCTAACATGGCTTTTCAGAGCTTGGCACTTTGTGTAGCACACGAAACATATAGTTCTTCAGGCTAAGATATGAATTTTCTAAAATGGATTCGATTTATGTACCCCTAATGCATAAAATAGCTACAGAGACATGTTGTTGTACCCACCTGATGGACGGAGCCTAAAGGAAACAGACAAGCAACCCGAGACATGTCTCCAAGCGTGTTTTATAGTGTCAAAGGGGCTCCAAGCCTTCTACCAAAAAGACAGGAGAAAAGAACGAGTCACTCTGAGGTCTAGAGTATGTATAGTGGGAGTGAAGCCGGAAGGGTAAAGGGTTGCTGGAACCTAAGGGATGGAGGTCAGAAGGTAGGATATTGGAGTTAAGGATTTCTGATGTAGACCAGTTCCGATAATGGCAAGGTCTAGACGGGCTTCCATGGCTGTGAGTTAGTGAAGTAAAGTGGAGGTAAATGGCCCAGGTGTGGAGGCTAAGACCTATAAATGTAGGGCGCCGAGCGGCCTGACTGTCCACAAGGATCATTACCGACTGGAGGAATAGTGAATACCTATTCTGGGCAATGTGTTCTGAAGATATAGCCATAAATGAGGAAAACACCATTCCTGACCTCAGAGAACCTGTATTCTAGTAGAGAAGATGCACGGTTTAAATGAGTCATTACAATAAAGTATAAGGAGTGTTCCTTTTCAGAAACCAAAGGAATACATTTAGGCAAGGGGAGTGTATCCTCTCTGGTAGCTAATGATAATGGAATTATCTTTGGGAAGCTTTCCCTTGCTCATGTTTTCTATCCTTTTAGGAGTACGAAAGGCTTTCCGTTTATAGATGAAAGTAAAACAGACTCAGAGCAATTAGGGGATTTATCCAATGTCATACTCATTGAATGTAGGAGTCAAAAACCAGACCTGTCAGAGTTGTAGTTCTGCTATAGCTTATGTGAGGTGACTACGGCCCTTCCTTCTGGCTGATGACAACAGAAAAATATGGAAACATGTAAAAACCGCTATTTGAGGACTCTAAAGTTAGCAGAAGCAGAGGAGAGGAGTCAAAACTTGGAGAAGTGACCCGAATTTGGGGGGGGGGGTGAGTTTCTATTTTTTTCCCCTTGTGCTGCTTTGGGCCTACAGTGGGTCTCAGTCACACCGTGGTAGGCTGGTGTTGGAAACTAAAACTCTGATAGAAAGCTCATGAGCTTTCCGACCCAAAGGACAAGGGATAGGAACACCACAGGGCTGGATAGTGTGGGAGGAATCACAGTGGGGACAAAGCTGGAGAAGGGGCCCCTTAATTCTGTAGAAGTCTCTGCTGGGCTCCCGAGCTATGTGTGTGTAGGGTGGACCCCACTGAACACAGCTAAGGCTTGGAGAATTGGAGCTGAGGTTGGGGTCATCCACACAAGTCTCAGGTTAACCCTGAACGAGGGCTATATGGCACAGAACCAAATAAGCAGAGCAAATTCCTAGAGAAATAAAATACGATTTAATATTGTAGCAACTTTATTGAGGTGTCCTTTACATATACCGTTCATCTGTTTTATGTTTATACTTCAGTGATTTTTTTGTTTCGAGGAAATTAAGGACCATTTCCATCACCCCTGTGAGACCTCGTCTTTCTGTTTATAGTTAATCTCTGTTCTCAGCTCTAACCCCTGGAAACCACTAATCTACTTTTTGTCTCTGTAGATTTGCATTCTCTGGACACTTCATATAAATGGTATCGTACGATATGTAGTCTTTTGCATCTGGCTGTTTTCACTTAACAAAATGTTTTTGATGTCCATCCATATTATGGCATATATGAGTGTTTTGTTCTTCTTTAAGGATGAAAAGTATTCATTGTGTGGCTATTCCACATTCTCAAGTTAAGATGTGTACTGCCACTCATGTAAGGCAAGACAGAATTTCTGGTCTAAACCTAACAGGATGATTTCCTGCTAAAACAAAAGGGTCACCATTCTCAAAAAATCCCAGAGGTTTCAGGACTGTGAGTCTAAACAACCTAATAGTCAAAATGTCTGAGAGACTATGTATAGCAGACATATTAAGAGCCTGGAAAATATGACCAATCCTCAAGGGAAAAGACAATCGGCAGATGCAAACCTTGAGAAAGCCCAGATGTTGGAATTATCAGACAAAATATTTAAAACATCAATTATAACTATGGTCCATGAAGTTGAGGAAAAAACACTTGAAATGCATGGATAGATAGATATTTCAATAAAGAAACAAAAAGCAGATAGGGGGCCTGGGTGGCTCAGTCGGTTAAGCATTGGACGCTTGATTTTGGCTCAGGTCATGATCTCAAGGTTCGTGGGTTCGAGCCTGGCACCCAGCGCTGTGCTGACAGTGCAGAGCCTGCTTGGGATTCTCTCTCAATCTCTCTCTCTCTCTCTCTCTCTGCCCTCCTCCCACTTGCACTCTCGTATGCTCTCTCTCTCTCTCAAACTAAATAAATAAACTTTTTAAAAAAGTATATTAAAAAAAGAATCAAATGGAAAATTTAGAACGGAAAAGTACAACATTTGAAATGAAAAACTCCCCACATGGACTCCGCAGTAGACTAGAGTAGAACCAGTAACTTAGAAAATAGGTCAATAAGAGAAACAAACTGTATGATTTCGTTTATGTGTGGAATCTAAAAAAACGTGGAGTTCAGAACCAGACAGTAGAATAGCGGTTACCAGGCACTGAAGGGTGAAGAAAATGAGGAGAGGTTGATCAGAGGTTACAAACTTTCAGTCAGAAGATTAACAAGTTGTGGGGATCTTTTCTACAGCATGGTGGCTATAGTTAATAATACTGTGTTGTGTACTTGAAATCTGTACACAGTGTATATGTATATCATTTGTACACAGTGTATATACATATCATATATGTATATGTATATGTACACAGTGTATATGTATATCAAACCATCACACGAAACACCTTAAATACACACACTTGCTTACCAATTATAACTCAATAAAGCTGGAAAGAAAAGAAAATAGGTCAATAAACCTTATCCAATCTGAGGAACACCGAAACAAAGAAGATTCGAAGGTTGAACAAAATGAACAGAGCTTCAGGGGCTTGTGAGACAATATCAAAAAGCCTAACATTCATATCATTGGAGTGCCAAAAAGAGAGACGAGATTGGTGCAGAAAAAAATATTTTAAAGAATATTAGCTGAAAACTTCGCACATTTTGTGAAATGTAAAATCTATCACTTCAAGAAGCTTAGTGAACCCAAAGAGAACAGCTCAGAGAAAACCATGCCTGGCCATATCATAATCAAATTGATGAAAACCAAAGATAAATTTTTAAAAATCTTTAAAGCAGCCAAGGAAAACATCATATGTTTGCATGTATGGGACCCGTGATTCAAACATCTGTGGATTTGTCATCAGAAACCGTGGAGACCAGAAGCCAGTGGGACATCTTTAAGGTGCTGAAAACAAAGGACTATTAACCCCAAATATTCTCCATCTAGTGTGGATATGCTTCATGAGTAAAGGTGAAATAAACACATTCTCAGAAAAAGGAAAACTAAGAGACTGTCAACAGCAGACATGGTCGATAAGAAATGCTAAACTAGGATGAAGGAAAAGTGTATTAGGGAAAAACTGGAATTTTCAAGAATGAAGGAAGAGCATCAAAGATGGCAAATACATGGATAAAAAAAGTCTTTTTCTCTCTCTCTCTCTTTTTTTAAAAGGGGGGTGCGCCTGGGTAGCTCAGTCGGTTGAGCGTCTGACTTTGGCTCAGGTCATGATCTCATGGTTCATGGGTTTGCGCCCCGTGTCTGGATCTGTGCTGACAACTCAGAGCCTGGAGCCTGCTTCCGATTCTGTGTCTCCCTCTCTCTCTACCCCTCCCCCACTCGTGCTCTGTCTTTCTCTGTCTCTCAAAAATAAATGTTAAATTTTTAAAAAAAAAAATCAGTTCAGCGTCTGACTTCAACTCAGGTCATGATCTCGTGGTTTGTGAGTTTGGGCCCCACGTCGGGCTCTGTGCTGACAGCTCAGAGTCTGGAGCCTGCTTCGGATTCTGTGTCTCCCTCTCTCTCTCTCTCTGCCCCTCCCCCTCTCACACTGTCTCTCTCTCCCTCAAAAATAAATAAGCATTAAAAAAATAATAAAGAAAAGAAATGCACTTTAAATATAAAATATAAAGATATATATAGGTTACAAGTAAAATGATGAAGCCCTCTCGCCGTGAAATAGCCCCAGCCCAGCAGAGGTGCTGGGGACCCGGCCTAGACCCGGTGGCGGAGCCTGAAAGCACTGCTTGCCCTGTGCTGTCAGTGGAGGTACCGTACTGGCAATTGCTTGAGAAGAGTTTTCAGTTGTTGCCTCTGATACTTGATTAAGGGAAGGGTTTTCGGTTCACACCTGAGACAGCCCCAAGTGTTGCAGATTAACAGCCCAAACAGTCCTCGGATGCGGCGGTTTTCGTGGAGACCGTCTCTCCCCAACAAAGATGATTGCAGCAAGACTAAAGATGTACGAATAAGACCATGACTACGGGAGCGATTGCTGCAATGCTGTCTACAATCATCTATTCAAGGTGCTTCTTTCCATACTGTGCTTACAACATTGTTGGAGGACCGGATGAAGAAGGGAACAGAGCTGTGCACGACTCGGCAAGTGCCATGCTACAAACCAGTGCCTGCCTGACAACCAGGTTGGTTTTAAGAACACGAAGAACGTGGAGCAGGTCCCACTCAGAATCTGCATCATGACCAAGGAGGGCATCAGGGAGGAGACTCTTCCCCTGAGGAAGGATCGATGTGTGTGCTGTTATCATGAATCACTTCAAAACTGGTTGCTTTTACACCGTGGAACTACCAGACTAGTTTGTTTTGTTAAAACATAAACCTGTTTTTGAAAAAGTAAAATGATGGAAAAGATATATGATGCCCGTAATAATTGAAAGAATGCCGTGATGCGGCTATATTGATATCAGACGAGGTAAACTTCAGAGCAGTAAATATTACCAGGAATAAAGAAGGAACTAGATAATTATGAAAGAATCAGTTCACCAAGAAGACATAACAATTATAAATGTATATGCAGCTAACAATAGGTCCTCAAAGTACAGCTGATAGAAAGTAATAGAACTGAAAGAGGGAACAGGCAAATCCATAGATGTATATGGTAACTTCAGTACAGGTATCCCAGATGAAGATGAATATAGAAAACCTAAATAACATTATCACCAACTTGAATTCATCTTCTTGTCAAGTGCACACGAGACATGCTCTGGGCCACAAATATACCTTAAAATTGTACGCATATCAAAGTCATACAAAGTATGTTTGCTGACGTAATGATGTTAAACCAAATAGAAATAAAAGGGATGTAAAATACCTGGAAAACCCTCAGATATTTGGAAAACATTACTAAATAACCAGTGAATTACAGAGAAAGACTCAAGGGAAAATTAGAACATATTTTGAATTAAATTAAATTTAAGTTGCAACATTTGTGAGATACACCTAATGTACTTGTTCAAGGGAAGTGTGTGGCACTAAATCATCTTTTAGAAAAGGGTTTCAAAGTGAGGATCTAAGCATCTACCTTAAGAAACTAGTACAGGTGGGGCGCCTGGGTGGCTCAGTCGGTTGGGCGGCCGACTTCGGCTCAGGTCACGATCTCGCGGTCCGTGGTTCGAGCCCCACGTCGGGCTCTGGGCTGATGGCTCAGAGCCTGGAGCCTGCTTCCAATTCTGTGTCTCCCTCTCTCTCTGCCCCTCCCCCGTTCATGCTCTGTCTCTCTCTGTCTCAAAAATGAATAAAACATTAAAAAAAAATTAAAAAAAAAAGAAACTAGTACAGGTGAGTAAATTAAATTCAAAGAAAACAGAAGGACGGAAATGGTAAAGATAAGAGCAGAATCACTGAAAGTGAAAACAAAAACAATTGAGAAAATCAATGAAACTAAAAGCTATATCTTTGACATTTTCAGTAAAATTGATTAATTTGTAGCAACACTAACAAAAAAAATGAATGAAGACACAGATTGCTAATATCAGGAATGAAAGAGGGGATATCACTACAGAGCATACAGACATAAAAGGATATTAAGGGAATAGTAAAGATAATTCTATTCTTGTAATACTGAAAACTTAAATTGAACCAGTTATTAAAAGACACAAACTACTGAAGCTCACTCAAGAGGAAATAAGTAACTAGATAGTCCTATATTTATTAAAGAATTTGAATTCATAGTTAAATAACTTCCAAAAAGAAGATTCCAGGTCCAGATGGCTCCACTGGAGGATCCTGTCAATCATTTCAGAAAGGACTGGTACTAAATCTATACAATCTCTTACAGAAAGAAAAGGTCAATGTCACCCTAATATAAAAGTCAGACAGGGGTGCCTGGGTGGCTCAACTGGTTGAGTGTCCAAATCTTGAATTGAGCTCAGGTCATGATCTCACCATTTGTGGGATTGAGCCCTGCATTGGGCTCTGTGCTGACAGTGTAGAGCCTGCTTGGGATTCTCTCTCTCCCTCTCTCTTTGCCCCTTCCCTGCTCGTGCTCTTTATCTCTCTCTCTCAAAATAAATAAACATTAAAAAATCAGACAAAACGTTAAAGAAAATTAAGAGCCCCATATCCATAATAAATATAGATGCAAAGCCCTGAATAAAATATTATCAAATAAAGATCAATAATAAATGAAAATGATAATATATCAGAACCAAATTAAGTTTATCTCAGGAATATAAGGATGATTCATTACTGAAAATCAATCAATTTAATTCACCATAACAACAGATTAAAGAAGAAAAGCTATACTATTATACCAAAAAACACATGAGGAAGAATTTGACAAAATTCAACATCACTTCATGATATTAAGAATTATCCACAAACAAGGGATCAGAAGGGAACTGAACCTGATGAGGAGAATTTATTTAAAAAAAAAAAACACCTAAAAACAAAACAAGAAAAAATTCTTCAGGTAATAATGTACTGAATGGTGAGAGACTGAATACTTTTTACCCAGGATCGGGAATCAGGAATGATGTCCACTTTAAACTCATATTTAACTTCATACTTGATGTCCTCTTGAGTGAAATGAGGCAGGAAAAAGAAATAAAATGTATACAAATCTGGAAAGAAGAAATAAATCTGTCTTTATTTGTAGATGTCATGATTTTCCAAATAGAACATACCAAGGTGGTGCCTGGGTGGCTCAGTGGGTTAAGTGTCCAACTCTTGATCTCAATGCAGGTCTTGATCTCAGGGTTGTGAGTTCAAGCCCTGTGTTGGACTCCGTGACGGGTGTGAAGCCTACTCAAAAAAGAAAAAGGAAGAAAAGGAAGAAAATACCAAGCAATCTACAAAAATAGCTCCTAAAACTCCATAAATGAGATTAGTGATGTATGATACAAGGTCAGTATACAAAAAATAATTGTATTTCCCAATGCTGACAATGAACAGTTGGAAGGCAAAGTTTTAAAGTCCATGCCATTTATAATGGTACATACAGCATGAAATACTTATGTATAAATTTAACAAAATATACTTATCCGTTTGCTGAAAAACAGTAAACAGTGATAAAAGATTCAATAATGTTCCATTTCAGTTCTCTCCAAATTGATCTATAGATTCAATTCAATCACAATAACATCATGGCGGGATATTTGTAGATGTAGAAAAGCTGGCTCAGAAATGCATGTAGAAATGAAAAGGAACCCAAATAGACAAAACAACTTTGAAAAGGAGAAAAAGTTGGAGGACTCACATGAGCTGATTTCAAGACTTATTGTAAAGCTACAGTAATCAAGACGTGGCGGTATTGGTAAGAGGATAAACACACAGATTATTGGTACAGAATCTAAAGTATATAAACAGACCCACAGAGATATGGGCAATTGATTTTTGTTACATCTACTTCAATTTTTTTCATTTCATGCATTAAATGTTTTTTAAGAGAGAGTGCCTGTGCATGCGCACGACTGGCGGAGGGGGAGAGGGAGAGGGAGAATCTTAAGCGGACTCCTCATGCTGTCAGCCCTGTGAGATCATGACCTGAGCCAAAATCAAGAGTCAGGCACTTGACCGACTGAGCCACCCAGGTGCCCCCCAAATATTTGTATTGTGGTCAAAATGCATAACATAAAATTTACCCTCTTAACCATGTCTAACCTAACCATTGTTGTGCAGCTAATCTCCAGTACATTTTCATCTTGCAAAACTGAAACTCTATACCCATTAAACAACTGGTTTTCTTCTCACTCAAACCCCTGGAAACCACTCTTCTACTTTCTGTTTCTACGAATTTGACTCCTCTAGATGCCTCCTATGAGTGGAATGTTACAGTATATGTCTTTTTGTGACAGCCTTATTTTACGTAACATAATGTCCTCAAGATTCATCCACGTTGTTGCACGTGTCAGGATTTCCTTCCTTGTGGCAAATTGAATTTTGACAAAGTTCCAAAGTCAATTAAATGGGCAAAAATAGTATTTTCAAAAATCGTGGCTGAAAAATTGAACAGTATGCCAAAAGGAAAAAAAAAATGAGTATATCCAGTGCCCACATCTTGGTTACTAATACACTCTAGGCTTTTGCAAAAATGACTGCAGGACCAGGGAAGAAATATACGATATGAGCCTAGAACATTCTGTACTTCCACAAAGTGAGGAAACAAGCAACTAAACAAACAAACAAACAAACAAAAACCCTGGTAATAGGGATATGTCAAAGAGAGACACAGGAGCTAATTCAAAGAGGTCCCAGTGGCCAAAGCTGAAATAATTTAAGCAACAAGATAAATGAAATAGGGTCAGATTATAACCCACAGTATAAAATAAATATCCATGAGTCCATATTGTCATGAATGATCAACAATAAAGAACCTAATGGCCTACTGATTTTTTAACTTTTTCAGTACTGATCCTCAAAAGAACATCGGTGGATACAAATTAATTGTGATCAGTAAGATAAGCCAGATCAAAGAGTACATACTTTATGATTCCATTTATATAAAATTTTAAAAAATGCGAACCAATCTATAGTGACAGAAAGTAGGTCAGTAGTTGCCTGGGAATGGAGGTGGAAAGAAGGATGAAATGCTGCACGAGTTATCTTTTTAGGATGGTCGAAATGTTTCTTATCTTAATGGTGTTGTGTTTTCATAGGTGTACACATAGGTCAAAACTAATCAGATTTTATACTTCAGCTATGTGCATCTTATTTTATTTCAATTAGGCCTCAACAGAGTTTTAAAAATGACCTGTTTGACCTTCAGTGTAGAGCTCTTTTCTTTTCAAATGTTTATTTATTTATTTATTTTGAGAGGGGGAGTGAGAGAGAGGAGATAGAAAGGGAGAGAGTGAGGGAGGGAGAGAGAGAGAGGGAATGAGCAGGGGAGGGCCAGACAGAGAGAGAATCCCAAGCAGGCCCCACGCACAGCGCAGAGCCTGACCTGGGACTTGAACCATGAGATCATGACCTGAGCCGAAATCAAGAGTCAGGTGCTCTACCTAGAGACTGAGCCACCCCGGCGCCGAGAGCTCTTCTCGTTACAGCACAGTTGCATCTCTGGGTTGGGGATGGAATCTCCGAGGATGACGGACAGAGAGAAAGAATCAGTATTTATGAAGTGATCTGTTAGAGTTAGAGTCTCCCAGATCTTGAAACATAGTATTCGGTCAGATTTCAAACAATAGACGGAACTACATGAAATGGCTTGTTTTATAAGCCAAAAGTGGTTGAATATCAGGATTTCATATGGTTCCATCTACAGGCGTTTGTATTTTTCCAGTGCGCGTGTGTACAAGGAAAGAGCATAATATATGCGTTGCCTTTAGACTGAGATGCAAATTCATAGAGTGGTGAAATGTGACATCTGTGAGTCGATTCGAGGAAGGATATTGGCTTCTCACTTTCAGTACAAGGCCTGAAGTCTCAATAGAGCATTTGAAGTTTTTTCTTAAAATGGAAATAGCGTCAAACAATGCAGAAAATTTAAAGAAGTAAAAATCACCCAAGGAAAATCACTGTCAATGTGGTGCGAATTCTTTAGGATTTGTTTCTATACATATGTAAAGTCACATAGATTATAGCTTATTTTTAAAGTGGTATTGTGCTATAGATACCCATTTGATATAAATGCAACACATGTATTTTTATTTTGTTTTTCTTGATATCCTTTCAAGGAAATATATAAAAGAACATAATTTTGATTTTTAGCTTTCATACTGTTTTGTCATCAAGTGGAGGAATTCTAATTATTTCTTTAAAAATCTGTGTTGTTAACAGTTTGGCAGTTTCAGTTGCACTACTTTGAAGAGTCTAATGAATATTCTTGTAGCTATATCCTTGTACACATACATGAATATTTAGACAGGATAAATTGTTAGGAGATGGTCAGTGGGTAAAACATTCTTGAGACTTTGGATATACTGTTGGCAGTTTGGTAAATCCTTCTGCAACACTGTTTCCTTGGCTTTGGGGGTGCTGTTATTCTCTTGCTTTTCCTTTTAACACATTGGCTTTTCTTTTTAACCCGTTTCCTTTTAATCATTGGTTAATCCATTAACCCTCCCGTTTCCTTTGCTGGATCCTTTCCCTCTTCCTAATACCTAAATGCTCAGACCTTGGAGTTCTTCTTCATCTACAGTGGCTTTCTATATGATCGCACCTCGTCCCATGACTTCCAAATTTCTATCTCCAGGGGCGCCTGGGTGGCGCAGTCAGTTAAGCGTCCAACTTCAGCCAGGTCACGATCTCGCGGTCTGTGAGTTCGAGCCCCGCGTCAGGCTCTGGGCTGATGGCTCAGAGCCTGGAGCCTGTTTCCGATTCTGTGTCTCCCTCTCTCTCTGCCCCTCCCCCGTTCATGCTCTGTCTCTCTCTGTCCCAAAAATAAATAAACGTTGAAAAAAAAAATTAAAAAAAAAAATTTTCTATCTCCAGCCCTGACCTTTCCCTGTATTCCAGACTCTCTGCTTGGATAGCTAATAGGCATTTGAAACTTAAATATTGCCTCAAATCAATATTTTGATTCCTACTCCACTCTTCAAAGTGCTCTTCATTTATTATCTTCCCCACCCTCAATTGTTTAAGCCAAAAACTGAGAAATATCCTTGATTCTTCTCTTTCCCCCTTAATCTAAATCTAATCCAGCAGCAAATTCATTTAGGTCTACGTTCAAAATATATCCCAAATCTGACAACCTCTCACCATCTCTGCCTCAACCATCAGAATCCAAGACACCATCATATGTCAGCTGAATTACTGCATCTGGCTCCTCAGTGCTGTCCCCCTTGCCCCTCGACTCTATGCACCATAGAATGAGTGACCCTTTAAAAATGCAAACAAGGGGGTGCCTGGGTAGCTCAGTTGGTTAGGCGTCCGACTCTCGGTTTCAGCTCAGGTCATGATCTCACAGTTCATGGGTTCGAGCCCCACATCGGGCTCTGTGCTGATGGTGCAGGGACTGGTTGGGATCCTTTCTCCCTCTCCCTCTCTCTACACCGTCCCTGCTCACGCTGTCTCTGTTTCCGTCTCTCTCAAAATAAATAAAGACACTTAAAAAAGTTGTCTTAAATAAAAAAATGCAAATAAAGCTATGCGAGTGCCGTTTCCAAATCCTCCAGTGGCTTCCCAGTGCATCTATTAAATTCATGGTTTTCTGTTCCACATGCCCTGGGCTCCTTGCCATCCCTTGAATGCCCCCTCTGCTCTTACGGTTAACCTTTGTTTTCTTCGTTATTTCATTTTTTCCGTTTAAGTGTTACCTATTCGGGGAGGACCTCTCTTACCACCCAGTCTAAGATAGCACCTCCTGCTACTGTTTTCCCACTATCCTGCTTAATCTTTTTGTCATGATATTTTTCAGTACCTGACACAATGTACATTCATTGGTTAATTTGTTTATTTTGTCTCGTAAGTATGTAAGCTCTCCTGGGGGTGGAGCCTTTTTGGGTTTTATTTTCTTGTTATGCATAGCAGACATTCACTGAATACATGTATACTAATTTGGATGTAAATTTTATTTTATTTTTAAAAAAAATTTTTTTTTCAACGTTTATTTATTTTTGGGACAGAGAGAGAGACAGAGCATGAACGGGGGAGGGGCAGAGAGAGAGGGAGACACAGAATCGGAAACAGGCTCCAGGCTCCGAGCCATCAGCCCAGAGCCCGACGCGGGGCTCGAACTCACGGACCGCGAGATCGTGACCTGGCTGAAGTTGGATGCTCAACCGACTGCGCCACCCAGGCGCCCCTGGATGTAAATTTTAAAAAAGAAAAAAGAAAATAAAAAAAGAAGAAGAACCACTGCTCACAGCAGGCAAGGAAGAACTTACAATTTGAACCTAGTATCTGAGAGAGTCTGTTTTCCCATACTCTTGCCAATAATGAATATTATGGATGCTTTTCATCTTTGCGAATCTGTGGCTTACAAAATAATATATCAAGGTAAGAAACTATGACATGAGGGTCAGAATAGAGCTTTGCAAGGCAAATACAGAATAATTAGGGAACATGGTTCCTGTCTTTGAAATGCTGACAAACTAAGTGGTAAGCAAAATGTGCATAAAGATTTTGAATACTTCGGGAGTAAATCAGGTAGTAATCCTTTTGCAATCATTAGTTTGGTTAGTGGTTTTCTGGTTCTGTTCAGTGGGTCTACCCCAGGGGTCTTAAGGCAGTGGGTAAGGAATGGAGAGCCAGCTGAACTCATATTCTAGGTTCAGTGGAATAGCTCTTGTTTTAGCTATATTACATTTTGGATTTCCTTGGTCTTCCCATTATTTCCCTTGAGTGAAGAGTGCCATTGATTAGAAATAAACACAAATATTTGAAATCTGTTGTTTTAAATGTTTAAAGAAGGGCCAAAAGGGTATGTGCAAGAATTGTAGAAGAAGGCTTGAATTGAATAGAGGGAAATTAAAGAATATTTCTTTCTATTTTGATAGTCTTTTACAGCCTTCCAAATGCATTTGTATATATTATCTCATTTAAGCTTTATCACATCGCCATGAGTTAGGCAAGCCAGCTAACACTATCCTCATTTCATAAGGGGAAAACGTGAGTCTGTGAGTTGTTCAAGATTATATGGCAGTTAACCTAATCTACAGCAGAGCCAGAATTCACAAATCAGAAATCAAGGTATTCTGATTCCAAGAGAATAGCATTAGTAAAATGTAGAGTCTTTCATGAGTAAGAAAACCTAATTTATCTCTAAGACTTAGATTCTTTTATAACATTTTTATTTAAAAGTTTTCCTCCTAACCATATTTATCTGACGTTCAGATCTAATCCTCATATTACATTGTTTCTACATATAGGATTTCTAGCTCAGTTTTGTCCTCTCTAATGCCCTGAGACAAGAATACTGGAGTCTCTTTGTAATATATGGGACTGGGCTGATTTTTTAAAAATGTTTATTTTATTTTGAGAGAGAGAGAGAGAGCAGAGAAAGGGAAGAGAGACAGGGAGAGAATCCCAAGCAGGCTCCACGCTGTCAGCGCAGGGCCCAGCGCAGGGCTCAATCCCACAAACAGTGAGATCATGACCTGAACTGAAATCAAGAGTTGGATACTTAATCAACTGAGCCACCCAGGCGCCCCGGGTTGATTTTTTTCCCCCAAAATGTAGTCATTAGTAGATGCTACTATGAGATTGCAAAAGAAGGAGAAGGGGGATGGGGAGGGGGAGGGGGAGGGGGAGGAGGAGGAGGAGAAGGAAAAGGAGAAGGAGAAGGAGAAGGAAGAGGGAGAAGGAGGAGAAGGAGAAGGAGAAGGAGAAGGAGAAGGAGAAGGAGAAGGTGGCTTTTAATGGTCTTTTATTCCAGAATCATAGAGTAACTGATGACGAGACTAGATTTAGCTGACTGAATTTGGCAGCTTAACAATAATTGGTGTGCCAGACATAATTACTCGGTGTCAGACACATTACCCAAGTCATTTCATTTGATTCCTTACAACCTTATTTAATGAGGTGATTGATGGATGATGAGTTGATGCCTCTCAATACCGCCATCCCCTTCTTCCCTAAAGACATTCCACAGGAGATCATGTTTTTGTTTTGTTTCGTTTTTGTTTCTTGTACCTGGCATTCAATATTTAGAGGCCTTTGCATTCTTTAATATTACACTTTAGGTTTTGACTATCATTTAGCCTTTTTTGCCATTATTTATCCTTTAAAATTAGACTTGAACAGCTAAGATTTCGAGACCCTTCATCCAACAAGTAAACTCCTTCAAGAAATGATACATTTACCTGTAGGGTACAGTTTTTGACGGAGTGAACTAAAGATTAACCTACTCCAGAAAGCAAGTTCTTGGGGATGAAAAGAAGATGTCAGGCTTGAAGCTGAATCTCACTGGCGCAAGAGTGAGACTTTTCTGGCTTCTCAGGAGTCTGCTTCCCTGGGCAACATGGAGTTAGACAGATTTCACATGGAACCTGCCCAGGGTTCTTCCTCGTTCACCAATCCCCACACCTGAGACTGCTTTAAACTTGCCTCAAATTCTGAGACCAGGGGCACCTGGCTGGCCCAGTTAGTAGGGCATGTGACTCTTGATCTCAGGGTCATGAGTTCAAGCTGCATGCTGGGCGTTGAGCCTACTTGAAAAAATTCCGAGACTAATTCTGCTTTTCTACTAGAGAAATGGAAGGAACATAATGACATCTGTCGAGCACTTTCTTGGTGCCAGACACATTATCTGAATCATTTCATTCAGTTTTTCACAGTGACACTAATTATTGCCAACTCACAGCAGCGAAGACAATACATACAGTCAAGACATATTTGTTGACTGAACAAACAGGCATCATAGATCCTTATATTCCCAGTTTATAGTTGAAGAAATTGATATTCAGGTTAAATATACAGCCCAAGGTTACACAGGTGGTAAATTTCCTCTTCCCTTCCTCTTTTCCTTCCTCTTCTTCTTTGTTCAGTTTAAATTTTTTTCTGACAGTTATGCATGCTTTGGCATTAAAACCCTAAATATAAAAGTATAAAGAGTGAAAGCGAAAGTCTCTTTCTCCACCTCCTCCCTCCCTGCTTTGCTCTCCAGAGATACTCCCTGGAAGCAAATCTCACCATTGCTGCCATGATTCTGAGTTGGACCTTATAACTTGTAGATTCATGTAACTGGGCTTTGTGGTCAACTTTTTTTTAACATTTATTTAGTTTTGAGAGACACAGGGAGGGACAGAGCCTAAGCGGGGGAGGGGCAGAGAGAGAGGGAGACACAGAATCCGAAGCAGGCTCCAGGCTCCGAGCTGTCAGCACACAGTCCGTGGAGGGACTCAAACTCACGGACCATGGGATCACGACGCGAACCACAGTCGGACGCTCAACCCGCTGAGCCAGCCCGGCGCCCCTAACGGGGCTTTGTCTTGATCTCTGGTTGCAAGCTCTCATCTCGTACCCCGCATTTTGCAACGGAATGTTTTTAGTATCGTATCGTCATGCTTTTGTTTCTGCCACGGTCAGCAAGACCATGTTGGCATTGTTTATAATAAAGGTATTACTCTATACACTTGGGGGCTGTGACGGACCATCAAAATGTACTATACGGCAACTGTTTTATGACTGTGGCAGCAATGGAAAGAGTAAGCATGGCAGCAGCATGCACTAAAACTGATAAATGGATTGTAAAGAAAAGCGGTGCACAAAGAACTGGTAACTGCTTGTCCCTGCTCTCTGATTTGATGTGCTGCTGGTGACAGAGCCTCGGTCTTTCCGGAGGCAGTCTGGGTTGTTGCAGAGAAAGCTAAAACTATCTTAATAGATCTTTAGTTGATCATCACATTTCGTCTTTCATTGTGTCTTGCAGTAGTTTATCTTTAGTAAGGGATCTTTAGCAATTCGATTTCCAGCGGATTGTTCCTCAGCACGTTCTTTGCTTGGCCCTTCTCACTGTTTCTTCGGTAAGTCGTTTCTAAGAATCAGCTGTCATTACTCTCTGACCGCAATAATATTTCCTTCCTTATCCTTACTCCTTTACGCCTACCGATTTTTTCCTTTCGCCACCATCCCACCAATAACCTCCAGTCTCTTTAGGTCTTCAGATGAATTTTTCATTTAGTTATTATTATCATTATTTGCTTGCCTACCCATCCTGCAACCCTTGACCAGCTTTTTTAACGGATCTCCTCATTAACGCAAATAATCCCTTATTTTGTCGATCGCTTCTTAAATCTATAAAACCCATTCTTTTTGTTTATTTATTTTGAGGGTCGGGGAGAGAGAATGTGCAGGGACGGGAAGAGAGAGAGGGGGAGAGAGAGAATCCCAAGCAGGCTCTGCACTGTCAGCACAGAGCCGGATGTGGGGTTTGAACTCACGAACCATGAGATCATGATCTGAGCGGAAACCAAGAGTCAAGGGCTGAACTGGCTGAGCCACTCAGGCGCCCCTATAAAACACATTCTTAACCCAGGAAAGAAACATCTTGTTATTCTTTTCCTCCGATTTTACTCCTAGACCTTAATATCTGACGAAAATCACAAAATCATGATGACCAAGTTAGAATAAATGTGCGCTGCTAAAATTCAGCTGGATTTTGTACTTTGGTTGCTAGTTCTCTTATCCTTTCTTGACCTTTTCTGAACATTCCCTATAGTAGATGCCCAAACTTTATGCGGGCCCTGCTATCTCAGCTCTAAATATGCTCACTACTTAATTCCTTGGGTAGGATTGAGGTCATTTGATATGGCTCCCTGTCCTTTCTTCATTTCCTTCTAAGTAGGTTTTTATTGCCAAACTCTCCTCTTCACCAGTATCTTATCATTTAACATCCTGTCTTTGTCTTGGAAGAGACACTTGGTCAAGGTAGGTAGGTACCTCTTGTTCTCATCCTTCCCACACTCCTCTGACATCTTGCTGTACAGGGATGCCCTCTCTACCATGTCGATATCTCTTCTCTTCCCACAAATAAGATCAGCTTCCCCCAGAATCCTGCACAATCTTCTTCGAAACCGGCTATCTCCCCAAACTGCCATTTCATTTCCCTCCCACACCCTTTACTGCCAGTACTTCTAAAAGAATAGGCTGTACTTGTAGTTTTTATTCCTTACTGCTTCTTCGTACTCCTTAAAATCTGCTTTCTATTTTCGCAACTGTACAGAAATTCTTTCCCCAAAATCCTGATGTTCTGATAATAGTTTCACATAATGACTTTCCCACTCGTCAGCCTCTTGGTCTTACTCTGAGACATATGACTCTCTAAGGCATATGTACTTAAAGTATCAAAGTATCGAATTCGTTTCTGTTTCTATGGAGGAACTTCTCTATCATGGATCTCCTCTTACACATCAACTTCTGTTATATATTGCAAACTTTTGCATGGAAAATCGAAAGCATTTATTCATACAAAGACCTGCACCTAAGTGTTTATGGGGATTTGTTCAACATTGTCAAAAACCAAGATTCAACCCAAGAGATGGATGGATAAACAAATTGCGGTACATTCATAAAATGGAAAACTACTCGGGAATAAAAATAAACAAACTACTGAGACACAACACATGGGTAATTCTCAAAAGTATTATGCTAAGGGAAAGAAGCCAGACACTAAAGACTCCATACAGTAAAGTTCAATTTATATGACGTTCAAGAAAAGGCAAAAACTACAGTGACAGAAAGCAGATTAGTGGTTGCCAGCTCGGTCTGAGGTTAGTGGAGGATACTGAGTGTCAGGGTCTGAAAGGGAATGTTCTGGAGTGATGGAAATGTTCTATACAATGATTGTGGCGGTATACAACTGGATACATTTGTTTTTGACATTTTAGAATTGTACTGTATATACATTATACCTCAAGAAAGCTGACAAAACGGTAAAATATGAAAATCTAGAACTAGATTCCCCAAAGAAATCAATTGGTTTTTTTAAGTGATCATTCTCTTTTTGAAAATATTTCATTATTTGCCTCAATAGATTATAGACTTATTTGGGGGATCTACCACTGAATCCAATATTGTTAATTCCAGTTAGTTACATAGAATGTACTCTGTAAGAAGTTGGTTTGTTGATGCAGTTTTTTTTAAAGGAGAATTTCAGACTTAGGAAGCAACATAGTGCAGTATTTAAAACAATATTAGAGAAACAAGGTTAAATCATGGCTTTGCAGCATAGCTGTGCGGGTTTGGGCAAAATTCTTTTTCTGTGTGTGCTTCTCTTTTTTTCTGCTGTAAGAAAGGGAAAAGACTAGTAATTATGTCATAAGTTTATTGGAAGAATTAAAAGTGGTAATGCTTGCAAATAATTGGCATAGAGAACACAAAAAATGCAAAAAGCACTAGAGAGAATAAAATTTATTTCATCGCTTTAAGAGAACTTATTCACCATGTAAATTTTGCATGTATAGCAGGTTTATTCCTTAATAAAAATATAATCACCATCCCCCACCGGGACTCCATATTTCTGTAGACAGCCTTTGATGCTGGAAACAATTGCTGATACATTTTCTCTCTATCATATCCTCCCATATTACCTAGTTTTCTTCCTTTGCCACCTTTACTCCTTTGCAGTTATTCTCTGTGACATTTATCATTACTTTTTAGATATGGCATTTTAAGACAAGTCCTCCAGAAGCCATTCATTTAATTTCTATCGCTTTGTTTGCAGTGGAAGTGCATTGGTTAATGACTTGTTTAATGGATAAATCGATTGCCAGGTAATTGTGGTTTAAATATGATAAGTAGGGATGCCTGGGTGGCTCAGTCCATTGAGCATCAGACTCTTGACTTCAGCTCAGGTCATGATCTCAGGGTTCAATTCCTGGGATCCAGCCTAGGATTCTCTCTCCCCCCCCTCTCTCTGCCCCTCCCCTGCTCACGCTCTGTCTCCTTCTCTTTCTTAAAATAGATAAATAAATAAATAAAAGTTAAGTGAAAATAAAAATAAATATAAGTAATTTATAAAAATAGCTAAGTAGACCATTAAACACTGACAAGTATTATTAATAAATTTTAGAGTGATAACAGACTAAAATTTAAATAAATTATCGAATTTTCTTTTTAAAAAAAATTATTTTTATTTTTTTTATTTTTGAGAGAACATGCGTGAGTGGGGGAGGGGCAGACAGAGATGGAGACAGAGAATCCGAAGCAGGCTCTGTGCTGGGAGCGGAGAACCGAAAGCGGGGCTCAAACTCGAGCTAGGAGATCATGACCTGAGCCCAAATCAAGACTCAGATGCTTGATCCACTGACTGAGCCACCCAGGCATCCCAAATCATACAATTTTCTAGCTATAAGGCATATAAGTAGTTATTCACTGCATGTCCCTCATTACTTGCTGAGGAAACTGAGGCCAAAAGAGACTAAATGCTTTGCCTAAGGACATACAGCTAATTGGTGACAGAAATCCCAACTAAATCCGTTCTTTCGAAAAAGTTTTTTTAACGTTTATTTATTATTGAGAGACAGACACAGAGCATGAGCAGGGGAGGGGCAGAGAGAGGGGGAGATGCAGAATCAGAAGCAGGCTCCAGGCTCTGAGCTGTCAGCACAGAGCCCCACGTGGGGCTCAAACCCACGAACCGTGAGATCATGACTGGAGCCAAGTCGGTTGCCTAACCAACTGAGCCAACCAGGCACCCCCAATTAGCTCCATTCTTAACTGTTCTTAAGCCAGTGGCTTCCTATTAAAACCAGTGGGCATCTGTATGAACATGATTAGTTAGTTTAGTAAATCTTAGCCACTAGAAAATTTTATTGAACTTAGCTTGTATGTTGCCTAGGAATTAGTAGAATACCTTTATCAACTCACACTGACTCTCATAGAGTAAGAGTCAGATGTAATATAATTATATAATTACCCTAATGCCATGATTCCTCTCCTCTAAACTTTCATTGATCTGTATCAAAATATCCCTGCCTCTCTCTCTCTCTCTTTTTTTTTTTTTTTTGAGATGGCATTAGCTTTATTGAAAATATGAGGTATGGTATTTTTTCCCCCACAAACTCATTTTTATTTTATTCTTTCCGTTTTTTATTTCTCCAGTCTCTGTTTCTACTTGCCTTCTTTAATCTGTTACTTTGATTTAGATGCCAACAAAGTACGACTCATGAAGTGAACTTGGAGATCCTCTGTCACGCTCCGTTCCTAGGGAAGTGATGTTGCTTAAGGTCATACAGATAATAGGAAATGGGAGATCATAACTCAGGTTTTCTGGCTGTAAACACTGTGTCCTTTAGAATACTACAGGATTAAGTTTCCTCATCATTTTGAGTTCTTCTAGAATACACATACACATGCATATACAAAATGTATGACATTAACTCACTGTATCTCTGCCTTTTCTTATATCAGGCTACTTTATTCTTCACCCATCAAGGCAGCTGAGAATAATTGAGTTTGTATCTGATTTAAGAGCCATTTCTGTTATTTAACCTATCTGGCAGCCTCCTACTAAAGCAATCTTTAGAGTTCCCAGTTCCTTTGACCAATTTGGATCAGGGGGTCAGGAAACTACAGCCTGTGGGTCAAATCTGGCTCACCACTTATTTTTGTACATAAAGTCTCATTGGAACAAAGCCGTGCCCACTCATTTGTGAATCGTTCGTGGTTGCTTTCACATTGCAATGGCAGAGTTGTATACTTGTGACAGAGACCGTAAGACCCACAAAACCTAAAATATTTACTCTCTGGCCCTTTGGAGAAAAAGTCTGTAGATTTCCCTGGTCTAGATTATGATCGAATTTTGGAAGTGATCATGAGCTTTAGAAAAGAATGTGTCTTCCTTTTTGGGGATATTTTATTAGATCTGTATCTAATAATTCAAATGTATAAAATATATTTTCAAATTTTCTCCAGTATTAGGTTTTTTCTACTTTCTTGTATAAAAGATTGAGTGATATGATACATCAATCTCTTCCTGAAATTATGCTTTCTCAATTTCTTTTTGAATTTTTAAAAATGTTTATTTATTTTTGAGAGAGAGAGTGAGAGAGAGAGAGAGAGTGTGAGTGGAGGAGGGGCAGAGAGAGACACAGATTCCAAAGCAGGCTCCAGGCTCTGAGCTGTCAGCACAGAGTCCGATGTGGGGCTCGAACCCACGAATGTGAGATCATGACCTGAGCCGAAGTTGGATGCTTAACCAGCTGAGCCACCCAGGAGTCCTTCTTTTTGAATTTATAACCGATTTTGCTTCTATGTTTATGTAGTGGTAGAGATACTATGCTATTTTGTTATGGTTCATTAGTGTTACGTCCTCTTTGTAAATTATACATTTTAATCAAGACAAATTATCTTCTGTGTCAAATAATGCTCCTTTTCCTTGAATTCTACTTTGGTATTAGTATCAATTCTCCTGATTTGTTTTATTTCTATCTACATAATTTTTTGTTCTTTTATCTGATGATTTTATATGCTTCGGAAGGAGACATACGAGATGGTAGTCCAGTATATCCAATATGTGTGATTCCCCTATATTTGTCTTTTCTTCCAACCAAAAGAGATTGCCCGGGACTTGCAGTGCTGGACGAGACAGCGTAAGCCCTCTATGGCCTGTTTCCCCCCATTAATGACAACTAAAAATTGTGGACAAAACACAAGATGTGACTAATTGAAGTCTCTGAAAAGTTAACAATACTCCTTCTCTCAATGGGGAGGGAAGTAAAAGCTTGAAGAATGATCAGTAAAATGATGAGTTGACTATTTTGTTTTGTTGTTTTGTTTGCCTTTAACTCAAGGGTGATGAGTGTCCCAGAACTGGGCAGTGAGTATGGACAACAGAAAATCGAGTAACCCCCTTTCTAGGCAGAGGACTGAGAAAATGGTCTGGAGAATGTAAGGAAAATCCTTCTCTTCTCTTCTTTCTTTTTTTTCTCTCCAGGCCTTGCTTGAGATTATTACTAAGTCACAAAGTTGCAGTGCCGTAATGATATGGCACTCACTTCAAACCCCGAGGCAAAAATAATTCCCATGACTCTAGACGTATCAAGGAAAGGGGCCTTGGTGGACCAAAGCATGCGTGGGGATCCTGACTATTTTTTCTTTCTCCACAACAGGCGTAAAACTATCAGAGAAACCCCTGTATTCTGTTTTTTTTTTTTTTAATGTTTATTTATTTATTTATTTAAAAAAAATTTTTTTTTTATTTTTATTTACTTTTGAGAGACAGAGTGTGAGTGGAGGAGGGGCAGATAGAGAGGGAGACACAGAATCCGAAGCAGGTTCCAGGCTCTGAGCTGTCAGCACACAGCCCGACGCAGGGCTCGAACTCGTGAACCACAAGATCATGACCTGAGCCGAAGTCGGACGCTCAACCGACAGAGCCACCCAGGAGCCCCTAATGTTTATTTATTTTGAGAGAGAAAGAGAGAGAGAGAGATAGAGAGTGAGCAGGGGAGGGGCAGAGAGAGAGAGAGAGAGAGAGAGAGAGAGATGAGAGACGGAATCCCAAGCAGGCTCCATGCTTCCGTGCAGAGCACAGCGTGGAGATCTGTCTCACGAACCGCGAGATCATGACTTGAGCCAAGATCGTGTCCTGAGCCAAAATCAAGAGTCAGACGCTTAACCAACTGAGCCACCCAGGCGCCCCAAGAGAAACCCCTGTATTCCAGACAGAGGAACTGGGAAAACAGGTGTTTTGGAGTTGGAGACTGTGGGGCAAGTCCCAGATAGTAAAGTATGGAAGAAGGGGGTTCTCCAATTCGGGGTTTAAACTGAGCTTACACCCAAGCTGCACATGCAGGGAACAAACACAAAGAAGCATCGAAAAGGCTTTGAAAACTGCAATGCAATGGAAACTACTGGCCATGACCCAGAGTAAGCCTGAATGGTGCGTATGTGGGTAGACCCAAATAGCACAGCAACGATTTGGAAAACTGAACTCATATGAGGACCGTATGAGGACTTTAAGAGACAAAACAGATGAACATAAGGGAAGGGAAACAAAAATCATATAAAAACAGGGAGGGGGACAAAACAGAAGAGACTCATAAATATGGAGAACAAACTGAGGGTTACTGGAGGGGGTGTGGGAGGGGGGATGGGCTAAATGGGTAAGGGGCGCTAAGGAATCTACTCCTGAAATCATTGTCGCACTAGATGCTAACTGATTTGGATGCAAATTTTAAAAAAGAAAAAAAGAAAACAAAAAAAGAAGAAGAACCACTGCTCACAGCAGGCAAGGAAGAACTTACAATTTGAACCTAAATGAATTGACCAACCAGTCATTCTCCAGAGAACCTTAACAGGATCTGAAGTAAAAATATGATATTCAGAACGTCTAGAATCAATTGTTGGTTAAGAGACAATAAACATGAGATAATGTTTACGAGATGCTAAGAGATGCTAAACCTGAGATAATCCAGATATTGGAATTATCAGACAAAGACTTTAAAACAGCTATTTTATCCATCCTTCATGTGGTAAGGCTAGACACTCTTGAAGTGGATGGGAAGATAGAAGTTTTCAGCCAAGACATACAAGCTATAAAACAGAAATAACTTAAAATTTAGTATAGAAGAGTATATTAATTAAAGGAAAAAATTCACTGGAGGGGCTTAATAGCAGAATAGAGATGACAGAATAAGGAGAAAGAAATGGGCTGAAATCTTGCCAAATTTGGTGAAAGATACAAATTTATAGATTCATGAAGCTCAGGAAACTCCAAACAGAATGAACATGAATCGTGGTCATATACATCACCATCAAAATACTTAAAATCAAAGAAAAGAAAAACTCTTAAAAACAAGAAAAACAATATATCACGTATGGGGAAAACAGTGATTTGAATGATTGTATACTTGTCATCACAAGCCATGGAAGACAGAATATAGTGGAATGGTATGTTTAAAGTGCTGAAAGAAACCCAGAATGCTCTATGCATTTTTGGAGTGATGAAACCATCACTATCTTGATCGTGGTGGTGGTTATACAACCATCTCCGTTTGTTAGAAGTTGAAGATAAGTACATCAAAAAAGTGAATTTTACTGTATGTAGATTACAAATAAATTCAAAAAGGAAATGACCTATATATTTCAAATACGTCTGAGAAATTGTGAATACATGCAAAAAAGGGAATGGCTTTTTCTTCTCTAAAATAAGAGAGAATCCTATCCCTTATCAACCTTAGAGATGCACCCTTTGAAAGTAGTACATGATTTTTTTCATTTTTAGCATAAATACCTTCTTAGCTGCCATTTGCACATTAAAAATAAAATCATTTTGATATATAAAAATGTGCTTTTAATAACTATCTCAGTGTTAGAAAAATAGCTTGCTCTATATTATTTTAAAATTTTAGACATAATTATGATTTAAAATTTTTTTTTAACATTTATTTATTATTGAGAGACAGAGAGAGACAGAACATGAGCAGCGGAGGGGCTGAGAGACAGGATACACAGAATCCAAAGCAGGCTCCAGGCTCTGAGCTGTCAGCACAGAGCCCGGCGCGGGGCTCGAACTCACAAACCGCGAGATCATGACCTGAGCCGAAGTCAGATGCTTAACCGATGGAGCCATCAGGTGTCCCAACATAATTATGATTTTTTAAAGAGTTTATATATTTTTCTCGAGAGAGAGAGCAAGCACGATTGGGGGAGGGGAAAAGAGAGAGGCAGAGAGAGAGAATCCCAAGCAGTCTCCGTGCTGTCAGCACAAGAGCCCAACTTGTGGCTTGATCTCATGAACCTTGAGATCATGACCTGAGCTGAGATCAAAAGTCACCTAACTGCCCCAGGTGCCCCTCATAATTATGATTTTAAAAACAGAGATTAAAGGGACGTATCTTGTACATCTAGTCATTATCTGTGGAAGCAGGTTTTCACAAGCTGGGATCCTAGACTTCTGACAGATGTGTGATGGGTGGTCCATTAAAACAAGCAAAAAGACTTCTGTGGTAGAGTGTGGTTGAGAAATAGTGCCTTAGACAATGTAAACGATTTAAAACATATTACCGTAAGACATTTTAGAACATTTTCATATGCGAATAACTACTCATTTGAAATCTTTGAACTGGTGATAGAGTCAGCAGAGTTTCCCAAACTTAGTGGATTATGTGGCATTAAGGTACACCTACTAACATCTCTCAGGACTACTAATCTGTAAGAAGCTTTGAGAAATGTCCAAATGTTTAGAAGTCCATGGATGCAGTATATACCCAATTTTCAAGCTGTGATGTGTAAGGGTAGGGACCAGACTAGGAAAGTTAATCGGGCAGAGGGGTTAATCATGTGGGTAAAAGCAAGTAGCAGCTGGGTAGGCAGATCTTGTACCTTGTCATCAGCAAAATATTTACAAACCCTCTCTTAGTTCCTTCTAGTTGGTAGAAAAATTTCTGAAGTTGGCAGCCCTGTTGCTTTTTCATTGTATCCCAACTCCAGATGTTTTTTTAAAATGTTTATTTATTTATCTTGTTTGTGTGTGTGTGTGTGTGTGTGTGTGTGTGTGTGTGTGTGAGAGAGAGAGAGAGAGAGAGAGAGAGAGAGAAGAGAAGAGAAAAGGGTAGAGAGAGAGGGAGACAGCCAAAATCAAGAGTCGGACACTTAACCGACTCATTCCCACCTCCCCCTCCCCCAAATGCCTCCCAGAGGGTGTTTCTTAGCCCAGCTTCTCAGGAATCTGTGATCATATCCTTTCTGATTCATTTCTTCGGCCAGGTTTTATTTAGCATGTATTGCATATATTTTGCTGAAATAGGTCTTAAAAAGTAGGCAAAAAACGTAATAAACATGTTTCTTGTTCTTGAGCAAATTATCCCACGTGTGAGACAAAATATATCACTCATGCAACCTTCTTTCTCACTATGGACAATATAACCGTTAGAGCCGTGTCAGGATCATGGTTCTTCTCCTCCCCGTTCCGATATATTCCATGCCAATTTTGTTCTCAGCCCTTTGGCTTAGGCTATCCTCTTGCTTTAGAATGACCCCTTGCTCCTTTCTGTATTTTCATAGTATCTTATAAATGGGGCTGGGGTATGGGCTGGGAAGAAAAACACCATTTTATGCAGAGCGATAGATGGTTACAATCTATTAAGCTGTAGTGACATGACCTTAATATTTGAATGTTTTAATTTATTGACTAATTATATTTCCAGACAAAAATAACACATTTGCGATCTCAGCACAAAGGACCCCTTTTTTGTAGGACTATCACAGAAATTAAAACTAAACTTTTGGACAAGATTTAAAAAGACTACCTTGTCACCTTTTTGTTCATGATGCTAGTTTTCCACTTGAAATCAGCTCACCTTGTGATATATGAAAGGACACACAAAGTATGAAATGAAGGAAAATGAAAAATTAATGTACAAGCAGTAAGTAAAATGAGCTGCGTTGTCTACTTTGGTAGAAGGATGTAGGATACGTTATTTTCATTACCAGCTGCTCTTGTAAACAACACAGTTTAGTTCAATTAGCGTGACTCATTCAAACAGGTCATTAAATCAATATTACAGGCTAACTGAACTGATGAATCAAAAATGTTTTTCATGCCTGAAAGTCACCACATTATGTAAATTCTGTCAGAGTACAACCTTGATCGACCTGAATCTAACTAACCTGAACCTTCAATTAACAGGATTTTTTGGAAACATTCACTTGTATTTAAAAATTTTTTTTTTCAACGTTTATTTATTTTTGGGACAGAGAGAGACAGAGCATGAACAGGGGAGGGGCAGAGAGAGAGGGAGACACAGAATCGGAAACAGGCTCCAGGCTCTGAGCCATCAGCCCAGAGCCCGACGCGGGGCTCGAACTCACGGACCGTGAGATCGTGACCTGGCTGAAGTCGGCCGCTTAACCGACTGCGCCACCCAGGCGCCCCAACATTCACTTGTATTTTAAAAGAACAAGGTAAACGACAAGACAATTTCATATCAAGTATAGTGTCGATATAGCTGATAATCATAGGCTGCTCCAATGAGTAGGCCTATTCTGTGTATTTTGAGGGCCATCGGGAAGAATTCTAGTCCCACAGACAGCATCCTGTTGATAATGCCTCAACATCTACCTTGGTTATTCATCTTCGATTGAAAAAAATGGTGAAATACAGCTGTACTTGATAAGAGAATTTCATAACCTAATAAGTGAATTACACCTCTTCAGTAGAGTTTATTAGATATTTTCCAACATGAAAGTTCACTGAGAGGCCCATAACAGATCAGTTTCGGTGAGGTAAGGGTAGGTCAAAGACCAAGGACAGGACAGTGTCCAAGAAGGGCACACCTCATATGGCTACCACATGAGGGACCCTGGCTATCTAGCAAGGAAATATGGAACGTATTCTTGGGGACAGGCAATCAAGGGAAGGCAGGAAGACACCAAATCAAACTTTACAGTTTTTCTAAGGTCAGCTTTACATTCTCTCTTTCCAACGTTAAAAATTTTTTTAAAAAAGCAGTTAAGTGTCTGACTTCCACTCAGGTCATGATCTCGTGATTCGTGAGTTCGAGCCCCACATCAGGCTCGCTGCTGTCAGCGAAGAGCCTGCTTTGAATCCTCTGTCCCTCTCTCTCTGCCTTCCTCTCTCTCTCTCTCTCTCTCTCTCTCAAATAAAATACATAGATAAATAAATTGATATCTTCTTTTCCAGTGAGCTTTCGTGCATGGTAACTATAGGGAACTTCCCCCAAGAAAAAACACGAGCTCTTGGAGAGAACATAGCCAGAAAGTCAAGCTGCCTCTTGGCCTTTGATTCTGAAGGTTTCTTTAGACATCAGCCTCCCTTCAAAAAGAACAAAATACCAAATAACATCAGTCATAGGAAAGTCAGGGGGGTCATTTATTCCAGCCAGCTCCAGTTAATTTAGAAATAATTTATCTATTTACGAAATATTATAGTGGCCTTTAATTTTCACTACAACAATCTGAGCTGTGGCAATACCATGTAGAGACTCCCTTGGGCGTGGGGTGGGGTGTATAAGTCAGTAAAACTTTGTCAGACTGGAGATGCTAAGTATACTTTTAACACACTAGTACCTTAGATTCAAGGTAAAAGTTGTCATAGAATCCAAGTATCCGTTTTTTCTTTTTCTTTTTTTAAATGAGGTACGATCTCAAGTGGAAAAAGTAAAAGAAGATGTATTTATAGAACAAACTGTAATTATAATCAGAAAAAACATTCAGGGGGAAGATGAGCTATACAGGACCCGCTTTGAATAACTCAATTAATTAACTAATTAATCAAAGAGCTATTGAGCATCCATGATGTACCAGCAACTATGCTAAATTGGTGATGTGTCTATATCTTTTCCTGTGCTGCTTCTTTGTTAGATATTCCCAGAGTGAAAGGCCTTTGGTTCTAAAGTATTTAAGGTTTAGTCTGAGAGCAATGGGTTTTAGGCATGGGAATGGCATCATGGGATTCACACATTAGAAGAGATTTTTCTTTCTTTCTTTTTAAAAAATTTTTATTGTGTATGTTTTTTAAATATGAAATTTATTGTCAAATTGGTTTCCATACAACACCCAGGGCTCATCCCAACAGGTGCCCTCCTCAATACCCATCACCCCCCCACCCCCACCCCCCATCAACCCACAGTTTATTCTGTTTTTAAGAGTCTCTTATGGTTTGCCTCCTTCCCTCTCTAACTTTTCTTTCCCTTCCCCTCCCTCATGGTCTTCCGTTAAGTTTCTCAGGATCCACTTAAGAGTGAAACCATATGGTATCTGTCTTTCTCTGCCTGACTTATTTCACTTAGCATAACACGCTCCAGTTCCATCCACGTTGCTACAGAAGGCCAGATTTCATTCTTTCTCATTGCCAGGTAGTATTCCATTGTGTATACAAACCACAATTTCTTTATCCATTCATCAGTCGACGGACATTTAGGCTCTTTCCACAATTTGGCTATTGTTGAGAGTGCTGCTATAAACATTAGGGTACAAGTGCCCCTATGCATCAGCACTCCTGTATCCCTTGGGTAAATTCCTAGCAGTGCTATTGCTGGGTCCTAGGGTAGGTCTACTTTTAATTTTTTGAGGAACCTCCACACTGTTTTCCAGAGTGGCTGCACCAGTTTGCATTCCCACCAACAGTGCAAGAGGGTTCCCATTTCTCCACATCCTCTCCAGCATCCATAGCCTCCTGATTTGTTCATTTTGGCCACTCTGACTGGCATGAGGTGATATCTGAGTGTGGTTTTGATTTGTATTTCCCTGGTGAGGAGCGATGTTGAACATCTTTTCATGTGCCTGTTGGCCATCTGGATGTCTTCTTTAGAGAAATAAGTGTCTATTCATGCTTTCTGCCCATTTCTTCACTGGGTTATTTGTTTTTCGGGTGTGGAGTTTGGTGAACTCTTTATAGATTTTGGATACTAGCCCTTTGTCCGATATGTCATTTGCAAATATCTTTTCCCATTCCGTCGGTTGCCTTTTAGTTTTGTTGATTGTTTCCTTTGCTGCGCAGAAGCTTTTTATCTTCATGAGGTCCCAGTAGTTCATTTTTGCTTTTAATTCCCTTGCCTTTGGAGATGTGTCAACTAAGAAATTGCTGCGGCTGAGGTCAGAGAGGTTTTTTTCCTGCTTTCTCCTCTAGGATTTTGATGGTTTCCTGTCTCACATTCAGGTCCTTTATCCATTTTGAGTTTGTTTTTTGTGAATGGTGTAAGAAAGTGGTCTAGTTTCATCCTTCTGCGTGTTGCTGTCCAGTTCTCCCAGCATCAGTTGTTAAAGAGAACGAGAGAGAGAGCACGCGCACGTGAGCAGGGGAGGGGCGGGGCGGGGGGGAACAGAGGATCCAAGGAGGGGTCCACAGTGTCGGCAGAGAGGCTGACGTGGGGCTCGACATCATAAACCATGAGATCATGGCCTGAGCCTATGTCGGACGTTCAACCGACTGAGCCACCCTGGCGCCCCTAGAACAGATTTTTCTTATGCAGTAAAATAAATACTTTCAGATGACAGAAATGGTAACATGCAGTGAATGCTCAGAGGGAGGACAGAGTGAAAGACAGGACAATCGGGGATGATGTCCAAGTTTCTGGCTTGGAGAATGAGGTTCATGTTGATAATATTGGCCCTCAGGCTGACCACTCAAGTGTCCATTGTGTGCCAGGCATTCTGTTAGGCACAGCTGTGTTCTAGGGAGATTCTGTGTTTCGGTGGAAAATTAGGCCTTGTTCGTAGCAGACCTTCAGGGTTACCTAATCCTGCTTGAGTGGTAGCTATTTTGCAACTCTGTAGATTGGGGATAAGTGATCTTAATGCAAAATAATTCTTGTTTGTAGACAATAATGCTTGTCTAGAAACAAGCAAATCTATTTCTATGTCAGCTGGAGGGACATCTCTCCCTCTGTGGAAAAAATAGTGTTGCCTCCCATCCATACGTTCATTTCAGCATTCCTGATCTCTAGAGGCGTCTGTTCTTTGAGTTCTGCTTTTAACTGGTGGTGACACTTGACACTTTACCAGTTGCCCCATTCCTGAGCTAAATAAAATCTTTGACACATATTTATTTCTGTTTGGGGGTGAGTGTCACGATTTTGCCACTTTTCAGAACATTTTAACCGTAGCGAACGTGACAAGCGTACCTTTGTCCTCAGGGAGCTTCAATCCTAGGGGGGCAAACAGATAAGAAACCAAAGAAATAAGGACATAAGTACAGCGTGTATTGACAAACGCTAGGGAGGAACGTGTAGCAGGGAAATGGTACAGGGTGTGGGGGTGAGTGTGATGAGGTAGGATTGCAATTAAATAAGAGGACCCAAGAAAGGCCTTCCGGAGAAAGTCCTTTTAAGGCTAACTTAAAAACAAATCCTTGACTTTGGGCTATATCAGGGGCACACAAAGTTATGTGCCTGTATATACCACAGTTGCAATCCTGTAAGTTTTCCTGGTCACATGATACGTCTCTTCAAGGAGAGGAGGAAGGGTTTATTGCCCCACCCATCTTTTTGTTTTCCTCTTCCCTTTATCTTGCAGGGAAACCTACTCCATCCTCTTCCTCTCTTTCTAGACAGTATCTTATCTTCATCTAATGGAAACTGGTGGTTAACACTCAATGAACCTCTTAGTAGGAAAGGGCGCAGTCAGTTCTGAGACAGCTTTCTGAAACCGAGCTTGAAGCGAGGAAAATCGCAGTTTATGCCAGAACAGTTTTAAAAAGGTTGGGCTCTTGGGGCACCTGGGTGGCTCAGTGGGTTGAGCGTCTGACTTTGGCTCAGATCCTGATCTCACGGTTCGCGTGTTCGAGCCCTGCGTTGGGCTTACTGCTGTTAGCACAGAGCCTGCTTCAGATCCTCTGTCCCCCTCTGCCCCTCCCAGTTTTGTGCTCTCGCAAAAATAAATTGACACAAAACGTAAAAAACAAAAAAGTTTGGGATCTCTCCCAGAACACACCAATCGATGGGAAAATATTTGTTGAATTTCTCCTATGTGGACGACATTATACTTGGCAGAGAAGAGTACTTTGGAAATAAATATTTAACCTAAATTTGACAGAAATTCAAATAATTGAAAATGGACCATTGGAATGATTTTACCACCATTTCCATATTTAGGAGGATGTATGCAGATGTTTCTTCTATGCCTGTATTTGGAGGGATAAAGAAAAACATAATAGATAATTCTTTCCAAGTGTCCCTTTCCTCAACACCCTCCAGCCCCTTTTGGCCACGGTTGAGAACCATTGCTGTTAAGTTGTGCTTTTAAGAATCTTCTTTGCAAATTCAGTTACTAAATCATGGTTTCAGAGCTTCAACCTAAAGAAATTGTTTTGTGTAATTGCTAAACTTACCATCTGGATATCAGACACAGAATTAATTAAAAAGCCATCAATTCTATTTCCAATGTGTTCACAGGAAAATGATGGAAGGCAGCTTTCAGGAGGTATTTATCACACAGTGATTCACCCATGTGTTCCCTGGAACCTGCACCCTCACCGCCGGAATAATCTAGCACACACAGGCATTGATGGAAGTACTTGCTGTGGTTATGGGCTTATTTTCACACTGTACTTGTGACCCCTGAACTGCTTCATTTACCCTCCACCATTTAGTTACTGTCACCATATGCTCTGAGGATCCTGCTTTTGGGTCTTTCCCTCTGCCCTCGTACCTCTGCTAGATAGCATCAGCCCACTGGAGTCAGCTGGTGTTTCAAATAATCAAATCCAGGAAGGCGGTCATATTTGGTTATGTTGTTTGATTTTTCATAGGTGTTAATTTTGTCCCCCCAGCTAAATTCTAAGCTTCTGCAAGTTAGGGAGGACCGGGCTTTTGAGCATCGCTCCATTAATATTTACGAACAGATGCCCCTTCCCTTATGCCCATTAGTCCTTTATCTCCTAGAGTCAAAACGTTCTCGCGGCTGTTGGAGGGGTTGTAAAAATACCATGGTGGAATTTATGGGTTCACAAATGCAAGAAGGGGAAGAAGCAAATGGCTTTAGGAGGAAAGACGGGTCTAAGTTTTCGAAAGCACCATCGCAATGCAAATGTGCAATCTGGTAGGGGTAATGCTTTTTTTTTTTTTTTAAAGTTTTTAATTTACTAAAAAAATGCTTGACATTTATTTATTTTTGAGAGACAGAGGGAGACAGAATGTGAGCAGGGCAGGGGCAGAGAGAGAAGGAGACACAGAATGCAAAGTAGGCTCAGGCTTTGGGCGGTCGGCTCAGATCCTGACTCGGGGCTTGAACCCACCATCCATGAGATCATGACCGGAGCTGAAATCAAGAGTTGGATGCTTAACTGACCGAGCCACCCAGGTGCCCCTACTTTTTAAAGTGATCTCTATACCCAGCGTGGGGCTCGAACTCACGACCCCGAGATCCAGAGTTGCATGTTCTTCCAACTGAGCCAGCCAGGCAGCCTATGGTGTAACATAAAATACTGGAAGGGGGTAGCAGAGAGGAGACAGCCCCATGCGCTGAGGCTTGGGCATGCACTCAAGGATTGTCATTAGTTCCGGGACTAGCTAGGGTGGAGGAGTAGAATCAGGCGAGGAGAGGTGAATGCAGAGGGAGAAAAAGAGAAAACAGACAACCTCCTTCACAATTTTGTCAAAGGCTAGCCCTTTGGACATCCAAAGGTTATTTTTTCAGCAAACATCTTATCTCTGTCTTTGTTAGTTTGTTTTAGGCTATACTGGAAATTCCCTTATCTGCTTGTTCCTTATCTGTTCTTGATTCCTTTGCTTGTTCATTGACAGAAGGGCTGAGGGCAGCTTGTGAGATGCGTGGCTTCCTGGAAACTTTTCTTCTCTGCAGTCACCAAAGCCATTTGCTTTACCCCGTACGCTGCTTGGCTGGGCCCTGGGGATTTACATAAAGAGATATTTGAAGCAAAAACTGAGGCACTCGCATGTTTTGGTGTTGTGTGCAGACCGAGTTGATGAGGGGGGTTAACTTCTTTTCCTGCCAAGGTCATCAGGAAGAAAGCTGTCCCCTGAGACATGCTAACATTAACCTGAGAACTACAGATTGCGGATGCAGAGGGACCTTTGAGCTATAAGGCTTTCACAGTCAAACTGCACTCAATCAGAAAAATTTAAAGAGCAAGGCCACTTGAAGGGAAAAAGCTCAAATTATACATTCTTACAGAAGGAAATGCGTCTTTGTGCCTTTGGGACTAGCACAAACCCTCATATACCTTGTCTGATTGTAACAAGCCAGTGTTTTGTAGGTGGCACAGTATCAGAATGGCCATGCCCAGGCTTTGGTGCTGTGTAGCCTTGATCAAAGACACATAACTGCTATTGACTCGGTTTTTGAATCTCTCGAATAGATACCAATGTCTGTCTCCCAGGGTTTGAAGAATTAGAAATAACATAGGAAAAATACTAGCGCAGTGGTTTGGCAAACTGGGTGCCCAGTTCATGGTAGGCAATATTAATACATTATGAGTGATGTGGAAATAACTCAGGTTCTTTTCTCTGCCGGGGAGGCAGGCTAGTGGATTTAGGACTGAGGAAGAGGGTCCCCCAGCTCCACACCGGTCAGACAGTTTTCAGAGAGGTAAGACATACTGCATCATGCCAGAGAAACAGTAAACCAAAAATGTTTCAGATAAGTGAGAGGAACGCACAGAATAAACAACGTTGTATTACATAATGAGAGACCCTAAATACTCCTATTTATGGGAAATTCAACTTTGGGGCAATTACTTATAATTAGTAATATCCATTTCTGTGTAGACCGTAAATATGCTAAAGAACTTGTAAATTGCTGTTCTCTTAAGTTGATTAATCCTGTCCCTTGTTTACATTGGTAAGACATTTTGGTAGACACTTAAATATCAACATTGGCCTAGCCTGGGGTTGAATTAGCACAAATTCTGAACTAATCTGGTTGTGATACATACTGCCGGGTAAAATTCTGTTTGCTCTTCCTTTATTCAAAATTTCTTGCTTGGTGGCATATTGTTCATTAAATCGAGATAATTTCTATTTAGCCTTTCATTATCAGCAAGTGGCCTGTGGGTACTTTTTGTGGTTGTTGTTGCTACTCAGATACATTGTATTTCAAAAACATACACTGAGGAATCACTGATAAATCCTTAGGAAAACATATTCCCATGTAACTTCGAATCGCATTGAGCCATATCTGAAAGATTTTTCAAGGTCAGCTTTGGCGTATGCTAACATTGTGCCATTTGCCCGGGAATTATTTTAGTCTTTGATTAACAGGCATATGTTTAGTATGTAATATAATTTTGTGAATGCTAAATCAAATTGTAACTTAATCAGGCTGATTTAGTGGTTTGGGAGAAAGCTTTAAAATATTTTTCCTTATTTGTTGCTAATTTTTAAAAAAAAAAAAAATTCGGTCCAGTATCGTTAACATACAGTGTTATATTGGTTTCAGGCGTACAATATAGTAATTCAACACTTCTATACAACACTCAGTGCTTACCACCACAGGTGTACTCCTTAATCCCCATCACCTGTTTCCCCCATCCCCCACCTGCCCTCCCCTCTGGTAACCACCAGTTTGTTTTCTATAGTGAAGAGTCTGTTTGTTTGCCTCTATTTTCCTTTGTTTGTTTGTTTTGTTTCTTAAGTTCCATATATGAGTGAAATCATATGGTATTTGTTGTTCTCTGACTTATCTCTAGCTCCATCCATGTCATTGCAGATGGCAAGATATCATTCTTTTTCATGGCTCAATAATACTCCATTGCTCCATTTTGTGTGTGTGTGTGTGTGTGTGTGTGTGTGTGTGTGTGTGTGTGTGTGTGTTTACTACTTCTCCTCTATCCATTCGTCTGTTGATGGACACTTGGGCTACTTTCATAGTTTGGCTATTGTAAATAATGCTGCAATAAACATAAGGGTGCGTGTATCCCTTTGAATTAGTGGCTTTGTATTTTGGGGGTAAATACCCAGTAGTGTGATTACTGGATCATGGGGTAGTTCTATTTTTAACTGTTTGAGGAACCTCCATACTGTTTTCCAGAGTGGCTGCACCAGTTTGCACTCCCACCAACAGTGCGGGAGGGTTCCCCTCTCTCCACATCCTCTCCAACACCTGCTGTTCCTTGTGTTGTTGATTTTAGACATTCTGACAGGTGTGAGGCAGTATCCCGTTGTAGTTTGATTTGTATTTCCTTGATGATGAGTGACATTGAGCATCTTTTCATATGTCTGTTGGCCATCTGGATGTGTTTGGGAAAATGTCGATTCAGATCCTCTGCACATGTGGGTACAAATATCTCCTTGAGTCCCTGCTTTCATATTTCTTGGGTGTGTTCCTACGAATGGAATTGCCAGATCATATGGTAATTCTGTGTTTAACTTTGTGAGAACAACCAAACTATTTTCTGCCGTGATTGCGCTCCTTTACATTCCTACCAGCGATGCATGAGAGTTCCAATTTGTCTACATCATTGCCAAGGCTTATTTCCCACATATTTTTTTATTATAGCCATCCTAATGCATGTGAAGTGGGACCTCATTGTAGTTTTAATTTGCATTTTCCTAATGACTGAAGATATTGAGCATCTTTTCATTTGATTATTGGCCACTTGTGTACTCTCTTCAGAGAAGTATCTATTCAAGTCTTTTGCCGATAATCATGTTCCCTAAGCAAAGAGGAAGAGAGGGAGAGCAGGCAGGAGAATCAGAAAGCTGCAGGATGATGGAGAGACCACAAGAAAGACTGTTCCTTTCATTAGCTGGGATAACTAGGCAGGGAGGCTCTATCATGCTTGACGAGGTCAAGGGGAGGGTGCAAAACAACCTGATACTGAAGATAAAAAAAAAAAAATCAGGAAGAGCAGTTAAGTGCAAGTGATAATGGATATGAAGATTAGCATTCTAATCAAACACTTACATGGTTGAAGGTTGTGTGGTAACTTTTGAGAAATGGTAAATAAAGTTGCATTCTGGAATTCAGTTGTTTGACATTTGCCCTAAAGTATTATTTTAGGATCTAGTTGTTATTTTTTTTAATTATTTTTAATGTTTATTTTTGAAAGAGAGACAGAGACAGAACATGAACAGGGGCAGGGGGCAGAGAGAGAGGGAGGCACAGAATCCGAAGCAGGCTCCAGGCTCCAAGCTTCAGCACGGAGCCTGACGCGGGGCTCGAACTCATGGACCGCGAGATCATGACCTGAGCTGAAGTCCGACGCTTTACTGACTGAGCCACCCAGGCGCCCCAGGATCTAGCTGTTATTTAAGTTTACAATATGCTTTTGAGATGAACAAGGTGCAAAAGAATGTTTGTCTTTTATCTCAAACAAGTCTCAGTTTATATCTTACAGCTCAAGTCTTGGGGGCTGTGGCATACAACTGCCATCTGGTGTTGGTATGTTCTCATAGCAGGGTTATGTGTTTAGTACATTAAAAAAAAAAAAACTACTTGGGGACAGATTTTGCAAAACTAAAGTGATGAAGTGATGGTAAATTCCTCAGAAATCTAAATTGATAAGGTGTCATTGTTTGACAAGAAAAAGAGTTTAGGAAACAACCTTTGAGCATACTTTCTTAAAGAATTCAGAGGGATGCAGAAATTATTCCTATTTATTATTAGCAGCAGGGTTTTTTTTTTTTTTTTTTACGTGGATGTGGACAGTCTATGAATTGTGAATGAACTCATTGTCTTGCTGATTTGATTTACACTTGAATACGCTGTAAAGGTACACAGCTGAGAAAGTGATCAAATAAAAAAGAAGTGCATTTGGGAGGAGCTGCGCTGTGAGCTCTAAATCGCTCATTTTATAGGTTCACAGTCCCTTCAAAAAAAAAAAAAAAATCCAGCATTGTTTTTCTGCTGGGTGTAGTTCAGTCTTTTTCTGCATCACATGACAGTGCTTAATGCTCCCGGAAGTCATTTTACCCAAAGAAATCAGTTTGATTAATCAAGCCCCATGATGCTTTCAGGGTTAATAGACCTTCTGTTGAAAGTGGGCATCCTGGGAGCACAATTGTGGGGGGTCCCCTGCAGACACCTATCATCAGGACGGTTGGCAGGGACAGAACACCCTATTCCCTGCTGTCTTCTCTTAGGAGTCTAGATGTGGAAAGCTTGTCTTTTTTTTTTTTTTTTTTTTTTTTAGCTTCCTTTTAATTAGCTGATCAGGGGGAACAGCGATGAAGTAGCCCGAGGGAAACCTCGAAGCTACCCAACCGAACACCACAAGACCAGCTCTATCATCTAAGAAAAGCTGGAGTATTGCTCAGTGTTAAAGGGAGAAATAACACTGGGGATGACTGGAGTTAGGAAGGAATGAGCATCTTGAACGCATTCCTTACTGCTGTGGTCTGAGACAGTTTGCTTAGGAAATTATGACTTTATAAAGAATGCCGCTTCCCCCAGGAAAACAGTCTATTTTGTTGACTAACAGCGGAAGTTGTAAATGACTTTTAGATTTTCTTGTAGTTCCCTTTGTGAGCAATTAGCTGCCTTACTTTTTCGGTTTACAGCTGGGAGTTCCAGGCAAGGGAGGAAGCTGAGAGTGGCAAGAGAAAAAGAAATTCAGTCATCTGCAGGAAACCGCACTGGGCATCTTCCTGAACCTTCACTCCATCTCGAGCAATCAGGTCTTATTAGATACTTTGCTCTTTTGTCCAGTTCTACACCTGACATCTTTAGTGTAAGCACTGAGCAACGTGAAAAATAGGCAACAGTCTTTAAAACACGAGACTGATGTCTACTTTTGTCCTCACCTTTCTTGCCATCTCTTTTCCTCTGTGTTTCTACCCACCTGAGGTGAATACTTTGAAGATGGTGCTCCCTGATAATTAGGAGTCAGGAGTCAAACAGACAGCTTGCTATTTGTAACTTAGTACCTCTTCACCAGATGTCTGGATGCCCTTTATTTTCTGTTTCTACAGCCACCACATAAGTGTACATCTTGTTGCGAAAATTGCAACAACGAAGGGGTTTTTCTACCTTCTATTACTGTCCCATCAAAATCAATTTCCTCAAACCTTATTTTCTCTCACCCAAGTGCTTAGAATGCTTCCAATTCATGTAATAGAGCAAATCCAAATTTATCGGTATGACCTTCAAAGCTGTTCTCCGTATCGTTCACACTCGGCAGTTTCCATTGCGTGTTCTCTTAGGTCCCAGTGTGAGCTCTGTGGCAAACAAGCTCAACATGTTACATTGGCTTCTAGTATTGAATTTTCATAATGAGCTTGTAATGCAGGTACTTTTCTTCTTACTCCTACTTTACGGATGAGGAAACTGAGGTTTAAAAAAATTGAGTACTTGGGCCATGGGTAATGCAATTAGTTTGTGACAAAACTGGGATTACAATCAGTGCTGATTCCAGAATCAGTGCTGAATTCCCAGTAGGCAGACTTTCATGCCTTCAACCAGTTTTTGAAACAGGCACACATATATTTTTTTAAAATTTGGTTTGATGTTAAGAGGGGGACATTATGGAAAACTACTGGAACTTTCTTAATCTTTATTATATTGCTTTGTTTTCACTTTCCTCATTTTTTTTAAGTTTAAAAAAATGTTTACTTTTGAGAGACAGAGAGAGAGAGCATAAGTGGGGGAGTGGCAGAGAGAGAGAGAGAGGGAGACACAGAGTATGAAGCAGACGCTGCGCTCCCAGGTGTCAGCCCAGATCCCTATACGTGGCTCGAACCCACCAACCGTGAGATTATGACCCGATCCAAAGTCGGACGCTTAACCAACTGAGCCACCCAAGCATCGCTCACTTTCCTCATCTGATGCTATTGGGACTTAGTTGGCCTCTTAGAAAAAAATTGGTGAGAAAAATGACACATTATCTTTTTAAAACGTTGTGTTATGGACAATTTGGAATATATATAAAAGGTAGATAGAATAGTATAATGAATCCCTATATACCTAATAATAATAATAATAATAATAATAATACAGCCCCAATAATAATTGATTCATCATGCTTCATCCATACCTCCATCCACTATCCCCTCCCAGAGTATACTTAAGCAAGTCTCAATCATCATATCTGTAAATATTTCTGTATGTATCTCTAAAAGAATGAGACTCTTTTTTTACCATGACAATTACTTCACCTATAATATTAATAATAATTATCCTAATAACGTCAAAAAGTCAGCCATTGTCCAGATTTCCAATTTTTCATGTTAATACTTTACAGATTCTATATGAATTAGGCTCCAAATAAGGTCTACACATTGTGATTGGTTGCTCTATCTTATAAGCTTGTCTATCTTTGCAATATGTTGAAGAAACCAGGTCGTTTGTCTTGTAGAGTTCCCACAGTGTGGATTTTGCTGATTGCATTCCCACGGGGTAGTTTAACAAGTTTCTTTGTCCTCTGTATTTCCTATAACATGGTAATGGGGGGCAGGGGGCCTGGGTGGCTAGGCTGGTTAAGCATCCAACCTCCGCTCAGGTCATGATCTTGCCGTTCATGGGTTCAAGCCCTGCATCTGTGCGGTCAGCACAGACCCTGCTTCGGATCCCCTGTCTTCCTCTCCCTGTCCCTCTCCACCTCTCTCTCTCAAAAGTAAATAAACATTAAAAAAATAAATATGGTAATTGGATCTTGGATCTAGATTTGATTTTTTTCAGGACTTTATATGTGGTATTATCTTCTTCCATTAGGAAGCATACAATGTCTGATCGTCTCTCTAAATATATCTATATCTACATATATTTTTACATTTACTTTAGAGAGAACGAGCAAGAGCATGGGAGGGGCAGAGAGAAAGAGAGAGAGAGAGAGAGAGAGAGAGAAAGAGAGAATCCCAAGCAGGCTCCACGCTCAGCACAGAGTCCAACGCAGGGCTCAAACTCACAAACTGTGAGATCATGACCTGAACCGAAGTCAGACACTTAACCGAATGGGCCACCCAGGTGCCTCTCTTTATTGATTCTTAATAAGGCATTTTATTTAATTTGCATAGAAGATTTTTTCCATCCATATTTTATCTGTTGACAAATTAAACTAAGTCATGTAATTACTTTATAAGTATACTGGAATACACAGGTTTGAGAACAAATACAACTAGCTTTTTATAAGCAATTAAACTGGGGGGGGGTGAAAAAATGTGTGGTTACCCATGAGTTTCAGTATGCACTGGGTATCAATTGATATGCTTTGCAATGAGAATACAGAGTTAATGAGGCAAGTTAGTTAAATAGTAGTCTATTAAAAGAGTTTCTAGCACACTGCTGTCGAATAGAACTTTCTGTGATGAAGATGTTCTATATCTGTGTTGTCCAATATGGTAGCCACTAGCCACATGTGGTTATTAAGCATTTGAAATGTGGCCACTATGATTGAGGTGAAACTACAGACCTGAATGCTTAATTTAACTAATTTAAATAATTAACTTAAATTTAATAACCTTGGACAATTTAGTTCTAAGATACAAAATCTGCACTGGAGACGAACTGACTCTAAATTCTGACTCTAGAGCCTTCACTCTTAAGCACAACACTATACAGCTTCTTGGCATGGTGTTTCTCAGGATTTTTTTTTTTAATACACCAAATACACATTCACATTTTTTTAAGGCAAATAACAAAGACCCAGTTTACCAGCTTTACTTTTTTCAGCCTGAGTTTAACATTATATATTTAAACAATTGTCAAAGCTAAGTTGCCGGCATTCATGCATGATTTTAAAACATCCTCAATTTATACTACTTAATAATTTATAATAACTATAAATTTTATAATTATTTTATTAAATATATTTATAGTAAAACTATAATTATTTTATTATTATTAAATTTATTTATTTGTATTATTTATTTGCAATTAATTTATTTGTATTGATATATTAATGTATTACCATTAATGCGTTAATATGTTTACTAAATACTGAAAAAAATGAAATTGTTTTTGTAGCAGATTCATCCTGGCAATGCTAACTACATAGCAAATTGAGACTACTTGCCTCACATTGCAAACACAGTGAGAAAATAGGTCCATGTTGGTATTAATGCATGAAAGAATCATGGCCATCTTGGATTACATTTAACACAAAAAAAGAAAAAGGCAAAGATTTACAACAGTTTTAAAGCAAAAAAAAAAAAAAAAATAGTCCTATGAGGTCCAAACGACATACTCAAAATGTCTGAAATAGGGGCTCCTAGGAGTTGTGGTTATAAATAGTTAAGATTAGATACAGTTACACTGAGTGAAGTTCATTTGAAATCTTGAAAAAAATTTCTTGCTAATCCTCACATGGTACCTATTACAGTTAACATTTGTGTTCATTGGTTGCATTGAATTACTTGTTATCCAAGCATAGCAGCTGCTCCTTACCATATATTGTTAAGGATTTTAACTGGCTGTCTTCAACTTCTACTCTTTCTTGACCGTTCTTAACAATTCTCTTGGTAGTAATTTTTCTGCCGCTAGCAAATTTAGTAAAAGTTGATATAGATTTGAAGCCGCTTATCCCACTGTCTTTGCAGTCTTGAACTGCAGAGTAGCTCAACATGGGTTTTTTTTGTTTGTTTTGTTTTTGTTTTTGTTTTTGTTTTTGTTCATCATGTTTTAGCAGGCTGTTGGAAGGAGTCCTCTTTTATAGTTTTAAGGTCATCTATGTGGGGCCCGGGACTCGGGAGCTGGCAGCCGGCTGCAGCCCGGGTCTCCCCTCTGTTTCCTTTTGCACTGCTCTGCTGATGTTTCTCAGAATGTATTCTTATATGCAGCATTACTTTGTGCATGCTATTCCTTTAAGCGGAAAATTGCACCCTCAGAATCTCCGAACCTCTTAGCCTGGTCTGGTGACCAGTCTCCGCGATGGTCTCGAGTAAACCACGCCTCCCTGGTTTCTACACTTACGTGTTCCCTCCCACATGGACTCATGTGTAAGCAATAAATTGTATTGGCCGCAATACTGCCTGACTTCTTAGGCTGTTATAAGAAGCCTTGCAGCCCCTACCTTGATCGCTCCGGGCAGTAGTTCCTGGAGCCGTGAGCCACCTTATAAAAGTCCACTTACCCTGCTGGAGGGATTTTATGGAGAACCCCCGAGACTTCATGGAGAGAAGGAAGGTTCTAGCAGAGACTAGTCTTTAAAGCCATCTCCTTTAAGGTACCAGGCATGTGAGTGCAACTGTCTTGCAGCCTACCAACCAACCCAGCTGCTAAGTAAGTACCCAAATCATGAGATACAATATGGTCTTTGTTGTGTTAAGCTTTAGAGATGCTTTGTTACGTTGCAACAGATAGTGGAACACCTGGCTAATTTGTACTCTTTCTTCCAGGGGTAGTTTAGGCATTGCCCCTAAGAAACATCGGATTTCCCTTTTTAATTCCCTCTTCCAGTGTAAGTTAGGTGCAGATCATCTTGGCCCCCATGCCATATTACACTTCATTCTGCATTTCTGGGTTTGTGCTATTTGTCTTCTAGACTACGGTCTCCTTGAAGGTATGTCTTAGTCTCTTTTGTGAGAGGAGCTTATCTCGGTAGTAGGCACACAGTGGCTATTTAAAATAAATTGACTAAGTCACAGAATTGCAGGATCGGGGGGAACTGTAGATGCTATTTAACACAACCCTTTTTTTTAATTTTTAAAAATGTCTTATTTGTTTTTGAGAGAGGGAGACACAGAGTACGAGTGGGGGAGGGGCAGGGAGGACAGAGACAGAATCCTAAGCGGGCTCCAGGCTGTGAGCTGTCAGCACAGAGCCCGACGTGGGGCTTGAATTCAGGAACTGAGAGATCATGACCTGGGCCGAAGTCGCACGCTCAAGGACCGAGCCACCCAGGCACCCCCTGCCCCCCACAATCCAGTTTGATCTACAAAGTATTTGTTCATCCAGCCTGTGTGGAAACCCCCCTCACTTGATGAGAATTTACTACGTCCTGAAGCAGCTTCACCCATCTTGAAACAGATCAGATTGTTAGCACGTGCTTGTCAGTTTCACTCTTGCTTTTGATCGCTTGTCGGTTTCACTCTTGCTTTTGATCACGTTTTCATTTCAGCTCCTCTCAGGAGCCATGTTCCTGTGTGCTCACCTGTGCACTGTAAACTTTTTTTTGCTAGCCTTTTTAATATTTGTGTCCTGTATACCTATAACTGTTTAATACACTTGAAAAGTGTTGTCTTAGATGGATTTTATTGTCGCCCACTGGATGTGTTGCATCCAGAGGCAATTTAATTTAGGCTCTTAGCTGAAGGACCAGTAAAATGTACTGGTTAAGAGTTTGGGCTCTGGAGTCAGAAGTCTCGGGCTCACCTTCTGACACTATCACATGTTAGCGATTATGTGAAAACAGACAACTCATTTGATCTAAGTTACTGGTTTCTTATCTGAAAAATAACTTCCTTGTACATGTGTTGTGAACATTAAGTGATGAGAGGGCACCTGGGTGGCTCAGTCGGTTAAGCGTGCAACTCTTGATTTTGGCTCAGGTCAGGATCTCACGGTTCGTGAGATGGAACCCCGTGTGGGACTCCACACTCTCAGCATCCCCCAATCCTGATAGAGTGCAAGGCAGGCTGTCAGCATGGAGCCCGTTTGGGGTTCTCTCTCTCCCCTCTCTCTCCCCCTCCCCTGCTCATGCGTGTGCTCACATGCTGTTTCTCGAAATGAATAAATATAAACAAAGGGGGTGACTGGGTGGCTCAGTAGGTTAAGCATTTGACCTTGGCTCAGGTCATGATCTCATGGTTTGTGAGTTCGAGCTTCACTTCGGGGCTCTCCTCTGTCTCCTCCTTTCTCTGTCCCTCCATCACTTGCACATGGGCTCTCTCTCTCTCCCTCTCTCAAAAATAAATATTAACAAAAGAAAAAAAAATTAAGTGACATTGTGCACATAAGTAGTGCTTAACCAGAACCTTAAATATCAGATGCTTAGTAACTATTAACGACTCGTAACTGTTATAGCAATGCCGTGCTTGACCAAATTAAGCATTCTTTTTCATATTGAGCATTAGATAACTACCTTCTATGTTTTGTTTCGTCTTCCTTATCTGTTTGGCTCACTTTTGCCTGGCCGCTTTCCCTATAAAACTTCATAATAGTGGCATTCAATTTTTTAAACCTTACCTGCTTTGATGGCAGACAATTCAAATTTGTAAATAACCGCATCTATACACAAGATGGTAGATGCTTTCGTCAAAACCTTAGTCACAAAACCATTTGGAATCAAAGCCTGTGTTTCACGTGCAAGAGAAAAAAAATGTAGTACTGTATAGACAAGTCCATGATCTCATTTCATTGGTCATAAAGTCCAAATTCATACCATAAAGAATTGAGATATTATTCTCTTGATTTCAACCTCACTGTGTGACTCATCCAGAACTCGGCTTCCTCTTACATAAAACTGGTAAAAAAATTTCCTGTTTACCTCTCAGGGTTTCTGGTTTTAATTTTTTTTAATTTATTTTTGAGAGAAAGCAAGAGCGAGCGAGCGCGCGTGCACATGAGTGGGGGGTGGGCAGAGAGAGAGAGGGGGAAACGCAGAATCTGAAGCAGGCTCCAGGCTTTGAGCTGTCAGCACAGAGCCCAATGGGGGGGGGGTGTGTGTGTGTGTGTGAACTCTCATGAACTGAGAGATCATGACCCGAGGCAAAGTTGGATGCTTAACCCACTGAGCCACCCAGGTATCCTCCCCTCAGGGTTTCTGTGAATATCAGTGAGATGAGGTCCTTGAAGGGCAGGTATTAGGGTAGGGGAACGCTTCCTCTCCACTCCCAATATTTCCTTCCCGGTAGAAGGACCTCCATTAGTGTAACACACGTGGCCTCTATTCCTTACTCATTCTTCGCTGGGGATGGGTTAGGAGTAAATCGTTTGGTGATTTTTGGATGTAGAAATTAAGGATGAATCTCGAAGCCCTTTCCTCTGCCCTGCCTCCTTGGGAGCAGCTGCTTACAAGGAGTATGGAGCCTGCTCTGTTCTTCAGTGACTGACTGTTTTTCTAGGTCTAATCCTGCTAAGTGGTTAAGTGTATAATTAATTCTTTGATTCAGATTATGATATCTCCTTGGCTTTAGAAACCTCATATTCTTGAACATGTGTCTTATGAGAAATGAAGTTCATATTTTGGTATCTAACTTTCTACTAGATCTACATAGGACAATACAACTGGCTCAGAATTTGATCAGGAAATAGGTATTTTATTTATGCGGCTGCCTCAAAGACTCCAAAAGCAAGGGTGTAGTCCTTTTTTTTTTTTAATTTTTAACTTCTTTTAGTTATTTATTTATTTTTTTAAATTTACATCCAAATTAGCATTAAGTGCAACAATGATTTCAGGAGTAGATTCCTTAGTGCCCCTTATCCATTTAGCCCATCTCCCCTCCCACACCCCCTCCAGTAACCCTCAGTTTGTTCTCCATATTTATGAGTCTCTTCTGTTTTGTCCCCCTCCCTGGTTTTATATTACTTTTGTTTCCCTTGCCTTATGTTCATCTGTTTTGTCTCTTAAAGTCCTCATATGAATGAAGTCATATGATTGTTGTCTTTCTCTGACTAATTTCAGTTAGCATAATACCCTCCGGTTCCATCCATGTAGTTGCAAATGGCAAGATTTCATTCCTTTTGATTGCCGAGTAATACTCCATTGTATATATATACTACATCTTCTTTATCCATTCATCCATCGATGGACATTTGGGCTCTTTCCATACTTTGGCTATTGTCGATAGTGCTGCTATAAACAAGGGGGTGCATGTGTCCCTTCGAAACAGCACACCTGTATCCCGTGGATAAATGCCTAGTAGTGCAATTGCTGAGTCGTAGGGTAGTTCTATTTTTAGTTTTTTGAGGAACCTTCATACTGTTTTCCAGAGTGGCTGCACCAGTTTGCATTCCCAGGTTGTAGTCCTTTTTAAATCATGTTTATAGTTTCTAGCACTTAGCACAGTGTCTGGCACAGCATGTATTTAATGCCTTATGGTTGAATCCTTTTGAATAATATAACCTGCTATGCAAATAAATGGTAATATTTATTATTAAGAAAAACAGCTGTGCTACCACATTTGTAGATTTCAGATTTCCAGGAGAAGCTATTACCATGACCTAGTTAATGTCTCAGGAAACTTATATAACTATTGTCTTAACCATTTAGGGCTATTATAACAAAATACCACAGACCAAGCAGCTTTTACACAATGTAATTTTTTTTTTTTTCTCACAATTCTGGAAGCTGGAAGTCTGCGATCAGAAAGCCAGCATGGTTGAGTGAGTGACTTCTTCTAGGTTGCAGACTTCTTATATCTTCATATGGTGGAAGGGGTGACCTAGCTTTCTGGGCCTCTTTTTTTTTTTAATTTTTTTTAATGCTTATTTATTTTTGAGAGAGAGGGAGGCAGAGCGTGAACAGGGAAGGGGCGGAGAGAGAGAGGGAGACACAGAATCTGAAGCAAGCAGGCTTCAGGCTCTGAGCTGTCAGCACAGAGTCTGATGCAGGGCTGGAACTCACAAACTGTGAGATCGTGACCTGAGCCGAAGTCCAATGCTCAATTGACTGAACCACCCCGTCGCCCCCTGGGGCCTCTTTTTATAAGGGAATTAATGCCATCCATGAAGGCTTGGCCTTCATGATTTATTCACCCAAAGACTTCTCATCCTAATACCATTACCTTGGGCATTAGGTTTACAAAATAAGAATTTTGAGGGATGGGGACACAAACATTCAGAGCACAGAAATTATACACTATGTTCCAGAAGTTTTGTAAAGTAGAGCCCAGTCTTCCTGCACATATTACAAATCAGAAAATTTAGGTACAAAGCAGTAGTGCAATTTACTTATGCTTTCACAGTGAGTTTATAGTCCCGTTTGGAGTTGAATAACTACTTTAGACCTCTATTGGCTAATCTGGGTTCTTACTATGAAATTTTGTAGAATCAGCTTCCAAATGACTAAATGTAGATGCCAGACTTGTTTACAAGTCCATTTGTTGAACCTGAAATAGTTAGATATGTTCTGAAATCTTTGAATCACAAAGTCATTGAGCAGTTTAGATGGAGGAAGTAAGAGACTATCACAAATAAAAAGGAGGTGTGAAGTTTTTGATTGTTATCAGAAGGGTAATTACCAGCAAATTGCCACATTTATAGAGTTAGCAACAGATGTGTGACAGCTGGGTTAATTGAACGTCTGGTGGGCCCTTTTCTATATAAGACAATTCCATGTGCATAGTATGGAAAAGAAAGCAGGTGTGACCAGTCAGTTGTCAAATGAAGAGAATAAATCTCACTTGGAGAGTGCACTGATGTACTAAACTTGTTTGTATTTCTTAGCTTGCAAGATAATCTAGCCATCGATTTTTGTTGGTGTGGTGATAAATTTTACACCCAGCAAGCACCGATTAATATAAATGTATATGGCAAAGAGTTTCCTATTTCTATCTTTTATGTGAAGGCTCTGCAGAATGCACATTGATGTGAATTCCTGACACTATACCCCCATCTCAGCACCACTATGTATATGGTCCTGAAGTCAGCAAGCCTGGTACTTCCACAGACATGGGCTGCCAGAATATTCACTAATTCTTGACACATGTAAGAAAGCACAGGACTGACCGGAGACGAGAAATCCAGTCGCTGCCTGTGTCACCCAATAGTAAACTGGGAACGAATGAATCGTTGATCTCTCTGGCCTTCAGTCAATTCCATGTGTCCAGAATGAAATGATGGAATTAAATGATCTCTAAGTCCCTTCTGTGGTTCAATCTCATTACAGGAAAAAACAAACAAACAACCCGGTGTTTTAGCAATTTTAAACAATCGTATGAGATCTCTAAGACAACAGACGATTGATGCCATTTTCCTGTGATAGCAAATCTATCAGAAGCATTCTGTAAGTATTTGTTGATGGGCTGCCTATCTCGTGTAAACTGTTGAGGATGAAAAGTAGAAGAAAGTGCTTAATGCAGCCGTGAGAGTCCCTTCCGTTCCTCCAAATACGTGTCATCCGATCCTATGTGTGGCATTAGTTCGTGTAATTTCTATTGGCTGCTGAGTGGAAGGTGGCTACAAGGGTTTGTTCAAGTGTGGGCGATCCATAGATTTTGAAGTTGCTGAATCCAGAGTTAGACCTCTGTCACGTATTAGCTCCACGCATAGCCCCCAGCCCTCTCAGACGTCATTGACACCTCTTTGATCTTAACTTCTCCATGCCCCCATCATAGGCTCAGGACCCACTGAGTAAGGTGGCTGCCTATTTTGCCTCCCCTCGGCTAAAGCAAGGCCCCACAGTGAATGTTATCATCTCATTCCCCTACTGCGCTGGTGGAGTTCTCCAATGTGTAGCCATTCGGTCTTCTTTTCTCCTCTGTCCCCCCCTTTCCTGTCCACGCATGTCTAGCATACCTCTGCCCCAAATATAGTTACTCTGGCCAAGAGATTCAGGGTTAAGTACTTTTTGAATTTACTCTCTTCACAACTCTTGTAGATTCCCACTCCTGAAAACAAAGTCAGATGTATAACCTCTGTGTGCAAAACTCAGAGCCAATCCTATAGGTCCCTTCCAACTGTCCCAGAACACCCAGTATTTTCCTGTATTCCACCTGGTGTGTGTGGTAGTCATGAAATCAAGGGCGACTGCTCAGAGGAAGCTGTCTTTAGCTAGGGTTTGCAGAAAGGGGCAGGATATCTGCAGAGATGGAGAGAAAGGGCATCTAGCAAAAGGCAATAGTGTAAGCAAATGCATAAGAGAGCAGACCATTGGTTCTCAAATTTTAGTGTGCATTAGAAAAACATGGGGATTTAGGGGTACCTGGGTGGCTCAGTCAGTTAAGCGTCTGACTTCGGCTCGGGTCTGATCTCACTGTTTGTGAGTTCAAGCCCCGCATTGGGCTCTGTGCTGACAGCTCAGAGCCTGGAGCCTACTTTGGATTCCGTGTCTCCCTCTCTCCCTGGCCTCGAGCTGTGAGATCATGACCTAAGCCGAAGTTGGATACTCAACCGACTGAGCCACCCAGGTGCCCCAATATGGTCTATTCTTACACATATTGCAATATACTATAGGCTCCTATACCCCAAAATGTACCATTTGACTTAATTCAATTGATCGACTATTTACCAGACATCTAGTACGAGCTGTTACTCTATATAGAATAGCGGCTCTCAAAGTGATCTTTGGACCAGCAGTATCGGCATCACCTGAGAATTTGTCACAAATGAACATTATGGGGCTTCAACTCAGACCCAGTGAATCAGAAAGCTTTGCGTAACGTAGCCGACCTGTACATTTCACTGTTCGATCCTCTCGGTTGAAACCAGTGTTTTAAAAATAAGTGGAAAGAGCTTCACTTCATAATTGAATTTAGCAAAATAAAGATATAGAGCTGATATGTTATAGAGCTGATCATGTCTTTATTCACACTGGTAAAAAATAGTAAAGATTTTGGAAATTGTTTCCTTAGGAGATATTACCTCATTTAGCTGTTTAAACCAATGGATATGATGGCGTGATTTTATTTTCCTGTGAATATGCAAATTACACGTTTGTTACTATTTTCTCAACATAATTGTAATTTGTGGAAATGCAGTTTTACTTTAGCTGAGAGCAGTGGTTTTTACCCTTTGATACACATTAGACCCACCTGGGAAGCTTTTAAAAGTAGATACCTAGATATGCCCCTTCTTCTCATTCTGATTTAATTGGTGTACATTAGGGTACCAGCATTAGGTATCTTTTAAGAGCTCCTCAGAGGATCGTTATGTGCAGCCAAGTTTGAGAACCACTGGCCTAGAGTTTTCTACGTGGCTCTTATTTTGCTTCAACCTCTAACCTCTGTTTCAAAGTAGAGGTATCCTTAAACAATGTGACATTAAAAGTGTCCACAGAAAAATAATTCTACAAAAGCAGCAGTGGTTATTAGGTTAAGAAATTATAATTCAGACCTCTTCCATTGGACAATCAGCGGATGATTTCATATTCTTTGGTGGTAGGGATCTGGACAGTAGAGTCCTTGAAATCAAGGACTATGTCTTGTCACTTAAAAATTTTTTTTTTAAACATTATTCATTTTTGAGAGAGAGAGACAGAGTGCAAGCGGGGCGGGGGGGAGGGTAGAGAGAGAGGGAGTCACAGAATCTGAAGCAGGCTCCAGGCCCTGAGCTGTCAGCACAGAGCCCAACGTGGGGCTCGAACTCACGAACTGCGAGATCATGACCTGAGCCGAAGTCGGACGCTCAACTGACTGAGCCACCCAGGTGCCCCTCTTGTCACTTTTATGTCCTCACTGCCAGGCACAGAATAGACACAAAGTATTTGTTGGATAAATAGAAGGGAGGTAAGGGAGGAGTGAGCCAATTAACCAGCAAGTATCTGTGTTCTTATCTACTGTCTTCAAATACTATTCTAGGATTGTGTTCTTATCTACCATTTTCACATATTTGGTCAAGGACTGTGAGTAAAGAAGCAAAGAAATAACAAATATGTTCCTGTACTCAGTTTACAATTTTGAAATAAGATAAATATATATTAAAAAAATACGAGGTAGGTTATACTTTGTATCAAAAATATAAAACTTAAGTGAGATTGGATTTTGTAAGAGGAAGAGTTTATAATGGGTTGCGGCAATCAGGATGAACTTCATAGAGAAAATGGAACTTGAGCTGATGGGTAAAGTAAGTATAATAATCCAGTAACGAAGAACATTATGAGCAAAGATGCAGGAGAATTTCCAGAGCTAAAATTGAAAAGATAGGTTTGGGCTAGATTTTAGAGAGTCTTGGATGCAAATTGACGTATTGGAAATTTTGGATTTTGTCCTATAGATGAAAGAAAGGCATCAGTGTGTTTTATCGGTTTTCATTTTAACGGGAGAGAGACCTGACAAAAATAGCATCTTAGACTATTATTCTAGTGATAGAATAACAGGTAGACAGAGTTTGGCATTGATGATGTCTGAGGCAAGTTATAGGATGGTGTTAAAGGTACTTCATTGAAAATCATGCATGGAATTATGCCATGATAGTGGGAACAGACAGGAAAGGACAGATGGAGAATTTGTGAATAATTGCAATAGCAATATATATATATATATATTATATATACATGCAATATATATGCAACATATATATATGCAATATATAATGTATATTGCATAGCACATAGCATATATATGTATATATATGTGTGTATATATGTATGTATATGTATATACACATATACATATATATATTAGGAACATGTATATTGAATGCCTAATATGTGCTAGGCAATGCAATAGGCATTGAGAATACATACAGGAGTGATGTACATTATTTTTATTTTTATAGTTTATTTTTGAGAGCGAGAGAAGGAGAGAGAGAGAGAGCATAAGCAGGGGAGGGACAGAGAGAGGAGATAGAGGCTGTAAAGTGGGCTCTGTGCTGACAGTAGAAAGCCCAGTGTAGGGCTTGAACTCATGACCCATGAGGTCATGACCTGAAATGAAGTCTGACACTTAACCAACTGAGCCACCCAGGCGCCCCAGATTTTTAAACAGTTGTTACAACATGGACATCCTTGGCTTCCACCAATCTGAGCTCATGAAGTCCTGTAGGTTGTACCAGTGTTTACTGACTGAATATCAGTTCTAGACTAAGCAATGAATAAAACAGTCTGTGCCTTCATGGAACTTACGTATGTAAAAAAGAATGTTTGGTACCAGAGTATTTCTCAGTGGGGGAAAAGGTAGCCCACCTAAAGTTGTGATGCTAAAAATGGTCCTCTGGGCAATCAATACGTAGAATTAGAGTTGACCCCTGAATAACCAGGGTTTTAGGGGTACAAACCCCCCATGTAATTGAAAATCCACATACAATTTTTGACTCCCCCCAAATTTTACTAATAGCCTACTGTTGACCAGAAGCCTTACCAATAACATAGTCAGTTAGTTAACACATATTTTGAATGTTTCTATGTATCATGTTGTATTCTTAAAGTAAGCAAAAGTATTAGAGAAAAGACAGAATTTATTAGAGAGAAGAAAGTATTATTAGAAAAGAAGGTATTATTAACAAAGTCGTAAGGAGGATAAAATATATTTATAGCACTGTACCTTATTTATCAAGAAAGATGTATACATAAGTGGGCCCACACATTTCTAACCCAGGTTTTCCAAGGGTCAGTTGTAGTTGGATCACTCTTTGATTATATTGAGTTTATCTCTCTTTTTCATTTTGCAGTAAACTACCACTTTTGGTACGTCCTCTATGGCTCCTGTGGCATTTGAAATTCCATTCTTTGCATAGATTGGACCTATTTAGTACTTGAAAGCTCATAACAGACTAATCACACTCTAATTGCAAACACTTCCCAAATCTAAGTTGTGCCACACATGACAGGGCCACCAGGATTTAGTCATATTTGAGGCCATGTCATGGCAATCATTATAACAAGATTTTGAGATTGAAGGGGAGAGCGAGAGAAGAGGCACACGGAGTTGGTACAAGTTTACTGTTTGCTACAGAAGAGAGGGTTTTTTTTTTTTTTTAGGTCAAGTTTTTTTCAGACCTAATGATTGCACGTTTGCATAATCAATGGGATCACCTTTGTAGTAAATCCTTTCTGCTTGTTAAAATGTCCGAAAACACCAGACTGACCATTTTTTTCAGACTGTTTCTTAATCACCTTTAATCAGGTATAATTTTTCAAATCATTCATTAAAAGTGTGATCTGTTACACAAAGGACATTCTTAATCATTAAATGCTGGCAAAATGAAGTGTGTTGTTGAAACACTAGGGAAGGTCAATTTTTCAGAGTACCAACATTTAAGACCGTTTTATTGTGTAAGACTTCTGTTTTAAAAACAAAGAAAAATAACCTCTATTTTTTATCTTATAAAAATAAGGATTCATTTTAAAAAGTACTTTGAAGATAGGTAATTTAAAAATTTTCTGTAAGAGCACTCATATATGCACAAGAAGACAACAAAATGTCAAGTAATTATTTCATCTCAACACTTTTTTCTAGCATCGAACGCTTTGTCTATAATTTTCTATCTCAATACTTTAGTTAAAATTATGCCTAAAGCATTTTTGTATGCCCCAAAATATTATTCTAAAATATAGTTATAATAGGTATACCATTCTTTGACGATTTCTGTACTATAGGATATTTAGATTGTTCTTATATATGGCATGTTGTAAACCATACTGCCATAAACAAAACTCACTAATTTATAAAAAAAAATTGCATTTATTTTACCCCAATAAATATTTATAAGGCTTTTTATACATTTTATTATCCAGGAAGAGTATACCTGTCTATATGGCCACCAAAATAATATAGTGAGTATCTGTCTCACTGTATTCTTACCAGAATTGAGTATTACAACACGGAAAAAAATGGCTATCATTTTTGTTTCTGTAAATGGGCAAACTAGGTGCCCAGACTGACTCCCTCACAGAAAACAAATAAAAACACTTTATAAATCTTGAATACATCCATAAGGTGAAAAGAAAATAAGAAATTATCATCCAGTGACCAAATGAAGGTAGAGACCTAAAGGAGCTAAGCAGCTCTCCAAAGCCAACGTTTACCTTAAGAGCATTTACCGAACCTAACAAATGTGTTACACACAGCCCTCTGGAGGTCAGGGAATAGGAGACAAAGCCCCTGGTCCACCTAAGACAGAGAATCTAACAGGAGATACTTCCACAAAGCTTGGATCCCAAAGGGCCATACTCACAGTTAAAGGTTTAACTAGAAATAAATCTGTTCCTTATCCATGAGACTTCAAAGAAAACTATACTATCTGCTATGAACATTGGTGGGAATTTGAGGTAATCCTTCCTTGAGATTTTGTAACAGCAAGCTAACCCTCAAATAGTTTTATAGCCCAAATTGACAACACATGAGTGCCTGGAAAACCTAAAGCTGAGTACTTACTTTAAAGCCAATCCAGACCGATGGTTCCTCCAAGGGCCTGACAGATCCAAACTCCTATCCTTTCTTGATGGAACCCACCTTTTATCCCAAGCACATGATAATTTCCACAGATAGAGGTCAAAGGAAAATAAGGGGAAAAAAATCATTGAATTCAAGAGGAAAAAGTCACCATGAGTAAGAGCCAGTAGAAACAACAGACAACAGAATAAGATCCACAAAACTTAATCTGTGTAACTATCAAATTCAGAAGTTTTCTCTATTTCAATAAACAAAGAATTAAAAATGTGAGTAAAGAACAAGTGGGTGGGAAAATAAACCATACAGAACCCATAGAAATGGAATATGTTATAACTGAAACTGAAAACGTAGTGAATGGCTTTAACAATGGGTTACACAAGGGGTGCCTGGGTGGCTTAGGTGGTTAAGTGTTTGACTTCGGCTCGGGTCATGATCTCACAATCTATGAGTTCGAGCCCCACATCGGGCTCTGTGCTGACAAATCAGAGCCTGGAGCCTGCTTCGGATTCTGTGTCTCCTGCTCTCACTGCCCCTCCCCTGCTCACGTTCTGTCTGTCTGTCTCTCTCTCTCTCTCAAAAATAAACATAAAATTAAAAAAAATCAGTTACACAAAATTAAATAGATATTTAGTGAACTCTAACAAATAACTGAAGAAAATATACAGCCCCAAAAGATAAAGAGATGAGAAATAAAAGAGTGGTTAATGGACTTGTAGGACAGACTGAGAAGATCTACTATACATTTAAACAGATCCAAAAGGAGAAGAAAAAGAGTAACACAGAGGAAATGCATGAAGACACAACGGTTGAGCTTTTTGTAAAACTATTAAAAGGCATCAATACATGGGGCACCTGGGTGGCTCAGTCAGTTGAGCATCTCTTGATTTCAGCTCAGGTCATGATCCCAGGAGCCTGCTTGGGATTTTCTTGCTCTCTCTCTCTCTCTTTCTCTCTCTCTCTCTTACACTCCCTCTGCCCCCCTCCCCCACTCATTCACACTCTCTCTCTAAAAAAATAATAATTAAAATTAAAAAAGACATCAACACATGGGTTCAAGAAGCTTAACTAATCTCAAGCAAGATTTAAAAAAGAAATCACCTAGAATATTATGTTGAATTTATAGAATTTTGAAGAGATCTGAAACTGACAAACTGAAACTCTCTTCCCAACAAAAACATCTTTCAGGCAGAACAAATATGACCCAAGATGGAAGGTTGGAAAAGCAAGAAGGAATAATGAAAAAGCAACATGGTAAGTCTATAGGTAAAAATAAACATTCACAGAGTATTTAAACAATACTAATAATGACGCTTTGTGGAACAAGAAAAGATAAAACTAAATAGTAGATAATAATAGCATATAAATCAAAAGAAGTTTGATCAAATTAGATCAGGCTTATGGGGTGCCTGGGTGGCTTAGATGGTTAAGTATCATGCTCCTGATTTGGGCTCGGGTCATGATTTCACGGTTTGTGAGATCGAGCCCCACATCGGGTTTTGTGCTGACAGCATGGAGCCTGCTTGGGATTCTCTCTCTCTGTCCCTGCCCTACTCATGCTTGCTGTCTCTCTCTCTCAAAATAAACATTTTTAAAAAATGGAAAAAATTAGATCAGCCTTAGAGTATTATAGGGCTCTTGTGTTATTCAGTTTGGAGGGTAAGTATTGAATAATTTTGGAATTTCAAATGATATTGTATAGACAGCAATTTGATCACAATGTGTTTATGTTAAAAATCAATAAATAACTATGAAAACCCCGTATATTTGGCTGGGGCGCCTGGGTGGCTCAGTTGGCTAAGCGTCCAACTTTGACTCAGGCCATGATATCATGGTTCCTGAGTTCGAGCCCCGCATCAGGCTCTGTACTGACAGCTCAGAGCCTAGACCCTGCTTCAGATTCTGTGTCTCCCTCTCTCTCTGCTCTTCCCCTGCTTGTGCTCTGTCTCTCTCTCTCTCAAAAATAAACATTAAAAAGTTTAAAAAGAGAAATATAAAATTTGAGTAATACTATAATTAGTAGATATATTGATTAATTTAAATCTTCCTACAAATAAAATTCTATGCTTGCACATTTTTTATAATGAGTTCTACCAAATATCTAAGGAACAAATTATTTCCATCTTCTACATACTCTACCAAAGTATATAAAAAGAAGGGATACTTCCTATTTCATTTCCTGAAGCTATCATAACTTTGATACCAAGTCCTCACAAGAATACCTGAGGAAAATTCTAGAACGATGTCACTCTGAATATTGACGAAATTCCCAAACAAAATATTAATAAGCAGGATCCAGCAATGGTTATAAAGGGAAATACAGTATCTGTATCACATTGAGTTTATTCCAGAAATTCATGACTGGATTAACATTAGAATTAATGAATTCTGGATTAACATAAGGAATCGATATAATTCACAACATTAATTTCAATGCAAATCATTGCAAATAGAAATGTTGATAAAATTCTTTATCCTTTGATGGTGGAAATTTTTAGCAAACTAACAGTAGAAGTGAATTCCTCTAATAATGAATACCAAATTAAAACTTATGGTATACATTATTTCATTTTATTCTTTAGAATAAGACAACTGTCCTTATAATTACAGAGAATGGTCATTCTTTTATAAACATTATTGTCTCTGTAGAAAATGCAAATAATTTAGATACATATGTTAAGAATTATAGAGCGTGCAATGTTTCTGAATTCAAAGTAAGATACTGAAACACATTCATATACTCCACTAAAAACACAGAAAATGAAAGGAAAAGGGAAATATACCTTCTGATGCTATTTAAAAATATAGTGCTGAAGAATAATTTTAACAAAATCATGTAACCTTTATAGAAAAAAAATGTAAAAATGTATTAAATGTATTAAGACTTTAAATGCCGTCAAATGGTAACTTAAATTCATATTAAGAAATTAAGAGAACCAGGGGCACCTGGATGACTGAGTTGGTTGAGCGTTTGACTTTTGATTTCCACTCATGTCATAATCCCAGGGTCATGGGATTGAACCCTGCATTGGGTTCCATGCTGAGCATGGAGCCTTCTTAAGATTCTTTCTCATTCTCCCTCTGACCCTCTCCCCAGCTTGTGCTCGCTCTCTCTCTAAAAAAATAAAACAAGAGAACCAGAAATGGTCAATAAGGTTAGTATAACAAATTTTATAAATATATACTTTGCCTCCTTTCTCCTTTTAGTTTTTTAAATGATATGTCCTATAAAGTACGAATTATAAAAATGCACTTTTGGATTTGTTATATAGATGAAATATGTGCGACTAGAACACATAAAAAGAAGAGGGAATAGGTGTAATGTTTTTATATCCCACAGAAAATAACATAGTACAAATATGAAACGGATTCTGGTAAGTTACAATGGGTATTTTAAGCCATAGAACAACCACGAAAAGAAAAATAAAAAAATATTTTTATGAAGTATTTAAGGGAATGAATATATCACACTAGGAAATAATAGTCCATGAAAAGCAAAAAAAAGCAATAAAGGAGGAACAGAGGAACAAAAAAGCCAGTCGACATATAGAAAACAAAAAAGTAAAATGGCAGATGTAAATTGAACGTATCAATAATAACATTAAATGTGAATAGATTAAACAATCCATCAATAGATGAGTGGATAAAGATAATGTGATATCTATATCTATATAAAATGGAATATTACTCAGCCATAAAAAAGAATGAAATCTTGCCATTTGCAACGACGTGGATGGAGCTAGAGAGTATCATGCTAAGCAAAATAAGCCAGTCAGAGAAAGACAAATACCATCGGATTTCACTCATATGTGGAATTTAAGAAACCGATGAAAAAAAGGCAAAAAAAGAGACCAACCAAAACTTAGATTCTTAACTATAGAGACCAAATAGATGGTTACCAGAGAGGAGATTGATAGGGGGATGGGTGAGATAGATGAAGCGTTGAAGTACCTTAATGAGCACTGTTGAATCATTATATTTTATACCTGAAATTAATATAACACTGTTTTTTTTTCAATATATGAAGTTTATTGTCAAATTGGTTTCCATACAACACCCAGTGCTCATCCCAAAAGGTGCCCTCCTCGATACCCATCACCCACCCTCCCCTCCCTCCCACCCCCCATCAACCCTCAGTTTATTCTCAGTTTTTAAGAGTCTCTTATGCTTTGGCTCTCTTCCACTCTAACCTCTTTTTTTTTTCCTTCCCCTCCCCCATGGGTTTCTGTTAAGTTTCTCAGGATCCACATAAGAGTGAAACCATATGGTATCTGTCTTTCTCTGTATGGATTATTTCACTTAGCATCACACTCTCCAGTTCCATCCACGTTGCTACAAAGGGCCATATTTCATTCTTTCTCATTGCCACGTAGCACTCCATTGTGTATATAACCCACAATTTCTTTATCCATTCATCAGTTGATGGACATTTAGGCTCTTTCCATAATTTGGCTATTGTTGAGAGTGCTGCTATAAACATTGGGGTACAAGTGCCCCTATGCATCAGTACTCCTGTATCCCTTGGGTAAATTCCTAGCAGTGCTATTGCTGGGTCATAAGGTAGGTCTATTTTTAATTTTTTGAGGAACCTCCACACTGCTTTCCAGAGCGGCTGCACCAATTTGCATTCCCACCAACACGTAACACTGTCTGTTAACTGCCCTGGAATTTAAAAAATCCAGTCACAAGGTAGGGATCAGTATCCTACATTTAAAAGAACAACAACACCAACTATATGCAGTCCACAGGAGGTACGCTTTAGATTTTTTTTTCCTGTTAATTGTTAGTATTTTTATTCTTACAGTTATTCTTTCAAGTCTTCTACTTTCTTTAGGTTTTTCTCTTCCTGTCTAACACATTGAGGTCGATATTTACATCATACATTTTTGTTTTTTTCTCAATTCTAATATGTGTGTATGCCTATAAATTCCTCATGAGCACACCCATAACAATCCAGTAACTTTGAAATGTCACTTATCTCTTGTTCCAAAATGTTTCCTAATTTCCAATGCAATATTATATTAACCCATGCATTATTTAGAAGTGTAGTCCTTAATTCCCAGATAAATATTTTATTTTTGTTGTTGATGACTAACTTAACATACTGAATACAAACATGTCAATAGCAAAACCATGAAAAAGATCTATCCTGCAACCATAGAACAGTTGGAGTGGCTATACTAATAAACAAAAAAAGAGCTTAAAACAAAATATGTTACTAGAAATAGAGACCTTTTATCATGACAAAAGACAATACGTTAGGAATAAACAGTAATTTTAAACACAGTGTTAGGTTCTGAATTGTGTTCCCCCTCAAGATTCATATGTTAATGACGTAACCCTGACTGGCTTTGGAGATCTGGCCTTTAAAGAAATAATTTCACTGAGTTATAAGGATGAAGCCCTAATCCAATGTGACTCTAATCCAGTGTGGCTGGAAGTGGAAGAGATCTCAGAGACGTTCAAAAACAGACAAAAGGCCATTGAACACACAGGAAGAAAGTGGCCAGCTGTAAGCCAATGAGAGAGCCCTCCTTGTAGCCTCTCACATCTTGGACTTGCAGCCTCTAGAACTGTGAAATAATGAATTTCTATCGTTTCAGCCACCCAGTCAGTGGTATTATTTTGTTGTAGCCCTACCTGACTAAAACAAGTTTGGGTACTGTGAAGGGAGGTGCTGCTGTAACAAGTCCCCAAAAATGTGGACGTGGCTTTGGAAGAGGGTAACGGGTAGAGGCTGGAAGAGTTTTGAGGTGCATGCTAGGAAAAGGCTGGGTTGCCTTGAAGAGACTGCTGGTAGACATATGGACATTAATGGTGATTCTGGTGAAATCTCAAAGGGAAATGAGGTACATGTTGTTGAAAGCTAGAAGAAAGGCAAACCATGTTATACAGTGACAAAGAACTTGGCCACTTGGCCAAATTATGTTCTATTATGTTGTGGAGGCAAAAACTAATGGAACTGAAAGGACAAATAAATGAATCCACTGTTGTAGCTGGAGACCTCAACACCTGTCTACCAGTACTTGACAGACTCAGCCAGCAGAAAATCAGTAAGGACATGGTTGAACTGAACAACACCATCAGTCAACTGGATGTAATTGACATTTATGGAATACTTCATCCAACTGCATCAGAATAAATGTTCCTTTCAAGCTCACAGAGCATTCACAAAGATAAACCACAGTCTCGGGCACAAAACACAGCACATTTAAAGATTATGAATCACACAAAATATGTTCTCTGACCACAAAGAAATTAAACAAAAAATCAATAGCAGAAAGATAGTTGGAAAACACCAAGTCTAGGAGATAAACAAAACACTTCAAAATAACATGCAGGTCAAGGAAGTCTCAAGAGAAATTTAAAAATAGTTTTGAGATAAATGAAAATACAACTTATCAAATTTGTGGGATGCAGTACAAGCAATGCTTAGAGGGTAATTTGTAGCATTGAATGCATATATTAAAGGAAATATCTAAAATCAATAAGCTGCTACCTTAGGAAACTGTAAAAAGAAGAGCAAATTAAATCTAAGCAGAAGAAAAGAAATAACAAATATTAGAGAAGAAATATCTACTAGAGGGCAAGAGAGAGAATACCTCCTAACCCATTCTATAAGGCCAGTAATACAAAAATCAGACAAAGTCGTTACAAGAAAGGAAAGCTGGCACCATTGTCTTTCGTGAACATAGATGCAAAAATATTAGGAAACGAAACCCAACAACATATAAAAAATTGCACACTGTGAATAAGTGAAATTTATTCCAAATATGCAGGCTGGGTCAGCATTTGAAAATTAATGCAGTCGATCACATCAGCAGAGTAAAGAAGAAAAATCATATGCTATCAATAGATACAGAGAAAGCACTGACAAACTTCACAGCTATTCATGATAAAACCAGCTAGAAATAGAGGGAATCTTCCTTAACTTGATAAAGAACATTTACAAAAAGCTTTCAGCTAATATCGCATTTAACTATGAGAAACTAGATTCTTTCCTGCTAATATTAGAAGCAAGGCAATGTTGTCAATTCTCACCACTCTCAGTCAACATTGCCCTGGAAATCCTAGCTAATGGAATAAGACAAGAAAAGCTAGTAAAAGGTTTATAGATTGGGAAAGAAAAAAATAAAACTGCTTTTGTTTGCAGATGAAATGATTGTCTATGTAGGATATCCCAAAGAATTAACAAAACTCCTGGAACTTATATGCAGTTGTAGCAAGACTGTAGTATAACAAATTGCTTTCCTATATTGCAGCAGTTAAAAACTCAACACAACTTATGTATTACCTGGTTTGCTTTGCATACATTTTGTTGAGGACTTTTGTGTCTACATTTATGTAATATTGATCAGTAGTTAATTTTCTTGGCATTATTTTGTTAGTTTTGGTATCAGAGTCTTATAGAATGGTATGGGAAGCCTTCTATTTTTGGAAGATTTTGTGAAGGATTGGTGTTAAGTTTTTAAATATTTGGTGGAATTTAGTACAGCCATTGAACCTGGACTTTTCTTGGTCTGAAGGTTTTTTATTTAATAATTTCATGCCTTTATTATAGGTCTATTCAGATTGTCTATGCCTTACTGAGTCAGTTTCAGAAGTTTGTGGGATATTTAAAATATTAATATGTTTTATGTTTTAGAACAGTTTTAGGTTTATAGAAAAATTGACTAGTACAGATTTTCCATAAACCCCCATGCTCTCCTCCTTCATAGTTTTTCCTATTATCAACATTTTGCATCCATGTGGTATATATGTTACCAGTATTGATAAATTATTATTAACTAAATACCATATTTTATATTATGGTTCACTGTTGGTGTTGTACATTTTCTGAGCTTTGACAAATGTATAATTATGTGTATCTATGATTACAGTATCATATAGAATATTTGTGCTGCCCTAAGCATCCTATGGGCTCCCCTATTTAATCTCCCCCTCCGCTCTCCCTGATCTTTTTAATCTCCCCCTCCGCTATCCCCCTCCGCAATACCACTGATCTTTTTATTCTCTCCATAGTTTTGCCTTTTTCAGAATGCCCTGAAGTTGGAATCATTAACTTAGGGATATGCATTTAAAATTCCTCCATATCTTTTTGTGGCTTGATAGCCAATTTCTTTTCATCCCTGTATATTATTCCTTTGTATGGATGTACAACAGTTTATCCATTCACCTACTGAAGGACGTCTCGGTTGTTTCCAAGTTTGGGCAATTATGACTAGAGCTGTTGTAAACATTTACGTGCAAGTTTTATGTGGACATGTTTTCAATTCATTTGAGTAAACATCAAGGAACAGAATGGCTGGATCATTTGACAAGCCTGTGTTTAGATTTGTGAGAAACTACCAAACTGTCTTCCAAAGTGGCTGTATCATTTTTGCATTCCCACTGGTAGTAAATGAGAGTCCCTGTTGCTCTGCATCCTTACCAGCATTTGGTATTGTCAGATTTTTGGATCTTAGCCATTACAATAGGTCTGTAGTAATGTTTAACTTTTTTTTTTTCACATATCTTTGTTAGTCATTTACATTTGTTGTTAGATGACTTGTCTAGCCAGAACTTAAGATTTTGTAAGAGACACACATAAGACCTAGATGCTTTACATTAAGTAAAACTCCTTAATAAGGTTTCATTTTGTTAACAAAAACAGGTGAATATGACAGGGTATTTTTTTTCTGGACAGAATTCACACTTGGGTGAAACCCATGATCTGCACAGAAAATTTGCTATGGAGGGAAACACATTTCACCAGCAAAAGTACCGAATTTTCAGAAAATGATGGGCATTTATATAAACAAGTTTTATTGAGTAATTCCTCTGGTATTTTGTCTTTTAGTAAGACGACATACAACTATAAACACATTCTATGACTCTAAGACCTCAAGTTTCTTTCATCCTTTGTATATGAACAAAGGATTCTGGTCTATGTCTAACCCCAACTGTGTTGTATTGACCCCAAAAAATAGATTTGACTAACATTCAATCAAGTATAACAGAGATGTTTGGTTTTCACTACAAAATTTTATTAACTTCGTTATCATCCCTGGACCAAAGAAATTACAATGCATTTACTATAGGTAGGAGTCAAAATAGTCACTCCACACTTGGCATCTTCTCATTATGAACAATTACCAGGAATATACTCCTCAGTATTTACATAAATTTCTTTCTCTGCACACCACTCCCTCATCTTTCATTTGCTTCTAACACTGAACCTCCTCTTTTTTGTTAAATGTGAGGTAAGCCTCATGAACATTTCCATGCACAAAGAGATCTATAAAAGTGAACTACAGTCTTAATTAGCACCTCTGTAAAAACCATTGGTTTGCATTAAAGATAGTAAAAGTTCCCCAAAGCTGAAAATGATCTGTAGACAATCGAGCCTACACCTCCCTGCAGGATTACCTTTGAATAATTCTCCCACCAGCAGCCCTAACTCATTATCCATCATGTTTTATAGATTTCCAGAGAAGGCTTTTGAGACAACCTTGCAGTGTTAATGTTTAATGTTCCATAAACTATTGTCAGGATAAAATCCTCTTTTCTAACCTGTGGTTTTTTCTTATTTCCATTTAAATTCTCTCTGAAAGTGGCTACTGTTCATCAAGTTCATTTACATTCTGACAACTGTTATTAATAAAGGGCATGAGGCTTATGTTTTCAACTCCAATGTCAATTTTCAGCTGTCATTTACCTGACCTCTCAGCAGCGTTGGCAGAGATGAATCACTCCTTCCAAGTTGATATTATTTATTCACTTGGCTTCCAGAAAACTACATTATTCTGTTTTTTTTTTAATGTTTCTGTTGCATCACTAGCTGTTTCAACTGTATTATTTTCTAGATTCTCCTTTACTCCCACCTTCTAAAATGTTGGAGCACTGCTGGACTCAATCCTTAGTCCTCTTTTCTTCTCTAACTACATTTGTTCTTTCAGTGATGTCATTTCTTGGCCTTAAATATAATCTCCACACTTAAGGCTCCCGAATTTATAGCTTCATCACAGACCCATTCCATGAGCTCCTGAATGATATATTCCACTGATTACTCGGCAGCTTAAATTTAACATTCTCAAAATTGAGCTCCTCATTTTACCCTCTTCCACCCAAACCGTCTTTTCCCAGTATTTCTCGTTATAATATATGGAACTGACATTCTCCTGGTTGTCTAGGCCAGAAGCTTTGGAGTCATTCTTGACTATTTTCTCTCCATAACCCACATACAGTTTATTGTCAAGTCCTGTGAGCTCTTCTCCATAATGTGTCTAAAATGTCACCACCTTTTACCACTGACAACACTTCTACCCATGTCCTTAGCCGCTGTCATCTCTCACTTACATTGTTACAACAGATTTCTGGCTAGTTCTCTTGTTTCTACTCTTGTCTCCTGATAGTCTGTTTTCCATACAACATTCAGACTAATCTTTCAGCTGTTAACTGAATTGTGTCCCTCTAAAATTCATGTTGAAGTCATAATCCCCAATGTGATGGTATTTGGAGATGAGGAATTTTGGAGGTAATTTGGCTTAGAAGAAATCACAATCATGGAGCCCATATGATGGGATTAGTGCCCTGATAAGAAGAGACACCAGAGACCTTGCTTCCTCTGGCTGTCTCTATCCACATGTATTGAGGAAAGACTATGCAAGGACACAGCAAGAAGGCAGCTGTCTGAAATCTAAGAAGAGAGCTCTGAATAGACATCTACCCTACTGGCTCCTTGATTTTGGATTTCCAGTCCACAGAACCGTGAGAAATAAATTTGTGTTGTTTAAGCCACCCAATCTTTGGTATTTTGTTACAGCAGCCTGAGCTAAGACACTTCCTAAAAAATATGTAAATTATGCCATGCAATTTTCCTGCTCCAAACTTTCAGATGACTTTCTATCATTCCTGGAGTCAAGTCCAAGGACCTTCCTATGACCTACAAGATTCTATATGATCTAGACACCTGCTACTTGTTTGATCTCATCTCTTAACCAGGATCCTCCTGGCTCGTGATGGTCCAGCCACTCTAGCTTCTTAACTGTTGCTAGGTTATCACAAGTTTTTCCTCAAGCCTGGGCTTTTGCACTTGCTTATCCTGCCCCTGTTTCTCCCGATATGGGCATTGCTCACTTTCTACCTTTAGATTTTTTTTTTTTCAAATATCATCTCAAAGATGCCTCGCTAAAATAGCCTTGTCTTTATCCATTCCTTTTTATCCTCCTGCCTGATAAATTTTTGTTTATATATTTATCACTAGATGATATTATCTAGCTCTCATTTATCATCTTCTCTCCCACCAGATGGTAAGTTTCTTGAGGGCAGAGAAGAATTATGTCTGTCTCACTCACTGTTGTAGATTTGTACATGGTAGGTATTTGATAAATCTGCAGTGACAAAATGAATGAGTTTGATCTCACAATCACTGCTGTCCATCTGGCTCTTCTGTTTAACTCTGAAAGTTGAGGTGAGGAAAGGATGGCCTGGAGTGCTTTTCAAATTCAGACATGAGAAATGTAGTTAGGAACTCATTTTCAGTATAACAGAATAATAACTTTTATTTTGATGTTTCCTCACACAGCTAACTGTTCTTTTACCCTAAGAAAATACATGTTTGTGTTTAGGTAGTCTTCATGGTTTAAGATAAAGCAGCTCTGATATCTGTAGAAGGGAATTCAGATCCTGTTAAATTTTCTCTTTAGGCTAATCCTTTGATATTTTTTTTTTATTCAGCAAATATTGAATATGGGGGGGGAAATAGGCTGGGAAATAAAGATGAATGAAGTCTAGTCCATGCCATTGAAGAACTCAGTCCTCTGGGGATAGGCACACATATGGTACTTTCATTAATGACTTCCCAGGGTGAAATTCAAGACATAGTGTAGGAACCTAGAAGAAAAGAGTACCTATGGCTGCCTGGAAAAGTCAGAGAATGCTTCATAGAGGAGGTAGCATTTGAACTGATAGATAAAGGATGGATGAGGCATGTTACCGGGCAAAACATGCAGAGACTGTTTCTTTGAAGGATGTGGTGCATGAACTTGGCCATGAAAAAAGGTATGGTATATAAGGGAATCTATGGAGGAGTAAATAGCACGGGCGAAGGCACCAAGTCTCATGATTTAAAAAAAAAAAATTCGTTGTTTGAATGATTGCAAATAATGTAAGGGTATTGGGGGGATATGGAAGATAAGATAATGAAGCCAATCCAAGCTGATTCTGAGATTTCCAGAGTGGCTAATTAGCAAAAATACACTATTACAAACTCCATAACCACTGTGCACGGCTAGTTATCAGTTAAGAAGGAAATTTGATAAACGAGTCTAAACTGTAGTATAATGACTCATTTGTTATTTCTCTCAGTGACACTTAAATTTTATAGGAGGATGCCCAGAGAGGACAACACATTACCTAGTAGAATTCTGGCATGGACAAGTAGATCAGACTTAAGCCGAGGAGTTTCCAGTAAGTTCTCCTGCCCTTTAAAATTTCTGTCTGCCACGTCAACTCAGTGCCTGAGCAGATTTTCAATTTTCCTGCAGTACTCTGTCTAAAATGGACAAGAAAATGAATGAATTTAGTTTTTGAGAATGTAAAATAATTATTCCCCCTGATTGGAATTCAAATACCCAGAAGAGATAAAAAGAAATAGTGATTTAGAAAATACTTGGCTAGGAAAAAAAAAAAGGAATTGAAGCAGCTGTTCTTTACCTAAGTAAAGAATAGTACATAAAGGGGGAAAAAAATCCATCTGTTTTGAGTCATGAAATCATCCTTCAGGCTCCAAGGAAAGCTTATAGTCAAGTGGAAGAGAAAGTGATTCTCTCTGTGAAACTCAATTCTAAAGAATGGCATCTTTTCCTTGAGGCCTCCTGGTGGGATAGATCGTCCTCTTTCGTCAGTCCTAGGTTACTGAACGACAGATATGTGCAAAGGTTAAATTGCAACACCTCAGTCGGAACATTTAAGGCCTGATGGTTGTTCATGCCCTCAGTGCTGTGCTAAAAAAACCAGAGCTCTAAAAACCGAACTTAAAGAACGTGTTCTTTTTAAAAAGAAAGTAAAATGGAAATGAGTTCAATTTAGAAAAATGAAGCAAGTAAAGGCATCTGGGCATTTAAAAATGCTATATAATTATACAGAGGAAAGAAACGTTCTAGCAAGCCTACCGCTGCATGTCAAATTAACCCTAAATTCACTTAAAAACAGGCTTCTATTTGTTATGGATGTGAAGATACATATGTATCTTGAGTACTGTCTTAAGTACTGTGATGATGACAAGAAGATCTTTTGTCATTTGCTTAGAATCTAATTATGGAAGCAGCTCCGATACTTGAGGACATTAAGGTATGTGAGTGTTTGGTACAGACATACAAATTTATGTGGTAGGCATTTCAAGCAAGGGAATGGTCACTGAAGGACCGAGTTAAACTGGATGGCTCTTATGGAAAAGACGAGTCTTGAACTCAGAGCTTTGAAAGAAGGAAATCTGGTGTTTTGAATGGTGGAGAGAGAGGAAAGAGAGCATTTTAGATATAAGGAAGTGGAGTGAGTGAAGGTATGGGGGCAAGAATGTGGTATGTGATTTTAAGGGGGCCAGTCTGACAGAATTGGGGCCAGGGATCATGTCGGGGATTAGTGGGAGGTTAGGATGAATAGGTAGGGTGGAGTCAGTTGATGGAAGACCCGGAATGCCAGCTTGATTAGTTTTGACCCTATCCTACGGGCAAATGAATGCCCTGGTAGGGGAGGGACAGGCCGAAAGTGGTTCCTTAAGATTAATCTAGCAGTGGTTTTCAGGAAGGATTTGTTTGTCTGCGTGTGGCAAGTGATTGATAGGTGTGGGATCAGTGACAGAGTTAACTCTCAGTTATTGCATTAAGGCTTATCAGAAGCAAATCTTTAAATTCTTCTCTAAGTGATTGGAATAGGGAACAAAGCCATGCTGTTTTTTCCCCTTTCCAATTAAATTGTTGACATTATTATATTTACTCTAATTCTCCTTTTCTAATTTAGCATGCTGCTCCGGGGAGTTGGAAAGGAGGGAATGTTCAGGGTGTGTGAATGTTTCCCCTACCATCTCCCCCCTACCATCCATGCTCAATGGTCAGGAGAGGTCTTTTAAAACAGGGTTGTGATTCATTCTTTAATTCTCTGGGGAATATGTGAGTCATTCAGCCTGTAATTGTCAGAGGCCCCAAAGTCTGGGAATGGTGCCTTGCTCTAGTCCTCAGCATGGGTATAAACTGGGTTACTTTCCATTTTCTTCAAAATCACCTCTTCCCAGTGTGACTTCATTATTTGAAATTATGCAAAGTCCTAATAACCCAGACGGATCCCCATTGAAATGGAAATACAAACACACATCAAAATGCCAAATAGGGAGGAGCTGGAGATAATCGATGTTATTGCCCCCCCCCCCCCATCCAATTCAATTCAGGTCAGCTCAATGATTATGTATTGAGCACACTCATCAGGGATTTATGGGCTATATAGGAACAAAGTCTTATCCATGTAACGTAGACATATAAGCACAAAAAAGGAACAAACCACTTTGAACAGTTAAATAGCAGCATGAGATGCATATGATTAGGTGTTAAAATAAGTGGCACAGACAACCGTATGAACTGACTGCAACAATTATTTGACATTAAGAAAGAAAACTTGAAGCCCTGCGTCGGATGCATGCTACAGACATCGAATCAATTTTATGTATGTCCGCTATACGTTTCTCAGATCTGGTATGGGCAGAGATGAGAACTGACAGCTAATTGACCCAATATCAGAACATCATTTCCAGATGGACGTTTTCTTCTTGGTTTTGGGTTTTGCCTTTACGGCATCCTTTCCAAGTAGCTGAGTTATCCTTTCATTGAGTACCATTTTCTCTCTTACAACTAAGGGGATCCGTTTCTCACTGAAAAAAAAAAAAATTATCTGAGTGTGTATATGCAAAGATCTTACTTTGGTTTGAAGAGTGGGCTGTAGGGTGATGCACGAAGTTACTATGTTTACTCCATCTGTAGATTGATGAGGAAGAATTGGAATATCTCACGGTGCTGCAGTCACATTTGGAGATGAAGTTTGCTTTTTGTGCCAATAAGAACATGCCTCTGCTCGTAGAAATGTTTTGAGGATGCTGAGTTTTTGTTGGCAGGTTTGAGAAGGGGTGGGATTAATTGGAGTAGCTCTCTAAAGGGAAACTATGCTCTGGAATCATTCTAACAAGGAAGGGATATGCTGGGATACAAGGAGGAGCATTGGGTTACTTGGCCAATCAACCCATAAGTACTGCTTAAGATCGGTCTGCGTATTTTGTGTGTGCTGCCTGATTGAGAGCAAGGGCCTGAGGGAAGCAGATCTAGAGGATGATGGGAAAGCAAAGAAGAGAAAAGGAGAGAGGGAGGGAGAGAGAGAGATGGGGGAAAGAGAGAGGAAAAGAGAGCAGGAGGGATGGAGAGGAGAAGGGAGGAAGGTGGGAAGGACAATATTAATAAATGAGAAATTGAATGGGAGAGAGTGGCACATACTTGGGTTTAGACCATTGACAAGGCAATAGAGCAGCATATTCATGGTATATCAGGAGAATGATTGTTCAAAAGGCAGAGAGTAGGGGGTGGCTCAGTCAGTTAAGCATCTGACTACGGCTCAGGTCATAATCTTGCAGTTGGTGAGTTCGAGCCCTGCGTCAGGCTCTGTGCTGACAGCTCAGAGCCTGGAGCCTACTTAGGATTCTGTATCTCCCTCTCTCTTTCTTCCCCTCCCCTGCTCACACTCTGTTTCTCTCTCTCTCTCTCTCTCAAAAAATCAATAAACACTAAAAAATAAAAAAAAAAAAAAAACAAGAGTATGAGGAGAGGACATAGATGACAAAAAATGACTCATCTGGACATCTAAAATAGTGCTTGATTTTTCAAAGACCTTTACTCCTTTTCCATGTCTAGCATGTAGAGCGCATTGAAATCACATGAAGGGAGGGATGCCTGGTGGCTCAGTCTGTGAAGCACCAGAGTGTTGGTTTCGGCTCAGGTCATGTCTCACAGTTCGTGAGTTCAAGCCCCACGATGGGTTCTGCGCTGGTAGATTTTTTTCTCTCCCTGTCTTGCTGCCCCTTGCCTTCTCTTTCTCTCTCTCTCTCTTTTTCCCTTTCTCTCTCTCTCTCTCTCTCTCAAAATACATAAATAAACCTAAAACAAACAAACAAACAAACAAAAAGAAATCACATGAAGGGAGGATGTTCCAGGGCTAGGTTTACTCTTGGTCTTGCAGGGTTGAGGTGTTTGCAGCTACTTAAAGTATTAAAACAGTGTAATTCAAAAGCAATTGAGTGTTTTTGAAAATGTATTGCTCAGTAACTATATTATATATGGTGATGTAGGCATATTATATATGATGGTGTAGTCAATCCCTATACTTTTGCTATAGCAAGAGACTTTTAAAGGTAATTAGGCAACTATGTATCATGTGTATAAATACACATTTATATATAACCTAGCTACTGAGTCATTACTCAGTAATATTTTGAAAGTATTCTAGTTTTTTTTTCTCTTTTACGTTTTTGGGGAAGAGCGCAAGCAGGGGAGGGCCGGGAGGTGGGGACAGAGGATCTGAAGCGGGCTCTGCACTGACAGGCTGACAGCTGTGAGCCTGATGTGGGGCTCGAACTCACAAACTGTGAGATCATGACCTGAGCTGAAGTCGGACGCTCAACCGAGTGAGCCAGCCAGGTACCCCTGAAAGTATTCTATTTTCAAATAATCCTGAATCCTCTTCCTCAAAACTCTCATTTTCTACTGTTCCAAAGCAGGGCCCCTAATAAGCTCTTTTTTCTGCTTCCTCCAACCAAGCTTTGTTTACCAAGCAGACATGGAGAGGCAGGAGGCAGTCTTGGCACCCGGGGAAAGTCTTACTGGAAAGGTCCTGGTTAATTTGTATGGATTTCTAGAAACTCGACGCAAAAGCCAAGATATACTAGTATTTTCCTATTTGGTATAAACAACTAATTATTTTACTTTTGAGTTGACCCAAACTGGTGCTAACCTATGACTATAAGTCAATTTTTAAAAGCTGACTCCCTATCATTAGACTGGGCATCTTGCCCTACCTGATAGCATTTCTAGCTGTAGCATCATCCCAGGGTGGTTATTTGGAATTCCCAAATTAAAAATCCTTAGAATCGCATCAACAGAAATGAGACCTAAAAGATCATACAAGGCATTTGAAGGATGTGCCAGGGTACACACCAAATAACCACCCTGGGATGATGCTACAGCTAGATCTAAGTAATATTCTAAGTCAGCAGTAAAAATGTTTGTTTCTCAGTTTAAACACTGGAAAAGAGATTTCTGCATCTTCTTGTTTTTTTTTTTTTTTTCTTAATAATTGTAGTAGGATTGCCAGGGTTCACACAGAACTCTGGAGTCTCCAGGAACTCTGGAGGCAAGCTCGCTATGTATTTCTCTGCTTTCGTAAGAAATCTTCCACACAGAGCTGGATGTAACGATTTTTTTTTTATTACTTCTAAGATGATTTTTTCCAAGGATTTAATGACACATGTGGGAGAAATAACTTTTTTTTCAGAGGAACAGGCTACACCTATATAAATGTCGCAATAAGACTCAAAATGGAAGTTCTGATTTTAACCCCGGTAGGAGAAATAACTCTCATCTCTTGTTGATCAGATTTCATCCACTGTAATTTTACCTTCTTTTCTTTGGACAAAGAAGCATTTGTTAAGGAAGTGTAATAGGTGTTTCTTTTGTGGCCATTGAGCAAATGGAAGCCTCTGGTATAAAGAGAGCAACAGTGTTCCCATAATTTCAAAGGAATAAGTTCATCTCAGGAGCTCCAGGAAAGGTTTCATTCATTTATCAAGGAAACTCTCCAGGAAAGGTTATAAAAATTTATCAAAGTACTATGTGTAGCACTCTACCTACTATAGTGAATAATCTCTTACAAATGCTCACTTAGTGGAATAATCTTGAACCAGAGTTGCTATTAATGGGAATATTCTTTGAAGAATTCAAAAAAGCTAGAAGAGTATAAAACCTCTTTATTATTCACTGTCCTTCCCAGAACCCAGTAGGAAACTGATCTAATTCTTTCTTTTCAAGAAAGCAGGGTACCCTGGTATGATATTCTACTGAGGGACAGTTTGGTGACCAGGAAGTGTCCATAGAACTTAAGGTCAGTTCTCTGCAAGCACAAAGGTGAGGTTGGTAAAGCTCATCTTTCGAATCCCCTTACCTTCTCTTCCGGTGCTTTTGTCCCCGTGTAATGCCCCCGATTTCGAATCCGAGAGACCATCAAGGAGCTGATACCGATGCAAATGCATAAGGGTTTATTTGCAAGCTCGAGCTTGGGCCCAAGTATACCCGACACAGCGGAGCAGGGACTTGGACCCCTAGGTTAAAAGGTGTAGCAGTTTTATAGGGGCCAGTGGCCAATGAGATTGTAACACACACAGAAATTTGCATAGTCATGTCAGTCCACACGCAAGTGGCCAATTGAATTACAATTTACCCTATAGTTTAAACTAGCCTATTACTCTGGTCGGAATTGGCGCGCAAGTTTGGCGGGCAAAAGGCAGGGTTTACGTTCTTTGGCGGTTAGGGGTTCCGCATTCCTCTATGAGCCGGTTTCCAGTAAGTGTGTGTTCAGTGGCTTGACTAGGGTGGGGGAGTGTCTTAAGCAATAAGTAGGTCATGTGGGGGTTATACATGAGATGGTGGGTGTAGCACAAAATGGAGTTAGTCTTGCTCTGCTTGTCCAGGGGTAGGGGATTTTTGTTACATTCCGTGGGTCCCACACCCATTGTGATACTTTTATGGTTAAAGTGTGACTGATATGCGTGCAGTATTTTACAATCAATTTCAAGTGCACATTTTAATGAATTTTGGTAATTGCATACAACTGTGCAAACACCATCACAATCAACGTATATAACGTTCCACCTCCGCAAAAAGTTCCCTCATGTCCCATTAACTTGATTCCCTCTCCCCATCCCTGACCCCAGGCAATCATGTATCTATTTTATGTCGCTATAGTTTTATGTCACTATAGTTTCTAGAATTTCATATAAATGGAATCATACACAACGTACTATTTTGTGTTTGATCTTTTTCACTTAGTGCAAGGTTTCTCAGCTTCGACACTGTTGTTGGGCTGCATCGTTCTCTGTTGTGAGCATCTGTCCTGTGCTTTTTTAGGACGTTGAGCAGAATTTCTGACCTCTACCTATGAGGTGCCAGTATCACTCGCCAGCTGTGGCCATCAAAAACGTCTCCGGGTATTGCGAGCTATTCCCTGGGGGGGGGGCAAAATCATTCCTGGTTGAGAACTACAGATTTGCCATCATGTTTTTGAGATGTATCCATGTCGTGTCTACGAATCATTCACTCTTTTATTGATGACTAGTATTCCAATCTATGGATATAACAGTTTATTTCTTTAGTCATATGCGGACGGACATTGGGTTATTTCCAGTTCGGGAATATTACAAATAAAGCTACTATGAACTTCCACATATCTATTTTTGTGTGGATATATGTTTCCCTTTTTCTTGGGTAAATACCTATGAGAGGAATTGCTAGGTCATATGGTAACTCTGTACCTAGCCTTTCAAGGAAATGCCAGACTGTTTTCTAAAGTGGATGCACCATGGGGTGCCTGGGTGGCTCACTTAGTTAAGTGTCTGACTTTGACTCAGGCCGTGGTCTCACAGTTCTTCAGTTCAAGGCCCACGTCGGCCGCTGTGCTGACAGCTCAGAGCCTGGAGCCCGCTTAGGATTCTGTGTCTCCCTCTGACTCTGCCCCTCTCCTGCTCACACTCTGTCTCTCCCTCCTTCAAAAACAGATAAACATTAAAAAAAAGAAAGCGGATGCACCATTTTACATTCCCACCATGTTCCACATCTACAACAACAGTTGTTATTGTTCATCACTTTGAGTATAGCCATCCTTGTGGGTGCATTGTGGTATCTCACTGCAGTTATGATTTGCATTTCCCTAATGACTAATAATGCTGAGCATTTTTCATGTACTTATGGGTCATCTGTATATCTTTGGAGGAATGTTTATTGAAATCTTTTGCCTACATTTAAATTGGGTTGTCATTTCGGGTTGAGTTGCAAGAGTTCTTTATATATTATTGATGCAAGGGCCCTTTGTCAGATAAATGTTTTGCCAATACTCCCAGGCTGTGGCTTATTTTTTATTGTTTTTCTTAATTATGTTTTTCAAGGAGAAAACTTTCTTAATCTTGGTGGAGTCCATTTCATCATTTTTTTTTTTACACTTTGTGTCTTCAGTGTTCTGTTTAAGAAACTTTTTCTCACCAGGGAGCCTGGGTGGCTCAGTCGGTTAAGCATCTGACTCTTGATTTCGGCTCAGGTCATGATCTCGTGGTTCATGAGTTCAAGCCCCACATTGGGTTCTGTGCTGGAAGTGTAGAGCCTGCTTGGGATTCTCTCTCTCCCAGCTCTCTCTCTGCCCTTCCCCTGCTTGCTCTCTCTTTCTAAACAAACAAACTTAAAAATTTTTTTAAAAAGAAACTGTATCTAAATGTCACAAAAATTTTCCTCTGTTTTCTTCTAGGAGTTTAACTGTTTTAACTCTTACATTTAGATATATGATCCATTTCGAGTTAATCTTTATGTCTGCTGTGCAATACAAGTCAAGGTTCATGTTTTTTCTGTACAGCTGTGTAGTTGTTCCAACATCCTTTGTTGAAAAGACCATCTTTTCTTTATGAAATTACCTTGACACATTTATCAAATATCAACTGACTATATAAGTATAGAAAAGTACTATGTATTCTTGAAAAGAATGTGTATTCTTCCATTTTCATATGTGTTCTTATAAATATGGAGTAAATTGAAGTGACTGATACTTTTGTTCATATCTAAGTTTTTGCTGATATTTTTTTGGTCTGGTTGTTTGTCAGTTTCTAAGAGAGGGCTGTTAATATCCCCAACTATGATTGAAGAATTGTGTTTTCCCCTTTAATTTTATGATTTTTGCTTCACCTATTTTGAAGCCTTTTATTGGGTGAATGCACTTATGATTGTTATGTCATATTCAATGGATGTTTTTTTTATTTTCATCTCTGGTTATACATTTTCTTTTAAAATGAGTTTGGTTGACTATTTTTATAGGTACTCTAGGCTTGTGCTCACTCTGTGCATGGATGTCCCTTCTAAGCTTAATCATAGGGCTGTTGGCTGAGGCTTTGGTTCCTCACCACGTGGTCCTCTCTATAAGGCTGTTCATGACATGCCAGCTGGCTTCCCCCAGAGTGAGTGATCCAAGAAAGAAAGCATGAAAGACCAAGATAGATTTTAAAACCGAATCTCAAGAGTGACATAGCCATCATTTCTGCTATGTTTTGTTTTGTTTTTCATTTGATTTTATCGTTGAAGTATAGTCATCATACAATGTTCTATTTGTTTCAGATGTACAATATAGTGATTTGACAATTCTATACCTTACTCAGTGCTCGTCATGATAAGTGTCGTCACCATCTGTCATCACACAACACTTGCCTCTCTGTGACTTACTTACCTTATAACTGGACGTTTGTACCTTTTAATCTCCTTCATCTGTTTAGCCCTTCCATCCCCTCCCACCCCCCCTGCCCACCTCTCCTCTGGCAACCACCATTTTGTTCTCTGTATTTAAGTCTTTTTCTGCTACTGTCATATTGGTCACCCAGATGAATCCTGACATAATTTGAGACTATACAAGAGTGCGAAATACTAGGAGGGTGGGGGGTCATTGGGGCTGAGGCTGAATAATTTCTTTTCTGCCCAGTGTTCCCCAGGAGCCCAGAGTTGTCACACTCAGTTCTTTCACAGAAGACATTTCGTGAACGTGCACAATAGACAATAGACACTTCTGACACTCTCAGCATTGTGCTAGATCCTCTGGTTGGGGGAGAAGAGTATACGAACTGTAACATTTAGCATAGTGTTAGCTTACAAATAAGTCATTCATTCAGTTGAGACAATACCACCGTGTCTGTCATTACTGTTAATCTGGGGCACGTCCTCCTATTACTTCCCATTGCAGTAATATCTCAACTGATATCCCTGGTTCCAGACCCTTGAATCTGTCCTTTATTTCACTGCCTGATGTATCTTTCTATACGTCTGATTATATGACTCACTTTGATAAAATATTTAAGGTTTCTCTATTGCCTATAGAAAAAGAAATCTAATATCCTTCGAGAATTATTTGAGGTACTTCAAAATTTGACGCACCTGTTTCTAGCTATATCATTCATCACCCTTAACTTTCCCAATGCCGATTATGTCACAGTCTAATTTTTTTTCCCCCAAAGAATTATCCACAGAACCTTCATTCCATCAGCTCTGGGAAGAAGGGTTTCATGGTCATATAAGTTTGGGCAGTGCTGTATACTATATTGCCTTCTTAGAAATGTATGCAATGTAGTATGTTAAAAACGCTGAAAAAATACTGTCATCAAGAGGTCTATTCAACATCAATCAATTGCCTCCCAATTTATTTGACTGTGGAACCAACTTCTGAAGACTCCTTCTTAGCACCCTGCCCTGCATAAAGTTCTCTCATGGAACGTGTTTGAGGGAAACGCTGCTCTGTCACAGGGTTTATTCGCAGTTTCCTAAATGACCGTATTTTGCTGTTTTGTTTTTGCTTTTGTTTCTGTGTGGGGTGAGGAGGACTCATCTGGTAGTTCTTTCCTGGAAACGGAGACCCTGAAATGCCTTTTTGTCCCCCTTACCAGCCCAGAAAGCTTACTCAGCCTTCAGAGCCCAGCTCATGTTTAATCTCCTATAAAACCTTTTCTGTCGCACCGTACGCTTTTTCCTAAAGCAAATGTAATCGATTGCCTGGGTTATCACAGAACTTTTCTTATAACCCTTTCACATTATGTCTCGCATTCTGTGCGTCTGCTTCCTCCCCTGGTAAACTGTGAGCTTGGGGAAGGGGACCACATCTTATGCATTTTCCTATCTTGAGTGCCTCCCATAGTGCCAGACATTTGAGTGGCATATTCAGGTAATATTCATTGCATGAATACACATGAAATCATTAACCCAATACCAGCTGATATATAATATAATTAAAGACTGCCTTATAGACTGTCTATGAAGCGCTATAAGAATTTTAAAAACCGTAATCAACGAAGACTGACATCATTAAGGAGTTTTATGGGGGACGTGGGTCTTGAACTAGAGTTTGAAAGACGAGTGGAATTTGTATGAAGTAAACACTCTAATCAAAGACAGAGCCAGACATCGTCTGGCGTGTTAGTGGGACAGTCAGGGAAAATAATGGATGCTGGAGTAGACAACATTAAAGTCGGGTAGTTAGAGTGGTTTCAGATTATAAAAAGTGAATTCCAGGTATAATAGTTTAAAAGCTGTTGATGAAAGCATCTAATCAGGCTGAAAGCAGGATTTGGCAGAGATTAGACAAAAACACCAAAACATGTACTGATTTAAATTAAGGTCTGTTATTAGAGTCTCCAATTCTGTCATGTTTGTTAACCGGCCCACGCAGTTCACCTATACTGAGCATTAAGTCTCATGTTTGAATTGCACTGGCTTTCTTTTTCCTAACATAAATTTGGTAATTTACAGATGAAGTAGTGTCACGAAAGCAGAATCTTCCTCCCTTCCCCAACTTTTTTTCTTTCTGATAAAATGTTTCTTCCTAAAATTGTTCATTCAAGGAAAGATATTCCTTTACAGAGAAGGAAAACTCAAATGGACATTCATCTATCTCTCTTTAGCTCCGACTCGTTAAAATCATGTGAAATTAGTTTGTAGCCATTGTACTGAGTTTTTGATACACCTATTATCAAAAAATGTTTTTTTTTTCTTTTAATTAGATGGGTAGCTCCAGGAGAACATTTCAAATTTAATAATTGGATTTTGGATTGGCTTATTGTGGGAATTGCCTAAATTTTTGAGTGCTTCTGAATGAAGTTTCTTAAACTTTTTCAATCTAAGTTTTACTTTATTGGCTTTGATGACTCCAAATCTGCTTTCTTATTTCTAAATCAAACTTCGACTTTTGATGTCTTCAAGGAATGTTATGAAGAAATACATATTATTTTGTTTTATTTTTTATTGAGATATAATTGACCTATAACATTAGATTAATTTCACTGTACAACATAGTGATTTGATATTTTGTATATAGTGGGAAATGATCGCCACAATTAGTCCGGTTAACATCTGCCACCACACATAGTTGAAGTGTTTTTTCTTGCGATGAGAACTTTTAAGATCTACTCTCTTAGTAGCTTTCAAATATACAAGACAGGGGCAAATTAAAGTACATGGGAAGGCCCTAAAGACAAGCTGGTTCTGTATAGCAGCTTGCCTTAAACCAGCATAGAACCAAAGGTTTCTGTAGATTCTATCAGATTATTTTCTCTGTCAGATTTCTGGTGCACTTGGTATTTCAGAGAGGTAAAATAAATTTTAAAAATTACTAGAAAGTAACTTTAAAGGCAAATAAAATTGGGGCTCCTGGGGGGCTCTGTGGGTTAAGCACCCAACTCTTTGATCTTGGCTCAGGTCATGATCTCAGGGTTGGGGAGAACATATTGATAACAGAGTCTGCTTGAGATTGGCTCACTCTCCCTCACTCTCTGCCCCTTCCCCCCTCTCAAAATAAACAAACAAACTAACTCGCTAAATAAATAAATAAAATTTGAGATTAAGGAATAGTTAGTCCAATTCTGCCATTCTGCTCCAATGTCACACAAGGGACAGACATTCATGGCAGATTAGATGACTCTTCCGGCTCTAATGCAGCCCCTGGCCTTACCTCCCCATGGGTTGGCTCTGTGTGGAGTGGGAGTGGGGGGAGTATGGACTCGCGCCTCACCCTTCCACCCTGATCTCTGGGAGTGGGCAGGACTTTAGTCCTCTGAGGCATTGGACGCTCCCTGGCCTCTTGGCGGTGTTCGGAGTGACCCTCCCAGTGGAGGACAGTGCCGCCTCGTGGCTTCAGGCTTATAGCTCTTTGACACACCAGCGAGATGCGCCTGGCCCTTCGTGCTTCTCCTGAAACACTCCAGGTGGCCCCAAGCCAACCCACTGTCGTTTCCGGTTCCCAGCGACCCATCCCCCGTCTGGGGTCACCGCTGTAACTAGAGTGTCTGAAGAGCAGGTTTCAGTAGGTGAGAACGTATGTAGGTCCCCTTCCTGGGGCGGATCCCTCGTAGTCCCACTGTGTGCCCACATCACAGACCCCACCCCCTCCAAAGCCCTGGCATCTATGGAGGCCTTTGCTGGCCGATTTGGGGACATTAGTAGGGACCACACACCCTTGGTGAGAGAGGCTTCTCTAGAGATCAGAGAGGATACCCTGCAGTACAAAACCCCATCCCCCCAGTCACTTCTCTTCCTCTGCTTGTGGGTCCACATTGAAGCCAAATGCTCTTTCCCTAAAATGCTTAAACAAGCAAACTGTTTTGGTGAGTCTTTTGAGGAAAACACACTTTGCGAAATTTAACACACTTGCTCTATAATGTTACATTGCTAAACAATAATTACATTAGATAGTTAAAAATTGAGCTAGGTAGAGAGACAGGTTGAATGGACCCTCTGTAGTAGCTGAGTACCAGCCCAGCTGGCAGAATTTGGGATTGCAGAAATTCTTGGGTATAAATCAAGGAGAGTCTTTTTCTTGCCTAAAACGTGGAAATGATTTCATCCCTTAAAAGTTGTTTTGGGTGTGTCTGGTGGCTCATTCAGTTAAGCATCCAACTCTTCATCTTGGTTCAGGTCATGATCTCACAGTTGTGGGCTCGAGCCATGCATGGGGCTCAGTGCTGGCAGTGCGGAGCCTGCTTGGGATTCTCTTTCTGTGTCTCTTTGCCCCTTCCCTGCTCTCTCTCTCTCTCTCTCCCTCTCTCAAAGTAAATAAATAAACTTTAATGAAACTCAAAAAAAATAATAAAAATTCACTTTGGAATAAGCTTGTCGTTTGAGAGCCTAGAGCATTTACACGGACGTGAAAGAAGGCTTCCATTTTCTTTTCATTCACCTCTTTTTCTCCCTTTCTCTTAAAAATGCCTCCTGCCCCTGTTTCTCTAATTAATTAATTTTCAGGATAGCTAACATAGTATTCTGGTTTCAGGTGCACAATGTAGTGATTCAACGATTCTGTGCCTTACTCAGTGCTCATCATAAGTGTACCTAATCTCTTTAACCTATTTCACACATCCCCTTCTCCCCTCAACCTGTGGGGTAGCTATCACCTGTGGTAGCTATCACTATGTTCTCTGTAGTTGAGAGTCTGTTTTGGGGCACCTGGATGGCTCAGTCGGTTGAGCATCTGACTCTTGATTTCAGCTCAGTTCACGATCTCACAGTCATGGGATCGAGCCCTGCGTCTGGCTCTGCAATGACAGCGTGGAGCTCTTTGGGATTCTCTCTCCCTCTCTCTCTCTCTACCCCTCCCTGTATATGCTCTATCTCTCTCAAGTTAAATAAAATGTTAAAAATAAATAAATTCCCCCAAATGATTCAAATATCTAGTTCAAGTTTGCATCAGTTACTCAGGTCCTGCTCACCCATTAAAAAAAAAAAAAAAGAGTGTTTTTTTGGTGTGTGTCTTTTGTTTGTTGTTCATTTGTTTTGTTCCTTAAATTCCATATATTAGCGAATCATATGCTATTTGTCATTCTCTGACTGACATTACACTTAGCATAGTACTCTCTAGATCCATCCATGTCATTGCAAATGGCAAGATATCATTATTTTTTATGGTTGAGTAATATTCCAGTGTGTGTGTGTGTGCGCGCGCGCGCGCGTATACCACTTGTTCCTTATCCATTCATCTGTTGATAGACCATTTCATAGTTTGGCTACTGTAAATAATCCTGAGATAAATATAGGGGTGCATGTATCCCTTTGAATTAGTGTTTTTGTAAATTTGGGGTAAAACCCAGTAGTGTGTTTACTGGGTGATAGGGTAGCTCTATTTTTAACTTCTTTTTAACGTTTATTTATTTTTGAGAGAGAGAGAGAGAGACAGAGCGTGACTGGGGCAGGGGCAGAGAGAGAGGGAGACACAGAATCCGAAACAGGCTCCAGGCTCCGAGCTGTCAGCACAGAGCCCGACGTGGGGCTCGAACTCACGAACCGCGAGATCGTGACCTGAGCTGAAGTCAGACGCTTAACCAACTGAGCCACTCAAGTGCTCTCTATTTTTCACTCACTCGCTCTCTATTTTTAACTTTTTAAGGAACCTCGATGCTGTTTTCCAGAGTGGCTGTACCAGTTTGCATTTCCACTAACGGTACAACAGGGTTCCTTTTTCTCCACATCCTCTCTAACACCAGTTGTTTCTTTTGTCTTTGTGTTTAGTCATTCTGACATGTGTCAGGTGATATTGCAGTTTTGATTTGCATTTTCCTGATGTTAAGTGATGAATGATATCTTTTCATGTGTCTGTTGGCCATTTGTATGTTTTCTTTGGAGAAATTTTTTTAACGTTTATTTATTTTTGAGAGATAGAGACAGAGCACGAGCAGGGGAGGACTAGAGAGAGAGGGAGACACAGAATCCGAAACAGGCTCCAGGCTCCGAGCTGTCAGCACAGAGCCCGACGCGGGGCTCGAACCCATGAACCGTGAGATCATGACCTGAGCCGAAGTCAGTTGCTCAACCGACTGAGCTACCAGGTGCCTCAATTCTTTACATATTTTGAATATTAAGCCTTTATCGGATATGTCATTTGCAAATATCTTCTCCCATTCCAAAGGTTGTCTTTTAGTTTTGTTGATTGTTTCCTTCACTGTGAAGAAGCTTTTAATTTTTTTTTAATGTTTATGTTGAGAGAGAGAAAGTGTGAACAGGGCAAGGGCAGAGAGAGAGGGGGCACCCCAGAAGCTTTTAATTTTGGTAAGTCCCAATAGTTTATTTTCGCTTTTGTTCCCGTGCCTCAGGGGACATATCTAGAAAAAAGTTGCTACGGCTGATGTTAAAGAAGGTACTGCCTTTGTCTCTGCTAGGATTTTTACGGTTTCAGGTCTCACATGTAGGTCTTTAATCCATTTTGAGTTTATTTTTGTATATGGTGTAGAAAGTGGTCCAGTTTCATTCTTTTGCATGCTATTGTCCACGGTTTTCCCGGCACCATTTGTTGAAGAGACTGTCCTTTTCCCATTGTATATGCTTGCCTCTTTTCTCAAAGCTTAATTGACCATAGAATAGCGGGTTTATTTCTGGATCTCCTATTCTATTCTGTTGATCTATGTGTCTATTTGTATGCCAGTAACGTGCTGTTTTGATTACCATAGCTTTGTAATACCACTTTCACTCTTGAATTGTGATACCTCATTTTGTTTTTCTTTGTCAAGATTACTTTGGCTATTCAGAGTCCTTTGAGGTTCCGTATAAATTTTAGTATTGTTTTTTTCTAGCCTTGTGCAAAAGGCCATTGGTATCTTGATAGGGATTACATTAAATCTCTGAATTGCTTTGGGTAGCATAGACGTTTTAAAAATGTTTGTTCTTCCAACCCATGAGCATGGAATGTCTTTCCATTTCTTTGCTGTGTCTTGAATTTTCTTTCATCAGTGTTTCATTGTTTTCAGGGTACTGGTATTTTACCTTTTTAGTTAAATTTATTTCTAGGTATCCTATTGTTTTTGGTGCAATTGTAAAGGGAATATTTTCTTAATTGGTTTTTCAGCTGCTTCATTACTGATGTATAGAAATGCAGCTGATTTCTGTATATTGATTTTGTATCCTGTAACTTTACTGAATTCATTTCTTAATTCCGGTAGTCTTTTGATGGAATCTTTAGGGTTTTCTCTATGTGGTATCATGTCATCTGTTTTATTTCTTCTTTACTTATTTTGATGCCTTTTTTTTTATCTCATTGTTGTATATATCACTATCCAGTTTTTCCTTTATGTGTGTTAATAGCTGCTTTTGTATTTGCGGGTTGTATATTGGGTGCATAAGCATTTACAATTTTTATATCTTCTTGTTGGATTGTCCCCTGTATGATTATGTGGTATCCTTCTTTGTCTCTTGTTATGGTCTTTGTTTTATAGTCTGTTTTATCAGGGCACCTGGGTGGCTCAGTCTGTTAAGCGTCTGGCTCTTGATTTCGGCTCAGGTCACAATCTCGCAGTTCTTGGGACCGGGCCCCGTGTTGGGTTATGTGCTGACTGCACAGAGACTGTATGGATTCCTTCTCTGCCCCTCTCTCTGTCTCAAAATTAATAAATACACATTAAAAAAGTAAAGTCTGCTTTGTCCAATATAAGTATTGTTACCCCAGCTTTCTTTTCAATTCCACTTACACAATAAATGTTTTTGCACCCCCTCATTTTCAATCTGAATGTGTCTTTAGGTCTGAAATGAGTCTGTTGTAGGCAGTGCATAGGTGAGCCTTGCTTTTTTATGCATTCAGTCACCCCTATGTCTTTTCATCAGGGCATTTAGGCCATTCACATTCAAAGTAATTATTTATAGGTATGTACTTACTGCCATTTTGTTAGATGTTTTATGAGTGCTTTTGTGGGTCTTCTCTGTTCCTTTGTTCTCTCGATCTATTTTCTTGTGGCTTGTTGGCTTTCTTTAGTGATACACTTGGACTCCTTTCTCTTTATGTTTTGCATAACTATTATAGGTTTTTGATTTGTGGTAATCCTTTAGTTTATATATAGTATCCTAGGCATATAGCAGTCTAAAATGATGGTTATTTAAGGTTGAACCCATTTTCAAAGCACTGACGTTTTACTCCCCGCCCCCACACCTTCTACTCTTTAATCCTTTTTGAATTAGTTGACTGATTTTTGACTGACTTTTATGTATATACTCAATTTCACTGCTTTTGTACTTTAAGCTCTCTACTGGTTTGATACGTGATTAATTTACTACTATTATTATTTTTATATGTACCTGTGAAAGTTTTTCTATTCCTACTTTTCTTACGTTTGCTTATGGTCTTTTCTTTCCACTCAAAGAATCCCTTAACATTTCTCATAAGGCTGATCTGGTAGTGATGAATTCCATTAACTGTTGTCAGGAAACTACCTCTCTGTCTATTCTGAATGCTATCCTTGCTGGTTCAAGTATTCATGGTTGTAGTTTTGTTTTGTTTTGTTTTGTTTTTTCCTTTCATCACTCTGAATGTTTCACGCCATTCCCCTCTGGCCTGCAAAGTTTCTGCTGGAAAAGCCACTGATAGTTTTATGGGGTTTCCCTGGTATGTAACTATTTTCTTTTCTCTTTCTGCTTTTAAAGTTCTCTCTTTAACACTATTTTTTTGCCAGTTTAATTATTATGTGTCTTGGTGTGAACCTTCTTGGGTTGATTTTGTTGGGGGCTCTCTGTGCCTCCTGGATCTTGATTTCTGTTTCCTTCTTTAGATAAGGTAAGTTTTCAGCTATTATTTCTTCAAGTAAATTTTCTGTCCCCTTTTCTTTCTCTTCTCCTTCTGGGATCCCTATAATGTGAACATTATTATGCTTATTGATGTCACTGAGTTTCCTTAACCTCTTCTCATTTTTTATTCTTTCTTTCTGTTACTCAGCTTGGTTGTTTTCCATTGTTCTGTCTTGCAGGTTGCTGATCCATTCTTTTGCTTCCTCTGGTCTACTATTTATTCCTTCTAATGTATTCTTAATTTCAGTTAGTGATTTCTTCATCTCTGATTGGTTCTTTTTATATTTTCTTTCTCTGTTGAGGGTCACACTGAGATCCTCCACTCTTTTCAAGTCCATTGAGTATCTTTATGACCATTTCTTTAAATTCTCTCATAACTCTCTAGATGTAGCTGGCATAAATAATGTGATTTAAGAAAGCTCTTTTTGAAAAGCAAAAGCACCTTGATAAGCTGTTCCCTACCTCTTCTATTCATGCAACCTTACGAAATGAAAAATTCTTAATTGGATTGTCAGAGTTCAGTTTGGATATCTTTGATGATTTCCTGATTATTTTGGCAAGGCAGAATATCATAGTTATTCTCAAAAGTGTGAATCTTGGGATGCTTGGCTGGCTTAGTCAGTAGAGCTTTCAACTCTTGATCTTGGTGTTGGGAGTTCAAGCTCCACATCGGGTGTAGAGATTATTTAAAAATAAAATCTTTTAAAAAATGTGTGATTCTCTGAGTATCTATTGGTTGATATTGTTTCAGAAAAGAAATTGCTATAATAGTTCATCTTAGAGTGTCAATAGCTGAGTTAAATCTTCTATTTCACTTTACTCTCTGATCAAAATAGTGTCACTGGACTAAGTTGGCTGTTATACTGTGAATGCTTTGCTAAGATAGCCAAGTCTATTTCTTGAGTTTTGTTCTTGCCTACAAGATCATTCAAGTGTCTCGTATTTCCTATCCTAAGTGATGGATTGTTAGTTGTCTTTCTTCGTTGAATGCAGTTTGCTTTTTCCTTCAGTTCAGTTTTGTTAGAGTCAGCAGCAAATGAAGCTTACCTAAGCTAAAACTCTTCTTTCTAATACCAACTATAACAACAACAACAATAAAGATCCACAGATGGAAGGGATATCTTATTTATCTAAGATCTGGCAAGTTTGGAGACACAGTTATGGTGACACACGTGACTGTCTTTTGTTCCCCTTTACCCAATCCATTTGGTGATGCTATACTTAGGGATCGGTTGGAGGTCAACCTAGAGGCAAAGGAGCAGAACAGAACTTTCTTATGTCTCCTTTGTAGATGATAGTCTATAGATATAGTCTGAGTGGCTTTTATTATTTAAAAAAGGGCAATGAATATTCTTCAAATTCACATGTTTTATAGATTTAAATGATACGTTTTCTTCTGCTACTTTTATATTTTAATTTTTTTCCAGATTTATTTTTTTTATCTCAGGACTTCTTTATACTCTTAAAATTATTGAGGACCCCTAAAAGCTTTTGTTCATGTAGGTTATATATATCAGTGTTGGCCATGTTAAAGATTAAAACTGAGAAACTTAAAGTATATTTATATATTTAAAAAGAATATTGTTGGGATGAGCACAGGGTGTTGTGTGTAAGCAATGAATCATGGGAATCTACTACTGAAACCAAGAGCACACTGTATACACTTTATGTTATATAACGTGACAATAAATTATATTAAAAAAAAAAAAAAAGAACTGGGGTACCTGGGTGGCTCAGTCGGTTAAGTGTCTGACTTCAGCTCAGGTCATGATCTCACCACTTGTGAATTCGAGCCCTGTGTCAGGCTCTGTGCTGGCTGCTCAGAGCCTGGAGCCTGCTTCCCATTCTGTCTCTGTCTCTCTCTCTCTCTCTCTCTCTCCCCTTCCTCTGCTCACGCTCTCGCTCTCTCTCTGACTCTCTCAAAATTAATAAACATTAACAAATAAAATAGAATAAAATAATTGAAATAAAATTAGAAATAATCAAAAATTAAAAATTTAAAAAAGAATATTAAATCTATTACATATTAATATATACCTTTTCAAATGCAAATAACTGTCTTTCTCAAAACAAAAATTAATTTAGTGGGAAGAGTATTGTTATTTTACACCTTTGCAAATCTTTCCAATATCTGGCTTCACAAAAGACACATTAGGTAGCCTCTGAAAAACTCCATAACACACACATAGGAGAATAAGAGTAAAAATGACAAATGATGCCTTAGTATTTTTATGAAAATTGTTTTTCATCTTGTGGGCTCTCTGAAAGGTTCTCAATAGCCTCTAGTGGTCCTCAGGCCACACATTGAGAACTGTTGTTTTCATCCAGTTGGTGTCTGATGGAAGATACATTGTTTTCTAAATAACCAACTTTACATAATGATATTCTTTTTTTCCCCCAACACAAGATTTGAATTGCCATCAGTATTTGCTCAATGTAAAACACACACACACATACACACACACACACGCACACAGAGTATTTGTACCACTCTTCTATTTTAGGTTGATATTAAATTATTTTAATACCAGCAATATAAATTCCACTTCTCATCCTCACTTCCTTTCATTTTAGTAGGTTTTTTTTTTTATCTCCAGAACTCTGTTGAAACAACTCTTATCAAGTATACCAAAAAACTGCATATTGCCAAAGCCAGCAGCCCATTCTCTGTCATTATTTTCACTTTTCGAATGTGTTTGCCACGATGGACCATTTCCTCCCTTTTGAAGCATTTTGTTTTCTTGGCTTCCATGATACTATACTGACATGGTTCTTTCTATGTCAGTAGCTACAGACTCTAAGTGTGATTTGATGGATTATCCTCTCTTATATGACTTCTAACTGTTAAAATGGTTACGTTACATCCTGGGACAACTTCTCTATCTACACTCTCTCCTTGGACGTTGCAAGCAATCCTAGAACTTAAAATTCTCTCTGAAAGCCAGTGACTCAAATTTTCACCTCAAAGGAATAGCCATGACAATCATAAAGAAACAAACAAACAAACGAACGAACAAATGAGAATAAAGCGTAAGAATTACACTACCAGGTATTGGGACCTAGTATAAAACTATAGTGATTGAAACTGTGCAGAAATAGATAAACTGTTTAATGGGACAGAATGGAGTAAAAAAAAAATATATATATATACCTACATATAGTCACCTGTGTCATTTTGCCCGTAGTACATTAGGAAAAGGACACTTTTTAAAATAAGTGGTGGTGGCTCGATCAGATATCCAAGTGGGGAGAATAGATCTTATTTCACATCATATACAAAACTAAATTTTAGAGGGGTGCCTGGTGACTCAGTTGGTTAAGCGTGTGACGTTTCCATTAAGAGAATTAAGAGGTAACTTACTAAACGGGACATATTTGTGAGACACACAACTAACACGTGACTAGCATTGAGAATAAAGAACTCTCACAGATTAATAAAATGATTGGTAACAAGAAAGAAAAATAGGCAAATGATTTAAACAGACACATCACAAAAGAGATGATCCAATGGCCAGGAAAAAGAAGAAAACTTGCCCAACTTCATTAGTCATGAGGGAATGCAAATTACAACCACAATAAAATACCGTATACCCACTAGAATGGCTAAAACAATCAAAAGCAAAAAGTAAATTTAAAAGAGAATGGTTAGTGAGGATACAGAGCACTGCTATTTTCAAACTATGCTAGCATGGGTATTTTTTTTTTTATTAAAAAAATGCTTTTTAACGTTTATTTTTGAGACAGAGAGAGACAGAGCATGAACGGGGGAGGGTCAGAGAGAGAGGGAGACACAGAATCCAAAACAGGCTCCAGGCTCTGAGAAGTCAGCACAGAGCCCAACGCGGGGCTCGAACTCACGGACCGCGAGATCATGACCTGAGCCGAAGTCGGCCGCTTAACCGACTGAGCCACCCAGGCGCCCCTAGCATGGGTATTAACTAGCATGGGTGTTCATTGCTTTAAACACTTTGAAAAACTGTTTGATAGCATCTAGTAAAACCATAAATTCATACCCTGTGACTCAGCAATTCCACTCCTAGGTAAATACCCAAAGGAAATTCATACATAAGTTAAAGTCAAAGCCAATACTAACATATTAATAACAGACAAAAGTACCGAGCGCACGCAAATTACTCAAATTCTCATGACCAGTAGAGTGAATAAATGTGGAAAATTCACCAATGAAATACTATATTGCAATAAAAATGATTGGCAATACATATGGATCTCACAGACATGTTGAGCAAAAGAAACCAGACACAAAATATATTCTCTATGATTTTCTTAATCTAAAGTACAAAACCAGACATATGAGCCAATATATGCTGCTTAGATATCAAGACAGTGATTGTCCTTTGGGAATGAGAAGACTGGGTGGGGCCCCATGGCATACGTCTGTACACGAGTCATGCTCTGTTTCTTGATCTTGGTGTTGGTAACACAGGAATGCTTGAAAATGTATTGAGAACTTATGTACACTTTACTGAATGTGTATGATACTACAATAAAGGATTGTTTTAAACGTACATCTCTGGTCCTAACCTCCACTTTAGATATCACTGCTTGCTCATCATCTCTGCTTAGGTATCTAATGGGCATAGCAATCTGGCCATGAGCAAACAGAACTATTGAATTCTTTCCACCTTCCCCTCTTTCAAACCCATTCTCTCCAAACATTTCCCATTTTAGTAAATTTTGCTTAAGCAAAAAACCTGGTAGATGTTCTTGGTTTTTTTTTTTTCTTCATAGTGCACATCCAATCTTTCAATAAGTCCTCTTGGTTCAAATTCTAGAACGTATCCGATTTATGACTACTTCTCACCAATGTTAAAATATTACTCTAGGACACCACCATCTTGTGCACCTTGCTCCAGCTCTCTAGCTAGTTTTCCTGCTTTTATACCTGCTCTTCCCTATCCCACAGCGGATCTTTCTAAAGAGTAAATCACATCATATGACTTAAAACCTGCTACTGACTGTCTTTTTGCAGTACTAAAATAGCTGAAGTTGAGTGAAAGCTTTCCTTTTCTAGCTAAGAATCCCACCTAACAAATAGGGAAAGAGTGAAGGATTAGAAAATCAATAGTGTGCAACATTTAATGAGAAAATTGATTTAGGAAACAATCTTTAAAGGATGAAAGCATTGAGTGAAGGATTTATGGGGGACTTTACAATGGAGGGATCAGGCTGCCATCACATGAGTCTATTGATCAATCACTAAAAATTACACCCAGAAATTGAGTGTCTTCTCAAGATTAAAAACACAGCACAGCATATATATATATATATATATATATATATATATATATATATATTTAAAAGTTGAACTTGAATCTCATTAAGGACTAGCTTCCATTTAAAGAAATATGGGAACTAGATGAACAAATTAAACAGCATCACAAGGAAGTGAATCCACTATATTGGGGCATTCTCCAGTCAAATGGACTTATATTCTTTTACAACTCAATGACATGAAGAAAAGGAGCGGGGGGAGGGTGCATGGGTGGCTCAGTCAGTTGAGCGTCTAACTCTTGATTTCAGCTCAGGTCATGATCTCAGGGTCCTGGGAGGGAGCCCCATGTCTGGCTCTGCACTGAGCATGGAGCCTTCTTAAGGTTCTGTCTCTTCTTCTCCCTTTACCCCTCCCCTGCTTGTGTGTGCACATTCTCTCTCTCTCTCTCTCTCTCTCTCTCAAAAAAAAGGGGGTTTTGCTTTAGCATGAAAAAAGAAGAACAGTGAACATAATGTGCAGAACTTATGTGGATCCTGCTCTGAATAAACCAATGGTGAAAAGCTATTTGTGACATAATTGGATAAATTTGATTATAGAGTATTTATTATATGACACCAAAGACTTAATTGTTACCAATGTTAGGTGTGATAATGGCTTTGTAGCTACGTAAGAAAATATCCATACTTTTCAGAGATGCATACTGAATTATGTACATAGAGATGAAGTGATATGAAGCCTGGGAGATTTGCTTAAAATACTTAAAGAAAAAGGCACAGATGAAGCAATATGATAAAATATTGATAATTAATGAATTTGGATGATGGTCATATGGCATTTGTTGTATCATTCTTGTTATTGAATATATTTTTTAGATTTTTTAAAATAAAAAACAAATCGCTGACGGCTACCCAAATCTTGGAAGATGTATATGTTTGTTTACTTCTCTGAATCATCTCTCTTGTATTGTTCCCCCCCCCCACCCCATTCACTAACTTCAGCCATTCTGCTAATCATTTTGCTTTTGAACACATGCACACAGCTCTCTTCTGTTTCAGAGCATTTGAATTTGTTGGCTTTTTTTCTGTTTGAAGTGTTCTTCCTCCAAATAATCCCATGGCTACTCCTCTTTTCAACATTGGGGATGCAACTCAAATATTACCTGCTTGGAGAGATTGTCCTCAACCATCCTAGCTAAAGAAGAAGATCAGATGATTGTTCAGCAAATATTTACTACCTACTCCTTTTCCACTGGAGGAGTATATTTCCTTTCTCCAATGTTGTTGGGCTTGGCCAGGTGAATTGTTTTAATCAATTTGGCCAGTTGGATATGAGCAGATATAAGCAAGCAGACTTGAAATGTGTTTGCAGTGAGCCACTCTTACCCTTTTTTTAAAAAAAAATTTTTTTTCAACATTTATTTATTTTTGGGACAGAGAGAGACAGAGCATGAACGGGGGAGGGGCAGAGAGAGAGGGAGACACAGAATCGGAAACAGGCTCCAGGCTCTGAGCCATCAGCCCAGAGCCTGACGCGGGGCTCGAACTCACGGACCGCGAGATCGTGACCTGGCTGAAGTCGGACGCCCAACCGACTGCGCCACCCAGGCGCCCCACTCTTACCCTTTTTGAGAGAGCCATGGAAAGAGATTTCTCAGGGTAGCTGCTGCCCCTTCGTTATCGATCTCGTTACTAATAGCTCTAAAGTACTATACAGATATTTGTTGTAATTGTCAAAATCTATCACAGTGACTGGCAAGTAATAGGTGTTCAATAACATTTTATTGAGTAAATGAATCGAAATCAGGCCACGAAGATTTGGAAAGGGCTTGGTTTAGGATCTTTTTGGCCATCTTTTAGGGCCTCTAATTATAGTACAGAATCCTATGTATTGGGAGGCAGGACTTAAAAAAAAAAAAAAAAACAACAACCTATCAACCAAAGCAAAAGGTCATATTTCATGGCTGGTCATAGTTTGCCTTATGAACTTTATTTACCCACTACAAACCTTCTCAAAGCCTTGCTGTGGAGAAATACAGTTTCCTTCTACCAAGGGAATTTCTGTGCCTGCTAGAAATGACTGGAAGAGAAAAGATAATGTAGGTATAAATAAGGGTAGGTCTTTCCATGACTTAGTTCTCTTATGATGTGTATTTTCTATCTTAATGAAAAATTTTACAGCAGCCACAGAACAAGGAGCACCATGTCCCTTATTTTACAATTTATGAAGTTTTCATATATTTTGACCTAATTTTTTCCTCTGCGATATTGAGATATTGTATTGGGAAGTCATAGACACTATTACTTTTGACCTTTAGGAAAGTTGTATCCAGGAGTCAGGTCCCCCATATGAGTGAAGGATGAGAAATTGCCTGTATTTCCCATAAATCTCTGTTCATTCCAGAAGGACAGGAGAAGAGAGAGGTAGATAATGAGGTTTTATTGCTCCGATTGAGCTGCTTAGTAAACCTCACACATCATGGGTGAGTATGAAGGGCAAACAAAGTTTATACCTTATATGTGCTAAAATTATAATATGGGCTAATGCATCATACATTTACAGTTATGATTATTTTCAAATATAATCCTTGGGTATCATGCTTTACTTTGAAGTTTAGTTTACTATCTCTTATGATTGTGTACCATGGCCTATTTCAATCAGTTACTAGTAATTGTTGTTATGCTTTCATAGCATTCTAAATCTGGTTTGTTGATTCTAAATGCCATCCCAGGGAAGTCCTCAGTTCTCTTTATTTAATATGATAATTGGTCTGTTTATCTGTGTGCATTTCTTACCATTTTACCTTCCTCCTCTGCTCCCTACAAACCCTTTCCCTCTAGAGTTATTATTATTCTGAAATTTAGTGTATATCCCAATCTAACGTCCCTTTATACGTTGCTCACTAGAGTCTGTTTTTAAATTTTTATTTGCTTATTTTGAGATAGAGAGAGTGCAGAGGAGGGCCAGAGAAAATGGGAGAGAGAGAAAATCCCAAGCAGGCTCTGCAAGATCAGTGCAGGGGCTTGATCTCACGAACTGTGAGATCATGACCTGAGCTGAAATCGAGAGTTCGACGCTTAACTGACTGAGTTACCCAGGCGCCCCTAGAGTCTTTATACATTCTAAAGTATATTTATGGAACACTTGTTACAGAGCACTGCTGGAGACTGGATTTTGAAAAACAAACAAAACAAACAAAAAAAAAATAAGAGTTTTGGTCTTCCATTACTGGGTCTTTTCCAATATGTCTTTTTGGTTAAATCTTTAATGCTTTTCTGGGCCTATCACCTCTGCTAATCTTCTTTTAGTTACTAGAAGTTCCTTGCTGAGATTTCTTCCTTAATATTTATATGGCATATCCCCCAAATTAATCAATGATCCTGTGAGTCAGGAAAAAAGTTGTGCTGAGTGTGAATGCAGGCCTGAGTTGCGGGCTACGATGGGGAGGAATGATAGCGTATTTTAGAATAACCTATAGCTGCTAGTGAATATATAGCTATTTCCCATGGACTCTACTACAGGGCTTGGCTGTGGACCTACCCCAGGACTGTTCCATGATATCTTGGTAGAAGATCAACCTTCAGTTGCCATCAAGGTTTTCAGAGTTTTGAAAGGCTTAGGTCCATTGATGATGTCTAGGAGAAGTATTGTGTTTCTTAGGCTATCAACATGTCGACTCTTCTCAATTTAACCTTTTTGAAAACAAACTCTAGATTAACTCATATCAGAAGCTATGAATTCTATTTCTGACTCTGTCAATAGCTAATTATTTCCTCTTTGGCCATTCTTTTCTGTGAAATGAGGAATGAACTCCAACACAAATTCCAGCGGTGGTATTTCATGATTCTATGATTATGTAATGAGCCCTGGAAAGATACTAGTTATTGTATATATTTACATGGCACGTACAATCCGAGTTAAAGAACACTGACAACGGAAAGCCATGGCTAAAGAAGTTAGATACCATAAAAAGTCAGAAATTTATCACTGCCCTCTGTAGTCATTTTAATAAATGATTTGTACCTTAAATACATGTGTATCTCTTTAGTTATACAACTGCTCAATAATCAAGCATAAATGCCCTGTGGTAATTAGGCAGTGTGCTTCTTGCTGTGGGATCATAAGATATGAAAATTGGGATGGTTAATTATTGCTACAGTAATTGAAGAATGACATACCCTGATTAGTTTTTTTTTTTTTAAACTGTGCCTTTTTTCCTCTTTAAGAAAACAATGAGTAAGAGCTTTTAGTGCAGATAGAAGATAAAGCATATCAGATTTTCAAACCCTTCCAAAGGGTTTCATTAAAGGAAATATGTCACCTTAGACATGGCAAAAAAAGACTTGGTCACAAGAAAATGGAGAATCTGAATGCTCTAGTTACTTAAAATATCCAGCCACAATGAAGCAGAACTGAAGTAAAGTCTGAATGACCCAGCAAGTCACAATGAAGCAGAACTGATCTAAAGTCTGAATGACCCAGCAAAGTAGAAGCTAGGATTGTCTCCCTCAACAAAGCGTAAACAAGTCTTCTATGCTGATAGCTGAGACCTTGTCTCTTTCCCCCCTTTCCCCAATAAGTATCTGAGGGCTGGAAATACATTGGTGTTCTCTAAAAGTTCTCCTTTGATGTTCAGTTGACATGGGAAAAATACACTTTTCTATGCAATTTTGGTGCTGTTAAAAAGGCCCATTGCCCAGAAAATCTTACCCAACCTATTCTTTAAGGCTCAGTTGAAGTCTTATCTGTTGTGAAGCATTTTTGGATGAATTCTCCCTTCTTTACTCCTTTTTTTTTTTTTTTTTTTGCATTTATTATGTGTGTCACACAAATGAGATCTTATTGTTTAGTTCTGATATCACAGACTTTAGCATTTTAGTATATAGTCTCTCATTCTTTATATAGTTTATGAGCGTGTCGTGTCTCTCAGCTAGTTTTCAAGTACCTCAAGAATAAGATTCCCTTTCTCTACTCCTAGGATTCCCCACAACATCTAGCATGATTCTGGGCACATAGAAGGTACTTGATTAAGTGATTGATTAATCAATGTGGTTTGATGAAAAATGATTCCAAGTCACATGGACTGTGTGCAAATTTGAGAAAACAAATGTGACACTTGGATGTCTTGAAAGATGTGCCATTATGATGCCTGATTAATGGATAAACTTTATTTAATTCATCATTTTCTCACCATTTGCCAACAGGCATACAATATGAACATTAATGTAGCAGAAAATTTTGATTTAGGAGCAGCAGTGTCACTAATAATATAAAATAAAATGTGATCAGACTTGGTCAAGCTGAATTTTTTTTTTTTGCTTGCCAGGGTATTCGTGTTAATTTTTACAAAATTTTAAATATCTATATATTTTTACTTTCAATATAAGTTCATTTGGTCCACTTTAAAAATCCTTTCTCTTGGGGTGCCTGGGTGGCTCAGTCGGTTGAGCGTCCGACTTTGGTTCAGGTCACGATCTCACGGTTTGTGGGTTCGAGCCCCGCGTCAGCTGACAGCTCAGAGCCTGGAGCCTACTTCAGATTCTGTGTCTCCCTCTCTCTCTGTCCCTCCCCCCACTACCCCCCTGAAATATAAATAAACATTGACAAAATTAAAAAAAAATAAAAATAAATAAAAATCCTTTCTCTACAAATGTAACAGAGCTATAATCTCATGGTCATTATCTTATATATTATGATAGGGTTTGCGATGGTTAATTTTATGTGTCAACCCTGACTTATATAATGTCTCAGCTGTACTTGACCTTGTAAAGAAGAACGACCCTTGTCTGACCCCCACCTTGCTTTAGGCTGGCTGAGCGCAATGTCGCATCAGAACTAGGTAACCCAACTAGAGCCCAATTTGATGTAAATTTCATATACCAGTTCTCATATTCCAGTTCTTCCTTGCTTTCCTGAGACCGACTCCCTACTAATGCCCGTGTAGTTGTTTATCTTGTTAGCTTCATTCAAGCACCAGAATGAGGGGGACAAGGGAGTCTGGCATGGGACTCTATTGCCTGCAAGAATAAGATCCTTTTAGTAACTGGGACCTGGCCTGGCCTGACTATGGCTTAGTTTTCAACTTTGGTTTAGTTTTAGCCTTGATCACTACGTATCACTTGAAACTCCTGTCTGTGCCCTTTCAAACTGGGCATCTCTGTACTCTGTCTACTTGGTTCACTTACTGTGCCCATTTAGACGGATCCCCTTTATTGCACTTACGCCATGGTGTGCACGAAGAGCCCAGTTTTTCTGCACAGTATGGTAAGTGCCAGCACAGCGTGCTCTCCCCGCTAAGTGGAGGAATTATCTTGGTCGTTGGCCCCTGGACTGTTTGTTACCATCATACTTTTTGGTGGAGGATTTTAGTCATTTCACGTATTAGAGGTCAGGCTCGTAAGTTTTAGCTGCAAATCAGTGTATGGCCACTCTTCAAAACCACCCTTGGGATTTGGTTCACTGCTACCAAATGATAGTAGTGTGTTACAGTTAGCGATTTCCTTAAAATGGAGAACAATGGTACTTTATTAGAAGCCTCAAGCTTAGACTTTAAAGATTCATTATATATAATAAGTAAATCTTTTTTTAAAAAAGTTTATTTTGAGAGAGAGCGAGTGTGAGTGGGGAAGGGGCAGGGATAGAGTGAGGAAGCAGGCTCTACCCTTCAGTGTAGAGCCCAGCACAGAGCTCTGTGTTACTAGCCATGAGATCATGACCTGAGCCGAAATCAAGAGTTGGACGCTTAACCAACTGAGCCACCCAGACCCCCCAAAAGTAAATCTTTTTAACTAAAATGCTAAACCTCTGCAAACATTAAATGTTCAAAAATACAATACTTTTATAGTGAGATTTTCTTAAAAAGCAACTAAATATTAAGATAAAGGAATATATCTGGGTAAAAAATAGATTTTTCTGCTGCTATCGCCAATTATTTTTTTTATTAATTTTATCACAAAATAATGTATGCTCCTTGAATCAAAATTCAAATAACACACAAGTATAGAAACTAAAGAATTATAACCCTTCTTATCTCATTGGCCTAACCAGTCCCACTTTCGAAGGGTAACTATTGTAAAAAGATTGATGTGTTTTCTCCCAGATGTTCTCTATGCACATTCAAATATATACGTTTGGACATTTTTTTAATGCTTGTGCTTTTTTATTATGCAAAATGGTTTGCGGTTGATGCATTGTTCTGTAAATTACTCTTTTTAATATAACAAACTGACAAGGAGTCATATTCATGACATATTCATATTAGTACATAAGGAACTTTTAAAAACATTTTTTAATGTTTCTTTATTTTTGAGAGAGAGAGAGAGAGAGAATGAGCGGGGGAAGGGCAGAGAGACAGAGACACAGAATCCGAAGCAGGCTCCAGGCTCCCAGCTATCAGCACAGAGCCTGGCTCGGGGCTCGAACTCACGAACCGTGAGATCATGACCTGAGCCGAAGATGGACGCTTGACCAACTGAGCCACCCAGGTGCCCTGGGAACTTACTTTTTTAATGGCATCATGACATTCCATAATCCAAATATACCCTGATTTATTTAACAAGTTGTTAATTTTGGATTTAGATTGTTTCCTTTGCTGTTAAAAATAATGTTATCAACATGCTCGTATAGATACTTTCTATTAGTTTTCTATGGTTGAATAATACATTATAACAAACTTAGCAGTTTAAGGCAAACAAATATATTATTTTACAATTTCCCTAGAGGCTTGGCTAGGGAAAGATCTGCTTCCAAGCTTCCTCAGGTTGATGGCAGAATGGCTTTCCTGGAGGCTGTCTGATTGAGATTCTCATTTTCTTACTGGCTATTGGCCAAGGGACCACTCTCAGTTCCTAGAAGCCACTCTCACGTCCCTGCCATATGGTGCCCTCCATAGACCCTCTCACACTTTGAATATCTCTGATGTTGGGAAAGGCTCAGTCTCTTTATAGGGCTCACCTAATTAGGTCAGACCAATCAGAATAATCTTTTTTTTTTTTTTTTTTTTTTTAGACTAACGCCAGAGTTTGCTGATTACAGTTGACCCTTGAACAGTGCCGGAGTTAGGGGCACTGAACCCCCATGCAGTAAAAAATCCACATATAACCTTTGACTTCCCCAAAACTTAACTACTAATAGCTTGCTGTTGAACAGAAGCCTTACCAATAACATAAACAGTCGATTAACACATATTTTGTATGTTATATACATTTATATATTGTATTCTTACAGTGAAGTAAGCTAGAGAGAAGAAAATGTTAAAATCATAGGGAAGATTAAGCACTGTACTATATTTATGGAAAAAATTCACATATAAGTGTACCTGCATTGTTGAAACTTGTATTGTGCAAGGGCCAACTGTAATAACATAATCACAGGATTGATACCCATTATATTCACAGATTGTGCCCACACTCCAGAGAGAGTTATAGAAAGCATGTACATCAAGGAGTGGGAATCTTGGTTATCTTAGAATTCTACCTATAACATACCCTTAGACCTTCATATGTTTATACGCAGATAGTCACTGAAGTACGATTGCTAAGCTAAAAGGTATGGGTGTTAGAAATTTTGGGTTACATCTTACATGTATTAAAAATTTTTTTTAATGTTTCTTTATTTTTGAGAGAGAGTGTGTGTGAGCAAGGGAGGGGCCGAGAGAGAGAGGGAGACACAGAATCTGAAGCAGGCTCCAGGCTCCGAGCTGACAGCACAGAGCCCGACATGGGGCTCCAACTCACGAACGGTGAGATCATGACTTGAGCCGAAGTTGGATGCTTAATCAACTGAGCCACCCAGGCACCCCATTTTTACATCTAACTTTTAAAACATTGTATTTCTGTATACTCTCAACAAAGCCTAACAGATTAGTCTAATCGTACCTATTAGAATGTAAGCATTATAAGCACAGGTATTTTTATTATTATTTTTTTTATGGACATATCCTTAACATCTAGACTAGTTACTGGCATGTAGTACATACTCTTGGTTAAGAGCTTTCATCATGGGGGCGCCTGGGTGGCCCAGCTGGTTAAGCATCCAACTCTTGATTTTGGCTCAGGTCACAATCTCATGATTCATGAGTTGGAGCCCCTTGTCAGCACAGAACCTGCTTGGGATTCTGTCTCCCCCTCTCCCTCTCCCCTTCCCCACCCAATAAATATATTTTTTTTAAGTTTATTTATTTATTTTGGGAGAGACAGAGATAGTACAAGTCAGGGAGGGTTAGAGAAAGAGGAGACAGAGAATCCCAAGCAGGCTCCATGTTGTCAGTGCAGAGCCCAATGCAGGGCTTGAACTCACAAAACGGTGAGATCGTGACCTGAGCCAAAACCAAGAGTTGGACACTTAACCGACTGACCCGCTCAGGTGCCCCAAATAAATAAACATTTAAAAAAAAAAAAACTTCCATAACAATCATTTGCTACCTGATGGAAATTTCATTGTCCTATAAAGCATCAATGTCTATTTTTCTACTCTCGAAGCTGCCCTTCCATTTACCCTTCAGAGAAAGACTGGATGTCTCTCTGTTTTAGGAATTATTAAAGTACTATTTCTTTTCCTGTCCAATTAATACTTGCCTCTGTCTTTGCTTTTTTTTTTAATGTTTATTTATTTTTGAGAGAGACAGAGACAGAGACAGAGTGTGAGCAGGGGACGGGAAGGGGCAGAGAGAGAGGGAGACACAGATTCTGAAGCAGGCTCCAGGCTCCGAGCTGTCAGCACAGAGCCTGATGTGGGGCTCGAACTCATGAACCATGAGATCATGACCTGAGCCAAAGGAGGACACTTAACTGACTGAGCCACACAGGCGCCCCAATACTTGTCTCTGTCTTTGAAAAAAGGTATAGGTACTTCTGCACCCTCCTTCTAGACTTTTTAAGCTGCAACTTTGGTTGGTTTCATCTGTATCCAGAATTGTACATCCTTACCCCACTTAGCTTATTTCATTGATAATCCCTACCCGATGCCTTTATAATACTAATTATTTTCAACCACAAAGAGGCCACATCCCTGACAACAGAGCTTGAACAAAAAGTTAAACAAATGTTTTGCTTTTCAATTTGAACAACGCAGGAAGGTTAACAGAACGAAGTTGGAAGTATCTAAGTTTTATGTGAGGCAAAGAGCATTGTGAGTAGGGGGGGAGTCCAAATCATGTGTTGGGGACTAGAAGCAAGGTATTTGGTAGAGGTGTAAATACAATCCAGGACAATTAAAAAAAAAACACAGAAATCAAATTGTGTTTTTATTATCTTCCATTGTGACAATCAGAAAGTATTTTTCCAGCTTTATTGGAGTATAATTGACATATGACAAGTACAATTGATATAACATTATTTTTTTTTTTTTTATTTTATTTTTGGGACAGAGAGAGACAAAGCATGAACGGGGGAGGGGCAGAGAGAGAGGGAGACACAGAATCGGAAAAAGGCTCCAGGCTCTGAGCCATCAGCCCAGAGCCCGACGCGGGGCTCGAACTCACGGACCGCGAGATCGTGACCTGGCTGAAGTCGGACGCTTAACCGACTGCGCCACCCAGGCGCCCCCAATTGATATAACATTATATAATTGGCATTAAACATTGTTTATACAAGGTGATGATTTGATAAACATGTACATTGTGAAATGATTACCACAGATTATTTGACACATCTCCATTACCTCAGGTAGTTACATTTTTGTGTGTTTTTTTGTTTTTTGTTTTTTGTTTTTGTTTTGTTTGTTTTTTGTTTTTTTGGGTTTTTTTTTTTTTTGTGAGAACAATTAAGATGTACCCTTTTAGCAACTTACAGGTATCCAATACATGTTGTTAACTATAGCATTAGATTTGCAGAACTTATTCATCTTATAACTGGAAATTTATATTCTTTGAGCAAAGTTTTCCCACTTCCCCCCATTTGTCTTTTCTTGTCTGACTTAGTTCACTGACCATAGTGCCCTCAAAGTTCATCCATTCTGTTGTGAATGGTGGGATTTCCTTCTTTTAAAAAAACCTGACGTGGTGCCTGAGTGGTTCAGTCCGTTGAGCTTCTGACTCTAGATTTCAGCTCAGGTCATGGTCTCATGATTCATGAGTTCAAGCCCCTTGTCAGTCTCTGGCCTGACAGCATAGGGCCTGCTTGGGATGCTCTCTCCTCTCTCTGCCCCTCCCCAGCTCTCTCTCTCTCTCTCTGTCAAAGTAAATAAATAAAAATTTTTTTAAAAAGCTGAATAGTATTCCATTGTGTATATATATATATCACGTTTCCTAAATGCATTCATCTGTAAACAGATAATTAGTTTGTTTCCATATCTTAGCTATTGTGAATGTTGCTGCAATAAACATGGGAGTACAGATACCTTTCCAAGATAGTGGTTTCATTTCCTTCAGATGTATATCTACAAATGGAAGTGCTTGATGAGGTGGATTTTCAGTGGGAATTAGATTGGGGAACAGGTGGGAGGATAATGTTGTATTTGATGCAGAATGGGAGAGTCCTTGCTTAACAATTTATGGTACTAAAATTACCTTTTAAATGGTAAAAGTAATACATTTTCATCATCCAAGAATCTGAAAATACAAATGACAGAAAAAAGCTTGAAACATCAGATTGTGTGCAGAAAAAACAGATTAAATTCTTGATGTGTTTGTTCCCAGCCCTTTTGTTTATGTATCATATATTTACCTTATAATGTCACAAAAAATGGAATAATAGGAAAAATACTATTTGATACTTTTCTTAAAATCTTAAAATATTGTGAATAACTTTCACTGTCTTTCAACACACATCTATGGTATAATTTTTCATGACTATAAAATATTCGATTGTAATAATGAAATATTTTTATGTAACCAATTCTTTATTATTGTTCAACTAAACAACCATTTATTTATATATATTTATAACAACCATATATATATATATATATATATATATATATGTTTTACTTTCAAAATTATTATACAGCAAAATTGACATTTTACCCTTTGGATTTTAGTAGATGCATAGATTTGCACAACCACCACCATAATCAGGATACAGAATCACAAAAACCGCCTCTATACCAGTTCTTTCTAATCATTCTCACCACATCCATATCCCCTGACAACCACAGACCTGTTTTCCATCACTATGGTTTTTTGCCTGTTTAAAAGTGTCAAGGTTTCTACCCCTGAAACCAATACTGCAGTGTATGCTCTCTAACTTGAATTTAAATAAATAGATTTAAAATGATAAACAAGCAAACAAATGTGTGATGTATATGGAATGTAGGTATGTAACCTTTTGAGGCTGTTTTCTCTCACTCAGCATAATGTCTTTAAGATGCATCTCAGTTGCTGTTTGTAACTTTTTTTCAACTCCTGAGTAGTATTCCATAGTATGGCTATACCACAGTGTGGCTAAGCATCCATCCATTAAAAGATACCTGGTTTCCCTCTGCCCTCATCCTGCTCCACCGTGACCCTGCAAAGCCAGTGGGTGAGCACCTCACCCCCCATGCTCCGTTCAAGCTTGACCAGCACCTGCAGCTCATACAGGGGTGCGCCTTGAGTGCCTGGCTCGGGTGACCAAGAAGGATTGTGTTTCTGGGTCCTATGGGTCTGAAACAATTGGAGAGACAGCTCATGGCAGGCTCCCGCCCCCCCCCCCCCCGCCACTATACAGATGGTAGACTGAAACACATCCCCCGTCTTCTGGTGGAAAAAAAAAAAACCCTGTCTACTTGGCCTGTAGCCTCAGCTTGAGGGTCATCAAGACTTTATCACACATCTGGAAACTGTGGAAGCGTTCTCAGGGAATGTAGGCCAGGGGACGCCATCTTTGAATTCTCACTTAGCCTCGCTATAGCTCACCAGTATTTATCTGAAGGAAAGAAAAACACTAATTTGAAAAGATATATGCACCCCTGTGTTCACTGCAGCATTATTTACAATAGCCAAGACATGGAAACACTCTAAATGTACATCAATGGATGGATGAATAAAGAAGATGTGGTCTTTATACACAATGGAATTCTACTCAGCTATTAAAAAATGAAGTCTTGCCATTTGCGAACAACACAAATGGAGCTTGAGAGTATTATGCTAAGTGAAATTAAGTCAGACAGAAAGACAAACACCACGTGATTTCACTTATCTGGAATCTGAAAACAAAACAAATGAACAAACAAAACAAAATAAAAACTGCTAGGTATAGAGAACAGACTGGTGGCTCCCAAAGGGGATAGGAGCTGGGGAATGAACCAAAGTGGTAAAGGAGATCAGGAGGTAAAAACATCTAGTTATAAATACGTAAGTCATGGGAACGTAACATATAACATTGGGACTAAAGTCAAGAATACTGTATTGTAAATATGAAAGCTGCAGAGAGAGTAAATCAAACACACAAGAAAAACTGTCGATTTGTATGGTAGCAGATGATAAATAGACTTAATGTGGTGATCGTTTCTCAATGTATACAAATGTCGACTCACTGTGCTGTCCACCTAAAACTAATATAATGTATCTCAATTATAGTTCAATAAAAAATAAGGATATAGGGGCTGTTTCCAGTTTGGGGCCATTATAATACTGCCGTGAACATTCGTGTGCAAGTTTTCTGTGGATGTGTTTTTGTTTCTCTTGGGTGTATACCTACAAACAGGATTTCTGGCTCATACGCTGGCTATGTTTACCCTTTTAAGGAACTACCGGACCATTTTCCACAGCAGCCACCTTATTTTCTCTTTCCACCAGCAGTGTATGAGAGTTCCAATTTCTTCACATCCTTATCAACATTTGTGATTGTTCATCTTTTTTTACTATAGCCATTCTAGTAGATGTGAAGGGGTATCTCATTATGGTCTTGATTTGCATTTTCCTAGTGACTAATGACGGTGAGCAACTTTTCATGTGCTATTAGCCATTTGGGTATCTTCTTTGGAGAAATGTCTGTTCTTTCATTGCCCCTTTTTATGTTCTGTATTTTCTTGCTGCGTTGTAATGGTTCTTAATATATTCTAGATACTAACCTTGATCAGATATATAATCTGTAAATATTATCATTGTCACTAATGTCTGAAAGTATGAACATTATACTTGGCATTGAGGATAAAGGGACACAAGAAACACAGTTCTTTCTCTTTAGGAGTTGAAAGGACTGGAACAGTAAAACTTGAGGATGTCTTTTCTATGGAAAGGGCCGGAGGGAAAGTGGTTAATATTTAAAAGCCTCAGGAAAGGGGAAGCTGATTGTTCAACTAACAGTGATGGGTAAATAGGGAGAAGATGGCTTGGGAAAGAAAAATTGTAAGCATTGTTCACTTTGTTTGATTTAATAATTGTCCTCTGAGGCCATTTCTTAATGGATTCGTGTCTTTTTGGAAAGTTGTGACAAATATCCTATGCAAAGATCACACTTGAGTCAAACTGTATATTTACTGTAATTTTTTATACCAGTGCTTCCCAAACTAAGTATGTGGATATGTGGCTTAAAGGATACATTATGATCTGGTGGGATGGCCTGGGTGGCTCAGTCGGTTAAGCATCTGACTTCGGCTCAGGTTATGATCTTACGTCCATGAGTTCGAGCCCTGCATCGGGCTCTGTGCTGACAGCTCAGAGCCTGGAGTCTGCTTCAGATTCTGTGTCTCCTCCTCTCTCTTCTCCTCACCCACTTGTATTCTCTCTGTCTCTTAAAAATAAATAAACATTAAAAAAATTTAAAACGTACACACACACACACACACTGGGCTCCATACTAACTTTACTAAAATATACACTTTGAGAGTAATACCTGAGAATATGCATTTTAAATCTGCTTCCTCAATGATATGGAAGTATGGCTAGATTTAACAATGACTATACAAGATGGAGAAATGCCATCAAGGTAGATTTATTCTGCAATGTGGTCTACCCAATGAAGAAGGGAAGACTGTTTCCTTCATATATTTATAAGTTCTGATAAAGAATTCAAAGGCTATTTAGCAATCTGTCAACTTACTGACTGAGTGAATAACAAACGTGGCAGAGAAGGTACAATTTAAGATCTACAATTTAGATAGACTCAAGTGCCCCTCCCATGTGTAACTGAGGCCCACGGTATGTAGAATTGTGTTGATATGGCCTTTTAGCATACTTGCATTAATAGGGACAGCTACATACACAGGCAAAGTAGGCCACTGCTTTTGTCAGATGATCTACCCTCTCACTGTTTGCTAACTGAAATTCAGCAACAGAGCTGGAGGCTTTGATTCCTTTAAAAAACACAAATAAAGGCTATCGCAAATTTTCTGATAATTCGGGTTTCTAGAAACTGGTAAAGCAGATCACATCCAGCAGCTGCTTCCCCCTTAAGCAGTTTTGGTTCCTTAACTCATGGCAATCAGTTTGGAAAGTGTGTGCCAAGTATTTGCTTATTTAACTATTCATGAAATACACATCAGATGATTTCACTTAATTTTTTTCTTTGCAGATTCAAGCTTTCATAATCAATCTCCATCACTCATCATATCAGGGTAAAGTTAAAGCTGCTATAACAAAGGACTCCCCCAGTTGAGTGGCTTACAGAAGAAAGAAATTTCTCATGTAACAACAAATCCAGATACCAGGGGTCCAGACTTGACTGGTGGACATTCAGGGACTCTGAGGTTTCTTTTTTCTTGTTTTCTTGTATATACCACCCCCTAGAATAGGGATCAGCAAATCATAGCCAGTGGGTCAAATCTGTTCCACCAACCATCTGATTTTAATAAATACACTTTTATTGGAATGCAACTATTTTCATTTGTATATGCATTGTCTATGACTGGTTTTGTGCTACGATAGACTTGAGTAGTTGCAACAAAGACCCTGTATAGTCAGTACAACTTAAAATATTTACTGTTTGGCCCTTTACAGAAAAAGTTTGCCCATCGCTACTGAAAAGAATTGCCTTTATCAGCATGGTCAAAACTGAGTCTCAGGCCTTTCATGTTAGAATTTAGGAGTAAGCAAAGACCTAACGTTGTTGTTGCCGTTTAGTATATTGGAGATCATGTGGAGGTTATACATATCTCACTAATTCACATCCCATTGACCAAAATTAGCCACATGACCCAAGGTAACTGAAGAGAGGTTTGGAAATATATGGTCTAGTTATGCTTTTTCCTATTCCACTGGGGAAATAAGATAACTGGTTTGGTTGGACAGTTAGCAGACTATCATACTTGTATTTCTGTAAACATATTTTTTGTAAACATATTAAACTTATTAAAAAGGTCGATGTAAGTAAGTATCTGCAATGATGACTTCAGCCTCAACTCTTGGCTAAATACTGATGGAAATAATCTGTTCAACAGTCTCAGAAGGACTGTGCAAATCAACTAGTGGCTTGTGGATCCTCATCTGAAAATGATCCCAAGTCTTAGAACTTTCACCACAAGGAGTTTTTCTTATAGTGATTCTCAGAGTCTCGGGAGGCATCCATATTGGTCCTTTCACTTTGAGATTCTTTTCCTTTGCACCTTTGATCAAGTCAGTACATACCTTCTCCAAAGATTTTACATTGCAGCTGGTTAGAGTAATTCTAATTCAGTGAGTTGCCACCCCTGGTTCCTCGGGTGTCTTCCCAGTGTCTTTAAAAGCCATGGCTACAGTGCGACTTCCTGACCAACTTGTTCCTCCAGGAGAGCAAACAGTGGTGAGTCGGTAGCAGGACCGTGGGGTCCCCAAAGTTCCGCTGTCGGACCTCAAAGAGCAAGAAAGGGGTAAAATAAAAGATCCTGAATCACAATGTTAACGGGAGTGTGTGCCATTGCGAACCTGATCTATTGAGTGATTTTGCAATGGAAAAGAATAGAAGAAAAGGTTGTGTACAATATCCATCATTTCTTTGTTACCTGCAGTGACACTGGCTCTTGTGTGGTGGTGTGCTGAACTCGTACACTTGTAGGGGAGTAGCAGGAGATTAAAAGCCAAAGCAAGGGTCTCAATAAGTACAGGGCTGGTTGGGGCACCTGGGAGTCTCAGTCAGTTGAGCCTCTGACTTTGGCTTGGGTCATGATCTCTGGTTTGCGAGTTCGAGCCCTACGTTGGGCTCCTGTCAGCCCAGAGCCCATTTCAAATCCTCTGTCCCCGTCTCTCTGCCCCTCCCCAACTTGTGCTCTCCCCCTAAAAATAAAAAAAAAATATATGTATATATGTGTGTGTGTATATATATATGCATACACACACACACACACACATATATATATATATATATATATATATATATATATATATATATTCTCCTTTGCCATCCCAGATCTTAATCAGAATCCCCAGGAGAGGGGATTATCTAGGTTTAAAAAAAAATTACAAGTACAGGACTGGTGTAATATGAATATGAGGATGAAGAGTAGAGGATTAGAAAAGGATCCAGGAATCAAAAAGGCTACAATATGTATGTAGCATTATCAGTTAAATCTGTAAAATGAGGATAATAATAAGCTAGTGTTTATGGTTGTTGTGATGTTTAAATTAGGCGATGCATATGTAAATATGTTAAGCAAGGGGGCTGACAAGGGTTTAGTATTTAAAAGTGTGAGTGACTGTTATTAGGCAGTGAGGTGCAAAGCTGCAAAAAGGGGAAATTTACAATTATGAATCATCTACTTTGTGTCAGGAGTTGTGATAGGCAGTTTACTTGTGTTATCTCAATGAATACACCATACACTGGGGATACATATGTTTTTTAGCACTTTTAAATTCTTTTCAGTCATTTTCGCCTCTGTATGAGTGTCATAAAATATTTTAATGGGACAAGTGTAGAAACTAGAGAGCCCAGAGTAAGAAAGGGAGCATGAGTGAAGGGAAGGAGAGAGATCAGATGAGGAGGCGAGAGCCAATTACATTATTTTGCCAAGGGCCGGAAGTGATGTTCTACTTTAATAGTATGAATGAACTCACAATTACTAATGTTGAAGACAAAATAAACTTTATATTAGAAGTCAAATAAAAAAAAACCGTATAAACGTTTTCTTAAATGACATGATTTCTGAAAATTAGTGTCGTGTTTGTTTGTTTGTTTGTATTATAAGGAAGGAGTATTGATCTTCTAGCTTGGTTTTGGTTATTTATTCTTATTAACGTTACCTGAATAACATATCTGTATGATGATTAAAATCATCTTTTGCAATTAATGTATTATTGCAGTTCATCAAATATTTGGCATTAAGAATATTGACATTTCACGTTCAGCTTTCATCATCTTTGAGAAGATTGATGGTAATAAAAAAATCCTCATTGATTTTTACTTTTGAAGTCTTCACTCTATATTACTATGTGATTGCCCAGAGAAAGGAAGCCTGCCTTCAAACATTTATTTTTAGAATGTAATAAAGTATAGCTACAGGAAAGACTTTTTGTGTAGAAAGAGCCAAATATATAGTGGAAAACGTAGTGGTATATTTAAAATACCTTTACCAAAGTTTAATTATTTGAAGGAAAAATAATACTAGGATTATGCAAAATTTTCCTGACAGTTAAATATGATTTATTAAATAAGCCGGTATCTTGCATCATTAACGAAATCAATGACTCTTCGTGCTAACTCAGGCAGTGAGTGATAATTACTTATGCTTGGAAAAATATCATATTTGCATGAAAAATTTACCTGAAGAGGGTGGACATTCAGTAAATCTATCAAAATATATCAAAATATCAGGCTGTCTGTGATAGCCAGCCTCACAAATGGCCACTGGTGACGATCCCTGATTCCTGGTACTCACAGACTTGTACAGTTTCCTGTCATACTGTACCAGGTTTAGACTTTGTGGCCTACAGCATATGGCAGAAATGATGTTATATCACTTCAGATATTAAGCTGTACAAGACTGTGGCTTCCTTGGTGTTCTCTCTATCTGAGCTCACATACTCTGGACAAAAGCCAAGTCATGGGCAAGCCTATGGAGAAGCCCACATGGCAAAGAACTGAGGCGTCCTTCCAATACTCACATGAGTGTGATTGTCAGTGAATACTTTAGTCCCTTTAGAAAGTGCATCCCAGCACTGGGTGTTGTATGGAAACCAATTTGACAATAAATTTCATATATTGAAAAAATAAAAAAAATTTGAAAAAAATTAAAAAAAAAAAAAAGAAAAAAAAAGAAAGTGCATCCCTTGTCATAACTTGACCTCTGCCTTATGGGAGAGCCTGAGCCCGAACCACCCAGCTATGCTGATCCCAGATTCCTGATTCTCAGAAACTGTGTGCGATAATAAATGTTTTAAGCTGCTCAATGCTAGAGTAATTTGTTACACAACAATATGTGATCAATATAAGTATCATGCCTTCAGAAATGTTAAAGAATTTTTTTAGAAAAGGAAGAAAACATTTGATACATATTTAAACATATACCACTTATAGCTTACGTTTAGCTGGTCTGCTGGGCAAGCCTAATATTTTGGTGATGATTGTTTACTATGTCACTTATTGCTTACTATGTGCCAGACCATATACTGGGCATTTTATATACGTTATCTCATTTAATTATCACAAAAATCTTGTAATGCAGTATTATCTTCAATTTATAGGTAAGGAAAATGGGGCTAAAATTGCTTAAGCCACCTGCCAATAGTCGCATACTTAAGTCGTACAGCTGGGACTCAATCCCTGTTCTCTTTGATTCCAAAGTCTGCCCCTAACAAGTACGTAAAAGAAGCTCGCCAGATGAGTGTCTATAGTGTGGTTGGGGGAGATCCTCCTGCACCCCAAATCGTCACCTACCCACCTACCCCGGTGTTTTCCAAACTTGTTTTTATTAAGACTCCCAGTATAGTTTACATCGTGTCCAGTGTTCTCTCTCTCTCTCTCTCTCTCTCTCTCTCTCTCTCTCACACACACACACACACACACACCTGAAATAAACACTTGATAAAATAATACCTCCCCTTATGTACTCTGATATTTTCCACCCTAGTCTATTTTAATCAGTTGGATTATAACACGGCTGGTCTCAATTTCTTAAATATCAAAACTTAAAAAATTTCATTTCTGGCTGACGCTTGGAAACTTTTCTCCAAGGATAAATTCTTATGTTTAAAGAAGGCTGTTTTAAATGTTTATTTACTTTGGAGAAAGAGAGAGACACAGCACAAGTGCGGGAAGGGCAGAGAGAGAGAGGGAGAGACACCAAATCTGAGGTAGACTCCAGGGTCCGAGCTGAGCTGTCAGCACAGAGCCCGACATGGGGCTTGAACCCACGGACCGTGAGATCATGACTTGAGCCGAAGTGGGATGCTTAACTGACTGAGCCACGCGGACCCCCCAAGAATGCTTTTTGTTAAACTGCAGATGTGACATAAAGCTGCGCATAAATATTCACTTTGCGTTACAAGTTAAATCCATTCATTTGAAAGGTAGGTACATATGCTGGTGCGATATTGAAAACTTTTTAAAAATGTAAATGCCTTTAGGTGAGGCCTGTTTTCTCTAGTTTATCACAAGCCCCACAAACCCTATTGCTTAACATCCATACATTTTCCTCATTTCTACGATCTCTTAGATACCTGAAGGCACTTAATCTTTCAGCCTCTGTTACCTTGTTTTGGAGCAGTGGTTACCCAGGTAGGCAGTCTCATTCCTAGGGGGTGTTTTAGAAATGGAGGGAATGGCATTTGATGGGTGGGGACTGGGGATTTATTGTATTGCCCTGCGAACGGAGGGTAAGCCTACCCAATGAAGATTTTCCCTGTATCTCATATGACTTTCAAACGTCCTCAGACATTCATGCAGGGAAGTTTATTTATTTGTTTTGAAGTTTATTTATTTGAAAATTTTTAATTTATTTTGAGAAAGAGACAGAGACAGTGTGAGTGGGGGAGGGGTAGAGAGAGACAGAGAGAGAATCCCAAGCAGGTTCCTCACTGTTGGCACAGAGCCCAACGCAAGGCTCAAACTCACAAACCGTGAGATCATGACCTGAGCCGAAACCAAGAGCTGGTCGCTTAAACGACTGAGCCACCCAGGCGCCCCTCTTTTATGTTTTAGTTCATGCGTTCTATCGGTATTTTGAAATTTTCTGTGTAGACAAGTTGTATTATTTATGGGTTTCATGAAGAGAGCATTACAAAACATTTAAGACCAAGAGGCGTTGGTCTGATAGAGGCAAAAAAACACAAATCTATACCTATGCAACAGTGTTACTTGAGGAGTTATTTAAATATACAGGTTTGTAGGCCTCAACTAAGGCCTGCTGAATTAGAACCTGTGAGGGCTAGGCCCGGCAATTCACCCTTCTAATAAACTCCTGCCATGATTCTGACATTCTTCTGCCTTTACACTCTTGGAATCTTAATCCTACCTTCATCTCTTCTTAGGAAAGGAAATAAATTATTCCTTCCTGCTTTTATTCTAAATATCTCTCCACTGGTTCCTTTATCTCTGTCTACACGTGTGCTTGAAGAGTCAGTGGCTTAAAGAAGTCCTTATTTGACCCCATTTTCTTCCTAAAACTATGCTTTATCATTCACATTTAACTTCCTGAATGAATGTCTTGAAAGAGTTGTTTATCATCTCTTATCTCCACTAATATTTCTCTGTTCTCAACGACTTGTAATACGTCTTCTGTCCTCACCACTTTAATGAAACTATCTTTCAAACCGTTCTGACAATACAATTACATTTTCTTGGTTCTCATGCTGCTCAGTTTCTTTGCTGAACTCCTCCTGCTCGAAAATTTTCTTGGTTTCTAGAACACTGGGCTCTCCTAATTCTCCTCCTACCTCTGTGATAAACACTGGTAAAGTTTCCTTTTCTGACTCATCTTGTATCCACTCATTATAGCTTCTTTCAAAGATTCAGTCCCCAGATCAGTTTTCTATACATATATGTCCCCCATGATGTGTTACTGGCCATTTGTTTTTAGGGCCCAGGCGTATATTTTCACTTGCCTTCTGGAAATTTATTTATACGCAATGTATCTTCTAGATATCTCAGTTGTATGCATTTGAAATTGAACTCATCTTTCCCCACAAAGCAGCCACAGTTCCTTTCTCTTAGGTTAGCTAATGTCAACACCAGATTACTCAGACTTGAAACTTCCATCAAGGTAAACAACTCTTTCTCATCCTTCATGTATAACATGCTAACAAATTCTACTCATTCGTCTTCTACATCTCCTTTACGTCTTTTAAATTTCTACTGTATCTGCCATCATTTCAAGCTTTTGTAACACTTCCACTTTGACTCTGGTCTCTTAACTAGTCTCCCTTCTTCAAAACTCTCTTGTTTCCAAGCCTAAATGTCCATCAACTGATGGATAGATAAAGAAATTGTAGTTTATATACACAATGGAATACTACGTGGCAATGAGAAAGAATGAAATCTGGCCTTTGGTAGCAACGTGGATGGAACTGGAGAGTGTGATGCTAAGTGAAATAAGTCATACAGACGAAGACAGATACCATGTGTTTTCACTCTTATGTAGATCCTGAGAAACTTAACAGAAGACCATAGGGGAGGGAAAGGAAAAAAAAGTTAGGGAGGGAGCCAAGACATAAGAGACTCTTAAAAACTGAGAACAAACTGAGGGTTGATGGGGTGGGGGAGGGAGCGGAAAGTGGGTGATGGGCATTGAGGAGGGCACCTGTTGGGATGAGCACTGGGGGTTGTATGGAAACCAGGTTGACAATAAATTTCATATTAAAAAAAAACACCTCTCCTGCTCCCATCTATACCTCAGCATCTAATTACTTGGCCTCCATACCCAGGCTGGCAGTGTTTTGTTTTGTTTTTGTATAATGATTATGTATTTTCAGAGAGAGATACCAAGTAAGGGAGGGACAGAGACAGGGGGAGAGAGAGAATCCCAAGCAGGCTCTGCACTGCCAGCGCAGAGCCCAAAGGGCTCGACCTCTCAAACTGCAAGATCATGAGCTGAGCCCAAATCAAGAGTCAGACGCTCAACCTACTGAGCCACCCAGACACCCCCAGGCTATCAACATTTGACTTCACCATTCATTGCATGACCTTGAACAAGTTACTTAACCTCTGTCTGTGCTTTAATTTCCTTTATAAAATAAAGCCAACAAGAGTATCTGCCACATACAATATTTTGATGATGAAAAGAGATGTTGTATTTATAGTGCTCCAAAAAGCACCTGAAACAGGCTAAGAACTCATTAACTATCCACTGTTATTAACTCTTTGACTCACTAGCATTTTTACCCAGCTTTATATTTTCCATTGAAAAGTCCTTAGTGTACTCTTAGAAGTCTTTGCAATTGTAACCAACGTTAATTATTTAGGGTCATTTGATACGATGTTTTGCATAAATTAAGCATGAGGAAATAGATTGCCTTTCTTTGCTCCCTTTGGAGTATTTTGATAAACTATATCATAATGTAAACTATATCATAACATAAATTACTCTCTGTTCAGGTCAGAACATGTTAATTATTCCTATATTATAATATTATTTGTATTTATGGGATCATTTATAGGTCATCTGTGAAATCTGACTGATTGATGTGAGCTCACACTTCTGAGTAAGGAACAGAGTACTTCATGAAGTCCATAAACATTTCTTCGATGTGTACTCTCAGTTTTGCCTTATATGTTGTGCTTTTTGCTCTCAGCTAATGGGATTGCTTCTTGGGAAGCAAAGGGAAAAAAATGTAACTATAATCCAGAACTGTGGTGCTGGCTTTGAGAATGATGTTCCAGGAAAAATCCTATATCCAGTAGGTTAGGGAAGTCTGGTTTTTTGGAGGGGGTGTGAATATTTACATAAGCTCTTTATAGTGTGCTTCTCTTCTACGTTGAGTTCTCTGACCATTTGATATGTATTTTATGCAGTGCAAGTTGACTTTTTCAGGCTAAGTCCATCGCTTTTCTCTGATGAGGTTTGAGTTTTATATTCAGGATGGATGGATTCCCACTTCTACCCTCACACTCTTGTCCTGGACAAACTATGGGTTTTAAGTAGATCGAAGTTAGGTGTGAGTTCACAGAGCTCATGCCCGGTATAGCTGGCCCCATGATCCATTTAGTGTTCAAACGTGGCTACGAGCAAGAGGCAAAATACAATGCATTCGCCGTGTTGCCCTTCACAGTGTTAAAAATAAGACAACAGGCCCAAAATGGAATCACTTATGCTAAGCCTTATGTCACCAAACCTAGACTTAATTGCAGTTTCAGCTCCTCCATAACTAGAATCTCAAACCAGTCAGTCAAGAATCTCCTGATCAGCACCAGTTAGGTAATCTGCTTGACAGACCCCTCCCATCCCCTAAAGGAAAGCGATCTTGCAATAACCAACCCACGTTTTTTTGCCCAGTAGAACTTCCTTTTGGCTGCTCCCTTCTGCCTATAAATGTTTTTCATTTTGTACAGTTCCTCAGAGCTTCTTTATATCTGCTAGATTAGAGGCTGATTGATTCATGAATCATTGAATAAATCTAGTAAGATCTTTAAAATTTACTCAGTTGAGTTTTGTTTTGTTAACAACAATTTTAAGAGTATTTTCACAAACAGGCCAGCAGGGAAAAAAAATGGAGAGTTGAGAGGAATGAAAGACAAAGGGCTGGAGAGAGATCAGCAGATGGAGAAGAGGGCAAGGGTATATTGCAGAAGAAACTTCTCAGCCTCCTCAGCTGGGCCTTGGAAAATCTGTTGTTTTACGTGTCTCCATACAAGAGGATGTGGTCTGATCCTAGGTATAGGCTCCCTTCAACCACTGAGGGCACGTTTGAAAAACAGTTAACTTCTTAATGCAGCACAAGAGATCTTTAAAATTACTATACTCTTGACTTTACTTGGAATCTTTTCTCCCGAATACATATTCCTTACCCCTCACCCCTACTTCAGTTCCTTCCTTTTTTTTTTCTTGTTACTCACTCCCCTGACCTGCTGCTAAAGAAGCTATGATCTTTCCTCATTAATAGCTGCTAAGGCAGGAGACAGGGAAGCAGTTGGTGGGGGCCTACCTATACGGTGCTTAGAGGTCAAAATATGAATATCATGGGAAAAAATGACGACAGACTAGTAAATGAGCATGAAGTGTTGCCCCTTATGTATTAGGACTATATTTTAAAAAGACCTTCTTCAACTTCCCCATACATCATTTTCCTTCCACAACTTGTTTGTTGCTCACCAGCAACCCCTCACTAAGCTGGTTGACCACCCATCTCCTATCTTGCCCTTTTATAATCTACCTGGCCCTTCCTCTGCATAGTCATTCCCTTGGAAATTATACTTTTACATCATTGAAGCTAATGGAAAAGCAGAATGATTACATTGCCTTTGACTGATGAGGCAGTCATATGAGGTAAATCCAATTGGCAAGTAGACAGAATGTTGAAGCATTTATTTATGAAGAGAAATGTACAGGGCACCTGGGTGGCTCAGTCGGTTGAGCATCCAACTTGTGATTTCAGCTCAGGTTGTGATCTCATGGTTCAATGGGATCCAGCCCTGCATCTGGCTCCATGCTAACGGTGCAGAGCCTGCTTGGGATTCTCTCTCTCTCTCCTCTCTCTCTGCTTCTCCCCTGCCCCCTGCTCATGCTCTCTGTCTCTAAATAAATAAATAAACCTTTTTTTTTTTTTAAAAAAAGAAGGGATATGTAAAACATTGTGTACTATGGAGTACTAATTCATTGTATTACGCTTTACAGCAACTCCTCCCAAAACTGAAGACGTGGCCTATCACAAAAAGTTGATTGTCTAGTTGGTGCAATTGAACATAAACAATGGGAAGCACTTTAAGAATGAAATATCAGCAACTGTAGGTTGATTTTGTAATAAATGTTCTCCCTCAAAAAGGTGGGCCACTCTTTGGGGTCAGTGAAGGAAGATATCTGATGGGTACTGGTTATACTTTGAAGAGGCATCACATGGAATTGGATGAATTTAGAGAGAAAAGAACAGAGAGCTTAGGACTGAACCATGGTGAATTCCAAAAGTCAATGGGTAAATTTCGATTTGGATTCAATACCATTCAGTGATTGGTCACTGTGTGCTAGGCTTGGTATTTTTACGTATGTGATCTCATGTCATTGTCATCACAGCTTTGTGATGATATTGATGCTCAGAAGGATTGGACGATCACACAGTTGGAAATTGATAGGTTAGATTCCAACACTTGACAGTTTCTTCTAAATCCAGTGATTTTTCCAGTGAAAAAGAAAGGAAACCTGGGAAATAAACAGAGAAATAAAATCTTGAATGGTAGACCAGACAATGCAGAGAAGAGTGAAGGAATCTGAGAAGTGACCATTGAATTTAGCTAAGAAACATGTTTTGTTTTGTTTTGTTTTAAGTGAGGAATCCAAATGGAAGCAAGCTAATGGGTACTTGCTGGCTCTCACATGGGGAGAGTGCTTTGTTGAAACTTCAGGAACATTTCTGCGTTATTTGCATTAAGAAGGATTAAATACAAATGATTCAGGCTACAGTGTTTGCTTTGGTAGGTTATGATTAGTGTCTTTCTCCAATAAAGATGTGTGTAAATTGAATTCACAGTAATGTGACTTCTATTTGCAATGTACGTTGCCATTGCATTCTGACAACTTGAGATCTGTCATGAGGAAAGAAAGAAAATAATTAGTAATCAGCAGTGGGAGTTTAATATTTTAATTCTCCAGCTGTTGTGCAAAATGTCTTTGTGTATGTAGATTCAATTAGTCATAAAGTAGGGAATCAGAATAATGCAGCTACATTATACAGCCTTTGAATATGCACTGTAGGTAGAAATGGATCGGTTCTTTAATTTATTGCCACTATTTAGGGGGAACACAGAAAAAATCTTTCAAACAAAAGATTCTTCATATTGACAAGGGAACATTAAGAGAAACCTTGTGGCCGTGGTAGAACTATAGAATATATTGAAATTATAGGATATAAATTGAGATAATGACAAAGGAAATATTGGAACGTGACTATTTACAATTTAAAAATAAACATAAACAAATCAAAACACTTGCCCATCTAAATGAACCATGAGCAAAATTTCAGAACTAATGACAATCTGGGGCAAAATTTTCACAACTGTATGGCGGACAAAGGGCTGATGCATTTAATATGTAAAGAACTTTTGCAGATCAGTGACAATGAAAAACCATTTTTCATACTAGACATGTTTATCCATATAAAGAACTCACCAGTAGAAAGTACAAACAACCTAATAATTAAATGGGCAGAAGACTCCAACTAGCACATCACTGAAGAAGATATATGGAGAGCAGTTAAGCACGTGAAAAAAAATACTCAACATCATTAGTCACTAAGGAAACGTGTGCAAACCACAATGAGATACCACTACATACATGTTAGAATGGCTACACTTTATTTTTTTTTTTAATTTTTTTTTTAACGTTTATTTATTTTTGGGACAGAGAGAGACAGAGCATGAATGGGGGAGGGGCAGAGAGAGAGGGAGACACACAGAATCGGAAGCAGGCTCCAGGCTCTGAGCCATCAGCCCAGAGCCTGACGCGGGGCTCGAACTCACGGACCGCGAGATAGTGACCTGAGCTGAAGTCAGACGCTTAACCGACTGAGCCACCCAGGCGCCCCAGAATGGCTACACTTTAAAAGACTCATTATATCAAGCATTGGCAAGGATGTGGGGTGGGGAACCTGGATATTTGCACACTGCTGAAGAGAATGCAAAATTGTACAGGCACTGGGAACAAGTTTGCCACTTCTCGTAAAAGTTAAACGTATACACCTATCATGATCTAGCCGTTCTACTCACAAGTATTTACCTAAGAGAAATAAAAGCTTATCCCCCTGTAATTACCTGTACATGAATATCCACAGCAGTTTTATAGGTGATTTGCAAAAATGGGAAACAACTCAACTGTTCACCAACAGGTGAATGAAAGAACAAACTATGGTACATTCCCTGTTGATACATGCAGCAACATGAATGAATCACTAGGCTAAATGAATAAAGTAAAAAAAAGAGCTCATACTGTACAATTCCATTTATATAAAATTCTAGAAAATGAACACAAATTTATAGGTACAAAGCACAGATCATCGGTGCTTGGTGGGAAGCATTGGAGGGGGGCGCATAAGAAAGGGATAACAAAGAGAAGGAAACAATTGAGGGAGGCAGATGTGTTCATTGGCTCGATCGGAGTGCTGGCGTAGATATGTCAAAATTCATCAAATTGTGCCTCCTAACCATGAAATTTATTGTATGCCAGTTATAGTTTAATATAGCTGTTTAAAAAAAGGATAAAAAAGTGTGGCCTGACGAGAGTTCACCCCCACTGGGGACCAGGACCTCACACCGTGTAGAACCTAGAATCGTGAAGATGGAAAGCACAAAGTCCTCCTCATTGGAAGTGATGATAGCAGGACCACTCCTGCTTTGAACCCCTGTCTTTTTGGACTCACGTAGCCGTCCTCTTGAGGACAGAATGCCACAGAGGTCTCTAATTTAATACATTCCCTACTTCTTGGAAGATGGCACTCCTTTGCAGAGCATTGCATCCGGGCTTTTGCTTTAGCTGTGCCCTTAAAAGACTATTCCAGTGCTCTATAAAGCCAGTTCCCTCTGGATGGTGTAGAAATAAAAATTAATAAATATGTCTATGCCTCATAACAAATAAAACCATGTTAAGCTACATTTGACAGACTTAAAATGATAAATAAGGGGCGCCTGGGTGGCGCAGTCGGTTAAGCGTCCGACTTCAGCCAGGTCACGATCTCGCGGTCCGTGAGTTCGAGCCCCGCGTCAGGCTCTGGGCTGATGGCCCAGAGCCTGGAGCCTGCTTCCGATTCTGAGTCTCCCTCTCTCTCTGCCCCTCCCCCGTTCATGCTCTGTCTGTCTCTGTCTCAAAAATAAATAAATGTTAAAAAAAAATGTATGATGAATACTCATCGGAACCTAAAGTCAATCACTATTTTTAGGTTTCTCTTGAATGCTTTGACTCTGATCACTTTATCTCCATCTTACATGTTTCTACTGTCCGGTATTTAAGTTTTACCTTATTTTTCTTTTTACTCCCTGGATAAGATCCTGCTATTTTTTTTATTCAGTTAACATTTGTTATAATTATACAAATCCTTATTCTTTTCTCATCATTCCTTTCTGTGTCTTGAGCCTTCCTTCTGGAAATCGTCCTTTTCTTTATTCCTGAAGTACATTCTTTAAAATTCCCTTTTCATGGTCTGTTTTATGCAAATGTTCTCCGTTTCTGTTTTTCAGAAAAGTGAAGTAAAAAAAAAAAAAGGGGGGGGTGGTGTGAATAGGGCAGGGGGAAAGAGAGAGAATCTTCAGCAGAATCCATGCTCAATGGGGAACCCAACGTGGGGCTCAATCCCACGACCCTGGGATCAAAATCAAGAATCAGATGCTCAACCACTCCACCTAAGTGCCCTTCAGAAAAGTAACTTTTAAATGGGAGCTAATCTGAATATCAGATAATAAATTAAGAGTTTATTCTGTCAGCATTTTGAAGTTATTGTTACCCTGTCATGTTTGCTGTTACTGGTCTGGTGAAGTCTGTGAATTTAATAGCCATTCATTCAAAGTACTTTGTCTTTCCTCTTCCATCTTTTTGGTTGCATGTTGGTTGGCATTATATTTCCAGGTTTCTAAACTTGTCTTTTAATAATTTTCAGTCTCTTTGTCTTTCTGAACTGCACTTTTGGGTAGTTATTTTTCAAATCTAACGGTTCTCCGATCTGCCCTTTATTAGTGTCTATCAAGTTGCTTTGCCTATTTATTGAGATTTAATGTTTTAGCTCACCTTTTCTCATTCTAGTTGTTTTATTTGGTTTTGGAATATAGCTGGCCTTTAAAAATAATGCCATTTTCCTCAAGTTTTGATTATTATTATTTATTTCTCAAATGTGTTTTCTCTATTTTCAATGCTGTGTCCATTAATTTCCATATTTCATGTCCTTAAGGATCTAATTCTATTGTGTCTTTTATCTGCTTACTGCGGTGGCTAATTTGATTGCCTTATAGTTTGGGGTTGTGTGGTCACGTGCATGGGGCAGGTCCACGGTTCCTTCTTTCACAGAAATTTGTATTTGTTTCTGCTAGTCACATCAGGGCCCTACTGATTGAGGGCCACGTTAAGTTAATTTCTTAGCGTGGGGCTTTCGGGATCATGCAAAAAGTGACAATTTAGCCACAAACTTGTTTTACAGGCCTGCGGTTTTGAGTTCTCAGAGGAAGTATTTTTCCATCAAGAGGCTAAGTGGGAACAGACAAGAATTCTTTTCAGTGGGTGGATTTTTTCCAGTCTGCCATTTCACTGAGGTGTGGAACTTTGAGATTCCTAGTTTTATGTGGTGTCTCGATTCCCACTATCCACTTTATATAAACTTCTTTTTCTACTTGGCTGTTAAGCCACATGTTTTGGGTTTTTTTATATTAATAAATCTGAGCTGCTGCAATTTCATAATCGGCTTATCTCATATTTCCATGTGCGTGCGTGTGCGTGTGCATGTGTTTATCTCTTTTTCTCCTTCCCCCAATCCTTCTCACTCCCTTCCTCCATCGCTCTAACGTTTGCTCTATTTCTTGGGATTATATACATGAATATTTTTAACTTTATAGTTTGATCAGCTATGAATTTAATAGCATGCTTATTATATTTTTTAATCCAGAATTTCTTGGAGTTTTTAATGGATTTTTTCAAGATGTCCAATCTGCTCTATTTCTAGGAACAGAAGTTGACACGCATGACCTTTTAAAATAAAAAAGTAATAACATTAATTAACAGCATATATACTAACTCAATGTTATGAGTGAAGCAAATTTTTCTCGACTTCAATCTATATGGTAATAACACCAGGCAGTGGTAGAGGGGAAACTTTTTCAAAGCATTTTCATATTTTATCTAAATTTGACTCTCCCATAACATTTGTAAGGTTGAATATCTGTACCAGAGAGGTGAAGTTACTTGTTAAGGTCATATAGCAAGTTAGGAGGAACTCAGACCATTAGACGCTAAGACCATTGCACTCTTATCTGTGGACAGATTGTGCTCAAAGTATGAATGTTTGTCTCTGCGCTGACAAAACCTTTGATGTCAGAAATCCAGAGAGTTACACATAAATCTTCCTATTGAAAGCACATCTTGAACTCCAAAGTTTGTGCTTCGGGATTGGGAGATAGAAGAGAAACTATGCTGGAGGCCCTGGCTACAGCTCCCTCTGGGTTATGAAGGCAGAACAATTTGTTTATACTTCTCTTTTGGTAGGCATCATGTTATAGCCTATATTATCATTACTTATCTAAACAAATAAAACGGGGAAGTGTAAAGCAGCAATTGTCCTTCTGTCCCTAAGAACTTTAATCGACAAAATCACCCGGGCTTAGCCTTGTGTCCCCGCTTTTCAATATGCAGAGGTATCTTTAGGCCAACCATTCAGTCACTGGTGAAATTCTGCACAGCCTGCTATGCAGATGGGTGTTTCTTTGAATATAATCCCGAAGGAATGGTGTTTCGTTTTTATCTGAAAATGTAACCTCCCTTGGAAGGTAAGCTGACGCAAACACAGCTGGGCAAGACCAGAGATATGTTTTGTCGGTAAACAGCATGAACTGGTTACAAACTAAACAAATCTATGTAGGTGGCGCCTAGAAGCTTATTTGCTTGAGACTTGCCAGCTTATCTTGTCCGTGCTTGTAGGAGAGGCATCAGAACAGAATCCTCCCTATGAAAATGGATGAGGGGATTGGAAAATATTCCTGAAGGTGAGTGGGAGGGAGAGGCCTGAGTTGTAGGGAAGGAAGGAATGAAGACTAAGCTATGACGTTTTTATTTTCCTTTAGTTTGCTGGAATGGGGATAGAGGTACAAAGTCCTGCCAAATGAGTTTATGTCTCTTTAATTGAGAAGCCATTGAGTATGTAAAAGTGGCAAATATGGATTGCATTACTGTAATGGTTTAAATTTTTTTAATGTTTATTTTTGACAGAGAGAAAGAGAGAGAGAGCGAGTGAGCGCAGGGAATGGGCAGAGAGAGAGGGAGATTCAGAATTTGAAGCAGGCTCCAGGCTCCAAGCTCTCAGCACAGAGCCCCATGCGGGACTTGAACTCCCGAACCGTGAGAGCATGACCTGAGCCGAAGTGGGACGCTCAGCCGACTGAGCCACCCAGGCACACAAACTATGTGCTTTAGGCAGTATGTTCTCTGGATCTTAAACACTGAATTTGGGCACAAGGCTCAATATATTGTTGCTAAGTATATAATATAGCAATAATAATATAGTGACAACTAATATTTACTGAGCACTTACTAGGTGAAAGCCACTGTTCTGATTCCTTTACATATGTTAACTAAGTTAATTTTCAGAACCACTATTAGGTAATACTGGTGTTTATATTAGTATCCGTATTTCACAGATGAGGAAATGGGGTCTCAGGTTAAGTAACTTGCCAAGGTTACCAATCTAGAAAACAAAGCTAGAATTTGAGCTCAGATATCTGTTTTCTGTGCTCTTTGTCACCTCCATTTCTTCAGAATTCTCATCTTAACCTTCTCCTTGTTGGGACACCTGGCCGGCTCAGTCAGTAGAGCCTGTGACTCTGAAGCTCAGGGTCATGAGTTCAAGCCCTACGTTGGATGTGGAGCCTACTTTAAAAAAATATGGTAACCTAACCTTCTCCTTACTCTCACATGAAATCTCTGCTGCTTCTGTAGGTAGAGGTGCTATGGTGCCCATTTAATGGGGATTAAATGCAAACTGGCTTTAGAACGCTCTTGGGAAGTGCCAGTAACCAAAAAGCAGTTTCCACGTTCTGGGTGAGTTTCAACTGTTCCTCAAAAAATCCGTCAAAAATAGCTAATAATTACAGATCCTGGGAGATGACACTTGTACCATAAGAGCCTGGTGATGTAAGTTATCTTGGTTCAGTTGAACTTTATCCGCATTTGCCTGAAAGAAAAGGACACAGGAGGCATCAGCACTTTTCCAGTGCAAGGCTCTGAGTTTAGGAAGTTCTTTCATCACTTAGATCTTTCTTTTGGTCCTTCATTCAGCGAATATTTGTCAAGTACCTACTATTTTCCAGGCACTAAGATAGGCACTGAGGGCATTTCGGTAGGCACAGACAGGTCTGTCACATCCTGTCGTAGCATCTGTAGTCAAACACGGGAGGCAGACAATCTAACAACCCCACCGACACGTGTGTAATTATAAACCGAGACATGCGTCACGAAGGAAAAGAATTTGGGACTGTAGGGGAGATACTATCATGGAGAGGATATGGCCTCATCTGGAGGCTTACGAAGCACATCTCTAAGGAGATGACATTCCAGGTGGAGAAAGCGGCATGCAAAGGCCCTGTTACCCTCGTGGTTAGAGCTTAGAATGAGAAATAAATGATTTATTCATAGAACGACGACTCTGCTGATGACTGTATACTGTTCGTAATTTTCATAGTTAGACATGCTCTTCTAGCTTCTTGTTGGCAAAGAAAACACAACTTTCTTTTGGTAACCGGTAAGGTCACTTTTTATTTTGGTAAGATCCTCAGATTCACATAACTGGAGACACAGTTCTCTCTTGTACCTCTCTCAGTAGTTATTTGTTATTTTTTTCTGGCTCCGCTCTCTCTACCCAATACTTCAGTGTTATTGCTTTCCAGCTCATCATCCTCATGCTTTATTCTTTCTTACATGTGTATTCTCTCGGGGTAATCCTGTCTACTTCTATGGAACCCATAGGAATCTGTATTTTTCTCCAGCAACCTCCTTTGTCCGGAGTCCGAAATCTTTGTACCCAGCAATGTGATCTCTCTCCCTGATTTCCTGCAGATGTTTCATATCTAATATGGTTGAAAGTGAGACCATTGTCCCATTTTTCCTCCCTTCAATTCAATCCCTACCATAAATCCACAGTGATCTTTGTAAAATACAAGTCTGGTTTTTTTTTTTTTTTTAATATTTATTTATTTTTGAGACAGAGAGAGACAGAGCATGAACAGGGGAGGGGCAGAGAGAGAGGGAGACACAGAATCCGAAACGGGCTCCAGGCTCCGAGCTGTCAGCACAGAGCCCGACGCGGGGCTCGAACTCGCGGACCGTGAGATCATGACCCGAGCCGAAGTCGGCCGCTCAACCGACTGAGCCACCCAGATGCCCCCAAGTCTGGTTGTTAATCATGTCTCTGGTGGAAAGACTGCAGGGATTGCCCTTGCTGTCCTAAGTATCTTATAGTTGCAACGTAGTTTCATCTCTACCCCTTCCCCATACCAAACTGCTCTCCAACCCCCAAACCTATCTGAATGAAGTCTTTGCATGGGCTGCTCTCTCTACCTGGAATGCCTTTTTCCCAGTTTTCTTTTTCTGCTTACATTTCACCTTATTATGTAACTTTTACTTGGCTCCTCTAGGGGGAAATAGTTGGTTTATTTCTGATATGTTTGGGCTTTCATGGCACGTGGTACCTATCTCTGTTGTAGTATGTGGACATAAACATATTATGTAAATTCAGCATGAGATCTCTTTCAGTAGACTATGTGCTCAGACAGGAATAGGATCTCTTTTTAATTAATTAACTTCAGTTCAAGTTAGTTCATATCCCGTGTAGTATTGGTTTCAGGAGTAGAATTTAGTGATCCGTCACTTACATATAACACCCAGTGCTCACCCCAACAAGTTCCCTCCTTGATGCCCATCACCCATTTAGCCCATCCCCCCACCCAACACCCCTCCAGCAACGCTCAGTTTGTTGTCTGTATTTAAGAGTCATTTGGGGCGCCTGGGTGGCTCAGTCAGTTAAGTGTCTGACTTCGGCCCGGGTCGTGATCTCACGGTTTGTGGGTTCGAGCCCCACATCGGGCTCTGTGCTGACAGCTCAGAGCCGGGAACCTGTGTCAGCTTCTGTGACTCCCTCTCTCTCTGCCCCTCCCCTGCTCATGCTCTGTCTCTCTCTGTCTCTCAAAAGTAAATAAATGTTGGAAACAATTTTTTAAAAAGACTCATTTATGGTTTGCCTCCCTGTCTGTTTTTATCTTATTTTTCCTTCCCTTCCCCTGTGTTCATCTGTTGTGTTTCTTAAATTCCACATACGAGTGAAATCATATATTTGTCTTTCTCTGACTGACTTATTTCATTTAGCATAATACACTCTAGTTCCATCCATCCACCTTGTTGCAAATAGCAAGATTTCATTCTTTTTTGATTGCCAAGTAATATTCCATTGTATATATAAACCACATCTTCTTTATCCATTCATCAGTCAATGGACATTTGAGATCTTTCCATAATTTGACTATTGTTGGTTGCAATGCTATAAACTTTGGGGTGCCTGTGCCCCTTCAAATCAGCATTTTTGTATCCTTTGGCTAAATTCCTAGTAGTGCAATTGCCGGATCATAGGGTAGTTCTATTTTTAATTTTTTGAAGAACCTCCCCAGTGGCTGCACCAGTTTGCCTTCACACCAACAGTGTAAAAGTGTTCCCCTTTCTCCGCATCCTCGCCAACATGCGAGTTTCCTCACCGTTAATGTTAAGTTATTTCCTGAGGGTTAATTTTAGCCATTCTGACAGGTATTAGGTGGTATCTCATTGTGGTTTTTGTACGATAGGCCCACAGCTAATATCATCCTCAATGGGGAAAAACTGAGAGCTTTCCCCTTCAGGTCTGGAACACGACAGGGATGTCCACTCTCACCAGTGTTGTTCAACACAGTACCGGAAGTCCTACCTTCAGCAATCAGACAACGAAAAGAAAAGGCATACAAATTGGCAGAGAAGAAGTCAAACTTTCTCTCTTTGCAGATGACATGATACTCTACATGGGAATCCTGAAAGCCTCCACCAAAAAACTGCTAGAACTGATATGTGAATTCAGCAGTCACAGGACATAAAATCAATGTACAGAGCCCGGTTGCATTTCTGCACACCAATAACGAAGCAGCAGAAAGAGAAATCAAGGAATTGATCCCATTTATAATTGCACCCAAAACCATAAGATACCTAGAAATAAGTGTAACCAAAGAGGTAAAAGATCTATATGCTGAAAGCTTATGAATGAAATGGAAGAGAACATGAAGAAATGGAAAAAAGATTCCATGCTCCTGGATAGGCACACCAAATATTGTTGAAATGTCAATACTACCCAAAGTAACCTACGTATTCAATGCAATCCCTATCAAAATAACACCAGCATTCTCCACAGAGCTAGAACGAACAATTCTAAAATTTGTATGGAACCAGAAAAGACCTCAAATAGCCAAAGTGACGTTGAAAAAGAAAACCAAAGCTGGAGACGTCATCTGGACTTCAAACTGTATCACATAGCTGTAATCAGGAATAGAATCTTCTATGCAATGTGCAAAATAAAGCAGTCTTTAATACATATTTGATGTAGAAATAAATCTGGGGACTCCAGGAGAGGCCAAATATAAAGCATTAATTAATGGCCATAGGCTGAGAATTGAGAATTTTGCCTTACTACGTCATTTACTTAGACATTTAATGCATCTTGATGAGCAAGAATTAACCATAATTACATGAAGTATGTTTCCATCTTCAAGTCATGGATGATCCATTGTCTCTGATTAATGACTCTTACAACCTGTAATTAAAAAAGAGTAGCCCATCATTCAAAGTGATTTCTCGAGTCACTTTTTTTTTTCTTTTGTCTGACGTCTAATAAGAGATAATCTGCAGTAGAGTATAGTGGTCTTGATTTTCTGAGACTTTGCCAGTTTATTAGAGAGTTAAAAATCTATAAGGCATGTAGGTTCTTTGGGGTTCATAGTGAAAAGCAGAGATTTTTTTCCCAAGGAAATGAACACATACACACGTTATTTTGAATGGAATTATCAATTGACCTGTTTTTTTTTAAATATTTCTATACCAAGTATTTTAAACAAAAGCAAATTTATTTAAAAAGGTGCTTAGGTGCATATATTATAAAGAGATCAGACATTTACAGAAAATGTGGGAACATAAATCTACTTTTATATTAAATTTAAAGGGAATATATCTGAAAATTGTATTCAAAAGACTCAAACTCCACAGTAAAAAGAAAAATGAATGTTACATACACTGAGATGAGCCTGTTGTATAAAATAGGTGTTGAAGAATACAACCAACACTTATTTTAAGGCTATCTTTGAATGAGGTGCTGTAATCTTCAGTATATCTTAAACTCCATTTGGGAAAAACGGTGCTTTCTGACAATAATTTAAAACCCTTTGGCCAGCATGTTGATAGTGCTTATCTACATACATAGATACAGTAGAAAGTTTTCTGCCAAAATTAATCTAAATACTAACCAGACTACAATGGATTGGCTTAGTGTTTTCATTCCCCCGACTCTGTTATTCTGAGAGGGAATAAGGGTGATTTGGCTTTTCTAAGCACTGGTGATTTTGGCATTTTAAATAATTGCCTTGCATTCATTCATTATAAACAGAAAGAGCAATGGAAAAGTAAAGGCAAGACAACCTGATGAGTGTTCTTAAATATTGTTGCACATTACAATCATCAGGAGAACTTGTTGACAATGAGAACCCTAAAGCCCTCCCTAAGATTGTGCTTCTGTGGTTCTGGAATAGGGCACAGGAATAAGAATTTTTAATCAGCCTTCAGGAGATTCACATGCTCCAATTTCAGAAACATTGCCCTGTTATCTGTCCCATCAAATTTCTCCTTAGTTTTTCAAATGATCTTCACCTTCTGCAGTACCAAGATTTTGTAAAGTTATTCATTCATTAGACCTCCAATGCCTTCCATCTCACGTTACTACCTGGTAGAGTAGAATTCCTATTTATCCCTCAAGACCCCATTCATAGGTGACTTTCTCTTCAGAGCCTTTACTCAGCACTTTGTATGTATTTCTGTTTTAATGCTTATACAATGTATTACATCTACATATATTCATTGCATTGATTGATATGATAAATTTATATATACAAAATAATATGTACATACATATATATTAACAATATAGCCATAACTTTATTAATGATAGAAACAGTACAAATTTCAAACCAAGCTGCAGTCATTCTTTTGAAACACCAAAAAAGGGTCCTCCTTTTCAGACGGTTACATTGTTAATTCCATAATAGCATTTACAATATCATTACTGTTGTTCTTCAGGGCTCGAACTGCCTTTGCTCTTAATACATTTGCTTGCGACATGACCAGTTCTATGTCCTTAACCTCTACACCTGTTTCATCAACCTCTTCCTCTTCACTCTCTTCTTGTACAGTTGGAGTCTGTGTGTTTTCTTGAGTGTTTGAGACAGCTTCACCTTGAACTTTGAATTTCTCAGCAGCTGCTAGTTGTGCCTGCTGAGATAAATCCTCGATCTTGGCTTCCCCCCAAACTATGTAGGTATCTGAAGCTGGGCTCTTGTGGACATCTGGTTTTGTGATGACAAAGAGGATAGTGACTCTTGTAACCCCTGTAACCTGTCGAAGACCTAGTTTGGACATAGCCTTCCGTGCCTTCTTTTCACTCCGGCTCTGTTTTGCTTTACTGACTGGTTTTTCATCGATTTCAGCTGCGTCTGCCAGCTGGGCTTGTTGGGTGGTTGCCCGTATGGAATCCTGTTCCTCAAGCTCTGGTACTGATTCATCACTGTCGGATTCTGTTCCAGACCCTGTCTCAGCCTGGGGCTGTGGCAACTCCTGCTCTGTAGCAGGCACGGTTTCTGGGGCTTCACCAGGCATTTTGTGCAGGGAACGCGGAACCAAGATGGCGGCAGAAAGAGAGCCCATTGAATTTCTTTTAAGGAGGGAGGCTATGTTTTAGTTTTTATGTATCAAATATAAGAGCTAAGGACAGAGCCTAGTATAAAACAGGTAGTACTCAGACATTAGCATGCACAAGAATTATCTAATATGTTTGTTCAAATTTTTTTAATGTTTATTTATTTTTGACAGAGAGAGACAGAGCATGAGCATGGGAGGGCAGAGAGAGAGGGAGACAGAATCTGAAGCAGGCTTCAGGCTCTGTGCTGTCAGCACAGAGCCCGATGTGGGGCGCGAACCCACAGACCGTGATATCATGACCTGAGCTGAACTCGGACGCTCAACCGACTGAGCAACCCAGGTGACCCTAAGAAGTTTGTTTAAAATGGAGATACCTAGCATGCCCACCACCCCCATTCCCAAATCCCAGATTCTCATTCAATAGATCTGAAGATGATACTAGGAATTCACATTTTTATAAACTCTCCAAACATTTCATATCCTGAAAAATTCTGAATACCAAGGGGACATCAACTAGCCTTTAGGCTAGTTCTATTTATCCCATTCACTCTCTAATATGATAAAATTTTCTCAAGCATTCTAGTATATTTTGGACACTCCAGCGACTATATTCAGGCCCATCTGAATAGTGGTCAGAAGCGATGTAGGCAGTTTTACATAGGGTCAGAGTGTTTACAAATGATACGGCTCATGAGGCAACTTCGATGAATTTCACTGAGGATTTTCTTTATGGAGAGGGCATATCAAGAGTAAAAGTACACGTGAAAAGATGTCCAACATCACTCATCATCGGGGAAGTGCAAATCAAAACCACAATGAGATATCAGCTCATATCTATCAGAATGGCTAAAATCAAAAAATCAAGAAACAACAAGTGTTGGCGAGGATGTGGAGAAAAAGGAACCCCTGTGCACTGTTGGTGGGAATGCAAACTGGTGCAACCACTGTGGAAGACAGTATGAAGGTACCTCAAAAAATTAAAAATAGAACTACCCTATGGTCCAGTAATCACACTACTGAGTGTTTATCCAAAGAATATGAAAACACCTATTCAAAGGGATACATGCACCCCTATGTTTATTGCAGCATTATTTACAATAGCCAAATTACGGAAACAGCCCAACTGTTCCGTATTCATTCATAGATGAATGAATAAAGATGTAGTATGTATATACAATGGAATATTATTCTGTCACAAAAAATGAAACCTTCTTATTTACAATAGCATGAATGGATCTAGAGAGTATAATGCTAAGTGAAATAAGTCAGAGAAAGATAAATACCGTATGATTTCGCCCATGTGGAATTTAAGAAACAAAACATATAAACAAAGCTAAAAAAAAAAAAAAACAAAGAGACAAACCAGAAAACTATAGAGAACAGATGATCATCAGAGGGAAGGCAGGTGGGGGGGGATGGGAGAAATAGGTAAAGGGATTAAGAGTACACTTATGATGAGCACTGAGTGATATGTAGAATAGCTGAATTGCTATATCACCTGAAACTAATATAATATTGTATGTTAACTACACTGGAGTTAAAATTTAAAGAAATAAAGAAGAGTAAATAAAAGTCCATAATTACTTTACAAAAAATGAAAAGAATTCTTGGGGCTACTGGGTGGTTGAGGCAGTTAAGTGTCTGACTTGGGCTCAGGTCATGGTCTCACAGTTTGTGAGTTTGAGCCCCACATCAGGGTCTGGGCTGACAGCTCAGAGCCTGGAGCCTGCTTTGGATTCTGTGTCTCCCCCTCTCTCTCTCTTCCCCTCCCCTGCTCATGCTCTGTCCGTCTCTCTCTCTCTCTCTCTCTCTCTCTCAAAAATAAACAAACGTTAAAAATGTTTAAAAAATGTACAGTTTATATCTTGTCATTTATATCTCAATAAACTTTTAAAAAACATTAGACCTTTTTTTTCTTCAAATAAACTCTTACTGGAAGTCCAATAAATATAACAGAAAACAGAGAAAAGGACTCCTACCGTCTTATTTCTGAAGAGATGCATGGAACTGTAATTTGCAAGCCTCTGTTCTACAACCTCTGACTTCCAGAAATATACTTGGATGTGTAAATAGATACAATATTTTACTTTAATTGGAAACCTCTTATCCAGAAGTCTTGGGTTGCCAGTAGTCTTTAGATACAATTGGGATAAAATCTGAACCATTCAGAAATTCTCTGAAAATGAGCTATTTGGATACTTGAATTTACCTTGTATGTTAGACGCGTCTCTTCACAAATTATTTTTTTAATATTAAAAATGTTTTAATAATATCTGACTCACTTTTCCATCACCTTAAAGAGAGTAAACATACCCTTTTATGTGGTCTGCCTTTTATTAATGATTCAGGGCTTATTAGCAAAGAGCTTACATTATGCTGGGATGTAGTGATAGTCTCTGGACTTCGTTAAATGTGCATCCATATTTGCTCCAGTAATAAGTGGATTAAGACAAGAGCAAAGTTTATTTTTTTTTCTTTTTATGGAGAGAAATGTTGGTTACATCTGCCACTTCTGTATTCTGTCTGTTCCTTCTTGCAGAGAGTGACTTCCAGGATCAGCATACCTTCCTTCGTAATATATAGACTTAAACCAGTAAAGCACTCAACCAAGGTTGTTAGCATTGTATGTAGACATGGACTGTTAATATAGTACTGGAGACTTTCCCCTTGAATAAAATACACAATTTTTAGTGCACGGACTGTTTTCACTGAGTGAAGTAATTCATTTTTTATCCTCTGGTTCTCGGCTCTGAAATGGATCATTTGGTTTGCTGCAGAACTCAGTTCCAAACAGGTGAGATACTATATCGTATTACATTTTCAAACACCTGCAACAGAAAGGCTATAGAATAGGCCTTTCACCACCAGAGTCCTTGCTGAAAATCTTTATCACCTCAATTGTCGGTAAAAGTCAGGACCTTTTTGGGGGGAATCTGACAAGTGGACAATACCACTCTGAGGAAATATGTCTGATGGATTTCTTGCTCCTGCTAGTTGTCAAGCTAGCAGGTGGTGCTGTTAGTTGATTTCTTGGTCAGTAAAAAATGTCCCCTGTTTCTCCTCTAATATTAAGTATCTATCATCTGTTAGAAAAAAGAGATGAACAAAATATGGAGGCTTCCTAAAGTTTTGAAATAGATTAGTTTCCTCTTCGTCAAATTTCCTTTTTCAAAATAAATCTGACCTTTTTTTTTTTTTCAAAGTCATTCTTTCTGTTCCTCAGTTCTAAAGGGAGCTTTGGAAAACACTGACAGTAGAATCAGTAGCGGAATTCAGCGACTCATTTGGGAAAATGCCATTTTTTTTAATATTGAGGAATCAGAGAGGCTTATTTTTGAGAATAGTTGCGAAACCTTGTAGGCCCGTGAGAAGATTATAAATACAGACTATAGTGATCAATTTTTATGCTCTTCCTTCCTTCCACAGTCTACTAACAGAAGTCCTGTTGAGTGCTGAAAAGCCTAAGAACTTAGTATTTGCCCTGATAAATTCACTGTGGCCTAGGGTTTGGCCAACAGAAATTTGATTGTCTTAGTATACCAAGAGTAGTTATTTCCTTTTGTGGGGAGGGGAAGGGATGAGAAGAGAAAGCTTGGAGTTACAGGAACCAAGTGAGCAAAATGGATGTATGAAACACAATGTCTATTTACTCTGAAGGAAAAAAAAAAAAAATCCAGAAAGCTAGAATGCTCGTATCCCCAGATCTAGGTAGTTTCTCCCTGTCGTGAAGACAAATTGTCACATTGAAATTTTTTTTGAATGAGTGTGGAATCAGAACAAGAGGAGTGCCACAGAAAACTCTCTTCCCCAGATAATATTTGGGTAGGCACTACCACACCCAGCGTTCTGGGCTTTACCGATTCTGTAATTTCAGCTGACTTTTCTGAGCACCCAGTCTCTCTTTAAATAGAACACTGAACACTTCATTAAGTTTCCAAGCAAGATAAAATTCAGTTAATTATGTTTCCATTTAAGTTAATTAAAATTTCCTTCCTGTCTTGCCTCTTTTGGTCATCTTGATTAGAGTTTTTGGTGTCTCTAAACTTTTCTGAACCATCCAGCTGCACATAATCCCTTATTTATTTTCCAAGGTGTTTATTTATATAATATTAGTGGATTTTACTGAATTATGTTTCTTTTTTTTTTATTATATGAAATTTATTGTCAAATTGGTTTCCATACAACACCCAGTGTGAATTATGTTTCAAAGGACTTATTTTCTTATTTTCCTTTTTTTTTTTTCTATTTCTTGTTCGTCACCTCACAGTCACCACTGATACTAAAAATGACAAGTATATGGTGTTCCCCCAAATCTATAATAGCTGTACGTTTCATCTGTCAAATTTTAAGAGTTTGACTTATTTTTATCAGCTGGATGATACCTTCAAAATGAGTTCATATTGAAAACCTACCTGAATATATTATTGGTTCATCACCGTAATTGACAACACACTGTGGAGAATGCGTGCTATTAATTTTTGAAAGTTACAAAGTAACTCTCATAGAATGTAATAGGATATAAGGAAAATCTCAAGATACCACTATTTGTTATGGAAAAGATTTTTGTATAGGACATATCTCTCTTTGACTCTTTTTAATTAAATATAGTTACTTAAATATCCAAATGACTTATATCCAAGTGACTCATTCTATGGAAGTCTTCCTTCTATGAATAATTTCCAGCATGTACTCTAGATACAGAATACCAAGGTATCTTATTGTGTTATGATTATCAACTGTCAGTTAACAACATCCGTGGTCAATTTTGTATACATTACTAGTTCCTCTCAATTATACCTAATATGCCACTGAAAAGTCTCTCTTCTTCATTAGTTGGTGTGTGTTTGAGGAAAGGTAAACTAGTTTTAGTATTACCCTAAGTAAATATATTCTTAGAATGTCCATTCAAAGGGACCTTGGAGTACTTGAGTCCTTGATAATTACTCTGTATAGTATGAACGAATTACCTTTACATCATTGTCTATTAAGTAATAACACAGTCTTTGTTTAAACACATTCAATGAAGAGGGATGCCTGGGTGGCTCAGTAGGTTAAGTGTCTGACTTCTGCTCAGGTCATGATCTCGTGGTTCATGATTTCCATCCCTGCATCAGGCTCTGTGTTGACAACTCAAGCCTGGAGCCTGCTTTGGATTCTGTGTCTCCCTCTCTCTCTGCCCCTCCCCAACTCGCTCTCTCAACCTCTCTTTCTCTGTCCAAAATGAATAAACATTAAAAACTTAAAAAAAAACACATTCAATGATGAGAAACATCATCCCTCATAATGTCACCCATTCTACATGTTTAATTGTCAAAAGTTCTATTTCTGTTTGGCTAAAAATATACTTCTTTTAAATTTCATCTGTTGGTTCTAATTCTGTAGTCTAGAGCAGTATAGAAATAACATCCAGTGAAGTGTTTATATCCTAGAAAGTGTTTATATCCTAGAACTCCCGAATATCCTAGAAATTAAGAATGCAACATTTTGAGCAACTGAATACATTAATTTCAAAACCCAATAAATAATACTTGCAGCAATTTGGTGGTTTGGACAACTGGAACCACTAATGTTTTCAAAAAACTAAAGCATATAGATATATACATAAAAGCAGTAATAGAAATATATGTGATAGTAGCAATAATATGGAGAAATATATATACATGGTCCGTGACCTATATAGGAAGAAGAGTGAAAATGGGACTCCATCAGGGCAAGATGAAACCAGGTAAGACTATCCTACAAATATAATAATATAATATTCAAGAATTATTAGAACTATTAGATATCACTAATACCTAATTATTTAATTTTGTGGGTGAAAGTTCTATGGACCAAAGAAGCAGAGTGGCATATCCAGTGACTCTCAGCATATGACAGAATTTGAACTACAATCCAGGGCTGGGAAGTTTCATATGGAAGGGAATTTAGGCATAAGGACATGCTTTACCGCAGAGGTTGTGCAGTTATGTAAAAAAAAGTGCAGAGGGGCACCTGGGTGACTCAGTCAGTTAAACATCTGACTTCAGCTCAGGTCATGATCTTGTGGTCTGTGGGTTCGAGCCCCACATCAGGCTCTGTGCTGGCAGCTCAGTGCCTGGAGCCTGTATCTGATTCTGTGTCTCCCTCTCTCTCTCTGCCCCTCTCCTGCTCACTCTCTGTCTCTCTCTCTCAAAAATAAATAATAAAACATTAAAATTTTTTTAAAAAGTGCAGAGAACAACAATTTACCGAACTCAGGAAGAAAGCATAATGTAGGTTGCAGCAGCAAGGAAGAGTATCAGGTAAAGAGTGTTGGGGTTGATGTCTCCCCAAACAAGAATTTATATTTGTTGTTAGAGATATCAGGAACTACTATAAAGATTACTAAGAACTTTGTATGCAAGTAAAGTTAAGTTAACAGCTTAAAATATGCTGCTATAAGATATTTGATGTAAGTCTCTTGATAACCACAAAGAAAACACTTACGGAAGTAACACAAAAGAAAAAGAGACAGGCATCAAAATCCATCATTCAAAAACAAAAGAAATGCAAAGGAAGACCACAAGAGTGAAAAAGAGGAACAAAGAATTACAGGCAAACAGAAAATAGTTTAAAAAATGGCAATAGTAAGTTCTTCCCTCTTAATTTAAATGTAGATGCAATGAACTCCCCAATAAAAAGATAGAGTGCTTGAATGAATAAACAACCAAGATCCAATTGTATGTTGTCTGCAAGAAACTCATTGTAGTTTCAAAGACACATGCAGGATGAAAGTAAAGGAATGGAAGAAGATATTCCATGCAAATGGTAACCAAATGAAAGCAGAAATGGTTATATTTATATCAAAGTAGACTTTAAGTCAAAAACTTTCTCTACAAAGAAGTTCATTATGTACCGAAAGGGTCAATTCAACAGAAGATATAACAACTGTAAATACACATGTACCCAACAGTAGAGTACATAAAAATATAAAGCAAATATTGACAGATCTGAAAGGCGAAATTGACAGTAATAAATTAATAGTAGGAGATTCCAATATCCCACTTTCAATAATGGATAGTACATTCAGATAGGAAATCAACAAAGAAAAGTAGACTTGAACAACCCTATAGACCACATGGATCTCATAGACATATACAGAATATTTTACCAAACAGCAAAAGAAAACACATCTTTTCAAGTGCACACAGAACATACTCTGGGATAGATCACGTATTGCATAGCCAAACAAGTCTTACATTTAAGCAGATAGAAATCATATTAAATATCTTTTCCATCCACAATGGGATGAAACTAGAAACCAATAACAGCAGGAAAACAGGAATATTCACACAGATATAAGAACTAAATGACACACTATTGAGCAACTACTAGGTCAAAGAGAAAATCAAAGAAGAATTTAAAAAAATATCTCAAGACAAATGAGAATGAAAGCACAACTAACCAACACTTTGGGGATGTAGCAAAAACAGTAGTACTAAGTGGACATTTTACAGTGATAAATGCCTACATTTTTTTTTATAAATGCCCACATTAAAAAAGAAGAAATTAAAAATTAAGAAGCCTAAATTATAAAACAATTTAACTTTGTACTTAAGGAATTACAAAAAGAACAAGCTAAATTTAAAATTAGAAGAAGAAAGGGAATAATAAAGATCAGAAGAGAAAAAAAAGAACAGAAAAACAATAGAAAAAAGTCAACAAAATTAAGAGTTGTTTTTTTAAAGATAAAATGGACAAACTCTTTGCTAGGCTAAGAAAAAAAAGGAAAGACTCAAAATCAGAAATGAAAGTAGAGACATCATAATGTTTGCCTCTGAAATAAAGAGTTGTAAGACACTATTATGAACAATTGTATGACAACAAATTGGATAACCTAAAAGAAGTTGAGTAGTAGGCATTCACTTCCTAGAAATATACAACCTACCAAGACTAAATCAAGAAAAAATAGAAAGCCTGAGCAGATCTATAACAAACAAAGAGATTGAAGTAATAGTCAAAAATCCCTCAGCCAAAAAAAGTCCAGGACCAGGTGTCTTCATGGCTAAATTCTACCTAACATTCAAAGAGGAATTAATAATAATACTTCTAAAATTCTTCCCAAAAATAGAACTAGAGGGAATACTTCCAAACTTACTGGATGAGACCAGCATCACACTGATGCCAAAGCCAGGCAAAGCTGCCACAAGAAAAACACAGGCCAATATCTTTGATGAACATCAGTGCAAAAATATTCAATAAAATACTAGCAAACTGAATTCAGCAGTACATGAAAAATATCGTACACTATGATTAAGTGAGATTTATTCCTTGAAATCACATGATCATCTCAATAGATGCATAAAAAGCATGATACCAAATTCAACATCCATTTATGATAAAAATGCTCACCAAGATAGGTACAGAAGGAACTTAGCCTCAACACAACAAAAATCATTCATGTAAAGTCCACAGGTAACATAATCAATGGGAAAAAACTGAAAGCTTCTCCTCCAACATACAGTAAAAGGCAAGTATACCCACTCTTGCCACTTTTATTCAACAAATTACTGGAAGTATTAGCAAGAGCAATCAGCCAGAGAAGAAGGAGAAGAAAGGTGAGGAGGGAGAAGGGGAGAGAGGAGGAGGAAGGGGGGGAAGAGGAGGAGGGGAAGGCATCCAAATCAGAAAGAAGTAAGATTTTCTGTTTGCAGGTAACATGATTCTATATGTAGAAAACCCTAAAGACTACACACACACACACACACACACACACACACACACACGCACGCATATGCACATGCACACACACACCCACACAAACTTAGAATAAATGAATTCAATAAAGTCGCAGGATACAAAAACAACATACAAAAAATCAGTTTTATTTCTTTACACCAGTAGCTATGTGAAAAGGAAATTGATAAAACAATCCCATTTATGACAGCATCAACAGAAGAAAATACTGGGGAATAAATTTAACCAAGGAAGTGAAAAATCTGGCCACTGAAAACATGACATTAATGAACAAATTGAAGAACACACAAATAAATGAGAAGATACCCCATATTCGTGCATTGAAAGAATTAATATTGTTAAAATGTACATATAACCCAAGCTATATACAGATTCAACACAATCCCTATCAAAATTCCAATGGAATTTTTCACGGAAATAGAAACATCAATTATAAAATTCATATGGAATCACAAGACACCGTAAATAGTCAAAACAATCTTAGGGAAGAACAAATAAAGTTGTAGGCATTACATTTCCTGATTTGAAATTATTTATACAAAGCTATAGTAATCAGAATAGTATGGTACTGGCATGAAAACAGATGTATAGATCAATGCAACAAAATAGTCCAGAAAGAAACCCAAGTGTATACAGTAAACTAATTTTTGGCAAAGACATCAAGAACACACAATGGAGAAAGGATAGTCTTTTCTTTTTTTTTTTTTTTTTAACGTTTATTTATTTTTGAGACAGAGAGAGACAGAGCATGAATGGGGGAGGGTCAGAGAGAGGGAGACACAGAATCGGAAACAGGCTCCAGGCTCCGAGCTATCAGCACAGAGCCTGACGCGGGGCTCGAACTCACGAACCGCGAGATCATGACCTGAGCGGAAGTCGGCCGCTTAACCGACTGAGCCACCCAGGCGCCCCAAGGATAGTCTTTTCAATAAATGGTGCTAGGAAAACTGGATTTCCACATGCAAAAGGATGAAACCAGGCCTTTATCTTACACTATATACAAAAATCAAGTCAAAATGGATTAAAGACTTACACGTAAGACCTGAGACTGTAAAACCCCTAGAAGAAAACATAGGGAAAGAACTCCTTGACATTGGCCTTGTCAATGATTCTTTGGATATGACACCCAAAGCTATAGCAACAAAAGCAAAAATAAATAAGTGGGACAACATCCAACTTAAAAGCTTTTGCACAGCAAAGGAAACAAAGTGAAAAAGCAATCTACAATTGGGAGAAACTGTTTGCAAATCTTATATCAAATAGTGGGTTAATACCCAAAATATATGAGGAATTCATACAATTCAATAGCAAACAAACAAACAAACAAAAAAACCTGATTAAAAAATTGGCAAAGGACCTGAATAAACATTTTTCCAAAGAAGACACACAAATGGCCAATGGATATATGGATATATGCAAATGTGTTCAATATCACTAATGGTCACGGAAATGCAAATGAAAACAACAGTGGTGTTGGCCCGGTTATGGAGAAATTGGAACCTTTGTATACTGTTGGTGGAAATGTAAATTAGTATAGCCATTATGAAAAAAAAGTATGGCGGTTCCTCACAAAATTCAAAATACAGCCATCATATGATCCAGCCACACATTTTGGGGTATACTTTGAAAGAAGATGAAATCACTGTCTTGAGATATCTGCACTCCCATATTCACTGTAGCATTGTTCACAATAACATGATATAGAAACAGCCTGGTGTATGTTCACAGATGAGCGAATAAAGAAAATGTATATACACACAATGGTGTAATATTCAGTCCTTAAAAAAAGGAGAAACTGGAGGGCAGTGTGAAATAAGCCAAACACAGGAAAAAAAAAAACAAAACTATATGATTTCACTTGCATGTGGAATCTAAAAAAAAAAGTCTAATTTATAGAGGCAGAGAATAGAACGCTGGTTACCAGGGGTAGGGAGGTGGGGAAAGACGTAGGTATTGTTGAAAGGGTTCAATGTTACAGTAATATAGGATGAATAAGTTCTAAAGATCTAATGTACATCATGATGACTACAATTAATAATACTGTAGTGAACAGTGAGAATTTGCTAAGAGAGTAGATCTCAGATGCTCTCACCACACAAAAAAAATGATAACTAGGAGGAGATAGATACGCTAATACGCTTGACTGTAGTTATCATTTCCCTATGTATGTGTATATCAAATCATCATGTTGTGCACCTTAAATATACACAATTTTTGTTTTAAAAAAAGGCTTATTTTTAAAAACTCTCCAGAGTCTCTACTCCTCTGGCTGGTCTATAATCCCCATTATATGCAGAGCCTTGCCCTCTGCTATTCCTATCAGCAGTTAACTACTCACACCAGGAGGGCTTCTTAGACCTGGAGCAAAGGACAGACACCAAATTCTATACAAAGGAACAGAAATCCTCTTAACCCTTTTTATGTTAAAAATGGGGTTGCAAGTGCAGATAACCTATAGAGGACAGACAGATAAAATAAAGCTGGCAATAATAAAGCTCTAGTCAATCGCTGCCATGTATGAATGTATATTCAGTGTTGCCATGTATTCCAGCTTTTCAGAAAAGATAGAAATCGTGACTTTTATGTGACCATCCAGGTTATTCAATGTTGACAACTCATTTTGAAAACAAAACCCAAACCAAACCAACAAACAAAAAAACACCCCAAACACGGTGTGAAGCCAAACAAAATATGTCTGCGAGCTGGATTTAGCATGTGGGTAGCAAGTTTGTGACCCATGACATAAAGGACACAAGGAGGCAATTTCCTAGATACCCAAGAACAGGAAACCAAAATACAGTTTTGCCACGTGGGGATTGAAAATGGAAAGTTACAAACTAAAGATACTCTTTCTGTCTTTTATGGAGTCAAATGATCTGTTGTCTACATATCAGCTCTGTTCCCCAGTGTTGCACAGCAAACTTGATATTCTTCTGTTACTAATGACTTCTTTGATCTCATGTGACTTTGGTTTGTCATCATACCTACTCTGGCCTTAAGTAGCCAGTCCATGAACATGGGAGGTGTTTCCATTTATCGAAGCCTTCTTTCATTTCTTTCTGCAATGTTTTGTAGTTCTCAGTGTGTAAGTCTTGTCCCTCCTTGTTTAAACTTATTCCTAAGTATCTTATTCTTTTTCATGCTATTATAAATGGAATTGTTTTCTTAATTCCCCTTCTGGATTTTTCATTATTCCTATATGGAGATGTGACGGATTTTTTTTTTAATTTTTTTTTTCAACGTTTATTTATTTTTGGGACAGAGAGAGACAGAGCATGAACGGGGGAGGGGCAGAGAGAGAGGGAGACACAGAATCGGAAACAGGCTCCAGGCTCTGAGCCATCAGCCCAGAGCCCGACGCGGGGCTCGAACTCCCGGACCGCGAGATCGTGACCTGGCTGAAGTCGGACGCTTAACTGACTGCGCCACCCAGGCACGCCGAGGTGTGACTGATTTTTGACTGTTGGTCTTGTGTCCTGCAACTTTGCTGAATTTGTTTATAGGTTTTTGGTGCATTCTTTAGAATTTTCTATATATAAGATCATGTCATCTGTGAATAGAGGTAGTTTAACTTCTTCCTTTCCAATTTGGATGCCTTTTATTTCTTTTTCTTGCCTAATTGCTCTGACTCGAAATTCTAGTACCATGTTGAAGAGACGTAGTGAAATGGGAGTTCTTCTCTTGTTCCTGATCTTAGGAACAGGATCTTTCATCATTGAGTATGACGCTAGATGTGAAGTTTTCATAAGTGCCTTTTATCAGGTTGAGGAGGTTCTCTTCTATTCCTAGTTTGTTGAATGTTTTATAACGAAAGCATGTTGTATGGCAAGAGAAAGGTTTGTCTGATGTTTTGCTCCGACACTCGATGATGGGGGTGCCACTTCTTCCCTTTCCTTCAGTGTTTATAACTCACAGGATCTGAAGTACCAGCACCTGAAGGAATAATGAAACCAGTGAATTATGGGGGAGGACGAAAAGAAGGAAGAACAAATTGGAGGTCTCCCTTCCTTGATGACCATCAGAAGTGGGCTGGATGTAGCATGATAGACGGCTGTATTGGAAATATAAATAGTATGTGGTACCATTGTTTGGACTCTGTATGTGGACATCGTTGGGGGGGGGCTATTATTTTGCTCTCCACGATTATTGGCAGCATCTGAGGAGGCTTCGTTATTTCCAACAGCAATGTATATCATTTAAAAAGTAGGGGCGCCTGGGTGGTGCAGTAGGTTAAGCGTCCGACTTCAGCTCAGGTCATGATCTCACGGTCCGTGAGTTTGAGCCCTGCGTCGGGCTCTGGGCTGATGGCTCAGAGCCTGGAGCCTGCTTCCGATTCTGTGTCTCCCTCTCTCTCTGCTCCTCCCCCGTTCATGCTCTGTCTCTCTCTGTCCCAAAAAATAAATAAACGTTGAAAAAAAATTTGAAAAATAAATAAAATAAAAAGTAATATGCCTCATGCCATAGCCTTCCCCAGATATCTTATTCATAAATCTATGCAAATGTAGACTTACATGTTTTGGTTTGTTCTATGACTATTTTAAGGCTTGTGCTCTAATTTCCACACTCTTTATGTATCCAGAAAGAGACAATACATCCTTTATTGGTATTTTACACCTGTCATTTGTCAATAGCTTTTAAATAAATGGTTCTATTAAATGCGGCAATGCGACAAAATCCTCAGTGATCAAAAAAAAATAAAATATAAAAAGCAAGGATTTCTACATGGTAATAAGCTGTATTTTAACAGCCCTTCCATTCATTAGTTACATAACTCAGAGGCTATAATTGCTTCTGGAGAGGTGGGGAAGAATTGGTAATCACATGGTACATAGTGCTACCACTTGTCCTACTTAATTTATTGGTGACTTAATCAGCCTGCCCATGGTAAGTTGCAGAAACCTATTGGACACCCAAATATAGGCAACCGGCATTCATAAAAGGTATCAAGGCCGAAAATATAAATTTGAGAGTCATCAGTATATGGATAGCTGTTACTCTGCAATCTCAGAAACTTACCAGGTACTGGTACCTGTTCATGGGAGGCAGGGAGAAACCAAAGAAAGAGGCACACCTCTCCAGATTGATAGGTGGCAGGTTGAAGAAGCGAGGGAATTTGCATATGAGGCTTATATTAGGAGGCCACAAGACGAGTAGTTCTCTGTACCTACCTGCCAGAATATTAAGGTTCATATAGAGGCCTTAACTGGGTTTCATCACGTATACCATGCAGACGGTCTTAAAATCACCTTACTGTCGCAAGGATATGTCACTGGTCAGTTTCTAGCACGGGGAAGGCAAACAGGGCACACATTCCAAGGACAGTGAGGAGGAGGAGGAACCTCTGATTTCCTGGGACAAGCTCGTGGATCAACCAGCAGTCACGTCTTCTCAGTGACCTCCTCTGACTATAGTATAAATTCATAAGGCAGGATGATGTCCCCAAGGAGGTGAGTGAAAGGTAGAGAAGAAATAAATCTAAGGACTAAGCCCTGGGCCACTCCAATATTAGGGAGGAAACAGCAAAGGAAACAGAAAAGGTGTGGTTAGTGAGTTGGGCTGAAAACCAAGAGAGCGTGGTGGTCTGGAAACCAAGGAAAGTAACTGTTTCAAGGAGGAGGAGTGAGCAATTAACTTTCTCATATGCTGCCGATTGTTTAAGGTAACAAAGAGTGATTTTTGGATTCAGCAACACGTAATCACTGACAACTTTGACATGAACAGTTTCATTGGAATGACAAAGTCCAGTCTGAATGGTGGTGTATTAGTTTCCCAGAGATGAGATAAGAAACTGGGTGGCTTGAAACAACAGAAATGTATCCTTGCACAGTTCTGGAGGCTGGATATTTGAAATCCTAGTTGGCAAAGTTCAATTCTTCTGGGGGTTCTGAGGCAGAATCTGTTCCCTGCCTCTCTTTTAACTCTCAGTGATTACTGGCAATCCTTGGTGTTCCTTGGCTTATAGGCACACCCCTCCAATCTCTGTCTCTGTCTTCATATACTTTTTTTCCCTGTGTCTCCTGTCATTTTACCACTGTACATATGTCTCCGTGTTTCTTCTCTTCTTTCTACAAGGATGCAAGTCATATGGGATTAGGACCCACCCTAATCTAAACTCGATTACATCTGTAAAAACCCTATTTCCAAGGAGGGACACTATCACAGGTACCAGGGTTAGGACGTCAGCATTATCTTTTGGAGGAATGTGACTGAACTCATAAGGAATGAATTCGAGAAACTATAGGAAGATGAGAATCTGAAACATTAACTAGCCAGTACTTTCACAAGTAGGAATAGAGACGCAAATGGGACCAAGAGAGAATTTTTGTTGCTGTTATTCACTTTTTTTTTATTTTTTGTTTTTCGGATGGTGACAATAACATATTGAAACGTTGACGGAAATGATCTGGTAGAGTGAAAATCCAGTGATACAGAAGAGAGACGCAGTGTGAGAGAGAGAGAGAGAGGGAGAGGGAGAGAATTGCTCGGTCAATATTTTTTTTTTTAATTTTTTTTTCAACGTTTATTTATTTTTTTGGGGACAGAGAGAGACAGAGCATGAACAGGGGAGGGGCAGAGAGAGAGGGAGACACAGAATCGGAAACAGGCTCCAGGCTCTGAGCCATCAGCCCAGAGCCCGACGCGGGGCTCGAACTCACGGACCGTGAGATCGTGATCTGGCTGAAGTCGGACGCTTAACCGACTGCGCCACCCAGGCGCCCCTTTCGGTCAATATTTTTAAGTGAGACTGGATGGGATCTAGTGAATAAGTAGAGACCTTGGCTTTAGCTGGGCATGTGGACAAGTTATCCGTACTAATGGGAGGAAAGACTGACTATATGAGCCCTATAGCTGCTGCTAGGTGGGTACATTTCATATTGGACACTTGTGAAAGATCTCTCTTTGCTTCTCACTCCCCAGTGATATTCTCTCAGGTGCAACGTTGTGAATTTACTACCAATTTTAGTATTATCCTAAAATTGATTTTTTTTGTATTAGTTATCTATTGCCATGTAACAGTTTTTTTTTTTTTTTTTCCAGTTCCTGTAGGTTACAATTCTCACAAGGCTTAAGTCAAGGTGCTGGGCCAGGCTTGCGTGGGAAAAGATTTACCTACTTAGTAATATTTGGCAGGATTCCATCTTTTGCAGGTTATTGGACTGAGGGCCTCAGTTTCTCACAATCTGCTGGCTGGAACCTGCCTTCAGTTCCTTGCCATTTGCTTCGTCAAAACATATAAGCCAAGAAGACAATAGTGAGAATCTGGTGGCAAGACAAAAGTCGCCATCTTTTTTTTTTAAGTTTTTTTTTTTTATTGTTTAATGTTTACTGATTTATTTTGAGAGAGAGAGAGAGGGAGAGAGAATCCCAAGTAGGCTCCGTGGTGTCAGCGCAGAGCCCGATGTGGAGTTTGATCTCACCACCTGTGAAATCATGACCTGAGGGCAAAATCAAGAGTCGTGGCTTAACCGACCGAACCACCCACGTGCCCCCAAAATAAATGTTTTAAAGACTGAACTGATACAATGTGTATTCTCCAATAATAATACATCCGGAGCTAGATATCAACAACAGAAGGAAAACTGGAAAATTCACCAAAATGTAGAAAGTCAATAAAACACTAACGTTAGACAATGCATTGAGATAAGTGGGGGAAAAGTACAACATACCCAAACTTATGAGATCCAGTGAGGCAGTGCCCAGAGGGAGATTTATAACTGTAAATAGCACAAATCAATAACCTAACTTTACACCTTAAGGGATAAGAAAGTGAAGAGAATGTTTTCTTTCTCTCTGGATACATGATTCCATTTTAGCTTAGAAGAGAAGTTTCTTTAAAAGTTCCTATCAGGCTTTGAATACCAACTTCTAATTAAGCCAGCTTCTGACAATAGAGCCCTTTTAAAAAAAAAAAAAACCTTTGAAATATCTTAACAGATTTCAGCTAAAACAAAGAGTAAATATTCCTGACAGCATTAAATTTCTTTTTTAAAAAAATTATTTATTTTTTAATTTGCATCCAAGTTAGTTAGCATCTAGTGCAACAATGATTTCAGGAGTGGACTCCTTAATGCCCCTTACCCATTGAGCCCATCCCCCCTCCCACAACCCCTCCACTAACCCCCTGTTTGTTCACCATATTTAAGAGTCTCTTATGTTTTGTCCCCCTCCCTGTTTATATATTGTTTTTCTTCCCTTCCCTTATGTTCATCTGTTTTGTATCTTATGTCCTCATATGAGAGTCACAATCTTTTTTAACTCACTCATGGAAATGACATCCCATCACCTTTGCTCTTTTCTGTTGGTTAGAAACGCCCACAAGGGCACACATACCTGGGGGCCATCTTAAAACTCTACCTGTGATGGTTGCTTTGGTTGCTTTTGTTTCTTAATCACCCCCCTCATCTTTGTCCTCCCTTTCTGCCTAGTTTCTGGGCAATGGCCCAGTTTGCCTACAAGCTCTAAGCTGTGTTGACTATTGTACAGAGTAGTAACAGTGTTTCTTAATTCAGTTGGTCAGCAAATAAGGCCAAGTGGAAAATGTGCTGGAAACAACCTGATCAATCTAGCAGTGTACTATTTAGATTTGCTATTGTGCTACCAAAGTCTTCGAATTAGCCAAATGGGGAGATTTCCCTATGTGGTCTCTTCTACATTAATTTTTTTTCTCAAATCCTATCAATTCTATAGAATTTCTACACAAAGGTGAAGAAACACATTTTACAAATGGGATTTTCTTCCACAGGCTGACCTTGTGCCTTTCCACAAGCTAAGTTGAATAGATAAGAAGGTTAATTTTCCTTTTGCAGATAAGGAGTTTGTCACAGCAGTTTCCACGAGAAATAATGTGTTTTGACTGCCGAAAAAACTCATTCTGATCAAACTATATCTTTTAACACATCAGGACTGAGCCTCAAAGAGTTCTTAAGAATTTTATTTCCTGCAACTGCTTTTTGTCCTTTAGAGAAAAGATTTTGCTTATTATTCATTTTCATTTTCTATTATCTAAACATTAATGGTCTGTTTTTGCTTTCTTTTCCCCATACTGATAAGTAATTCAAATAAAAAGTTATTTATTGCATGTGTGGAGAAAAATAGGAATAAAATGTCAGGAAGCTTGTATCTTTTACAAATACTACCCTGTGAGGGAAATCTTGTCCTTAAACCTCAATGGTTCATTGAGTATAAAAGTACTCTCTAGTTTCCTTCAAGTTAAGCATACTGAAAATGATCTATTATTTTGCTAGAATGTTCTTGAGGGAATTCATCTTTTTTCTCATCTCCTCTTTAAATAGTGTCTTCACAATAGAAACTTTCACAGAAATGTGAATATTGTGGTCTGGTGTGTGTGTGTGTGTGTGTGTGTGTGTGTGTGTGTGTGTGTGACTTTTAGACCTCCTATTAAATTAAAAAAACAAAAGCTTTTAGCTACATTTTGTTAGACTAGGCTTCTAGAGTCAGAACTGTTGACCTTGTAACTATTTAAAATCTCTGTAGAGAACAATGAAGATACAGTAAATCTGAAGATACTGTCATAGAAAGTAAAACAAAGGCAATCTCTAATTATATATACCAGTACAGATGGTCACCAGACTCTAGCACTTAATGTGGGATCATGTTCAAGGAAAATGAGGAATTTTAAAGGTGACAACTAATGTGACTATTAGTTTTTTGCTCTTTCCATTTTTATGACATACATTAAAAGTCTAACTCAGAGAAGCCATGAATACTATCCCTTAAGAAAAAGGTAGTTTGGTAACTGTGCATTAGCTGTTTGCCCTTCTTTAAGAATTATCTAGAAGTGCCAACTAAGCCAAGAGTCAGGACCCTGGATGGTTTTGTTTGTTTGTTTGTTTGTTTGTTTGTTTATTTATTTATTTATTTATTTTTGCCTCTGCTTTAAGCTCTATCACTGAGAATTTCTGTGATAGGAATAGTTGCTTAATCTCTTTGAGCATTGTTTCTGTTATTTGATGCTGTATGATAGGTTCAGATAAGATGAGAAAGAGCTCTGAAGTTGTAAACCAGTGTGTGCTTACATATGGGACTGAGGTAAGATGACGGTAGTGGAGGATGACATAGTTGTTCAACATGGACCTGCTCAGTTACCAATAAGTCGATTTCCTTAGGAGAAAGCAAGTCACATGAAGGCAACTTGGTCTAGAACCAGAACGGGCCAGATCCAAGCTAAGAAACTTTATCACGGTGAACTTAGGACGCACACATATGTGGTCCCCAAAACATAGAGGGCTGGGTCGCCTCGGTGGCTCAGTCAGTCAAGCGTCCGACTTCAGCTCAGGTCATGATCTCATGGTTTGTGGGTACAAGCCCCACGTCGGGCTCTGTGCTGACAGTTCAGAGCCTGGAGCCTGCTTCGCATTCTGTGTCGCCCTCTCTCTCTGCCCCTCCCCTGAGACACTCTGTGTCTCAAAAAGAAATAAACATTAAAAATTAAAAAAAAAACTATAGAGGGCTGACCAAAAAATGTGTATCACATAAGACACTCTAATTGGTTTAATGAGATGAGATCTAGGTGTGGTGACAGGCTTTGAAAAATGCGGCTCAGAGACCTGTCACCTAGATTCACCAGCTGAAGTGGTCAGTTGCCTTTGCTTTTGCTTTTGTTGTTTTTAGCCTATTGTGAGTTTGTGTTTTTTAGCTTGACTGAAAAAATTCAATATAACATGTCCCTGTAATAAACTAAAGCAATATATGAATTTACTTTCCCTGAAGTCCTCCCCTCAATTCCAGATGTAACCCCCCTCAAATGTTTGTAGTATATTCTCCAGACTATGTGTTTTTATTTTTTTATCTTTGGCTTCTAAAAAAAGCCTTCTTGTTAACTGGTATGTGCTGCTGATTGCCTACTCGTTATCTGTTTTCTTTTTTCATTATCTACAGAACTTCTTAATTCTGGATAGTAAAATCTCTAGCTCAAAACAAGTTGACTTCCCAGGGCCCCTTGAAGTTAGGATTGGCTGTGTGGCCCAATTCTGTCTAAGGAGCTGTCTGTGGACCTTTTATTGGTTGGGGCTTTTGTAAAACTATAGTTTTCCTAATTAAAAGGGCCAAGACTCAATTAGCATGTGCTTTTTGCCACTCTCCGTTTTCCTTCTTCCTGCAGCCATCCAGTGAACACAAAGATGGAAGTCTGGATCCCTGATGATATTGTAAGGCTGTTACAACAGTTCTAGAATTCTTGTTACATGAAAAAAAAAAAACACTTATGTATTTAAACATGCTATTTGGATTTTCTCGGACATAAAGCGTAGCACTATCAATTGATGTAGAAACCATTTCCCACTATATGGCTTGCAAAGTTCTGGAAACTCCCCAAATGGAAACTACATGTATCTAAACCATGATGGCCTTGCCTTGATCCTTACAGGAAAGATTTTGTAACACCTGAACGATCTGTGCAAAGACGAATCTATATGGCAAGACAGGAAGGAGCTGATAGGGAGATTTGTCGTCACTCTGGGATCTCTGTGAACTGATGGGGGAGTCTTGAAGTTGTATGGTCATATTTCGGGTCACAGGCAAACCTCTGGAGGAAAGGAAGGGTGCCTTTGATGCTTCACTTCATATCAGAGCTCGTTCTTACGCTACAGTAATGCGATGAATAAATCAGTTGCAGAGTTCTACTGATGGCTAAGCTTTTCTTTCCCTTTCTTTGAGAAAGGATTTCTGGGATAGATGTCACTTAATCCATTGATAGAAATTTCTTTTGGTAGAAGTGCAGGGGTCTGTGCCACCAGGTGGAGGGGCTATTCTGGATCAGAGGGTCTTTCTGTGATGGCTAAATTCACACAGCAGCGGTGATATCTTAATTTGCCTACACCTGGTCCCGTCTTTAACAGTGTGGATGGGGAAAAGAGTTTGACTTCACTTCTTGTTGATCTGGCAGTCACTTTACGAATTTTTAAGGACTAAAACATACTTGCTAATGAGAGTGTCTCTTTTAGCCTTCAGCCTCCTAGCCTTTCCAGCCTTCATTTTCAGATAAAAGAACTTAAGTTCTGCAGATTTATGGCTTCGGACTTCTGCTGGGTCCTCAGCATTGCTTAGTAATCATAGTACTCACCCCTAGGCAACCTAATGATACTTCATGTGGCTATTCCAAGCTTTAATGACTATCTTCCATGAGCCTATATCATGTCTTCCTCCTTGCCTCATTATTTCTGACTTCAAAATATATTATAAAGCGTCAATCATTGAAACAGTATGGTACTAATGTAAAAACAGACGTAAAAACCAATGGAATGGAGAGCCCAGAAATAAATCCACACATTTGTCAGCTCATTTTCCACAAGGGTGCCAAGAACACACAATGGGAATAGGATGGATGGTCTCTTCAACAAATCACGCGGGAAAATGGAGTACCTGCATGCAGAAGAATAAAATAGGACCCTTATCTCCTACCACATTCAAAAAAGCAACTCAAAATGAATGAATTCAAGTCTAAAAAATAAGACCCGAAACTATAAAACTAGTATTAGAAAACATAGACAAAATAAAAAATGGAAAACATGATAAAACCGTAGGTAAAAGTCTTCTTGACATTTGCCTGGGCAGGTTTTTTTAATATGTGACCCCCAAAACACATTTAGCAAAAGCAAAAACAGACGGGTAGGATTGTCTCAAACCAAGAAACTCAGCACAGCAAAGGAAACAACACGGTGAAAAGACTAACTACAGAATGGGAGAAAATATTTGCAATACAAACATCTGATGAGTGGTTAATATCCAAAATACATAAGGAACTCAACAGCAAAAAAAAAAAAAAAAAAAAAAATTAAAGGCTTTAGCAACAGAGTGACATGGTCAGATTTATGTTTTAAATAGAACATGTTGTGTGGATGGTGGTGACACCAGAATGGAAAAATGGGAAATAAGTGGAGAGGCTAGTGTTAAAGTCCAAATCAGAAACGATGGTCACTTGAAACTGGGGTTGTTGAAAAGTGTTTGGATGCAGCATAGACTTCAGAGGAATAGGGAAGATGGATTGTATTTGCTGGTGGTCTGTATATGAAAATGAGAGAAAGAGACAAGTCGAGTATGTTGCCAAGGTTTTAGGCACGAGCCACTAGGTGAATGGTGGTCTCATGTAGTACGATGAAAACCGCTGCAGGAGTTACAAATTCTAGAAGGGAGTAAAAGTTCTGTTTTGCACATAGTATATTTCAGATTTCTATTAGACACCCAGGCATATACGTAGGGTATCATATGTATAGGATATAAGAATCTGGATTTCAGGAGTGCCTGGGTGGCTCAGTTGGTTGAATGTCCAACTTTGGCTCAGGTCATTACCTCATGGTTCGTGAGTTCTAGCCTCACATCGGGCTCGCTGCTGTCAGTGCAGAGCCCTCTTCAGATCCTCTGTCCCTCTCTCTCTCTGCCCTTCCCCCGCTTGCCTTCTCTTTCTCTCAAAAATAAATAAAAATTTAAAAAAAAAGAATCTGGATTTCAGAGGTAAGATTGGAGGTGATGATAAAATACTTGTGAGATACAGGCAAAGCTACCTATCAGCTGCATTTCCTTCTGTCTTTCCCTAAGTTATACCTCAGGCTGAGATCGGTGTGTATTCTTGTGAATTTTACTTTATTTGTTTTTCATTTTCCTATATAGCTATATCAATATCTTGTATTTTATTGTATGCTTTCAAAATTAAAAGATATGCCATATATGTATATTGCAATTTTCTTTTGTAACTCAATTTTGTTTTTGAAATTTACTCAGCTGATCCAAGCATCTATGTTTAATTAACTGTTCTCTAGTAATTTACTGTATGACTAAATAAGATTTTAATTATCATTTCTTCTCTTGAAAGGGCTTCTGATTTTTTTCTTAATGCAATCAGCATGGCAATGAACAGCCTTATGCATGTTTTCTTCATGTACCCACGTGCAAAAGTTACTCTCGGGAGTATAAATAGAAATGAAATTGCTGGGGTAGTAGGATAGTCACATGTTCGGCTTTATGGGATGTTTTCCGATTTATCTCCGAAACAGTGCACCAACATACATATCCTATGTCAGGACTCTAGAATTCCTTCTCACAGTATCTGGAGTTAGAATGACTGTGCTGAAGTATGAGGTTTACAGTATGTTTTGTTAGATACATTTCATCTAGTTAGAGAAAGTCTCCATGGATTTCTGATTTGCATACCTGTATTGGCAAGAGTTAATACAGAATGTTATCAAGCACATTTTCTGCATCTCTGCATGAATTCTACTTAATTATATCCATCTACTCATCCATCCACCCATCCATTCATCTAACCTATTTATTTAAGTACCTTCAGGTAGAAATCAAGGCTAGTGTTTTGCATAGATATCCCTCCTATTCTATTATCTGGAACACAGTGATTAATATAAGAATTGTTCACTAGGGGCGCCTGGGTGGCGCAGTCGGTTAAGCGTCCGACTTCAGCCAGGTCACGATCTCGCGGTCCGTGAGTTCGAGCCCCGCGTCGGGCTCTGGGCTGATGGCTCAGAGCCTGGAGCCTGTTTCCGATTCTGTGTCTCCCTCTCTCTCTGCCCCTCCCCCGTTCATGCTCTGTCTCTCTCTGTCCCAAAAATAAATAAACGTTGAAAAAAAAATTAAAAAAAAAAAAAAGAATTGTTCACTAGTTTGGTGGGTTTACCTGAAACACTGTGTGCCTTATACCTTGTGTAGAAGTTGTGATGAGTATTCTTATATGACTTATACATTTGTAATATCTTCTAGTATGTTCTTCTCTTACTTTTGAATGACATGCTTATTTTGCCTTCTTTCTTTAATTTGTGAGCAGTTTTGCCAGAGGTTTGTCTAAGTTAAGAGTTTATTCCAATGGAGCAGCTTTTGGTTTTGCTCATGCCCTCTGATTTCTTTATCTTTCCATTGCATTAATTTTGGCTTTACTTGTTATTATTTACTTATCCTTTGTGGTTATTATTTTTTGAAAAATTAAGTTGAATGATTAGCTCCCCAATATTACATTTTTGTAATATTTGATCTATTCACATATACTCAGATATGTATATTATATAATATGTATCATATCTATGAGAGTACTTGAAATGCATATATGAATTATGAGGCATGAAAAAATAAAATCATCATCTGTGGATATGCTGTCCAAACAAATAAATAGAAATAACCAATAATGCTAAAAGAAAAGTTCTATCCTGTTTTTATCCTTCATAACTCACTAAGTAATTATTAGGAAATATTTCAAACATTTAGACAAAGATATAGATTTATATATTCTTTTTTCCCCAGATTTATTGAGATATACTTGACATATTATGTAAATTGAAGGTATACGATGTGATGATTTGATACAAGTATGTATTGTGAAGTGTTTATCAAAATAAGGTTAGTTAACATATCCTTCGCCTCATATAATTACCACTTTTATTGTTATTGATATGGTGACAACATTGAAATGTTACTCTCATAGCAACATTCAAGTATACAATATGGTATTATTAACCTGTATCACTATATTAATAGCCACCGTGCTGTTCCTTAGATTCCCAGAATATCATATAACTGAGTGTTTGCACCTTTAACCAACACCTCCCCATTCGCCCTACCCCTCAGTTCCTAACCACCAACATTCTGTTGTCTGTTTCTATGAGTTTAATGTTTATAGATTCCACATGTGAGGTCAGACATTATTTGTCTTACTTATTTCATTCCATATAATGCCTTCAATGTCCATCCACACTGTTGCAGATAGCAGGATTTCCTTCTCTTCTATGGCTGAATAATATTCCTGTGTGTGTGTGTGTGTGTGTGTGTGTATGTGTGTGTACACCATGTATTTTTGATCCATTCATCCATCAACGGACTCTTAAGATGTTTTTATGTCTTAGCTATTGTGAACAGTGCTGCAGTGACTATGGGAGTGCAGATACCTCTTTGAGATAGTGATTTCCTTTGGACACATACCTAGAAGTGGAATTGCTGAGTCATATGGTAGTTCTATTTTTAATTTTTGAGGAGCTTTTTTTTAAAAAAAATTATTTTGAGAGAAAGCGAGCATGAGTGGGGGAGGGGCAGAGAGAGAGGGGAGAGAGAGAATCCTAAGCAGGCTCCACACTGTCAGTGCAAGGCCTCACACCGGGCTTAAAGTCATGAACCGTGAGATCATGATCTGAGTCAAAAGTCAGTGTTGGATGCTTAACCTACTGAGCCACCTAGGCACTCCTCGACATTTTTTATGGATGAGACTATCCATTCTTTACTGATCACTTTTGGCTCTCCTTTCAAATATTAGTTGACCATGTATACATGGGTTTATTTCTGGGCTGTTGATTCACTGTTCCTTTGGTTTACATGACTGTTTTCATGCCAGTACCATACTGTTTTGATTACTACTACTTTGTAATATGGTTTGAAATCAGGAAGTGTAATGCCTCCAGCTTTGTTTTTTCTCAAGATTTCTTTGTTTATTTGAGGTCTTTTGTACTTCCTTATGAATTTTAGTATTTTTTTTCTATTTCTGTGAAAAATGCCATCGGAATTTTGATAGAGATTGCATTGAATCTATAGAAGGCTTTGGGTAGTAGTGACATTTTAACAATATAAACTCTTCTGATCCACGCAATATCTTTCAACTTAGCTGCATCTTCTTAAATTCCTTTCATAAATGTCTTATGGTTTTTGGTGTATAGATCTTTCATTTCCTGGGATAAATTCATTTCAAAGTATGTTATCATTTTTGATGCTATTGCAAGTGGGATTATTTTCTTCATTTCATTTTCAGGTGGCTTATTATTAGAAGATAGAAAAACAACTAGTTTTTGTGTATTTATTTTGTATCCTGATACTTTATTGAATTTATTTGTTAGTTCTAAGTCTTTTGGTGGAGACTAGAATTTTCTATATATGAGATCATGACATCAGCAGATAAAGGCAATTTTACTTCGTCCTTTCTGAATTGGATGCCTTCCGTTTATTTTTCTTGCCTAATTTCTCTGGCCTGGACTTCTAGTACTATGAAATTAAAGAAAAAGCTTTTAACCTTTCACCATTGAATATGATATGAGATATAGATTTGTTACCTATGGCCTTTATTATGTTCAGGTGTGCTCCTTCTATACCACATTTGTTGAGAATTTTTATCATGATATTTTTATTATGTTGATTTTTGTCAAACGCTTTTTCTGCATATATTGAGATGATCATATGATTTTGTCTTTCATTCTGTTAATGTGGTATATCATATTTATTGATCGGTATATACTGAAACTATCTTTGAATCCCAGGGATAAATCCCACTTGATCATAGACTGTGATCCTTTTAATGCGCTGTTGAATTCAGTTTGCTAGTGTTTTGTTGACGACTTTTGTATGTATGATCATCAGAGACACTTGTCTGTAGTTTCTTTTTTTGTAGTATCCTTATATGGCAATATTTTGTGTTGCTGTGGCATGGGTTTTACTGTATCCCGTTTCATGTATAATTTATAGTTCTCTATTGAAATTTTCAGTTCAATCATTTCTTCAGCAACAAAATTTCTCCTCCGTGCTTTATCATGTTTTGTGTCTCTTTGTTGGACTTCTCACTTTGTTTTTGTGTTGGATTCCTGATTTCATTAAATGGTTTGTGTTCTCTTCTAGATCTCTGAGTATATTTAGAACAATTATTTTGAATTCTCTATTGGGCAATTCATGTATCTCCACTTTGAGGGGTCAGTTACTGGAAGTTTACCGTGTTCCTGTGATGGCATTGTTTTTCTGATTCCTTGTGATTTCTGTAGGCTTGAATAGGTATCTGTGCCTTTGAAGAAGCAGTGACTTCTTCAAAACTTTACGGACTGCCTTCAGTGAGGAAGACCTTCACCTGCAGGTGGGGGCATTCTAGACTGTGGTTTGACCCCAGGTCTACAAGTTCAGGATGCAAAGTTCAGGGGTATACGGCGGCTGGCTCTGGCTCCGGGGAATGTGATGTCTCATTGACTCAGGCTGCTGAGGTTCACGGCACTGACTATTACATGGTCTTTGGCAAGCACTCCAGGGATTCCAGTGGCTACAATGTCCACCAGGGTCCTTAACAGCTAGGTCCGGCAGCTACGGGCAGGGCAGGTCACCATGGTGGACAGAGCCAGTCATGTGCACACACTTGGCTGTGAGGCCAGCTGCAGGTGCCTGTGCCATGGCAGAGGCGGGTTGCAGACACATACAAGGCATAGCAGGGGCCAGAGCCAACTTGGCTACCCTGTTAGTTCTGGGGCCCTGGCTTTGGACGCGCACTCCCGCAGCTGCAAGGTCTTGCCTCGGGCATGTGCACAGCAATGGAGGCTAGTGACGAGATTTGGGGTGGCAGGGTGTAGGTGCATGGCTGTCAGCGTGCACTGCTGTGGCTACAGTCTGCAAACGGGCGCGCATGCTGCTGTGGAAGCTGGTGACGGGGGTCAGACCAGGAGCGTGCCGGTGCACCGCGGTGGGGTTAGCTGCAGGCGAGCCCCAGTGGTGTAGACCGGGGGGTCTAGGCTGGCATCTTGTACTCAGGCAACTGCAAAGGCCTTGGTCGGATGCTGGGCTCTGGAAGGAACAGGGTGGGAGGAGGCCGGGAGGGACCTAGGCGGCTGGTGTCTGGGAATGTGAATACCCGTGGGGTGAAAAGTGGGGAAATGCGTAGGTGGTTCCTGACAATGCGCTGGCCTTTGGTTTCTTTAGTGGAGAAAGTTGCTGGAGCCTTCCGCAGAGCGGCTCACCGGGAACTGCCCTTGCTCTTGCTGCCTGGTGATATTGGGAACCCCTTCTCCTCTTCCTTGGTCCTAGCCCTGCTGTGTGTGTCCGCTTTGTCAGTTGCTGGGTGGGGTGAAGCCAAAGCAGGCCATTTGTGTCATGCCCCAAAATACTGGCGAAGCTGGTCTCTCACCCTGTTCTTTTTTTTGTTGTTGTTTAGGGAAAGACCTACCTCGCAGTTCCCTCTTCGCGGTGAACAGTGTGGGTCTAGGAGATGAGGTGATGTGGGCCAAATCACATGATTCTTCATTCCCATTTTGTGCGGTTGTTCTCAGCTATTTTGTTCCACTGTTTTTGCTGAAGAGTCCTCCTGAGTTCTCCCAGAGCTGTTTTTATTCGTGGATAGCTCTCTTATTGCTGCGCTTTGTGGGGGAAGAGAGGCTAGGGTCTTCTACGGCACCATCTTGGTGATGTCACTCCCTCTATCCTGTTTAAAATGTACCCAAGATTCAGGGCGCCTGGGTGGCTCAATCAGTTGAGCGTCTGACTTCGGCTCAGGTCATGATCTCGTGGTTTGTGGGATCGAGCCCCGCGTCGGGCTCCGTGCTGACAGCTTGGAGCCTGGAGCCTGCTTCCGATTCTGTGTCTCCCTCTCTCTCTGCGCCACCCCCCCACCCCCCACCACTCACACCCTGTCTCTCTCTCTCTCCTTCAAAAATAAATAAACATGAAAATGTACCCAAGTTCCATCCAGGTATGGTGGGGCCCATTGAAAATACAGTTTATTACTCACAGTTCCCAAGAGGAAGGCAGCATGCCATGCTCCACAGGGTCACAAGAGAGAACCCTGGGGTGGGTCATGGGCAGAGAGAGACAGTGAGGAGAATTGTGGGAAAACCTTTATGGTGGTTTTCTTGGGAAGGAATGGGCAAGACACTGTAAGTGGGCTGACCAGATTTAGGATTGGATGGTTTGAGTACTTTCAGTGTGCTTAGGGATGTAGGAGCTGCCCTAGTTGTCTCATACCTGAGCCCAGATTGAGTAGGGCAGGAGGTTTGTGTCCCACAAGTGCTCCCACATGATAAAGGAGACATTTGGTGCGGTGGGGGATGGGCTTTGGGCTCTGGATTGGTTTGTTTCTTTTTTTAAAAAATTTTTTTTAACGTTTTTTAATTTATTTTTGAGACAGGGAGAGACAGAGCATGAACGGGGGAGGGGCAGAGAGAGCGGGAGACACAGAATCGGAAACGGGCTCCAGGCTCTGAGCCATCAGCCCAGAGCCCGACGCGGGGCTCGAACTCACGGACCGCGAGATCGTGACCTGGCTGAAGTCGGACGCTTAACCGACTGCGCCACCCAGGCGCCCCCTTGTTTCTCTATGAAAGCCATGTTAACTGTGTGGTTGCTACCATAGGAATCTGCTCCCTCAGGGAAAGGTACTTCCTCTCCACTCAGCAAGGCCCTATGATGACAAACTGTCAGATACAGAAACTAAAAACCATGGTTAATATACATACCTACCATATTCTCCTGATTTTTAAAATCATTATTTGATCGTCTGTGCTACATTCACTAAGACTTCTACATTTGTAGAAGACTCAAAACAATAAAACTAATAAATATATTACTTACATACATACACATATGTAAAATAAAATTTTAGATCTCATTAATTTTGTAAACTTAAATTTTTTTTCCTGACACATGCAAATAAAGCTATGTATCTTTCATTCTTTTTTTAATTTTTTTTTAACGTTTTATTTATTTTTGAGACAGGGAGAGACAGAGCATGAACAGGGGAGGGTCAGAGAGAGGGAGACACAGAATCGGAAACAGGCTCCAGGCTCTGAGCTGTCAGCACAGAGCCCGACTCGGGGCTCGAACTCACGGACCGCGAGATCATGCCCTGAGCCGAACTCGGCCGCCTAACCGACTGAGCCACCCAGGCGCCCCTATTTCATTCTAATTATAGCCATAGCTGCACCTCCATATTTTTCCATTTCATTTTTAATGAAATTCAGATATGAATATATATTTTTTAAATGTTTGTTTATTTTTGAGAGAGCATAAGTGGGGGAGGGCCAGAGAGAGAGGGGGACAGAGGATCCAAAGCAGGCCCTGCGCTGATAGCAGAAAGCCCCGTGTGGGACTTGAACTCATGAACCGTGAGATAGATCATGACCTGAGCCTAAGTCGGACACTCAACCAGCTAAGCCACCCAGGTGCCCCTAAGTATTTTGAACATTTTTATGGTTTGTACTTTGGCACACGACTTATTTAGAAGTGTTCTCTGTTTTTATGAAGGTACTAGGTTAATTTGATTATTTTTTATTGTTTAATAATTAAAGGAAATTCGTCTGCATTCCTAGATGGTTTCTTGTCAAGACGTTTTTTTTTTTTGTTTTTTTTTAATTTTTTTTTTTCCGACGTTTATTTATTTTTGGGACAGAGAGAGACAGAGCATGAACAGGGGAGGGGCAGAGAGAGAGGGAGACACAGAATCGGAAACAGGCTCCAGGCTCTGAGCCATCAGCCCAGAGCCTGACGCGGGGCTCGAACTCACTGACGGCGAGATCGTGACCTGGCTGAAGTCGGACGCCTAACCGACTGTGCCACCCAGGCGCCCCAAGACGTTTTATATATTTGTATTATTGCACCTCAGGCTCTCCTTGTAGGTTCAGTTTCCCTTTTTGCTAAAGTATGTCTCTGATAGCTCTTTCTGCAAGGATTCATAAGTGGTAAGCTAAGTCTTTGTTTTCAAGTGTCTGTTTCACTTTTGAATGGTAGTTTAGCTGATTGTGGCATTTAAGGCTGACAGTTACTGTCCTTCAGCTTTCTGTTGCTGCCCAAAAACTATGTTGTCGTTCTAGGTATCAATCCTTCCTAGGTAATCTGTCCTCCCTCCCTATTTATGGTTTTTTTTTTTCTCCTTTGATTTAGTTTTCTGAAGTTTCACTGTATTTCACTTAATAATGATCGTTACTGTTGTTGTTGTTATTATTATTTAGTAGCAGTGGAACCCTGCTTGGAAGCTGGCATACTTCAATCTGAGGTTTCATTTTTCTTAATAAGTTTTGGAAACTTCTAGTCACTGACATTTTGGTATCATCTCTTTCCCAATTTCGTTTCCTACTTTTTTTTTTTCCTTCTGGAACTCCTAATAAAAATATTGTGTTTTCATTCCATATTCCATGTATTTTAAATTCTCTTTCAGGGGTGCCTGGCTAGCTAGTCAGTTAAGTGTCTAACTTGGCTTCAGTTATGATCTCACAGTTGGTGAATTCGAGCTCTGCGGCAGGTTCTTTGCTGACAGCTCAGAGCCTGGAGCCTTCTGTGGATTCTGTGTCTCCCTCTCTCTCTGCTCCTCTCCACCACTCACGCTGTCTCTGTCTCTCTCTCCAAAATAAAAAATGAACATTAAAAAAATTCTCTTTCAATTTTTTATCTTTCTACTTCTCAATACTACATTTCGGTACTTTTTTTCCCCAAATTATTTTCCAGTTTTTAAATTTCTCCTTAACTTTGTCTAATTTGTCACTTACCTGTCTATTGGCTTTTTCATTATGATGACAATATTTTTAATTTCTAAAAATTCTCTTCGTATGTTACCAATCTATCTGTTCTTTTCCTTTTCTTGTTGTATGTTCTTTCTTTTTCATAGTTTGTATGTTTCTCTCTCTTTTATCTTTTAACTATATTTAGTTCACAATTTATCTATGTTCTATTTCCTCAATATATTTAGAATCAATTCTCCTGTTTTCTGAGTCCATCAAAGTGGGCCATTCTTTTCATGTGTTTCCATTTTTATTGTGAGCTATTGGAAATTTGCTTTCATTGTTGACACCCACATGATCTGAAATTTAGCAAAGTTCTTAGAAAGAAGACTTACATGTGTATTTTATAGGTGTCTCCAGAATATCACCGATCTTGGAACAAAATTTGTATTAATTTCCCTGCTTTGGATTTCCTATGCAGCATACTTATTTTTAAATTCAGACTATCCATCATTCACAACTGGCATTTTGATTTCTCACAGGTGTTTTTTTTTTAAGTCCCAAAGTTTCCTCTATAAATAGATTACCTTGTTACTTCCATGTACAAATGAGTAGAGGCTCCCTTTTCCCTGTACCAGCTTTATTTGGTAGTTTTGCTCAAAAATCTTTATCTTAAGAGGCCCATGTGTAGACATTAAAACGTGATTTCCTAACTATCAGGATGTATATCTGTGCCTTGAGACCCTCTGTGTTACTAAGACCATAGCTCATTATCGTAAAACTTCGCTTCTTTCTGCCACCTGGGAATTTCCCTTTCTCTTTTTGAGCTCCACTAGTATGTAAATTTATTTTGTGATCACTCACACAACATTTCTAGATCTGTAAGGGGGAAGTCCTTATTAGTACAGTGTGTACTTTGCCCCCTATTCATTCTTTGACCTGTTGTCATTGGGTTTCCATTGCCAACACTCCGCTGAAGTGATTTCCCAATTCTTAATTTTGGTGACTTCATTGCCATTATCTCTGTTATTTGACATTATTGACCCTTAGATCTGAAATTTTTTGTTTTTGATTCTGTAAAACCTCTGTCTCTCTCTTATGTATCTGACTACCTTTTGGAACTCCGTCAGTCTTTTTTACCTCCTCCTTTTACTTTTTTTTTTTTTTTAAAGAAATTTTCAAAAAATATTTAAAACATTTTAAAAATGTATAAAAAGTGATACAATGTACACCAGGATATTTAATATTGAGCTTAAGCCATAAAACATTACGAAAACATTTGAAATATCCTCTGTTCTCTCTTTGGTGGCCTCTCCCTCATTTTCTCCCGGAGGAGAAATTGGATGTTTATCATTCTATGTATTTCTTTATGTTTTATTACGTATCTATGTATCCATGAATAATATATATTGTTCTTTTAATGTATATATAGATTATGTACACATGTTGCAAATCGTTTTGCTTAATATTATATTTTTGCATTTCATACAAGATGATATCCGTAATTCTATTAATTTTCACTGCTCTATAGTGTTTTATGAATGTTACAATTCATTTAAAGTTGACTGTAGTGCCCTTAGTCCTTTGTTGCTTTTAGCATATCATGATGTGTTACTGTTTTCATGTGCCTAGTTAAGTGGATTTATGGATATTATAACCTAGTTTTGAATCAATTCTACTTTACAAAATGGAAAGCATCTTAACATTCTTGGAAAATTCTTGGATTTAAAACTTCAGTAAACAAGCAGAACATGGCATGTCAGCCATACTAAGTAATAAAAATATGTCATAATGCAGATAAACAATATTAAGCATATCAAAAAATGATGGCATAATCAAACATGAAAAGAAAGTCAGCTAAAAAAGTTTTATATTATCAAGAATATTTTAAGCATGGTTTATATCTGCTGTTAAAAACAATGACCTTGACTTAGGTGTTTGTTGTGCCTTGAGATAGTAGGATAATCGTATAAAGTCACAATGATTACCAGGTTATTAAAAAAAAAAAAAAACTAAACATCCATAACATTAAAATGGTAGTAATAATTGTGTCAATGATGATAATAATAATTTATGTCATTATTTCACTTTCTTCTTTCTTTTTAATTTCTATTCTTGTCAAATTTCAATGTACATAATGTTTAGTAGAATAGAACATGAATAATTTACAATAGATAAATATATGTGTTTATCGAGGATTCATGCTTAAATGTTTTTTTCTGGTAAGAGGAGTAATCAAAAATTATGGAGATCCTGGGGCACCTGGCTGACTCGGTCGGTTGAGCATCTGACCGGCTCAGGTCATGATCGTGCAGTTCATGGATTCAAGTCCCACTTTGGGCTCTTTGCTGTCAGTGCAGAGCCTGCTTCAGATCCTCTGTCTCCTTCTCCCTCTGCCACTGCCCCACTCGTGCTATAAATAAATAAATAAATAAATAAATAAATAAATAAATAAGTAAATATTATGGGGATCCTTGTTCTAGAGGAAAAACATGACTTGTTTATATTAACAAAGTGTTTTGCTTTTTAGTCTCTGACCTTACATTTTCATCTGGAATGACACCTTAACTACTGCTCTCTTCCCTCCATGCCTGTCCCTGAATGTTTTAGATTGACCTTCATAATAGCTCTTCTCTAAATATACTCTCTTCCTTTATGGATTTCTTTTTAAATTTTGTTAATGTTTATTTATTTTTGAGAGAGCGAGCGAGACAGAGTATGAGTGGGGGTGAGGCAGAGAGAGAGAGGGAGACACAGAATCCGAAGCAGTTTCCAGGCTCTGAGCTGTCAGCACAGAGCCTGATGTGGGGTTCGAACCCACAAACCATGAGATCATGACCTGAGCTGAAGCCGGACTCTCAACCGACTGAGCCACCCAAACGCCCCTTTATGGATTTCTTTTTAATCCAACTTTTTGTGTTATGTCAGGTAAACACTTCCTTCAAGACCTCATTCACATTCTACCTTTTTTTCAAAGGCTTTGACTTACTTAGAGTTATGTGCTATATTAGTATTATTGTTTTCACACTGCAAGCACCTAATGGCAGGCATTTCATATCTTCTTTCCCTTCTTTCTCCTACTACCGGTTTGGGGTTGATATATTTGCGTTTTCTTTTTACTCATTACCATTCAGTGTTGTAATGCATACTTCACTTAATAAAATGTAATACTAACCAGTATTTCTACTCTTTTGAATAATACAAGGTCCTTAGGCTGATTTAACTTAGGCCACCGATCTCCTTTCTTTCATGTTATGTCCAATATTTTAGTTCCATATTGTTTTTATATCCTCCCAAGTTTGTCATTATGACTTTTGATCTTGTTTTAGGCAGACATTGTTTCTTCAGATTTATCTTCCTTGACTTATTTTTCTCTTTTTTACTGAGTGTTCATTCTTTTTGTTTGTCTGAATATGTCTTTTTTGCCCTCGTTTTTAGATACTGGTTTAGCTTAATATAAAATTATAGATCTGTATTTCTTTTCCTTAGCCTATAACACCCTCTGTGTTCTGGATTCCATGCTTGGTGTTCAGAAGTCTACGATCAGTCCAATGAACAACCCTTTGAAGTACATATGCTTTATTCGTTGCTTTTAAGATCTCTTTCTCTCTGAGTTTCTTTAGCTTCACTATGATTCTTCCTGCCTTCATTCTAAACTCTGAAACTTCACATTCATCTTCTGTCTAAAGATACACTTCTTAGCAAATTCTGGAACTTTCTGCCTTATCCAACACTTCCAGTTGTTCTGTAGAAAGAGAGATTGAAAGTTATATAATCTGCTTTATTACCAGAAACCGAACTGCTCTGTACAACTTAATACTTCAAATTTTGTTTAAACATTTCTCTTCTGCTAGACTATGAGTTCCTTCAAGTGGGGGAAAGATGTTTATACCTTTTGTATTTTTTTAATGTTTATTTATTTTTTTGAGAGAGAGACAGACAGACAGACAGAGAGTGAGCAGGAGAGGGAGACACAGAATCCAAAGCCGGCTCCAGGCCTTAAGCTGACAACACAGAGCCCAATGTGGGGCTTGAACCCATGAACTGTGAGATCATAACCTGAGCCAGAGTCGGTCACCCAACTGGTTGAGCCACCCGGGGGGCCCCTGCCTTTTTGTATTCTTAACATCTGTCACAGTACCAGGGGCATAGTAAGGTTCAATTATTGTTCATTTAAGGACCAGCTATTGTGGAAATTTAAAGCAAAATAGGGCTATTTCTGAATTATCGGAATGTTTATAACAAAGCAGGCTTGCTTTTGTTGTCTATTACTTGGGCCATTTTGCTAATCATACATTTTATATTGGCTATAAAGACCTTGATTGAATTTCTTTCCTTCCCTATTTTCATCTAAATGTAACAAAGTTGTTACATGGTTATAAGTAGAATTGATAGTTCCATCTCTCCTTAATGATATATTTCAGCCTCATAGAGCAACTGAAACTTGTTATGAAACTTTATTGGGAAATTGCATCTTCATTTATTCCAGAGAACAAAAAGAACACAAAATTTATCTTTAAAATAAACAAAAGAAGATAAATTTTAGAAACATCTTCTCATACCATTTGGAAGTCATTATCGTGTCCTCGCCTGTTCTTTAAAGCTGTGGTGCTCAATGCCTATACATAGATATTTTGGATAACTAGAAAAACTCATATTAGTATTTATTTGAAACAACAACTCGCCCTGCCAATGTGTTCAGAAGTCTATTATGTCAAGTGCCATTTGTTGAACTAATGCCTAATGACCTCTCTTTATGATTCCATTAGTTACTACTCAATGGAAATTATTCATTGAAATGAAAATAAGGACATAAAATTCATGCATGGTAGCTGCTGATTCAGTACTGCATCAAAGCTTTAGCACATTTACAAAATCAATAAAGGTATTCTAAATGGCTACATTTTCCAGAGCCCTAATAGCAAGTTAAAGGCTACACATCTCTCTTTCATCATGCCAGCTAAGGATACATTATTCTCCAGGTGCTTTTGTCTCTTTTCATCAAAATATGATATTCAATTTGAACTTCCATATGGATGAACAATTAAGAAATTGGCACTTGAGTAGGTCTGGTTTTTTTGTACTGTGAAGTTAAATCAAGTTTCTCAATTTTCTTCAGAGGAAGAGCAAGACAATATATATGTGAGAACAGACTTCATTTGTGAATTAAAATGTGGCTGGGCATATACCCATGGCAGCAGAACCAATATAGAAGAAACCTTGCAAATGTAACTTTGGCCAAAATAATCACCTGCAATCTGATTACAGTAAGACAAAAATGGCAGTGGCATAGCTCTAGAAAATCTATACGATGGCAGTAGAATACTGCGTCAGCCCAGTGGGTGTTTACTAAGTTCCTTCTATACGTTTAACACATTGTTAGCAGCACAGGAGGACATGAAGTGATATTTTCTTTCAAAAAGATTGAAGTATTCATAGAAGGAGAGAAAATGTTAAAGCATGCCTTGTATGTATCAACTTAAGGACATATGTATGTGATATTACCTAGAAAGTTCAGTGGATGACCATATCAAAGGGAGCTGGTGCAGTTGGGAAAGGCTTCTTGGAGGAGGGGGTAATGTTACGGTGGGGAAAGATATCAAGAAAGAACTTAGTGCCCTGAGCGTACAATGTGTGCGACAGTTTGGCTGAAGGAGAAACCTATATGAATTGGAGAAAGAGGATTCTTACTTAAGGGTTGGTTGAGGCAGATTATAAATGACTTTCTTTTTTTAATTTTTTAATGTTTATTTTTGAGAGAGAGACAGAATGTGAGCAGGGGAGCGGCAGAGAGAGGGGGAGACACAGAATCTGAAGCAGGCTCCAGGCTCTGAGCTGTCAGCACAGAGCCCAACGTGGGGCTCAAACTCACAAACCTGCGAGATCATGACCTGAGCTGAAGTCAGATGCTTAACTGACTAAGCCACCCAGGTGCCCCTAGGCAGATTATAAATGACTTTAAATGACAAAATAGTCAGAACATGGTTAGACAGTCAACAGTAAGCCATTGAGTATTTCTTCAAGGCTTACTGTGTAATCATCAGGATTCTTTTGTGAAGAACTGGTCTCACCTCAGGAAACCATCAAAACCCTAGAGGACAAAGCAGGAAAAAACCTCTCTGACCTCAGCTGCAGCAATTTCTTAGTTGACACATCTCCAAAGGCAAGGGAATTAAAAGCAAAAATGAACTATTGGGACCTCATGAAGATATAAAGCTTCTGCACAGCAAAGGAAACAATCAATAAAACTAAAAGGCAACCAACAGAATGGAGAAAGATATGACATATCAGATAAAGGGCTAGTATCCAAAAGCTATAAAGAACTCACCAAACTCCACACCCCAAAAAACCCCAAATAATCCAGTGAAGAAATGGGCAGAAGACACGAATAGACACTTTTCTAAAGAAGACATCCGGATGGCCAACAGGCACATGAAAAGATGCTCAACGTCGCTCCTCATCAGGGAAATACAAATCAAAACCACACTGAGATCCCACCTCACGCCCGTCAGACTGGCTAAAATGAACAAATCAGGAGACTATAGATGCTGGAGAAGATGTGGAGAAATGGGAACCCTCTTGCACTGTTGGTAGGAATGCAAACCGGTGCAGCCACTCTGGAAAACAGTGTGGAGGTTCCTCAAAAAATTAAAAATAGATGTACCCTAGGACCCAGCAATAGCATTGCTAGGAATTTACCCCAGGGATACAGGAGTGCTGATGCATAGGGGCACTTGTACCCCAATGTCTATAGCAGCACTTTCAACAATAGCCAAATTATGGAAAGAGCATAAATGTCCATCAACTGACAAATGGATAAAGAAGATGTGGTTTATATATACAATGGAATACTACTTGGCAATGAGAAAGAGTGAAATCTGGCCATTTGTAGCAACATGGATGGAACTGGAGCGTGTTATACTAAGTGAAATAAGTCAGGCAGAGAAAGACAGATACCGTATGTTTTCACTCATGTGGATCCTGAGAAACTCGACAGAAGACCAGGGGGAGGAGAAGGGGGAGAAAAAGTTACAGAGAGGGAAGGGGGCAAACCCTAAGAGACTCCCAAATACTGAGAATACACTGAGGGTTGATGGGGTGGGGGAGGGAGGGGAAAGTGGATGATGGGCATTGAGGAGGGCACCTGTTGGGTTGAGCCCTGGGTGTTGTATGGAAACCAATTTGACACTAAATTTCATATTAAAAAAAAAAGAACTCGTCTCACCTTGATCATGTGTATGCACGTCCGTGTGCACACACACAATTTTTCCTTCTCAACCCTTCCTCCTTTACTTGCCATCTCAGGACACTGAGTGTGGACTTTTTGATTAGAGGGATTTCGCTTAAGGAAGAAAGACGTTGGAATCAGGACACTGGTAAGAGGAGGCAGGTCCAAATAAGGCAGACCAGACCAGTTAATATCTTCGGGATCTAGTGAGTTAGTTGTATGAGATAGGACAGGGAAGAATATTCTACCACCTACTGCCCATCCACAGATTTAAAATTTTTAGTATGAATCCAGAGAATGGCACTGCTTTCTTTATCTCAGAGAAAAGATCATCTATCCTATGGCAGTTTGCCTCTCAGCTCCTTTATAGTTAATTTAGGTGAGTTACTCTCTTTACGATGGTAAAAACACTTAACACAGAGTTCTATCACAGAGTTCTTAACACAGAGATCTATCCTCTTAACACATTTTATGTGTATATACAGTTTTCTTAACTTTAGTCACTATATTGTACAGAAGAACTCTAGAACTTGTTCATCTTGTGCAACTAAAACTTTTTAAAAATGTTTATTTATTTATTTGGGGAGATAGAGGGGGAGAGAGAGAGAGAGAGAGAGAGAGAGAGAGAGAGAGAAAGAATCCCAAGCAATCCCGATGCAGGGCTCAATCTCAAAAACTCAAGATCATGACTTGAGCAGAAATCAAGAGTCGGATGCTTAACTGACTGAGCCACCCATGCAATTGAACCTTTATACCCATTGAATAGCAATTCTCCAATGACTCTTCCCCCCATCCCCTGGCAACTGCTGTTCTGCTTTCTGCTTCTATGAGTTTGACTATTGGAGGTACCTCATGTACGTGGAATCATACAGTGTTTGTCCTGTGAGCGGTTTATTTCAGTTAGCACAATGCCCTCTAGTTTCATCCGCGTTGTTGCATATGGCAGGATTTCCTTCTTTTCTAAGGCTGAATAATATTCCATTACGTGTATATACTATATTTTCTTCTTTCATCTGTCAATGGACATTTAAGTTGTTTCCATGTTTTGACTATTGTGAATTATGTTGCAATGAACGTGGGAGCACAGATATCTCTTCCAGATACCGATTTCACTTTCTTCAGACATATACCTAGAAGTAGGATTGCTGGTTCATAGGGTAGTTCTATTTTTAGTATTTTGAGCATCCTGCATACTATTTCCCATAATGCTTGTACTAATTTATATTCCCATCAATAGTGTACAAGGCTTCCCTTTTCTTTACACCCTCACCAACACTTGTTTTTATTGATGATAACCCTCTTAACAAGTGTGAGGTGATATCCCATTGTGGTTTTGATTTGCATTTCCATGAAAATGACTGATGCTGAGCACCTTTTCATATACCTATTGGCCATTTGCATTTTCTCTTTGGAGAAATGTTTATTCAAGACCTTTGCCCCTTATTGGGTGTTTCTTTGTTTATTTTTGCTATCCAGCAGGGTTTTTTTTTTAATGTATTTTGGATATTTACCCCTTGTAAATATTTTTTCCCAAAGCATAGATAGGTTGCATTTTCATTTTCTTGATTGTTTCCTATGCTGGGCAGTATGATAAATCTTCACATAAAATGTGTTTCTCACATGCCCTGGGAAACACTGAGCACAACCTCTGACTTGGGCAGTAATGTTAGGAGGCTTTAGCCACTTTAACTCCATTTTATAGAAAGCCAATGAAAACTTCAGATGCAGAAAGGTGATGAACAAATTCTTAAGTATAAATGAGATAAATTATGAAATTGATCAAATGGTTCAGATATATATCCATTCAGGGGCGCCTGGGTGGCGCAGTCGGTTAAGCGTCCGACTTCAGCCAGGTCACGATCTCGCGGTCCGTGAGTTCGAGCCCCGCATCAGGCTCTGGGCTGATGGCTCAGAGCCTGGAGCCTGTTTCCGATTCTGTGTCTCCCTCTCTCTCTGCCCCTCCCCCGTTCATGCTCTGTCTCTCTCTGTCCCAAAAATAAATAAACGTTGAAAAAAAAAATTAAAAAAAAAAAAAAAAGATATATATCCATTCAGAATTTGACATCATGCATTACAGTATATTGCTATAGTATAAGCTTGGGAATAGGTATCTGCTATAATACATTTTAACAACAGTAATCTCTGTAGAATCAATAACTGTATGATTTCACTTTAGGTATAGGGTTGGCTATAAAATTGATTCCCATAGTCTAGTGTGAAAAGTTGAGGAAAGGGAATTAAGATTGGCTAGCAGAGTCAGTATAACATTCAGTGTAGTGTTGGTTTCAGGAGTAGAACCCAGTGATGCATCACTTCCATAGGACACCCAGTGCTCGTCCCAACTGCCCTCCTTAATGCCCATCACCCATCTAGCCCATCCCCCCACCCGCCTCCCCTCCAGCAGCCCTCAGTTTGTTCTTTATGTTTAAGAGTCTCTTACGGTTTGTCTCCCTCTCTGTTTTTATCTTATTTTTCCTTCCCTTCCCCTATATTCATCTCTTTTGTTTCTTAAATTCCACACATGAGTGAAGTCATATTATATCTGTCTTTCTCTGCCTGACTTACTTCACTTAGCATAATACCCTCCAGTTCCATCCATGTTGTTGCAAATGGCAAGATTTCATTCTTTTTGACCGCCGAGTAATACTCCATTGTGTGTGTGTGCGTGTGTGTGTGTGTGTGTATATATATACATATATATGTGTGTGTATATATATATATATATATATATACACACACACACAATGGAGTATTATATATATCTATATATCTCTATCTCTATCTCTATCTCTATCTCTATCTCTATATATATACCACATCTTTCTTATCCATACATGAGTCGATGGCCATTGGGCTCTTTCCATAATTTGGCTATTGCTGATACCGCTGCTATAAACAGTGGGGTGCATGTGCCCCTTCAAATCAGCATTTTTGTATCCTTTGGGTAAATACTTAGTAGTATGATTGCTAGGTCATAGGGTAGTTCTATTTTTAATTTTATGAGGTACCTCAAAAAAGCACTGTTGTGACTTCCTTATGGATGGCGTGTTTATGCCTGATCTATAAAGCCCTGGGATGTAAAGAAATACAATGTATTCTTAAGTGTAGAAAAACCAGATTGCTCAAACTTCGCTTTAGCGTTCTTTGTCAAATGACTAAAATATCCACTTGTTCCTTCCTTACCTCTGCCTCTTCACTAAATCTTATACCCTCTTTCTTCTAACCAGGTAAGCCACAGACACTAAGGCACTGACTTAATTCTATCCTTTCAGCTTCTGAGAATTCCTTGACTTGATGAAACACTTCAAAAGGGTAAAAATCACGTTATCCGAAGTCTGTCTGTAACAGTGTTATTTGATATTGTCTTTGGCTATATTATTCACCTCTCATTTATTAGAATATAGCTATTATATTAAAGTCTTCTTAGTGCCTGCAAAATAATATCAGAATATATGCTCTTGTTAAATGTACTTTTATGAGGAAAGGAATAAAGTAGGTGGCAAACTTTCCAGGTATGGTCACCAACAGTAAAATGTTTACAGCTAGATTTACGGAAATCCAGAAGTCAGTAGATAAACACTGCAGCTGTAATAAAAACTTATTTTTTACACAGGAAAAGAATGGCAATGACAGTAATATTTTCCCCCAAAGCACTTTACGATACATTCTTTATCTGTATCGGTATGCAATCTCCCAGTGAGGGAGATTGTTATAAATACTTAAAATGCTTTTTCAAGTGCCAAGCAAAAACAGGCCCTTCTTACATCCCAAACCCGAACTGAAAGCTCTCGGGGGGGGGGGGGGGGGGGGTTGTCAAAGTCATACGAAACTGAGTTAACATGAATGGGAGATGAGCAATGTTTTTTTTTGCTCAAATCTTACTTAGAAATCTTGAGTTCGTGTATCTAAAAAGAAGCTCCAGAAAAACATTCCTATTTTTTAGATCAGAAAGGAAGTGGGCTATTGAACCTTTTTCCAACAAGGACATTTCTAGGAAAGTATGCACTCCCATGTGGGGAAATCAAGCTAATTAGCCTTCAAGGTACCTCCCCAAATTGGAGAGGGTTTATCTGGCATGATCATTCTGCATGCCATGTGGGGTGCCTTGTGGAAATTTAGATGTTTAAATGGGTTTGGTTTTCCATTTGTGAACTTTTCTCTTGAGCTCTTTTATTTTTGGGTTCCAAGGCATTGGACAAAGTGCTTAGGGGGAACAAACACTTCTGCTACGACAAAATCATATGTAACAATGGTGCTGAATAAAAAACCTGACTCTGAGCTCTCAGCTAGTGATTATGCATGTAAGGTTATTGCTCATCAGAAATTCTTTCTGGGGTACCTGGGTGGCTCAGTTGGTTAAGAGTCTGACTTCAGCTCAGGTCATGAGCTTCTGGTTCAGGAGTTCGAGCCCCACTTCGGGCTTTGTGCTTGTGGCAGGGTCCCCTCCCTAAGGAATGTGAAGAAAAAACACCCTCAAGGCAACCTGGCTATCTCTCAGGACCTTGTAACCTGAGACCACTTAATCAGACTACATGTTTTTGTGTTACCATATATGGGAGACAGAGAAATAGAAAATATATAAAAAACTACACCATGTGGCGTTCAGGGCTCAGTTCTTTGGGTAAGAACCCAACTGAGCCTTGCCGGCACGAATAAAGTTGCCTCCTGCAAAGAAAAGCCTCCGTGTCGTGACTCTCTGTGCGAGAATCCTGCTACATGCTGACAGCTCAGAGCCTGGAGCCTGCTTCGGATTCTGTGTCTCCCTCTCTGCCCCTTCCCCTGCTTGCTCTCTGTCTCTCTGTGCCTCTATCTCTGTCTCTTTTAAAAATAAATTAAAAACTTAAAAAATTTTTTAAAAAGACATTCTTTTGGAGTCAAGGAACAAAAATATAAGTAATGCAAGTAAACTTATATAACTCTACCATTCATTTATTTGTTTACTCAACACCTACCATATGCCAGGCGTGGTGTTCTAGAAATTGGGTATAAATCAGTGCACCAGACATTTTTAGGGTTTGACCTCATGGGACTTGTAGTTTACTGGCAGAGACAGGCAATAAATATGTGATTACAATAACGTATGGTGAGCGGAATACTAGGGAAATGACACAGTGTTATGGGAGCACACAGCCAGGGAGTTTATTCTAGTATAGAGTACATAAATATAGCCTCGAGGAAGGAATGTTTTAAGAGACAGCTAAAGGATAAAAAGATGCTCGCTAGATAAAGAAGCCTCCGGGAGAGTATTGCAGGTAGCAGGACGAATATGTGTAAAAATCTCTAGGCAAGGGCAAGGGTGACATGTTCTAGTGATTTGTGATGTAAAAAAATGGCAAGAAGACAGAGCCAGATGCAGGGCTCGAACTCACAAACCGCGAGATCATGACCTGAGCCTAAGTCAGGTGCCTAACAGACTGAGCCACCCAGGCACACCAAGAAGTCTTGGCTTTTTCCTACTACTGGCTGCTCTTGTGGTTGTCATCTCTGTGACAAAGGTCTGTGTGCATAATGACTTTGCGGCCACTTTTCTTTATGAAGGCTGTACATTTTGTCTGAGAGGACGAGCTACTGTAATCATCTTGGAGAATATTGGGTTAACTTCCTTCTTTTAAAGGGCTACCTTTCTTTTAAAGGGGATTTGATGGGGCGCCTGGGTGGCGCAGTCGGTTAAGCGTCCAACTTCAGCTCAGGTCACAATCTCGCGGTCCATGAGTTCGAGCCCCACGTCAGGCTCTGGGCTGATGGCTCAGAGCCTGGAGCCCGTTTCCAATTCTGTGTCTCCCCCTCTCTCTGCCCCTCCCCCGTTCATACTCTGTCTCTCTCTGTCCCAAAAATAAATAAACGTTGAAAAAAAAATTAAAAAAAAAAAAGGGATTTGATAACAGGTTCTTAGTTGCTATATGGAAAGCAAATTCTAAGCTTTGGAGATCTTTAGTAAAATTGACTCATCTGTCTTCTAATCTTAAGATGAATATTCATTATTTGCATTACCATACTTTTGAAGAGTGCTTATGTTACGTGCACACATTTAAAATCGTTAACTTCTGACATTTATCTATAATTTAGCCATTTAATTATGTGTACATGATGAAAATCAGGGTATTCTGTATGAGGCAGTTAATCACTGGCAGGTGAGAATACAGTTACTATCTTTTAGCTGAACATTGTCTCGGTGAGTTGAAGACCAGTTACTTATATAGCACAGGTTTTAAAAGTAAAGGAATAAGGGGCGCTCAGTTGGTTAAGTGTCTGACTTCAGTTCTCACAGCTTGTGGGTTCAAGCCCCGCCTCGGGCTCGGTGCTGACAGTTCGGAGCCTGAAGCCTGCTTCGGATTCTGTGTCTCCTCTCTCTCTGCCCCTCCCATGCTCAAGCACTGTCTCTGTGTCTCAAAAATAAGTACATATTTAAAAAAATAAAGTTTTATTGTATCTCAGGCCAAATACAAAAAATAACTCAAGATGGATTAAAACATAAATGTTAGAGCTAAAACTATAAAACTCTTAGAAGAAAACATAGGAGTACATTTTCACGACCATGGATTCTGCAATGGATTCCCAGACAAGACACCCAAAGAATCAGTAACAGAAGCACAAAATAGATAAATTGGATTTCATTACAATTATAAAATTTTGTGCATGAAAGGACAGTATTAAGTGAAAAGACATCGCCAGTTAAAAATAATGGCAATTACCTTATTCTATTTGTACCGATGCAACAAAGAAAAATAGTGTGTGAAACTTTATCATGTATTTACCCTTGGTTCATAAAAGCTAGTCATTTTCGATAGACTATATAAACACTTACATATAGTTGATGCTAAATAAATGTTGCTGAATGAACGTATACACACATAAATGAATATGTGGTGCCCTGCATGCATACATAAATATACCAACTGATCATTGTTAAAAAAAAAAATAAAAATCACACTTCACCTGGTTTAAAAAAAAAAGTGAAAAGACAACCTGTGGAATGGGAGAAAATATTTACAAATCATGTATCTGATGAGTCTAGCATCTAGAATGTATAAAGAATTCTTAACACGCAACAACAAAGAGACAACACAACTAAAACGTGGACAAAGGACTTCAGTAGAAATATGCCTAAGGATATACGAGAGGGCAATAAACACGTGGGGAGCACATCAGTCATTAAGGAAATGTCAGTCAAAACCATATTGACACATTACTTCATATCCACTATGATGACAATGACAACAACAATAATAATAATAATAATAATAATAATAATAATAGAAAGTAACAAGGGTTGTTAACTAGGATAGGGAGAAACTAGAACCCTCACATATGCTGGTGGGAATGTTCCTCCAAAAGTTGCATGTAGAATAAGCAGTCCCACCCTTAGTTGTTCACCCCAGAGACTTGAAAACAGATAGTCAAACAGATATTCACCCATGAATGTTCCTGGTGAATTTTCACAATAGCCAAAATGAGTAAACACCTCAAACGGCTCTCAACTGTCGAATGGATACACCAAATGCGTATCATTTACGAAAAGGAATGAAGTACATGCTACAGTGTTAATGAACCTCAAAGCCCATTATGGTAAGTCAAAGAAGTTAGACACAAAAGTTCACAGATTGGTTAACTCCATGTGTACTAAATGTCCAGAATAGCTAAATCGGTTGTGACAGAATACAGATTAGTGGCTGCTAGAGGCTGGGAGACGGGAAGAATGGGCGAGTGACTGCTTACTGGGCATGAGGTCTCTTCTCTTCTGGGCCATAAAAGACTTCTGGAACGAGATTGAGGTGATAGTTGATCAACATTATGAATGTACTAAAGGCATTAAATTTTGCACTTTAAAACGGCAAGTTTTGGTTATGTAGATTTCATCTCAATAAAGTGTAGGTCTAATGGAAGCTTGTTCACTTTGGACTATAACAATATGAGAAATCTAAATCCATTCCTCCTCCTCTCACATACAAATTCTATATTATTGGTATGTTGACTAAGGATTGTCCTTTAGACTTTCCAGAATTTTCATGCAATGCTATTTAATTTATAATAAATCATTAAACGTCATTAGGATCAGGGGTGCTTTGTGCTAACATGACTGTTCTCATGCTCGCTTTGGCAGCATATAGCCTAAAACTGGAACCACACAGAGAAGATTAGCATCACCCCTTTGCGAGGATGACACACAAATATGACTGTCCTCAGCTGTTATATTTGGAAAGTGTAAAGTGAGCCAGATGTGGTGGAAACCCAATGATCCCTTCCTCTCAACCTCTAGGGGCCACATCATTCGTTTGACCTTAGGCATGAATGATTGCTTTTGTTGCTTAAAATACTCACTACTAGGGGGGCGCCTGGGTGGCACAGTCGGTTAAGCGTCCGACTTCAGCCAGGTCATGATCTCACGGTCCGTGAGTTCGAGCCCCGCATCAGGCTCTGGGCTGATGGCTCGGAGCCTGGAGCCTGTTTCTCATTCTGTGTCTCCCTCTCTCTCTGCCCCTCCCCGGTTCATGCTCTGTCTCTCTCTGTCCCAAAAATAAATAAACGTTGAAAAAAAAATTAAAAAAAAAATACTCACTACTAGGTCGTTGCCAAGATTGATTCTGACGAGTGATGAAAAGGAATGCTATCTTCAAAGCCTTAAATTGTGTAGAGGATGTAGTAAGGAGATATACACATTCCAGTCAACAAGAATCATAATACTCTTTTCTTTCTTTCTTTCTTTCTTTCTTTCTTTCTTTCTTTCTTTCTTTCTTTCTTTCTTTCTTTCCTTCCTTCCTTCCTTCCTTCCTTCCTTTAAAGTTTAGTTATTATTGAGAGACAAAGAGAGACAGAGCATGAGCAGGGGAGGGGCAGAGAGAGGAGGAGACACAGAATCCGAAGCAGTCCCCAGGCTCTGATCTGTCAGCACAGAGCCCGACGCGGGGCTCGAACTCACAAACCGCGAGATCATGACTTGAGCCAGAGTCGGCCACTTAACCCCTGAGGCATCCAGGCACCCTAAGACTTTTAATACTCTTTCTAACACATGATTCTGCTTCTCAGACCTTCATTGGCACTGAAATGTAAATTTTTCAGTGAGTCTTACATATTCTGCCTCTCCTATAAAGAATTTATTAATCCCTAGAAAATCTGTTCAGTACCTATCATGTGTCAGAAACTGCTCTAGAAATCAGAGAGACAAAGGTAAATGGTTCCTGAAACCTTGACCTCAATGTGCTGATATTGGAGAAGGGGAAAACATCCAAAGGGGGGGGGAAAGTGTGAGAGAGAGTTTCACATTCTACTGCAGATGTAAGACCAGAAAAACTGGGATTAAAAAACAAGTAAAATTTTACCTGGACAATGGGTGTGAAAGGGAATAACTACATAGATGAATTCAGGAAAGGCTTTAGAGAGGCAATGGCCTTATAGTTTATTCTTGCAAGAGGCGTAAGTGTTTTCTAAGTATAGTGTAGAAGGGTGCATTCCAGAAGGAAGGAACAGAGGGAAAATGAAACAAGGAGGAAGAAATAGCATGTTATATTTGCAAAACTGAAAATATTTCAGTATGGCCCAAGTCCGAGATGTCCAAGGCTGAAGGTCAAGTCGTGGACTATCCGGTGAGAGAGCCCAGAGGGGCAGATACAGCACATGACGTTTCACTCTCTCCTACTGTTAATGGATACCCACTGAAGGGTTAGAAGTGATGAGCAGCTCTCGTGGGTTAAATTGCGTTTCCCAAAAATGTTATCCTGGAGCCCTAACTCCCAGTGCTTCGGTTGTGGTGTTTTGTTATTGCAGCCTATGCAGCCTAGCCAACTACTACAGATTTTAGTACCGGGAAACGGAGTGGGGTGCTGCTGAAACAAACACCTGAACATGTGGAATTGGCCTGGGAATTCCCATGTTTTGAGGTGATTGATTAGAAAAAGCCTAGATGGCCTTGAAAAGATTGTTGGTAGAAATATGGACATTAAAACAGAGTCTTGTGAGGGCTCAGAAACAAAGGAGAGCAGTGGGGAAAGCTTTTTTCATCAGAGAGAATCTGTATCTCTCTCTGTATCATTATCATGATCATAATCCTGAACAGAATGTTGCTAAAAATAGGAATGTTAGAGGTGCTTCTTGTGAGGTCTTAGATGGAAATGAGAAACATAGTATTGGAGACTGGAAGAAAGGCAATCCTTATTATAAAGTGACAGAATTGTTAGCTGAATTATGTTGTGTTGGATGGGGAGTATCTCTTGTGAGCAGTAAACTTGAATATTTAGCTGAGGAGATTTCTTAAGCCAAGTGGTAAGGGTGCTGCCTGGGTTCTCCTAGCTACTTACAGTAAAATTCGAGAGGATATAGGTAAATTGAAGAGAGAATTATTAAGCAAAAAGGGAACAGAACTCGAGGAGGTGGAAAATTCTTAGCTTATCCACGCCACAAAAAAAAAGAAAGAAAGAAAGAAAGAAAGAAAGAAAGAAAGAAAGAAAGAAGAAAAAGAAAAAGCAAGCTTTCCAGAGAATTCCACTTCAGAGACCAGTGTGGCTGCCCATGCCACCAAAAGCCCAGAGTGCACAGGTCTGGGGGTTAGGACCTTCTCCACTTCAGTTGAAGATGGCAGGGCCACCTCATTGATATGGTGAGCCGAGACAACAGAGCATTGTCCCAGTGAGGATTGTTCTGGATCCTTAAAATCTAATGGAATTTGCCCCACTAATTTTCAGACTTGCTTGAGACCCATTACCCCTTTCTTCTTTCTTATGTGTCCATTTTGGAATGGGAATGTCTATCCTATGCCTGTCCCACTGCTGTATTTTGGAGGCAGATAACTTGTCTGCCTTCACAGGTACACAAATGGAGAGGAATATTGCCCCAAGAGGATCATACTCCAAGTATCACCCATATGTTATTTACATAACAGTAAATTTGGACTTATAGTTGATGCTGGGATAGGTTAAGTCTTTGGGAGATGTTCTGATTAGGTAAATATATTTTGAATGTGAGAAGGACATGAAATTTGGGGAGCCAGGGGCAGACTATAATGGGTTGAATTATGTTCCCCCAAATTTATATGTTGAAGTCCTAACACCCATACCTAAAGACTGTGGCTTTATTTAGAAATAGGGTCATTGCAGACATAATTAATTAAAATTAGGTCATACTGGAATAAGGTGGTCCCCTAATGTAATATGAAGTTATCGTTATGAAAAAATAATGTCAGATGAAGAGACAGATGATGTGAAAACATAGAACAAAAACATAGAAACCACAAGATACCTGAGGCTACCAAAGGCTAGGAGAGAGGCATGGAACAGATTCTCCCTCACAGCCCTGACAAAGAACCAACCTTGCCAACACTTTGATTTTGGACTTCTAGCCTCTAGAACCGCGAGACAATAAATTCGATTTTTAGGCTACCCTGTTCGTGGTACATTGTCATATACCCTGCCAGTTGCCTCTTTTCCAACCCCCCATCTCTACAAGTTTCCTGAGGAAGAGCTATGTAAACGCAGTGGTGCTACCTTAAGATTAAAGGTATACCAGGGCCACTTACCCCAATTATGAGATTTCTGCCAAAGATGGACTAAAGTGTTCAACTTAGCAAAAGGTTAAACAGGATTTTCACCTATTGCTAAAGTCAGAATCCACGTTGTTGCATCTTGCCATATGTTGGCCGGCTGCATGGATAAAGGAGTTAAAAGAGCTGATAGGACCTGATAAGGGTAGGCTTTATTACCATGTATTGAGTCGGGGCCAAAGAAGATGAGACATGAAAGGCTGTGAGCTATGAGCGGAGTTCTTGCCTTTTCAACATATTGTGATCATGCCAGTAAGAGTAGGTCACAGTGAGACCCTTAGCCCTAGGAGCAGAGAAAGCTGAAACGGGGAGATGTGGAGAAACACCTGGTATGGGCAAGGGTGTTTCTGAGTGTTCCTTTCTTTCTATATTCTTTTTTTTTTTTTTTTAGTTTATTTATTTATTTTGAGATAGAGACAGCGAGAATGGGGGAGGGGCAGGGAGAGGGAAGCAGAGAATCCCAAGCAGGCTCTGTGCCTGCCAGCACAGAGCCCCATTCAGGGCTTGAACTCACGAGCCCTGAGATCATGACCTGGACCAAAATCAAGAGTCCGACGCTCACCCAACTTAGCCACCCAGGCACCCCCTGTATTTTCTATATTCTATTAATGTTTTTTCTCTTAATCTGTTGGGATTAACAGTCAATCCTATGGGAAGACAAAGATATGACTGACTGTTCCCCTCACGGAATGAGGCCCGCAGATAACTTCCTCACTCCTACTGAAGTTGGCTCCCGGAGGACTCTCGAACAGAACAAAACAGGAGTTAAGTTTAAGGCCATGCCTTAAATGCCAAAACCCATCACTGATTCTATTTCCCGACTTCAATTTTGACAAACTACATTGTCCAATTTATTTTGCCATAGGTTTTACAATGAGGACAGCATGCTAACGTAGCCCTAATCACGCATTGACAGCAATATGGAAAAGCTCACGATCTGAATATGAACATCTTGATATGAACCACCTTGAATTATTAAAATGCTCCAGAAATTATGGCGAAAAATAAAATTTCTTCTCCCCAGAGAGAAATTAATATGCCAATGAAACTAAAATGGAACATTCTTGCATCCCAATTTATGATTCTGTTCAGATCTAGCCAGGAGAGCCTTTCACAGATATTTGAGCGGAGTCTAGGTTTTCCTTTCCCGCAGTCCCATACGGCCTATCACAACTTTTCTTAAAATGGGTAGTTCCTTTGAGTACCTCCAAAGCTGATAACTCCAAGTTTCTCACTGCGTTCTACTCTTCGACAGTTTCAAAGAGGTATTAGGACAAAGTGACATCACAGCCAGAATGTGTGAGACCCCCAACTTAATTCTTCTTTCCATGATTGTTTTGACTATTCAGGGTCCCTAGAATTTTCCTATGAATTTCAAGGTCAACCTGTTAATTGCTGCAAAAAATAAAAATAAAACAGCTAATTCGATAGGAATTGTGTTGGATCTGTACATCGCATTGGGGTGTATTGAGACCTTAACTATAAGTTTTCCAATTCATGAACACAGGCTGTAGTTCCCGTTATTTAGTTCTTCAATTTCTGTCAGTGATGTTTTGTAGTTTTTAGTGTACAAGTGTAGCACTTGTCAGCTTTTTGTTCGATTTGCTTTTATGTACTTCATTCTTTTTGATACTGTTGTAAATAGAGTTGCTTTCTTAATTTCCTCTTCAGATTGTGTATTTCTAGTTCATAAAAATTCAATAGATTTTTAAAATACTGATACTACATTTTGTAGTCTTGCTGGGCTCATTTGTAGCTCCAAGTAGTGTGTGTGTGTGTGTGTGTGTGTGTGTGTGTGTGTGTGTGTGTAAATTCCATAAAATTTTCAGTGTTCAAGGTCATGTCATCTACAAATATAGTATTATCTCTTCCTTTAAAATCTGGGTGCCTTTTATTTCTTTTTCTTGTCTAATTGCCCTGAGAACAACCTCCAATGCTGAGTAGAAGTGATGAGAGCAGACATACTTGTCCTGTTCCTGATCTTAGGTAGAAAGCTTTCAGTCTTTCACTATTAAGTATAATGACACCAGTAGGTTTTTCATAGATGCCCTTTATCAGGTTAAAGTTCACTTCTATTCTTCATTTTTTTTACTGTTTTTATCATGAAAGATGTCAAAGTTTGTCAAATGCTATTTCTGTGTCTATTGAGATGCTCTTGTGCTTTTTAATGAGATAGAATTCACATAAGTAAAACTCACCATTTCAACCAATTTAACGTGTATAGTATAGTGGCTTCTAGTATATTCACGGTGTTGTGCAATCATCACCACAACCTAATTATAGAACATTTCCAACACTTCAAAAAGAAATTTTGTACTTTCCAGCTACCTCTTTTCCTCAGTCCTTGAAAACCAGTAACCTACATTCTTCCTCTAATGGATTTATCTAATGTGGACATTTCATAAAACTGGAATCATACAATCTGTGGCCTTTTGTGTCTGGCTTCTTTCACTTGGCATATTTTCAAGGTTCATCTATGTAATTAGCATGCATCAGTACTTAATTCTTTTTGTGGGTGAATGTTATTCAGTTGTATAGATAGACCATTTTGTTTTTCCTTGCATCTGTTGGTGGACATTTGGGTCATTTCCACATTGTTATGAATAATGTTGCTAGAAACATTTATATGCAAGGGTTTGTGTGAACCTGGTTCCAGTTCTGGTGCGTATACACATAGGAGTAAAATTGCCATGTTGTGTGGTAAACCTACTCTAAATTTTTGAGAAACTGACAAACTGTTTTCCATAGTTGCGTCACCTTTTTGCAATCCCACAACAATTTATGAATGTACCAATTTCGTCACCTCTTTGCCAACATTATTTTCCATTTTTGAAAAATTATAGTCATTCTAGTGGGTGTGAAGTCTCATATAACTTTGAACATTTCTGTAATGACTAATGATGAGCATCTTTCCATGTGCTATGGGACATTTGTATATTCTTTGGAGAATTATCTATTTGAGCACTTCTTTGCTCATTTAAAAAATCGAGTTATTTATATTTCACTGTTGGATTGCAAGAATTCTGACTAAACCCTTATTGCATATATGACTTGCCAATATTTTCTCAGTGCTGTGGGATATGGTTATTTACTTTCTTGACAGTGTCTTTTGTCATGCAAAAACTAATTTTGATTAAATTAACACACCTATATTTTCTTTTGTTGCTTGTGCTTTTGGTATTATATTTAAGAAACCATTGACTATCAAAGGTCATGGATATTTATACCTATGCTTACTGCTAAGAATTTTGTGGATTTATTTGTCACATTAAGTCGTTCATCCAATTTGAGTTAATGTTTATAAACAGAGTGAGGCAGGAGTCCAAAGTAATTATTTTGCCTGTGGATTTTGGGTTTTTTTTTTTTTTTTAGCACTATTCATTAAAAAGACTATTTTTTCCATTTAATTATCTTGACATTCTTGTTAAAAATCAATTGACCATTAATATGAGAGTTCTAGGGGTGCCTGGGTGGCGCAGTCGGTTAAGCGTCCGACTTCAGCCAGGTCACGATCTCGCGGTCCGTGAGTTCGAGCCCCGCGTCAGGCTCTGGACTGATGGCTCAGAGCCTGGAGCCTGTTTCCGATTCTGTGTCTCCCTCTCTCTCTGCCCCTCCCCCGTTCATGCTCTGTCTCTCTCTGTCCCAAAAATAAATAAACGTTGAAAAAAAAATTTAAAAAAAAATATGAGAGTTCTAAACTCTTAATTCACTATATTTTATCTTATATATTTCATATATATATATGAATATATTTTTATATCTTATATATTTCTTATATATTTCATATTTCTTATATATTTCATATATATTATGAATATATTTCATCTATATTTTATATAGATGAAATATTTCATATTTCATCTAGATGAAATATATATATTTCATCTTATATATTTCATATATATGATCTAGATGTGTATGTATGTGTATCCTTTGCCAGTTCCATGGTGAACTTGTTTATTATTTCTTGTATTTGTTGAATGTTTAGAGCTTTTTATACAGATAACATAATTATTTTCTTTTTAAAAAAAATGTTTATTTTTGAGAAAGAGTGCACACATGAGTCAGGGAAGGGCAGGGAGAGAGGGAGACAGGGAATCCCAAGCAGGTTCCAGGCTCTGAGCTGTCAGCGCAGAGCCCCATGTGGGGCTCAAATTCACAAACCCATGGGATCATGACATGAACCAAAATCAAGAGTCAGATGCCCAACTCAGATGCCCCCAGATAATATAATTAGCAGATAGAAATAGTTTTACTTCATCCTTTCTAATCTGGATACCTTTTATTTCTTTTTCTTATTTAATTACCTTGGCAAGTATTTCCAATACAATTTTGAATAAACGTGGTGAGAGAAGACATCTTGTATTGTCCCTGGTCTCATGGGGAATGCTTTCAGTCTTTCACTATTAAGTATGATATTAGCTGTTGGTTTTGGGGAGATGTCCTTTATTAGGATGAAGATGTTCCCATTTATTTCTAGCTTGTTGAGTGTTTTTATCATGAAAGGGCGTTGAATTACTTATGATGGTTTTTTCCTGCATATATTCAGATGGTGATGTATTTTTCATTATTTTATTAATATAGTGTATTATATTTATTGTTTTTCATATGTTGATCTGTTATTGCATTCCTGGGACAAATTCCAGTTAGTTATGGTATATAATCCTTTTAATATGCTGCTAGATTCAGTGGGCTAGTACTTTGTTAGTGATTTTTGAGCGTATGTTTATAAAGAATTTTCATCTATAGTTTCCTTTCCAAATGATATCTTTCTCTTGTTCGGTTATCAGGGTAATACTGGTCTCATACATTAGGAAGTGTTCCATTTCCATTTTTTGGAAGAGTTTCAGAAGTATTGACATTAGTTCTCTTTAAATGTTTGGTAGAATTCATCAGTGAAGCCATTTGCTCCTGTGTTTTTCTTTGTTGGAAATGTTTAATTACTGACTGAATTGCCTTACTTGTTATAGGTCTGTTCAGTTATCAATATATTCATGAATCAGTTTTGGTAGTTTGTGTATTTCTTCAAATTTATTTTATCCAGGCTACTAATTTACAGTTGTCCATTTTATTCTCATAGTCCTTTTTATTTTTATAAGGCTGTTAGTAAGTAATGTTCCTGCTTTCATTCCTGATTTTAGTAATTTGATTTTTCTTTTTTCTATTTGTCAGGCCGGTTAAAATTTTGTCAATTTTGTTGATCTTTTCAAATAACCAAACTTTGGTTTCATTGATTATCCTGTTGACTTTTATTTTTCCTATTTCATTTTTGCTGGTCTGATTTTTACTATTTACGTCCTTCTTGTTTGGGGTTTAGTGTGCTCTTTTCTCGTTTCTTAAGTAACATGTTAGGTTATATATAGACTTGAGATATTTCTTGTTTTTTAATGTAGACATATACAGCTTTTAATTTTCTTCTTAGAACTCCGTTCACTGCATTCTCTACCTTTTGCTATGTTGTGTTTTCATTTTACTTCATCTCAAAGTATCTTCTAATTTCCCTTGTGATTTCTTTTTTGACCCATTTGTTATTTATATTTCATTTGTTTAATTTTATATAATTGTTTTTCCAAACTTCCTTCTGTTATTGATATTCAAGTTATTTCTCTCTTACTGCTTTAAAAATTCTCTGGCTTTGAATTTTGACAGTTTCATTATGATGTATCTTAGTGTGGGCATCTCTTTGAATTTATCCTGCTCAGAGTTAACTGAGTCTTTTGGGTGTTGTACATTTATGTTTTTCATAATATTTGGAAAATTTTCAACTATTATTTCTCTAAATCTCTCTACCCTGTTCTATCTCTCTTCTGTTGCTGGGACTCCCACCATGTGTATATTGTTGCATTTGATATTGTGCCACTAGTCTCTGATGCTCTGCTCATGTTTCTTACATTTTATAATCTCAATTTACCTATCGTCAGACTCCTTGATTCTTTTTTCTCAGATGTTCTGTTGAGCCCTATTAGGAACTGACTTGTGTCCCCCCAAAATTCATATGTTGAAATCCTACTTCCTATTACTTTAAAATTTGATTGTATTTGGAGAAAAAGTCTTTAAATAGATATTAAGATTAAATGAGATCATAAGGGGGTTCCCTAATCCAATATATCTGATGTCTCTATAAGAAGACGAAGGAAGAGACCAGCGATGCATGCACACCAAAAACAGCCCATGTGAGGACACAGTGAGAAGGCCAACTTTGCTTACACCTTGATCATGGGCTTCTAGCCTCCAGAATTGTGAGAAAATAAATTTCTATTGTTTAATCCATCCAGTCTGTGGTATTTTATTACGGTAGCCCTCGCCAACCAATATAAACCTCTCTAGTAGATGTTTCATTGTTGTAATTGTATTTTTGATTCAGAATTCTTATGTCTTTTAAAAGAAAATAATTTCTATGTCTTCATTAATATTTTCTATTTGGTGAGACATTATTCTCATACATTAATTATTTAGGCATCATTTCTTTTAGCTCTTTGACTATATATACTTCATTTAAAATCTTGGGGCGCCTGGGTGGCGCAGTCGGTTAAGCGTCTGACTTCAGCCAGGTCACAATCTCGCGGTCCGTGAGTTCGAGCCCCGCGTCGGGCTCTGGGCTGATGGCTCAGAGCCTGGAGCCTGTTTCTGATTCTGTGTCTCCCTCTCTCTCTGCCCCTCCCCTGTTCATGCTCTGTCTCTCTCTGTCCCAAAAATAAATAAACGTTGAAAAAAAAAATCTTTAGTAAGTCCAACTTTTGGGTTTCCTCAGGAATAGTTTCTGTTGGGTACCTTCCCACCTATGTATGGGCATACCTGTTTCTTTGCATATCACAGAGTCACTTTTTGTTGTTGTTGTCCCAAACCCCACATTTTAAATAATATAATATGGCAACTCTGGATAGATATCTTCTCTGTCTTTGTTGGCATTGCTGATTGTTGTTGTTATCGTTGCTACTTTATTATTGCCATTGTTGTTTAGTAATTTTTCTGAACTAATTCAATAAAGTTTGTATTCCTTTTCAAATGTGTATTTGTATTCCTTTTCAAATGTGGCTACTGAAATCCTTGCTTGGTTAGCTTAATGGTCTCTAATGATTGGAAAGATATTTCCTTAAGTCTTTGCAATCAATAATTCTCCAAGTCTTTGTCAAGAGGCTTTGTGTGTGTGTTGGGGCACACTGTCAGTGCTAAGTCAGGTAGTTTACAACTACCTTTGTCCTTCACTTTCTGATTGTGCATTACCTCAAGGTAAGCCTAATGTGAGAGCTTGGGGCCTTCTCAGGTCTTTTGCAAACCACCTTACATATGTGCATGGCCTGCATCATTCCCCAGAATTTATTTAAGCTTTTTCAACATGCTTCTGAACCTCTCATTCCCTATCTTTTCTTAAGATTTCTGGTTAGCTCATTGTTTGCTCCAACTGTTATCACCACTGCAGGCAGTTCTGTAGTTAAACAATCATCACTGCTTGTCTTTCTTTGATAGACACTCTCAGGAAAAAGGCTATTTCCACTAGGTGACCTCTGGGTCAGGTCAAATAAAGAAGTCTTGTGAGTGACTTTTTTCAGGGGACTGCCAGGCAGGTCCAATCATGTCAAATACACTGGAAATTGGCCTTTGGAAGAGGTCATACCTTCTCCAGTGGCTACTAGATTTCTGGTTTTCACCATGATTGTGGCATACTGGTTTTTAAGGCTACTTCAGGGCTGAGAGGAGAGAAATAGGACTTGGGCAGAATAAAACACCACAAAGCTGGCTGTTTTTACTGAGATTCAGAGCTTCTCTTGAATCTCCCTGGATTCTCCCTTGAATCTCCCTGGATATCTGTAAGCCTTTTGTTCATTTCCCAAACTTTTAAAAATGTCGATTTGATGGGGCTTTTTTTTTTTTTGCCAATGTTCTTGTTGTTTTTATAAGACGATTGCTTTTAGGAGTTCTTACTTTGCCATTCCTGTTATCACTCCTATTAATTTCTTATTTAATATGTTCGTGGTCACCAAATTTATTCTTCATGCTTTCAATCGTTCTAAAATTATTGAGAATTAGTTTATGGCTTCTCATGCGATCCATACTATTGTATATACTACGGATAGTTGAAAAAAATTGGAATTTTGCCGTCAGTTCTAATGTTCTTTTATGGCAAATTGTTAAAATTGCTGCTAAAATATTCTATGTCATTACTAATTTATCTAATTATCATATCAGTTTATAAAAAAGGAATGTGAAAATACTTATAATTTTGAATTAATCTAATTTTCCCTTTAGTTTCTTATATTTTTTGCTTCACATGTTTTAAAGCACTATTTGTTGTTAGTTACGTACATTTTCATGGGTTCTTGATCGTTTGACTTTGTATCTCTAGTCATGTTCTTTCTCTTGAAGGACCTTTTGTCTGATATACACATAGAACGTTAGTTTTCTTTTGCTTAGTGTTGTGTACTGTAAAGTTTTCTATCCTTGTACTTTCATCCTGTGTGTGCCTTTACATTTCAAGGGTTTCTGTAAACCCCATGTAGTTAGTGTTTATACTCTTTTAGTGAATCTCACAATCTCTTTTTTTTAAAATTTTTTTTTTAACATTTATTTATTTTCGAGACAGAGAGAGACAGAGCATGAGCGGGGGAGGGTCAGAGAGAGGGAGACACAGAATCTGAAACAGGCTCCAGGCTCTGAGCTGTCAGCGCAGAGCCCGACGCGGGGCTTGAACTCATGGACCGCGAGATCATGACCTGAGCCGAAGTCGGACGCTTAACCGACCGAGCCACCCAGGCGCCCCTCACAATCTCTTTTTAATTACAGTGTTTGATTCATTCACACATAATGTAATCACGTGCTTGCATTTCAGGCTACTTGATAGCTATGTTTTATTTCACCCATCTGCTCTTTCTTTCTCCGTCCTTTCTTACCTTCTTCAGCATTTCTCAACCGTTTAAAAAATATTTTATTGTATCTCGTCTATTTACTTAATTTTATTTTGTATAATTTTAGTGGTTTCTAGGGAGGTTACAGTATCTAACTTATTACAAGATGCCTTCAAATAACTTTATACCATTTCATGAAAAATCAAGGTACGTTACAATAGGATAACGCCATTCAGACTTTCCTTCCTTTGCGGCCTCAAAGTTTTCCTAGTTTATTTTGTATATTTATGTTATTTTATAAACCCTCAATACATAGTAACTTTTTTTCATTTCAATGAGTTACTTACATTTTAAAGAAAAGCAATACTCACGTATAAAGCATAAAATAATGAACAATTAAAACGATCTGCTATTTTGCATTCCTTCCTGCTTAGAAAGCTTCTTTTAGCATTACTTGCGTTGTATGTCTGGTAAAGATGAATTCTTTTAGCTTTTGTCTATCTAAAAGTGTATTTACTTTGCTGTCATATGTGAAGGACGTTTTTGCTGAATATAGAATTCATGGTTGACAGCTTTTTCCCCTCAGGACTTTACAAAGACATTGCTCCATTTTGTCCTGTGTTTGGTCATTTGTATCAAGAAGTCAGCCAACATTCTTGACATGGTATCGCTTTATCCAATGTGTCTTTTTTTCCTGTTTGCCGGGTAAGAACTTCTTTTCATCTTAGCTTTTAAGCAGTTCTCTGTGAAGAGCTTACATGTGGGCTCCGTTGTATTTTTTCCTTCATAAGCTTGGCTAAATGACTAAATACCATTTATCATTTTTAGAAAACATTTTAGCTGCTTTCTCTTCATGGATTTCTTCTGCCTCATCCTCTGGCTACTCCTCTCTGGCACTCTAATTACATATATGTTATGCCATATAACATTACCCTACCTGTTTCACTTGCTTGGTTTGCTTTTGTTTCACCTTTATCCAAATTCAATGACGTTTTCCTCTGCTGTGCCAGTCTGCTGTTAGGCCCATCAAACTTACTCTTCCTCTCTGATATTGTCGCTTTCACTGTTAGTGTTCCCATTTAGTGTTATTATCTTGTTTTATTTTATGCTTACAGTTTCCACTTACGCAGTTAAATTCCCTCTCTGGTGTCTGCCTTTTCCACTGGATCCTTTCCTATATTTATTTTTGAGGCACTTTTCGTTCATCTGAACACCTTGGCCGTCTTTTGATCTGTTTCTCTTAACTACTTTGGCTTTGTTTCAGTCTCATGTAGATTCAGTTTACCACTGGATGTAATTGTTTTTCAGGATGGGGTTCTGGTTTCCTCCTCAGAATTGCTGGAAGTGTGAGCAGTTGTATGATTCTGGGGCTGTTAATGCTTTACAGCTTTGCTGACAGTTTTTGGGTCTGTGCAAACTTCTCTTTGCTTTGCAGCGCACCCCTCCACCCTACAGCCTTGCATTCACCGCTATAGGGAGTCTCAATCTGGCTGATTCGTTGCTGGCCTTCAGAGAGTCACTGCAGCACACTCCGTGAAACCAGAGTGCATCAGAAGGATTGATCTCAGCTCCCCGGCCTTGCCTCTGCTTTTTAATATTTTTTTTTAATGTTTATTTATTTCTGAGAGAGAGAGAGAGAGAGACAGAACGTGAATGGGGGAGGGGCAGAGAGAGAAGGAGACACAGAATCCCAAGCAGGCTCCAGGCTCCGAGCCATCAGCACAGAGCCCGATGCGGGGCTTGAACTCACAAACCGCAAGATCGTGACCTGAGCCAAAGTTGGCCACTTAACTGACTGAGCCACCCAGGCGCCCCATGCCACCTCTGCTTTTAACACATTTCCTTTGTGTTATCAGTGAAGGTCCATGGCAAAGAGTTGGTGGGTGACTAGGGCATGATTGTAAGTTTACTTAGTGTTTGATATTTTTTGCAAGACATGCTGATCTATCACGTGTGCCTATACTTTGGCATCATGGTTTTTTATAAGTCTTGCTGGCTTCTCTTTACCAGTCTCTGTTTGATTATGTCTGCCTCCGGGGCGCCTGGGTGGCGCAGTCGGTTAAGCCAGGTCACCTGGCTTCAGCCAGGTCACGATCTCACGGTCCGTGAGTTCGAGCCCCGCGTCAGGCTCTGAGCTGATGGCTCAGAGCCTGGAGCCTGTTTCCGATTCTGTGTCTCCCTCTCTCTCTGCCCCTCCCCCATTCATGCTCTGTCTCTCTCTGTCCCAAAAATAAATAAACGTTGATTATGTCTGCCTCCTCTGGCCTATTTAAGGGTAAATGTAGCTATAGGTTTCTTCCCTACTTGTCACTTTCTGGGGATTATTTAATTTAGGTTTACTTTTGTTTCAGGTCTTCAGTGAATTTTGAGTGTGATTATTTTCCGGCTTACTTGGATTGTTTACATCATTAGGGTAGGAATATTGGTTTTTTGCAATTTTCTATATTGTATGTGTAAGTCCATTATATTTTAATAAAGGATTTATCAAACTTAAATTTACTTCGATTTACAAGTATACGAAATTTATTATTTATTGCTTCTCTAACTTGTGAAACCCGTGGAATCAATAAAACCACAAATGGCATAAACCCAGGGATCATCCTAGGTGGACCTACTCTTTAGCTCAGCCTTGTATATTATAATTTGTTTCCTAGATCGTGAATAAGGAGCAGATAAGAGTTTGAATCCTGTCAGGGCTTGAATGCGACACCCTTTAAAAGAGGAAACCAAAAAAAAAAAAAATTACACTCTTTTTTTGCCTCAAAGGCTCCTTAGAGCTATCCGAAGTGTGTCTCTGAATTTAACAGTTATAAATGAGGACATAGCTCACTTTCTTTTAAGTTTCATTTGATTATTTGCACAATATAGGAAATAGCTAGCTCAGAGACCATAATGTCCACTGAACACGCTCATTTCTGCCTCTCTGCTTATCCAGATCTTACCTTTCCCTCAAGATCAAAAAGTCTTTCTTTGCTGAAAGTGGAGACCTTATGATTTTTTTGATCTGGGTCAGCGACCACTCTTTGTACACATGTCCACACACACATACAACTCAAGTGCTTACCTATTTTATATGCCACACTCGCATATTTAGGGTATAAGAATTTATGGGAGTCTGTGAACATCTAAGGCATTCATTATAGTTATAATAATGTGAATTTTTTGATAATATGAAATTTAAAAAATACATAGTTCACATTATCTAGACACATCCAGAATAGTAAAATATCAAGCTTATGTTAGAAGTTTCACATTTTCCTTACAAATTTCTCTAAACTAAAACTGTTATAGTTTAAATACCAACAGATAGGGGCGCCTGGGTGGCTCAGTCGGTTAAGCGTCCGACTTCGGCTCAGGTCATGATCTTACGGTCCGTGAGTTCGAGCCCCGCGTCGGGCTCTGTGCTGACAGCTCAGAGCCTGGAGCCTGTTTCAGATTCTGTGTCTCCCTCTCTCTCTGATCCTCCCCCGTTCATGCTCTGTCTCTCTCTGTCTCAAAAATAAATAAACGTTAAAAAAAATTAAAAAAAAATAAATACCAACAGATAGATTCTCAGTATACATATTTAAAATTGGTTTGTCTTTTATTAACTTGAATGCTGAAGGTTTCTCTGTTGCATATTTTAGACAAATAAAATGAAATATGGTTATAGTTTTCTTTTAATCATTTTCAGAATTAATATTTGCTTTCTCAAGTCCTTTATACATCTTTCCTTTTTATCTTGACATTGTGATCTTGCCTGGCTTGTGTTTTGCTTGGTTGCTATAGAAATAGAGTGTATGCAAAATCTTGTGTTTATTTTTGCATTTTGTTTGATTGGAAAGGGCAGAAAGCAGATCTCTCTGGATGTGTTAGGACAAGATGTTAGGTCTGTTCATCACTTTAACATGCTCACCCCCAGACATTCGTTGTGCCTCCATAAATGAAAAGTGTTCATGATGGTTGCTACTAATAATGCAACTCAGACTGAATACCAAGAGACCTTTCTTTTCCCTGAAGAGCGATAACTCATTCGCAGAAACTGGTTTGGAGGGTAAAGGAAAGGAGAATTGTATCAAACTGGCCAACTTGGTAGTAGGTATTTGAATTGATTCTGGTATTCAGTTAGTAGTGGGTTGTTTTCAAAATGGCCAGTTGTTGGACAGAATTTATCGAGTTATAAATGAGCCCAGTCTCAAGATTCATTTGGCTGCTGATATCCACTGTGCTTCTCCAGGGATGCTTTAGGTCAATACAGTCAGATTGTGTTCACAATTTCTTGAAGGTCTCTGTGTTTTCTGTAAGTTAGGGGTTACCGTGAGAAGTAGCTTGATTTTCTGTAGAGAGAGGTAATTCAACAAGGCTGACCATTTCTATCACAAAGATAGCTAGAAATAATTAGAAAAAGCACCAATCTATTCTAACTTCTCCTTGATGTTTTTATGATAAGAAAACCAATTTAGGACTAATAGAATACTGAGAGAAGCCTTTTGAAATCTTCTCTTGATGTAAAGTAGATCAATTAAATTAGTTTTTTTTTTTTTTTTTTAATTTTTTTTTTCAACGTTTATTTATTTTTTGGGACAGAGAGAGACAGAGCATGAACGGGGGAGGGTCAGAGAGAGGGAGACACAGAATCGGAAACAGGCTCCAGGCTCTGAGCCATCAGCCCAGAGCCCGACGCGGGGCTCGAACTCACGGACCGCGAGATCGTGACCTGGCTGAAGTCGGACGCTTAACCGACTGCGCCACCCAGGCGCCCCAATTAAATTAGTTTTAAGATTCTTTATTTTGGTACCCCACTGGGCTCCTTTCACATGGCCTTATAAAAAAGTATAGAACAATCCAGTGATTTTCTAGGATCAACACATAGAGGGATTACATTATGGGACAATTCCTGGTTGTGATTTCTACTTTTTGTTGTTGTTGTTCAGTTTAGAATCATAGGAGTGGTACCTCGGCTGAATTTTAAGTTACCAATATTAGAGACTGTGGCTCTGAGCATACATATTTTCTCCTAGGGGATCCTAAACTTAAGCGATTCTGCAGCCGTTATTGATTTCAGGAGCTAAAACTTGTAAGTTCTTCAAGTGGCCAGAAGCAGTGATTTTAGGTGCAAAGACTCCAGCCTTCCTAAAATGGCTGCCTAAGGAAAGAGAACCATCTGAAATGATTGTAAAGAACGCTGCAGAACATCAGCAATTGCCTGTGGCTGCTGAAAATGACCTAGACAGGCCAGTGAGTGGCGCATCTAGGTGAAAGATATTTACCGTGGGGAAGAAGAGAAAAATAATTTGTTTTATGAAAATAATAGTGGTGCGACCTCTCACAGAATTAAGAAGACACAGACCACTTCTTTTTTTTTTATTTTTTTTTTTAATGCTTACTTATTCTTGAGGCGGGGGGGGGGGGCAGAGAGAGAGGGAGACACAGAACCCGCAGCAGGCTCCTGACTCTGAGCTGTCAGTGCAGAGCCTGACGCGGGGCTTGAACTCACAAACTGTAGGATCATGACCTGAGCCGAAGTGGGAAGCTCAACCGACTGAGCCACCCAGGCGCCCCGGCATGGACCACTTCTTAATTCTTGCACCTGACTTGGTTGGCTTTGGACCTGACAAGCCTGAACCAATTCTGTGAAGATAGTGTTGCTTTGGTGCCATCATAAAACAAGAACAAGTGAAATAAAATCTGGGAGGGTGTGCATAGTTTAAACAAATATGAAAAGTCATTTGTTAGAGCAACGTTTTTTTTTTTTCCTGAATCTTGGGAAAATCTCACAATGTACCCTGGAATGTACTGACAGCATTGCTACATTTTTCCTTTGGGGAGGAGGGGGCCAACCATTTCCATGTCTTATTTAAAACAATAAAAATAAGATAAAAGCAAAGTTTTATTCTAAAGGCTCAAATGAAATTTATAAGAGGCAAAGTAAGTGCAAGAATACGTTTTTTTTCCCCCCCCAGCGGCTCAAAAATATCCCTGAAGACCCTCTAGCAAAGGCTCACCAGGCAAATTAAAACAATTAAGAGAGCTTGCTCACCAAATGCAAAGCACATGTCTTGCTCTGTAGTCAAGAAGAAACCTCTCAAAGGCCTGGTGTTGTGGGCTGAGGCAGTCCCACAGAGATCCATAGGCAGAGAGATTTTGTTTCTTAAACCAGGGATTGACGACCTTTATCTGTGAGAGACCAGAGAGTAAATATTTCAGTCTTTGTAGGACATACAGTCTCTATCCCAACTCCTTAGCCCTCCCACTGTAGCATGAAAGCAGCCATAGACCCTACATCAACAAATGGATGCAGCTGTGTTCCAATAAAACTTTATTTATAAAAACAGGCTGCGGTGAGGATTGGCCCTGGCTGTAGCTAAGTGACTTCTGCCTTAAACCAAAGGCCTGGGGATAATTTGCTGTAAACAGGCAAGGATACACTCAGCATATAACACAGTTACACATTTTTCTTTTCTTTAATTTTTTTTTGATGTTTATTTATTTTTGAGGGAGAGAGAGAGAGACAGACCATAAGTGGGGAAGGGGCAGAGAGAGAGGGAGACACAGATTCTGAAGCAGGCTTCAGGCTCTGAGCTGTGAGCACAGAGCCCGACGCGGGGCTCCAACTCATGAGCAGTGAGATCACGACCTGAGCCGAAGTCAGAAGCTTAACCCACTGAGCCACGCAGGCAACCCCACCCAGTTACACCTTCTTACATGAGCAAATAAGCCTTTCCTTGGCTCTCTCTTCCTCTGTAGCCCCATACTTGATTCACAGCCTAAAGGAAATTTTAGAAAGCTGTGTGTGCAGTGCTGAATTGTAATCAGAGCTCCGCAGCTGGTCAGAAAGAAGGCGCCATTTTTTAGTTTTCCCGGGGTGTGCCAATTTACATGAATGATAAAAGACATCCTAGTTGTCTTGTGGGAGAAACAAACTCATTCCTTTATACGTGACTCGGAGTAGCAGTCCACTGAACCTCAGTTGAACTTCAGAGGTTTTCATGAGTCTCTACAAAAAGCTTTGGATTCAGAGAGACTTCTGAAGGCCTTTGACCTATCCTCATTTGCTCGCTTCAGGCCCAGCTGACCTTGAATTGTGATGCGTATGTTTGGAGCATGAGCTCAGATCTCAGCTTTAAAGCATAGTAGCTGTGAAAGGGGAGAATGGTCATGACCATTTCACAGGATTACTATGAAGGTTAAATAATAAAAAATAAGCGAAACACAAAGAGCCCAGTGTGTGTGTGTGTATGTGTGTGTGTGTGTGTGTGTGTGTGTGTGCATGTGTGTGTGTGCATATAAACTATTAAATCAGAGGCCTGCTTTATTCAATTCTTGCTTTTCTTCGTGGCCATGACAACACCTCTGAGAAACTACTGGAATATTTACAAAGTTGCTATGCAATATTATCTATCCTCATGAAGCAGTGGGTCAAGATGAACCAGTTGTCAGCATTTTGTTTTAAAAATTTTTTTAACGTTTATTTATTTTTGAGACAGAGAGAGACAGAGCATGAACAGGGGAGGGGCAGAGAGAGAGGGAGATGCAGAATCTGAAACGGGCTCCAGGCTCTGAGCTGTCAGCACAGAGCCCGATGCGGGGCTCGAACTCACGGACTGTGAGATCATGACCTGAGCCGAAGTCGGACACTTAACCGACTGAGCCACCCAGGCGCCCCGTTGTCAGCATTTTAAAATTAAACATGGAGTTTCACGATGGGTACCTGGTGGGGGTCCACATCATGGCTGGCCACATGACGGTTATGTGCCTTCATGAACAGTTCTCTTTAAGAACTTTGAATTCTAAGACTCAAGTGGACTTCCCTGGGCAAGGAGAATTCCCACATGTCCCTGAACTTTACAGTTGGAGAAGGGGAAAAAAAAGCATCTGTGTAATCCCCATAGGGGGAGAACAGGAAACTTGGTTTTGACCCCCTACCTTTGCCTATGGACATCTTTTTCCTGCTGTTACTGTATCCTTTGCTGTAATAAATCTTAACCATGGGTATAACTTTATTTGAGTCATGTGGGTCTAAGTGGGTGATTGTGGAACCCCTGAGATGTGAGATCTGATCGAATATTTCTTTCTACCTACCTACACATACATGTATATTTTTCTCTTTTATGCCCCGAAAACCCAGAATGTGGTGATAATGGTAACCATTTTGCTTACAGAACATCAGTAGATTGAAAATCCAGAGGAAAGGACTGAAATTTAAGTATAACTCTGCTTTGCCAAGTGCATTATAACGATAATAGTAATGAACTGGGGTTTGGAAATCTGGATTCTAGAACTGTGTAACTGATAGAAACTGGGCATAAAGGGACCTAAATACAAAGCAAAAGAGATATAGGTCATGTTCAGATATTGCCTATCAAAGCAATATTCAGAAAGCTTCAAAAAAATGTAAGTATAATCTCATGGCCAGAAACTGAAAACAAAAGATGGTTCAAAAAGATGGTTATATTCTGAAAATTATAAATTTTGTGAAGGAGAGAGAAGAGGAAACCAGAATTGTTAGCTTAGATTAAAAGAATCTGAAAGGAACAGATAGGGTGAAGTTGATGGTAGTAACACATAATCAAGGATGCGTTCAAAGAGTTTGTGGATTTTTCATGGGAGTTAAAGTCCAGAATAGGTTCAAGATTATAAAAATTGCCAAAGACAAAGTCAAAAACCACGATATCACCTATGCTTACAGATGTAAGATGGTAAGGTCTAGGTCTTCTGCTTGTGGCAGACGGTATGACTTTAGCAGATAACAGAGAAGGAATCTCTAATGGTCAGCTCTCTTGTTCTCATCTTTTTCATTAAGGCAAATGTTCTTCCAACTGTAAAATGTATGAGAGACATCAGAGAAAAGGAGTGATTAATACATGGGGAAAAACTGATATAAGAGAATTTAGAGCTAAAATTGATGGCAACATTAGCTGTGCCAGGGAACATACATTAGGGAAATGTTGTAAACAGATTATATATTGCTGTACAGAAAGCAATTGACAAGGTGTCTCACTCGTCCTTGGACAATGACCTTGGCTCATCTTCAAATAATAATTGTATCAGCCTCCTATCTCCAAACCTGTCTGTACCCTTACTAACTTCTGTTTCTTCTATCTCGGATGATATATTTTTCTTCCTATTCTGCTGATGATACGTTTTTGGTTTTCTCAACTGACTTGTTTTATTCACTTATTCACCTATTCACAGAATCATTCAGTAGATATTTATATGTGCTGGGTACCATTCTAGGAGCTGAAAATACATTAGCAAACAAGACAGGCAAGAATCTGTCTCTTGTGGAACTTACATCTAATTGAGGGAGAAAGACAGTAAATAAAGGAGCAAAGAAATATATGATATGACTTCAGAGTGTGGTAAAATTCATAAAGGAAATTAAAAAAAGGAGATACACAAGAGAGTGATTTGAGTTTGGTTGACTATTTTAGATGTGGTGATCCAGAAAGGCCTGTCTGAGGAAATGACATTTGAGCTGAGACCCAAGGAGCTAAATATGTGACGAGTTGGAAGAAATCACAAATGTACAAGTCAGGGGTTGGCATGAGCTTAACAGTAATGGAACAGAAAGATCAGTGTGTTCAAGTCTAGTGAATACTTGGGAGAATGGGAGCAAATGAGATTGAAGAGGTGAGTAGAAATCAGATTGGGGCGCCTGGGTGGCGCAGTCGGTTAAGTGTCTGACTTCAGCCAGGTCACGATCTCACGGTCCGGGAGTTCGAGCCCCGCGTCGGGCTCTGGGCTGATGGCTCAGAGCCTGGAGCCTGTTTCCGATTCTGTGTCTCCCTCTCTCTCTGCCCCTCCCCCGTTCATGCTCTGTCTCTCTCTGTCCCAAAAATAAATAAACATTGAAAAAAAAAATTTAAAAAAAAAAAAAAAGAAAGAAATCAGATGGACCTCTGCAGACCATGAAATATGATTTCTATTATAGGGCTTTAGGAAGACATCAAAGTCATAATATTTTAAAAAGAGAATTTTAGTACCCACGTAGAGAATGAATGGTAAGATAATACAAAAGCAAAAACAGGCAGCTCAATCAGGAGGATATTACAATTTAGGTGTGAGATGTGGGAATCCTGGGCACAAGTGGTTGGATTTGGATTTTACTTTATGGATGGAGTTGACAGGATTTCCTAATGGCTTCTATGTCTTCTAGATTTTTGACTTGAGAAACTTGGGGGGAGGGTATAGAATTTTATGAGATGGGAAAGATTATAGCATAAAAGTGGTGTGGGGAAAGAGGCACCATGTGGAAGAATAAAATAAGTGTGAAGTCTTAGACATTATCAACTTCTGTCTCTCTTTTGTACTTTTCGCTTCTCTGATCCCTCCATTCTTAGCCTCTAAGCATGCTAAGTCTTTCCCGCCCTAACTCTTCTAATCTTCCCTTAGCTCAGCTTCTCCTTTGGAATATTGCTCTCCTCTTCATCAGTAAGTTTCATGAAATAAATAATCAACACTTCTTACTACTTCCTCTCACATAATTTCTTCATCTACCATTTGCAATCTGAAGTGTGATACAAAAGCACAAAGAATTGACTCTGTTTTCCTACCTCTGTACTGACATAATGATGACCATGGGTCTATAATATGTAGGCACAAGCGCAAGATGCTGAGAAGGTCAAGCTCATACCGGCGTTCCACTCAGTCGGCTTCTTCTTGTGCTACTGCCATAGGTGACACTCCAGCCTCCAGCCACGGTGGTCTTGCAGACATCTGTGACTGTCCCAGAGGAGGCTGAGTGTAAGTGTACTGCTGGACCATCACAGACAAACTAGAAGAGGCATATATATGCTCAAAGTATTAATAAGTGATCATCCGTGGGATTCATTGACCGTTTGAGTCCCCGTCAACTCTTAGTCGTTCAGTTCTGTTAAACATTTTGGATTGATTTGCACTGCCTTTGCTCAAGAAGACTCCCCCCTTTTCCTTCTTTAATGTGACAGTTCACCGTCCTGCCTAGGTAACAAGAGAATTCTCAAGAATGGCATTACAATTGCATGCCATTTACAAACAGTCAGAATGTGTGTTTCCTCCAATGTAAGGATAAAGTTAAGAAGAGATGTTTATCGTGGTGCAAGAAATGTCATCAAGTAGAACTAGGAGAGTCAGGCTTTTGAAAAGAAACCACCCAGTTAATTCAGGTCATTCAGATCGTACAAAAGTTGTGGAAGTAATAAATTGCGGTATTAAGATGTCCACTCACAAATGTTTCAGATTCAAGTGGTTTTTACATCAGCTTTTTCTTTGGCATCAGATTTTAATGTATCTTTTCTCAGTAGCAATATCACAGCTCATGAAGTTTATCTGAGGCACAATTATTGCCGATTGAAACTTTTAAAGTAACGATTTTTTCCCCACATAATGTTAATTATTTCCATAATATAATTATGCATTTTGCTTTAAGAATTTTAATGAGTATTGGAAGCAGATATGTGACTTGGAAGTTCATTAGCTATCTAGTTTTCAAGGCGTGTTCAGAGGAAGCAGAGACTAAACTTGAAGTTGAAAGAACACTGGTGTAGAAGACAGGACACGTGGGCTCTACCCTAGGGTCTTTGTCCTAGGCTTCCTCTCCTAAATTTTTCTAGGCTTCCATTTCCTCATTTGACAAATGGAAAAAATAATACCCATCTTATATTCCTCATGTTGTTGGATTTTTCAGAGACAGTTACAATTTCAAATACTCCAACTTCTTGACAGGACATTTGTCTTAATTTCTGGCTCACAAAGCACAGTTACATCAAATATATGTTGTATAACTAAGGTCATAGGGAACTAGAAGCTACAATTCAGCCTGGCTTTTATGTCTCTCGTTTTATGTGCAATTATTGTTCTCTTTGTCTTTATGGCTTTTAGGCTCAAGATAAAAGTTCCAAGGCATGGGAGTCGAAAAAGGAGCCATTCGCATCTCCTAGCCACCTTCGTTTTGTCATTTCTTTTGCAGTCTTCCAGAGAGATATGACAGTTGTCAACTCTCACAGAGACTGAAAGTATGGTTGAGAGAATCACAGACTTAACAGATTTTAGAGTTGGAAAGACCACCTTGCTTTCGAGTGAGGGAAAAGAAATCCTGACACATTCACTCACAGCTGCCCTTCCTGTGTCCTTTGCAAAGGAAGAACAATCAGTAGAAGAAAATGGAGTAGGGGATTATTGGCAGAGATTGCCAAAGGATTGGAAAAGCTGGGCAGTTGTTAGGGTTTGCACACATACATTACACAGAAAAACAAGAGTTGTGTCTCCTGTGGATCCACAGAATCTGGAAGCAGGAACCAAAGGAATTAGGGAATTAGGGTTCATGTGAAGAATTAAGGGGAACAACGTAAAGGCCTATTTGGAAAGACAGTGATGCAACTACTACCTGTTAATTGAAGAAAAAGATGCAGGCACCTGGGTGGCTCAGTCGGTTAAGCGTCTCACTGGCTCAGGTCGATCTCGCGGTTCATTGGTTCGAGATCTGCGTTGGGCTCTGGGCTGACAACTCAGAGCCTGGAGACTGCTTCGGGTACTGCGTGTGCCTCTCTCTCTGCCCCTCCCTTGCTCTCTCTCTCTCTCAAAAATAAATAAACGTTAAAAAAGAAAAAGAAAACCCGTCTGAAATATCATACAACACACTTCAGTCTCTAGGAAATGCACTTCTGAAAAATAGCCTGACATCAAGATCATGCTTAGTTCAACAAAACTTCATCGGGTTCAGTGGCTGCAAAACTTCACAGGCTCTGATAGTTGCAGGATTACGATGACCGTGTTAGAATGACGTGGAGAAGGACAATCAAAAGGTGGAGACAAGTGGACTCAAGTGCGGGCCGAAAGAAATATATTAAGGGTCACTCAGGAGTAATCTTAGAAAACTGAAATTAATTATGAATGCAAGGAAACTATAGTGGTGATGTACAGAGATAAGTGGACGTTTCTCAGCTGAACAAAGGTATTCTTCTGACTGGGACAAGTTCTTGGTGGTGGTAACATTATCAACTAATGTTTTGCTATCCCCCAGGATGCCTAGGGCCATGAAAATATGGTAGTTCATTAATAGCTAGAGAGAGTTTTTCTTTTATTTTTTTTATCAGTTGGATGATCATTTATTTATTCAACAGACATATTTATTGACTTGTATATTTGATATAACATAAAAACAGAGATGAATATGACACAGTCACTTGCCCTTGAACTTTTCAGCCATAACCGCATGTAAAATTGTAATTCACTTGCAAGAAGTTTTATCGTTAAAGATAGACCAATTAACCTCAAAATGACGGAGTTAAAAATAATCAGGGTGTTTGCCAGAGGGGTGGTGGTTGGGGGGGGAGGATGGGTCAAAGTGACAAGAAGGATTAAGAGGTGCAAACTTCCGGTTATAAAATAAACAAATGAGTCCCCGAGATGAAAAGTACAGCATAAGGCGTATAGTCAATGAGATTGTAATAATGTTGTATCGTGACAGATGGTGACCGCACCCATGGTGATGAGCGTTGAGTAACGTACAGAATTTTGAATCGCTATGCTGCACACCTGGGGCTAATACTATGTTGTATATTAATTATGCTTCAATCAAAAATAATAAGTAAATAAGATGAAAAAATAATCAGCACGTTGTCTTCTGATGCTTATTGCCAGATAGTTATCTCGGAGACTCTGTATTTTCAAACATCCCCTTATTTTCCTATCTACGTGGAAGAGAGGGACAGTGCCTCATGTGATTTTCCATAAAAATCCAAAGTTTGGCTATGTTTTGTTGCAGGACTCTCTTGGGTACAAGTACTTTGTTCTTTGTAATAATGGTTGTTTACTTTGCTACAAGCAGAAGATCTGCTTGAATGTGTTTTCATCGATTTTGTTTTTCTACGCACCTTCAATTTGTGATGAGAAATGAATTATAATGCTGATGCTGTGCCAGAGTGGACAGCAAAGACAATCTGATTTATATATACCAGACTATTTCCATTGACAAAAGAAATAAAAGAATAGAACCAAAACACTAGACGGAAATTTGGAATGTTATCAATTCATTCTTGCTACAGTCCGTACCTGTTTAAGAGATGGATGAATCTTTAACCATCTTAAGGACGTTCAAGGAGGAATTTCTTACTATTTCCTTTTGTTACCTGTGCCTAACATTTGTTGCTGACTCAATAATATAGCCAAGCAAGACGTGCAAACTCAAATGGTTTTCTTTCTTTTAAAAACTTTTGGGAATGTTTACTTACTTTTGAAGGGGAGAAAGACAGAGCATGAGCAGGGGAGAATCAGAGAGAAAGCGAGACACAGACTCTAAAGTGGGCTGCAGGCTCTGAGCGGGGCTCGAACTCACAAACCGTGAGATCATGACCTGAGCTGAAGTCAGCCGCTTAACTAACTGAAGTTAGCCGCTTCACCTAACTGAAGTCAGCCACCCAGGCGCCTCGGTTTTTCTCTCCCATTACAACCATATGTGTTTAAGCTAGTGGGATAAAGTAAAACCCACAGGCAGCAATCCCTTATTGTTGGAATATGATTTTACGGTTTGCAACCCTAAAGAGATCCAACCTTCTCCCTGAACAAGCAGGGATGAATGTACTTTTTAATTATTAACCATCCGTTAGCTTCAAGAGGTCATGCTGATAGTGTTGGATGGTGACAGTTGCTATGGTTGTGGTGAGCGTAGCATGATGTATGGAGTTGTGCAATCATTATGTTGTGGACCTGACAGCATTGTAGCGTTGCGTGTCCGCTCCACTCTCATAGAAGAAAGTTTTAAAAATTTTAAAAAGAGGGGCGCCTGGGTGGCTCAGCCGGTGGAGCGTCCGACTTCGGCTGGGGTCATGATCTCGCGGTCCGCGAGTTCGGGCCCCGCGTTGGGCTCTGTGCCCACAGCTGGGAGCCTGGAGCCCGTTTCGGAGTCTGTGTCTCCCTCTCTCTCTGCCCCTCCCCCGCTCATGCTCTGTCTCTCTCTCTCTGTCAAAAATAAATACAAACATTAAAAAAAAAAAAAAAAGAATAAACACAAATGCCAGGCTCATGTAATTCTGAGGGGAAAAGAGTTCTATTGCAGTCAACTTATCCCAAAATAGAACTTACTGTTGATTTTACCTTTCCTTCCGTATTAGTTAGGGTTCTCTAGAGAGAAATTATTTTAGGGGATCAGCTCACATGATTGCAGAAGCAAGTCCAAAATCTGCAGAGTAAGATGGCAGACGGGAGAACCAGGGAGGAGTTGCATTCCGAGTGCAAGGGCAGTCTGCTGGCCGAATTCCTTCTCACTGAAGGAAGTCAGTCTTCGTTCTATGAAGACATTCAACTAATTAGATGAGGCCCACTCACATTATGGAAGGTTATCGGTTTTATCAGAGTCTACAAATTTAAAGGTTCATCTCATCTGAAAAACATTTTCTCAGAAACATCCAGAATAATGTTTGACCAAATATCTGGGTAGTGTGGTGCAGCCAAGTTGACTCATAAAAATTACTCTCACGCCTTTTCTGTTTCGAAGTCCTAAAGCTCTTATGCTGAAATCCTTGAGTCTGCTACTTAAACAAGCCACACAAAATCACTTGACGGATAGGACTGGAACCGAAGGCATGACACGGAAGAAGAATTCATGATACCCCCCTTTAGGACACACTGTAAAACCTCAAATTCAGACAGCAGTTTGTCAGTTCATTCAATAAAATGGTTTTGAGCACCTAAAATATGCCATTACAGGATTGTGCTGTATGCTGAAGACACTATGGAAAGCAAAGCAGGCGTGGCCCCTGCCCTTAGGGAGTTGTAGTCTGGTGAACTAAGACAACCGGATATTGACCAAAGGTCACACAGATAAATGTAGTCCTTTGAAATAGTTTGATGAAACCTCATGTAGTCTGAGTGGTTCAGAAATGATATTTGAGCTGAAATATGATGGATGATTAGAAGCAAACTAGGCAGGGGCACCTGGGTGGCTCAGTCACTTGAGTGTCCAGCTTCAGCTCAGGTCTTGATCTCACAGTTCCTGGTCGTGATCTCCCATTCTCACTGACAGTACAGAGCCTACTTGGGATTCTTTCTGCCTCTGCCTCCTCTCTCTCTCTCTTTCTCTGTCCCCTTCTCTCTCTCTCTTTCTCAAAATAAACAAATAAACTAAAAAAAAAAAAAAATACCCCAGAAGTTAACTAGGCAAAAGGAGAACCAGCTTGTGGTATCACTGAGATGAGGAAGGGAGCATGGTGACTATGGGCGTCTGAGACGTCAGTGTGGTTAGGAAAGAATGAATAAGAGAGAACATGATTTGAACGAGAATGTAGATGTACTTAGGGATGAGGTCATAGGAAGTCTTGAGCATATTAAGGAATTTTGCCTTTACCCCAAGTGTTAAAGGAAGGCACTAAAGATTTTTTTTAGCAAAGGGAAGACATAATCAGATTTTCTTTGAACACCTCATTCTGAGTGTGGAGAACAGTCTGGAGGGAGAGAAGAACGGATGAGGAATAGACCAATTAATAAGTTATTGATTTTTAGGGCAGGAGAAGATGAAGGCATAAACTACAGAGGTAGTGGTAGACATAGAAAGAAGTAGATGGATTGTAGAGACACTTAAGTGGACTCGGTGATGGATTGGGTATATGGGGTAAGGGAGAGATTGCTGAACTCAATGGATGGTGATATCACTTGGAAGTTTAAGCAGCACATGAATAGGACTAGGTTGGGGAGGCAAAAGAGAAGTATCAGGTATTTGTTTACATTTTTTAAATATGAAATTTATTGTCAAATTGGTTTCCATACAACACCCAGTGCTCATCCCAACAGGTGCCCTCCTCAATGCCCATCACCCACCCTCCCCTCCCTCCCACCCCCATCAACCCTCAGTTTGTTCTCAGTTTTTAAGAGTCTCTTATGGTTTGGCTCCTTCCCTCTCTAACCTTTTTTTTTCCCTTCCCCTCCCCCATGGTCTTTTGTTAAGTTTCTCAGGATCCACATAAGAGTGAAAACATATGGTATCGGTCTTTCCCTGTATGACCTATTTCACTTAGCATCACACTCTCCAGTTCCATCCACGTTGCTACAAAAGGCCAGATTTCATTCTTTCTCATTGCCAAGTAGTATTCCATTGTGTATATAAACCACAATTTCTTTATCCATTCATCAGTTGATGGACATTTAGGCTCTTTCCATAATTTGGCTATTGTTGAAAGTGCTGCTGTAAACATTGGGGTACAAGTGCCCCTCTGCATCGGCACTCCTGTATCCCTTGGGTAAATTCCTAGCAGTGCTATTGCTGGGTCATAGGGTAGATCTATTTTGTTTACATTTTTGAGGTGCCATTGAGACATCTAAAAAAAGGTATAAACTAAACAGTAGAACACACTGGCTTGGAACACAAAGAGATTTGTTCTAGAGACAACATTTTGAATAATTTCCCTACAGGTGGAAAATATTTCAGCAGTTTTGCTCTCTTCATTTTCTTAATCAGAAAAGTCAAGAAATAAGTAGATTGACTTGTCCATAGCTACGCAGCTTAAATAGCCTACATTGAGATTCTTATGTCTTTTGAATCCATACTTGGTAATTAAATACCTACACATATATTTTTCTTATTTTAGGACTCTTGATCATACTTCAGGTGTAGGTAAAGTTTAAAATAATCTTTTAATGTACAAAATATGTGGGAGAATGCCTCTTTTTATAATGTAACATATTGATTCTATACTAAGTTATATAATAAATGAGAACCTTCTAGTATGAAAACCATAGGGCCTTTTTTTATGTCACTAAAATAATCATGTCACTAGCTTTGGAATTAGGCTCTTTAAATGAAAACACAAATCATTTCACCATGATCTGACATAAATTAACCTCAGGAGAAATCTCTTCAAATGGAAATTTTCAGGTTTCTTTGAACTGACTCTTGTAATTTCCCAGGAGACAACAAATGAATAGTGAGATCTACCTATGGAAGAATTATTTAATTATACATCCATCTGCTCAATGTCTTGACTTAGGCAATTTGTTTTGAGAGGCGACTGCTTGTTTTTCTCCTTAGCCTGAGAATGTAATCACATTATAAATTCCACCCTTTTAATATCAATAAACTTATTAGCTATTTGCTGAGTACCCAACATTAGGTTAGTTATTATGAATAATTATAAAATCAAATGAAAACAAAACAAAAACTGATGACGTGGCTCTTGTACTTAATGTCTATTTAAATTATAGGTTATATGAGGCTAGACTTTGGGTAAAAATCAAGGCTAGACTTTGGTTAAAAATTGGGATGCCTGGGTGGCTCAGTCGGTTAAGTGTCTGACTCTTGGTTTTGGCTCCAGTCATGATCTCACGGTCGTGAGATGGAACCCCCGCATTGGGCTCTGTGCTGGGTGCGGAGCCTGCTTAAGATTCTTTCCCTTTCCCTCTGCCCCTCCCCCCCCCTCAAAAATAATAAAAATGATTTAAGAATAATCTGTAAATATATATTCTAAAACCTAAGTAGTGGTATTGGCTATCCATTGTATTGAAATTCCCCAGAAGGGAGACTACCCTCTCATCTCTACAAGTTGTAGATGGCTTCATAGAGGAAGAGGGATTTGAGCTAGGTAGTAAAGGAAAGAGAGTTGGCAGTTTTAGTCTCATTGTCTGCTTGCCCTCATACCCTGTAAGAGAAACTAGCCCATCCATATTGTGTTCTATGCGTCCCCTCTGTCCTTCACCCTACCCAGCCACTTGGTTGGTTATCTGATCCATGTTGCATCCAAGACTATTTAGTGACTTGTTTTCTTGTAGGCTGATGCAAACAGGTCAGCTGTGTCAACCAGATTCCTGGACTCTGAATTTTCCCTTAAGAAATATTGCGAGATTGATACGATGAGTAGTAAAGGTCTTAATATATAGGATAGTAAAGGAGGCCATAATGGCAATTTCCAATGCAGACATATAAGGAGTGGAAAATGTCAGGAGGCAGAAATTTTGAGGAAGCAGAAAAGCCTATTTGGTAGAAAAAAGAAAAGAGAATAAATGCAGAGTGACATTGAAAGTAGAAGATGAGAAGTAGAAAACCCATTATAACCCATGAGAGATAAATGGAAAGAACTAATTTCAATTTCAATTCCAGTTTCTAGAACTTCCTCAGTTACTGGAGGCTTCCAAGTTACAATTTTAATTTTAGTTTACATATTTCCTTACAATGAATTCCCCACTGCTTTATTTGTATTAATTGGACAAGCTACATTTCTTGCAACATAAAGAATCTAATTAGAATAGAAAGTTTGGATTAAGATGAACAGAGAGGAGGGGCATTTCTAGTGGGAGGGATTAAACTTGCCAAAGGAGGGAATAATGAGCAGAGTATGCTAGAAGGCCTGATGATCATGCTGGCAAATGTTAGAGGTACTCGTTGGAGGAGTGAAAAATATAAGATTAGATACATAGGATGGGCTTAAATTCTGGTGGCATCACAAAATCAGTTGAATAATTTGGTTGAGATCTTATAGGCTATATAATAGCCAGCTCAAGTGATGTGATCAATGCAGTGCTAGAAGATGGCTCTTTTAGAAGATGAATTGGTCGGAGCAAAGGTACCAGCTCAGAAACTACTGCAGCCATTCAGGCACAAGGTAAGATATGGCCCACAATGGCAAATATGTGGTAGGCATTCCACTGTTCCCTATTCCTAGGCCCATGATACATTGCTAATTCATTATCGCACTCTTCACCTGTTGAGCATGGGTGGTACCTTAGCATTTTCTGAATGGTACTCCAAGCAATGAACGGCCTTTGGTTAGTTATCAAGTAAAATGAAATTTATTCGCACCCCCTGCACTGGCACATTCTACTATTTTGGCAAAGAGAGTTTTGATAGGTTTTCACACTCATGATGCAAATCCAAGCCTACAGAATATCTATGGATGTCCTGGGTGCTATGTTTCTCTGCATCTGGGGCTCAAATCTTGCCATATCAAACAATAAAGAATGGATTGATGGTTTCTACTGGAGTTTACTTGTTTGAAATACCATTCTGGTAGGTAGAGCATTAATGGAGTGTGGGAAATTTTAGTTGTTAGGTCTTAGTTGTGATGACAGAGATCATTTAAAATAGGTAATCCCGGGACGCCTGGGTGGCTCAGTGGGTGAAACGTCCAAGTTCACTTCAGGTCGCGAGCTCACAGTTTGTGAGTTCGAGCCCCGCGTTGGGCTCTGTGCTGACAGCTCAGAGCCTGGAGCCTGCTTTGGATTGTCTCTTTCTCTCTCTGCCCCTCCCCGACTTGTGTGCACGCGCGCGCTCTCTCTCTCTCTCTCTCAAAAATAAGTAAATGTAAAACATTAAAAAAAAATAAAATAAAATAGGCAATCCCTACTGTTTTCCACTTCCTGGGATACCTTTTACTATAAACATAAAGTCATAGTAGTAATTGTGCTTTTGGTATATGTTAATTGAAAAAATACATAAGGATAAATAACCATAGTGACCTTAGTTAGCCTTTTATAGAAATTTATACTTTATTCATTACAAAAGCATGCATTTTTCAACTTAGAGTTAATACACAGAAATGGCTTACATATTTATTCAGTTCACTAACACTGCCGGGTGCATGTGGTCTCAGGGCCACAGCAGAGAAACATTGAATAAAAGTATGTTCCCCCGAGAGCTTAGAGATCAAATCTGAGTGGTGAACAAATGAGGAGGCAGGGCCCCCGGAACTCCAGGTTGTGGAGAAGAAGCCAACAGAAAGACCACGAAGAGTGTAACATATCTGCCTTTAAGTGGGTTCCTAACTTTCCTCTGCTTGTCCTGGAAAATATCACTTCTGGCTAATTGAAATGTATGGGCATAATTATTACCTAATAGCTTAATCCTGTAGATCTTTTCACTCATAAATCTGTTTTTCATGACTTAGCAGGAGTGTGTTTGCAGGAAGTCCGGGCAGACATGAGATGGGGAGACAGAATGAGGAAACCAGCCACGTCATGTCATGTATTCCATCTATAGACAATGCTTGGTCTTTTTAGGCATTTGCAAGCTCTGTTTAAAACTGTACACTCTTTCCATCTCCTTTATCCACTCCACTGCTGCCGATGAATCTACAACTCATATTCGGAATCTTTGACCTAAAGTGTCTTAAAATTGGCCTTGGGCCACCTGGGTGGCTCAGTCTGGGCATTTGACTGCATCGTTTGGGCATCGGACTTCGGCTCAGGTCATGATCTCACGGTTTGTGGGTTCGTGAGTTCGAGCCCCGCGTCAGGCTCTGTGCTGACTGCTCGGAGCCTGGAGCCTGCTTCGGATTGTGTATCTCCCTCTCTCTTTGCCCCTCCCTGATCATGCTCTGTCTCTCTTTCTCTCAAAAATAAATAAACATTAAAAAAATTGTCTGGGGCTTTTTAATTTCTGATTCTGCTGTGCAAACATTTGAATTAAGTAAAAATTGCCGATAATTTGAAGGTAGCAAAGTTCACCACTGCATGTTATAGTGGATGTTCTATTTAAAAAAAAAAAAAAAAAAAAAAAAAACATTTTCTGGAGTCCCACAGCTAGGTAGGTCAAGGGTCAGAGGTCTAATTCAGCAAAGGCCAGAGCACAACCAGACAAATAATAAAAGCAAATTGTGACTTAGTTACCTTAGGAAAGAAAACAATGTGTAACTGGAAAAAAAGACAAAGTGGGAATGTGTTTAGCTGAAAAATAAGTCGGAATCATATAAATGTGAGTTCAAAGTATTACCTTGTGTAAAAGTCAGAGATTCACATAAACCTGGCATCAGGGCCCTCACAGAACCAGAATGTTTTTGCATAAACTGAGGCAAAGAACAAACAAACAAAACCATAGATTTTGGATGAAGGTATTTATTACTTTAAAGACCAAAGAAATGTAAAGCTCTAGCATATGAAAACAGAATGGGGTTCAGGATGGCAGACATTTTAGATAGCTAGTTAAAGCTTGACCTGGGGTAGATGCAAGGGATATGTGATTAAAATCCGTTTGCTCATTGATCGGGCAAAAATAAGCAGAGTGCCCAACGCTCTGGAGGGGTTCTCAGACTATAGACATTGTCCTTGGGTTCAAGGAGTCTAGAAAGAGAAATGAACGTGTCAGGAAAATAATTATAATATATCTCGGTTTCCCCATTAAAGAAATATTTATTGAACACCTACTATATGCCAGATACCATGTTATTCCATAGGGTTAAGGTATAATGATAAGCAAGACAGGCATGATTCTCAGCCTTATAGAGCTTGGAATATAGCATGCTATCACAGAAAGCTCTTGTGTATTGAGGAAGGTTCTAGAATCAAGATGATATACATAAAACTTAACTAAGCAGTAAGTGGCTTGCCTATTCAGCTCCTATGTTTGTGTCACTTCTCCCTCACCACCAAAAATAAAAATCAGTTTACATATGCATCCGTCCTTTCCTTCTTATTTCCTATTATAACAGATGTACCCCTGAAACTACCTTGCCATTTACTTTAGCCTCTTCTTTGGAGAAAAATGAGACTCTGTTGACATCAATGCCCTATTGCCAAGGGATAGAAGGTACCCGTGAGAAATGGTGTGTGTTCATTAGGCTGTCATCACCTTGTAAAGAAACTCTAATCCTGAGTTTTTAGGGGTGATTGTTGATGTGCTTCAGAGAATAGACAACTTAAGAACTGTCAGTAAAAGGAGGCGATAATATCTACTAAGCTAAAAGCATGACTATTATTAGTATGTATGTGTTTTGGCTCCTCTTGGGCTTTGGCTCTATTTAGAGTATGATTATTTGCAGAATGCAAAGCATAATGATCAAAACAGTAGAGTGGGGGCTCTTAAACAATCTGCTAATGCATGTTTGAGTTCTTAACTTTGGAACAAAAAGAGTTCCAGATGAGATGTGGATGTATGGTATCGAGGGCAAAAGGACAGGTTTAGTAGACCTATGGTACTAGTTAAAATGGCACTTTGTAAAGATGAGATTGTGGTTGAACCCACTCCTCTCTTATTAACTTGGTGACGCTACAGACCTATTTGAAGACCAGAGAAAGCCAGAGGCTTGAAGCTGTGACAGCTCAAGACTAATGAGACGTAAATGGATAGATGCTATGAATCCGTTCTTAATTTCATCATCAAGGCTTTGATCACAGCAGCAGGCCTTTGTGATGTGATATGATGTGAATTCAGATCACCACCAAAAGGCCTTCCATATACTTTTGACTTCCCCAAATCCTGCAAGGTCAGCTTTTAAAATGAACTAACGCAACGGAACGTTTTCCCCTTCATTATTAGATGGGCTCCAAGCCTGGGAACGTGGAGAATTAAATGGGATGGGATAGGGGAATGAGAAGGAATTTTTGAGTGAGAAGCATTGTCAAGGAAGATAAAGCAGTTTACAGGGCTACAGTGGGGGTGCTTTGAACAGTATTGTCACATAGTAGAGTACTAATGTGGGATGGTCAAAAGACATCATGGAATGAACTGGGATCATGATTCAAAATTTATCTTTCTGTGTTTGAAGGAAAACGTCCTTGCCAAATGGTATCAAACCATTGGTATGTACATTGGTATGTAATTTTATCAAAGATATGTACACAGCATCTTGTCTCTCCTGACCTTAGGATAGGAGACAACAAATTGTTGATGACTGCTGTTTATTAGGATAAAGGGGAAACATATATCTTGCTGAACACCCTCTTGAAAGGATCTTTCAAGAACATCATTGGGTCGCCCCCAAGTGGCCTCTTCGCCCTGGACTTTGGGGCAGAACTGAGACAATCAAATATTTTATTCAGAATAGTTGTTTGGGCATCATGCCTGACTTTCTCTTGTAAGAATATAAGGACATAGCCATGGAATACACAAAAGTTTACTCCTGTAATACTTCTATCAAATTGCTTTGGCTGGCAAAGAATATACTTCAGATTTGGTGAAATTTCATTTGTATATCCCTTTCCTGGACTATGTAGTGCATTTTTCAAGAATGCCTGGGTTGAAAATTCACTCATTGATAAGAGACAGTGAGCAATATATTATAGGGCGCAGCAATTCTATAATGTGCTCACTGTGGCGAATGTAATAAAGAAGGACTTTATAGGACTATTGCTATCTAATTATGTTTCACCAGAGCCTACAAAGTATCTGCACAGCTCTGGCACTTATCCTGAAAAGGCAGCTAAACAGTAACAAGTGCCAAAAAAATTAAAGCCTTCTGTCTTAGGAATGCTCACGTGGAGCCCATATGTTAGAAAACTGGAGTGAGTTTTGTTTACCATAATCAATTACTTTGCAACACTTAAACATGGGATTTAGGAAGAATTCTGAAGCAACTAAACCAAGTGTTTCTCATAAAATGGATTCGTTAATATCTTTATGAAATCTTGAAGAAAAAAACAAATTTTACTTAAGAGTTTACAAGACTAATGTTGACAGCAGTGTCTCTGTTTTTGTGGATATCAAAAAAGATTTTATTTCTTTAGAACTTTTTTTCCTTGCATAACTGAGACCCACTGAACAGCAATTTTCCATTTCCCTGTTCTCACAGCCCCTGACAACCGTCAACCTACTTTCCATGTCTATGAGTTTGATCATTAGCTATCTCTTGTAAGTTGAATCATGCTCTATTTGTGTTTTTGTGTTTGGCTTTTTTTTACTTAGCAATAAGGTCTTCCTGTTTCATCAATGTTGTAGCATAGGACAGAATTCCCTCCTTTTCTTAATGTTGAATAACATTCCATTGTATATATGTACCATATTTTCTCTATAGATTCATCCATTGATGGACATTTAGATTTTTCCCACATATTGGCTATTATGAATAATGCTCTGCAAATGATTATGGTTGTGCAAAAAAAAAAATACTGTTTGAGATCCTGATTTCAATTCCTTTGAATATATACGTAGAAGTGGGTCATTTGGTAGTTCTATTTTTAATTTTATGAGGAAACTCCATACTGTTTTCCATAGAGGCTGAAGTACTTTAAATTTTTTTTTTCAACGTTTATTTATTTTTGGGACAGAGAGAGACAGAGCGTGAACGGGGGAGGGGCAGAGAGAGAGGGAGACACAGAATCGGAAACAGGCTCCAGGCTCCGAGCCACCAGCCCAGAGCCCGACGCGGGGCTCGAACTCACGGACCGCGAGATCGTGACCTGGCTGAAGTCGGACGCTCAACCGACTGCGCCACCCAGGCGCCCCTGAAGTACTTTAAAATCCAACTAACAGTTTGCAAAGTTTCCAAATGTTAAATGTACTCCGAACACTTATTCTTTCTTCCTTTTTTTAAAAAAGTGATCATCCTATGGGGGAAAAAAATGAGAGCCTTTTCCCTAAGGTCAGGAACAAGACAAGGGTGTCCACTATCACCACTTTTATTCAACATAGTACTGGAAGTCCTAGCCACAGCAATTAGACAAGAAAAAGGAATAAAAGGCACCCAAATTGGCAAAGAAGAAGTCAAACTTTCACTATTTTGCAGACAACATGATACTCTATATACCAAAAAACTGCTAGAACTGATACACAAATTCAATAAAGTCACAGGATACAAAAATCAATGTACAAAATCTGTTGCATTTCTCTACACCAATAATGAAGCAGCAGAAGGAGAAATTAAGAAAACAATACAATTTGTAATTGCACCAAAAGAATAAGATACCTAGGAGCAAACATGACCAAAGAGGTAAAAGACCTGTACTCTGAAAACTATAAAACACTGGTGAAAGAAATTGAACAGGACGCAAAAATTGAAAAGTCATTCCATGCTCATGGATCGGGAGAACAAGCATTGTTAAAATGTCTATACTACACAAAGCAATCTACACATTTAATGCAATCCCTATCAAATTACCACCAGCATTTTTCACAGAGCTGGAACAAACAATCCACAAATTTGTGTGGAGCTACAAAAGACTGATTAGCTGAAGCAATCTTAAAAAAGCAAAGCAAAGTTGGAGGCATCACAATTCTGAACTTCAAGTTATATTGCAAAGCTGTAGTGATCAAGACAGTATGGTACTGGCACAAAAATAGACACATAGATCAGTGGAACAGAATAGAAAACTCAGATATGAACCCACAAGTATATGGTCAATTAATCTAAAAAAAAACAGGAAAGAACATGCAATAGGAAAAAGACAGTCTCTTCAACAAATGGTGTGGAGAAAACCAGACAGCAGCATGCAAAAGAATGAAACTGGACCACCTTCTTATTACATACACGAAAATAAATTAAAAATGTATGAAAGACCTAAATTTGACACAGGAAACCGTCAAAATCCTAGAAGATAACACAGGCAGTTAGTTACTTCTTTAACATCAGCCATAGCAACTTTTTTCCTAGCTGTGTCTCCTGAGGCAAGGGAAACAAGAGCAAAAATAAACTATTGGGACTTCATCAAAATAAAAAGATTCTGCACAGTGAAGGAAACAATCAACAAAACTAAAAGGCAACCTGTGGAATGGGGGGAAGATATCTGCAAAGGACACATCCAATAAACAGTATTCAAAACATATTAAAGAGCTGATGCAACTCAACACCCAAAAAACAAATAATGAGCAGAAATGATGAATAGACATTTCTCCAAAGAAGACATACAGATGGCCAACAGGCACATAAAAACATGCTCAACATCACTTAGCATCAGGGAAATGCAAATCAAAACCACAATGAGACATCACCTTACACCTGTCAAAATGGATAAAATCGACAACACATGAAACAACAAGTGTTGGCAAGGATGTGGAGAAAGGGGAACCCTCTTGCACTGTTGGTGGGAATGCAAAGTGGTGCAGCCACTGTAGAAAACATTATGGAGGTTCCTCAAACAATTAAAAATATAACTACCCTACGATTTAGTAATCACACTACTGGCTATTTACGCAAAGAATACAAAAACACTAATTCAAAGAAACACATGCACCCCCATGTTTATAGCAGCATTATTTATAATAGCCAAGATATGGAAGCAGCCCAAGTGTCCATCCATTTATGAATGGATAAAGAAATGGTATACACACACACACACACACACACACACACACACACACACACACAATGGAATATTATTCAGTGATAAAAAAGAATGAAATCTTGCCATTTGTATGACGTAGATGGTGCTAGAGAGTATAATTCTAAACAAAGTAAGTCAATCAGAGAAAGATAAATACCATATGATTTCACTCATATGTGGAATTTAAGAAACAAACAAGCCAAGGGAAAAAAAAAGACAGACAAAGCAATAAGCAGACTTAATTATAGAGAACAAACTGATGGTTACCAGAGAGGAGGGCAGTGGGAGATTGATTAAATAGGTGATGGGGATTAAGGAGTCTACTTGTTATAAGCACCAGGTGATACATGGAATTATTGAACACTATATTGTACACCTCAAATTAATATAACTAAAATTAAATTAAATTAAAATAAAAACTTGAAAAAAAGTGGTCATTCTTGGCATTATACTCTCTAGCTACATCCATGTCATTGCAAATGCCAAGATTTCATTCTTTTTTATTGCTGAATAATAATACTAAGTGAAATAAGTCAGAGAAAGAGATACCATATGATTTCACTCATATGTGCAATTTAAAAAGCAAAGCAAAGCAAGGAGAAAAAAGAGAGAAAGACAAACCAAGAAACAGACTCCTAACTATAGAGAGCAAACTGGTGGTTGCCAGAAGGGAGATCGCTGGGGGTTGGATAAAGTAGCTGAAGGGGATTAAGGAGTGCATTTGTTGGGATGAGCAGTGGGTGATGTATGGAATTGTTGAAACAAGGTATTGTACACTTGAAGGTAATATAACACTGTATGTTAACTATACTGGAATTAAAATAAAAACTTAAAAAAAGTGGTCATCTTAATAGGTATGAAGTCTGCACTTCCCTGATGGTTAGTAACATTGAGCATTATTTCATATGCTTGTTGGCCATCTGTGTATCTTTGGAGAAGTGTTTGTTCAAGTCCTTTGCTCATTTTTTAATTGGGTTATTTGTGTTTTTTTGCTTGTTATTTAGTTATAGAAGTTCTTATGTATCTGGAGATCTACCTCTCATCTGATATGTTTTGCAAATATTTCCTCTCATTCCATTGGTTGCTTTTCACTCTGTTGGTTATTTCTTTGCTGTGCAAAAGTGCTTAGGTTTGATGTAGTCTTTGATTTTTGCTTTTGTTGCCCCTTGCAACATCCCAAGAAATCACACCTAAGAAATCATTGCCAAATCCAGTGTCATGAAGCTTTTTCCCTATGTTTTCTTCTAGGAGTTTCATAGTCTCAGGTCTTGTATTTCAGACTTCATTCATTTTGAGTTAATTTCTAGCATGGTGTAAAATAAGGATCCATCTTCATTTTTTGTATGGAGATATTCAGTATCCCAACACTATTGTTGAAGACTAAGTCCTTTCCCCGTCGTATATTCTTGGCACCCTTGTCAAAGATTATTTGACCATATACATGAGGATTTATTTCTGGAATCTCTATTCTGTTTTATTGATCTATATGTCTGTCTTTATGCCAATACCATACTGTTTTTTTTTACTTGTTTTATTGAGATAAAACTGACATATACCACTCTATAAGTTTAAGTTACAATGACTTGACTTACATATATTGTGAAATGATTATCACTAAGGTTAGTTAACATCCATCATCTCATAAATACAAAATAAAGGAAAAAGAAAAAAAATATCTTTTCCTTGTGATGAAAACATTTAGGATTTATTTCTTAATAACTTTCATATATATCATACAGCAGTGTTAATATGATCATCATGTTGAACATTACATCCCTAGTACTTATTTATCTCATAACTGGAAGTTAGTCCCTTTTAGCTGCCTGCATCCTATTCTCCCTTCCCCCACCTTCACCTCTGGTACCCACAGATACTATGTCTTCTTCCTATTAGTTTGATTCTTTTTTTTTAAACTGCCATTTATAAAGTGAGATCATCCAATATTTGTCTTTGACTTATTTCACTTAGCATAATGCCTTCAAGATCCAGCCACGATGTTGCAAGGGGCAGGATCTCCTCATTTTTACGGCTGAATAATACTCCATTTGTACCATACTGTTTTGATTACCATAGCTTCATAATATGTTTTGAATCATGATAGGGACAATCTCCAACTTTGTACTCTCTCAAGATTGCTTTGCATATTCGGGGTCTTTTGAGGTTCAATATGAATTTTAGGATTTTTTTTCTATTTGTACAAAATATGTCATTGGGATTTTGATAAGGATTGTGAAAATCTGTGGGTCACTTTGAATAGTGTGGGCATTTTAACAATATTAAGTCTTCTAATCCATGAGCACAGATAACTTTCCATTTGTTTGTATCTTCTTTAATATCTTTCAGCAATAGCTTGATTTTTTGGTGTACAAGTCTTTTGCCTCATTGGTTAAGTTTATTTAAAGGTGGTTTATTCTCTTTAATACTACTGTAAATGGGATTATCTTCTTGATTTACTTTTTGGCTTGTTCATTGTTAGTGTATAGAAATGCAACTGATTTTTTGTGTGTTGATTTTTGCTGAATTCATTTGTTAGTTCTAACAGGGTTTTTTGGGCAATCTTTAGGTTTTCTACATACAAAATTATGTTATCTGCAAAAACAAATAATTTACATCCTTTTCAGTTTGGATTCTTTTTATTTCTTTTTCTTGACTAATTGCTCTGGCTAAGACTTCCAGTACTAAATTGAATTAGAAGTGGCAAGAGTGAGCATCTTTGTTTTACTCCTAATTTTAGTGGAAAAGATTTCAGTCTTAATTAAATATAAGGTATGAGCTTTTTATGCATGGTCTTTATTATGTTGAATTTCCTTCTATTCTTAGTTTGGTGAGTGTTTTTATTATGAAAGGGTATTAAATTTTTTCAATTGTATATTTTTTATCAATTGAAATGATGGTGAGATTTTTATCCTTCATTACACTGATGTGGTGTATTACATTGCTTGATTTGCATATGTTGAAGTATTCTGTTTCCCAGAGATAAATCCCAATGGTCATGTTGTAGAATCCTTTTAATATGCTGTTAGATTTGGTTTGTTAGTATTCTCTTTAGGGTTTTTGCATTGATATTCACCAGAGATATGGATTTCTAGTTTTCCGTTCCTATAATATCTTTGTCTTGCTTTGGTATCAGAGTAATGTTGGCCTTATACAATGAGTCTGGGGGGAAGCCTGGGTAGCTCAGTCGGTTGAGTGCCCGGCTCAGGTCATGATGCCAGCATTGTGGGATTGAGCCCCACATTGGGCTCCACACTGAGTGTGGAGCCCGCTTAAGATTCTTTCTCTCTCTCCCCTGCTCACGCTCTCTCTTTCTCTAAAAAAATAAAAACACAATAAAATGAGTTTGGAAGTATTCTCTTATATTTCTGAGGAAAGTTTGAGAAGGTTTGGTGCTAATTCTTTCTTAAATACAAAGAACAAACTGAGGGTTGATGGAGGGTGGGGGAGAGGGGAAAGTGGGTGATGGGCATTGAGGAGGGCACTTGTTGGGATGAGCACTGGGTGTTCCATGGAAGCCAATTTGACAATAAATTATATTTAAAAAAGTAATAAGCATTAGTCCTCTCAAACTCCCATTTTCCTTCATAAGGCTGTGGTATCCCATGTGTTAATGTTCCTGAGGAGATCAGGGATTGGTTCTTTCTTACTCTTATAAATAAGTAACAAGGAAGACTGGCATACAGTAACCTGGCTTGGATCTAATTTTTTTTTTAAATCAGACTTGATTTTGGTGACACAAGCCAAGTCACCAACTTCTCAGAATTAAAATGGAAAAAAGATTGTTTTCCCAGATATCTTCTCTACACCAGAAGAGACAGTTCCTCAAAAGTATTGTCATTCTGAATGAGTTCAGTAGCAGCTGTCACATCTTAGCCAGTTTCCTACAGTCACATGGAGGAACAATGATACCACAATATTAAAAAAAAAAAAAGCCACTAATTATTTCTGGAATTGACACAGGCCACTTGTAATATTTTCATTAAAATTTGTTTTATTCCCTAAAGCCTGTGTTATTTAAAATAAAATAGATGGCCAGTCTGAGGCATTAGTAAGAAGGCTTTGTTTAGGCAAAGGTAACAAAAGCAAAATGTGTAATTCCTCAGATAAAACATTGTGTCTCATGTTTAACAACAAATGAATTTTTCTTTTTAAGTGATGAATGGATGGATGAATGAATGAATGAATGAATGAATGTTTGGTAGAATTCTCCAGTGAACCACCCGATCCTGAGTTTTCTTTGTTGGGAAGTTTCTGATTACTGATTTAATCTCTTTGCCAGTTATAGGTCTATTCAGAATTTCTGTTTCTTTGCTATTCAGTCTTGGTAACTTGCATAATGCCAGGAATTTATCCATTACTCTAGGTTATCTAGTTTGTTGGCATTTGATTATTCATCATAGTCTTCTATAGTCCTTTTTATTTCTGTGACATACATTGTAATGTCTTCCTTTTCATTTCTTGTCCTATTTTTTGAGCCTTCTCTCTCTCTCTTTTTTAAGTTAGTCTAGCTACGTGTTTGTCAATTCTGTTTATCTTTTCAGAAAGCCAACTCTTAGTTTTATTGACTTTTTTCTTCTGCGGTGTTTCTATTCTAACATGTGATCTATCTTGGAGAACGTTTCGTGTTCACATTAGAAAATTTGTATTAGCTGATGTTAGGTGCAATAATCAATATATGTCTTTTGAGTTCCATTGGTCTATAGTGTTTTTCAACTTCCTTGTTTTCTTATTGATCTTTTCAGTTGTTCTCTCCATTATTGAAAGTGAGGTATTGAAGTCTCATACTATTACTGTGTTTCAATCTACTTCTCCCTTCAGTTCTGTCAATGTTTGCTCTATTTGGGTGCTCTGCTGTTAAGTGCATATGTATTTACAATTATTATGCCTTCCTGGTGAATTGACCCTTTATTATTATATAATGTCCTTCTTTGTCTCTTGTGACAATTTCTGACTGAACATCTACTTTATCTGATGTAAGTATGGCCACTCCTGCTTGCTTGTAGTTACTATTTGCATGGAATACCTTTTTACATAATTTCATTTTCAGCCTGTGTGTATCTTCACATCTGAAGTGAATTTCTTGTAGACAGAATATTCTTCCATCTTTTCTTTAAATCCAGCCAGCCATTCTCCATCTTTAGATCGCGGAGTTTTATCCATTTATATTTAAAGTGATTCCTGATAGGGAAGGGGGGTTGCTATTGCATTTTGCTTATTTTTTTCTGTTTCCCTTATAGCAATTTCGTCTCTCTTTTCTTTTGTTGCTTCTTTCCTTTGTGTCGTGTTGACTTTTTTTGTATTGACATGCTTTGATTCCTTTCTCATTTTCTTTTATGTATCTTTGATAGGTATTCTCTTTGTAGCTACCGTGGGGCTTACATAAAGCTACCTAGTGTTATAATGATCTCTTTTAAATTAATAACAAATTAACTTCAATTGTATTAAAAAAAAACTCTATTCTTGGGGTGCCTGAGTGGCTCAGTTGGTTGAGCATCCAACTCTTGATTTGGGCCCAGGTCACGATCCCAGGGTCATGGGACCAGGCCTCATGTTGGGCTCCATGCTCTCTCTCTCTCTCTCCCTCTGCCCCTTTCTTCCCTTATGTGCACTCTCTCTCCTTAAAACAAACAATTAAAAAACAAATAAAAAACCCTCTGTTCTTCTTATATCTCCATTCTCCTTTATTATCAATAGCATAAGCTATATCTTCATATATTCTATATCCATTAACACAATTATGTTTTTATGCTTTGTTTTATGCTATATTTTTATGCTTTTAACATCTATATCATAATTATTTTTATGCCTTGTTATATTGTATGCTTTTAACTTCTATCCCCAAATTAAAAGCTCTTTATATTCCACTATTACGGTATTCTATACTTGAGTATATATTTACCTTTACCATTGAGCTTTAGATTTTCATAGGTGTTCATGTGCCTTGAAAGTATCCTTTCATTTCAATTTGTAGGACTCCCTTTAGCATTTCTTATAAAGCAAGTCTAGTGGTAATGAACACATTCAGCTTTTGTTTTTCTGGGAAAGTCTCTATTTTCTCTTTTGAAGGACAGTTTTGTGGATATAATATTCTTGTTTAGTTTTTTTTTTTTTTTCTTTCAGCACTTTGTATATATCATCCCACTTTCTTTTGGCCTGCAAGGTTTCTGCTGAAAAATTCACTGGCAATCTAATGGGAGGTCCCTTGAATGTGATGAGTTGCTTTTTTCTTGCTGCTTTCAAGATTATGTCTTCTTCTTTGACTTTTGAAGTTTGAATATAACATGTCTTGGTGTGGGCCTCCTTGAATACATTCTGGTTGGAAACCTTCGAGCTTCTTATATTGGGAATTTCATTTCCTTCCTCAGATTTGGAAAGTTTGTGATCATTATTTCTTCAAATAAACTCACATGCTTCCTTGCTTTCATTCTTCTTCTAGAACTTCCTACCTGACAGTTTCCCATGGATCTCTTAGTTTTATTTACTTTCCTTTATTCTTTTTTTTTTTTTTTTCGTTTGCTTCTCTGACATAATGATTTCAAATGATCTGTCTTCAAGTTCCCTGAGTCTTCTGATTGATCAACTCTGCTCTTGGATCTACCTAGTGAATTTTTCAACTCAGTTATTGGATATCCTTCAGCCCCAGAGGTTTGGTTTTTTTTTTTTCAAATTGGTTTCTTTCTCTTTGTTGATATTCTTTTGTTCATGCATTATTTTTGTTTTGTTGTCTATCTGTATTTTCTTATAGGTCATTGTTTTTCTTTAAGACAATTATTTGGAATTCTTTGCCAGATAACTCATAGATTTCTTTTTCTTTAAAGTTGGTGTGTAGAGATTTGTTTTGTTCTTTTGACTGGGCCATGTTCGTTTCCCTGTTTCTTCATGTGCCTTGTGTTTGTTTGTTTTTGTTTTTCTGAGTTTTATATATTTGAAACAAACAGCCACCTCTCCCAGTCTTTATAGACTGGCTTCATACACAGGAAGACTTTCACCCCCATCAGTCCTGCTAGAGATTCTGGGACCTCTCAAAACTTTTTACAGGGATGCAGCTTTTCTGGGTTTATGTGTGTAATTTCACAATTGGCAAGGTCTGCTGTTTTTGTTTGTTTTGTTTTTTTAGGAGTTTATAATCCCTTGCCCTCTCTTGTCTGTCTGTGGTACTCAAGGCTTTTGGGTACTACAGAAGCAAGCCACCTGGCTCTCCTTTGTTTCCAGTGGCCGCCAGGAATCCAAAGTATGCTGACTTCCTATTAATTTCTTAAATTAGGAAATACAGATATCACTCCCTGCGGTGTCTCCCTGAAAAGCTGGAATGCCCGACTCAAGCCCCACTTTTCTCGCTCCCACCTAAAGGAGAAGCCATGAGTTGGCTATATCTCCTGGTTGTGTCAAATTGTGCCAGCGTCTGTCTAGGGCACTGTAGGCCGCTGGTTTTGCCACGGGCTACCTCACCTCTACTTTGTTTTCAGTGGTCCTTAGGCATTTAAATTGTGCTGATCCTGTTGGCACCCTGAGTCACGCAAGAAAGAAATCAGTCTCTTAGACAGCCCTCTGAAAAGCCGGAACAATGGATACACACACCATTCTTCTCTTGTCCCCACCCTTCAAAGGAGAAGCTCTATGCCAAGATCAGCTGTGCCAGCTTGGAGGTGGGGCTATCATGGATCAAGCAAAACACCCCTTCTTTTCGGCTTTCATGTGGCTGCTCTCAGTTTTGCACTTGCTGGGGGTTCTGCAACTTAACTGGTTTCTGGAGTTGTCATGAAAGTATTTTACTCTATATATTTTGAATTCAGTATGTCTCAGGGAGAATGAGAGATGGGGCTTCCTATGCTCCCATTTTGCTCTATTGAAACTGCTTTAGAATTTTTTTTCAGAAGAAATATCTCTGAGAAAGGTTTATTATGAAATCTTTAATTCTGATGAAAGCTCTTTCTTCATTTTGCCAAAGCCATTATGTAAAAAGTAAACATCACAGACCATCACCCGACTGGTTTTCTCAGGTTACCAAAATTCTTCTGTTAGGCCAGGTCAGATTTACTTTTTTTTTTTTTTTTTTAATTATTGGAACAGATAACTGGGCCTTTCCCTCATGCTATTTACTCCATGATTCTTCTCCTTCCCATTGCCACACATTTTTTTTTCCTCTGCATAGCTCTTTGTCCTTTGTACGATTATGTAAACCACCCTCCCACACAAATATACCCCTGTGTTTCCTCATTCCAAATATCTCACCTAATCCCAGCACTCTCCAAGATAAGCTCAAGAGAAAAAGATAGCAAAGTTAAATCCTAGCTAGTCAGGCCTCTCGATACCCAATTTATGGCCTCCCTCACCACCACATATCCAATGCCCACTGCTGCCCACTCAGTATTTACTTCTAGGCTGATTGCGGGGGGGTGGGGGACGGTGTTCAGAATGAGCAAAGACAGTAAAAACACTTGCCCTCTGCAAAATAGGGTAATTTTATTCAGTCGTCTGTATCCCTCCAAATTTCCCTCTATGTCCTACTTGGAAATCTTATGAAAGGCTTGTAATTATGGAATGCTTACTATATGCCAAGTTCTCTTTTCAATACTGCACATGGATCATGTTATTCAAGCATGTAAGTTAACCGCTTTCGGTATTCTTATATTACTGGTTAGAAAACTGAAATTAGAAGAGGTTGTGTGTTGCCTCACAACGCACAACTAGTGTGGGGCACAGTAAGATTTAGAAAAAAGAGGTTCATCCCTGAACCAATAAACCAAGAATTTCTAAGCCATGAAACATGGATTCTTATTGATCGTATTCTTGCGTCTAAAGGTAAAAAATAAAAAGCCTAGAATAAACCATTTCTTCAGGGAGTCCTGGTTCATTTGTTTAGAGAATAGGATTAGAAAAAAAATACCTGGGCAATAGATGTGCTTATTGCTACTGGAGTTTCAGTGCTTTGAGGCCATTTTAGCTGGTGGAAAATGTACACGTATAAACTAATCCATGTATATACACATATTTACAAACTTTTATATGTAACCATTTGTATCTATATTAAGCTAAACATGAGTTCATACTGATATCTTCTACTCTACTCAATTACCACAATTAATCATTCTAACTTTCCTCCCTTTGTTTATCTGTAACCTCCTATATCAACACTGGGAAATGTAACTCCAACTAACTTCCATCCATCTAATTAATTTTTCAACTCCATAGCAATATCAGAATCGCTACCCTATGCCCTCGTGTGGAGACAAACACCTTATCAACTATAGTTCAGTATTTACAGGCAGTTTCTTTTGCCATTAGCGTCACAATCTCTACTCATTTGCAAAGCTCCTTTAATCAGCAACTGTACCCCCAGCTCCCTTTAATGAGATTATTTCATGCACTTATAATACAGTTAGACTGATGTGTCACTTTCTGAATTTCATCCTAGAATCCTCTGGTCTCCTGGATAATGTTTTAAATTTTGCACATACGAAGTTTTACTCTTTGTGCTATAAAGATCTGTGGGTTTTCACAAATGTATACTGTCATGAATCCACCATTATGTTTTCATGCAGATGATTTTCATTAACTTAAAAAAATCCCCCGTGCTTCACCTATTCCATACTTGCTTCCTCCCATTGAACCCCGGAAAACTATTGATATTTTTATCATCGCAATAGTTGTTTGTTTCAGAATTCCATATCCTTGTGATCATAGAGTATGTAGCTTTTTTAGACTGGCTTCACTTACTTAGCAATATGCATTTAAGATTCATCCATGCCATTTCAGAGCTTGATATCTCATTTCTTTTACTGATGGATCATATTCCATTATAGGGATATGCAACTATTTGTCTTTTTTACCTATTAAGGAGCTTCTTGGCTACTTCCATTTTTTTTTATTAAGAATAATGTTGCTATAAAGTTTTGCATGCAGGTTTTGTGTGGACATAGTTTTTTTTTTAATTTTTTTTTTCAACGTTTATTTATTTTTGGGACAGAGAGAGACAGAGCATGAACGGGGGAGGGGCAGAGAGAGAGAGGGAGACACAGAATCGGAAGCAGGCTCCAGGCTCTGAGCCATCAGCCCAGAGCCCGACGCGGGGCTCGAACTCACGGACCGTGAGATCGTGACCTGGCTGAAGTCGGACGCTTAACCGACTGCGCCACCCAGGCGCCCCAGGACATAGTTTTTAAATAAGTTAGGCAAACACACAGGACTGAAGCAGGAAATATACAAGATGGGCCTAGAGTATCTTGTCATACCAGCAAATAAGGACTTCCTCAAAAGAGAAACCAAACCCCACAGTGATGGGGGTATGTCAGAGGGACACAGGAGCCAACTGAAAGAGATCCCAATGACCAAAGCTAGAATAATTTGAGTAAGAAAATAAATAGTAATAGATTATAGGTCAAAGTAAAAAAAAATATTCATGAGTCAATATTGACACAAAGAATTTATTGCATACATAACCAAACATGGAAGAGATAAATGTTCCATGCAGAAAAATTTCAAATATTTATGTAGATATTCCTCCATCAAGGAGTTAGAGCACGATTCTCCACTCCTTAAGACGGACCTGCACGTAGTGTAATGCTTTCCAAAGAGTACAGTTGGAAAGAGAGAAAGAGTAATTTCGCAGTGGAGAAACCTGACAAACAGCATCTCAGCCACATGATCAAGTCAACATCGATAGTGGTGAATCATGTTGATAATACGGACTTTTGGTATGAGGTGACAAAAATAGCACTTTACTTTTGTGGTTGTTACTCTTCCCATTCTTATAATCATGGACCAATCGTCAGAAAATTATCGTATATGACTCATGCTCATATCATGAGCATATCGTATATGCTCATTAAGGGACATCCTTACAAAACGCCTTGCTGATAATCTTCAAACCTTTCAAGGTCGTCAAAGCGAGGAAAGTGTATGAAACGTTCTGTTTCTGTTACAGCCAGGAGGAGCATAAGGAGACACGGTGAGTAAATATAATGCTTTAACCTGGATGGGATCCTGAAATAGGGAAAGGACATTGGGTAAAAAGTCAGGGAATCTGAAGCAAGTGTAGACTGGAGTTAATAACGTTCATTAATATTGGCTCATTAATTGTGACAAATGTACCATACTAACATGTTAACAATAAGGGAACTGGATGTAGGTTGTCAAGAAATTATCTGTACGGCTTCCACCATTTTTCTGTAAATCTGAAACTGTTTTAAAATTTTAAAGTTATTTCTTATTTTTTAATGTTTGTTTTTCAGAAAGACAGACAACGAGACGGAGTATGAGCGGGGGAGACGCAGACAGAGAGGGAGACACAGACTCTGAAGGAGGCTCCAGGCTCTGAGCTGTCAGCACAGAGCCCGACACGGGGCTCGAACTCACAGACTGTGAGATCAGCCCTTGAGCTGAAGTCAGCCGCTTAACTGACTAAGCCACCCAGGTGCCCCTTAAAAAGTTATTTTAAAAAAATGCCTCAACTTGGAGATGCTATATACTGATCATTGAAAGGAATTGGTTAGGTATCTCAGAAAGACAGGGGAAAAAAAGTGACTTGGTATCTGAACTGTCATTAATATTATTGGAAGGCACCGACCATCAGTAATCTTTGACTTTGGGCTCTTAGTATGCTTTTTCCTTTTCTCTCCTTGCAATGTAGCCTGACATCCCCATAAAGGAGCTACCTGTGACTAGGAAATAGATGAGCTTCTTTATTTCCTGTCTAGATTAGAGAATTAATTGTGCGATAGGACCACTTTCTAATTTCGTTGCCAATACCCTAAAGCTTAATCCCAATTTGGGGAGAGGTCTGGTGTTCATGTGGTTTGAATAGTCGAATATGGTTTCCAGTTGTTTCTGCCATTGCCAGGGGGGATTGGCTTTCAGTTTGTAATTGTTTTTAGCCACCTTCAATCGCTGTTCTGTTAGTAAAACATTATCAAAGATTGGCAATTGCATTTTATTCATCCTAATATAATGTCAAGAATAAAAGAGAATCGACATTTACTGAGCACTATATTAAGGCTTTACATAGATTATATAATTTAAACCCCATAACAACACTATAAGATTAGTGCTATTAATATCTCTATAGATGAGGGGCTCCTGGGTGGCTCAGTTGGTTAAGCATCCGACTCTTGATTTTGACTCAGGTCATGATCTGATGGTTTGTGACTTTGAGCCCTGTGTCGGGTGCTGCGCTGACAGTGCAGAGCCTGCTTGGGATTCTCTCTCCCTCTCTGTGTGCCCCTCCCTCTCTCTCTCTTTCTCAAAATAAATAAAATCACTTAAAAAAACATCTCTATCGATGAGGTAAGTAAGTCTTAATGTAGTTGTCCTATGTCATTCATATGGGCATAAGAAACATGATTCAGATCCCCTTCTTTTTTTAATGTTTATTTTTGAGACAGAGAGAGACAGAGCATGAGCAGGGGAGGGGCAGAGAGAGAGGGAGACACAGAATCCGAAGCAGGCTCCAGGCTCCGAGCTGTCAGCACAGAGCCCGACACGGGGCTGGAACTCGTGAACCGCGAGATCATGACCTGAGCTGAAGTCAGATGCTCAACCGGCTGAGCCACCCAGGAGCCCCGATTCAGATCCGCTTCTGATGCCCAAACTGATTTTCTGTTGACTGTAGCATGCCGCAAGAGGAAAGCCATCTATGTCTGTCTTATGTACATATACTTCCGAAGATCTGTTACACTGAAGAGCCACCTATTGGCAACAGGTGTACTAGACTTTTTTTTTTTTTTTTTAATTTTTGTAATGTCCAGCTCTGGATTAGCCTACACAAGTGTAGAAAACTATTGATGTTGAAAGCCATACTTCCTCTTCATTGGCATGCTCTAGGCAGTGACATGAACTATAACGTTGTAAAAGCATTTCATGGTGGTATGTGGGACATCCCATCACCCCTCTGGTACATGGAATAACATAAGGGATGTCAGGCTAACGGTCTTGTCACCTTTTATCTGGCCCGTTGGTCTGAGGGTACATGGGGAGGATAGTTGCATCTACCTTTAAGGTTATTGAAAAGGTTGAACTCTGGAGTCCTATATGCAGCTGCTGGCTTGACGTCTTCATTAGGATGTTGAATAAGCACCTTAAGCTTAACACATCCCAAAACGTTTCCATCATCTCACTGCTTCTCCTCCTACCACCTCCCAGACTGCCGTCTCCTCCTCAGTCTTCCTCATCTAACTTAATGGAAATAGCATTTCCTCAATTTCTCAAGCCTCAAATTTAAGAATCTTGATGGATCTTTTTATCCCATTCACTATATCTAATCTATCAGCAACTTTTATTAGCGCTACGTTGAAAATACTTTCCAAAGCCAACTGGAGTTGACCAGTTGTACAGTTACTTACACTGCTCCAGGCCACCATCACCTCTCATCTACATGAGTGTCTTCCAACTGTTTTCCCTGCTTCCACAGCTGCCCTCTTCCAGTCTATTCTCCACATGAAATCCAGAAGAATTTTAACTTTTTAGTGTGAATTAAGTCGTAACGCTTCCATGCTTAAAGTCCTCCCGTGATTTCACAGCACAGTATAAAATCCAAATTCCTTCCCCTGGTTCACCGGACCCAGTATAATATGTCTTTATCTCTTGTCACTCTTTTCCATTGGCTGGTCCCTTTACTAACCAAATAGTGACATCGTTGCTAGTTCTCAAAAGTGGTGAGAGTAACCTTTCTCAGGATATCTGTCTTTGCTTTCCCCTCAATCTTCCCTTTGTTGACTCCTCCTAATGGTTCGTTTTTGTTCAGAGGTTACTTCCTCAGAGAGGTTGTCTTGATTTGATAACCCTCATCTCCGTCCTGCAGTCACTATCCCAGTATTCTATTTCATTTTCTTCACGAAAGTTGTATTATCTAAAATTATAGTAGGGGCGCCTGGGTGGCTCAGTCGGTTAAGCGGTCGACTTCGGCTCAGGTCATGATCTCGCGGTCCGTGAGTTCGAGCCTCGCGTCGGGCTCTGTGCTGACCGCTCAGAGCCTGGAGCCTGTTTCAGGTTCTGTGTCTCCCTCTCTTTCTGACCCTCCCCCGTTCATGCTCTGTCTCTCTCTGTCTCAAAAATAAGTAAACGTTAAAAAAATAAATAAATAAATAAAATAAAATTATAGTATATATTTATAACGCCCCTAATGAGATTAGGAGTTGGCAACAGCTGGTACCAAACATCACTGCAAACTTCCACAGAGGGAACGTAGCGTAATGGAAAGATCACGGGATTTAGAATGAAACAGGTAATTTTAAATACATTTTGTCACCATTTCTCTTTCTGACTTTGGACCCGTTTCTCATTTTGTTGGCTTTTAGTTTCCTCGTCAGTAAAATAGAAATTAAAATGACACTTCAAAATGTCAGTATGAGGATTAAATCAGATAAGGCTAGTATCTCAGTAGAGGTGCTAATCCATAGTAGGTAATCAACTTTTTTCCCCCTAGGGTTCTGATACCTTACATATCTACATATCTACTCTTTGTTCTCATGTGCTGGCCTAATCTCATTTTCTCATGCTAGATTTAAGGCCACTGGAAAATGTCCTGGGGGGATGTCCCTTGAAATGCCTTCCATTTTCCCTTTTACATATTCAATTCTTAAACTGTGTTTGAAACCATACACATAGCATAGACTCTCCCAAGTAAGCTAGTTTTCAGTGAAGTCTTCTTTTTCATAATTTCTATAAAAATAACTTTTGCAGCCACAAGAGATGGATTATAAGACCTTTAAGATAATCCTTAAGTTCTTTTTTTTTTAAATGTTTTTAAATGTTTATTTACTTTTGAGAGAGAGAGAGTGGGCGAGAGGCAGAGAGAGGGAGACACAGAGTCCAAAGCAGGCTCCAGGCCCTGAGCTGTCAGCACAGAGCCCGACACAGGGCTCGAAATCACAAGCCACGAGATCATGACCTGAGTCGAAGTCAGACACTTAACCGACTGAGCCACCAAGGTGGCCCAGGTTCCTTAAATTCTTGAATGCTTCCAAGTGTGGCATGGATCCCTGGCTGTTGGTTAAATTCACTCACTAACTATGTGATTTGCTCCCACATGCCTGCCTCCCAGTAAACCATACTTTCTATACATTATTATTTAATATTCACAACCCTATGATAATGTATCATGATCGTCACTACAGATGAATACATGCCACGGACCTGCCTGCCTGTAAAGAGACAAAAATGCAAATGTTAAATCCATGTATATGACAGGCCTACTGTGCTTTAACGGACACCTGTTAGTCCCTGCCTTGTCAGTCCTCTCAGCAAAATCTTGAATACATTTTTTCTATGATAGGTATATTTTTGTTAGTGCACATGAACTAGTTGTCATTGCCTTAGCTCCTATCCCCTAGCTACTGAATGAGATTCTATTTCAGATCATATAAAGCATCTAAGCATTACAACTTACTTAATACTTCCTTTCAACATTTTATTTATTTTTTTTTAAGATTGAAATTCTGCTTTTCTGTTTATTTTTTTTTCAAAATATGAAATTTATTGTCAAATTGGTTTCCATACAACACCCAGTGCTCATCCCAAAAGGTGCCCTCCTCAATACCCATCACCCACCCTCTCCTCCCTCCCACCCCCCATCAACCCTCAGTTTGTTCTCAGTTTTTAACAGTCTCTTATGCTTTGGCTCTCGCCCACTCTAATCTCTTTTTTTTTTCCTTCCCCTCCCCCATGGGTTTCTGTTAAGTTCCTCAGGATCCACAGAAGAGTGAACCATATGGTATCTGTCTTTCTCTGTATGGCTTATTTCTTTTTTTTTTTTTAAATTTTTTTTTTTTCAACGTTTATTTATTTTTGGGACAGAGAGAGACAGAGCATGAACGGGGGAGGGGCAGAGAGAGAGGGAGACACAGAATCGGAAACAGGCTCCAGGCTCTGAGCCATCAGCCCAGAGCCCGACGCGGGGCTCGAACTCACGGACCGCGAGATCGTGACCTGGCTGAAGTCGGACGCTTAACCGACTGCGCCACCCAGGCGCCCCTGTATGGCTTATTTCACTTAGCATCACACTCTGCAGTTCCATCCACGTTGCTACAAAGGGCCATATTTCATTCTTTCTCATTGCCACGTAGTACTCCATTGTGTATATAACCCACAATTTCTTTATCCATTCATCAGTTGATGGACATTTAGGCTCTTTCCATAATTTGGCTATTGTTGAGAGTGCTGCTATGAACATTGGGGTACAGGTGCCCCTATGCATCAGTACTCCTGTATCCCTTGGGTAAATTCCTAGCAGTGCTATTGCTGGGTCATAGGGTAGGTCTATTTTTAATTTTCTGAGGAACCTCCACACTGCTTTCCAGAGTGGCTGCACCAGTTTGCATTCCCACCAACAGTGCAAGAGGGTTCCTGTTTCTCCGCATCCTCGCCAGCGTCTATAGTCTCCTGATTTGTTCATTTTGGCCACTCTGACTGGCGTGAGGTGATATCTGAGTGTGGTTTTGATTTGTATTTCCCTGATAAGGAGCGACGTTGAACATCTCCTTTCAACATTTTAAATTTGGCATATCTTCATGTCCTGGAGATTCCTACATTCGCGTCTCCTTCAAATATTTGGATATTTGGAAGCAAGCTAAATTGTGGTAGAGTAGTGGGCTCAATCAGCCAGCCATGTCCAAATGTTATCTCTACCTCTGGGAAATGGACTTAAATTACGGGATCCATAGTTTCATCACTGAACAAGGAGGTTACCATTACTCCTTGCCGTCGTTTTGGGGATTAAATGAGGTAATTCATATAGAGATCATAAAACAGTGCCTGGCATGCAGGAAGGACTCAGTAAGTTGTAATTCTATTTACCACTGAACATACTCCTTTTGAGAGTGGGGCTAGGAAGAAAACTGTTTTTCTACATCACACAGTGGTCTCTTCTAAGGGTTTCTTGTGTGAATTCTCAAACTTTAGTGCGTGAGATTCTTCTAGGGGAGCTTTGTACAAATACGGACCCCATGGCCTCACCCCTAGACCCATTCCGAAGGTCTGGGATGTGGCTTATTTATCAAGCACTTGAGTCGATTCTACTGTTGATAGTCCGGAAGTCACGTTTTGAAAAAAGCAATGCAAATTGACATTCCTGATTTTAATCGTCCTTGAGAATTAAGAATTTAAGTGTTTTGTCACCATTAAAGATGAGAGGTATTTTAAGTCTTTTGGGCATTCTGAAAAAGTCATAGAGTCCCATTTTATTTTCTGCTCTGCAAATTTGAAAGAGTGCTATTGCTATTACATATCATCAGTGAAGAAAAAGCTACTGACGTAGAATTGAAAAGCCTAAAGGGACATTTCAGCAATATGAGTGATGGCATGGTTTGTCTCTGTGTACTTATATCTGATGTCTCTTTGGCAAATAAAACGCAATAGCGACTCCTAATGCATCATATATATTTTGAGTCTAATAATTGATGTTGAGTTGCCTCTTTACAGGCAAAAGCATTCAAACATTCGGAAATGAAAGGAGACTGGTTGAAAAGTGAAACAATTAGTAAAATTGCTAGAAGAGCAGTTGTGTTCTAAATTACCCTTATGATTTCTGGGGCTTTAAAATTGATCCATTTCACATTCTTCCTCTTCAAACAGACTTGCAAGGTGAAAACATCAATTTCAACTTTATGGCATTTTTTCCCACCACAGGCTTCCAGACATACTATCTGATTGGCTCCCTGGTGGACTCCTTTATTGACACAGATTTTCTAGCTGGAAGCTGCCTTCCATAGTTGCTTAACGTGACTTTTGCTTCTGCTTTTGTTTGGGGCAGTTCATGTTAGGCTAGGCGGGAAGTCATCACAGTCTTTCTCTTTCTCGAGAACAATCTTATCTTGTGGCAGCTCTCGTTATTGAGAACATATGAAATGGACAAACTCTGTGTGTGTGTGTTTGTGCGTGTGTGTGTGTGTGTGTTGGTGTGTAGCTTCCCATTGCAAACAAATTGTGGAGTATTTTGAAAATCTTGTGGCCATTCCTTAGGATAGAAAGCAAATGGAGGAAGGAAGGAGGATGTAATACACATCCCATCAATGTATATTACAGTATCTGTAGTGGTTAAGATCAGGGATTTTGTCAACTCTGGTAGATCCCAATTCAAGTCTTGGCTCCAAACTCTTTGTGACTTTGGGCAATTATGCATATTATTTAAAGCCCAGTTTTTCTTGATCTGTTAAAGGTGATAATAAGACAACCTATCTCATATACTTGGAGTGCACAATAAATGGGATTATGCATTACATAATCGTATTATAAGTATGCATGTACATGAACATATTTAAAACCCAGTAAATATGAACTATCATTACCTTATACATATGTGTGTACTAAGGTATTGTTATTTCTGTTTTATACAAGAGAAGCCCGTTTCAGACACAGTCAATGATGACAGCAAGAGGGCAGACCATAAGGTTTCCCAAGAAACATCAAGTAAACAACAGCAGACTGACTGAGACAGTTTTATTGGTGCTCAGAAAACCAGCCAAGGATCGGCAACAGCCAAGCAAATAATCAATTGAGAAAAAGCACACGTAAAACAGGAAGATTTGTGGCAGTTTTGCTTGCCCTTGTCCTGCTTCCTCCCCACAAGGCATGACCAAGAGGAAGTCATTCAGCTTTGGTTCTCTCTCTTAGGATAGAAGGAAAAGAGCAAAACTTGTCTGCAACATTCTGGCCTATCTGCAGACTGCTTAAGGCACTGGTTTCCGAATCACCTGACTGAAGGCCCAGACAGGAATGATGGTGGCATGATTTGGATCTCAAGTTGGAAGCTGCACAAGGTGTGTCCCATGAAGATTGTAGGGAGTCTGGACGCCTGTGGATACCTGGGGGTAAGTGATTAAGAACAGAGGAATATAGGGTGACATTCTAGATGCCAAGAAGAAACAGAGGTGAGACTCGTAGAGAAATGAAATCGTTTAGAGGCAGCTTTGTACATGGGAGAAATGGAAAAACACACCCTTATACCCTCAGCACTAGAGAAGACAGAGGGCCATAGAAGGCCTAAGAATTCTTTAAGCCTTCATTCTAAGGCCAATTAGTGATGTTCTTCCCCAACGCAGAGCCAATCTGCAAAGTCTGGCAGAAAAGACTCCCTTTTCAAATGCCAAATTTTCTTTTTTAAGTTTTTTTTTTTATTTGGACAGAGAGAAAGAGAGAGAGAGAGAGAGAGAGAGAGAGAGAGAGAGAGAGAGAGAGAGAATCCTAAGCAGGCTCCGTGTTGTCAGCACAGAGTTCAACATGGGGCTCAATCTCATGACTGTGAGATCATGACCTGAGTTGAAATCAAAAGTTGGGCACTTGACCACCTGAGCCACGCTGGCACCCCTCAAATGCCTGGTTTCAGCCAAAGACCACAATGCATACAAAATAAATAGGGAAATGTGAGAATCCAGAAAGTTATATATGAAAAAAAATGATGTCAACAAAGGGAGAGAAATTAAGAAAAATAACCAACAGAAATTTTGGAGCTGAAAAATGCAATAATTGAATTGAAAAATTTATTAGAGGGGTTCAACGGATGATTAAACAGACAGAGTAAAATTGATGACAATTGATTTGAAATTATAAAGTTTGGAAGACCAAAAGGAAAAAGGAATGAAGCAAGGTGAACAGAGGCTCAAGTGGTTTATGTGACATCATCAAATGGACCATTATCTACATCATGGAAATCCCAGAAGGAGAAGAGAGAAAGGGCGCAATGAGCTTATTTGGAGAAATTTTGGACAACCGTGTTCTAAATTTGAGGAGAGAGATAGATATACAAATCCAAGCTGCTCAACAGATCCTAATTCAATAAATAGAAAAAGACCCACAATAAGACACATTGGTTTTTTTAAAGATTTTATTTTTAAGTAATCTCTACACCCAGTGTCAGGCTTGAATTTACAACCCCAAGATCAAGAGTCACGTGCTCTACCAACTGAGCCAGCCAGGCGCCCCAGTAAGACACATTGTAATGAAACTGTCTAAAGCAGAGAAACAAAGAATCATGAAAGCAATAAGAGAAGAGTTGTCATATACAGGGAATTCTCAATAAGATTATAGACTGATTTCTCAGCAGACACTCTGGAGGGCAGGAGGCAGTGGAATGATATATTTAAAGTGCTGAAAGAAATAAAAAACTGTCTACTGAGAATTCTAAATATTTAAAATTTTTAATGTTTTATTCATCTTTGAGTGAGAGAGAGACAGAGCACGAGTGGGGTAAGGGTAGAGAGAGAAGGAGACACAGAATCTGAAGCAGGTTCCAGGCTCTGAGCTGTCAGCACAGAGCCCGACGTGGGCTCAAACTCACAGACCGTGAGATCATGACCTGAGCTGAAGTTGGACGTTTAACCAACTGAGTCACCCAGGCACCCCTAGAGAATTCTATATCCTGCAAGACTGTCCTTTCAAAATGAGGGGGAAATTAAGACATTCCAATATAAGTAAAAACTGGAGGAGTTCATTACCATTAGACCTGCCCTACAAAAAGATGCTAAAGGGAGTCCTTCAAGATAGTAACTGGAAGCCATATGAAAAGTTCTCTAGGAAAGGTACATACATGGATAAATAGAAGAACTTTATTGTAATTTTAGTTTACAACCCTACTTTTTATGTGTCTATAGAAATTAAAGTACAAAAGCATAAAATAAGTATAAATCTGTGGTAATGAGTCCACAAGATACACAGTGTAAGCGGTGACATCAATAACAAAAGAGGGGGGGTTGTGAAGGATTAGAGATGTTTTATGCAATGGAAATTAAGTTGACATCAATTTAAAATGATTTTTTATAACTTTCAGCTGTTATATATAATCCCCATGATAACCACAAACACACACAAAACAACCCCACAATGGGTTAAAAAAAGAAATCAAAACAGGAATTAGAGAAAACTTCGGAATGAATAAAAATGAAAACAAATTATGTCAACATATATGGGATGTAGGTAAAGCATGTTTAGAGGGAAATTTACAGCTGCAAATGCCTACATTAATAGAGGAGAAAGCACTCAAATCAACAACCTAAATTTAAATTCTAAGGAACTAAAAAAGAACAAACTAAACCCAAAGCAAGCAGAATGAAACAAATAACAGAGTGGATATAAACTAGAGAATTGAGAAACAATAGATAGAATCAATAAAACTAAAAACAGCTTATTTGAAAAGATCAACGAAATTGATAAGCCTTTAGCTAGATTGACCAAGAAAAATAGGGAAAGACTAAAATGATTAAATTGATAATTCAGAAGACATCATGATTATTGATCTTACAGAAATAAAAACCATTATAAAGGACTACTATGAATAATTGGATGCAAATAAATTAACATAAATGAAATGCTCAAAACCTAGAGAGACACAAACTGTCATAAGTGACACAAGAAGAAATAAAAATCTGGTTATACGTATAAAAGTAAAGAGATTGAGTTAATATTTTAAAACTTCTCACAGAAAGAGGCATAGGACAAGATGACTATTCTAGTGAATTCTATCAAGTGTTTTTTTTTTCTTTTTTAACATTTATTCATTTTTGAGAGACAGAGAGAACAGAGTGTGAGCAGGGGAGGGGCAGAGAGAGAGGGAGATAGAATCCATATCAGTCTCAAGGCTCTGGGCTGTCAGCACAGAGCCCGATGCGAGGCTCAAACTCACTGACCGCGAGATCATGACCTGAGCCAAAATTGGATACACAACAGACTAAGCCACCCAGGCGCCCCTATCAAGTGTTTAAGGAAGAATTAATACCAATTCTTCACTAAATGGATGGATGAATGAATGAATGTAGAGAACATTCCCACACTTACTCTATTGCCCTGATTCCCAAACCAAAGCCATAAGAAAAGAAGACAAAAAGTCAATATTCCTTATGAATATACATGAAAAAGCTCTAAACAAAATACTAGCAAACTGAATTTAAAACATATAAAAATATTTTTTATGATTGTGTAATGGGATCAAGTGGCATTTATCCAAGAAAGGCAAGGTTGGTTTACCCAAGAAATTAATCAGTGTAATGCAACATATTCATAGAATAAAGAACTATAACCAACTACTCATTTCAATAAACACAGAAAAAGCATCTGGCAAAATCCAACAAGCTCTCATGATAACACTCGATAAACTGAGATTAGAAGATATCTTCCAGGCCTGCCTGGCTGGCTCAGTCAGTAGAGCATGTGACTCTTGATCTCAGGTTTGTGAGTTCGAGCCCCATGTTGGGTGTGGAAGCCTACTTCTAAGAATTAAAAAAAAAGAAAAAAGATAAATTCCATTGAACTGTTACAGACCATTTATGGAAAACCCACAGCTGACATCAACTTGAGGTTGAGAGAGGTAGTGTTTTCCCCATAAGATCGGGAAAGCAGGAGCAAGACAAAGATGTCCACTCTCACCATTTCTATTGAACATTGTACTGTAGGTTTTGGCTAGGGTAATTAAGTAATAAACAGAAATAAAAGGAAATAAGAAGCAAAACTGTACTTACAAATGACATGGACATGTAAATAGAAAATACTATGGAATGCACCACAAATCTACTAGAACTAATAAATGAGTTGAACATGGTTACTGGGAACAAGATCACTATATAAAAATATATTAGAATTTTATACACTAGCCATACAAAAAAATCCAAAAGTGAACCCAAGAAAAAAAAAATTCATTTAAAATAGTATCAAGGGGCGCCTGGGTGGTTTAGACAGTTAAGCGTCCAACTTCAGCTCAGGTCATGATCTAGTGGTCGGTGAGTTTGAGCCCCTGTCAGCTCTGTGCTGACAGCTCAGAGCCTGGAGCCTGCTTCAGATTCCGTGTCTATTTCTCTCTCTGCCCTTTCCCTGCTCACACTCTGACTGACTCTCTTTTCTCTCAAAAATAAGTAAACATTAAAAAATAAAATAAAATAGTTATCAAAAATAACAAAATACTGCAAAATAAACTTAACAAAATAAGTGCAAAACTTGTACTTTGAAAAACCCATATGTTGTTGAAAGAATTTAAAGATCTAAATAAAGACCAAGATAGCCTATGTTCACGGATCAGATTTAATATTTTTAAGAGGGCAGTACTTCCCAAATCTACAGGTTCTTTTTTTTTAAACTTTATTAATTTTTTAATGTTTATTTATTTTTTTTTTTTGAAAGAGAGAGAGAGAGAATGCAAGTAGGGGAGGGTAAGAGAGAAGGGAGACAGAATCTGAAGCAGGCTCCAGCCTCTGAGCTGTCAGCACAGAGCCCGACGTGGGGCTTGAACTCACAAATGGTGAGATCAGACCTGAGCCAAAGTTGGACGCTTAACCAAATGAGCCACCCAGGTGCCCCCCCCCAAATCTACAGATTCAATGCAATTTATTTCCAAATTCCAACTTACATTTTTCAGAAATTAATAGCTTGTTCATAAAATTTTTACGAAGATGTCAGGGATTCAGACTAGACAAAACAATCTTAAAAACAACAAATTTGGGAGACTCACACTTCCTAATTTTGAAACGTACTACAAGGTTACAGTAATAAAAACAGTGGTATGGGCACGAGGGGAAATCAGTGGAATAAGAGTCCAGAAATAAACCCAGGTTTTTACGGGCAATTGATTTCTGACAAGGATCTCAGGACAATCCAGTGCAGGAAAAGACAGTCTTTTTCTAAAAATACTGCTGATATCCATATGAAAAAGAGTTAAAGTTGGACTCCTTTCTTAAGCCACACACCAAAATTAACTCCGAATGGATCATAGACGTAATGTATGAGCTAAAATTATAAAAACCCTTAGAATAAACTATGCTAGTAAATCTTTGTGGCCTTTGATTATTAAATATTAAATATATGCATTTAATATATTAAATATTAAATATATATTTATATGTCTATAAATATTTGTGGGAAACTTTCTTCACTGTGTCCTTTGTGAAAAGATAATGCTCTGAATGGGAGAAATTATTTGCCAATCATATATCAGATAAGAAACTTTCATCCAAAATATACGAAGAGCTCTTACAACCCACCAACAAAAAGACCCATGACATAATTAATAAAAGGGTAAAGGATTTCGATAGACATTTCTCCAAAAAGATACACAAATTGCCAGAAAGCACATGAAAAGATGCTCAACATCACTGGTCGCTAGGGAAATGCAAACCAAAGCCACGCTGAAATATTCTTTTATATGCACTAGGGTGGCTCTATTAAAAGGCACAGATCATACAAAGTGGGGGCAAGGCGAGCCTTGTTATATGTCCATAGGATGAAATATTATTTGGCCATAAAGATAATGAAGTATTGGTACATGTTATGGCACAGATGAACCTTCAAAGCCTTATGCTAAAAGACAAAAAGCCAGATGCAGATAGACACATATTTTATGATTTCAATTATGTGGGACGTCCAGAACCACCAATGCTAGATGGAAATTTGATTGATGGTTGCCTGGGTCTGTGGGACTCCTTTTTAGGTGATGAAAACATGTTAAAATTGATTGTGTTGATAGTCACAGAACTCTGAATACACTTGAAAATACTAAATGATACACTTTACATGGGTGATTTTATAGTACGTGAATTAGATCTCAATAAACTGTTTTTAAAATAGTGGCATATGAGCTGAGCTGGATGCCCCATGACTCTAATGAAACTAAAACCTTGAACAGGAGTCAGTGCTCTGGTTTTTTTTCCGTATCACAGGTAGAAGTACAACCCCTCAGTAGGTACCAAGGGAGAAGAAATTAAAGAGTTAAAAAAATCTATCTCCATGATCACAAAGCAACCCCAAATATATAATGTAATGACAGTTGGATCGATGCTTCCTCCATGTAAACAAAGTATTACACAATTTTTATTTGAAAGAAAGTTCCAGGAACGATTAGGGAGTATAAACCGCCAGAAAGTTGTTTTGCTAGCTTTTTGTTTTGCTTTATTTGTAACAATTCCATTTTTTTGTGCCAAAGGGATCTTCCAAAACTGAATATCTCTATTAATGAAAAGACACTGATGTGTTAAACAAGGAAGGGAAGGAAAGGGAAAGGAGACCAAGAAAATTTATCTTTGTCTTCCAGGAGCTTATACTGTATTAGAACTCGAGTACGTGTTCAAATATAAGGGCTGTCACACTTTTTTTTTCTGTTACATCACTTATAAAACAGGAAGGGTGGGCCAAAGTGCTGATGGAGAAGAATTTTGACTTTGGAGATACCTTTTAATCAGGTTGATTTTGAGTAAGGTCTTTAAAGACGAGACATCGTGTGAGGGAAAAAAGATGGGAGAGCGTTGTGGATTAGGAGAGATACCATAAGCAAAAGCAAAGTTAAGAGGGTAAGTGATGTGTTTGGACAACAGCTCCTTGGGTTGGGTGGCTGGGATTGATAGGGCAGGTCAATATTAGATAAAACCGAGAGTGTGTATGGGGATCATTTTATAGAAGACTGAGAACCATGGGTTTTATAAGTGTTGGAGAGCACATTGAGCATTTCTGAGGAAAGGTGTGATATGAGCAGGTTTATATTTTAGAAATATAATTGTGAGGCACACCTGGGTGGCTCAGTCAGTTAAGCGTCCCACTCTGGGTTTCGACTCCGGTCATGATCTCATGGTTTGTGGGTTTGAGCCCCACATTGGGCTCTGTGCTGACAGTGCGGAGCCTGCTTGACATTCTCTCTCTCCCTCTCTCTCTGCCCTTCTCCCGGTCTCTCTGTCTGTCTCTCAAAAATAAGTAAATAAATAAACTTAAAAAAATAAAGAAATATAATTGTGATAACATGTAGGGAGGAACTGGTGGCAGGTAGCCAGATAGTAATCCAGTGCAATATTATAGATGTGAGATAACATGGGCTTGACCTTGAACTATTAGTGAATAAAGGCCAAGGCCTGGGAAATTTACACAGAAAATGTGTGTGGAGAAGTATGATCCCTGTGGTGAAGGTGCAGGAACACTGAGCAGTTGTGATCAGACTGATAGGAGTAAAACAAGAAGAGCAGAGAATCATGGGAAGACAAGGGAAGAGAGAATTTCAAGAATGAGAATGTTCCACAATGTCAACATAAGGACCAAGGCAGTACTATTAAAGTGGTGGACTTGAGGATCAAGAACAATTTTTGACAGCTGTTCAATGAAGGGCTAGGGGCAAACAAAACAGAATTCTAATGATTATCTGTGGAAAACAATTTTAAAGCTCATTTATATATCCTGCTTGTTGTGTTCGCAGAGCCTTCATACGGATGGAGATTATTGTCAAACTCTTACACGAGGGATAATTGCAATGTAAATTACCTGCCTTCAAAAGCATTTTAATTAGATATGATGAGACATTTATTGTCTTTTAATTAAATAGTAGCTGATTTACAGAGAAGCATTGCTGAAGTATATTCAGTTTAGAAGAGTTAAACATTATTGAGTTTTAATTACGTCCAAGTCACTTAAGCAGTGAACACCAATGTGGACAAAAAGCTCGGAGGAGGGTGTGCAGTGCTAAGGGGCATAGCATCAACACTTTCAACATCAACACTAGTTGGATTACTCTGGGCAGCGTATTCAGAGCAAGTGAAAACATCAGTGTGGGTAGCAGATGGGCTGATATCTACAATGTCAAGTCCAAACATTAAATGGGCCCCGACTCTCTTCCAGCCCAGTCCTCTGGAAAACGGAGTGCTTGAGAATGGCAATGAGACAAGAGGAATCTCAGGCTGTTGCTTAAGGACATGCTGCTCCCTGCTTAGTAATGGTATGATAACTATTTTTCACAAAGAGCATTTGAGAGTAACTTTTCCTAGTCTGCATGATAAAAACAAAAAGACCTATCTATAGTTCTTCACCTGGTCCCTCTATACATTTATGAGCTCTTTGGGGGAATGAAGGTGAAGATACAGCCGTGACCCAAGAACAGAGTAGACATAACTGACCTTTAACGAAGATTTGTAACTCACAAGTTTGCCATCAATAGAACCAGTTCAGCTCAGGTAGCAATTGACAAATTCATTTCAGAATGGTAGCAGGGCATGAAATGATTTTGTCTACAGTTTATCCTTAGTCTATCAAGAAAGTCAATGCCAACTTCCAGTTAAACATGGCAGAGTGAATCTGCATGAATTTCTGCTCCCTTCTAAACTTCACTAATAGGATAAAAAGATATAAATCCTCGGGGGAAAGGGGAGGAGCAGAGCAGATGAAATATTAACACAATTTTGGAAGCTGGAAAGCAGACAAAATGAATGATAAGTCATGGCAGAGGGGAGAAAACAAAAAGTTGCAAAGGAGAAAAAGGGAATTATAGCACCCTGCATCCCTAGCCGTTTAATAGTAATTATATAGTCCTAATAGTTATGTAATTCAAGCACCGAATACTGACTTAACCAAAATTGATTATATAAATCTATGGTGAGGATAGCTCAAGGAGGAATGTGTGTGTGTGTGTTTGTGTGTGTGTGTGCACATGCACACGAGTATGTGTGTGTAAAAGTGATGAGTCCTTGTCCTCCACAGCAAGAAATGACAGAAAGCATATAAAACTGAAAATTAAAGAAGTGTTATAAGCATGTTATTTGCAATCATGGGGGTAAATACCAAAAGAAACAGCTAGAATAGATAAACATTCCTATGGGGAGAGGAATCTGGGATGTGAAGGGGAGGGGTAGGGGACCACTGTTTTTCATTGTAAGCCTTATAGAACTATTGGGAGTTTCGAATGATGTAAATATACTAATTTAACTAAAAACACAATATTGAAAAATGTAAAAATACAGAAAAAAAGTGAATGCCACGTTTCTTTTGCTTCTCAGGTAGGAGGGTAGGCAGTAGATAATTAATAGATACAGGCTTATATTTTGCCCCTATTACATTGTCCTTTCTCCTATACTGCATGGAATTTTTCTTTGTGTGAAGGTGACTTTGAAATCAGTGGGAGATTTGTACTTAAAAGTTCTGCATGGGAGTGTTGTCTGACCTCCAGAATCTGACTCATGAATAGAAAGCAATAAGATGTCAAGCATGCATGCTGTTTCTTCAGAAAGCAAGCACTCTTTTGAAGTTGTTGTAGCGAGTAATGGACCATTAGCCAGAAATTTCATTTATAGAACATCTTAATGTTCAACTGGTCATGTTAACAAATGCCTCTTGATCATGTTGATGGTACTATTATATTTTTTTGTTATTGACATTAAGAAACCAACATAAACTTATTTTCTGACATAAAATAAGCTTGCTCTATTCAAGGAAAACTACTTTTTTTTCACTGTTTAGGAAAATTAAAGTTGTTTGTAACTAAAATCAAACCTAGTTCTTATTGGTGTTTACCTCCATCTCTAACAACTTATTCTTAAATAAATACAGTTTTCAATATTTTATAGAATTGCTTTTAGATCTAAAATAAAACGTTTCCTTCTTGGATCCTTTGAATTATTTATTTTTTTTCCTGACCATTTAGTCCCTGTGTCTAGTTACATTTAATAAGACTCAGGAAAATCTTTTTTTTTTCTTTTTATGAACAGTATCAAATGTACTAAAACAAATATAAGTTAAATTAGAATTAGGATAAGTGTTAATGAAATATTGGCGTACCTGTGGACTTTTCATAAATACAAAGACTATAAATTTTTCAATTCTTTCTTGTTTGTTTTCTGTTTGCAATGAGAGATCATCAAAATCAGCCTTTCAACATTATGTTGCATTTCTTTCACATATTGAAATTCACGTATATTATTCACTTGTTGACCAATATTGGACCACTTGCAATGCGTGGCTAAGACAGTGCTAAATGGTGGAGATGTGATGGAAAATGAGAACTACCTGATTCCTTCTTCATTAAGCTTACATCCAAGTCAAGGAGACTGGAAAAAAAAACCTGACAATACAATTTTTAAAATTGCACATTGTATTGAATACAATGAAGGAGAGAGGGAGCTACAATTAAAAAATAAGGAACAGACCTCCTTTAGAGCAGGTCATTATAAGAGGTCTCTTTGAAGGGGTGATATTTAAACTTAAGACTTAAGGAGCTGCTGGGGTGCTTAGGTGGCTCAGTGGGTTGGGCATCCTATTCTTGATTTCGGCTCAGGTCATGATCTCATGGTTCAGAGGTTTGAACCTGCTTGCGATTCTGTCCCTTTCTCTCTCTGTCCCTCCCCAGCTTTCACTCTGTCTCTCAAAATAAATAAATAACCTTTTAAAAAACGGAAGGAGATGCCTATGTGAAGACTGACATGGAAGTAGCAGAAGGAACATTCCTGACAGAGGAAACAGAACCTATAAAAGACAAGAGGCAGGAAAACGCTTGGTGCTTTACAGGAAGTGAAAGGAGTGTAAAAGAGCTGTGCCATATTTTATAAGAGGAAGTTGATAGATAATATCTAAACGTGAATCATCAGTGAATAGCAGTATAAGCATGTTTATTTATAAATATGTGGATAAATACTAAAGAAAATGTCACGAAAGTGATGGGATGGAAGGAGCAAGGGGCAAGGGGCAGAAGATGAGGTTGGAAAGTTGGTAGGGGACACATGCTGCAGAGAATTCCAAGCCTTAGTAAAGAGTTCAACTTTTATTCTAAGTCCAGTGGGGAGCCACTGAAGGATTTAAATCAAGGGAGTGACTTGAATGGATTTATATTTTGAAATAATTTTTGTTTCCATGAGTAGAATGGATATGGGGAAAAGTAAGACTAGAAAACAGGGCGACAGGGATGCTGTGGCAGAGAAATGAGAGTGGTCTGGATGAGAGCAGTGTCAATGGAGAAGGAGAGAAATTGATGGTTCAAGATACATTTTGATGGTAGAACCACAGGTCTTATTAATGGATTGGATTTAGAGGTAGGAGACATGGCGGACCTGATGATAATGGCTAGATTTCTAGCTTGGAGGAATGTGATAGCATTTACTTAGATGAAGAAGACCAGTATGAGATAGGGAACAATCAAGAGATTCATACAGAGGGCGTTAAATATTTGATGTCTGTGAAACATCCAAGTGAAAATGTCAAGCAGGCATTTGATTTTGAAAGATTCAGGCTGTTACTGACGATTTATTTCTGGGGAACAAAGAACACACTTGACTTTTTAAATTAAGCTCCATACAGTGGTGAATAATGTACAAATACCATTTGTTTGCCTTCTTAAGTACTAATTATTCAACCATCTGCCCCCACATCTATGCTAGACATAAGAATTGTCTGCCTGTCGGTCTGTCTATCTATCTATCTATCTATCTATCTGTCATCTATATATCTTAGGTCTTTCTAGCTATTTAGTTATCTAATAATTTTACCCACCTGCTACTAAAATTAATTGGAGGTAGCTTATGTTAAAAGACACAGATACTATAGGGTTGCTGAACTGAATCATCAGGGTTCTATGGAGGAGAGGGGAGAAGTTGATAGGGTAACAATTAAGTATGATCCCTATAATGACTGTATCTTCTGAACCAAAAATCATTACTTGACACAGAATCCAGCAAAGGCAGTTTTTCTTCCCAAATTTGTGAAAGTATTTACACTAGAAGTTTTAGAAACGTAGAAGCCCAAGTGTGTATCTTACACATATACATATATCTCTAGGTATATATTGCTTATATGTGTATGAGAATCTTTATCTTCTTTATGTATAATATATGCATATATTACACGTATATGTATGGAAGTATGTATATATAAAGCACAAACTTACATGAAGTCATGACTGTCTTTGTATATAGCAGCAGATCATTTCTCTATTATGTGGTCATGACTGAAGAAACAGAACATGAAGTTGGGAAGATGCCTAAAGAGAACAAGTAGGTGGGCCCGACACGAGGTAGCTACACTTGTAATGAGCACAGCATAGTATTTAGAGAACTTGAATCACTATTCTATACACCTGAAACTAATGTAACATTGTGTGTCAACTATACTTTAAAATCAAGAAAAGAATAAGAATTGCAGTAGAATTTCAGATAAGGGAGGGCCTGGGGCAGTGGATAAAATTCTTAATTGGGTCTTGGCTATACTGAAGATGTAAAGGTGAGTAAAGCATTTCCTTTAAAGTATATTTGAATAGCCACAGGGTACAGGAATCCGCAGATCTATTTCATAGCAGAAAAAAAAAAAAATAAAGGGGCATGATAAATGTCTTAGGACAATTTTAATTCACACTGCTTCCTGAAGCATAAAAAGTTCCCAGACCTGGCTGTCTAGCCATAGAGTGTGATATTTATTGGCCAAACAGAAGCAAAGGAGTGGTGTTTGCTCAGATGAATCTACCTAAATATCCACCTCTCGTATCATCAGGGTGATGGGTGCTCTACCAACAAGACTTCCGCCTGCCTGAGGGAGGACTTGGTGTCCTTTAGTTCATTCATTTCTTTATTCATTCATACATTTAGTCGACATTAATTTGTCACTTACCTTGTACCCAGTACTCAGCTAAGAAGTGGGAATACAGAGATAAATTTACAGCCCTTGCCTTCCTTCAAGGACTTCACAGTCTAGTGAAGACATAATAAAATAAAATGGTTAACATTTATTGAACTCATAATCTGCACTAAGTACTTTCCATAAATCATATCATTTCACCGACACAACAAGCCTATTAGGTAGTAACTAAGTATATTTTTTAAATAGCGGGAAACAAGGGCACAGAGAGGGCCCTGTTCAAGGTCAACATCAGTGATGAATTCGGGCTTCACATCCAGGCAGTGGGTGTTGCTCAGGAGAATGTCTGATTACCCAAAGGTCCTGAAGAAAGAGAAAAGTGTTAATTACATTTTCTTGAGAGAAACTCCACAAACCATTTTGTCTTTCCCCTTTCATGCTGCCAAATCTCATCGCCAAATGAAAAACAAAAAACACAAGCAAATATATAAACAAACATACAAACAGAAAACATGATCAGTCTCAGGGACTAGAATCTTACAGACAAAACTGGAACCAAATAATCACACATTTGCCCTGAAATAATTTCAACCCCTGAAATCACTGAATTCTTATAACAGAAACAAATTTTGACCACTAAATATTAGAACAATCTTCTATAATTAGGTAGCGTGTGCTTTTGTGTAGATGTGATTAGAAAGATGGCAGGAAAGCCCCGTATCTCACCCCAAATCACATTCCCCACCTTTCATCAACTCGTCTGAGGTCGCATTTTTAGTATCATCCCTTTGGGAAAAGGCATTGCCATTTCCACATATTAAGCAATTACCACTGCAGCATCTTAAAGTATGTGAAGCTATTAGATGATCCTTCCCTGAGAACAAGGCTCAGAGACTATGGCGGCTATGATGGTGGCAGGTAGAGGGTGGTCAGGTAATTTACAGCTTGCACATTTTGTGTGTTTTCAAATGCTTTCTAGGGTTGATTCCTATAGGAAAACAATAGCCTACATTTATTTCATAAAGATATGTATCAGGTTTCCTGATTCAGTCATATGTTTAATAACCCTTTGCAGCATTATTTGTAATAATAACAGAAGGTGGGAACAAGCCATGCCCTTCACAAAGGGACCAGTGATGTAAGTTATGGTCCATACACACAGCAGCTGTAGAACAGAATGACAAAGCACTCTGTGTACCAATACTGAAAGATCTTCAACATATAATGTGAAAAAAGGCAAGGGTCAGTACATTGTTCATTGTATTCCATCTTTTTTGTAATGAAGTGAAATGAGAATATGCATTCATATTTTCTTACATTTGCACAATGAAACACCGAACAGATAAATCAGCAAATGATAGGGGCAGGGGGGGGGGGAGGGGAGCGGGGTGGGGAATTCATGGACTGGGACAGGGGTGGGAGACAGACTTTTCAAATTTATTTTGAAACTCATGGAAGAATCGCTCTTCAAAATGTAAAAAACACCAAAACATTAATTGCTTTGTGAAAATCCTACCTAAGAATTGGATTCCATTAGACAAAGCAGTGTGGTCTGGGGGTTAAGGGTCCTCGACTTAGAATCAGAATATCCACGAGGAGATAAAGTTACTAAGAGGTGCTATCATGGAGTGATATCGAGCATGGACTCTGGAAACTGACTACATGGGATGAAATCCTAGCTCTCCCATTAATTAACCATTAATTAAATTAGATATTTATTAAGAAAACACCTGGTATGGAGTAAATGTACATTATAAAATGAAAATCTAAGAAACCCTGACATTAAAAAAAAATAATAATAATGGGGATATTTTAGATCCCATGGTAGAATCAACTCAGGTAGGGCAAGCTTACATTCATGCAATATAATTTAAAATTCAAAAAGTGATTCCCATACACAGGACAAATGCTGGGGTCAGAAGATATATATAGCTGGCTTGTCTTCATCTGCTGAGTTCCTACTTGAAATCCACTTAAGGGTCTTTTCCTACAACCATACATTTGCAAAATTATTATCTGCAATGTGGCAGGGAGAACCATTTCCATGGGATCGCTTTGCCAGATAAGTATAGTGCTACCCAATTCCCGCCAGAATAAATCTGCTCTGGTGTTTCATGGTGACTAGCTTCTCTGTAGCACCTGTGCTGACAACAGCTGATGAGAAGAGTATTCATTTCTGATGTTGAGTAAACTCTGCACGATGTTTGCAACTTTTCTATAAATCTAAAATTATTTTGAAATAAAATGTAAAATACGTGCACCTTCACAAAGTAGGGCTATACAAATGCTACAAAAGCTATACAACATAAGGAACGATGCCCAAGTTCGTTTAGAATCATGGGAGTGCAATTTAAACAAAAATGAGATGCTATTTATCACTCCTAAAGATAATACCGAGGATTTCTTGGTAAAGATGTGGAGAAGTAGGAACTCATGTAATGATGTTGGAGAATAAATCAGTATATTCGCTTTGGAAAAAATGGTTGGGAATCATTTAGAAAAGTTGAAGTTATGCAGATGCTATGATTTAGCAATTATACCCTTAGGCGTACACTCTGGAGAAATTTCCTATAGAAGAAGGTTTATAGCAGCCTCGTTCATGATAGCCCCCAAGGAGAAACAACCCAAATCCATCCACAGTAGAATAAATAGGTTGTTTTTAGGGATGACATTAACATCAAGATCTTATTATCTACTCCCTACTGGACCCACTGGACTCCCTATGGGTGGCTATTACTTCCCATCCTATTTCTATCAGGCTTGGCTATGTGATTTGCCAAAGAAATGTGAATGGAAGTGACATTGGCCGCTTCCAAGCAGAAGCACTGAGAGTCGTGTAGACTTCTATCTTCCTCCTTTCCTTTTCTATGAGACCAGTAATGATTTATATAGGGTCTGCTTTCTCAGCATGAGTCCTAAAAGGAAGAAGGCATAGAGCAGACAGGCCACCAAACTGCAGAGGACATATCATGTGAGTGACAACCAAAACTTTGGTTTTGAAAGGTCCTAAGGTTTGGGGTTCAATTGAATTAAGGGTACCGCCGATCATTTGAGTCAGTTTGACAAATATAACATTGAGGGAAAGAAGTAAGCTCAGAAAAAAACAGAGAATATTCCGACTATAAAGCTCAAACCCAGGCAAAAAATAAGCCATACTGTTTGGGAATGCATACACAGCTCATAAAAGTAGAAAGACAAAGAAATAATTATCATAAAAGTAAGAATAATGGTTACGCCTAGGGAAGACGCAGGGGAATATGTTTGGGAAAAGAAACAAAAGAGGTTTCTGGCAATGTTCTGTTTCATCATCTGAGTTACTCAGACGTCAGCTTTGCAATTATCTTTGAACTTTGCATATATGTTTCATGAACTCTTTTGTATGCATATATCTCACAATTTAAAAAGTAAAAGAATATGTATATACTTGTACAAATGCTTGTGAGGCACATTCTGCTTTTATTCAGCATGCATATAAGAGATTTTCTGGTATTTTTGAGGAAGATACAATAGATACAATATTTCTCATCTGCAAAATTGCACTGAGACTCTGGACTCAACGTGCTATTCTAGAGGGAGATGTGATTACATTAGCCTATCACTGTCTTGCTTTTCAGACAGTGAAGAAATTAAAGTCTCTCTCTCTCTTAGAGAATTTTTTCAATAAACAAGTATCTTCCTCATTAATAGTAGAATGACTTTTGTCTAAAAGTACGGTTGCTAATTTGACACATTTTAAAAATTAATTTGGCTTTATTTTCCAAAAAAAAACAGTAACAGTGTAAATGAGATCAGTTAATCAGTGGTGAGAAAGATAATTGCTATAGTTCTCCAATAATGGTTTCCCTTTGCAAGTGAAGTTTAATTTCAGGTGTACCAGAAGTAATCTAAATATTGTCATTTGCATTATTAGATATGGACAAAACCATGATTTAAACAAATGCAAATCACTGGTATGGAAAAAACTCATTACAATAAAACAGTATCTACCAACTATGTGAACTTTTCCACTTACTCCAAAGAGTTTCTTTCAGAAGGTCTTTTCAAGTTAATAGCTGTTAAAACAACGACAAAATAAACCCACATTTGGGAGTAATATTCCTGGGTTTAAGTGCAACTTGAATGTAAATCTTGAATAAGGAGCTTCATCTTTCTGAACCCCAGGACCTCATCATCCTTAAAGAAACCTGCTCTTTCTTTGGTGGGGACAAAGAAAGGTAGTGTGGGGGCACCTGGTCAGCTCAATCGGTTGAGCGTCTGACTTCGACTTAGGTCATGATCTCAACGGTTAGTGAATTCAAGCCCCTCATCGGGCTTGCTGCTGTCAGCGAAGAACCCATTTTGAATCCTCTGTCCCCCTCTCTTTCTGCCCCTCCCCGCTCATGTGCTCTCTCTCTCTCTCTCTCTCAAAAATGAATAAACACTTAAAAAGAGAGACAGTGTATATGGGGGGCTGTGATGAGAAGGGCCCACCACCTTGTGATATCTGCTTGGTGTTAATTTCCTTTCACTCAATAGATATCCACCCAGAGCCTTCCCATTAACCTTTCTGCAGTTTCCTGGTCCTTATGGACAGACAGTTCTGTGTGTCCTTAATTGACATCCCAGATACCTTGTGGCATCCGAGATACCTTATGGGTGCTCGGTTGATACATGGCCCTTGTGACATGCTGTGATAAATTGAGTCATACATTTTCCCTTTCTTTTGGCAGCGTTTGCAAATGGCAGTTAGGGTTCAAACCCAACCAGCTGACTGATGACTCCTTGGAAACGTAGTCCCTCCCTAATTAAGGCATAAATACTTTCCTTCCATAAGCCTGCCTCCTCTCTGATTACCCTGTCACTTATCAACCTCTGGCTGGTCAAGCCCTTAATTCGAACTTTTCTGTTTGATGTTGGTTGCTTAGCCATCTGGTAAATTCCTGACACTCAGGTTACGGGGCAGGGGAGCACTTTGGAGATGTCCCCCTAGGGTCTATCAAAAGAAGGACTGTGTTCTTCCCCTCCTAACTTTAAGAGCTCTCCTTTATTCTAAAAATTTTTTTTTTCAACTTTTATTTATTTTTTTGGGACAGAGAGAGACAGAGCATGAACGGGGGAGGGGCAGAGAGAGAGGGAGACACAGAATCGGAAACAGGCTCCAGGCTCTGAGCCATCAGCCCAGAGCCTGACGCGGGGCTCAAACTCCCGGACTGCGAGATCGTGACCTGACTGAAGTCGGACGCTTAACCGACTGCGCCACCCAGGAGCCCCTAGAGCTCTCCTTTATTCTAGAGAGGCAATGGTGGTTAATGCAACTAGAGCAAACTGCCAGCCTGCCAGCCTTCCAATCCTGGCTTTGCCATGTGCTAGCATTTTATGAACCTTCTTGTTGGTTTTTTCCTCATCAGTATAAGGATGCTGATATAGGATTTCTGTGACGATTAACTGAGTGAGTACACGTGCAGAATTTAGAACAATTTCCGGCGAGTATGCTGCTCAGATATCAGCTGTTATATAGTCCTTACCATTAACGTCTATTTTACATTTATGGCTTACATGTTAAGTAATGTTTGAGGAAATAATTTCTCTTTTACAGGTCTTTGGAACCCTTTGGACTAGGCGATAGGCAAAGGCTTTTCTTGGCCTAACATTCTGTGGACTTTGCTTACTTTAGGCCACGCTTCTCTTTCATAGTGAGCTGGTTAATTGTGTTAAGATGATGTCATTTGGTGTGAGCAGGTTTCAAGCACAAGAATGTGAATATGAAAGAATGAGTACTAAAAGGTTTGCTGCCTTTTAATTAAATTATATAAACCACATCACTACCGAATTGCTCCGATGGCACATTTTAAGCTAGTTTCTTTTTTAAAAAAATTAAGTTTTTTTAATTTTTGAGAGAGAGAGAGAGAGAGAACAAGTGAGCGTGAGTCAGCAAGGGAGGGAGACACAGAATCCGAAACAGGCTCCAGGCTCCAAGCTGTCAGCACAGAGCCCAACGTGGGACTGGAACCCACAGACCGCGAGATCATAACCTGAGTCGAAGTCGGATGCTTAGCCAACTGAGCCACCCAGGCGCCCCTAAGCCACTTTCAATTGGAGAACATATCTTATTCTACCTGTAGCTTCTCCTTTGACTGATCACAGCTCAATCTAATGAAAGTTAGCCAAAGGATATTAAATTAATATGATTCTTAAAATTTGTTACTCAAAAACACTTCCCATGATATCGAGGGCAAAGTGATACCAGGGCTAAAAAGTTAATGAGAAACCTAATTAACTTGGCTGGGTAGCTTTCTGTTGTCAATCCAGGGCAAAGGGCTTACAGAGTATCAGATAATGAAAGCGTTGATTTGGATGGCAACAGACACTTAGGCAGCCGATCATTAAACATGTCATAAAGGGACACCTGGCTGGCTCAGTTGGTTAAGCCTCTGACTTGAGCTCAGGTCATGATCTCATGGTCCATGGGTTCAAGCCCCACATTGGGCTCTGTGCTCATAGCTCAGAACCTGGAGTCTGCTTTGGATTCTGTGTCTCCCTCTCTCTCTGCCCCTCCCCTGCTCATTCTCTCTCTCTCTCTCTCTCTCTCTCTCTCTCTCTCATAAAATAAATAAACATTAAAAAAATTTTTAAAAAGTCATAAAATGGGTGCCCCCAAAATCCCCTCTAAAACTCATCTAGGCCAGGCTCCTGCTTCCCAGGCCCTAGATGCCACAGTTAAGCACAGTTATCTGTCCTCAGTATACTTTCTACACTTCTAAGGACTGAGATGCCATTATAAAGCATAAAGAAAATTCTAATTTTTTAATAAAATGTTGCTGTGGATACAAATACAAACCTGTGTGTGCGTGTGCATGCGTGTTTGAATTAGAATGAAGGGTTAACTCAGAGAAAGTACTCGTTATGGAAAACAATTAGACATAAAAAGCAATTTAACAGATAATGCAGGGTGAGCAGGCCATCACAGTATTGATCATTTTTAAGAGTCTCACTGGGAATGACTCCCTCTGTTTTTGATTGGATTATTTACAAGACACACATGCTAAAACACGTATGCAGATAGCTCACCCAGAAAGCCCTCACGAAATTTTTTTTGTGCTGTTCTTATGAGGTTATGAAATGGTCGTGATCTATGTGAAAATTAAAATATTTGAGCCATACCCTCTGATTGAAATGAGAATGCGTTTTCACCCTCAGCTAATTATTTTATGTGTGGGAAATCAATATGCATAATTGCCCCTATTCGTGAAACACATAGTTATTAATATGTATCATGTCGTTACTTCTTCCTTTACTGAATCATTTAACAAATATTTATTGAATGTCTCCTGTGCGTCAGGTGCCATGGTAGTGCTAAGATATGGTGGTGAATAAAACAGTTATGATTCCAGTTCCCATAGACAGTATGTTGTGGTGTAAGAAACCAACAAGAAACAAGTATGTAAATCAGCGTGCAGGTGCTAATATGAAGAACCTACTTTAGATTATAGGGTCGTAGCAGGAGGTTCTGAGGAAACGACATTTAAGCTGAAGCCTGATGAAATAACCGTGTTTCAGGCAGAGCCCTAGTATGTGCAAAGTCCCCAAGGTGACAAAGGGCTTGGCATGTCTAAGGAATGAAGCCCAGTGTGGCTAGTGCAAAGGGAGTATTGGAACAGAGGCCCAAGGTGAGGCTGAATCGTAGACAAAGGCTAGATTTTACAGGAACTTGTGGAACCACCTTAAGAAGCCTAGGTTGTATCCACAATGACTTAGAAACCGTTAAAGAGCTTAAAACAAGGTGACACAATCCAATCTATACAATGAGGGTCACCCTGGTTACTCTGTGTAGAATTGAAGAGCCTAGAGAGGAAGTACAGAGAGCAATTCGGAGACTTTTGCTGCGCTCCAGGTGGTGACAGTGTCAGTGGGAATGAAGGGAAAGCATAAACGAGATATATTTTGGAAGCAGAATAGACTGGATTTTGTAGCGGAGTGAGTGTGGGGTGGGCAGGAGGAGGAGGAAAGAACGGCGGTGTGCTTTACTGTCATGTAGACGATTTGGGGGAGGAGTGTGTTTAGGAGGAATGTTAAAGAATTTGTTTAGAACATGTTAAACTTAGGGGAAAGTGGCTGATGGGCATTGAGGAGGGCACTTGTTGGGATGAGCACTGGGTGTTGTATGGAAACCAAATTGTCAATAAATTATATTAAGAAAAGATGCCCATGAGATATCAAAATCACTTGGAATTCTTTTTTTCCTTTTAGATGTTTATTTTGAAAGAGAGAGAGAGAGAACGTGTGAGCAGGGAAGGGGCAGAGAGAGAGGAAGAGAGAGACAATCCCAAGCAGGCTCCGCGTTGTCGGCGCAGAGCCCAATGCGGGGTTCGAATTCCTGAACCGTGAGATCGTGACCTGAGCCAAAATCAGGAGTCGGATGCTTAACGGACTGAGCCACCCAGGTGCCCCCCCCCCCCCCGACCCCAAATCACTTGGAATGCTGATTTCCTGCACAAGACTTGATGATTTCAGCTAGGTCGAATCGAATCACTCGGGCTAGGCTCTCATTGCAGTTACATAACAAAAATCCCTCCCACAGAGGATTTGTTCTCACAGCCATCACCGGCAAAGCCACTTTCATTACTAATAGCAACACTGTATTTGCATCTCATGCTCATTGTAAAATATAAAGGGATAAGTACCCTAATCACATACTGTATATTAGTAGGCGTCAGATACGTTAGATTGCAATTGAACTTCAAATCAACCCTGTGGGCTTGGCAGGGCGATACGATCCCCATTTAACAGATGATGACGATGACATGAATGTGACATGTTTGAAAGGGATAAAAGTATTAAAGTATTATTATCCACAGCTGTTCTGCCTTTCCTTTTTCAAGTTTTTATTGTGGCAAAATATACATCATATCAAGTTTTGATTTTAACCCTTTTGAACTGTACAATTCTGTGGCATTAAGTAGGTTCACAATGTCATGCAACCATCACCACACCCATTTTCAGCATTTCTTGATCATCACAAACTAAAACTTTGCACCCAGCGAGCAAGAACTCTTATTCGCTCCCCTCGCTCGACCCTTATTCCTAGTAACCTCTAATCTACTTTCTGTCTCTTAGAATTTAGCTATTTCACGTAAGTGGAATCGTACATTGGTCCTTTCGTGTTTGGCTTATTTCGCCCTACTATCATGTTTTCCAAGTTTACCCATGTTGTAGCATGTATCAGAATTCCCTTTTAAATATTTTTTCAACGTTTATTTATTTTTGAGAGACAGAGAGAGGCAAAGCACGAGGAGGGGAGGGGCAGAGAGAGAGGGAGACACAGAATCCGAAGCGGGATCCAGGCTCTGACCTATCGGCACAGAGCCCGACGCGGGGCTCGGACCCACAAACGATGAGATCATGACCCAGGCCGAAGTCAGACACTTAACTGACTGAGCCACCCAGGCGCCCCTAGAATTCTCTTTTAACGGGTGAATTAATATTCCATTCTGTGTGTGTGTGTGTGTGTGTGTGTGTGTGTTGTGTTGTGTTTTGTATTCATTCATCTGTTGATAGACACTTGGGTGGTTTCCACCTTTTTGCTATTGCAAATAATTCTGCGTGAACGTTGGTGTACATGTATCTGATTCCCTTGAATTGTTGGATCATATAGTAATTCCCTAGTAAATTCCACATTTAAGTCTTTGAGCTACCACTAAACTGCTTTCCATAGCAGCTGCATCATTTTACATTCCTACCTGCAATGCACAAGGGTTCCAGTTTCTCCACACCCTTGCCAACACTCGTCAATTACCTTTTTTAAAACATGGCTTAATTACTTAAAATGTTTTTCTAGCTTTACTGAGATATCATTGACATATGACACTATATTAATTTAAGGTGTACAACATAATGATTTGATATATGCATGTATTGCAAAATGCTCACCACCATAAGTTAACATCCATCACTTTTTATTTTATTTTTTTTAATGTTTATTGATTTTTGAGACAGAGAGAGACAGGGCATGAATGGGGGAGGGTCAGAGAGAGAGGGAGACAGAGAATCTGAAGCAGGCTCCAGGCTCCGAGCTGTCAGCACCGAGCCCGACGCGGGGCTCGAACTCACAGACCCTGAGATCATGACCTGAGCTGAAGTCGGACGCTTAACCGGCTGAGCCACCCAGGCGCCCCCATACATCACTTTTTAAAAAAATAATAGCCGTCCTCATGCGTAGGTAGAAATATCTCGTTGCATTTCTATAAGGACTAATGATACTGAGAATTTTGTCATATGATCTTCGGTCCTTTTTATATCTTCTTTGGGGAAATGTCTGTTCTACATCTGCGATTGTCATTGGAGAACTGTCTGCCTATTTTCGAATGGGTTGGTGTTTTGTTTTTTGATGAGTTGTAGGAGTTGCTTATGTTTTTTGGATTTTAATGCCTCATCAATATATGATTTACAGATATTTTCTTCCATCCCTTACCTATTTTTAAAAGAGGAATCTTCTGTAATTTATACCCATTAGGCCTTTAGGTATGGATCCAGGCAACGGAAGGAGAGGGGAATTGAGAAAACCAAAGCGGATCAATTGGTTTATTAAAAAGCAAAGGGAAATAAGGAGAAAGATAAGAGATCCAGAGGGTGACAGACGAGGACAGGAACAGACCAAGGGAGGGGGAAGAGAGTGACAAATGATGAGAGTAATTTATGTGAGGAGAGAGAAGAGAGATTGAGCATGCGGTTTTGAGGAGACTCATGTATAAAGCAGTTTTTTAAAAATATACTTTATTTATTGAAAAAGCTGAACTGTGTAAATTACAGTCGGAAAATTTTATTCTTTCTCCTTGTTGGGATTATGAGGATACCCCAATTTTCCCCACCTGAGTTTGGAAGTCACTAAAATATCCACAGATACAAACAAGAAAGAGATACAAAAACAAATCATCTCTATAACTGGTAAACCTCATATTGGATAATGTGGCTTATATCCTTTGGCAAGAAGCCTTTCTTATACCATACTGCAGATTTAGACAGAATTATCCTTCCAGCCCCAGGTAGTGGTGGAGAATCTCAGGCCACCCTACATCAGGGGGATCTGGCTTTACGTGAAAATTACTGCATCGAGGAGTACTCCCTGTGGGCAGCACAATCCCAAGTGAAAAAGGAGAGGCAGAATCTGAGTGATACATCTAGTTCCTTATCCCAAATTTACCACTCACATAAGTCACAGCCCTGATCTTCAAAAGTAGAGTATGTGAGGACAGTGGAACGATTGTAGGAGTGGTTTGCAAAACCAGCATCCCATTAAATAAATAATCAGGAATAAAATATCAGGTGGGGAACTAAACATTTCTCTCTTGTTATGTAGCCCTGCCTACAAACCAAGTCCACTGACGAGTTCTTTCCCTCTTCTTGTATGACCTTCCAGGAAGATTTCACGGGTTTTCTGGTCATTCTTGAATAACAAAAGTCCAGTTTATTAGAAAAGTATTTGCGTATTTTTATATTTAATATATATTTTTATATTTAATACTAAATATTAGAAAAATATTTAAATTAAGTATAGTTAGGAGCCACAAAGACATAAAGGAATATTATCCATAAAGGAAATATATATATTAATATATATGTTAATGTATATTGATATATAAAAATTTATATATTATATTATATTATATTATATTATATTATATTATATTATATTTATTATATATAATAAGAACAGAATCAAGAGCCCCAAAATAAACCTGGTATATTTTCAGTTCAACTACCATCCAAACAGCCAAAGGCAAAGACATTTTCAAAAACACAAAGATTAAGATACATAGCCACATAAAGCCTCTTGTTGATAGACGCTCTAAGCGTCTCACTCTTGACTTCAGCTCAGGTCATGATGTCGAGATACATGGGATCGAGCCCCACCTCTGGCTATGCGCTGACAGTGCAGAGCCTTCTTGGGATTCTCTCCCTCCCTCTCTCCCTGCTTCTCCCCTGCTTGCAGGCTCTCTCTCTCTCTCTCTCAAAAATAAATAAACTTTAAAAAAAGAAAATACATTGGCAAGTTACGTTCATGATTGATTATAAAACAGCATTTTACAATTAAAATCAAAGATAAAACAAAAATATGAGACGGCAATAACAACACTAGGGTTTCAATCACTGCCCTGGGGCTTAAGGAGGACACTTGTGATGAGCTCCAGGTGATGTGCAGAATTGTTGAATTTATATCATAGATTCACTATATCATACACCTGAAACTAATATTACACTGTAGGTTAACTAACTGGAATTTCAATGAAAGCTTAAAAAAAGGAAACAGAAAAGCAAGCGGAAACTATTTTGTGTGGGGGGCAGGGGGGAGGAGGAGAAAAGATGTACTGAATAATGTTAGATACTATTAGAAACACTTTTAGGTAAGGATATGGGGGAAAATGTAAAGTCGTAACTATTTGTAAAATAGGAATGCAAGCCATGGGTTTCAGAGTACCACAGGAAAGAAAAGGGTTTCTGGAGAATTTTATGAATTGAAAAAATCAGTGAAAGGTGGACATAAGTTATTAAGAAGGGAAAGTAAAGGAGAAACACAAGTGAGTGAGTGAAATACAATCAAATATATTGTAATCAAAATGAAGTAAATAAAAGTATCAGCTTGGACTTGAGAAAAATCAGTTATATTGTAGATATAAGAGAGGCCTAAAATAAAACTGACTATAAAGGTGGAAAATAAATATATTAGAAAAGTGATTTTGACAAAACTGTCATTTTGTACTTGAAATGATTACCAACATAAAAACCTGAAAAAAATGTACAGAATTAATTAATCTGCAGAATTAGTAGAATAAGTAAGACAGGTTGGCAAAAGCATTGGACACAAAAATCCAAGTACACTTACATTCTCCAGAAACCAAGAGAATGTATAAGAAACGATACCATATTGGGGCCCCTGGGTGGCTCAGTCGGTTGAGCGTCCGACTTCAGCTCAGGTCACGATCTCACGGTTTGTGAGTTCGAGCCCCGCGTCAGGCTCTGGGCTGATGGCTCAAAGCCTGGAGCCTGCTTCCGATTCAGTGTCTCCCTCTCTCTCTGCCCCTCCCCCGTTCATGCTGTGTCTCTCTCTGTCTCAAAAATAAATAAACATTTAAAAAATAAATAAATAAATAAATAGATAGATAGATGTGAAAAAAGTTACAAGTAAAAGATACCATATTTAGTAGCATGAAACATTTACAAATATTTTAATGTTACTAGTGAATTTTAAATACATATGGAAGAGCAAAGGCCAAGGAGAGTCAAGACACTGCTAAAGAAAAAACAAAGGTGTGGTGCCGTGCCTTACCAGATATCAATAATTGTTATGAAACGATGCTGATTAAGATAGTGTGATATTTGGGGGTGGCTGGGTGGCTCAGTCGCTTCAGTGTCCGAATATTGATTTGGGCCCAGATCATGATCTCACGGTTCGTGGGATCGAGCTCTGCATCGGGTTCTGTGCTGTCAGCGGTGAACCTGCTTGGGATTGTCTCTGTCCTCTCTCTACCCCTCTTCCCGCTCTCTCTCTCTTTCAAAATAAGTAAATAAATCTTTAAAAAACAACAACAACAAAGACGGTGTGTTATTTGCACAGGGATAGATAACCTGGCCAGAGGAATAGAAATAACATAGGAAAAGATGTTCAAGGCAACTGCTTCAGGAAACTGTATTATCATTTCCCATAATTGATCTTTCTGTAAGAGGACTTTAGATGGCCCCACTCTTTGCCTTACAACTTTCAGTGCCTCTCCAGGAGTCAAGTGTATCCTGCGTGTGATGTCAGGCTTGGCCCTATGACTCGCTTTAGCCAATAGAATGGGAGCAGACATATGCCGCACCTGACAAGCTTTAACTATATATAAGCTATACAATGCCAGAAATTTCATCCCAAGATTTGACAGTTCTTTTCCTTCTGCCAAAAAAAAAAAAAAATGCCATGTTCCAACTAAGGACTGCTCTTTCAGTTTGAATCTCGAAATAAAAAATAGGAACGTAGATGAGACCTGGTGCTGACATGCTGTCGCTAATGTAAGCAAGAAATAAACTGCGTCAGCCACCGAGATTTGGGGGCTGTTTGTTATTGCAGCACTAGATGTCTGAGAACCTCACGTACAACAGGATCAGTATTCCAGTTCAAGGAGGAAGGAGGAGAATGTCCAAGAGAAAGATACGAAATTGTGCTCCCACATCGCGTCGTGCATGAGAACAGATTCCGAGTGGTCTAAAGACTTCTGGCTAATATTGTGAAAATGTTTAGAAGACAATAAAAGGGACAAGAAGTACACACAATTTAAAAAAAAAAAAAGGTAGATAGATTAAGTTCGGTTTGAAAGTCTCTGCTCAGCCAACAAGCCACAGACTGAGAAACTATGTGCAAGGTGTATTACTCAGGAGGGACTAATATGCAGGACAGAAGACAAAGCAATCTACTTGAAAAATGAGCCAAAGACCTGAATAGTCATTGCACAGAAGAGGAAGCCCAAGTGGCCAATAAACATATGAAATGATGTTCGGTCTCATTAAGTTAAAATGACAACAAAATACAATTTCACATTCCCCATGTTGGCAAAAAATATAAAAGTCTGACGGCTGTTTCATCCCTGGCTATTTACTCTGCAGGGGTTGGTAAACTATGGGCCATGGACATGTGTGTCCTACAGCCTGTTTTGGTCAGGCCCTGCAAACTGAGATTTTTTTTTTTTTGTTTACATACTTAAAGAGTGGTAAGGAAAAGAAAGAATATGCAACTAAGACCATATGTATTCCACAAAGCCTAAAATATTTACTAACCTGGCCCTTTACAGAGAGTTTTCCCATCCCTAAGAGAAAGTCTAATGTATGCATATCAAGAGATATTAATAAAATTGTTCCTAACTGCACTATTAGTGGCCGCCATCCAGAAACAATATAAATTTTTATCTATTGTGGAACAGATAAACTTTTATATATTCATACAATGGGCTATTGTAAAGCGATGCAAATGAATGAACTAAACTACGCAATAACACAAAGGAATTTTAGTCATAATGTTGAGTGATGGAAGGAACTCACAAGAGAATATGATTTCACTTATCTAACGTTAAAAATATACAAAATTAAGGGGGTGCCTGGGTGGCTCAGTCGGTTAAGTGTCCGACTTCGGTCCAGGTCATGATCTCGCAGTCTGTGGGTTTGGGCCCCGCGTCAGGCTCTGTGCTGACAGCTCAGGGCCTGGAGCCTGCTTCAGATTCTTTGTCTCCCTTTCTGCCCCTCCCCTGCTCATGCTCTCGCTCTCTCTCTCAAACATAAAGATTAAAAAATATACACAAAATTAAGTATTATTTTAGGATTGAAACATAGTTAAATAAGTTAAAACAAAAATTGAGGATTGGGACTACATGTGACAGCAGACGGGAGGGATGCATAAGGCTTCTTTTGATAGAATTTAAAGCATAAAGCATTAACAAGTGTAAGAAGAGTGTAACAAGCTAAGAAGATGTAACTAGTATGAGCTTTTTTATAAAAATATTTTAATGTTTGTTTATTTCTGAGAGATAAAGAGAGAGAGAGAGAGAGAGAGAGAGACCGGACATGAGCAGGGGAGGGGCAGAGAGAGAGGAGACACAGAATCTGAAGCAGGCTCCAGGCTCTGAGCTGTCAATGTAGAGCCTGATGCGGGGCTTGAACTCAAAAACTGTGAGATCATGACCCGATGCTTAACCGACTGAGCCACCCAGGTGCCCCTGTATGAGCTTTTTTATTTTAATTCTTTTTTATTTGAGAAAGAGAGAGAGAGTGCGAGTAGGAGAGGAGCTAAGGGGGAGAGAGAGACAGAATCCCAAGCAGCCTCCACACTCAGTGCAGAGCTCATTGTGGGACCCAATCCCACGACCCTGGGATCATGACCTGAGCCAAAATCGAGAGTTGGACATTCAACAGACTGAGCCACTCAAGCACCCCTTTTTAGTTTTTTTTTTTTGGTATGAACTTTTATGCACTGAAGAAAAGAACAATATCTTCAAAGATACAATATTAACTGACAGATTTACAAAAAGAAATCAACAAAACTGTATTACATTGGGAGATTTTTACACGTATCTATCTGAAACTGACAGATAAAGCAGACAGAAAACTAGTAACTACGGAAAAAACTAAAAAATTTAATAACAAGCTTGATCAGAGAAGAAGTATGGAATATGTGTGGTTTTCAAACTTACATACAACATTTATAAAAATTTATTATGTGCTAGATCCTGAAGGTAACCCAAACACATTTTATTTATTTGTTTGTTTGTTTATTTGTTTGTTTATTTATATTTTTAAATGTTTTATTTATTTTTGAGACAGAGAGAGACAGAGCATGAGCAGGGGAGGGGCAGAGAGAGAGGGAGACACAGAATCGAAACCGGCTCCAGGCTCTGAGCCATCAGCCCAGAGCCTGATGTGGGGCTCGAACTCACGGACCGCGAGATCGTGACCTGGCTGAAGTCGGACGCTTAACCGACTGCGCCACCCAGGCGCCCCTGTAACTCTTTTCTGATGGATGTTTTATAATCCCCCTCTCTGGTGAGCTATGTTGGGCAATTTTGTTGGATAGAGATGAATATGACAAGTAGAATGGAGATCCTTCCTTGGCTTAGTTTGTGGATAGCTTAGGGTTTAATCTGATTCCAGTAAAATCTAGCCAGAGTGGGTCCCACTGGAAAGAAAGCAGGGAGCTGTGGCCATGGGGAGAAGGCGCTTTCTGTGAGTTCACATTCTCATGCCTCCTCTTATTATCGGCAATCTCGGCAGGTTCAGCTCAGCTCAGTGGGTAGGTGGTCATCAGGAGGTATTGGTTAAGAACTTAGCGAATAATAGAGTGTGTGGATATTCCTGGAGTTTTCTTGGTACTGTGTGTGGGTATGTAGCTTGTAAATATACTATAGGAATAGACAGCTGGTTGAAGAATCAATCAGGAAGGTGGGGTCTGATCAAACCTCTCTTTCATCCCAAAGTATGATGAAGAAAGTTAAGCATCCTTTTCTTTCTGGAACTCTCTCCTCTTGGCTACAGATCTACCGCCCTTTCCAGGTTCTCCTGCAATCGGCCAACATCATTTCAGTCTCTTGCTCAGATTCCTCTTTCTCAAATCCTTTTCCAAATATCTGTGTCCTTTAAGGTTTTTCAATAGTCTTCCTGTATTTTTTTCTGTGGACAGTTTTACCCTCCCACCCTTGACTTCTAAATGCTGTATCTCTACTCATATCTCCAGACCTCTATCTCCAGCTGGATGTCACACAAATTGTCCCAAACTGAATTTATCACCCAATGAACCTGACCCCGTACTCTCTTCTATTTACATTCATTTTGCTGATTAAAAATACAGTGCTTTCTGCTAAGTAAATCAAACTAGTAACCTACGACTTATAGCTGCTTGATTCTTTGCCTTTAGTCCCAATATAAAATTATTGTCCAAGTGCTGTTTCTATTTTTTTAACACTTTTGTGTTTTTATTTATTTTCCATCCACAACTTCTTTCCTAGTTCAATTTCATAACCTCTCCTGCCAGCTTTCTAATTGGTCTCTACATTTCTATTATTTTCCATCCCCAGTACTTTCTCCACACTTCTGCCAGACTAATCTTTCCAAAACATAACTCTCAGCATGCAATTCCCTTGACTAAACATTCCTGGGGCCTCCTTGTTGTCTAAAATATAAATTGTATGTTCTTTTGTTTGGCATTAAAGACTGTCATAATTTGGCCCCAGTTCACTCTTGATTCTTGGTATTCAGTTTGCTCTTGCTTTCTTATTGTGTAACCTATGTTTATTTTCTTTAATGTTTTTATTATTTTCATTTTTGAGAGAGAGAGACAGACAGACAGAGCATGACAGGGCTCTGACAGAGCATGGGCAGAGAGAAAGGGAGACACAGAATCCGAAGCAGGCTCCAGGCTCTGAGCTGTCAGCACAGAGCCCTATGCGGGGCTCGAACTCACAAGCAGTGAGATCATGACCTGAGCCGAATTCAGAAGCTTAACCGACTGAGCCACCCAGGCGCTCCTCATGTAACCTATGTTTAGCCCTACTACACTAATTCCTATTCTCTGAATCTTTAATAAACTTGGATACCTCTTGGCATTTGCTCATACCATTTTACCTGCCTGCAATTCCCTTCTGGTTCCATTCATAGACCATTTGCCTTGTGAAAATATACTCATCTGACAAGACCTTGTCCCAGTGTTGTTCTTTCTACAACATTGACCTGCCCTGATCATAATTAATTGCTTTGTGCTATTTTTAGCTTTTGGAGCTGGCCTCGTTTTCTTTTGGATCCACTATAATGCTTAGTCCAGCTCCAATAAAACCCTGTTTTATTAGAGTAAAATGTTAATGCATTTTATTTCCTTTATTTAATCTTAAAATTTTTTTAATGTTTTACTTATTCTTGAGAGAGAGCATGAGCATGAGCGAGGGAGGGGCAGAGAGAGAGAGGGAGACACAGAATCCGAAGCAGGCTCCGGGCTCCGAGCTGTCAGCACAGAGCCCGACGCCGGGCTCAACCTCCCAAGCCGTGAGATTACGACCGGAGCCAGAGTCAGACACTCAACCGACTGAGCCACCCAGGGGCCCCAATGCATTTTATTCCTAATGAAATCTTTTAGCTGGGAAAAACGTATCTTCAGATTTTTTTGAAATGCACATTTAGCACTCAAGAAGGCTTATACAAGATGTTTTCTAACATTATTCTCATGTAATGAAGAAGTGAATTTGTGTTAAGGGAGGATATGTAAGCAGACTCTGAAACCTATTCTGAGAGGAGCTAAATGGCTCTCATTCTGTTAATTAGGAACACTGAATTCCAAACCAATCTTTAAAACTGATCACTAAAATGCAGAAGTACATGAAGTATACAAAAAGATGAATCTAAAATGCAGAACAAGAGTCTGAAAACACTGATCTTAATTAGGCGCCATCGAAACGAAGATGAGTTAGTCAATAAAGATTCAACTTCAAGCGGTAATGGAGTACAGAATGTCACCACAATCTCAGAGGTCAGAGAAGAAGTGAAGACCGAGCAACGAGAGAGAATGCTTAAAGAATGGGAACCGTGGATGAGACTTCTGACAGAAGATTCAGAGACTCCTCCTCTTCCAATTTTCTGCATTCAACAGCTTTGGACAGTCTGAGCCATATTTGGGCTCCCCTGAGACTTTATTAAGTACCTCTGGACTTGGTGGCATTTTGGTCTTTTCTTTTCAGTTCACATGTTCTGTCCGAAGTCTCTGGACTTTGTATTAAAAGATTCAGGTATTCGCGTGCTATTTCTTAAATATCAGAGTTATCGTCCCAAGTGAGATCATCTTTGCATTTCTCTACCAACAGGCAAGAGAAGCGTGTCTACTCAGATTTGATGCACAAGGGCATAGCAGTAGAAATGAAGTAGTTTGTTTTTTTTAAATATATAATTTCCTTTTACAGATGGCACTTTTTCTTGAACCCCCAGCAGATGGAAAGAAAAAGTAACCCTCTGTTACATGGTTTCTTTTTTTTTTTTCAACGTTTATTTATTTTTGGGACAGAGAGAGACAGAGCATGAACGGGGAGGGGCAGAGAGAGAGGGAGACACAGAATCGGAAACAGGCTCCAGGCTCTGAGCCATCAGCCCAGAGCCCGATGCGGGGCTCAAACTCACGGACCGCGAGATCGTGACCTGGCTGAAGTCGGACGCTTAACCGACTGCGCCACCCAGGCACCCCTGTTACATGGTTTCAATAGGAGGGCTTTATCCTATCCTGTCTGGAATGTGCATTCCCATTAAAATATTAACTCTCTCCTGAGTTCATTCGTTCATAATAAGAGATTTCTCAAAGTAGCCAGTTTGTACTTCTTGTGGCTAGACTTGGATGTTATTAGGCAATATTCTGTTAGTAGTTGCTTAATATGCTATATTTTCACAGAAAAATGAAACTATTTGCCGTATATATACACAGACTTAATCAAGATGTGTTAGAACAGACCAAATAAGTTTTGGTAGATGGAGCATTTGGAAAGAGAGAATTACTATATTAATTAATTTTCATCATTACAATAATTTTATAATAACAATAAAAATTATTATTTTCATGAAATTAATTAATACACATTGCCTTCGCTGTCTCTAGTTGCCTGAATTTTCCCATCCTTAAAGCGATCTTCTTCTTACTGGGCTGATTCAACCTCTCCATAAATCTTGTATCACAGCCTGGTCTGTTTCTCAAATACCAGATGCCATTTTCATCTGCCCATGGGCTATGGCAGAGCCTCACAAAGGAACTGGTGCTGATCAGATAATGCGACAGACTCTTGACCGCAGAGAACAAACTGATGGTTACCAGAGAGGAGGTGGGTGGGGGAATGGGTGAAATCGATGATGGGGATTAAGGAGGGCACTTGTGAGGAGCGCCGGGTGAGGTATGGAAGTGTTGAATCCCTCTATTGTAGACCTGAAACTAATATTACGCTCTACGTTAAGTAATTGGTTAAAATCAAAACTGATCAAAAACCTATTTTTACTATAATCAGCTTCACTGACGGAGTCTATAACTTAATCTACTCTCCTTATGGCTTTCTGAATTAAATTCACCTGCCCTGACCTCCACTGCCACTTGACTATAGCTTTGAATCATATCTTGGTATTGATATACCAGCATTAGAAACCTGGGACTATGCTCCAAGTTCCTGTCTTCCATCCATTGTAGTCATTTAGCAAGTCCGCAAGTCTGTCCACTTGTCTTCATCTCCACCAAATGTAGTGTCGTTGAGGCCGACACTTCTCTTCCCTGTACTACCAACAAGTCTCTTAACTGGTCTCCTTACTTCCAATGTTTCCCTCATCCAGAGTGTTCTTCACACTGTTGCCATAGTTACCTTTTTTCTAACTAAAGAAAAATATGACATGTAAGTTCATGAACCATTGGTTCTTCCAGATCACCTTACCTAAAGCCAGCTCTCTTATTCGTTTCTATTACATTATTTAAAAAAAACAACAACAACTCTTCCATCATGGCCCCAACAGAGTCAATCATTTATACTGTTTATCAGATTCAATCTTTAAGAATGTAAAGGTCATGAGGGCAGGATCCTCATTTGCCTTGTTCTCTGCTGTGTTACCAGTGCCCAAACTGGTACCTTTAAGCTTCTATTGAACGAATATGTGAGTGTATATGAATGAATGCCTACCTAATCTTCCAGCCTGATGGTCAACCATTTCTCCCCAGTCCTTACTTTGCATCAGTCATAAGGAGAAAACAGATTTCTTTGAAGAATTATGGTGTTTCAAATTCTCTACTTTCATAAACACCATTCCTTTACTGGGATTGTACTCTCTCCCTCACCTGCTCGTCGTCTAATGACTCTTCGCATTCACTCATAATAACGTCTCCTGAACCCCTAGTTTTCTACAATGTGTGTGCCCCCATATGACACTTTATGCTTATTTTGATTATGTCATGCTTTTCTTTTCTCACATTATGTTTTCGTTACCCATTTTCTCGTCTGTTTGCCCCATGATACACCAAGCCACTGGAGAGTAGGCATGATGTTTTATGTGCTTCTGCCTTCCTGTTGCTTTGAAACACAGGATACGTGATCAATAAATATACGTTGCATGAAGGGGTATTTTTTTCATCTTGGTCTTTACCTGGTGTTGTTTTCCCATAATACCACACTGATGCTGTTCACCTGAATTATTGAATTCACTACTTCTAAAGAAGGGGTTACAAATGCAGTTTTCCACAGAAGCCATGCAGGTAGTATAAATCGGTACAGCGGGTGATAAAACACAATAGGGAATGGTGAGGACTGTGGGGGAGCTAGACATTCTACACTTGTTTGACTAAATAGAGCAGCTGCTCAGGTCTTGACCTCAAGGTTTGTGCGTTCGAGCCCCGCAGCAGGCTCTGCACTGAGAGAGCAAAGCCTGCTCTGGAGCCTCTGTCTCCCTCTCTTTCTCTCTGTCCCTCCCCCACCTCTCAAAAATAAACAAACATTTAAAAACAACCTCTGTGTATGCCAAAAAAAAGCACATCTGTGAGCTCAGTGCAGCGTGAGGGCCTGCCTCTTTGGGATCTCTGTAATTCAACACTTTTGCAGCTCTGTGGTAGACAATGGCCGAACTAATACACAGAACTGAACCTTTGTGTGCTAGACTTATTTCGTGAGCTTCCTTACACTACCTGGCTTGTAATGATGTCATCCGTCTCTGAAATCCTGTGACAATGATAGGGGTTGGAGACGCAGTTTGATGCAGCAAGACCATGGACTTTGGGAATGGACAGGCATGGGTTTGAGCCCCTTCTCTGTGGATTTTTAGTTATGTGCTTTTATACAGGTCACTGAAAGTCTCTGAAACTCAGTTGCCTGCTCCATAAAATCGGGACAATGATGCCACTGTCATTACTGTTGTAAAGATTTATTGCCATAATGGATATAAACTGCCTGGGACTAACCGTGCTGCCTTGTCTATGCAACCACCCTGAATGGGCTCAAAACTATTATTTCCTCCCTAGATACTTATAATATATTGCTCATACTCTAAGTGTCCGATTTCCCCCAAAGATAGTAAATCTTAGTGAACACAGTGAATGTAGACTTCTTTTTCTGTTCCCAAGGATCATCTCCAAATACTGCCTTATTGAAATATTAGTTTTTTAACTGAAAAGAAATCTTATGAGGAATCTCAATATATCAAAGGATAAAGGAGAAGCTACTCTGGTGAACAAGACCACACAGTCAACCTGGCTTGAAAAGGCATGACCATGAGCTGTCGGCACAGAACCTGGGGCTTGAACTCACGGACTGTGAGATCGTGACCTGAGCCAAAGTCAGACGCTCACCCAACTGAGCCACCCAGGCGCCCCCCAAGGTGTAAGTGCAGTCATGCTGACTGATGAAGGCTGAAGACATTTCACAAAAACAATGTCTTTTGAATTGCTGTTGAATCACTGATGAATCACCGATGATATTTTAGTATGGTTGGTTGCTAAATTTTAAAATGAGTGTACCAATGCCAAGACTGGATCCCACAGAGAAGTCAAATTAATTTTGAAGCAAGAGCATGGTCATAACTGCAGTACTGAAAAATTATATCTTCCCATTTGAAAGCTGTAACGCTCATCAGGTAAAGTAACTGCCAGAGCACAATGATTGCTTCAGTGGGCTAATGTCTCTGAAAACATTTAAAGAATATTTTAGTGCACCATGTCAGGACTGGGGAAGCTTCATTGACATGGTGACAGTTCTACATCTGCTACGTATAAATGACTTGCTGGGGAAGGGAAGGTAGTTAAGACAAGCGCGCAAAGTTGAGCCAGCAAACGAGGAGGGCCTTGTGAAAAAGGGAGCAGGAAGCCATCAGTGACTTTTGAGATCCTGGGAACACCTCTGCCTGTCTCCCACTCCAAACACAACTCTCATCCATTTGTTGAAGGCTGGAGTTCCTTTAAAAAGAGACAAAACTTTCCCATTTTTGGAGAGGATATATCTCATCTCCTATAGAGGAATTATAGAAACAGAAACTCAACTGCATCTTGAGGATCAGTGTGGCTTAGTGGTCAAGTACGTGGTTTCTGGAGACCCTGCTCGGTGTCTTAACTAGTTCTGTGACCTTAGGCAAATCACTTTGCCTATCTGCCTCGGTTTTCTCTTCTGTTGAATGGTGATGATAGTGGTATCTCTCAAACACTTGGTGAGGATTCATGTTTAATTGCTTAGATGTATATTATCTATTGCTTATATTTTTGAATGCTTGTTCTACACCAGACACTGTGTGGAGAATATATACACAACCCCATGTTTAATTCTCACTGAAGTTCTGTTGGGTGGGTACTATCAATGTCAACCTTTAACAGATGAAGAGATTAAGAAACAGAAATGGTGATGAGCCTGTCTAGTAGGTGATGAAGGCAGGATTCAAGGTCAGAGCTATCTAGCTCCATAGCCTATATACTTAGCTACTCTATCATATTCTCCCCTCATATTTCCTGGAAATGGCTTAGCAGTTGACATTTATGGAAGGAGAAGCTACCTCTTTCCAAAGCCCTGTTACTATGTTTAAATTTATTTGGTTTTCATTTCTGAAAAATCCACAATTCTGAATAAGCCTTAAAAGGGAACTCCCCAGAGCAAAATTATAATAATCTTTCTCCAAGAACTCCCTGCCCACCTGTAGTGGCAAGGCTAAAGCACACATGAAAATTAAAGAATATTATTTTTAAAAGTCTTACAATATGGAATAACCAATAATTTCCAATTTTCAAGCGTAGAGGAGCAAGGCGCCATTTTTTTTCAAACCAGTTTTCTAGACATGGCTGCAGTTTATGTCCTTTTTCCTGATTTCTTGCTTATTGAAGTTAGGGTCTGAGTATGGAGAAAATAAATTGTTAACTGCACGTCTACAGTAAAGTTTGATTAGAGAAACACTGACAACAATTCAACAGTGTATGTATGATTATCTATCCAACAGGGAATTGAGACCCAGTCAGCAATAGGATTTTACTGAAAGTAACTCAATGCCATTTTTAGAACATATGTTCCACATGTCATATCTCTTTTTCTATTTAAAAATTATTATTATTGTGTTGGAATGTTTATTTGTTTATTTTGAGAGAGAGAGTGAGTGAGGAAGGGGTAGAGAGAGAGAGAGAGAGAAGAGAGAGGGAGAGAAAGATTGCCAAGCAGGCTCCATGCTGTCAGAGTGGAACCCGATGTGAGGCTTGATCTCACGAACCATGAGATTATGAACTGAGCTGAAATCAAGAGCCAGAGGCTTACCCGACCAAGCCCCGTCATATCTCCTAAAAAAAAATAGAAGAACAGGGATGTCTGGGTGCCTTGATCGCTTAAGCATCCAGCCTCAGCTCAGGTCATGATCTCACGTTTGTGAGTTCAAGCCCCACATGGGGCTCTGTGCCGACAGCTCAGAGCCTGAAGCCTGCTTCGGATTCTGTGTCTCCCTCTCTCTCTGCCCCTCCCCTGCTCTCTCTCTCTCTCTCTCTTAAAAATAAATAAAAAACTTTTAAATTTTTTTAAAAACTAGAAGAACAAAGACATTATGGCAATTGTGTTTCGGATACAGAAACAAATAAAGAAACAAATGAAAAACAACAACAGCAAGAAAACCCAGACCCTGAAGAATATGGTTGACTAGGGGCGCCTGGGTGGCTCCGTCGGTTGAGCGTCCGACTTCGCTAAGGTCATGATCTCACTGTCCGTGAGTTTGAGCCCCGCATCAGGCTCTGTGCTGACAGCTCAGAGCCTGGAGCCTGCTTCAGATTCTGTGTCTCCCTCTCTCTCTCTGGCCCTCCCCCCGTTCATGCTCTGTCTCTCTCTGTCTCAAAAATAAATAAACGTAAAAAAAAAATTAAAAAAAAAAAAGAATATGGTTGACTACATTTTGGGACATCAATACTAGGGAATATTATGTAGCCTTTTAATAAAATGGGAAAGTCTTTCCAAGAATTATTGTTACGTGAGAAAAAGTGAAATAAGATAGAGATGAAATGAAGAATTTGATCTATTTTTCCCAACAGAAATAAAAAGATAGAAAGCCTTTATATATGTATTAATTATTACATTAAACAAAAGAAAAACTCATGATTGATGCATATCATGGGGATGAAATGAGAAAGAATATATTATGGATCCATCTTTTTATTTAAGATTAATTTGACAGCAAGTGGCCGATAACTTATTTCGAGCTGGCTAAATCCCAAAAGGAAACTTATGAATCTGAAGTGTGGAGGGTTTTAGGTACAGCTTGATCCAGATACAAATGTCAATAGGAGTGTGTGTGTGTGTGTGTGTGTGTGTGTATCTCCTTTGTTGTCTGTGGTTACTTCTGCCTTCATGTGGTTGCACATTTGAAAATATCTATATCCATATCTTTTTTTTTAAATATTTTTTTAACGTTTATTTATTTTTGAGACAGAGAGAGACAGAGCATGAACAGGGGAGGGTCAGAGAGAGGGAGACACAGAATCTGAAACAGGCTTCAGGCTCTGAGCTGTCAGCACAGAACCCGACGCGGAGCTTGAACTCACAGACCATGAGATCATGACCTGAGCCGAAGTCGGACGCTTAACCGACCAAGCCACCCAGGCGCCCCTATATCCATATCTATACATAGATATATGTTGTTCTGTATATGATGTTCTATTTGGGCCTCAGCAGATTGCACAGTGCCCACTCACATCAGTAAGGGTGATTGGTTTTGCTCAGTCTGATTCACATGCTAATCTCTTCTGGAAACACCTTCATAGGTGTACCCAGAAATAATGTTTTACCAGCTATCTGGACATCCTTTAGCCCAGTCAAGATGACACATAAAATTAACCAGCCCAGTCAAGATGACACATAAGATTAACCACCACACTCCCTCTTTTTGCTATACCATCATCTATACTGACTGCATTTTAAGCCAGATGTAACAGCTCCAACATTTCTAGCATAGACACTTTTTATCTTGTAAATCAAAGTGAAGGGCTCCATTATTTTTAATTTAGACCTCCCTGTATATTTAAATGGCTACATTTGGCAAACATTCTTTTAAATAACATGCATATTTTTGGAGTGCCTGGATGGCTTAGTGGATTGAGCATCCGACTCTTGATTTCGACTCATGTCATGATCCCAGTGGCGCGGAATCGAGCTCCGTGTTGGGCTCTGCACCGAGCAGGGAACCTGTTTAAGATTCTCTTTCTCTCTCGCGCGCGCTGCCCCTCTCCCCCACTTGTGCACTCTCTCTTTCTCTCTTAAATAAATAACATGCATTTTTTGAAAAAGTATTTAATTAAAACATATCAGAATAATTACCGAGCTAGGCAAGAATAGATACTAAATTTGGTGTCTAATCATATCTCTTTGAAAGGCAATATAGCATGGAGAAGCCTGAATTCAGACTGTTTGGGTTCAAATCCTGATCCTGTCACGTGTTAGCTGTGCTTGACGTACTGTGTAACCCTAGGCAAGTTATATAACCTCTCCATACCTCAGTTTCTTCAACTATAAAACAGGGATGATAATAAGAGTAGTTGTGCCACAGTATCATTTTTGAGGATTAAAAAGCTAAAGCTTTGTAACAGTGCCAAAAACACAGCAAGCTCTCAAATAGCATTCGCTATGATGATGGTGATGGCAGTGACCACAAGGGTATTGTTTAAAGATTTCATTTGAAGAAGGTTTTATGGTTGTGATGGTTAATTCTGTGTATCACATTGAAGGGTGTTTGGGCAAGAGAGTAACATTACAACTGGTGACTTCAAGCAAACTGCCCTCCATAATGTGGATGGAGGCCAATCAGTTGAAGGCCTGAACAGAATGGAAAAGACCAGCTTCACAAACAAGAGGGAATTCTCCAGCAGACTGCCTTCAGACTTCATCTGTACCATCAGCTCTCCTGGGTCTCCAGCCTGCCGGCTTACACGGCAGATTTAAACTCATCAGTGTCCATAATTATGTGAGTCAAGTCCTTATAATAAATCTTTTTATATGTATATATCCTTTTAGTTCTTTGCCTCTGGAGAACTCTGACTAATATAATGGCTAATAAAAATTTTAACGCCAATGGACTAAATGTTCTCTAAGGATTCCTTCTACATTTGCGATTCTATGAGTATAATTGACTGCATTATAAACACTGAATGTACGTAAAGGACCACAAATTGTGATAACCATAGGTCGGTGAAATCGGATTTCTTGGGGAATTAAGGTCAAAGAAGAAATGGATAGAAATTGATAGAAGAGAGGAAGAAAGGTACTCCAGGCAGAGGAAAGTGTAAAATGAGGCATGGAAATGGGGAAAAAAAAAAGAATGATGTATGTGTGTCAGGGCATGGATATATGTGTGGTGTGTGTGTAGAATTGGTGTGACTAGAAGCAAGCCTAGCCATTAGAGATGAACTTGATAGGTATGGAGTCAGTGATAGTCATTGTTAACAGCATGCTGAGGTGCAAGCCTTCATGAAGCATGCATGAGACAAATGTCTATTTTCGACCAGTTCCGCGACAGAGTGTTTTTGTTGTTAATTCTGTTCGTCCAGGAACTACCAATATTGGAAAAATAACAACGCTTACTGTTTTTCAAGTTTTTGTTTACATTCCAATTAGTTCACATACAGCCTAATGTTAGTTTTGGTGGTACAACAGAGAGAGTCAGCACTTGCATACAGCACCTAGTGCTCATCACAGGGGCACTCCTCAACTCTCATCACCTATTTCCCCCATCCCCCCCACCCCATCCACCTCCACTCTGGTGACCATCAGTTTGTTCTCTACAGTGAACGGTCTATTTCTTGGTTTGCGTCTCCCTCTTTTTTCCCCCCTATGATTGTTTCTTAAATTTCACAAATGAGTGAAACTGTAGGGTACTTGTCTTTCACTGACTGATTTATTTCACTTAGCATAATACTCTCTCACTCCATTCATGCGATTGCAAATGGCAAGATTTCATACCTTTTATGGCTGAGTAATATTTCATTTGTATATGCCACATCTTCTTTATCCATTCGTCAATGGACACTTGGGCTGTTTCCATAATTTGGCTATTGTAGATAATGCTGTTATAAACATCGGATTGTAAGTATCTCTTTGAATTCATATTTTTGTAAATCTTGAGTAAATACCTAGTAGTGCAATTGCTGGAGTGTAGTTCTATTTTCTAGTGTGCTTTCTATTTAACAATATATCTTGGAGATATTTGAATGTCAGTATTTTATAGTGCTACTTTATTCTTCTAAATGCTTCTTAGTGTTTCATAAATTTCAGAGTCTCTTATGGTTTGACTCCCTCCCTCTTTTTTGTTTCCTTCCCCTCCCCCATGGTCTTCTGTTACATTTCTCAGGATCCACATAAGAGTGAAAACATATGGTATCTGTCTTTCTCTGTATGACTTATTTCACTTAGCATAACTCTCCAGTTCCATCCACGTTGCTACAAAAGTGAGAACAATCTGAGGGTTGATGGGGGTGGGAGGGAGGGGAGGGTGGGTGATGGGTATTGAGGAGGGCACGTGTTGGGATGAGCACTGGGTGTTGTATGGAAACCAATTTGACAATAAACTTCATATTAATAAATAAATAAATATTTAAAAATTTTAAAAAATAGAGGAAGAAGGAAATCTTCAAAAAAATAAATAAATTTCATATACTATCCATTTTTCCTTATTGATTTGTAGTAATTCTGTATATTTTGGTTGCTGATCCTTTGTCTATTATCTATGCAGCAGGTATATTCTCCAATTATATTACTTTTCCTCTATTTTATAATAGTTACCTTCCTAATAGAAACTATTTTAATTTTTAGGCCAAAAAATCATTCCATCTTCATATATGGATTTAGAACTTGGTGACTTTTTCTCTTCTAAAATATATATATATATATTAACTTACAGTCTTGTAATCATGTTTAACTCTCTAATCCATCTGCAGTTTTTTTTTGCATATGAGATGAAATAAAGGAAGACCTACATTATTTTCTTTCTAAATGGCTAGTTGATTGTACCGATTCCATGTGTTTCTATGCCAACACTACATTGTTTTAAATACCAGGTGGCTCTAGTGTTAATATGACACCTTCCTCTTCAATATTGTTCTTTTACCAAATGTGATTGACTCCTTGGATGGATTTCTCTCTTCCATGTGCATTTACAGTTATCTTGTTATGCTAATATTTTGACTGAGTTTAAGTTCGCAGATTAATTGTTGTACAGTCTCGTTTGATATGTCGCCAACGCGAAGGAGTCGTAACAGATACAGGCAACTAGATACAGTTCCAGTGGTTACCTGAGGGGGCCAGACTGATAGACATTTCCCCTTGGATTGAGCAGATATTTGGATAAATTTACAGGGGAAATCTTATACATAGTAGAAGAAGAACCATGTCATGGAATGCTCTCTTATCTTGTCTAGTATGGTAACCACCAGCCATATGTGGGTATTCGGCATGAGGTATTAGGCACCTGTTGGCTCAGTCAGTTAAGTGCCTGGCTCTTGATTTCAGCTCGGGTCATGATTTGTGAGTTTGAGCCCCGTGTCAGGCTCTGTGCTGACAACGCAGAGCCTGCTTGGGACTCATTCTCTCTCTCTCTCTCTCCCCCTCCCCCTTCCCCACACATGCATGTGCATGTGTACTCTCTCTCAAAATAAATGACCAAACATGTTTTTATATTTTAAAAAGTAAACTGAAGCCTTGTAAACTTTCTTTTCCATTACACACAACTTAATGTCTTGGTAGGACTACAAATCACTACTGCCGTTGCCTTACGTAAGATATTCTCATATGGTAATGTGTGTGTTGTGTGTGTGTGTGTGTGTGTGTGTGTGTTATTCCTAGTATTATACATGATTACATTATCAATGTAAGCAGTGTCAAGAGAATGATTTATGCGAAGCACTGATATAAGATTGTAATGTATTTATTTGCATATTTTATGCAGACAGTTGATTTATAGTGATATCTATGTAAATCAGAATTGGTTATTAAATTGAAATCCTTATTAGTTTTAATGTAACATGATTAAGTCATCTCTCTAGTTTAAAATAGTTGGATAAATTTGAAATTTAAAATGAACACATGTGGGGCACCTGGGTGGCTCAGTCGGTTGAGCGTCCGACTTCAGCTCAGGTCACGATCTCGCGGTCTGCGAGTTCGAGGCCCGTGTCGGGCTCTGGGCTGATGGCTCAGAGCCTGGAGCCTGCTTCCGATTCTGTGTCTCCCTCTCTCTCTGCCCCTCCCCCGTGCATGCTGTGTCTCTCTCTGTCTCAAAAATAAATAAACGTTAAAAAAATTAAAAAATAAATAAAATTAACACATGCTAGATTGGAAGAAAGCGTGCTGGAAATTTCACAATAAGTGGTGATTGCCATCTGTCATGACAGGAAAGAAAACACAAGAAGACTATTGTGTAAAAAATGATAAAGTGTATCATACGGAGTGACATTTTCAGCAAAAACAAAGTGAATTTGATAAAAAAATGTCTATATTGATGAAAGAATCAATATAATTAATTGCTTGATATCAGAATTAAATAACCAACAAAACTATATGAATTATTCTTAGTAGAATCTGAGTTTGTAACTTTAGCCAGCTATGAAAGAAGAACTGTGTTTAGATGAAGTCTTTTCACAAAAAAACCAAAAACTGTATTTAGATGGAGAAACGGTAAAAAAAAAAATTTGAGGTATATAAATTTTGCTGGAAGTGGATCAGAAAAATAATTAAAAGAGATTTTTTTTCCTCCCTTTACTCTGCATTATTCCTCCTTGCAAACTCTAGCCCCATTTTGCCTATTTGGACCCTCATATTTCTCTCCTTAACTCAGGGAGATCCCTGAGCTTGGCTTGGGGTTGCCTTTCCTGTGCTTCAGGCATGACTGTCTTTATTTGGTGGCTGTTTTCTGAAAGTTCCTATGTTTTCCCTGGTTTTTACCTGCAAAAGGGTGGATTTTATCCCTGGTACTTCATCTCAGCTATATTTGAAACCTTCAGATTGTGCTCTTAATTAGAGAGCTATGCTGTATGTATGTATGTATGTATATATAAGAACTATACTGTAGCTAACTATATGTATAGACATGGATGAGATCACAAAGGTGCATGCATATGTTTTATGTGCATCTAAGTGTGTGTGCTGGTGTCTTGTGTATTCCAACAAACACACACATGTGTACTGCTAATCAGAGAGAGACAAGGAGTAAAACTAGTCCTGGAAGGAAGTGAAGCACTCCCAGTCAAAATACCATGGATAGTGTAAATGGAATCCAGCTCTTTCTTTTTGGTCCCAAGCTTGGGGACAGATGGTGGTGGGAACTTAATCACATTCCTGAAAAGGGTTTTGGTTATCTATAACAATGAAAATGGGGCCAAATTCACACAGCGAAAAAATACAGTATATTGAATTTGCACAAGGAAGCACAGAATTCTTTAAAATTATTATATAGCATATGACACTGATCCTAGTTTATCATATATTTTTAATGTTTTTTTAATGTTTATTTATTTTTGAAGGAGAAAGAGAGAGACAGAGCATGAGCTGGAGAGGGGCAGAGAGAAAGGGAGACACAGAATCCGAAGCAGGCTCCAGGCTCTGAGCTGGCAGCACACAGCCTGATGAGGGGCTCGAACTCACAAACCGTGAGATCATGACCTGAGCCAAAGTCAGATGCTCAACCGACTGAGCCACCCAGGTGCCCCAGAGTTTATCATATATTTAGACAGAGGAAACCTTTTTTTTTTTCCACTTACCTACATACATTTAATTTTTATTTTTTTATTTTGAAAAGGCAACTCTTTATTGGATAACTGTAAATGATTGCAATGATAGTGGGGGGTTTTCATGACACAGGGACATAATTTTTAGATGTGGCTTGGAAGGTGTATGCCCATGAGATGAGTTGCTTCTGAGGAGCTTCTGGAGATATTATGGTGATTATTTCACTCACCATACTTTTTTTCTGCAGGACAGTTAGCCTTTAGATAGAGGAAACATTTTTTAAGAAAAAGAACACTGCAGAATCATGCTACTCCAGAAGATATCTACTAAGTTATTCTATCAATATTCATTGTTATGCCTTGTGGTTTTGATTTTCATTTCCCTGATGACTAATGATGCTGAGTACTTTTTCATATATCTGTTGGCCATTTATAACTGTTTGGATTGCTATTATAAAAAAAAAGCAGGTAAGTATTGGCAAGGATGTGGAGAAATTGGAACCCTTGTGTGTTTTGTTGGTGGGACTATAAATTTGGTGCAGCCACGATAGAAAACAGTATCGGAGCTCCTCAAAAAACTTAATTCACTTCTGGATTTTTATGCAAAATAATTAAAATCAGGACCTTGAAGAGATATCTGTACTCCCATGTTTATTGCAGCACTATGGACAATAGCCAAGATATGGAAGCAATCTAAATGTACATCAGTGACAAACGGATAGAGGAAATGTGGCGTATACATACAGTGGAATATTATTCAGCCTCAAAAAAAAAGAATGAAATCCTGCCACATGCAATAACATGGAGGAACCTGGAGGACCTTCTACGAAGAGAAATGAGCCAGTTACAGAAAGACAAATACTGCGTAATTCCACTTACAGGAGATACCTAAAACAGTCAAACTCCTAGAAGAGAGTAGAATAGTGCTTTGTCAGAGTCCAGGAGGAGGCTGAAATGAGACATCGTTGCTCAAACTGGTATAAAGTTTCAGTTATGCGTGATGCATGAGTTCTAAAGATCTGGTATGCAACGCAGTGCCTGGAGATAACAATGCTGTATACACTTAAAATTTTAAGAGGGTCGGGACACCTGGATGGCTTAATCTGTTGAGGGTCTGACTCTTGGTCTCAGCTCATGTCATGGTCTTCTGGTTCATGAGTTCGAGCTTGCGCTGAGCTCCGGGCTCGCAGCGCAGAGCTGGCTTGGGATTCTCTCTCTGCCCTCCCCTGCTCTCGCTCTCTCTCTCTCTCTCTCAAAATAAATAAATGAACTTAAAAAAAATTAAGAGGGCAGATCCCATGTTACGTGTTTTTACCACAATAAAAAAATATATCGGTGATTACATGTTCTAAGCTGTATAGCAGTACCATAATCCCCCAAGTTTCCTTCTTGTGCCTTTCCATTCGAACCATGCCCTCGCCTTCCGGAGGCAATACTTCCTGAATTGTTTGGTTGTTCACTGTGCATGTGGTGTGCCTTTTCTAAAACTCCACATAAATGGAGTCATACCTTTATACTTTTTTTGTGTACATCCTCCTTCACTCAGCATGTTTTCGAGAATCATGTATGGTTGCACATCTGATGTCGTTTATCGCTGGCTAGTGTTGTATGAATAAACCGTATCACGGTTACCCAGTTTTTTTTTAACAGAAACCTGACTAATAGTTGTGAAATGAGTGTAGGAAGCACTCTGAAAAGTCTTTTTCACCTTCACACCGTATGTTTTCATCACATTTGAAAATGTGCCATGTAGTGGTTGATTCGCGGGCTTCTCATCACCATAGGGAGGCAAACATGGGAGTTTAACCATGGGAGTTTCTGAGCTGCCTAGTTCAAACGTGTGGGGTAGCCAAGCGCTACGATGGATTGTCCAGCCAAAAATCAATCATTTCAAGTTGTCCTTTTGGCCGAAAAAATGCACATTTCTTTTTCTTTCTTTCTTTTTTTTTTTTTTTTGGAAATAGGAAGTAAGGAGCCAAGAATATAACAATACTTTATTCATTCTATCCCATGACAATAATGCGACGATTTGCTCTTCACCTTGTGTTTGCGTGAGATCCTGATCTTTGTTATCTACTACTGACAATCATCCTTTATCTTTGCTACCTTATGTAGCCAAACTACCTCTCTATCATGTTTCATCAACACTAAACTAGAAAAAAAAGACACACACACACACACACACACACACGCACGCACACACACAATTCAGAAGATGGAAGAGAAGGTGGAGAGATGAAAATGTGTTTGTAGGGCTTCCTTTATCTTACTGAGTCTAGAGCACTTATCTTGAAACAGCATTAGGTGCTAAGGATATGGTAATGAGAATGACAGAGACTGTGGTTCTTGCCTTAAGTCAAGGGGGCTTACACTGCAGTGAGGAGAATTGACCATTTCTGTTACTAAATAGTACCGTTTATGACATGAATGCATAGAGACAATTTGGGGGAGCATGGGCAATAAACAGTGGATTGCCCCGGGCAGGTCAGTAAAGGCTTTATGGGGCAAATGATGTGGGTTTCTTTTCTTTGGGAGTTAGGTAGACTCTGATATGTAGTAAAGTAGCAATACCGTGCTAAAATGAAAACTTGTTGCTTACTAACTTCCACAAAGCTCATTATAAAAAGTTTTCAACCTCTAATTGCTTGTTGCTTTAAAGGTAGTTAATTTTTCCTCCTCTGACACAGAACTGAACATATGATTTTCCTTAAGGTGCAAGAGATTAATGGTAAACTACTGGGTTATTATCACAGACACTATGCTCTGAAACACTATCTCAAACAATGAAATTCACGAGGTTTATGTTCTGCTACTTTGTGTCTTTTCTCAGTTCTTTAACTGATGTTTGCATCTTTCACTTCTGTGGTCAAGCACGTCAAATCAGTGCCATAGCAATGGGGTCATTGAAAGAAGCATTTTAGATTAAAGTAGATAATGTGTTGACGGTTGGCATTATTTTCATAATGATAACCCTTGTATAACAAGAAAATTTTTATGTTCTAGCTATCGCTAATATTGTCCAATTTTGGTCATTTAAATGGTGTGAATGTGCTTTGGAGTAATTACTGACGCCTCATTACATTGTAAAGCATGTTTTATCTCACTGAAGGTTATGACATGCTCTTACCCTGAACAAGCCCTTTATTATGTTTATTCAGTTGACAATATCGTTCCAGTTCTGGAAGATCAAGGCAGCATAAAGTCTTTAAAAGTATTTGAATCACAACTTGAGGACCAAAAAGAGAAAGGACAAGAGGAAAAAATGGCAATAAAGACAGAGCAACGAGGATGATATATTTATTTTAAAAATTAAAATTTTTATTCTTTTTCTTTTTTCTTTTCTCATTTTTGCGGGGTGATCATGTAATGTGAGATAGAAAACATATGACATTTCTGGAATTTATGAAGGTTAAAACAAGTAGCTGTTACTTTTGACCTCCTCTTTGTACTTTTCATGGACCATTGTTATACATATATAAGAAAAAAATGTTTCTGTTGTGGTTGAGGCCTCAAAACCCCAAACTGTTTTCTGGTTACATTGACCCTGTTGAGAAAAACAGCCACATATTTTTCCTAATGGGGTTTAACCCCATGTGACCCTGACACCTTGGGCATAATGATTAGTAGAGGGATTGAAGCCAACTGCCATTGTATGAGTGGTCCAGGCAAGAAAACTATCCAATAGAGGGAGCATCCGATATTGGATAGGGACCAATTGACTTCAACACACCCTTTTCTCTGCAGTGTTCAAATAGTGACCGTGTGGCAAAAATCCAGTAGAAGGAAAAGAAAAAGAAAAGTTAGAAGCTGAGTTCCAGAAATGTTCAAGTGTTAGGGATTTTCTTGGGACACTACGATTGCTGTGGTATCCTGAACGATGCTTCAAGACTCACGAGACCAATTATTAATTTGTTGAGGCCATTTCACGTGCAATCTTCTCTCTCTATGTATGTAGCCTTGCAGAAGGCACTTATCACCTAAGATGACATAGCAGTGCCTTTGTTCTTCCTTTCAAATCTAGCACGCCAAATAGTGCAAATTTTCAAAGATAACCCATTATTATGGATTTGTTTCTAATTTTTCTGGTTAGCGGTGTTTTATTTTTCTTTCAAGATTTTATTTAAATTCAAGTCAGTTAACATATAGTGTAGTATTGGTTTCAGGAGTAGAATTTAGTGATTTATCACTTACATACGACACTCAGTGCTCATCCCAACAAGTGTCCTCTTTAATGCCCATCACCCATTTAGTCCTTCCCCCACCTGCCTCCCCTCCAGCAACCCTCAGTTTGCCCTCTATTGTTAAGAGTCTCTTATGGTTTGCCTCCCTTTCTGTATTTATCTTATTTTATTTTTCCTTCCCTTCTCCTGTTTCATCTGTTTTGTCCCTTAAATTCCAGATAGGAGTGAAATCATATTGAATTTGTCTTTCTCTGACTGACTTATTGCACTTAGTGTAATATACTTGAGTTCCATCCATGTCATTGCAAATGACAAGATTTCATTTCTTTTGATGGCTGAGCAATATTCCATCACACACACACACACACGCACACACACGCACACACACTCACACCCCCCCCCCCACACACACACCCCACATCTTCTTTGCCCATTCATCAGTTGGTGGGCATTTAGGCTCTCTCCACAATGTGGCTATTGTTGATAGTGCTTTTTAGCAAGGTTCTAACATGACTATTTGATAGCTTTATTGGACCATGGAGACAGAGAGCAAAAGGGTGAAGTCCTGATCCCCATGCCCTCCTCTCTAGATTTACGATGATGCTTTCTCTGGCTTACAGGGGTCATTTTCTTGGAGTCTACCTATGAGACCTGAGTTGTCTAGGCAGTGAGAACCATTATATCTAACAGGTCCGTGGCTATACGTTTTCCTAATTCTATTTCATGACTATGAATTTGCTGGTATATGATTGTTCCTTGAATTGAGAAAAGACTGAAAAGACTGATTTCCCTTCACACTTTTTTCATAAGAAAAGACCATTGATTTTTAACAAAGCCTAGGATGAACATAGGCAATTCTTATCAGAAAATCCATATTGGTTTTTCAGATTATAAGCGTCTTAAAATGAAGGATTCGCAATAAGATAGAATTTGATTTTCAATTACACACACACACACACACACACACGCGTATGTGTATATATACGTATATGTATATGTATATGTATATGTATATGTATATGTATATATATGAGTGACATCAGCAAGGTGGATAAGTAGGAAGCTCTGGACCCTCCTTCCCACTAACAAAATTACTGATTCAACAATTCATGGACAAACTCCCTTTGTGAGAAATAAGCTACTAATTGAAAGGCTCCTGTGCCCCGGGAGAACATGAAACCAGACTCACCAAAGCTGGTAGGAAGGTTTGGGACAACCTCTCACTGAGGACCCTGCCCCCATTACAGCATTATATGATCCAGAAGAGATCCGTTAGCATCCAGCTTCATGCAAGGGAAGAAAGGGATTGGTGAATGTGTGCAGTCCCCCCAATTTTTCTGACAGGGGTCCCCAGGGGGCTGGCTTCTGTCTTGCCAGTCTTGGAGCTTGGACATCACTGGTAGAGTCCAGCCACCCAGAGAAGAACGGAGACATAAGCTTGGGCTGGTAGACTCCCCTGGTCCTTCATGGCGCTCAGCACAGAGACAGTAGATGAGAGATCCCAGCTCTTAGCTTCCCCCTGGAGAGGGAAAGAGTTGATCCATTCATCTAGCACCCTAGCTTCACCGGAACTATCCAAAGAACTAGCATCTGTATCACCATTCTTAGAGTCCTGATGGATCTACCGTAGCCTAGCTGCCTGGGGGAAAACAGAAGCAGAGGCTCTTGCAATTAAAACAAACAAAAAAAAAGGCATAAAAAATAACTATAACCGTTTGAACTATGGTAATGGATACAGAATATATAAAGATGTAATTTCTGACTTCAATAACATAAGGTGGGAATGGAGAGGTATAAAATAGTGGAGTTTTTATACAGTTGAAGTTAATTCGCTATCAGTTTTCAAAAGATTGTGACAACCATAAGTAGTTTTCCGTAAGCCCCATGGTAACCACAAGAAAACACCTGTAGAAATTACACAAAAGGAAAAGAGAAACTAACAAAAGTATACCAATACAACAAAACAAAACAAAACACAAAGACAGCAAGAGAAAAAAGAGCTATAAGACTGACAGAAAACATCTAGCAAAATGAAAATGAGAATCCTTTCCTATCAATAATTACTTCAAACTAAATGGATGAAACTCTCCAAAGATAGAGAGTGGCTGAATGGATAAAAAACAACCAGGGGCTGGGGCGCCTGGGTGGCTCAGTCGGTTAAGCGTCCGACTTTGGCTCAGGTCATGATCTCGCAGTTCGTGGGTTCAAGCCCCGCGTCGGGCTCTGTGCTGACAGCTCAGAGCCTGGAGCCTGTTTCGGATTCTGTGTCTCCCTCTCTCTCTCTGACCCTCCCCCATTCATGCTCTCTCTCTGTCTCAAAAATAAATAAACGTTAAAAAACAAATTAAAAAAAAAAAACAAAAAACAACCAGGGGCGTCTGGGTGGCTCAGCCAGTTAAGCGTCCAACTTCAGCTCGGGTCATAATCTCACAGTCTGTGAGTTCAAGCCCTGCGTCAGGCTCTGTGCTGAGAGCTCAGACCCTGGAGCCTGCTTCCGATTCTGCGTCTCCCTCTCTCTCTGCCCCTACCCCACTGGAGCGCTCTCTCTCTCTCTCTCTCTCTCATTTCAAGAAATGAATAAAGATTCAAAAATTGCAAAAAAACATCTATAAGAATAAAAATATTAAAATCAAGTATAAAATATGACAAATTCTGCCACACATCTTATATCTATTTAATGCCTATATTATATTCCTGGTTGATGAAAGAGTTCGGTCTTCTGATGAAGGGTTGTTTTTGAATACCGTTAAGTCATGGAGGAGACATACCTGTGCCTTTATATAAACCATGCTGGGTGGTTTTAACACAATGTTAACAGCCACCAAGAATTAATTCCAAGGGAAATATCGTCCTACAGCCCTGACTACGGTACCTAAACTTGACTTTCTTCATCCACGTTGCTACCACGTCTCCTTCCTGAGGCCACAGCAGTTATAACATTGAGCTACTGAGCTGAGTGGAGATGCCCTCGAAGGACTTAGGAAAGTTGCTATCCCTAAGGTGCAGTAGATTGAGGGGTTTGCGGCTCAACTATGGCATTAAGGAATTCTCATTGCTTTTGTTCCCTCATCTGTAAAATGAGGAGAGAATTGGCTAACCTGAAAAACATTTTAGGGGGATTAATTTATTAATTAAGGTGACTGAAAAAGGAAGAATTACACAGAAGTTAAATTTGGCAATGAAAATGGCACATTAACAACGGCCCATAACCAGCTCTACTGATATGAATTATATGCATAAAGAACTGCTACAAGGTTTGATTAGTTATTCCCTTAATCACTGGAACACAGTGTAGTGCTCGCTGATATTTGAGGCTGCGTTGCTGAGATTGTGTTGAGAGAGAGCTAGAAAGAGGGAGAAACACATTGTTTTCTTCATATGTCCCAACGGGATTGGTTCTGCGACCTTCGTTTGTAACGATTCACCAAGATAATTCACATAAAGTGCCAGGCATAGAGCCTGGCGTGGAGTAATTGTTCAGTAATTGCAAGTTCCTCCTCTTGACCATGAAAGCAGTACCTTCTCTTGCGACAGCGTCATCCTGAAAGGATCAGACTCACCCTAAGTGGCATGGCTCCCTTTATCACAGCATCGCCACTGCCGTAAGCACTTTGCATCTTTTAATGTATTAATGAGCCAATCTTACTAGTCATTTCTCACAATCACCTTTTGCAGATGAAGAAACTGCAGCACAGTGAAGTTCAGGGACTTGCCAATATTCACATGAGCCAATTAGTGGTGTTGATCACTGTCAACAGCCATGTGCCAGGCAGTGCGCTGGAATCTGGGGATACGATGGTAAGCAAATTTGACATCGTGTTTGCCTTTATGACACCTGCAACCTGGTGAGTAGGGAAAGGGTTAACATTAGGCAGGGAGAGATAAGGGACGGGGGGGGGGGGGGCCCGCGGGCAGGGGTGCAGCATGAGTGGAGTCTCACAAACTTCCTGATAAGTTCCCGATAAAATGTCAGGGACAGGAGCACCTGGAGGCTCAGTCAAACTTCTGACTTCGGCTTAGGTCACGATCTCGCGGTCTGTGAGTTCGAGCCCCGCGTCGGGCTCTGTGCTGACAGCTCAGTGCCTGGAGCCTGCTTCGGATTCTGTGTCTCCCTCTCTCTCTGCCCCTCCCCTGCTTGTGCTCTGTTTCTTTCTCTCTCAAAAATAAACATTAAAGAAATCTTTTAAAAAGTCAGGGATAAAACCCCCAGCGGCTACCCAGTCGGGACCCCTCTCACTCTTGAGAGCTTTGTCATTTCTCTCAATAAATTCAATCGCTTTGCTCACTCCCTGTTGCCCGCAAGATTCATTCTTCTGCTCCATGAGAAGAGGACCAGTGTCTCTCCCACCCTCCCGCAACACGGCTGGCAGAGAAAAGAGTGATCAAATGTTCACATGCTCAGAGAAATGCGAAGCCAAACCTCCGGTAGGTGCTATGATAGAAAGGCATGTGTGCTTTGAGAATCCGTGACAGAGGTTACTGGCGTGGTCTGAGGCCTCAGAGAGGACTTATCTGAGGAAATTCCATTGTAGATCAGAAGGATGCTCTGATGTGAATTTAAAATGGTGGGGAGGATGCTACAGGAGGGTGAGTCCATCAGTGAAATTGCCACAAAATTCGTATTACAAGGCTCTAGGCGCAGAAAATGCGCACACACTTACACGCAGAGTTAATGGGACCGGAGCAAAGAGGCTCGGCTACGAAGATGGTGTTGCAGATCCAGGCATCAAGGAGGCTAAAGCAAAGCCTGGAGGCTAGGTCAAGAAGATTGTGTGTATGCTAGAGCAAGGAAAAGTCACCGAAAGGTTTTAAGTGCAACAGGGGAATGGGATGGAGGCATGAGAGACACATTTTCTGTTTTGCAAAGTCAATGTGGGGGCTCCCGGCTGGCTCAAGTGGTTAATTGTCCGACTCTTGATTTTGGCTCAGGTCATGATCTCGCGGTTCCAGGCTCAGCCCTGACAGCAGGGAGCCTGCTTGGGATTCTCTCTCTCCCTCTCTCCTGCCCCTCCCCCGCCTGCATGCACGGGTGGTATTTAACATAAATTAATAGGGGCACCTGGGTGGCTGGGTCAGTTAAGTGTCCGACTTCAGCTCAGGTCATGATCTCGTGGTTCATGAGTTCGAGCCCCGCATTGGGCTCTGTGCTGACAGCTCAGCTCGGAGCCTGGAGCCTGCTTTAGATTCTGTGTTCTCCCTCTGTCTGCTCCTCCCCCACTCGCACTCTGTCTCTCCCTCAAAAAATAAATAAACATTTAAAAAAACTAACAGAGGGACACCTGGGTGGCTCAGTCGGTTAAGCGTCCAACTTCGGCTCAGGTCATGATCTCACATTTTGTGGGTTCGAGCCCCGCACAGGGCTCTGTGCTGACAGCTCAGAGCCTGGAGACGTCGTCAGATTCTGTGTCTCCCTCTCTCTCTTTCTGCCCCTCCCCCACTCGCGCTCTGTCTCCCTCTGTCTCAAAAATAAAATAAACATTAAATTTTTTTTTAAAAACTAACATTAACATAAAGAAAAGATTTAGTCATGCAGCTTTCAACAACCACCTATGACTCTATACGTTTTTTTTTTTGATCAGAAAAATTGACCTCGATAATTAACTTACCATCTTCTTCCAACTGAATGGCTTTGGTGTAAGAGTTTGTTTTTTCTTTTCTTTTTCTTTCTTTCTTTCTTTTTTTTTTTTTTTTAGGAAATGGCAGAAATTTTAAAAATGACAGACTCTCTTACAACTGGTAATAGATATTGGTACATTTTGTGCTAGAAATAAGTTACTTCTGTTTTTTTAAGTTTTTATTTAAATTCCAGTTAACATACAGCGTAATATTAGTTTCAGGTGTACAATATAGCGATTCAACACTTCAGTGCAACACCTGGTGCTCATCACAAGTGCCCTCCTTAATCCCTATCACCCATTCAACCCATCCCCTAACACGCCTCCCCTCTGGTAAGCATCAGTTCTCTATATGGTTAAGAGTCTCTCTTGGTTTGCCTCTCTTTGTTTCCCTTTGCTCATTTGCTTTGTTTCTTAAATTCCACATATGAGTGAAATCACAGGGTATTTATTTTCTCTGACTGACTTATTTCCCTTAGCAATATTCTCTCTAGTTCTGTCCATGTCATTGCAAGTTGCCAGATTTCATTCTTTTTTGTGACTGAGTAATATTCCATTGCATATAACACTTCTTTATCCATTCATCAGTTGATGGACACTTGGGCTGTTTCCATAATTTGGCTATTGTAGATAATGCTGCTGTAAACATCGGGTTGTATGTATCCCTTTGAATTTGTATTTTTGTATTCTTTGGGTAAATACCTAGTAGTGCAATTGTGGGATCCTAGGGTAGTTCTAGTTTTAATTTTTTTGAAGAGCTTTCCTACTGTTTTCTACACTTTGCCTTCCCATCAACATTGCAAGAGGGTTCCCCATTCTCCACATCCTCTCCAACACCTGTTGTTTCTTGTGTTGTTTTAGCCTTTCTGACAAGTGTGAGGTGACATTTCATCGTACGTTTGATTTGTATTTCCCTGATGATAAGTGATGTTAAGCACCTTTTCATGTGTCCCTTGTCCATCTGTATGTCTTCTTTAGAAAAATGTTCATTCGTGTCTTCTGCCCATTTTTAATTATTCATTTTTGGGCGTTGAGTTTTATAAGTTCTTTATACATTTTGGATACTAACCCTTTATCAGATATGTCATTTGCAAATACCAAAAAGTTGTTTTATGTATTATTTTTCTGATCTGGCAAATTTTATCAACTAAAATGCACTTTTTACCATTTCTGTTCTTTTGTTTAAAATCGATTTATTTTGAGAGAGAGAGAGCATGAGCTAGGGAGGGGCAGAGAGAGAGGGAGAGAGAAAATCCCAAGCAGGCTCTGCGGTGTCAGCGCTGAATCCGACACAGGGCTTGATCCCACCAACTGTGAGATCATGACCTGAGCCGAAATCAAGAGTCAGACGCTTAACCTGTTGAGCTATACAGGTGCCCCTATCATTTCGTCTTAAAATGCTATGTTGCTTGTTGAAAATAGTGAACACACTAACTACCCTGTCAATGTTTGTTTATTTTTAAATTATTTTACTGTAGAATATCCACATTGCCATACTTGGGGCCACTAGTTTTTTTTTTTTTTATTTTGCACTTATTTTGTTCTCATCTAACAATTTGAAGGAATGGGACATGGGCCCCTATTACCTTGTCACTATGATTAGGCTAGTTTGATTTTAGAAAGAAACAGGGATTAAGAAGCTCAAACCAAACCATTAAATTAAAGGAATAATTAGAATTTTTGGAATCAGGTTACAAAATTGAGGTCAAATAGATGGATATCAGAGCAAAGATCAGTCATTCATTTCTCTATCTCTCCATCCCTAGATCATTTATCATGTGTCAGGTAAGCACTGAAGATATGCATATTAATAGAGGCGAGCCCCTGACCTCAACTAGTTCATGGTTTGATCCGGAGGTCTGGTTATCAAGGCAGAGTCAGAAAGGTTAGATATTGGATGAGATGTGGTCATCTCATCTCATGTGGTCAGAACATACTTTTATTAGGTAGAGACTTTATGTCGAACACATAGTATACGTGCTACGTACGTAGCCATATATGTATGAGATGAGTCTATGTATATAATGCACTGACTACTGATTTGGACACTTGGCCAGAGAAGGATCAGGTACATCAAACTCTCTTGGACACTGCTGGACCCTGTTGAGTTTAGCATGACTGCACTTAAGGTACATATCCCTAAAAATCATTTGGAAAAGTTGAACATAGAAAGGTTGTTATTAAAAGTGTGACATTGCCTTTTAGTTGGTCTGTCTCATAAATACAGGAGTTGACTAAAACATGGACTAAATCCATGCTAGAAATCCATTTTCTTAAAGCAGCTCTCCCTTTATATTACCCGGTCGTTCAGACTTTGCTAAGTTCCGTGCTTTAGTGTGAGCAGTAAAACATTCATTTGTCGTATGATTTGCACTCATTGTCAGATACAGACTGGATGAATATTTTTTGAGGGGGACCCGTGTGCATGCCTCCCATGAAACCTAAATGCAATTTCTGTGTAGCCTTGGTAAATTAGCATGTACTACAATGGTGTTTAATTGTAATTCATGCTTTTCATAATCTATTTTGATTTTGCAAATGTAAGTTGGTTTTTTGGTCTTGCAATGGGGCAGCTGTTAAAGGCTTCCTATTTTAAGTATATACTGTCACAATTTTTTCCTCCCCACTTCCCGGAAAATCATACACATAGATCTTATTGAAGACACCAGGAGGCTGTGTTAAATGACCTTTCCCCAGGCTTTGAATTCAGAATCCAGATGATTGTCAATCACTTGAAAGCTGTCACCCACAGCACAATAAATGAAAGAGTGGAAGTTCTTCACTATATGATCTGAAAATGTTGAGCTCAAGTGTTCATTGAAAAATGCAAAAAGATGATTCTGTTGTGCAGATGTTAAAACTAAAGTTCCAGTGCTCATTTTTATGTAAGACAATTATTTCCATTGTTCCTTCATAAACTTTTTATTACTCAAAGAATTTCCCCCTGGAATACAGCTACCTTGTTTTTCAAAATGCGGGATGAGCCTTTAGAAATTCATGATTGAGCCTAATGAGAAATCTGACGAGTGAATCATCCAAGAAAAACAGCTGCAGAAATCCATATAGTACAGGGAGGATGGAGAGATTAAAAACATATTTTTAAAGCTTAAAAACAATCATAAAAAGTAACTCAGGACATTCAAAGTCTGCCACATAACTTACTGATGAAAACGCTTGTCTCCAGTTGGTATCAGAAGGCATGGATGCTAATTACATCAAGACATTCATAAGACATCCCCCATTTAGAGTGCAGTTATATATAAATCATCAAGTCTAAAAGATTCATCTGATGCTTTATTGATGGAGCCGTTTGATAGAATCTTATAAAAGGAATCAAGGGGAGCTATAACATAGCTGTTTCTGCTGCTGAAACTCATCAATTTAATATAACAGAAACAATACAAACTTCTGAGGGGTTCTTGTCACTATCATGGTAGACCAGATCATGCCTCAGATAATTAGTGTTGGTATCTTTCCCTTGCTTGCCCAGCTATAGATATGTTTGTGGGCACGCCTCTTGAAACATTAACGTGGATATGAGTCCAGTAATCGTTCTGCCTAAGCTCCATTTATGAGGTCTAAGCACCAGCTAATATGTGATGTAAGGTGTCACGGAGTCAACGGGGTCAAGTTGTCACAGAACGGCCTAAGGACACTGCGAGGCTCCCTTGGTGGTTTACCGATTCTTTTCTGGGAAAACCAAAGATGACTCTGGTGGTCAGGTCAAGGAGAGTAGAATCGTGAGGCCAGATTCAGGAACCGAGGTGCAGAGAAAAGCGAGATCACTGTGGGCTGGCATACATATTCATGGCAGTTACCCCAGTGCTAAGGCAAGGCTAAGAGTCAAATAACATGAGTCCATTTTGTTCATTGCATGTGTGCTTAGGTTGTTTGCTAGTATAGTACTAGGTGGCAGGCAGAAATGCTTGTGTGTGACTTGACTTGTCATCCTCAGATTACTTTCAGTGACACACAGACAAGTATTTTCCTATGGGCTCAAGTCTTAGCTCTCCCTTGAAACCTTCTCTAAGTAATCCAGACTCTCAACTGAATTACTGTTATTCCACCATCTATACCATTTAGTTTGTATTTTTTTTTAATATTCACTCTTGTATAGCTCTTTGTCTCACATGAAAGTCTTTTGTCCAATGAGACTCTTAACTCTTTGAAGGTAGGGATCTCGTACTTATTCTGTATCTTTCATAGTGCACAAAACAATGATGTATACATACATATTAGACAGTCTTGGCTGATGTCCATTGTTCTAGCATATAGTACATTTAGCATTGATCCCAAATTTCCTTTTTTAAAGGAGTATAATTATTAATAATTGCATGAAAATTAGGCATGATGGATTTGATAGATGTCCACTTTGTATTTTCAGCTTCTACCATGATCTCATAGAGTCATGTGACGAGCATGTGCAGAACTCTCACTTTATTTTTCATTTTTTAAAAAATACTTTAGAGAGAGGGAGAGCATGAGCGGGGGAGGGGCAGAGGAAGAGAGAGAGAGAGAGAGAGAGAGAGAGAGGATCTTAAGCAGGTTCTATGCTCTACACAGAGCCCAACATGGGGCTTGATCCCACGACCCTAGGATTATGACCTGAGCCAAAATCAAGAGTCGGATACTTAACTGACTGAACCACCCAAGTGCACCACAGAGTTCTCCGTTTAAATTGGAAAAACAGCCAGCTTGAACCTAGGTCTCTCTTTATCTTAATTATTTCTACATGCACTATAGTTAATACCTCCCTTTTATGACATATAAAGGCTCTCGCTGGTAAAGCAAAATGTGTTTAGAAAGAATCAGCTATGGACAGCGACATCATTCTTGTCTTCACTGGCAATGAGATTAGACTTCATTGTCTTTGTTCCATTTCACACACTTAAGAGTTCTATGGCCATGGACCCAAGTTCAAAAGATGCATGGAACTCACAGGCTACTAGACAGTGGGGACATAGGAATAAAAGTTTAGATGTATGTGAAATATTTATGGGAAATAGAAGCTGACCAGTCCTATAGAGTATATAGAACATATAGAAAGGAGTCTGAATATTCCACCCACTGTGGATTTGTTAATACCTGTATACTGAAAGTCTACAAACATGTATTTACTTTATTATTTGGAGTAGCTTTATACATAATAGAGTTATAAATTATTGTGCCTTTTAGAAACTATTTTATGTATTCCAGAGGTATGAATTATATGGTCTTTTCACACTGGGGAGGGAAAGAATACTTGTGTTAGGAATGGGAGGGGTTTCAGTTTTAGAAAAAGGCTTCCCAGAGAGGGTGTTTTTGATCCAGTTCTTGAAGGATGAGTATGAATCTCACAAGTGGACAAGAAGGGTAAATATATGTAGAAATGAAAGAAATGGTGTGTTATGAGAATTGAGTTATTTCATATTTGGGGGGGGGGCATGGGATACCTGTAGAAAAATTGCAGGAGATGAGGTTTGAAAGGTTAAGCAGAGTCCTTTGTATGTTAGGGAGTCTGGCTGTACTCAAATAATTCATACAAAGCCTCATATGATCATCTTTTAGATAGATATCTAGCCATTGTACAGAGAATGTGTCAAAATGGGAGAGTCTGGGGCACCTGGGTGGCTCAGTTGGTTAAACGTCTGACCTCAGCTCAGGTCATGATCTCATGGTTCGTGGGTTGGAGACCCGAGTCGGGCTCGGTGCTCATAGCTGGGAGCCTGGAGCCTGCACCCTGCTTTGGATTCCGTGTCTCCGTCTCTCTGCCCCCCACCCCTCCCTTGTGCTCTCTCGCTCTCTCTCTCTGTCTCTCTTCCAAAAGTGAATAAAAGTTTTTTTTAAAAATTAAAAAAAAAATAGGAGAGTCTGAAGGTAGAGATTGCAATTAGAGATTTACCCAATAGCAAGTGATATTGATGGCCCGGATAATGATAGTAACAGTAGGTATGAAGAGGAAGGAACCAATTAGAGGGATATTCAGAAGGTAAAATCTACAAAAAGGGGTGAGCTATTTGTTGTAGGATAAAGCAAGGCAAAGTTAAAAATGACACTGAAGTTTCTAGTTTGGGAGATAAGATGAATGGTGAGGTTTTCAAGGGAAATACAGGATAAAAGCAAGGAACAGTTTAGGAAAGATATGGAAGAATTTGATAAAATTGTTCTTGGACTTTTGAGGTTTAGGTGTCGGTGGGACATCGACCAGAGGTATGTTGTCATTGGCAATGTCAGTATGATGTTCTGGACGGGACCAGAGGTGAGGATAGGGGGAGGACAGTGAGAAGAGATGTGTACTATACGTGCATTCCTGAAAACTACTGACATTTAGTAGGGGATGGTGAAGAGAAGATTTTTTAAAAGTTATTTTATGTTTATTTATTTTTGAGAGAGAGAGAGAGCAGGGGAGGGATAGAGAGAGAAGGAGACACAGAATCCGAAGCAGGCTCCAGGCTCTGAGCTGTCAGCACAGAGCCTGACTTGGGGTTAGAACCCAGGAACCGTGAGATCATGACCTGAGCCGAAGTCGGACGCCCAACTGACTGAGCCACTCAGATGCCCTGAGAAGGAGATAAATATATAAACCTTCCTTCTCTCCTCTGAGTCTGCTGGGCTACAGGTGTTTCAGTGACAGTCTGTCTAGTGACCAGATGGTCCCTACATTCAAACTAAATTTAGGTATTTTTATTCTACGCAATCTCCAATTAGGGATTTTTAATTGAAATGTCAAACTGAAAGGGAATTTAAATTAATTTAAGCATAACGTGGATAAATTATAAACATATTTACTAAGTAGGTAAGTTTACTGCTTCAACTCATTATAAATATTTGTATGAGAGGTTTCTTAGATCACTGTGGGAGTCGGTTTTTTTTTATTTAAATTTTTTTATCTTAATTATTTTAATTTTTTAATGTTTATTTTTGAGAGAGAGAGAGAGAGGAGGAGGAGGGGCAGAGAAAGAGCGGGACACAGAATCCAAAGCAGGCTCCAGCCTCTGAGCTGTCAGCACAAAGCCCAGTACAGAGCTCGAACCCACAAACCTTGAGATCATGACCTGAGCTGAAATCAGAGGCTTAACCAACTTAGCCACCCAGGCGCCCCTGTGGGGATCGGTTCTTTAGGGAAGCATGACTAGGTAAGGATCATAGTTTTATTCTTGACTTCTCTTCTGCCTTTTTTCCTTTTCTTCATACGAACTTTATGTGTTGCTTTGTATGTGGGTTGACAGGGGCCTTTGGGCTCCTCCTGAAGTTTAATCAATGTCACATTCTGCTATTAGTCTTATTATGTAATAATGTATCACGTTACTAACGTCTTCTGTACATCTCCCTTTTTCCCATCACCCTTACGCTGCCATGTATTCCTGGGGTTTTCCCTTCCAGCAGACAGCAGTGAGACTCTGACGTTTCTCTCTTACAATAGCCACGTGCTGCTTTTGTCTGTCCTAAGCCTAGAAGGTGCCTCTGTCTTGTGCTGTCCTTGCTGTGCTTTTACTGCACTTCCGTATCCTTTGTGCTTCGGTGACCCCTCATTTCATGCAGTAGCTCCGCTAAATGCCACACATAGTCATAGCATTTTTGCTTTCTGCGGTGTATTCTTGAATGGTTTTGTGTTTGGGGGGCAAAAGACTGGCTGCCTTACAGATAAGCACTGAGATGATGACTTCTCAAGTGGAAAATCCACCTACATGCACACAAACAACCACCCCCCCACACACACACACACAATTTACGGCACGATATGGTATCCTCACATTTTAAAACATCCCCAGTCTGGAAAAAATTCCACCTCAGTGCTTTGCTCACATTTGGACCTTATACTGCCTCTTACCTGTGAGTTAAAGTGTGCATTTTCGGCGATACTAAGTATACAAATAAAAATGAAGAAATCATTAAATTTAGGAATTTAAAGTATTTATGATTTAAAAAAAATATAAATAGGATAAATCTTACCTCTGAATCAGAATGATCAGTGACATTGCGTGCATTTAAAAATGTGAAGGAAAGCTTTTAGAGTAGGTACCAGAAGTCTCAAGATCAGAAATAGAAAAGAACGATAAAAATGCAAATTTCTCCCTGCCTTGTCAACATAGTGCTTTTGTTTTGCAAGAATTAATCATTCCTGTCATCCTATTTCAGTGCTCTCTTATCTCTGTGTTATTGAATTTGATAGACTCGTTTAAGGGGGCATATAAATTTTGGTACATAATGGTATGTGGTAGAAACTTGTCATACTACCTCTTTACATAATGCCAAGCAACTGGTCACTTCATTGGGAAATCAATCAATATGACTTTTACTGTAGGTAAAAAATAGCATTAACAACACTGCCCCACATATTTAGATTAGCATTTTATTCCCTTTAAAGCCTTTAGAGAAGGAATCTCTGCTTTGCTTCAAAAAAAAAAAAATCTTGGCTCAGATCAGGGTAATAGTATCAAGCCCCACATAGGGCTTGTGCTGAGCATGGAGCTTGCTTAAGATTCTCTCTCTCTCTCTCTCTCTCTCTCTCTCTCTCTCTCTCCCGCTGCCCCTCTCCCCCTTCTCTCTCTTTCAAATAAAAATAAATAAATAGATAGACGAATGGATAGAAATCTAAACATCTTATAAAGAGGCAGAATGGGTAATGCTATTATCATTTCAAAGGTTAAAAAGTTATGTCCATAGTTATTTATCTAGATTTAGACAAAGTTCAAATCCAGTGTTTTCTTACTGGTAACCTATTGCTTATTTGTTCATAGCCCGAACCATGAGCTGGATCAAAGAGAATTTTTTTATATAACATTATTGGATCGGGGGATTAGTAGATGTTGAAAAAAATGGGAACTCAAAGAAAGCTAGGAAGCATAACTAATACATTACACTGCAGAATTAGAAACCTAAGAGGTTGACGTTTCCCCGGGGAAAAAATGAAAACTTTATGTTTGGGTCATAGAACAAAACAAAAAAAACTTTATGAATATAGAACTAAAAAGAGAGCAGAAATGCCAGCCTCCCTCTCCCCCCTCAAATCCATATTTACTAGTTTCAGTGGAATGTAAATTCAGTATGAGTCAATAGAAGAATGCATGCAGGGAGTTAGAACACCTAACGTGATATAAAACTTTACCTGCAAAATGATAACTTTGGAATGAGCACTGTCATGCACTCATTCTACTCTGTGTTGGTCAGATCACATGTGAAAATGTCTCCATTTCGAGACTCTCTTCTTGAAGAGAAGGAAAATCAGTATGTGTTCAGAAATGAACAATGACGATTGACGATAGCCTAAAAATCCTAGTATATTAAAAATAGTTGCACAAACTGGGAAGTTCTTCACATATTTAGAAGGATGTATTGCCTAAGAGGGTAGGGGGTAGGTTTTCAATAATGGAATGAGTCACATCTTGGAGTGTTCATGCAGAGGTAGAATGACCATTTGGCAGGGTTATACAAGGTATGCCAAACCATGTTATCAATGGGCTAGACTAGGAAAACTGGTTCTTTCAAGATATAGGATGCTTTCAGAGAATGATTCTAAAAGATATGATCCGCAATTCTCAGAATGTGTAAAATTATGTGTCAAAGCATCCCCATTGAGGGACTCAACCATAAATACCTATGCCAGCTCCTTGAGGTCATGAGAATACATTTTTATACGGCCCATAACCCAGGAAATATTGTAAGTGATCCCCAAAGAACTGATGGATTATAAGTTTAGGGACCACTTTCCTAACAAATGTGAGAATGAAACACCATTTCACCCCCCAAATCTGTATGAGATATCTTTCTTTCCCTAGGTTGTAATAAGCCAACTCTGACCTGACAAGGTAGCTGAAAGAATTGAGCTAATGGAGTAAGTCGTGTTTCTTGCTTTTTAGCTTTTAGAATACCCTTTTCTCCAGGGCCTTGGTTAGTCATCAACACAGAAAAAAGCAGGAACGTTGAAGAGAGCTACATAATAATATTTAATTTTTACTTTCTTCATTAAATACTAATATACTTTAAAACAGTGGCTGGGTAAATGAAGAAAAATTTCTTTATTTTAAGCATTTTTAAAAAATCCACTGGAGTAAGCCACTATATGATTATTATGTAGTATTTCAAATGCTTTCAAAATATATTTAATTGTAATAATATAATTACTTCTATTAGATTTGTATCAAGGTCAGTGAATTCTCTACGGATTGTTTTGTGATTAAAGATGCTGTAAGCATCAGTAATGATAATCTCTTGCAACTCATTTATGTTCATTAAAAAGAATGTCCCCATACAAGAAAACTAAGCCATTGGCTCTGTATTTTAGGCTGAAGGAGTAGCTTCTAATTATATTGTTAGTAGCAAATGTGTAATTTTTCATTAGATTGAATCTATCAGATAGTCTTTAAAAGCCTTGAATATAGACTTCAAAAATTGTTTTTGTACTTGTTTTTAACTAGCTTTCAATGTTTATTCCCTTCATCAATATCTACTTATATATCAAATGTTATGTAGGATCTCAGAAAACTTCTATAGTTTAGAGCAACACTGACAATTTTCATGCATTAAAATTAGCTTATCAACATTGTTTGAAACTCAATAAACACAAATGTAAAAGCAACGTGTTAAGGGCAACTCACTGATTATAGAAACTCACTCTGCCTCCTATACATTCCCTCAAACATATCAAAGGAACATAAATTGTTTCATATAATATGTACAACATCAAAATCCTCAAATCTGGTTTCTTAAGTCATAAAGTTTACTTTTGGTTTATACTGCATGTAGGCCATTGTGTGTGAGCTGTGGCTAAATGCCATGTACCTTTATTCTGAAATCTGGGAGAAAGGCTCTCCCATGAGATATGTAGCTCTTGTAGGAGATTGCAAATGGGTTGTGTCTTCGTCATTTTTGTTCTAAAATGATCACATATTACGCAAATACTGATTTGAAGGGGCACATGCAACCCGATGTTTATAGTGGCATTATCCACAATAACCAAATTACAGAAAGAGCCCAATGTCCATTGATTGATGAATGGATAAAGGAGATATGGTGTGTATGTGTGTATGCACATACACACACACACACACACACACACACACACACACACACACAAAATGGAATATTACTCAGCCACCAAAAAGAATGAAACCTTGCCATTTGCAATGACATGGATGGATCTAGAGTGTATTATGCTAAGCAAAATATGCCAGTCAGAGAAAGACAAATACCATATGATTTCACTCATATAGACAATTCAAGAAACGAAATGGATGAACATAGGGGAAGGGGAAAAAGAGAGAGGGAAGCAAACCATAAGAGACTCTTAACTATGGAGAACAAGCAGGGTTGATGGGGGGGATGGGCTAGATGGGTGATGGGTATTAAGGAGGGCACTTGTGATGAGCACTGGGTGTTGTACATTAATGATGAATCATTAAGTTCTCCAACTAAAATCAATTTTACCATATATGTTAACTAACTAGAATTTAAATAAACATTTGAAATAAATAAAATGATCACATATAATTTTCACAAACTGACAATGAAAATAAAGGCTATGTTAAAAATGAAAAGGCTGTGTTTTCCCAAGAAAAATTTAGTACAGTGCAACGATGTCAAAATATTGTAATCTTAATATGTGGCAATGTAGCATTTAAATAAATACAAGCGGAGCTTTGAATGGAATCATATACAAAAAGTGATAATATTATAAAATTTTATCAGGATCCTTTTGATGCTCTAGGCAGTATGGCATTCTGATCAACCCTCAGGATCCTGCCAGTCTCCTTTGCAAGAAGATCAATATTGTAAGGAGAATTTCTCATAGTTTGGTGACACTCCTTTAAGATTGTCCACTTCTCTCATTAACAAACTAATATCTTGGTTTCATCTACTACTTTTAACAGATTTTTTATTAAAAGAAGAAAAAAGCACACAAATTCTAAATGTACAGCTTGAAGGATTATGATGTAAACACAGCTGCATAACCACTATCCAGATAAAAACATAGAACATGTGACCAACTCGGAAGTCCCCTTTTTGCCACCTACCGAGTATTTCCAATTCTTCCCTTCCAGAGGAAACTACTATCCATACTTCTATTGCCATACATTATCTTGCCTGCTTTTGAACTGTATAGAAATGAAATCATGTAGAATATATTCATTTTTTTGGATTCTATCACTCTATATTATGGTTGTGAGATTCACTCATGCTGTCACACACAGTAGCGATTTGTTGGTTTTCATTGCCGTATAGCATTCCACTGTATGGATGCGTCACAGCTAATGTATTCTGCTACTGATGGATAGGTGAATTTTTTTCCAGTTTTGGCTTTTCTGAATAATGCTATGATGATCACAGCCAATTTACCAAGAAGTTAATGAAGCCTAAGCTTCAGGGTCCCTCATTTGCATAGGTCTCTCTGAGAGCTGTGAATTGTTGGGATTTGTAGAGTATTCTAGGTAGGGAGGGGAAGCCAGATTCCATGAGATATCTCTATGAAAGCATTTCTGGTAAGACATCTAAAGACGTTACAGAGAAAGAGACCTGAATCCCCAAGCCTACTATAGTTGTGGTATCTTTTATCATTCTAATTAAACATTCATTTCTGTACTTAATTTTACATTCATAATTTTGTATTTTTTATTAATCACAGCCCCTTAAATTGTATAAGCTTCACATCAATGAATCATGGATACACATCTGGGTAAGGACTTTCTGCTCATGTTTTTGGCATATATTATGTAAAGTGTATACTTAGGAGTAAAGTACCAGATCATTTGATATGCTCAATTCAGCTCTAACTACCAAATAGAGTTCAAACTTTGTTGCACCCTGTTTTAATCTCATGGTCAGTGTTTGAGAGTTCCTTTCACTCACATTCTGGCCAATAATTGGTATTTTGGTGGACTGCAGGGTTACACCACCATAGTTTTAATTTGCACTTTCTCCGATGACTATGGAGGTTGATCATCTCTTCATGTGCTTATTGGATATTTGGATATCATCCTTTGTGAAAGTCTGTGTATGTCTTTCACCCATTTTTATTGAGTTGTTTGTCTTTTTCTTATTGGTTTGTAGAAGCTTTTGTATATATTGATTACAACACTTTTGTTGGTTACCAACATATTTTCCCACTCAGTGCTTGGCTTTTTCACATTTTCAGTGGTGTCCTTTAATTCACAGAACTTTCTGATTCTAATGTAGTATGATTTGTCAATCTCGCCTTAATGGGTAGTACTTTTTGTATCCCATTAATTAAATTAGTGTCTGCATCAAGGTCAGAAGCACGTTCTCCTATCTTATCATCACTAAGTTTTATTTTTGTATTTTTACCATTTATATCTCTAATCTACCTGAATTATTTTATTTTTTGTAATAGAATAAATTTGGGGGCAAGTTACAAATTTTCCTTCTAGAAGTCTTTCATATCTCTTGCTAATTTATTCCAGGCTATTCGATATTTTTCATGACAGTTGGTAAGTGGTATATTTCATAATTTTTTTCTAAATATTTATAGAATCTGATTAATTTCTATGTATTGACTCTGGTAACGCCAACCATGCTGTATTCCTTATTTATTCTTTTTTTTCACTTTATTTTTTTAATTTACATCCAAATTAGTTAGCATATAGTGCAACAATGATTTCAGGAGTAGATTCCTTAGTGCCCCTTCCCCATTTGGCCCATCCCCCCTCCCACAGCCCCTCCAGGAACCCTCTGTTTGTTCTCCATATTTAAGAGTCTCTTCTGTTTTGTCCCCCTCCCTGTTTTTATATTATTTTTATTCTAACAATTTCTCTGAGATTCTATTGGATTGACTTCATAAAAACACAATTGGTCTGTGAGTGAAAATAAATTTCTTTTCCATACTTAGGATTTAATTTTCTTATACTACTGTACCGACCAGGATGTCTAGTACAATGGTAAACAAAAGATATGTCATGGGGATTTTTGCCTTGCTTGCAATCTCAGAGTGAGATCTTTCAGCGATTTGCCATTTGTATGATATTTGCTTTATATACATTATTTGTAATTGCAATTTATCAGGTGAGGCCATATGTCTTTGTATTCCTAATTTGCCTGCTGTCAAGGTTAAGCTAGCCTCCCAAAACGAGTTGGAAGTTTTTCTCTCCTTATTAGTTTCTAGGGGGTTGGTGTACGTTTGGTATTAGTTCTTCACTGAAAGTTCCACAAGTGATGTGAGCAAGATGGTGAAGTAGAACTCTCCAGACCCTTCATTCCCCATGGAAACATTTAAAAAATTGAGACCAATTACAGTAACTTTTTAGCAGCTCTGGAAGCCAGTCAAAATTCTGCTGCAGCCAAGATAACATTCAATCCAGAAAAGCCACATTCAAAGGAGTAGGAAATTTTGTGGCCCCCTGTCCCTACTCCCTCCTTTATTGCCATGTGACATGGTTGTGAGGAGGTGGCCCAATTCCCAGTTCCTTTCACCGACCCAGTAGGAGCACAGCAGAATTGATTTGCAATGTTTTAACCTGTCTGTGGGCTGTGTCTGGAGGACTGGTCCTCTCTGCCTTGGAATTTGGATGGGGAAAGGTGGCATAGTTCAAATCTCAGGATGATAAAGGGGCAGAGGGCAATAGTGAATGTCATAGTATGCAAAAACTATGGGGGGGGGGCGGAGCTGCTGATCTGTGGAGGCCTAGGACAAGAAGTGATGGTCAGAGAGAGAATAAAATATCTAAGGTCCCAGGGTGCCTGGGTCGCTCAGTCACTTAAGCGTCAAACTTCAGCTCAGATCATGATCTCACAGCTCATGAGTTTGGGCCCAGCATTGGGCTCTGTGCTGACAGTTCAGAGTCTGGAGCCTGCTTCAGATTCTGTGTCTCCCTCTCTCCCTTCCCCTCCCCTGCTCATACTTTCTCTCTCTCTCAAAAATAAATAAACATTAAAAATTTTTGAAAAAAACCTAAGGTCCTATGTAGAAGATAAGGAAAGAATGTTTTGGAAATTAATATATTTAAGGGCATGAATACAGAAGTAACTGAAAAACATACACTCCTAGGCAGTATGCATGGCCAAAAAATAACTGAATAGACCATAAGCCTTCACCCCGGGTTGATCCCAACACTCTGAACATATTCTGCTAACTAATGAAAGTCTTTTCCACCATTCTGCAAAAAGTAGGAGAGGTGGCTGTTTTTTCAAGTGCCAAATTCTTACCAAAAGAATACAAGGCATAGAAACAAACAAAAAAGATGGCCCATTCAAAGAAACAAAATAAATCTTCATAACCCATCCCTGAAGAAACACAGGCACTGGTATTATCAGATGAAGCCATTAAAACTACTGTCTTAAATATGCTCAAAGAGCTAAAAGAAAACAAGAACAGAGGACTAAAGGAAATCAGGGAAACAATAGATGAACAAAATGAGAATGTCATCAGGGACAGAAATTATAAAAACCGAAAATAACCAAACAAATTCTGGAGCTGAAAAAAGAGAAAAAACTGAATTGAAAAAATCACAAGAAGGGTTTAATAGCAGATTCAAACAGGAAGAGGAGAAAATCAACACACTTGTAAACAGGTCATTGGAAATTATTGAGTCTGAGAAACAAAAAGAAAAGGGAAAGAAGACATGTAATCAGAGTTTAAAGAACTTATAAGAAATCATTGAGCAGAAAAGTGTACACATTCATTATAGGAGTCCCAGAAAGAGAAGAAAGGGGCAGAGAGATTATTGAAGAAATAATGGCCCAAACTTCCCAAATTCGAAAAATATGTGGACATACAAGTCCCAGAATGTGAAAGATCTCCAAGTAGAATAAAATAATAAAATGAAAGAGACCCACAATGAGACACAGTATAATAAAATTGTCAAGAGCCAAAGACAGAGAATCTTGAAAGCAGCAAGAGAAAAATTGTCACATACAAGGAATCCTCAATAAGGTTAATGACTGATTTTTCTACTTTAGAGGGGAGACAAGGCAGTGGGGAAGTACATTTAAGGTGCTAAAGCAAACAAAGCTATCAACTGAGACTTTTATATTTGGCAAAACTGTGCTTGAAAAACAAGGGAAAATTAAGACCTTCCCAGATAAACAGGACCTGAAGGGTAGACTTGCCCTCTGAAAAATGCTAAAGGGAGTCCTTCAAGCTGAAATAAAAGAAAAGTAGGCAGTAACTCAAGACAAGTGAAAATACAAAGTTTCCTATGACTGGCAAATACAGGAGCAAATTAAAAGCTAGTGTTGGGGCGCCTGGGTGGCTCAGTCGGTTAAATGTCCGACTCTTGGTCTCGGCTCAGGTCGTGATCTCACTATTCATGAGACTGAGCTGTGAGGCTCTGAGCTGACAGTGTGGAGCCCGCTTGGAATTCCCTCCCTCTCTCTGCTTCTCCCCCAGTCATGTGCACGTGCATGCTCTCTTTCTCTTTCAACATAAATATCCATTCGTCAGTTGATGGAAATAAACTTAAAAAAAAAAATAACTAGTGTTATTGTAATTTTGGTTTGTAATTTCTTATTTTTATAGAATTTCAAAGACAAAAGCATACAGATGATAATCTATTAACGGGTACACAACATACAAAGATGTAATTTGTGACATCAGCAACCAATTGTAGGGTACAGCTGTGAAGGAGTAGAATTTATTTTTAAAGATTTTATTTTATTTTATTTTTTCTGTTTATTTATTTTGAGAGAAAGGGAGCGCATGCAGGCAGTGGGGAGGGGCAGAGAGAAGAGAGACTCTGCACTATCAGTGTGGAGCCTGACGTGGGGCTCGATCTCAAGAACTGTGAGATCATAACCTGAGCTGAAATCAGGATTTGGGAGCTTAACTGACCGAGCCGCTCAGGGGCCCATAAAGATTTTTATTTTTAAGTAATCTCAACACAAAATGTGGGGCTTGAACTTACAACCCTGAGATTAAGAGTCCCGTGCTCTACCAACTGAACCGGGGAGGCACCTCAGGAGTAGAATTTTCATGGGCAATTGAAGTTAAGATGGTTTTGATTTAACATAGATTATTAGAACTTTAGAATGTTATATATAATCTCCATGGTAATCCAAAAAAAAAAAAAATGTGCAGATTCACTGCATTCTCTATCAAAGCCTAAATGCCATTTTTTTTGTGTGGTAATAGAAAAATCTTCCCTAAAATTTATCTGGAATCTCAAGGGACACCACATAGCCAAATGATTGTGAAATAGAAGAACAAAATTGGAGATGTCACACCTCTCGATTTCAAAATTTACTGGAAAGCTACACTAATCAAAACAGTGTGATAGTGGTATAAAGACAAACATATAGACTGATGGAATAGAATAGAGAAGGCCTAGAGTCAAATCGAATGAAACCCAATCGAATTGAAAAGAGAGCACAGAAATAAACCCTCACCTCTAAGGTCAAATACTATTTGTTGGGAAATATTGCATAGCAATATGCAAAAGAATGAAGTTGGAAAAAATAACATACACAAAGTAACTCAAAATGAATGAAAGACCTAAATGTAAGAGCTAAAACCATAAGGCTCTCAGAAGAAAAAATAAGAGGAAGTCTTATGACATTGGGTTTGGCCATTATTTGCTGGGTATGACACCAGAAGCACAGGCAACAAGAGAAGAACTCGATAAAGTGTATTTCATCCACATTTAAAACTTTTGTGCATCAAAGAACATCATCAACCGAGAGAAAAATCAACTCATAGAATGAGGAAAACATTTGCAAATCACCTATCTGATAAGGGATTAACATTCAGAATATATATAAAGTACTCCTACAACTTAACAACAACAACAAAAACTAACTCAATTAATAAATGGCGGAATGACTTGAGTTGATATTTTTCTAAAGCAGAAATGCAAATGGCCAATAAGCACATCAAAAGATGCTCAATATTACTAATCATTAGGGAAATGCAAATTAAAAGCACATTGAAATATCATTTACACCCACTGGGATGGCTATTAAAAAAAAAAACATAAAATAGCACATGTTGGTGAAAATGTGGAGAAATTGAAACCTTTGTGAACTGATGGTGGGAATGTAAAATGGTGTAGCTGCTATGGAAAATGTTATGACTATTCCTTACACAATTAAAAATAAAGTTACCATCTGATCCAGCAATCTCACTTCTATATAGATACCCAAAATAATTGAAACACAGATTTGAACACATATTTCTACACCCATGTTTATAGCAGCACCGTTCACCGTAGCCAAAAGGTGGAATCAAACAAAATGTCTATCAGCAGATAAACAATGTGTTGTATCCATAGGCAATGAAAAATTATTCAGCCTTTAAAATTTGTTTCATTGATTTATTTTTGAGAGACAGAGTGAGACAGAGCACAAGTGGGGGAGGGGCAGAGAGAGGAGACACAGAATCGGAATTAGGCTCCAGGCTCCGAGCAGTCAGCACAGAGCCCGACGCGGTGCTCTAATCCACAAATCGTGAGATCATGACCTGAGCCAAAGTCAGTCACTTAACCGACTGAGCCACTCAGGCGCCCCTAAAAATTATTCGGCCTTTAAATGAAAGATATTCTGATACTGCTACAACATGGATGACACCTAAAGACATTAGGCTAAGGGAACTAAGCCAATCACAGAAGGAAAAATACTGTATAATTCCACTTTCACGAGGTACCTAAAATAGTGAAATTCATAAAGACACAAAGCCGAATGGTGGTTGCCAGGTGTTTGGGGACACAGGGTGAACTAGGGAGTTATTGTTTAGTAGGAATGGAGTTTCAGTTTGGGAAGATGGAAAATGTTCTGGAAATGGATGGTGGTGATGGTTACACGCAAAATATAAATGTATTTAATGCCATTAAGCTGCACCCTTAAAGTGGCTAAAGTGACAAATTTTATATCATGTATATTTTACTACAAAAAAAAAAAGGTTTCCAAAAATTCACAATGAAGCTGTCTGGATCTGGAATCTTTGTGGGAAGGTTTTTATTTAGGGAATTTAAACAGTGTTTCTAGATTATTTTAATAAGTATAGGAATATTTTTAAATGTTTACATTTTTCTTGTGTTAATTTCAATGTTTCAAATGTCTAGGAATTTGTACATTTCACAGGAATTTTCCCAATAAAGTTGTCATGCATAGACTGTAAATATTTATTGTTGCCACCATGAAAATAACATCCCATTTGTCATTCTTGATATTGACTAATTGTGCCTCCTCTCTCTCTCTTTTATGAATTCATTCTTACCAGTCTTTTATTAATTTCCTGATTTTTTTTCAGGTAATCAATTTTTGGCTACGTTTCTCCTTATTTTAGGGTTTTGCTTAATTTTATTAGTTTCTGCTTTTTTGATTTCATTTTTTCTTTCTTCAGGTATATTTCTAACTTCTTGAAATGGATTGGTGATTTTCAGTGTTTCTTATCTTTTCATTTTTTCAAGTTTATTTATTTTGAGAGACAGGGAGAGCAAGCAGGAGAGGGGCAGAGAGAGAGAGGGAGAGAAAGAATCCCAAGCAGGCTCTGCACGTTCAGGGCGGAGCCGGATGTGGGGCTCCAGCTCATGAACCGTGAGACCATGACCTGAGCCAAAACCAAGAGTTGGAGTCTCAACTGACTGAGGCACCCAGGTGCCCCAGTGTTTCTTATCTTTTAACGCATGGATTTAAGGACATACATTTATCTATAAGATTAGCATTAGGTGCATCTTACAGGTTTTTGAAATGATGTAATTACATTGTCATTTATTCAAAATATATTTTAACTTCCGTTGCAGTTTCTTTTGTGATCCTTGGCTTCTTTAGAAATATGTTGCTTAATTTTTAAGTATTTGGAAATTTTCTACTTTTTGTATATTTCTACCTTTATCACACTGTGGTCAGAAAGCAAATTCTAGGGGCGTCCTGGGTGGCTCGGTCTGTTAAGTGTCAGGCTCTTGATTTTAGCTCAGGTCGTGACCTCACAGTTCATGAGTTCAAGTCCCACCTCAGGCTCTACGCTGGTACCACAGAGTCTGCTTGGGATTCTTTCTCTCCCTCTCTCTGCTCCTCCCCGACTCTCTCAAAAAAAAAAATAAACGTTAAAAAAAATAGAAAACAAATTTTGTATGATTTAAGTCTATTGAAACATACTGAAATGTACAGCCTACCATACGTTAAGTTTTGGCAAATGCTCCCTGTGTATTTGAAAAAGAAGGTTTTTTGTTTTCGGGTTTTTTTTTGCAATTTTGGGATGCAGTGTTCCATATACATCAAATTGGACATTGACTTTTTGGCCTGTGTAATATTCTACTTAATGAGAAAGTTGCATTAAATCTCTTTATGATTATGGGTTTTTATTTTTTCATTTTCTTTTAGTTTGCCAGTTTTACGTCATTATTTTGAAGCTATGTTATTATGGTATACTTAATTATATATTCCTATGACTAATCATTTTGTAATTACTAAATGTCCCTCTTTATCACCAGTGATGGTTTTCACATTGACGTCTATTTCATCCTGTACTAATATGTAACCAAAACAGCTTATTTTAAGTTAGAACATTTAGCGTCTATATTTTCCTGTCTTTTAACTCTCAACCATTTTGTATTCTTACATTTGAAGTATGTCTTGTCTAAGAAGCATAGTTTTTTTATCCTGTTAGATAATTTTCATATTTTAATTGTGGTTTATTATCCACTTATATTTAATGTAAACAATCATCTATTCATATTAAAAATATATCCTTACCACTTCTCTTCCATTTACTTAAACATTTCTATATCCTTTTTTTTATTAGCTACTTTATATTAGTAAAAGTAATTAGAATTATATAAAGATTTTATTTTTTCCAGTATTAGTTTTTGAAAGTTTATTTATTTTGAGAAAGAGAGCGGAGGAGGGAGGGGCAGAGAGAAGGAGAGAGAGAATCCCAAGCAGACTCTACGCTCAGTGCAGACCCCAATGCAGGGCTCGATCTCACGACCGACCATGAGATCATAACCTGAGCTAAAATCAAGCATCACATGTTCTACCAACTAAGCCAGCCAGGCACCACTATTATTTCTGCACTAGGTCATTCTTTGTATATACAGACACAATTTTACTCTGTTATGGTGACTATCATCAAAATTAAAGCATGCCTCAATGACCCGTTAAGTTCTGATATCAATATGTACTTTTACCAAAATGGACATTTTTATTCCTGTAGAGTATGTTGACTCCATTTATCCAACCCCACAATTTTGTTGTTCTTATGCATTTTAGTTCTGCATACGTTCAAAACCTTACAAATTATTAATGTTGTTTTATACAGTTGTATACATCTATTTTGGTACCTGTCATTCTTGATTGTCATTGCTTGCATCTCAGATGGTGTTTTTTTCTGCATAAATAACTCATTTAATATTTCCTTTAGTGAGGAGCTGGTGGTGAAAAATTCCCTTGGTATTTCCTTGCCAAAAATTCTTTTATTGGGGCGCCTGGGTGGCTCACTCAGTTAAGCATCCGACTTCGGCCCAGGTCATGATCTCACAGTTTGTGGTTCAAGCCCCGCGTCGGGCTCTGTGCTGACAGCTCAGAGCCTGGAGCCTGCTCGGGTTCTGTGTCTCCCTCTCTGCCTGCCCCTCCCCCACTCACACTCTGTCTCTCTCTCCTTCAAAAATAAACGTTAAAAATTTTTTCAAAAAATTGTTTTTTTTATTTCATCTTAAGTTTTGCTAATAGAAGCATTTAAACCTCTAATCCCCCGCTAATAACTGCTTTAGTTTCATCCCATAAGTTGTGATACACAGTCTTTTCTAATATTCTTTGGGAGTTCTTTTACCTATTGATTATTTAGAAACTGTGCTAATTTTTTATTTTATTTTATTTTTTTAATTTAGTTTTATTTTTGAGAGAGAAAGAGTGGGAGCAGGGAAGGGGCAGAGAGAGAGAGGGAGACAGAGGATCTGAAGCAGGCTCTGAACTGACAGCACAGAGCTCGATGGGGGGCTCGAACCCACAAACCGTGAGATCATGACCTGAGCTGAAGGCAGATACTTAACTGACTGAGCCACCCAGGTGCCCCAAAATTTGGTTAATTTTAAAATATTTTGGGGTTTACTAGATATCCTATTGTTATTGATTTCCAATTTAATTCTTGTTGTGAATTGAGACTACACTCTGTATAATTTCAGTCCTTTTGATTTATTTTTATTTTTTAATGTTTATTTATTTTTGAAGGAGAGAGAGACAGAGCATGAGAAGAGGAAGAGCAGAGAGAGAGGGAGACACAGAATCCAATGCAGGCTCCAGGCTCTGAGCTGTCAGCACAGAGCCCAACGCTCAAGCTCACAGGGCTCAAACTCACAAACCATGACATCATGACCTGAGTCGAAGTTGGACGCTTAACCAATTGAGCCACCCAGGCGCCCCAGTCCTTTCGATTTATTGAACCTTGATTTATGGCCTAGGATATGTACTTTTTGTTTGCTAGGAGTCCCCTTCAGTAAGTGTCAAATTGGTCAAGGTAGTAGATAGTATTGTCCAAATCATCTTATGATTCGTTTTCTTTTGTCTAGTTGACTAGCTTGGTTTGTCTAGTTGTTCAATGAATTGCTGAGAAAGTCATGTTAACATCTCCTAATGTAATTGTAGATTTGCATACGTCCCCTTCAAATTCCATCCAATTTCCCCTACGTGTTTTCAAGTTCTGCATTGTGATTCTTGTCTTTTCCTGATGTCTTGACCCCTTAATTATTATGAAGTCTCTCTCCTTAGTGATGCTCTTTATCTTGAAATCCATTTTATTGATATTAATAGAGCCATTCCAGACTTCTTTTACTTGCCGTATGCACGGTGTACTATTTTTCATCCTTTCCTTTGCAGTTTGTCTGTGTTCTTTTATTTTGAAATGCATCTCCTATAGACAGCATGTAGTTGAATCTTGCTTTTCAAAAAATTCCATTCTGATAACATGTGGCTTTTAATTGGAGTACTCAATCCATCAATATTTCATGTTCTTGTTGATATGGTTGTATTTATATATTTAGGTTTACCATTTCGATATTTGCTATCTCTTTGTGCCCTCTTTCTTTTGTTTCTCTCCCCTATTTTCTTTTGGACTACTTGAGTAATCTCTGATGATTGAGTTTCGTTTTAGTTACCTATTACTTGCTCGTGTTGTTTTTTTAAGTGGTTGCTCATGCTTACAGGTAATACTACACCACTACATATGGAAGGGTGAAATCTTGCAACCATATAGATGCATTAGCCCCTGCCATCCTTTTTGCTATGTTGTCATATGTATTGCATCTACATATATAAGTCACGATGAAATGTTACAGTTTTGCCTTTAAGTTGTTACATACATTTAGAAAACTTAAGAAACTGTAGACTTTTATAATTACCTGTTTACTATTTTTTTCATATCATTTCCTTTTAATGTGAGAATATTTTAAGCATGTTTCATGGTTCCAGTCAACCAGCAACGACTCATCTTAAGCTTCTGTCATCTTAAAATGTCTATATCTCTCCTTCATTCTTGAATGATAGTCTCATCGTATATAGAATTCTGGGTTAAGAGGGTTTTTTCCTCCCTCGTATTTTAAAGATGGCATTCCACTGTTTTCTGTCCACGTTAGCTTTTCGTGACTTCTGTCTTTGAGGGTAATGTGTCAATTTTCGCTGGCTGTCAAAGATTTTCTCTGTCATTAGTTTTCAGTGATTTGACTAGGAAGTGCAGAGGGGTAATTTTGTCTCTCAGCTATTGCTTGAATATTAGTTTCTCAAGGGAAATGTCAGATTCACCTGTGTGTGTGTGTGTGTGTGTGTGTGTGTGTGTGTGCGCGCGCGTGCGTGTTTCTCCCAGGCTTTGGCCCTGCAAGCTCACTACCATGGTAGCTTCTTGATGACTTCAAAAAGTTTTTAAAAACACTTTGCCCACCTTTTCTAATTGTTCACAGCAAAAAATTCATTTTGCAAAAGGCTACTCCTCCACTAGAGGAAGTGGAAAATATCAATTTATGTTATTATATTTCTCATTGTAAAATGCTCCAAATTTCTTTTCTTTATAAAGTTTCCTATAGAGGTTAGACAAGAAGAAGCTGAGTAATTTTTAAGAATATGGTCTCTGGATTCTAGCTACCTAAGTTTAAATCTCAGTTCTTCTGCGTAGTAGCTTTGTTTCTTTGGGATGTTTACTTAACTTCTCCGGACTTCTGTTTTCTCATCAATAAAGATGGGATTCTAAAAGGAATGAACTTCAAGGTGTGGATACATGAAATAAATGCATTGATATATATAACATGCCTAAACTAGTACCTGGAAACTAGTAAGTGTAGTACAGTGTTTGTAGAATAAATTACATCATAAGACTATGTTTACTAAAGACTAGTCAACTGACTTCTTTTCATCTGTTACACATGCAACAAAGGTGACTATATAACTTGATGAAACATAAGACAGGGTGAATAGCTACCATGGAATAAATTTTTATAAAGGAAATAGTAGTTGAGAAGAAAGAGATGTTATATAGTCAAGGGGGTCACTAAGGCTTTAAGGAATATGTAATATTTGAAATAGACCATTAAGATTGGACAAGTACTTTGGATAGATTTTCAAGGAGTGGAGAAAATAGGCAGGAGCACTTTCTGCAAAGAGCATGAGTAAAATTTTGAAACAATAAAATGAGCTGAGAGGCTAGAAATAGCATGAAATAGCAGAAATAGCATGATTTGGTAGGAATATGAAACAAAAGTATGAAAGTAGACTTATAGAAAGCTTGAAAGAGAGTTTGAAGTAATTTCGATGCCAGGCAAAGGAGTTTGCTCTTAATTAAATATGCAAATGAAAGTCATTTGGTGACCTAATGTCTAACAGTAGGGGAACACTTTAGTAAATTATAGAACATCAAAGCAATGGACTATTATGTAACCATTAGATTAGATCATTTGGAGATCATATAAGAATATTCACAAGTTCTTAAGAGAAAATAAGTGAACCAAACAGAATATAAAGTTATACTGATGCTAGCTCAACATATATGGTAATCATTTCACGATATATGTAAATAAAATCATCATGCTGTATACTTACGCAATAATATATGTGGATTATTTCTCAGTTAAACTGGTAAATAATATACAAAGTAACAACAAAAATAAACAAAATTAATAAGGAAACATTATATTTATGATTTATTAGTAATTTAGAAAAGTTGTATATTCCTGGGGCACCTGGGTGGCTCACTTGGTTGAGTGTCCAACTTCGTCTTGGGTCATGATCTCGTGGTCCCTGAGTTCAAGCCCCACATTGGGCTCTATGCTGACAGCTCAGAGCCTGCAGCCTGCTATGGATTCTGTGTCTCCCTTTCTCTCTGCCCCTCCCCTGCTTGTGCTCTGTCTCTCTCTCAAAAAAATAAATAATCATTTTTAGAAAGCTAAAAAAAGAGAAAAGCGGCAATCAAAAAGAATGAAATCTTGCCATTTGCAACTACATGGATGGAACTAGAGGGTGTTATGCTAAGTGAAATTAGTCAGAGAAAGACACATATCATATGACTTCACTCATATGAGGACTTTAGAAGACAAAACAGAGGAACATAAGGGAAGGGAAGCAAAAATCATATAAAAACAGGGAGGGGGACAAAACAGAAAAGACTCTTAAATATGGAGAACAAACAGAGGGTTACTGGAGGGGTTGTGGGAGGGGGATGGGCTAAATGGGTAAGGGGCATTAAGGAATCTACTCCTGAAATCTTTGTTGCACTATATGCTAACTAACCTGGATGTAAATTTAAAAAAATAAACAAAACAAAACAAAAAAAGAGAGTGAGAGAGAAAAGTTGTATATTCTTATGAGTAAGGATTGGAGGAGAACATTATAAAATAAATTGTTTTAGAGGAGGTGATATTACAGATTATTTTTCTCTTTGTTATGCTTATGCCACAAATAAAATAAAAGATAATTGCAATCAGTGCTATCCTTTAGGAGATTTAAATCATCTTGGAGATATGAGATAAATTAATTGGGATAAAGAACCATTAAGACTGAGAAGAAAGGTCGTGAGGACTGGGACCAGAGCGACAGTTCTAAAAGTGGAGAAAAAGGCTTCAGCGGCAGCAAAAATGGAGAGTTCACATATCCAGAAACCTAAAGGGGTGTAAGATGTTGGGGGAGTGGGTAAGGCACATAGGAGGGAAATTTTCTGAGGGTACGTTTTCAGAATGGTAGAGGCAGTAGGCAGGTTGTAAATGACTTAAAAAAGGCATGTCTGGGGCACCTGGGTGGCTCAGTCAGTTAAGTGTCTGACTTCCGCTCAGGTCATGATCTCTTAGTCCGTGGGTTCGAGCCCCGCATTGGGCTGTGTGCTGACACCTCAGAAGCTGAGTCTGCTTCCAATTCTGTGTCTGTCACTTGCTCTGCTCCTCCCCCCTACTCTGTCTCTCTCTTTCTCAAAAATGAATAAGCATTAAAAAACATTTTTTTAAAAGCATAGTTGGAGAAATAGGCAGAAAGTTCAAACCGTTTTGTCATGGCAGTTTGGTGGTAATGGCAATGACAAGAGTATGTCAGTCTCAGGGGCGCCTGGGTGGCTAGTAGGTTAAGCGTCCGACTTCGGCTCAGGTCATGATCTCGCGGTCTGTGAGTTCGAGCCCCACGTCGGGCTCTGTGCTGACAGCTCGGAGCCTGGAGCCTGCTTCGGATTCGGTGTCTCCCTCTCTCTCAGCCCCTCCCTCGCTCATACTCTGTCTCTCTCTCTCTGTCAAAACTAAACTTTAAAAAAAATATTGAAAAAAATAAAGAGATGGGAATCATCTATTGTCTGGAGCACGCAAATAATGACGGTCCTGACATCAGGAGAAGGAAATTGTACGCATTTGGGCATGAAGTGAGGTGGTGGCCGTTCTAGAAAGAGAAATACAAGAAATATTCCTAAAGATCAATGAGCATAACTCGGTAACCATAACTCAGTAAATGGAATATCTGGAGTGAGTGACTAAATGTTCTGAGCCTGGGCACCCAGGAATATATTGTTTATGCTTTGGGGGACAGAGGAGTAAGAATTAACTATCATATAGGGGCACCTGGGTGACTCGGTCAGTTCAGCGGCCAGCTCTTGATTCCAGCTCAGGTCATGATCTCACAGTTCATGGGATCAAGCCCCCTGTCAGGCTCTGTGCTGACAGTGCGGATCCTGCTTGGGACTCTCTCGCTCTCCCTCGCTCACTGCCCCTCCCCCGCTCAGGCTCTCTATCTCAAAATACATACATAAACTTTACAAAAAGAAGGAACTATTATGTAAATGTATTTGTTCTTTGTCATATTTCTGAGAAAAGAGTAGTAGGCTGAATATTAAATCCAATCCTGAGATCACAGTCCGAATTTTATAATACATAAATGCGAGAGCCAAGTAGAAGTGCATTAGGTATGGATATACGTTTTGGACCATTACATCAGAATAATTTTGTGTCTCCGCTTTGTTTAAAGGGAAATATTAGCCTTATACATTTCAGTTATATTAACTCAAATTTACTCCTGGCACAGTGAATTTCAAACAGAAAACAAGATAGCACTTCAGACTTAATATCCCCTAATGTTGTTAATTTCGCCTAATTAAAAGATAACAAAATATTTAATAATGGGAAATTATCTCTGAAGCAAAGTCTTTGACGATCTCTTTTTATGACTAGAATTAATCGCAAACAGACTTTCTCTCTTTCTCTCTCTGTGTGTCTGTCTCTCTCTCTCTCTCTCACACACACACACAATCTTGATGAAGTTATGTATTTTTAGAACAATAAAACAAGCCCCCCGGAACATTCATTTGCATTTATATAATTTAAAGCGCCTTGTTGTGACTGTTGTCCTCAACTACTCTGCAAATGGAAGAGTTTATATTTGTATTCATAAATAAAGGAAAGGTGACTCTACACTGTGCCTTGGGGCTTATTTGTACTTAACAGCTCAGCCTTATTACTTGTAGTACTCCCCACAGGGATGAGAAGTAACACATTCAGAGAAGATGATGGTAACTAATATATTCATTCAAAAGGGATTACACCAAGCCCACACACGGAATTTAGCTGCAAACAGAAATGCGGGGAGGATATTACAATTTGCAAAGGACCGAGCTAGAGCAAAGAAATGAGCAGAGAAAGAAGAAAAGTAGGTCTTTTCCACGCGCCAAGGCGATGGAGAAGCCTAAGTGGGAGACGACTGTAGATTTGGCACTGGACTGAACAAATAAGTGGCAGAAAGCATTATTGGCATGTAGAGGAGGAAGTTGCAGGTAAAATCTGAAGGTACCTCTTTCCTCTTTGTATAGAGTCTAATCAACATACAAAAGAGTTGCAAAACCTTCCCAGCATTAACTTATCTAAGTAAGGAGCATCCAGAACAACATGTAGAACATTATCAGGAACCGTCCCCCCCCAAAACCCTCCTCATAATCCCTTCCAATAACAACCCCCATGCCCTCACCGAGGATAAAAAACCTAACTTCCGACACCCCGTATGTTTTTGTTCGTGATACAAATGGCATCATAACTACTAGGCGTTTTGGTTTCTGGCTTTCACTCCCAACTTTCGTGTATGAGATGGATACAGGTTGTTGTATGCAGTTGCAATTTATTTTTTTTTTAATATGGGATTTCTTGTCAAATTGGTTTCCATACAACACCCAGGGCTCATCCCAACAGGTGCCCTCCTCAATGCCCATCACCGACTCCCCCTCCCTCCCATCCCCCATCAACCCTCAGATTGTTCTCAGTTTTTAAGAGTCTCTTATGGTTTGCCTCCTTCCCTCTCTAACCTTTTTTTTTTTCTTCCTTCCCCTCCCCCATGGTCTTCTGTTAAGTTTCTCAGGATCCACAGAAGAGTGAAAACATATGGTATCTGTCTTTGTATGACTTATTTCACTTAGCATAACACTCTCCAGTTCCATCCACATTGCTACAAAAGGCCAGATTTCATTCTTCCTCGTTGCCAAGTAGTATTCCATTGTGTATATAAACCACAATTTCTTGTATTCTTAACTGCTGACAGCGTTCCCGTGTGGCTATATATCATCCTACTGTTGATGGGCATTTGGGTTGGTGATATCTTCTGGAGATTATAATAAAGGGAGTTAACTATGAACATTTTAGTACATGTCTTTCAGTCAATATGTGTGCTTATTTCTGTTGAATGTATACTTTGGGCTGTATTTGCCACCGTCTTGGGTGTGCATTCATTCAATAATTACTGGCAAAGATTTTTTTCCTCAGTGGTTCTATCTGTTTCACTCCTACCAGCAGTATGGGAGTCCTAATTCCACATCCTAATACGTGATATTATTATTTGTCAAGTCTGCGATTCTGGTGGATGTGTGTTAGTATTCATTGACTAATGTGGTTGAGTTCCTTTGCATATGTTTATCATTTGCACATATTCTTTTATAAAGTTTCTCTTCTAGTCTTCACTCTCTCTCGGCTTGTCTTGTTCATTATTGATATCCTACAAATATTCTGGATAGAAGTTCTCCCTTGAACATGCATATTGTGAATATCGTTGATTCTGTGAGTTCCTTTTTACTCTTTTAATGCTGACTTCCAATAAATAGGAGTTCTTAATTTCAATATAATCCAGATTATCATGGTTTCATTTTATGATGAATGCTTTCTGGATTCCATTTCCGAAATCTGCGACGGCCTCAAGTTCACAAAGCTGGATTTATTTTAAATTTGATTTGCAGTACATTTGAAATTGATTTATGTTTATAGTGTAAGACATAGGGAGCTAGATGTTTTTTCTTTCTTTTAAATTTTTTTCAATGTTTTATTTATTTATTTTTAAAATCTCAATCAGTTGTTTATTTGTTGGCAAACAAGTTTCACTTTTACAATATTAGTAATGAGGTCATCCAACTTTGAGACCATACAAAATGGATCATAAATTTAAAAAAAAATTATGTGTTGCTAATTTACCTCTTGTATTCCTACATTACTTAAAATCCTGTCAAATAAATTTTCCTGTCAACGTTTCATTTATTTTTGAGAGAGAGCCAGAGACAGAGCATGAGCGAAGGAGGGGGAGAGAGAGAGAGGGAGACACAGAATCCGAAGCAGGCTCCAGGCTCTGAGCTGTCAGCACAGAGCCCAATGAGGGGCTTGAATTTATGAACCGTGAGATCATGACCTGAGCTGAAGTCCGACGCTCAACCGACCGAGCCATTCGGGTGCCCCTAGATATTTTTTCTTATGTGAATATCTGATTAATCTTGCACTGTTTATTGAAAAGGTCTCCTTTGTGCACTGCACTCTCGTGACAATTTTGTGTAAATCAGGTGACCATATATGTGGGAGGCTTTTTCTGGACTCTATTTTGTTTAGTTGTTCAGTTTGTATAACCTTTTGCCAATATCACATTGTCTTACTATAGCATTGTAATGGACCTTAATATCTGAAAGTGTAAATCTTCCACCTTTGTTGATCTATCTTTGTCTCGTTGCCTTAGAACCATCAACAGAGGCTAAATAAATGTATGAGCTTTCCCTGTCAGCCACACGATAACATGTCTTCTCCAAACACCTGCTATTGTATGTTCGAATACTACGATGATTTTGACCAAATGTGCCAAATTTGGAGGTCAGCTCTAAACTGTTAACTTCAAATAGAATTTTATCTTTTTCTAATGTATATGAGACCGTACAGAATACTGTTCGAAGAAATGAAAAACATTTAGCTACACCAAACACATAAATCGGTGGGGCTGACCCGTTAAAAACGTTTGGAATAACGACAACAAAATTCTGCTTTCCTTGAAGGAGTTGAGCCAAAAGAAGAGGCTAGAGATCTGGTGTCATGTTAATGTGGGAGGAGTGCTACTCGCATCATGCTGCAATGCACGGGGTAGTTTTCCACAGCAAAGAATTATCCAGCCCCAGATGTCAAAAGCGCCATTATTGTGAAACCCTGATCGGAAGATAATGAGAGAACTGGAGAGACCTGGTTGGAAATCAGCAAGAAATTTGTAGGCTAGAGGGAATAGCTACACAAAATGACTTAAATCACTGCCCGGTCTGAGAAGGCAAAAGAAGCCTTCAGTCATTTCTTAGCATTAACTTTTGCTGAGGCTACTCCTGGCGACACTGATTATAGGTTATAAGGAACTTTGCTGCCATTACACTTCAGCCTCAGGCCATTACAATACTTTGCAGATTCTTCAGGAACTACCTCAGTCATTCAGACTAGAAAGAGGAGAACTCAACGCGAGTGTCTACTCCATCAAAGGAACCATTTTGGGCGTTTTGCCTATGTAATACCAAGTAATTCTCACAATAACACCGTGAAGAAGATGTCATGTATTTTAAAATGTGACGATATTTTAGATATAAGTACAATGGAACCCAGAGGAAGTATTTCCTTTGGATACAGATATATAATTGAAACTCATGTCTGTCATAAGTAACTCACAGTGTAATTGGATGTCATATTCTACATAATATATAAGGTATGACTACAGTTTGTAATTAATATTTATATGCCTTGCACTTACCACATGCCATAGAATATTCTTAATATTATATCTTAATATTCCCCTGGTAAGGATGGCAAGGATATTGAAGTTCAAAGGGGTGAAATTAATTGTACAAGGATGTACAGCTAATAAGTGATGGTCTGTTAGATTCCAAAGTGCTCTTTGCCACTATTCTGCTATATTAGCTGATGTATGCGTGGAAATGCAATTTATACACCATGAAAAGGTACAAATATTGTTATTCCAAAATTCAATCTGGAAGCAACTTAAACAAATTATGTCTTTAGCACTGTAGATAATAATAATGAGAGAGAGCTATGTTTAATATTTAAGATTAGTATCTATTAAGCCTCTTACAGACAGGAACTATAGGAATTCTTGTGGGATTTGTTTTTTGATAATGTAGTTGAAGTTTCTTTAGAGAGTCTCTAATCTGAACTTCTGAAATCCATTGGACCGAAAGCTATCGTTATCATAATTACATCTATTAGCTAATCAACTTGAATCATACAACATTACTTGAAACAACGTTTAAATAATTTTTCTCAGTTATTTAACTTTACTCCTCATCATAGAATCACTGAGCAACAGCCTGTCTTTGGAGATTGTGACTGTCAATATCTTCTCTAGGATTGAACTGTTTAGAGCAACAGCTTTCAAGTGTGGATTATTTGCATTTGACAGTAATTGTTCATGTTTTAGCTAAATTCTTTTGGAGGTTTATTGGAAATTGCCTGTCTGATCTATAGGCAAGTAGAAATTTTCTTTAATTTTCTTCTTAAAGTAGTTTTGAGACTTCAAAGTGCTGTGCATAATTTTACAAGGAAAAAAATGTCAAATTTCACCAAAGTTTCAAGCAATGCACTCTCTATTGTAGAGTACCAAAAATATCATTCTCTGCATTCGTAATATAGCATTGACTTATGCAGCATACCAGCACAGGATGACAGATTTTTGTAGCTGCTTAAAAATTATTAGAGGCGCCTGGGTGGTTCAGTTGGTTAAGCATCAGACTTCGGCTCAGGTCATGATCTCCCGTTCAGGGTTCAAGCCCCACATGGGGCTCTGTGCTGACAGCTCAGAGTCTGGAGCCTGTTTCAGATTCTGTGTCTCTCTGTCTCTCTCTCTGTCTGCCGCTCTCCCACTCATGCTGTCTCTCAAAAATAAATAAACATTAAAAATAATAAGAATAAAAATTATTATATGTATAATATTACATATTTTGTTAAAGTATTTATATATATAACATCTTAAGAATATTATGCATATATATTGAAATTCTATTTTACTGAGGTCTGATTTATGCGCCACAATATTCGGCCATTATGCATGTTTAATTCAAAGGTTTTGAGTAAATTTACAGAGTTGTTCAATAATCACCACAATCTGTTCTAAAATATTTCTGTCACCACACTTGGCCATCAGCCCCCATCTCCTCCCCCCCCCCCTCGCCCCCGCCAAAAAAAACCACATTGATCTTGTCTTTGCCTCTATAGGTTTGTCTTTTCTGGACATTTCATACAAATGCAATTGTATAATGTGTGTGTGTGTGTGTGTGTGTGTGTGTGTGTGTGTGTTTATGTCTCAATTATTTCACTCAGCATAAGGTTTTCAAGGTTCAGCTACGTTGTAGCAGGGATCAGTGCTTCACCCCTTCACATGGATGCATAATATTCCACTATATGGATATTGACCAAAATTTATTTATCGATGCTCAGGTGAGGGACACTTAAATCATTTTTACTCTTTTGCTATCAAGAATAATGCTTCTATGAGTAGTCATGTGCAAGTCTGTAAATACTTACTGTTTTTTGTTTTTTTTTTTGTATGTACTTTTTGGTGTGAACAGAAGTGAAATTGCTGGGTCATATGGTAACTGTGTTCAACATTTCAAAGGACTGTCAGACTGTTTTCCAAAGCAGTTGAACCATTGCACATTCCCACCAGCAACATGTAAGGCTTCTGGTTTTCCCACATCCTTCTCAATACTTTTATTATCAGGCTTTTTAATTACAGCCATCCTAGTGGGTATGAAGTGGTATCTCATTGTGGTTTGGGTTTGCATTTCCCTAATGGCTGGGAGGTTGATTATCTTTTCGTATGTTAATTGCCCATTAGCCCATTTACTTTGGAGATATGTCTATTCAGATCCTCCGTCCATTTTCAAAATTGGGTTGTTGGCACTCTTATTACCATGACATAAGGGTTCTTTATATATTCCAGATGCAAGTCCCGTGGCAGATATATGATTTGAAAATATTTTCTAACCTCATTTTTTTTTTTTTTTTTGTCCATAAAACGGGGAAAGAGTGACTTTTGCTGAGTGGTCTAGGCATGCCATTTCGTCATTGGCCATTCTGTGCCTCCATTTCCACATCCGAAAAAGAAATTCGTATTACATACTTCCAGCAAAAGGTTAAATATAGCACAGATTCCGGATGCAACAATTTTACTAGAAGAACTCAGGCAGAAAACATTATTTCTATCAAAAATAACATCTTAGCTTTTCAAATGAATGTTAATCCTTTCTTCTGTCTCCTAAATTTAAAGAGTAAATTTGCATTCACTCTTATTTTTTGTATGTATGCTTTAAAAGTGCTTTTGTTTGACTAAACTGTGATACATTGGAGGTTTTTATAACCTTTAATGTTCTATGACATCTAATGGGGGCTCTGACAAATATCTCCGGCTTCCCCTAAGAAAGCTCTACTAGAGACCCCTATGTTCTAGCCTTTTGTGATGTATTAACGGTGGGTAAACATTCAACTGCACCGGAAAAGATGTTTAAGATAAACTGGCAGTAATTTTTTTGATAAAATGAACCTTTATGTAAATTAAATCTTTTTCCAATTTTAATTATATGGTCGTCATGCTTTCTTCAAGCAGAATAGAACTATCTTTGTGTGTGTTTTCATGGAATCATGGAATCTTATTGCTAGATAGAGAAACTCAGGATCAGAGAGGCTGTCTTCTTCAAGATCACTTAGCTACTTAATAGCAAAACCGTCTTAACGAAAGTCCCCATGGATGGTTATAATTGATTGCTACAATGCTTTTACGTTACTGACAACTCAAGGTAGAGATAACAGTAAACTAGAATGTATCAGCCTACATGAAATTCATTTCCTATAAAGCATATTTAAATTGGACTTTGGGAAATATTGTACCCTAGATAAATCCTGTTATTATTTCCTTTCTGTATGAGCTTTTCATAATTCAAAGGGGCATTTCTAGTGTTAATATTATGAATGATAATAGATTAGAGTGTTTGCCCTGAATATTTGAATTGATTTGGTAACTTTTCATAATGTAGTTCATTCTTACTTTATTTCTTTGTCAAATAGATATGGTGTATATTTTTGGAAGAGATTCATGAGTAAGGATAAAATGTGACACCATATAAAGAAATATAAACAAAACTATAAATAAATGCATTAAAAATTTTTTAATGTTTATTTATTTTTGAGAGGGGGGGGAGGAGCAGAGAGAGAGGGAGACACAGAATCTGAAGCAGGCTCCGGGCTCTGAGCTGTCAGCACAGAGCCCGACGCAGGGCTCGAATCCACGAACCCCAAGATCATGACCTGAGCCGAAGTCGACACTTAACCGACTGAGCCACTGAGGAGCCCCTACATGTATTTTTTCTTCATTTGATTATTAGTAGATTTTTATGGCTCGAGATTTTATTTTGGTCATTTGTACATTATTTAAAAACAGACTTCAATATGACTTTTTCTTTAAAATATGTGAATTTTTAATCAAGGATATTAAAAGAGCTGAGATTGAAAAAGAAATCTAAACATGCGTAAAACTTAAAGAACAATTTACATAAGGCTAAGCGCAATCATTTAGTTTTCAATTCCACGGGCAATTAATTCCTTCAGAAAATTGATCATTTGTAAAATAAGATAGGAATATTGCTTTGAGATCCATTGAAATGTAAAACTGAAACCTTGGTGTTCAAATGTAACACCTAAAATTTATGACTACTTGAACATTCTCCTTTTGTCCTTGGCTAAAACATTTCCCCAAAAAGATAGACAAATCTATTGTTTTCGTGGTTATTTTCCCAAAGAGCATTGTGTGCCGGCTGGAATTGGTTCATTTAGTTTAAAGTCTAGTGTTTGGACAAAATCTACTGCATGTTTACTAAATAAATCAGTCATCAAAATCTCAGAGATAGATGAGTTAATTAGCTGAAGAAAAGGACTGATTTCCCACTTTCAATAAGAATAAATGTGTTTGCTTTCCAGTAGCTCATTAGCAAAGTTGGGAATAAAGCATATTCTCTCATTAAGGGGAAAGTGCTTCCAGGGAAGTTTGCTTCTATTCTTTTGTGAATTAAAAGGGTGATTTTAGGCAATGAAATTAATTTTTTTCCTCAGAGCATCATAATATAAAAATGGATTTTCTGACACAGAGAATGAGCAAACATCAACAGTTTGTGATTCAGGCTGCAGACAGAGATGTTTAAGCGAAAGGGCAATGAAGTCATTTTACAGGATAGAAATCTGAGGAAAAATGAAGTTATCTTCTAATGCTCCTCCGGAAATTGTAGCACATTCATATTTTCTTCTTTTTCTTTTGTGTTTGCAAAGCATTAGCTGAGATAATGCAGCAAGAGGCAAAGGGTGTGCTTTTTTAGTGTGTTACTGCAAAATGAAAAGCCCTATATTGTTTTGTCTGAAATGACTCGTACTTCGGTTTAAACATGGTTAAGACAATGAGAGCTTGAGCTCTGGTCCAAGTGGTGACATAGGAGGCTTTTGAACTCCTCCTCTTCCCGCAGTCACGCCAAATTTACAGATACAAATAGAACAACTCCCTCTGAACGAAATGCAGAAACCAGCTGAGTGACCCTAACCTCGGGATAACTACATCCCTTCGGAAGGGAATGCCCCATCTTTGAAGGCTTTCACCTGAGGGATGGGTCCCCAAAACACCTAGATCTGAAGGCCAACAGAGCTGGGTCCAAGATACTCACAAGACTGCAATAACGTAATAGGCCCGTAAGGATTCCCTGTGGCCATTCCCTCCGAGCTTGGCCCAGAGGTTGCAGGCACAAACACCCATTTCCCAGTCTTGCCCAGAAAGAGGCCTATTTACTTCCAAAGCTGCTGCCTGAGGATCGGGACTCCCGGAGACTTCTTAACCCGGGTCTCGAAATAATGTCACAAACTTAGTGGACGCTACACTTCCTGTCTCAGCACTGCGGTGTCACCTTGACGTTTCGTGGCATCAGGTAAGAACACCCTCGGCATTGATATTGGCATTCCTGTGAAGAAGGGCCATCGGAAATGGCAGATGTGAAGCGTCACGTGGCAGCTTTGTAAAAAAAAAATGGCAAACGTTGATCGGGCGCTTACTGTATCAGATGAAGTATATACCCTCTTTGATCTGTTAAGTGGAAATAATAAAAACACCTTCCCTACCTAATAGTGGTTTTGTAAATCAGAAGGAGGAGGACGAGGAGGAGAAGTGTATATTGAGTACTAAATATTCACCGGACATTTTATATGCATTACTTTATCCGATTTCCTGCCATCCTGATTTCCCTCTCTTCTTGCAGTTTCTGTTCCCGCGACAAATTTCCCTTTTCCTTTAGAACAGCTTTCCACAGCGCACGTACCACACTTAGCATCTCTTGCCTTTTGTTCTGAAGCAGATGGCACCTTTTCCATTTAGACACGTGGGACCTGAGGCATCGAGAGGCGGAATCGCTTACTTGAGCTACGCGGTTAGGGAATAGTCAGGCTTATCTGACTCCAGGGGTCAGGCTTCCGAGCTTACATGCTCAGTCACTGAGCCATACTGCCTCCTTACCTTCGATGTCAATAAATGTCAATGAACCTCCCACGAGAGCCATTTGGCGGATTTTTTTTTCTAGTTTTATTGAGATATAATTGTATACCCGCTTATACTGCAGTGTATGCGTTTACGATGTACCATACAATTTGATTTATATATGTTGTGAAATGATTCCCACAGTAAGCGCAGTTAACGCCCATCATCTCACGCAAATACAAACATGTTTTGTCTCCGTGTGATGAGAACTCTTAGGATCTACTCTCTTAACCACTTTCGGATGTACCATAGTGGTGTTAACCAGAGTCATCGTGTTATATATTACACCCCCAGTACAAACCGGAAGCTTGTGCCTTTTGACCACCTACATCTAATTCCCCCAACCCCAACCCCCCCACTTCTGGTAACTACAAAACCGATCTCTCTTTCTGCGAGTTTGTTGTAGATTGCACATATAAGCGAGATCATACAGTATTTGTCTTAGAAAGTGACTTTTTAAATGGTGCTTGGTTTTTGATGATTTTCTGTATGCATTCTGCTTCTCGAGGCTGAGCAGGAGAGAACGTGTCACACAATATCATGCAGTGCATATCTAAACATAATGCCAGGCTGCTGAGACTGTGCCATGTGTTTCCAGATAATGTGGGAAATCACTTTCATCAGAAAAAAAATCAATCCGTGCCCTGGGTATTTGGCACAGTCATCAGGTTGCAACCTTTTGTTTCAGTTGATTGACATAGCCGTGGAGGGAAACAAACAGGAACCTTGGAGAAAGTACTTTTAAGTTGCATTATGTCTCTAATGGTAAATGGCACAGCTTTGCAGACCTAGGCGATTTTAGCCATTTAAGAGTGCTATAGGACACTGGGAATTATGGGACAAAGAAAAACTGAGTCATAACTGTTTTACAAAGTGCTATACTACAGTAACAATGAACTACACTCCTTTCAAAATTAAAAAAAAATTTTAATGTTTATTTATTTTTGAGAGACAGAGTGTGAGCAGGGGAGGAGCAGAGAGAGAGGGAGACACAAAATCCAAAGCAAGCTTCAGGCTCTGAGCTGTCAGCACAGAGCCCAATGCAGGGCTCCAACTCAGACCGTGAGTTCATGACCTGAGCCAAAGTCGGATGCTTAACCGACTGAGCCACCCAGGTGCCCCTCAAAATTTTTTTAATGTTTATTTATTTTGGAGAGACAGAGAGAGATAGAAAGAGAGACAGAATCGAAGCAGGCTCCAGGATCTGAGCTGTCAGCACAGAACCTGACGCGGGGCTTCTTTCAAAGGCAAGACCCTCCTTGGGTGCCTGGGTGGCTCAGTCAGTTAAGCATCCGACTTTGGCTCAGGTCATGAACTCACGGTCTGAGTTTGAGCCCCGCATTGGGTTCTCTGCTATCAGCACAGAACCTGCTTCAGGTCCTCTGCCACCTCCCGTCCCCCTTCCCTGCTTGTGCTCTCTCTCTCTCTCTCTCTCTCAAAAATAAAATAAACATAAAAAAAAAATCCAAAGGCAAGCTCCTCCAAATGTGCTCCATGTTCTCTTCTCACACATTGCGAATTTTGCTTCTCAGTTATTCCTTTTTTTTCTGCTGCATCATCAGTCTCTCATTGACTACTGGATCATTCAAGTTAAGGGCACCAAATGCTGTATTAACTTCAGGATTAAATCAACTAAGTAAATCTCTCTTGACTCCTCTCACACCTTCAGCTATCATGCTATTTCTCTCCTCTCTTTAATGGCAAATGGTATGTTTGGTCCCCATTTCTTCACAGTGTGATTCATTTTTGTTTATTATTATGACATATTTGAAGTACACAGAAACCTAGACAGTACCATGTATTTAACCATGCATCTATCACATATCACACAGCTTATCAAAGCTTAATATGGTGCCATATTTGCTCCAGATTAATCTTTCTCTCTCCTTTGTTTTCTTCTTTTAAATTTTTTTGTTAACGTTTATTTATTTTTGAGACAGAGAGAGACAGAGCATGAATAGGGGAGGGGCAGAGAGAGAGGGAGACACAGAATCCTAAGCAGGCTCCAGGCTCCGAGCTGTCAGCCCAGAGCCCGACGCGGGGCTCGAACTCACGGACCGCGAGATCGTGACCTGAGCCGACCGAAGTCGGAGGCTTAACCGACGGAGCCACCCAGGCGCCCCTCTCCTTTGTTTTCAAAACTAAATTTAGGAGATTGATGTAAGTCTGTGTATCTCTATCCCATTCTCTCCTTCTTAAAAAAAAAAAAAAAAATCAGCCACTACTGTGGTTTTGTATTAATAGGGCCACTTTTATTTTTTAATAAATTGTTAATGTATTTATTTGCTATTAGATGCAATGCTAAATAGCCATTCTTCTCCAAACTTTACTGTATAGTTAACATTAAATCATCATTCATATATATATCTCCTGATAAGGAAACCTATAGTGTATGTACTAAGTGATATTGAATGGGTCATAATGTATGCACATTTTTACCTATCATCCGCATATGGATGGTACAGCATTTCCATACCTTTGTTTACACGGTGTGAAAGAACATATTTTTTAAAAACTATGGGTATTGGGGAGCCTGGGTGGCTCCGTCGGTTAAGCGTCCGACTTCGGCTCAGGTCATGGTCTCACGGTTGGTGGGTTCGAGCCCCGCGTCAGGCTCTGTGCTGACAGCTCAGAGCCTGGAGCCTGCTTAGGCTTCTGTGTCTCCCTCTCTCTCTGCCCCTCCCCTGCTCATGCTCTGTCTCTCTCTCTGTCTGTCAAAGATAAATAAATGCAAAAAAATAAAAATAAAAAAAAAACTATGGGTACAATTATAGCTACTTTTGGTTTTATTTTGATTCTCCTCGTTATTATTGAGTAACTTTTCATATGTATATTAAACCCATCAGTTTACAATTCTCTGAATGTCCTATACTTTCGCTAAGTTTTCTTCTGGGTTTTTAAATGTTTTATTTACATTATTATTTGAAGCATTTGTTGATACACTCTGAATACTAAAACTTGGCCATAACTTCTCCCTGTTTATGTTTTTCGTATTTCTTACATATGTCGTCCATTTTGCTTGATGAGGAGTTTTTCATTTCCATTTGGTAACATTTGTTAGCATTTTACTATACGTTTTGTAGTTTTTATGTTTTGAGAAATCATATGTTCTTACACTTTATTCTAGTCTTCTGTATGTTTTTTAATGGTTTTCAACGTTTTCTTTTTTCCATGTAGATCTCAAATACATATAAAAAGGAGTTTTGCATCCAGTGTTTGAGGGAGTTGATTTTTTTATTCATTCATTTATTCCCTCACCAATTTTTCGGCACCTACCACGTGCATGATAGAACAGTGAACAAAACAGACCAAGTCCCATACAAAATGGAACTTGAATTCTACTGGGGGATATAGAGACATCAGGCTTCACTGATAACTGGGCTTTTAATTGGAGACCTCAGGAAATGAAAGAGTTAGCCATGTAAAGGAAATGGCAACAGCACTGTCAGCACAGAGACCAACGTGGGGCTTGAACTCATGAACTGTGAGATCATGACAAGAGCTGAATCTGGACACTTAACCAGCTGAGCCACCCAGGCGCCCCAAGATGGGACTAGCTTAATGCAGTTGGAAAACAGCAAGGAAGTCAAAGTGGTTGGAGTGGAGTAAGAATTGTGACATTAAGAGCAGATGAGGTTTAGCAATTGTCCCAGGGCCTTTTACTTTGCGGTTGATTTCCCCTTCTGTTGTCTCCTAATGCCACCATCATTACATAGCAGCTTTCCATACATGTATGAAACTATTTCTATATAAGTTTTGTTCCACTTGTTTATTAGCCCATCCATGTATGAATATCACAGAGTTTTCATTAATACAGCTTTGTAATAAATCTTGGTAACCAGTCGGACAAGTCGCACGCCTTTTTCTTCTTCAAAATTGTTTTGATATCCTTAAGTCTTTAGTTGTTCAGAGAGATTTTAGGGTCAGCTTCAAAAGCTCCATTACAAAGCTTTTGAGATTTTCATCAGAAGTGCATTGAAGTTACTGGTCGATTTGGCAAGAATTAGCATGATTATCATATGGAGTGTTTCCACTTATGGATATGGTGCATTTCCATACTCTTATTTAAGTATTATTTTGTGTCTTTTAAAGAAGTTTATAATTACACCATAAATATTTTTTTACTTTGGTACACGGGTGAAACATTTTTTAAAAATCCACTGTATTCAGGTATGATCGACATACAGAAAGCAATAGATAATTAATATACACACTTTGATGTTTTTAGAGCGAAGTATGCACCTGCGAATTCATCATCCCATTAATGTGATAAACTTACCCATCACCTCCAAAAGTTTCCTCCGTCTTCGTTGGTTTTGTGCTTTTCCTTTCGTGGTAAGAGCAGTTACAATAAGACCTTATCTCTTAGGAAATTTTTAAGTATGTAATACAGTACTATTAATCATAGACCCTGTGTCGTACAGATCTCCAGAACTCATTTATCTTGTATAACTGAGACTTTTATATCCTTAGACCAACACCTCCCCACGTCCCCTCCCTCCAGCCCCAGGGCAACCACCACTCTGCTCTCAGCTTCTTTGAGTTTGACTCTTTTAGATCCCACATGTAAGTGAGATCATGCAATATTCGTCTTTTAGTGTCGGTCTTATTTCACTTAGCTTGAAGTCCTCCGGGGCCACCCATGTTGTTGCCAATGGCAGGCTGCTGGCATTGAATACCTGGCTGACATAGTCGTAGTCAGGTTTCTTTACTGGCAAATTGTTGTTTCCTTCTCCCTTTCCATATTGTACTCTTTGGAAGGAAGTCTATGAGCAGACCCTCACTTAAGAACAGAGGAGTTTTGCCCTACCTTCTTGAAAGTAGGGCAGCTACATAATTTTTTTTTGGAATTATTCCACGTGAGAGATTTGTCTCTTTTCCCCATTTATTTATTTATTTATTTATTCAGTCATTTACTTATGTCAGTATGAGCTCATGGATATTTATTTTATTCCTTGGGTTATAATCCAATACCACTTTATTTAGTTTTTTCAGATTGTTCCAGTTTGGGCCATTAGAGCTCTCTCAGTTGATTCATGTGTGCATTTGACATATCCTCATCATCATGGGTATTTTTTTTTTTTTTTAGCACTTCCTTATCTTCTGGCACTATAAGATACTTTAAGCTCATCTTGTCTATTTTTTGACCCAGTCATTAAGTCAGCTATTTTTCCAAAGATCTCTCTGGTTACTTTAATCCAGGAATGGCTTAGAAACAAACATGTGGGCACTAAGTATGCTCATCGTTTTGGGGTCGCTGTTGCTTTTAGGTCCACACAGCTGAGAGAACAAGGAAACATATGCATGCATATTAACCCGTGTATATACACGTATCTATAAATACTTCCATATGCAACCATCTGTATTTATATTAAGAGAAACATGAGTTCATAATGGTGACTCCAACTCTAATCCATTACTACATGGACCATTCTAGCCTTGCTTATCTGTGAACCCCTGTTCCAACAGTTAGGGAACCTAGTTCCCACCATATGCTATCCATTCATTTATTTCTTCAATGTCAGCCTATAACAGTACCAAAAAAAGTTAACCAGAATCCCTGGGGAAAACAAGGTTATCCAATAACGTACAGTATTTGTACATGGTTGCTTTTGCCTTTAGTCTTACAGTCTCTACTTTTTGTCGTGTAAAGCTCAATAAGTTTTAATAAAGGCATGGTGTCATGTGTTTACCGCGACAGTATCATACAAAATGGTTTCATAGCCTAAAGAATTCCCCGTGCTTTACCTCGTCTTCATCCCCCACCCCCTCCTGGAACTGACAACCCCTTCACTTTTTACTATCTCTGTGGTGTTGTCTTTCCCAGTATGTCATGTAATTCCCGTCAGACAAGTATATAGCCTTACAAATTGGCTCCTTTCACTGAGCAATATACATTGAGAACCCATCCATGAAGGACATTGAAGGACATCCATCCATTGAACCCATCCATTGAAGGACATCTTGGCTGCTGTCAGTTTTTGTGATTGTAAGTGTATCTGCTATAAACACCCATGTGTGGTGTTTTTGTGTGGACATAAATTTTCACCTCCTTTCGGTAAATTCCAAGGAATCTTATTACTGGATCATATCATAAGAATATATTTGGTCTTGTGAGATACTGCCAGACTGGGGCCTCCTGAGTGGCTCAGTCTGTTGAGCAACAGATTATTAACTTCAGCTCAGGTCATGATCCCAGGGTCATGGGATCAAGCCCCGCATCAGGCTCTGGGCTAAGCGTGGAGACTGCTTAAGAGTCTTTCTATCTCTCCCTCTACCCCTCTCCCTTGCTTGCTCTCTCTCTCAAATTAAAAAAAAAAAAAAAAGTAACTGCCAAAGTGGCTATATCATTATGCATTCCCACCAGCAATGAATGAGAGCTATTGTTTTTTTTTTTTTTTTTTTTTTTGTATTCTCCCAACAATTTGCGTTGTCAGTGTTTTGGATTTGAGCAATTCTCTGTTTTCATATTGATTTTGTGTACAGAAATATTGTTTCCCTCTTTAAATATCTGTTCTCATTTGCATTCCAATTCTTCTGGATTTTTCATATAAATAATTATATGGACAGCGAATAATGGCAGCTTTGCTTTTTCCTTCTGTTCCATATATGCTCAATTTAATTTTAATTTTTTTTTCTAATTAAACTGTCTACCTTCATTTTAGTGAATAGAAGTAGTATGGTAACATTTTTTTTTTTTACATTAAGTGGTTGTTTTAAACATTTTACAATTACATAAGATGTTTGTTGGAAAACTTATCGACATACTTAATGGAGTTAAAATGATTTCCTCAATCTGTAGTTCGGTGAGAGTTTTAATCATGACAGGATATTTAATTTAATCCATTGTTTTGCCTCTTGAAACTATCCTACAATTCTCTCTTTTAATACGTTACTATAGTAATTAAAAGTAGTATAGTTTCTAAAGATAAACCATTCTTAAATTCCCAGCAGAAATCCAGTTTATTCATAAGCCACATTTAAAAATTTTTTAAATGTTTATTTCTTTTTGAGAGAAAGAGAGAGAGCAGGTGTGAGCGATGGAGGGGTAGAGAGAGACAAGGAGACACGGAATCCGAGGCAGGCTCCAGGCTCCGAGCTGTCAGCGCAGAAACTGACGTGGGGCTTGAAATCACAAACTGCGAGATCATGACCTGAGCTGAAGTCAGAAGCTTAACCGACTGAGACCCCCAGGCACCCCTAAGTCACTTTTAAAATACATTGAGAGGGATGCCTGGATGGCTCAGTCGGTTAAGCGTCAGACTCTTGGTTTTGACTCCGGTCATGATCTTGTGGTTTCATGGGCTTCAGCCCCAGGTAGGGCTCTTCACTGGCAATGCAGAGCCTGCTTGGGATTCTCGGTCTCCCTCTCTCTCTGCCCCTTCCCCACTCACAATGTCTCTGTCCCTCTGAAAATAAATAAATTAATTAAATAAATTAAAATAAAATAAATAAAATATACTGGTAGCCTTACGTTGCTAATCTATTGTTTAAAACTTATGTACTTATGTTCATAAATGTATTTGGCTTTAAATGTTCTTTTATATTAGTATCCTTGTTAGGTTTTATTTATTTATTTATTTATTTTGGCAAAAATGATAGAGTAGCCTCACAAAAGGATATTGGTTATTTTGCTCTTTTCTCTATTCTTTGAACTTTTGTATAAGATTGACACTTTCTCTAAGATTGATCCTTTCTCTCATGTAAATATGTGATAAGAACACAGCTATTAATCTGTATGATGGAGGACGTTTACTGGGTATACATTTAAATTATTGATATAATTTCTTCCATGCTTACATGTATATTTGGTTTAAAAAAAATATTAAAACCATCTTTGAAATACACATTTTTAAAGAAATATCCATGTAATTTAAATTGTAAAATTTACTAGCATAAAGTTGTTTATAGTTCTCTATTATACTTAATCTGAAATCTACCTTTGCCGACTACATTCTTAGTATTGTTTTTCTATTCGTTAAATTTTGACAAGTTTGTCCAGTTTATTATCTTCTCAAAGAATTAGCAGTTGGTTTGGGTTTTGTTCATTATTTCGATTTTGATTTTCTTAAGTACCTGCTGTACTTACCTTTATTTGATCTTTTACTGACTTTAATTTTATTCTGTTCTTTTGCTAACTTCTTGAATTAAACATTAGAGCAGAGGAAGCTAACTTTCCACCAAAGATTTGTCTTTTTTCTGCAGGGTAGAATTGTTGCTGGCTTGCGTCTGCCCAAGTAGGGGCAACGGTAAGCTGCCATTGATGTGTAATCCCCTCCAACGGAATGTTCTTCACTTTTGGACCAAGAGGATTAACTATTAGATGCGGGGTCGGTACTCTCCTTTTGTGTTCTTGCTTACCAATAGCCATTCTCCGAGGCCAACAAAATGTCTTACCATTCAGTTTCATTCTGATGCTAAGTACTCAGCCTTAGTGAAGACCCCACAAGTTAAGAGCAAAGTCCTTCAGTTATGACACTAAGCTACTCAGAGTTACCATAGACCCCACAGGTTAAGAGGCTCAATTACACAACACTGCCCCTGCTTCATACTTCAGCTGCGAGTCCTAGGTCCCCAGGCTACCTGTGCTTCTGACTTGGCTCCTGTTTCAGGGGGTACCACAACCCCCCCCCCCCGTAGGTTTCATAATTTGCTAGAATGACTCACAGAACTCAGGCACATGCTGAACCTACAATGAACGGCTTATTATAAAGGATATAAATAAACACCTAGTTGAAGAGACCTTACCTAGGGTAAGGTCTGGGAGGGTTTCTGACTATAGGAGCCTCTGTCTCTGTGGTACCCTCCTGGTACACTGATACGTTCACCAACCGTTCCCGTCCTGAGAGCTTGGGAGCGGAGTTTCCAAGATTCAGCTCTCCAATCCCATGATTGGTTCCTCCAGCATCCAGTCTCTATCCCGAAGCTATCAAGGGCCCTCAAGAAGGGCCCTCAGCTCATTCGAGTAAACCGAGGTATAGTCAAAGCAGTTTGCTGTGAATCACAAAAGACATTTATATCCCTCCGAAAATTCCGAGGAAATGTTTTTATTTCTGTCAGGAATTTAGGACGATTTTTCGTTATACCACACTTTGTCTACAGGCTGAATGATGTAAAGGCGGCACTAAAATGACAAGATGTTGAAACCACAGGGTGGACTCAACTGGGATCTAGTGTCACTTTTATAGGAGAGTTATCTAAACTGGTTATAATCATATGAGTGAAAAAGATTTATTTTGTCAAGGAATTTTGATGTGAGCATTATCACGGCAGCTAGCATTGCATACCCTGACTAAAGAAAGCATACATACAACTCATTGTTTTTCTGCCTTCATGTTTGGCTAAAGGGAACCTTTTCAGCGAAATTGAAGAACCTAAGGGACAGACTTTGGGGTGGACACAGCTACTAGAACATTGGGGGAAAAAAGGCAAGAAAGGGGAGAGCCATAGAGGTAAAGCCCTACGTTTTGCATAAAATAATCTTCATAAACGTATGTTTCTAAAAACAGCCGCAAAATATCTGAAGCAAAGATTGCCAGAATTAAAGGAGACATTGAAAAAGTCATGAACTTCATTGGACATTTAAAACCCTCTCTTTAATTGACAGTAGTCCAAAGATCAATAAAGTCATAGAAGATCTAAAAACGCTATCAACTATCTTGATGTTGACATTTATGCATCACACCCTAAAACTGAAGAGTAAGCATGCTTTACAAGTGCATGTGGCATGTTTACTAACATAGACAATATGCTTGGCTATAGAACAAGCCATAATAAATGTATAAGGTTTGAAGCCATATAGAATCTTATGTGTTCTCTTAACACGATGGAATTAAATTAGAAGTCCCTAACAATAAGAGATCTAGAAAATCCCCAAATATTGGAAATTAATTGGCATACTTCTAAGTACTCCATGGATCAAAAAAAAGGATTACAAGAAAATTGGAATGAATATATATATATTTCAAATACAGAAAAATACATATATTTCAAGTTCGATCAGGCTCTATTTTTAGGTACCTTTTGCCCTTGGTTTCTAACTATATTGCATGGTGTTCAGAGAATATGGCCCATATCATATCAACATTTTGTACTATGTTGAGATATGTTTTTGGATCCCACATATGTTCAGTTTTCACAAATGTTCCATGTGTGTTTGAAAAGAATGTGTTTCTAAATTTTATGTGGCAGATACTGTCAATGGACATAGAAAGAAGCATATTATGTGTGCTGTTCTGTATATAGCTTTCTTACAGCTCTCTTTTTAAAATTTTCCTGGAGGGTTTTTGTGACTCATGAATGAGAGAATATCCATCTATTATCTCTCCAAAATATTGTCTCTTCTCCATCTTTCTCGAACTCCTATGAGATGTATGCTGGACGTTCTAATTTTTCCCAAGTCTCTCTCTCTCTCCCCACCACCCCCCCCCCTTTAAAAACTCTCTCTTTTTAAAGTAGGTTTCATGTCCAGCATGGAGCCCAATGCGGGGCTTGAACTCACAACCCTGAGATCGAGACCTGAGCTGAGATCAAGAGGCTGACACTTAACCGAGTGAGCCATCCAGACGCTGCTTCCCATGTCTCTTTAATATCTTTTTTCATATGTTCCGTTTATTTATCTCTGTATTAAGCTTTGGCAATTTTCTAAAATATGTTTTCCATTTCTTGAATTCTTTGTCATTATTTACACAACCATTAATTTTTCATCTTTATAAACCCTATTTTTAAGATCTCTTTTTACATAGTGTTTCTTTTTAGATTGCATCTTTTATTACTATATCTTTAACTCTTTAAAGCATATTTTTATAGTTCTTTTAATATTGTTTTTGAGAGTCTTATCCTTAAGTTTTTATGTCAGATGACTTTTCACCCTGCTATATTATTTTCTCATTTGTTTTATAATTTTTCATTCTAACCATATATCTACTAGGGGATTTTCTGTGATAATTCTTTATTACATGAATTGAGAATGTATATCTCAGTGGGATTCTATATTTGGGTCCTACGAGCATACCATAGGTATCATGGGATTGTGCTAATATCTCAGCTTAGGGATTCCTATATCATACATATGATGTATATTTTAACCCCCAAACCACATGTGACGTAGGTCTGTATTCCCAAAATCTCCTAGGCTGACAAGCTCCCTTCTTGTCTTCCTCTGAGATTGAGTGGATTTTTCTATTTCACCCTTTCGTTGAAGCTATCATCTTTCTATCCAAAAGCTTCCTAAATTCTTTATATCATGCAGCACACAGAAAATTGTACTATTTGTAAAGTGCACTAACATATGCTCCACTATGCACTAGTTGAAAAGCTCTGGTCTCAATTTATGCAGTGGTCCTTCTTTTAATTTATCACTTTATGGATGGACGAGACTTACCTTTTCAAACTATGGGTAACCCACATGCTTCTTTCCTTACCATCCCACAGTGGCTACAGTGCCATGTGCGTAGAACTGTGGTTATCAGTTTTTTCTCTATTTCTCTCTGTCTCTGTCTCTATCTTTCTCCTTTTGTTCTTGGTCATTTCTCTGTTTTTTTTTTTCCCCTGAGCCCAATGAGGTATTTAAAATAAAAAAGTGCTTTATTTGGCATTTCCATATATTTGCAATTGGGAAGGTTTTCCATTAGGGTCTTGTAAAATATTGTTGGTACAATAAGTCATCTCTTCATTCCTCAACTCACTTTCATCTTTTCCCATCAATATCACTTCATTAAAATTGCTTTGATAAAGTGTAGCCGTTGGCTAAACCAGGTTATGCCGCAGTAACAAATAGTTCCAAAATTTCATTGGCTTGCTGACAGCAAACATGTATTTCTTTTGTATATTACATTTTGATTCCAGGTCAGCTGAGATTCTGCAACATGCCCTCTTTAAGATCTAGATGAAAGGGAAAACTCTTGTCTGGAATATTGTCATTCCCGTAGCAGAAGAAAAAGATAAAGGAGGCATATACTTCTGTTCATATTTATGGTGTGACAATATTTAATCTCCCACCCAGGGAAGAGCTCAGCTAATATCTTTGAACAGTAACTTACAATTCCTTACAAGAAAACTCTACGTTGTAAAAGATCTTTGTTGGTAAATCCCATAGGTAGGTTTTCATCATCTTCTTACTCAACTTATCACCATTATTTGACATAGGACACTGTTCCCTACTCTTTAATGTTTATTTTTGAGAGAGAGAGAGAGAGAGAGAGAGAACACAAACAGTGGAGGGCAGAGAGATAGAGAAAGAGGGAGACACAGAATCCAAAGCAGGCTCTAGGCTCCAAGCTGTCAGCACAGAACTCATGAACTGTGAAATAACAAACTGAGCCGAGGTTGGCTGCTTAACCGACCAAGCCATCCAGGTACCCCTGTTCCCTACTTCTTAAGTCAGTTTATTCTAAATCAGCAATCAATATATGTGACATAACTGGCAGAATCTAACACTCTAAAGATGGCCACATCTTAAAATTCTCATATATTAAAAACATGAACTTATTTTCATCATTCTAGTGAAAACTGCTCCCAATTATCTCTTTGAATGTTTGATCAATGAATTACAAATAAGTGTGCTGTCATATTAATAACATCATTCTCACTAATGCCTGACTTTTACTGGGGGAACAGGAAGTTTTCAAAGTACTTAGCCATATGTTAAAAGTGGTGTGAATGGTCTCAATCCATCCATTTGTCTTTTGAATTTAATAACAGACTTTGTGTTAATAGAATACTTGCAAATGCCACTCAAAGTAGTTTCTTCTTCTCCTCTTCCAGTAAACATAAGTTCAAACTGAGTTAAATAGCTTTATAACTATTAAAAAAAAAAAAAAAAACAAACTCACAGCTTTGGAAGAATTAAAAGCACCAGGTTATAGAAGTTATTTGACAGGGGTACAATGTAGTTCTTCCAGAATGCATTTGTGTAAAATCATGCATTTGAAGCTTCTAGGAGTCAAAAAGTTGTGTAATTTGGCATAATTTAATCTCATCATCACAAGTTTTAAAAGATTTCTCTGGGGGGTGCCTAGCTGGCTCAGTCAGAAGAGCATGTGACTCTTGATCTCGGGGTCATGAGTTTGAGCCCCACATTGGGAATAGAGAATACTTAAATTAAAAAATACTTAAAATATTTCTCTTTTAACCATGTTTTGCTAAATGAGCCATCACCTCTTAGAGAACCTCTCTCGAATACCAACAACTAAAGAGTTGTTGTTACTTTGAGGCTTAAAAACATTAGTCCTTGGGGCGCCTGGGTGGCGCAGTCGGTTAAGCATCCGACTTCAGCCAGGTCACGATCTCGCGGTCCGTGAGTTCGAGCCCCGCGTCGGGCTCTGGGCTGATGGCTCAGAGCCTGGAGCCTGTTTCCGATTCTGTGTCTCCCTCTCTCTCTGCCCCTCCCCCGTTCATGCTCTGTCTCTCTCTGTCCCAAAAATAAATAAACGTTGAAAAAAAAAATTAAAAAAAAAAAAACAAAACATTAGTCCTTAGAAAAATATAGGAAATATACCCTTGACATCAAGATTATCACTATTTCTTCCTACAGATGCTAGTTTTATGCATTTAAAAACCTGAGACATGGGGAGGGGGGGTGCGCCTGGGTGGCTCAGTCCGTTAAGCCTCCAACTTAGGCTGAGGTCATGATCTCTCAGTGTGTGAGTTCGAGCCCCGTGTCAGGCTCTGTGCTGACATCTGGGAGCCTGGAGCCTCCTTCAGATTCTGTGTCCCCTTCTCCCTCCTCCCCGCCCCTGCTTGTGCGCTCTCTCTGTCTTTCAAAAATGAATAAACATTAAAAAAAAGTTATAAATAAATAAATCAATAAATCTGAGACATGGTATGCATGAGAAATGGAATAGTGTCATCAAATGGATACTGACATGATGTCAGGGAACCTAGTTTTTAGTGCTCCCACTATTATTGACTTAACTCAATAACTGCCGTTAAAATGATAGATTCATTATTTGAGAAGCCCTTTTTAGTTATATAATTCTGCATATTTATACTCACAGTGACTTCCATCTTTGTGCTGGCAAAATGTCAAGGAAACAATGCCAGAAAGATTACCTTTAATCAAAGACTTGACAACTTTTACAAGCCAGCCTTCTGGGATTTCGAGACCCCACATTTCACTCACGCTTAACTCATCCAATCCTCTAACATTTTCAAGACATTTTAGTTATTTTCTGCTTTCCCTAAGTCATATAATGACTAATATTTCATAGGTTCACTAGGAAAGCCTTCTTCGTTTTAGATTTGTGATTGATTTACAGTCGCTTAGCTCTTCTTTTATTTTTGTTTAGACTTTATAATAAGCTGTTTAGATTGCTCTTGATTGGTATAATTCATAAATTTTATCTGAATCTGGCAAGCAAGTTTAGACCAGCTGTGAACTGATTAGATTTCAACATTCTGATTCTGTCACAGCTGCCTGTGACAGGGGCACAGCTGTAATTATGATTAGCAGTGAGGTGAAGGTAGAGAATTGTTAGGGAAATTTCAGGCATCATGAGGATGCTCGATGAAGCTATTTCCTGCAGGAACACGAACATTCGAAATGTCAGGAAATACAGTGATGCATGAACTTTACATAAAGATATACAAATTTTTAAGAATATATTTTTTTAAAAAAGAACACCTTTAGGGGCGCCTGGGTGACTCAGTTGGTTGAGCATCCAACTTCGGCTCAGGTCATGATCTCACTGCTTGTGAGTTCGAGCCCCGCGTCGTGCTCCGTGCTGACCGCTTAGAGCTCGGAGCCTGCTAGGATCCTGTGTCTGCCTATCTCTCTGCCCTTCTCCTGCTCACACTCTGTCTCTCTCCAGAATAAATAACACTAAAAAAATTTAAAAACATAACACCTTTAAAGCCTGCATCCACACTACTAAGATGCTCAACTTGGGAGAGGAAATATATTTCCATAGTGCAATGCCTGTGCTTGGTGCAACTTCCAAGAAAGCTATTATTGGAAATCAATTGTAAATTTAAGAAAATGACTACCAGTGTGCCTCGCTCTTATTGGCAGTGAAGGTGTATCATATGGTCATTCCCGTCTATATTAAAATTCCAGGTTGTCAAATTTGAGCTGATAATTGTTGGGTTATTTTCTTAATTCCAACTATCACGAAATTATGCAAGATGTCTGCCTTCTAGTATTTGTAATATGCTCAAATGAAAAACAAAAGCTGCAGAGGCAAAGAATACATTTGTGTAAACAAAAACGTTTTAGTGCCTCACTACTGGGGAATAGTTATTTGCATGTTTATAAGCACTGTTATTGGCTGTGTGACCTTCACAAGTTGCTAACTCTCTCCTCTGTTCTCGGCTTTCCATTGTATGAAATGGACGTAACTAATGTAGCAGCTACCTAATGGGATCATTGGAAATAGAGGAGAGAAATGCTCATAAAGCACTTAGATGATACTGTGTTACAATAGGCTTGAGCCCATTGTTACAATTCTTTTTTTTTATTAATTTTTTTAATGTTTATTTATTTTTGAGAGAGAGAGAGAGAGAGAGAGCGCGAGCGGGGGAGGGGCAGAGAGAGAGAGGGAGACACAGAATCTGAAGCAGGCTCCAGGCTCTGAGCTGTCAGCATAGAACCCGACGCGGGGCTCGAACCCACGAGCCGTGAGATCATGACCTAAGCTGAAGTCGGATGCTTAGCAGACTGAGCCACCCTGGCACCCCACTGCAATTCTTTATAGAACAAAATGCTTTTCAAGCCAATACCACTGGCGTATTACGTAACACAGAAAAATTCCAGTAAGATAAAAGAAATTAAGCAGACACTATAAATAATTACACCTATGGTATCAAATACTGTGACTTCACATGACAATGCAAGGTTCTGTTGTAGTGTTACTCTCTTTTGGGGTGAAAAATATGATATTGCATTGCTTTATGAATTAGAAATAGATATCTTTCTTCTGGTTACAGAGTAGAAGCAGACAGAATTAAAAGCTGAACTCTGAATACAAAAGAGGTGAAGGGAGACAGGAAAGTAAAACTGAGAATGAGGCTAGGTGAGGAAGGGTGATAGAGTATGAAGCCAAATTAGAAGAGAATGATAATTTGGATTAAAAAATCAATAAGCAGAAAAACTGATCTTGAGTCTTTTCATAGTCTCTCTTAAAAACCAATCCTCATCGGGGCGCCTGGGTGGCTCAGTCGGTTGAGCGTCCGACTTCGGCTCAGGTCATGATCTCGCGGTACCATCCGTGAGTTCAAGCCCCGTGTCAGGCTCTGTGCTGACCGCTCAGAGCCTGGAGCCTGTTTCAGATTCTGCGTCTCCCTCTCTCTCTGACCCTCCCCCGTTCATGCTCTGTCTCTCTCTGTCTCAAAAATAAATAAATGTTAAAAAAAAAACTGAAAGAAAAAAAAAAACAATCCTCATCGTATTCAGATCGTGGGAATTTCAAGTTTTGTGAGTCTAGCCAAAGCTAGTTAATATCAATGCTATTTAAACCACCATGACTCAACAAAACCATTTTATAATACATGAGATAAATATGTCTGGTTTATATTGATTGGCAAAGAACTATTTCTGAGATATGTATGTGTTTTCTGAAAGTACTTGGATTAAATGTTATATATTGTGCAAATGGCTGTTCTGTTTCCTACATTAAATGTCTAAATAAAAAGTTCACTAACTTGTATGGCCTTACCTTTGAAGGTGTCCCAAATAGCAAAGGAAAGTAATGGGCAGACAGGAGTAATGATTTCAATTTGAAGCATAAAACAAACGATTGGAAAATGCCTCCACTTGGTTGATTTCCTTTGCAGGATGTAGAAGATCAGGTTACTTATGAGAAACTACTATTTAAAGTTAAAAAAAAAAAAGCCCACTGTGAATAAATAGGTGTTGATGTTATCCCCTGACAGCATTAAATGCAATGTTGTGCCATAAAAATTCTCAAATATATGCAGATTACTAAACAAGCAGAGCAAACTGCCTCAGAGAGAATAAAGAGACAAGGGTAACCTTGTTCTGAAGCATTTGCCTTTCCAAATGTTGACCCTTTTAGAAGTTTGATGCTCCTGAATTTTAAAATCGCAAGCTTATGTTGCCAGTGTAATAGTTTAAAGCAAATAAATTTAAGCTATAACACATGAACATGAAAGCAGGTGTCCTTGAAATACACAAAGCAAATATATATATAAAAGTCGGGGATTGTTCATATTTGGGAAAACCGATAGCTGATAATCTTATAAATACACTGATTTATTGCATATACTTTAACAAAATGAATGGTAGCCTAGGAATTTTTTTGTCATTTATTTTTATAAGATAATAATTGAAAAACGGCTTTCCTCAGAGAACATGTTTACCAAATGAGACTTCTAATGAAGTCTTACCACCAGTTTTCAACTTCATCACCATAGTTGGTGGCTGGATTGTTTGGACTGGAGCTCTCAGATGTGCTGCCACGATTCATCTGCCACGGGGTAGGATTTTGGGGAATGATTATTTCAAGTGTGAATCATAGGTGCATATTTTGCAAGCTAGCAGATTGGCCCCAATTTGTCATTAGTTTAGTTGACTATAATTTGTCACGTCAACGAGTATTTATTGAACAACTATGCTCATAGAATCATGCTGGGTTTATGGATTGTGGAAGGAAGAATAAGGAAAGGGAAAAGAAACATAGAATTTGGTTTTTGCTGCTAAACAGCTTCCCACCCCAAACCAAATATATAAATATACGTAAGGCCAAGTGTGGTAGGAAGATTTCTAGGATGGCCCCTGTGAGCTACTCTCCCTGGTATTCATCCCGTGATGACGTTACATGGCCAAAGAGATTTTGCGAATGTAGTCAAGGTTACTAATAAGCTGACTCTAACAATAAGGATGTTACCCAGGTGGGCCTAACCTAATCACCTGAGTCTCTTATAAGCAGAGCTTTCTCTGCATCGTAGCAGGAGAGGAAGTTAGAGATCCGAAGCACATGGGAGTTGAAGGCGCTGCTGCTTGCTTGAAGATGGGGGAACCCAAGGGGGAAAGACCTGAGAGCATTCCCGTTATTGACAGTGACCTCTGGTTGATAGCCAGAAAACGGGGACCTTACTCCTCCAACCACAAGGAATTGGATTGTGGCGACCACCTGCATGGGCTTGCGTATGAAAACGCAGCCCCAACAGATACCTTGATGTTGCCACGTGAGGTCCTGAGCAGAGAGTTTTGCCTTCAAAAGCGGCCAGTGTGGCTGCAGAATGGTGGGCAAGGAGCAGAAAATTATGCAGTGACCTGTGGACCATGGTAAGCCACGGAAGAGTTTTTGCTTGTTTTTTTTTTTTTTATTTTATTAAAGTTTATTTATTTTGAGAGAGACTGAGCAGCTCTCTGTGGGGCTTGAACTCACGAACTGTGAGATCACGAACCTGAGCCAAAGTCGGACGCTTAACGGACTGAGCCACCCAGGTGCCCCCCTACTTGTTTGTTTTGTAAAGCCGAGGGAGTGACAATCAGTTTTACGTGGTGAAATGGTAATTCACTTTGCCAGGTAGAGTGTGGATGGGGGTTGAGTGAGGGATAGAGAACCAACAAAAAAACTTATTTTGGAAACTACTGTAATAGACTAGGCTGGGGGTAAGTATGGTTTGGACCAGAGTGATCATAGTAGAGACCTATAGAAATTTTGTGATGATAAATTTGTGTTGTTTTAGGTGTCTTAGTAAAAATATGCCTCAGGGAAAAGTATAATTAACGATATGTGAGATAAACTACCTTCTTTTAAGAATTTGAGGAGCAGGCTTCTTAGAAAAAGTTGTATTTGAAGGAGACCTGTAAGGAAATGAATTTGATTTTTTTTTTTTTTTGAAAGTAGGATTTAATTCTGAAGTGAAGCAATCCTTAGGAAAACTTATTTATTTATTTTTTTTTGAATTTGATTTTTAACAAGCGGAGATACGGGAAATTAACAGTAGGCCAGTAGTTCTCAAATTTAGCAGCATGTTGGATTGCCTGGGGCGCTTTACATATACTGATGGCAGAGTTTCTGATTTAATTAGTCTGGGTACTACTTAAGCATTAGTGTTTTTAAAAATCTCCCCAGGTGGGGCAGCTGGGTGGCTCAGTTCGTTTAAGAGTCTGAGTTCGGCTCGGGTCATGATCTCATGGTTTGTGACTTCGAGGCCCGCATTGGGCTCCGTGCTGACAGCTCAAAGCCTGGAACCTGCTTCAGATTCTGTGTCTCCCTCTCTCGACCCCACCCCCCTCCACTCCCCTGCTCATGCTCTGTTTCTATCTCTCAAAAATGAATACACGTTAAAAAAAATTTTTTTTTTAATCTCCCCGGGTATTTACTGTAGACTAAAGATCACCCTCACCCATTTGGATGGGTACCATCCAATCTGTTGAAGAGCATGAATAGAACAAAAAGGTGGAGGAAGGAGAAATTTACTCACTCTCCACTGAGATGTCCATTTTCTCCTGCCCTACGACACCAGTATTCCTGATTCTTGGGTTTTTGGACTCAGATTGTGACTTACGGCATCACCCCACCTCTTGGACCCTCCCCCCCCCCCCCCCCCCCCAGCAATAGTTCTCAGGACTTTGGATTGAGACTGAACTGTACTGCCAGCTTTTCTGGTTCTCCAGCTTTACAGACTGTGGATCATGGGACTTCTCAGCCTCTGTCACCATGCGTGCCAATCCCTATAGTAAATCTCCACTTATATATATCTGGATATATCCTGTTGGCTTTCTCAGGAGAACCCTCACTAATACAGGCACCAACGCTAGATTATAACTGCATGAAACAAGGAAGAATTTTTCTGCTCTTGGCGGCGGGGGGGGGGGGGGGGGGGGGGGTCAGAGCCAGCAGAGAGCTGATGAGTTTGGTGCGTGGGAAAATCTAGAGGGTGCTAAGCCACGTCTCCCTTTCTCACTGCAGAATTCTCCGCTCTATTAGTGTTCTATTGCTTCCACAATACCACACACTTCAGGGTTTTAAACAAAAAAACTTATTATCTCACACTTCCGTAGGCCGGAAGTGCAGGTACAGCCTGGATAAGCTGGTTCCTCTGCTTAGAGGACCCACAGGGCTGAAGTGAAGGAGCCAGAGCCTGCTGTATTCATTTCTGGAGGTTCTACGGGAGAGTGCATTAGGCTCATTCAGGTCGATGGCTCAATTCAATTTCATGCAGCTGGAAGAAGACTGAGGTTCTCATTTCCTTGCTAGCTGTTGGTTGGCAGTCATTCTTCCCTTTTTGAGGCCTTGACATTCTCTAGCTCTTTGTCCCCTTCTGTGCCAGCAATGGTGGATTGAGGCCCTCTCGTGATTAAAATATTTCTGACCCTCTCCTTTGAGGCATATCTTTTCCTGTATCCTGTTTTCTTCATTTGTTTTTAAGGGCCCCTGTGATTCCATTGGGCTCGCCTGGATAATCTAGGCCGGTCTCTCTACTTAAGGTCAATTGAATGGCCACATTAACTTCATCTGTGAGGTCCCTTCATCGTCGTCATTAGAGAAGCGTCCAATTGAATAAGCAGAGGGTAGGAATCTTATAGGAACACCGGAAATCCTGTCAACTCTAACAGCCTAAAACAGAACAGAGCTCAGCAAGGAAAGAGAATCTACATTAAATGAATGGGTATATTTAGATACCGAAAAATGAAAATTTTCATTAATACCTCAGGATAACTGAAGAAACTCCAACATTTGCTAGCTATTTCATCTGGGTGAAAGAAGAAGCAGTCAACAAAGTGAAACAAGGTGGGAATCTTCTAGATTTCTGTCTGGACATTTGATCTCTTTCCATCTTCCTTGGAGAAGTTATCTAATCTCATGGCTTCAACAGTGATTTCTATATGGATCACATCTGAAGTATGCACCATTTTTTGGTGTGGTGAGGTATCCAAGTAGAGGCTATACCTTAAAGTTCAAATACTTGGGTCCTTCTGATTTAGATAGTATCTGGAAGTGTTTTGTTTTTTTTTTTTATAACTTTCTATTTCCTGAAATTTGCCAGTCTATACCAGATTTTATAGGGATGTTTTGTTAAGGTAAAAACAAAAACAAAACGGCACCAGACTTGGGGTGCATATACACTTTGTTATGAATTGCAGTGTGTTTTGGAAAAGTCACTTGAAATCTCTACATAATGACAGTAATAATACTGTATTTGCATACTTTATGGGAATGTATCAAAGTCCAAATAAGATTAATGTGTATGGAAGTACTTTAGAAAATAGCACTTTTCAAATGAAAAGAAAAACAGTGATTTCTTTTTACTTTGACCGACTAAAAATGACGAGTTGAAAAATAATTGTTTTCTTTTATTCAGATAAGTCCAAATAAAGTGACTCATTTTATATGAATAAATATGCATTTTTTTTGGTGGTTGAGAGCTGTTATTATCACAAATGCAAATTATACTGTTAGATTTGTTTTGGGTAATTTTTGTTTTTAAGGACCTGTTTCTAAATAATGCATCTTCTGAATAGCCTATAGACTGAAAATTTGAACAAAAGATCACTTTCATTTAGTCACATGCATTTAAGTCTCCTCCACAACATTTTATAGCTTGATAGCTCATTTCCTTTTAGTGCTGAATAATCCGTTGTCTGATATACTACAGTTTATTTTCCATTTACCTAACGAAGGACGTTTTGGTGGCTTCCAAGTTTTGGCTGTTATGAATAAAGCTACTATAAACAGTCATGTGTGGGTTTTTGTGTAGACCTAAATTTATAGACCATTTGGGTATATTCCAGGGAGTGTGATCGCTGGAACATATGATGAGTATATTTAGTTGTATAAGAAACTACCAAGCTGTCTTCTAAAGTGACTGTACCATTGTGCCTTCCCACCAGCAATGGATGAGAGTTCCCGTTGCTCCACATCCTCGCCAGTATTTGATGTTGTCAGTGTTTTGGGGTTCTGGCCATTTTCATAGTTGTAGAGTTGGAACTCCTTGCTTTGATTTGCAACTCCCTGATAATATATGATGATTTTTTTTTTCTTCTACTTATTTGCCATCTGTGTATCTTCTGTGGTGAGGTGCCTGTTTGGGTCTTTTGTGCTTTTTTTAATCAGGTTTTTTTTTTTTTCTTATTGCTAAATGTTAAGAGTTCTTCGTGTATTTTGGGTTAACAGTCCTTTTTCAGATAATGTTTTTTTGCAAAGAATTTCTGTCGGCCTGTGGCTTGGGATCTTATTCTCTTGACAATGTCGCTCATGGAAGTTTTAAATTTTAATGAAGTCCAGTTGAACAGCTATTCCTTTCATGGATCCTGCCTTTGGTGTTGTACCTAAAAACCCACTGCGGTAGTCAAGATCATCTAGGTTTTCTCTTTATCTTCTAGAAGTTTTATAGTTTTGCATTTTACACTTAGATCTATGATCAACTCTAAGTTAATTTTTGCTAAATGTATGAGGTCTATGACTAGATTCATCTCTTTTCATGTGGGTGTTCACTTATGCCTGCACCATTTATTGAAAAGATTATCATTGTATTGACTTTGCTATTTAGACAAACATGAATTGACCATATGTATGTAGGTGTATTTCTGTATTTCTAGGCTTTCTATTCTGTTCCATTGATCTGTCCATTCCTTCACAAGTACCACATTGTCTTGATTACTGTAGCTTTATAGAAAGTCATGAAGTTTAGTAGTATCATTTCTCAAAGTTTGTTTCCTTTCAATATTGTGTTAGCAATTCTGGGTTTTTTGTTTTGGTTTTTTTTTTTGTTGTTTTTTGTTTTTTTTTTGTTTTTTTTTACTCTTCATATAAACTTTATAATCAATTTGTTGATATCCACAAAAAAACTTGTTTGGATTTTATAGTGCTTTTACTTACAACACTTTTGACACTAAATGTGTGGCATCTTTTCCAACACTACTTCTCTAAGTCTCTGACAACAGCTGAGTGTCCTATAATTCAGTTCAATTTAAATCAATTCAGATACTACCTACCTGGAGTTAGTGTTAGATCCCACAAGTTAAGGGCTTAATTTCATAGACTTACCCCACTTCAGATGCCAGTCCTAGGTTGTCATCAGTACTTCTGACCAATCAGCTATAAGTTCAGCTCTAAACACAAAGACAGTTTTATTTCATCCTTCCTAATCGGTATAAAACTTAATTTTCTATTTCATTAGTTAGAACTTCCAGTACGATGTTGAACATGAGTGGAGAGAAGGGACATTCTTGTTTTTTTGTTTTTTTTTTTTTAAGTTTATTTTTGAGAGAGAACGAGGACGTGTGCACAGGGGAGATGCAAAGTGAGGGAAAGAGAGAGAATCCCAAGTAGGCTACACATTGTGAGTGCAAAGCCCAATGAGGGGCTTGAACTCCTGAACCGTGAGATCATGACAAGAGCTGAAATCAAGAGTCAGATGCTTAACTGACTGAGCCACCCAGGCACCCAGGGACATTCTTGTTTTTGCTCCTGATCTTAGTAGGAAGTGTTACAGTTTCTCACAATTATATATGATGTTAAAGTAGGTTCCTTGGTAGGTTTGTTTTTTTTTTTTTAATCATGTTGAGGAAATTCCCTTCTATTCTTAGTTTGCTTAAAGTTTTTTTTTTTAATGTTTGTTTATTCTTGAGACAGAGACAGCCTGTGAACAGGGGAGGAGCAGAGAGAGATGGAGACATAGAATCCAAAACAGGCTCCAGGCTCTGAGCTGTCAGCACAGAGCCTGATGCGGGGCTCGAGCCCATGAACTGCAAGATCATGACCTGAGCGGAAGTTGGACGCTTAACCGACTGAGCTGCCCAGGCGCCCCGCTTAGAGTTTTTAATCCTAGATGAGTGTTGGATTTTATCAAATGATTTTTCTGTATGTATTGATATGATCATATGAATTTTTTCTTTAGCCTGTTGATAGGATTGATTGCATTAATTGATTTTTAAACATTAAACCAGCCTTGCATACCTGGGATGAATTCACTTAGTTGTGGTGTATAATTCTTTTTCTATATTGTATCCAATTAGATCAAACTTTATTGAATTTTTGCATCTATGTTCATGAGAGTTATTGGTCTGCAGGTTTCTTGTAATGACTTCATCTGGTTTTGGTGTTAGAGTAACACTGGCTTCATAGAATGATTATGACATACCCCTTTGCTTCTATCTTCTGAAAGAGATTGCATAGAATTTGTATAATTTCTCCTTTAAAATGTTTGCTAGAATTCACCAGTGAACCCATCTAGGACTGGTATTTTCTACTTTGGGAAGGTTATTAAATATTCAATGTTTTTAAATACATATAGGCTCATTCAGACGTCTATTTATTTTTGTGTGAGTTTCGGCAGATTATGTATTTCAAGTAATTCGTTTGGCAGATTGTGTCTTTCAAGTAATTGGCCCATTTCATCCAGATTTTCAAATATGTAAGCATAGAGTTAATAATAATCATTATGCATTTAATGTCCATGGGGTGTGTAATGATGTCCTGAATTCATTTCTGAGATATAATTTTCCTTTTCTTGAAGATCTTTTAATATTTCTTGCAAGGCAGGTCTACTGGCAACAAATTCCCTCAATTTTTGTTTGTCTAAAGAAAGTCTGTTTCCTTCACTTTTGAAAGATAATTTCAGACTGTACAGAACTCTAGGTTGATGGATTTTTTTTTCTGTCAACACTTTAAATGTTTCACTCCCCTCCTCTCTTGCATGCATGGTTTTGAGAAGTTAGAAGTTCTTATCTTTGCTCTTCTCTAAGCAAATTATTATTATTATTGTTTTAACCTCTGGCGTCTTTTAAGATTTTTTTCTTTGTCTTTTGTTTTCTGCAGTTTGAATGCGGTATGTCTGGGCTTAGTTACTTTTGGTGTTCTCTGAGCTTTTTGAATCTGTGGTTTGGTGTCTGACATTAATTTGGGAAGTTCCTCATCATTATTGCTAGAAATATTTCTTCTATTTTTTCTCTCTTCTCCTTCTGGTATATGTTACATCTTTTGTTCCTTTGTGATTGTTCCTCAGTTCTGTGGGGTTTTTCTCAGCTTTTTTTTTTTTTTCTGTTTTTGGAAATTTTGATTGACTTTCCTCAAGTTCAGAGATTCTTTTCTTAGCCGTGGCCAGTCTACTAAATGAGTCCATCAAAGGCAGTCTTCATTTCTGTTAGCATTTTTAATCTGTCATTTCTTTTTTCTTTCTTATAACTTCCATTTCTCTGTTTACATTGCTCTTTATCCATGAGAGCCCTTAGCTTGCTAATCATAGTTGTTGTTGTTGTTGTTGTTGTTGTTATTTTTTAATTCCCATTCTGATAATTCCATCATCCTTCACATGTCTGAGTGTGATTCTGGTGCTTGTTCTGTCTCTCCAAACTATTTTTTGCCTTTTGTTATGCCTTATAAATTTTTCATGATAGCCATATATGATGTATTACATAAAAAGGAACTAAAGTAAATAGCCCTTTATGACTGTGATTGTAAGTTCTCTCTCTAGCCAGGCATGTCCCAGATAAAGTCAAATGGTCTAGAAACTTCCATATACATCCAGTCACTAAGGTGCTTTTGTTGATTCTCTTAAGATACTCAAATATTGACTTATTTTTCCACTTTCAATGCACGTTGTGCCATTATGTGAACATATTTTCCTTTCTGAATCTTTTTTTTTTTTTAATTTGCCATGCTACTTTAAATAAGCTTCATCACTTTACATAGTCAAGTTTGCTTTAATTCTATGAAAGAAACCAATACTAGGCTGATAGATAGATAGATAGATAGATAGATTATTCCCTTGGAAGATCTCTTCCTTCTTAGTCATTGATAATAACTAGTGTCATATATGACAACGTGAGGGAAAATATCGTCAAATTAAAGAATATTTCTTTTGTATGTTTTTCTGAACTATAGGATACAATGACACACACAAGTCACAACTGACGAGACATAAGCTGAACATACCTGGGTAACTAGCATACAGGAGAAATAAAATATTCCCAGCACTGCAGAACTCCCTTCCATGACCCTTTCCATTCACTAGCCCTTCCTGAGGCTAACCATCATTTTGACTTTTAACATCATGGATAAATACTGTGCTCTGTTGCACAACTACCTTTTTTTGTTTGTTTAATATAGTATTTGTGAGAATAAGACTGGAGACCTATTTTAGCAAACAGAATCCATGTTCTACGTGAACTCTGCATGCCACGTCCCCCATGTCTTCTCTGAAGCTCTGTAGCTAGGAATTTGAGGCATAAACACAGCCTATTGAAAGCATAAACCCCGGAGTGAGCACATTTTTACATCCTCCATTCCGACTTTTTTTAATTAGAAGGAACTTTCTGCATGAGAAATTCTAATTTTTTTTTCCCACGTTTATTTATTTTTGGGACAGAGAGAGACAGAGCATGAACGGGGGAGGGGCAGAGAGAGAGGGAGACACAGAATCGGAAACAGGCTCCAGGCTCTGAGCCATCAGCCCAGAGCCCGACGCGGGGCTCGAACTCACGGACTGCGAGATCGTGACCTGGCTGAAGTCGACGCTTAACCGACTGCGCCACCCAGGCGCCCCTCTGCATGAGAAATTCTAATTGAAAGGCATTATTGAGGGGCGCCTAGGTGGCTCAGTGGGTTAAGCGGCCGACTTTGGCTCAGGTCATGATCTCGCGGTCCGTGAGTTCGAGCCCCGCGACGGGCTCTGGGCTGATGGCTCAGAGCCTGGAGCCTGTTTCAGATTCTGTGTCTCCCTCTCTCTGACCCTCCCCTGTTCAGGCTTTGTCTCTCTCTGTCTCAAAAATAAATGTTAAAAAAAAAATTTTGAAAGGCATTATCGATCATGAGTGCTGGAGACTCTGATTATCTTTTAATTTTTGGACTACCCCCTAAAAAACCTACTAAGTTCACCAGAAGTATTAGCCTAATATGAAACCACAAAAACCGAAGCCGACAGTCTTAAGTTAAACCTTTTCAAGGGTCTATAGCTGCAGGGAAGGATAGGTATAGAAAACCCCATTTTCTATACTTGGTTTTCAATTACTCAGAAACCTTCATATGAATTACAGGATTTAATAGATCAGAAATTCAAGATGGGAATTTTCTTTTTCAGTAGCCTCCACACTCCATGTGGGGCTTGAACTCATGACTCTGAGACCAAGAGTCCCATGCTCTACTGATTGAGTCAGCCAGGAACCTCTAAGATGGGAATTTTTGTTAGCACTAAGTTTGGTTAAAATACAATTGTGAGAAATCAGAATATTTACAGCAAAGCAATTTTAGAAAACAATTTGATTCAGCACAGCACTAGCGTTGTGACACATTATCAGATAGTTCTCAATTTTTGTCTGTAATGGACAATTGAAATCAGTGTTTTGATTTCAGAAAAAACCAATCTCTTTGGATTTCTGCACGTTAATTCAGTGCAAAAAAAAAAAAAACGCATTAAGAAATGGTTAATATAGGGGTGCCTGGGTGGCTCAGTCTGTTGAGCGTCTGGCTGTTGATTTCGGCTCAGGTCATGATCTCACGGTCATGGGATTGAGCCCCACATCAGACACTGCACTGAGCATGGAGCCTGCTTGGGATTCTCTCTCTCCCTCTCTTTCCCCTCCTCCCTAACTCATTCTCTCTCTCTCTCGTTCTCCCAAAATAAATAAACTTTAAAAAATGGTTAATATAACAAACTGTATAAGCATCTAGCTTCTCTAAAAGATTTAAAATTAGGGGCGCCTGGGTGGCGCAGTCGGTTAAGCGTCCGACTTCAGCCAGGTCACGATCTCACGGTCCGTGAGTTCGAGCCCCGCGTCGGGCTCTGGGCTGATAGCTCAGAGCCTGGAGCCTGTTTCCGATTCTGTGTCTCCCTCTCTCTCTGCCCCTCCCCCGTTCATGCTCTGTCTCTCTCTGTCCCAAAAAAAAAAAATAAATAAATAAAAGATTTAAAATTAAATAAATAATTAAAGCAATGTGTTATTGGGTTTGTAATAAACAGATTTTCATATATATAAAATAATATAAAGGGAAGAAAGGAATGGAGTCATATAGGAGCTACATTTCTATATCACTGGAATTTAGTATGAATCTGAAGTAGATTTTATAACAATGCCTATTTTAAGCCCTAGAACAACCACTAAGAAAATAAAAATAAAATATCATTAATGGATTTACAGTGTCACCCTGGATCATATTCACTTAACACAATCTCTAGTAAATCACCTGTTAAGTCCGTGGGTACCCTTACCCTTTAAAATATTGGTGCAATTGTTGATTTCTGCCATTATGTTCCCCCCTGCCCTCTAGTATTTCCTGGTATTATAACCGCTTGCTCCAAAAGGCTTTCTAGCACCAGTCCGTTCCTTCATTTATTAGATGAGTTGGGGGAAGGCAGTATATACTAGATTCTATGTCTATAACCTAACTACTGACCGAAATATTATAAACAGCTTGATGTAATTCCTAGTGAAATCATGACTGTGAACTTCTGGTAATGTTCAGGAGTTGCAGATCACTTCAGGTAAGGGACCAGAGATATAATCTACCTACTTTATACTGTTGACAGATGGCAGCTCAGATTCTCTTGAGATCAGAAGTGATGAGGTAGAACTCCATTTCCCAGAGGAGAATTAGTCCCTTTTGACAGAAGGCCCAGAGATCTATTTTCCTCATTCCTATTCTACTAATTTAAGGAGATCCTCTCTTTAAGTGTCTACCCTTTTATGTGTTGGCAATTTCGTGTACTACATCAATGTTGAGAACAGAAATGACACATGAAAATATACATATTTCCTGTATAATTACATATACATATACATATATTTACTTATGAGATCCTGATTGTCATGGGTAACTTTTGGCTCCCCCGCACCTGAATATTCTTTCTATGTTGGAGGAATTTCGCCTCTTAATGGGAGACCAGCTCTGCCAACTAGATGCATCTCCCTTGAATTTAGAATCTGGAACTAGGGACATAAATACAACAAAGAATGGAAAATAGATTTTGATGGGAACAATAGCAACAACCTGTTTCCAAGGGCGTTAGCAAGAGTGATGCTAAGCCTGTTACTTCATCTTTTGTTTTGTGAGTCTGTCAACTATTCATTAGTTTCTCAAACTTATTTGACTTGAATCATTCATTTGGTTTCTGTTGCTTTCAACTCAACTGATTTATACAGTGGTCATAACATGACAATCTAGATGGGGAAAATTGAGCATTGATATCCTACTTCATGTTATACAGGCATTGTTGGGGCTTCACCTTAGAATGTGAACAAGAAAGTCCATAGGGAAGGATAATGATTCCACCTTAAGAGTTTTAAATGTAATAGTGCGAAAGACTCACTGTAGTTAATAACTCCGTATTGTTGAGAAGGCATCAGGGATAGTAACTTTTTATTGTTAAACTTCACAGACAAGGTGGAAATTTAAGGTACCGTTTAAAGGAAGAAAGATAATTTTTTTTTCTAGTTTTATACTTTACTCCCAATATCTTGGGTAGGCATCTAGGTAAGCTATAGTCAGTGGGAATAGCATGACGTCAGCGAGCAAGAGGGGAAATGCAGCATTGAAGATACACACGGAAGAAATAATAGCACACTAGTAAAATTTGAAAACTTTGGGTCTGACCAAAGAAAAATCTCAAAGTAACAAAAGAATATATTTTGTAAGGGAAAAATGGGAAGTTTGAGAAATACATAAAACCTTAGCTCTCAGAATTATTTTAAAATAAGTTCCAAACATATTGAAAATATTGTCTCCTCTTTAATGTCTCATTAAGCATAAACCTATCAGAAAAGCACATATGGTTTAGCTTCTCTCCTTCTGTACCATTTGAGTCATTTAAATATTTGAAATATAATGTGATTTTTGTACTGATAACATCTATTAGATTGAGAGATGTTATAAGAGGTGGGTTTTTTTTTTTTTTAATGGAGTCTGGATTTAGGGTCCAGAGTTGAATTTGCAGTGTTTTCTAATCCTAATCCCTTCTTTTGGGTTTTTTTTTTTTTCCTTGTAGAAACATTTCACATATTGTGTATCTCAAGGATAATTGGTGAAAAGATTATATTTAGAATTTGTCATTGTGAGAACATTTGGTGTTTTGTTAAACTGAATACTAGATATCCCTACTACACATTGCAGTCAAACTCTTAGGGCTTTCTGGACCTTTATTTAAGGATACTTATTTAAGAGAATTTTTGTGGTTTTTAAAATCCAAAGCAGAATATTTATATACACCCAAATAATAACCTTAGATGTTAACATTTATTATATTCTCTTGATCTACGAGGCCCTGCACTAAAGACTTTAGATGCAAGTGCTGTTGTTATTTCCTCTTTACAGGTAAGGTATCCTGGACTCAAAGTTTAAGAGACTTGTTTAAGACCACAGAGCTAGTAAGAAGCCGAGCTGATATGGAGACCCAGGTGAGTGAAACCTCAAAGCTTGTGCTTTCAGTCCATTTGCTCCATTGACAATGATGGGGTTTTGGAGTGGCAGGGGGTCCAGGGCTGAGAGCCAAGAGAGAATTCTTGAGACCTCTTTGGTGCAAAAAGGTGATTTTACGAAAGCCAGGGGACAGGACCCCTGGGCGGATATTGGTTGTGAAGGGTGACGGGTTATCTACTACGGAGTTGGGGGAGGGAAAGGCAAATGGGAGGCCTCAGGAAGGACTCTCATATGCTAAAGAGGGCTCCTAAGACCCGGGAGGCCTTGCTATTGTCAAGCTAAGGTTGTTTTTCCCCCCCTCTGGTAAGGCATTAACATTAGGGCGGTAGGGGGGTTCCTGGAGAAATGTTATTCTCTGTATCTGCCTCAAGAATTTGTCAGTGGGCTGCAGGTTATACAGAAATGTAACTTCACCCGCCACTTCCTTCTCGCCTTTGTTCCCCACCTCACTCTGGAGGGAAGGGTAATGTTGGGGCTCCAGGAGGCTGAGTCTATAAGTTTCTGGAGGTTAGGCTGTTGATAAGATTGCCTTTTTCTTGTAATTTACCAAGACCTTTGTAAACCGATGGAGACTCCGGTCCTGCCTGACTGTGATCTCTATCAGTTAACTATTTGTTTGCCCCTTTCCAGGAGCGCGTGAGGAATATCACACCTATCCCACTTGGGGGTCGGGGGTGGTTTGCTAGCTTGTATTTGGATCTCAGCTTGCCTTAGACAGAGAGCAAGAGAACAGGCCTAGGGCTCTGACTTCATTAGAGTTCAAGGGTAAGAGCTCCAGGGTTTGGGAGGGTCATGCTTTATTGGCTAATTTGAGGTATAACAGTGGGAATTAGGATGGGGGAAGGGAGAAGCAAGATCAGTCCAGTAATCAATTATCTAAATTACTGGGGGTGTTCTGAAAGGGGGAACTTCGTGGGTGGGAGTGGCCCAATTCCCTATCTGGTTGTTTTTCTAGTAGCTGTTTTGTGCAGCTGGCAACAGGTTTATTCGAGACGGGTGTCTTTTCAATGGATGCCTAGGCAGTCGAAACCTTCGTGTCAGACACTTCGCCTATATTTGTTAACCCTAGGAGCTAGTATTATCCCTAATTTGCAGATGAGGAAACTGGGGTCCAAGGAAGTAAAGGATTAGAGAACTAGTAAGGGGTAGAAGCCAGATTTGTTTTCAGTTACAGGGCTCTAGGACAGGCTCTTAACCCTTAGGCTGTGCTGACTTTCAAAGATGCTGCGACCCAGCACTACACTCCAGGGTCTATTTGCAGACTCCAGGGTGTTGAGATGGAGGTGTGGCAGGATTGTCGATGGCTTCCTATTTCCTGCTTCAGAGTTGTAATAGTGTATCCTTGAATTCAATAATCCCAGAGGCTCCTTTCTGATTTTAGCAAAGGGAGAAACATCCTTGTGTCATCAGTTTTAAGATATTCTGGAACTTCTTTCTGTGGATGCAGCCAGAGCTTGTCTTTCCACGTTTTCCAACACTTTTGTAAGCAAATGCCCACGACGGGTTATGTAAACATTGTGTACTGTGGTTGATCTTGCCTGGGGGTGGGGGTGGGGGACCGTTTTTAATAGAGGTCTTTAAAATGTTTACATAGGTTTCTAAACCACTGAAATGCAAATCGAAGTAAGTATTGATTCCATAAAGACTTCGCAAAAATATAATTCTCAGGTTTGGCAAGACTCATTGCAATGGAATTATTAAAGTCTTAAAAGGGGCGCCTGGGTGGCTCAGTCGGTTAAGCGGCCGACTTCGGCTGGGGTCATGATCTAGCGGTCCGTGAGTTCGAGCCCCGCGTCGGGCTCTGGGCTGACAGCTCAGAGCCTGGAGCCTGTTTCCGATTCTGTGTCTCCCTCTCTCTGACCCTCCCCCGTTCATGCTCTGTCTCTCTCTGTCTCAAAAATAAATAAACGTTAAAAAAAAAAAAAAAACTTAAAGTCTTAGACATGAGAAGGCATTATATTGTCTCACAGACTTTCTCTCAAGGGCCAATGCCCTTTCAGAACATAGGGATTTGTTTGTTAGTATGACTTAGAGAAAGATTATATGGACTTTGAAATCTGATAGCTCTCGATTCTAAACTTGGCTTCTAAATTTACGAGGTAGTGGTGTTGAAAATTTGGGGGTTTGGAGCCGACAGCCAAGAAAGAATTCTGGAGACCTCTTTGGTGCAAAAAGGTGGGTTTATTAAAGCATGGAGACAGGACCTCTGGTCTGGAAGGGCTGCATTATAAGCATGAGGGGTTACTGGTTACATAGCTGGGATTTGGGGGAGGTCAAGGCGAGGGGAAGTTTCCAAAAGGACTTTCATATGCTAGAGAGACACAGAGGATCCTGGACGCCTAGCTATTGTCAAGCTAAGGTGGTTTTTCCCTCTAGCAAAGCATTAGCATTAAGACAGTTGGGAGTTCCTTTCCTGGAATCCTGTCATTCTCTGCCTATCTCAAGTATCTGTCAATGGGCCGCCAGTTATAAGGAAATTTAATTTTATCTGCATTTCTTTCTGCCTTTGTTTCCCACATCAGGTAATAGTACTTAACTTCCCAAACCATAATTCCCTCAATTTATGAGATAGGGAGTATAATTTTTTCACATCTCCTAAGATTGTCACTGATATGCCCCGATTCGAGAGACCCTCCCGAAAACAAACCACCAGAGTCCAGAGTCAAAGCCAAGCGGCAAGGGTCGTTTATTGCAGGTTCGAACCCGGTCCTCCGCGCACTTGTTGCCGGTGATGCTAAGAGGCCCCGAGTAAGGATCTTACAGCTTCTTTTATAGCCCCGCACAAACAAGTTAGGGACCTTTTTTAGAGGTTACAGAGCTGTGGTTGGTTAACATTTAAATTTGAACGCTCAGCAGAACTTGATTGGTTTCCGCCTTTATGTCAGACTACAACCGGGCACGCCCTGGCTGGTTTCGGAAACGGCAGTGGGGGGAGGGGGGGCGGGGGGGGATCTTTTCTTTGCAGTTGTGAGTACACCTGGTAATTTTTCTCTTAGCCTCTCAGTCACGAGAAGTCAATGATAGAATGCGTGTGATACGTGTGACACGATATCTGGCGTGGGCTAAATATATAACGTTGCTTACATTCATTTTCTCCTGCCCCATTTTCCAAATGCCGGTTTTGCCTTATGAGACGTTTTCACAAGCGATTAAGTTTTTCCATTTGATTTGATGCCCTTCTGTATATAATGTAATACTAATTTGGCCAAGTAGCACTTCCAATCTAGATACCAATAGCTGGAAGAGGTTAGGTCACTTTGTGTGAGAGTTGGAGACCAGTTGGAGTGAGGAAAAGAAAATACATGTGGGGCGTTAGAAAAACTGAGAATATAACTCCAGGAATCTCGACTAGACTAACTATAAAGAAAACCACACCAAGGTCAAACGCATATTACTAAATGAAAGAAGTCTTGCTCCCGCACCAACCCCTGGCAAGGATGAATGGGAAGAATGCAGAGGATTTTTAGGGCGGTTAAAATGCTGTGTATTGTACTATTATGATAGAAAAAAAAAATAGGCTAAAATAGGCAGAGAGCGAAAGGTTAAGACCTGAGGTCCCTGGGTGAGGAAAAACACATATTTCGGAACAGTGCTTGGAGGTCTCACCACCGCAAACCCCCTCAGGCATAAGGTTCCTCGTAAGAATGTAACAGATGCCGCCTACTCCCCCCTCAGGTTCCCTTCAGGAATTTGGCCATCAAAATACCTAATTAAAATAAGCAAACCATAAAACTCGTGTTATAGGAGGGACGGTGGGACCATAGTCTGACTCCTGACACAATGGAGTTAAGCCAATCAGGAATGGACAACTCAGCACCTAGAGTTATCCAGCCAGTAAGGGTAGAACCTGAGAAGGAACAAGGGGGAAGGGAAGGGAGGGTTGATCAGAACCTTATAAAACAAGGACCCTTGTCTATAATCGCAGGCATTCACTTTCTAGTGTCCCCTCTCTATAAAGAGAGCTTGCATACTATTCTTCCTTTCTGATCTTCTACTCTAATAAACTTTTGCCTGCTACTGATTTTATTTTGTGTTCACCTCTTCATTCTCCGAAGCAGCAAGACGATGAACCCTGGGTATGGAGGTAAAAAAAATCCTGCAACACTATAATGAATACATATCATTTTGTCCAAACTCGGAATACACAACACCAAGAGTGAACCATAATGTAAACTATGGACTTTGGGTGATTGTAATGTGTCAGTGTAGGTTCATCAATGATAACAAATGTAGCACTCTGGTGGGAGAAGGTCGTAATGGCTGAGCATATGCATTGTAGGGGCTATGAACCTAAAATCCCTCCAAAAATGGTCTTTTAAAACACGTGCAGCGCATACACAAGCATACCGTAATCAAATGGTTAAAAAGTAAGGAATAAAAAGAAAAAAATCTGAAAAGCAGCCAATGGGGGAAAGAAGGCATTATCTATAAAGAACTGATAAGAATGCCAGCTCAACTCTTATCAAAACTATGCAAACCAGAGAAGCATTATTCCGAAGGGGAAAAAATTATCAATTTTATCAGTAGAAATCTATACCCGTGGGAAATATTTTAAACTGTCTTGCAAAACTGAATGCGAATACTTCTGCTTCCAGACAAGATGGAGTAAGAGGGATCATATTAACCCATCTGACTCAAATAACCAAAACAGACATAAAATATAGGAAACAATGTTTTTTGAGACTTGTTGTCCATCAATAGAGGACAGTGATCTGTGAGAGAAAGAACCAAAGAGAACCAGAAGGTTGCCTTTCCTTACTGACTTGAGAAATATTTCGGACTGTAGCATGAGGAGGGAGACCCAAGGAAAGCCCAGCAGACTACCTGAGTTGATGACACAAGGTTGAGGATATTAGGAGACTGAAAAGCTCAGTTTCTGGGACTGAGGGTCCCCCTGGAGTATTCAGCAAAGCATTAATCAGTACACATTTAAGAGGAAACTCCATGAGGCAGAGGAAACTACATGAGGCCGAGGAAAGAATCATCTGGTGAAATGACAAGCGATAGTACCCAGCTCTCACACAGAGGTGGGAATAGCGCCTGTTTCAATCAGCCAGACTGGAAAACTGCCTCATTCATGGGTTATTGGTTCAAGTACACAGAAGGATCTTGTCTCAGCAGTGGAAGATTATCCTTCCACCAGGCTTCTAGTCCCACCTAACAAATCTTAAAACAAGACTGAAAAAGCTCAATCTCTTTTCAAATGGTTTATCTGTATCCCCAACAGAGGTCAAGGATGTTTTGGATACAAAAATCTACGGTACTCGACAACATAATCAACAGTGGCTGGCCTCCAATCTAAGATTACCAAGCATGCAAAGAAGAGCGGGATAGGACAACCCATAATGAGGGGGAAAAAAATCAACCAACTGAAACTGAGCAAAACTGACAAGATGATAGAATTAGGAAACAAGGACATTAAAACAGTTATTATAAGTATATTCCACATGTTTTAAAAGGTAACTAGACTTCCGGTTCGGACCAGATGGCATAAATTCATTTCTCCCTGCTCTTCCTGGCGTAATCCAACCCTGGAAATAATGCAGAATAACAAAAGGAGAACGGTGGCAGGTGCAAAGAGGAACGTGAGCTGGTTAGGAACCTCAGAACTGAAGGAATAATTAATTACCACCACGGTGCCACACTGCACCCCACCCAGCAGGAGACAACCCAGGACCAACATTTTCTAAACTCCAATCTGGCAATAAAAGGCATACAAGGAGGCTCAATCCTCCCCCCTGGATTAAATGGGAATCCTGCCAGATGACGAGACACAACATACCCAGGTGTGCAAGCAAAGGGAATCCCACAGGAAGAGGTCTGGCCTAGGTACCCTTCCCTACCAAGAGGCATCAGGGGCTGGATGGCACCAGCAAGAGGGATCCTGCCACAAGGACCCAGGTAGGGAAACACTCTTGTTCTGCTTACACTGGAGACTCCTCCCCTGCTGAGAGGCAGGAGGCATCTGGAGACCTGGACCAAAGGGATTCCAGCACGGCTAGTGGCTGGCTCCAGAAGCCTCTCCATCTCTGTGGGACTGAGATTCTTCTCCCTTACGAAGAGCCACTGAGTGAACCCACCAGTAAGGGGGACTCTCATCCAATCAGGAGTGTGGCACAGGAAGCCAATATGTTCTTTTGGGGGTGGAGATGTTCTTCTCTGACCTACCAGCACTAGGCAGCCCAGCCTAGATAACACCCTTCAAGCAATAACAACCCCAAGGAGCCCCGCTCCGGGCTCAATCCCCGGACCTGAGCCGAAATCAAGAGTCTGATGCTCAACTGACTGAGCTACCCAGGCACCCCGATCAGATTTACATTTTAAAAAGATTGCTCTAGCTGGTGGATACAGGTTGATGCAGTGGGATACAGAGAAAGGATACATGAAACTATTTAGGGGGCTACTGCTGTAACCCGACAGGAGGTGATGGTATGCTAGATACCCTAAGCTGTGGCAGTGGACGTGGGGATGGAAAAAGGTGGACAGATACGAAAGATATTTAGAAGGTGAAATCAAAGGGATCTGCTCGTATATTAGATATGGGCGAAGAGGGAGAATAGGGTATCAGGGTTGCTCCCTACATCTCCCTCTCGTAGAATTGGACACATGAGGCTGCCATTCACTGAGATGACACGTTGGGAAAGGATACAGTTCGGCGGGGGAAAAGTTCACGAGTTCAGTTTTTGATATCTTGCTTAAGGTACCTTTGTTTGGACAGCTAAATGGGGTGGGTGGAGTACAGATATCAGCTTGAAATTTGAACCAATTGCATCTCCCAAACTTCCCCTTTGTTTCTTATTCCTTTGCCATCTCTGGAAGATTGTTCTCCTTGCTTGAAAATCCAAGACATAAACGTTGTTCACCTGTAGTCGTGTGAGCATTCTGATGGTGCATTTTCGTTAAAGGACTGAACCCCAGTTCTGTCATATTGTCAGAAACACATGATGTTATTTTCCTAAGAGAGAGAAAAGAAGTTCCTGAAAAAGGCAGGTGAGGAATGCGATTGTTTCTCTCTTATGTGCTCAACATGAGTATGGCCTGGCAGGTTTCATTCCGTTGCACGGAGAGTTGGCAATGGAATTCTTTAAAATCGTTGTTGCTTGTACAATAAATTGGAATAAAGAGGGTTCTGTACCTCTGATCAATAATGTAATAGACATTGGAAAACTTAGAATGCAGAACAAATCACAGAAAAAAAGGACTAAGCTAGACTAGATTTAAAAGCTCTTTTCAGCTTTCTGGGAACATCTGGTCTTTTCCTTTGATGATAAACGCAGAACATTATGTAAATTGTTGTGGAGCATTTTGCAGAGTCAACGCAGTGCTGTGGGAATGATATTGATATGAAGGACACTGAGGTCAGAAATTAGCCTGTGCCAGATAGATGTGCCCACAAACAAGATTTTTATTTGTGTAAAGCTGAGCTCAGGGTTATTAGTAAACCTAATAACTTAGAGTCAACAAATATTTGTCTAGTATATACCAAGTGCAAAGATGATACTACGGGTCATGTGGAAATAAAGAGTATATTATCTAACAATGGATTTAATAGTGTAAAATAAAAATGAACTAAAGACAACATGTCCCGTTGGAAATTAACCTAGTATGATGTTAACGTGCCATCTAATTGCACCCAGTACTGCTACTCTATACACTGAACCCCTCCCTCCCTGCCCCTTTCAGGACTGTGATCCCGAGATACACCCAGGGTACCTCTGAAAGCACAATGGTTTATCTTGAAAAATGTGGCACGATTTGCATTCTATTCCTCAATATACTTATGCTTGTTTATATAGGAAATGCTTCCAGTTAATTAAAATACATAGAAGGATTCTTCAGAAAAATGCTGTTAAGTTTGTCCTGTGGCATCATATATCCCCTAGCACAATTCAGGAACCCTTAAGACTATGGATAATCTACTGTGAAACACATGATTCTGCAGGTAAACTTCAGTTTGTAGAATAGACATGCATACGAAAAGAATCAGCTATAATTTGTTTTTAAAGCATGCTATTTCCCTTTTGTTTCTCATTATATATAGACCTGGAGATCTATTCTTTTCAAATAATTGTACGTGTGATCATGACATATATCACTAGTAGCCTAATAACTAGGACAGAGAAGAACGGAGAGCATATTCATTAGATAGAGCTCAATTTACAGTTATGTTGTCAGTGGTTGCTACTTAAGGAAGATCTGTTGCTTCGACTAGAGCCATGAACACATGAAAATATTTGCTTAATCTGGCTCCTGGGTAGAAAATTTAAAACAGCTTGTAAAAAGTAAGATGTATTTATGAAAAGCAAACACTTCTATTATTGTACAGACTGGCAATAACGAGCTACTATGTACTTGCCAATAACTTGGAAATAATGATGACCTTTGACAGCTTAACCCAGTAGAACGCGTACGTGATTAACATGAATACCTATCTGGTAGATGGGAAATCAGGATACTATACATGTATGGTCAAACCCCCCAAACTCCTATCAAGATAACCTGGGAACAATCCCAAGAATCTGGAACTCTAGTGTGGCTATGATTTAGGCAACAGAAAACTAATAAATTATTATATACCGTTTGGAAAAAGACTGTGTATACAAAAGGGTAAGAATTATCCTAGAAAAGTCATTCTAAAAAGTAGTTGACAGCCTCCTGTTTAGCTTGTAGGGGTTCCTGATGGGCCAAGAGCTGATACATGACGAAAGGTTTGTTTTCAGTTCTTATAGATGAGTATTACACAATTTTGTATGCTTTATTTTTATGTGTATCTAAAGTACATTTTTGTCATTTTTAATGTTTATTTATTTATTTTGAGAGAGAGAGAGAGAGAGAGAGACAGAGGATCCAAAGCAGGCTCCATGCTGTCGGCACAGAGCCCGACGTAGGGCTCTATCTCACAAACCGTGAGATCATGACCTGAACTGAAATTAAGTGTTGGATGCTCAACCGACTGAGCTACCCAAGCACCCCGAAAGTACACTTTTAAAAGAAATCGACAGTAAGAGTTACCTTTAGAATTTTGAGACAAATTAACATGGTACTAGAGTTATTAAATATTTTAATTCAGTATTGTACAGAGAAGTACCTCTTAGAGGTACATAAAAATAAGACCATTACATGGCTGTCATGGAATGCCTAGCAATTGTGCAAAACCTTCAGTGAAATCCTTCAAATTTTTAGGAAGAATGCTTTGTTTCTCTGTATCATCCGTTCTTCCTCATTTTGGTAATGGGGTTCAATTGCTATTATTTAAAAAGATTGTAGTATTACCATTTATTTCACGTTTGTTTACAATTTTATTCTTTGGTCATGGTTTTTAAAAAAAATTTTTTTTTTTTTTACATTTTATTTATTTTTGATAGAGAGACAGAGCGCAAGTGGGGGAGGGGCAGAGAGAGACGAAGACACAGAATCCGGAAGCAGGCTGTAGGCTCGGAGCTGTCAGCACAGAGCCCGACCTGGGGCTCGAACTCACAAACCGCGAGATCATGACCTGAGCCGAAGTCAGACGCTTAACCGACTGAGCCACTCAGGCGCCCCTTTGGTCATGGTTTTAATGTTATTTTATTTCCTTCTAATTCCTTGTTATCACCGTTTTTTCCCACAAGAAGTGAGAACGCATGCACCTATGGTAATGTTGGCCTGCCTAAGAGCATTGGTCAAAAGTCAGAGTAACGCTGGTCTAGAACACAGACAGGGAAGCCCAAAGAGCTCTTAAGTTACTATTGTCCAGGGACTGAACTTGCAGAACATAAAGTTTCTAGTCACTAGGGAAATGTATTCTGTCTTTTGGAGCAGGGATGATATACTAGGCCTCGTTGTGACTTGCATAAAATTGTCCTCAATCATATGTCCTTTCATTGGTTATGACTGCACGTTCAACGAGCGAGCCTGTAATCACTTGTTTAATTTCCTGGGATTTCCGAAATGCCGGGAAAGGGTGCCCCTTAAAGACACAAATATTACAGCAATTAAAAAGGAATGCTTACTGTTGTAAACTTACTGACAGGCTGCTCCAGAAGTATAATTTTTATGTGACTTTGACTCTCCCAGTTTGACATGGGTCAGATCCTCACCAGTAGTAAGTCACCACGCTAATGGCGCCCTTTGCCAAATAGTCCTCTCTTTCTGTTCATACCTAGACTTACTGTTATCTACTATCAACCTGTATGAATTGTCACATACAAAGAACTATGATGAAAGTATGAACGCTGATATAGTTTTTAAAAAGTCGTATGAAAAAATCCCCCAATGCAGTAATCTGTTAGAACTATTTCTTTCCTTAGGCGTTCCGATGGATTCCGTTATCACGTAGCTTGCAAATTGTTCCCTAAACCTACTCCAACCATTTATCTAGCTCTACTCTAGGCATGTTAAACCCTACCTTAAACTCTAAACTGCCTGGAGTTTGTTCTGATTGGCCAACACACTAGAGGTATCTGATCAGGATTTGTTTTATTTATTCATTTTTTTCTTCACCAAGAGTTAGTTGAAAAAGTCCATGGTTTTACTTTCGGGCAGCACTCACCAAAATGCAGTTCTACATTACGAATCTGAAAGTATTCTGATATTTTTTTATATGACTTTGCCGCAATAATATTTCATACTGAATCAATGTCCTGTCGTTATGAGAATTGACCACTCAGCACGTGGTGACTTCCAGTTTTAACTTTCTTTGATGATGGAGGCAGTTTCAGAATTTGAAAGTTGCTCATACTCCATTTAACGTTACAGCTAAATAGAATTACAATCATCTTGAAATAAAGCCCTATCAGAAATGAGTTTTTAAATGAAGCCGTTATCTTTTAGAGCTATTGACTGCATTTTCCTTGGGGATTGGTTCCAACTCCCATTTGTGGTCCTTCTGTTACCCCTTTGGATAGGATTTTGGAAGATGAAGTACACAAATAATAGAAGGGTTTCTTTCTGGAATGTAGTGGCATTTGTCATGTTTTAGATTTATCAGTCGCCACACCATTCATTTTTCATATTACCCTTTTTAAATATGGGCTCATTTTTTACAGCTTTAAGCCAAAGTTAAAATGTCAGCTACATATCACTATCCAAAAGTTCAGAATGGAATTTGGCGGTGGTGACAGGAACTATAAAGATATTGGTTCTGTTCAGGTCATTCTTCAAATATGTATTCTTTCAATGTTTATTTATTTTTGGGACAGAGAGAGACAGAGCATGAACGGGGAAGGGGCAGAGAGAGAGGGAGACACAGAATCGGAAACAGGCTCCAGGCTCCGAGCCATCAGCCCAGAGCCCGACGCGGGGCTCGAACTCACGGAGTGCAAGATTGTGACCTGGCTGAAGTCGGACGCTTAACCGACTGCGCCACCCAGGCGCCCCTGTATTCTTTCTTTAGCTTAGTTGAAAAAGCATTCTCCAAAAGGATGGAGATTTAGTAATTTTAGTCTCCCTGAAATTATTATCATTCATTATTTAACTCTCATGATTTACAGTCTCCAATCCTTGATGTCTACTCTTCCTTTGCCTTTTGTTCACAGTGTAAGTCAATGTGGTCCCTTTCTAGGGCATATTTTCTAGCAAAATATTATGCTTTCATTCATCCCATAGCCATGTTCTCCCTTCTACTAGTCTCCTGAGTGATTCACCTGAGGGCCTTCCAAGTTGACAAAATAAGCTTTGAGAAATTGGAAAAAAAGAAAAAGGGTGCACAAGATTTTCCACAATACTTACACGTATCATTTTTTTTTCTTATCTGCTAGCTCTTCTAAGTGTGTATGCAAATATTTTGCATCAATTCATCCAACACTGAGTGTCTATTCACAGCACAAAGTTAGGTGCTAAGAAGCAAAGATGAATAAGATAGAAATAACAACTTTGAGGTGAATCCTCTTTTTAATATCCATTTGGTGCAGGCAGTGAATACGATAAGAGCGTAGATATACGGCAACATCTCAGATGGTGAGGAATAAAGGAAGCGACGGCATTGCATTGGGGCTTGAACTGGAATTGAATTGCATGGGTCCACTTTCACACAGATATTTTTTTTTTTATAAATGAATATAGTACTATAAAGGTATTTTCTCTTATGATTTTCTTAACATTTTCTTTTCTCTAGCTTATTTTGTTGTAGGACTGCAGTCTATAATACCTATATAAAATGTGTGTTAATTGACTATTTAGGTTATCAGTAAGGCCTCCAGTTGACAGTAGTCTATTAGTAGTTAAGTCTTGGGGAGATGGTCAAGAGTTATATGTGGATTTTTGACTGCACAAGGCTTGGTGCCCCTCACCCCCACATTGTTCCAGGGTCAACTCTACAAAGATGAGCCAAACCTCACTATGCCTGGTTGTACCTCTGAAGTGCCATCTCCTGTACAAGTGGAGAATGTAATTAGTCTTGCAGCTTGAAACATGGTGTACCTTGTCTAAGAAACCCTGAGCCCCAACCTGCCCACTGAGCAAGTTTGTGAAATCTCTATGTCTTGCATACTGCATTGCTTTTCTGGTATGATCTATAATTTCTCTTGTCGGAATTCAAGTCCTAATGTAAACTACTGCCTACTTGGCTGGACCCTTCCTTTTAGGTACCACATCTAGAATTCTCTGTTCCCAGTTGAAGGCTAGTGCCATCTGAACCTCACAACCAGGGTGTGGCAATCCATCTGATTCCAAACATCACCACTGTGTTGAAATCACTGGTGCCATGCCATAACCACTATATCAAATCATCCCTAAGCATCACTAATACAGGCTAAACCCAATATTCCTTTGTCACTTTGTGTGATACCATTCACATACATCTTACCCCAACCTCTATTTTTCTTTTCACAAACATCAGTCTATATTGTTCTCTGCTTCTTCCTCTCTACTGTTGACTTGCTGCTATGGTCCCAGTATGTCTCACAATTGAAGCAAAATAAGATCACCTGTCTTATAATGGCCTCTGGCCGAGAGACAACAGAACCAAAGTCCTATAATGCCAGAACTAGAAAGAACCTTACAGTTAGGTCAGCCAGTCTAAATCCTTCATTTTACGGAGGAGAGAATCTAAGACTCAGAACACTTTAACCGACAGGCCTAAGACCCAGAAAACTTCGTCAAAGGTCTGTAATCAGTAGAAAAGCCAGTGCCTGTTTCTTTTTATCTCTCCAGATTTTTTAAAGGGCAAACAGGCCAAGAGATTAACAAAATCTCCTTCTGTCTCTGAAACAGAGGAGACATTTGTTCCTATTTCCCACCAAAGCTGTTTCACATCTTCACCATTGTCCTCCAACCCTTTCTCTACCATTTCCCTTTCTCCCCAGCTGGTGACTACTTCACAGAGAAAGTGTGTGACACAGTGAATGTAAGAGATCAATAAATGCCGACTATAATTACTACTTCTCTTATTTCTTTTAATCATCCTAGTTGGGGCTTGGGAACTCTCCCAACTTTCTACCCTTTCACCGCTGATCTACACAATCCATGCCCATGTCCGTCCTTAAAACTTTACATTTTCCCCTAAATAGATCATTTTCTCATAGCTAATCCATCAACCTCTGTTCTGGATTCCAGTCCCTTCTACCCTTTCAGGGACCTCCCCTCTTTTGATATAAATTTTGATATTCAGCGAATGCAACCTCTCCCTCTCCATTCTGTTCCATTCCATCCCTTCAGCAAGTACACATGTTCAAGCTGCTCTCATTAAAACCAAACAAGCCGTCTAAATCCTATTACTCTATCCTTCCTTCCCTGGGAATGCAAAATTCTAAGACGTGTAGTCGACACTTAACATATGCATTTTTAAATTCTTCATTGTTTTTTTTTTTTTCCTATTACTTTAGTTTGGATTATATCTCCCAAACCCCACCGATACTGCTTTTGTCAAGATTTCTGGTGGCTTCTTCATTGCCGTATCCAATGGACATCTTCTCGATAAACTTTGACATTGCTACCTCCATTGAAAACACTTCTGCTTTGACTTCTTTGACATCAAACCTTCCTACCTTTTTAGGTGTTTCATTTTTGCAGATCTCATCCGTGGGATTTCCTCTCCACTCCTTTATATAAGTCTCAAATGTTAGCTTTTATATATACCATGTTTGTGGACAAGTTTTCTTCTTTTAGTCTACCTACTTTCTTTGGGTAATTTCATCAACCAACATGGGTTTACCTATCACAGTAAATTAATGACTCTCGTATATTTACTTCCAGTGTCAAAATATCACTTGGCCTCCAGAATTTATAGCCAGTTGCCCATCAGATGTGTCTATATGTTTGTACTATGTATATTGAAGTGAGTGTCTCTAAACTTTCCCTCCAAATATTTTCCTCTTCATATGTTCCCTTTCTTGTTTTTACCTACCATCATTTACCCATTTGCCAGAAACAAAAACCTAGGCATAATCCCCAAGTCTTCTCTCTTAAGGGTACTTCCTCTCCAATTAGTCACCAATTCTGTTTCTTCTACCAAATTAATATAATTCCTTCTTTTTTTACGAACTGCCACTGCCTTAATTCTGTCCTGCAGCACTTTATTCCCACATTTGAACATGTTCATTCAGAAAATGTTTATTGAGAGCACTATTCTCAGTGTTGATGATTCAGTAATGAACAAAATAGACCAGTACCTATTCTCATGAGACTTGCTTTCTACTGGAGGACAATAAATTAATGAATAAATAATATAAGCTCAAACAGTGACCAGTGTTATTTAAGAAAGCAAAGCATAAGAGAATCAAGATTGGGTGTGTACATGTGTACGTTTCAGATACAGTAGTAGGCAGCGTCTTTGTGAGTAAATGTCATTTGGAGGAAGATCTGAAGGATGATAAGTCCGCCAAGTGAACGGGGAAAGAACATTCTTGAAATAAACAATTGTAATCCTGAAAGGAAAATGAGCTTAATGATTTCACAAATAGCAAAATCGTCACCGCGATAGGAGCTTCGTTGAGTAGAGTGGTAGGAGATGAAATTAGAGGGAGACAGGGATCAGATCATGCAGGCTCTTTTTGCTATGGTCCTATGCTTGGATTTGTGCTCTAGGTTTAATGGAAATACAAATCAAGGAAAGGTTGTGATCTGACTTACATTTTGGCTTCTGTGTGGAAGTACAGACAGGGGAGATCAGATAGGAAGAATGCAGGGAGTTCGGGCAAGAGTTTAGGATGATGAGAATCGGAATGGCGAAAAGTAGTGTGATTTCAGATATCTTTTAGAGTTAGAGCTGGCAGGAGTTGCTGATGGAGGTGAGAAAAGGATCAAACCAAGGGTATTTTTTAATAACTGACCTTTCTTTTTCCAGTTTTGTTCTCCCTTGAAATCTATTCTCCTCAATAGTTTGAGGGTTGTTCTTCTTGGTATTTTTATTAATTTTTGTCAAATGTTTATGTATTTTTGAAAGAGAATGTGAGCGGGGGATGGGGCAGAGAGAGAGGGAGACGCAGAATCCATGGGAAGCTCCAGGCTCCCAGCTGTCAGCACAGAACCTGATGTGGAGCTCAAATGCATGAACCAGGAGATCATAACCTGAGCCGAAGTCAGAAGCTCAACCAACTGAGCCACTGAGGCGCCCCTAGTGTTGTTTTTCTTAAAGAATATTCACATAATGATACTTTATTCCTCTGTGGTTATCCATCAGGGGTGATTCTGCTCCCCTCTACCCCCTGACATGTTTAGCAATGTCTGGAAACCTTTTTGGTTGTTGCAACTTGTGTGTGTGTGTGTGTGTGTGTGTGTGTGTGTGTGTGTGTGTTGGGGGGGTTGTTACTGGCATTTAGCAGATAAAGGCCAGGCATGCTACTAAACATTCTCCAAAGCATACAACAGCCCCTACGTGACAAGGTATCATCTAGCCTAAAATATGAGTAGTGATGAAGTTAATAAATACATCACTCCGCTAAATTTAAGTGTCACAGCCTCTGGAAAGTCTCTCCCAGTTTAACGATATAATAAATCATAGCTAGCATTAAGCACTTACTGTGTTTCCTCTAGTGTTAAGAGTATGCATTAGTGAATTGGAAAATTGTTATTATCCCCACTTCACAGATAAGGAAACTCAAGCTTAGAGGGACAAAAAATTTGCCTAATGACACAATGTTAGACGAGTAATAGAGCAGAGATTTGAGCCCAGATGTATTTGATGAAATACATGCAGGTTCTTAAAAATTATCCAATACCAACCTCCATTCCCAAGATGCAAGTAGACTAGCTTCTCCACGGTGACCAAGTTGATTTCAGGGCTAATTACAGTGCATTTTAAGTGTTTGTTTTGTCGTCCCCCCCACTAAATAGTGAGTTCCTTGAGGGCAGGCAATGCGCCTTTTGTCTCTGCATCCATAGGGCCTGGAGCAGTGTCTGGCACATTATAAATCCTCAAGAAGTGTTTACTGAATGAATACTTACATTCTAGAAATGTGTGCACAGCTTATTATTTCCCCAGAGTGGTTGTTGGGGAACCAGTTACATTCACGGATTCATTTAACAAGTTTTACAGATGGGGATTAGTCCCGAAGGTAGTGAGCAACTGGCAAAATTTACATTTGTAATCACTCAGTTGAGATTCTTTTGGGGGTAGGATAGTGGGAGTAGAGGAGGAGATGAGCAATTGTTTTGCATCTTAAAAGCTTTGAAGTGTGACTTCTGAGTGCTGAGAGCTCCCAGGTTTTTGTTGTTGCTGTTGTTTTCTGTTGTAGACGGTTAGCACCATTGTATTTTCCAACTGGTTTTCTGAGCAAAATTTGAGTTCCTTCTCTGGCCCAAGGCTCACTTAAATTAAAAAAAAATTATATATGCGAAGGAGCAAACGAGATTAATTAAATTCATGTTTTCGAAAGAATGAGGATTCTGCTTTTGTCAAGTTAGAGACAGATGTCGAAAGCCAGCCATAGTTGGTAGGAAACTAGCATGCTAACCGCAAATACACAAAAGTAAAAAACAAGTTTGTGGATGTGCTTTGGAACCAGATTTGTTGAATGTTGCACAACTGTGCTGATGAAATAGGTAAATTCGCTAAGCCTTGCCTAACTCTGCCCTGGCAGGTTCCAGAGATGCTTGCTTTTAAGAAAGAAAGGCAGAGGCTAGTGTAACTCTCTTCCTGGGACACACACTCTCTGGATCCAGAGTCCAATGCAGCTCGTAGATCAGAATTTCTCTCCCTGGTTTGGCTACTAGCAAAGACTCCATTGCACAAAGCTTGGGCTCCTCGGAGTCCTTTTTTGACAAGGCCTCACCTTCAGACTCTGTCCTTGGCCTATTTATTCTAGTTTTAACAAGAATCCTGCTGGGTCAGATTAGTGTAAATCCCCGAGCTTGATATCTGATCCAATTTTGCATACCCCAGCCGAGATACCTTATCGTTCTCGCCTGCCTTCTGCAAAAAAATCTTGTCAAGTCAGTTGAACCAGAATCCCTCTACCCCCAATGTTTCCTCCTAGTATTTTCATCCACTGACTCCCACCCTGCTCTTTGGCTATAAATCCCTACTTGTCCTTGTAGGAGTTGAACTCAATCTCTCTCCTCTGCTACAGAAACCCCATTCTAGTGACCCCTTTGTACAAAGTGTGCCTTACCATCTTTAACAATCACCATGAATTTTTTTTTTTCTTTAGCACTACCTTACCCAGTTTTGAGGATTTACATGATGAGGCCATCTTACTAAATAAGGTTGTGGATCCACACAGTAAAGAACCATTATTCGGTCTACCTTATGGAGCTTCTCTGAATAACTAGTAATAATTAATGATAACAAGAGATTTGTTAAGAGAACACTACAGAGAAAGGAAGAGGGTCAGATCTAGGACACTTAGAACAACTTTAGGGAGCGCCACGCAATTGTGATGACAATCCCAGAGTTATAAACAGCAGTCAGTAAACAAGAGGGTTAAGTCAGTGTTGGAAATATCCAGGAAGAAGTGGCAGGAAACAAGACTTTAAAGTTGGATCCAAGCAAGAAAAGCCATTATTCCCAGGATCAATAGCAAAAAAAAAAAAAAAAGAGAGAGAGAGAGAGAGAGAGAAAATAGAAATGGAAACCCTGGAATTGAAGGAAGAGACAGGGACTTTAGAATAAGGCAACAGAATCAGTGTACAAAGTTACAGTGTTATCAGTTAGATTCACTTGATCTTGAATTCCTGAGACAGTGGTCTGAAACGCCTTATATTTGCCCTAATCAGGAATAATATTAGCTCAAAAAGAGCTAACACTAGCTCAAGAGAAGAAAGGGAAGCCCATCATACCATTTAATACCCTCCTTCCTGAGGCAAAGTAGGAGTGGTGGTGGTAATAATAATAATAATAATAATAATAATAATAATAATAATGTGACTGATTCCTTTACCCCATAGGGGGGGACTCACTCTGAGGTGTAAGAAGGTCGGCTGGCCTCCAGGTAGAAAGACTTTCCTTAGTCCAGTGCTTTATCTTCTGGTTGATGTCCCCTAATACATGTTTCCTTTATGTAGAGCTGGATGTCTTGTCCATTGGCTGGTCTCAATGTCATGATGTCTTCTCTGAGGTAACTCGTAAGGGTACAGGCTCATAATCTGTCTTCATAGGATGATGGGTGGCAAAGTTGAGGTCGCTTTCCTCTAAGTACAGGTGCCACTATTCTGTATCCATTGATAGGATCTACAAGATGCTGGTCAGCATCACCGCAGTCTTTCCAGTCTTTCTTCCGGGATACAGCTTGTGGCTGTCTCCCAGCACCCTTCTAGGATAGCCAGTACCAGTGCTCCCACTGAGCCCTCTAGTGGCAGTTACGGAATTATGCAGCTTTTTCACGGATTAGCTCACTCAACATTAACTAGGTACCATTGAACTTGGTTCAGGCAATTAAATCTAAGCCAAAGCAGAACGTAAACCTATCGAACATTTCCTGGCCTCCCAACGAACTCTCAGACCCTCAAGTGTAGCTTTCCTGTGGTGTAACGGGGGAAATAATCTTATTTCTTTGTAAATACCATTGCAAATTATCTAAGGGACTTGATAACAGTCCCCAAAATATCTCAAGACAAATGACTCGGGTAACTCTAAGCAAAAAAAAAAAAAAATGCTTCACTTACAGGAGCAAGTGACTTTAAAACATAAGGTATTTTTTTTTAGAGTAATTATGTGAGGTGATGGAGATGTAAACTGGATGAGGGGAATCTTTTTACCATGTATACGTATATCAAATCATCATGTTTACTTTGAATACTTCACAGTTTTGTCAAATATACCTCAATAAAGGGAAGACCAGGAAATCTGCTATTTGTTAAAGCACTATTCATTTAGCAACATACCTCCAATAACGAGTCGGGAAGATTCCCCTCATTTTCAATAATTACAGCTTTATATGATGATCACTGATAGTAGGAATGGTAACTTTTAGAGCTTTTTATAAACTTCAGTAATTAATGAAATATTACTGAGCATGTCAACACAGAGAGGAGATTGAGTTCAACCTATGCTTGTGGACTTCTTTCAAACAGTGACATCCAAAATGTCATTGGAGCAGTAGAAGAAGGAGCAGTGACTTCCGATGGGGGTCAGGGCTGGGGCCGTTGGGAAGACTTGGTGGAAGAAGTGATAAGTAAGTTAGGGTTTGAAGAGTGAGTCATATTTTCATAGCGAGGAGAAGCAGAGAAAGCAACGGAGGTTGAGGGAACGGCAAGCGTAATTTCAACAGAGCGGTGAAATTATATGGTAAGTAATTTGACTTGGCTAGCACTTAAAAACGTGAGAGAAAATAGTGTCAAAGGTACAGAGGTATCCAAAGGTAGAAAGTCAGGGCCAGATCACAGAGGGTCTGGATTGCCGATGGAATAGGGCAGAAATGTACCCAACATTACTCAGATTTTCAAAAACTTGAAATTGCCTCGATTTTCGTTTTCTGAAAGTTTCTTGATTTCAAGTCCCCCCACCTGCTGACAGAAGAAAAGGACTTGTCAGTTCAGGGTGATCTAACTTCTACTTTATAGAACAATCGATACTATTTAAATAGCCAACCAATTCAAGGGGAAACCTGCCTGTCAATGTATATTTGCTCTTTCAAGGGATATCCTTTCCTCTCTTCTCAAGATGGTGTCTGGATGCACAGAAAGTTGTATGTGTCCTTATAGCATGGGGGAAAAGCTTAAATTCTCTATGCTGTTCCTTTGGGTCATCTTTGGACTCTACCAAGATGCTCCTTATCTTGTCCGGTCACTAGTAAGCTTTTGATGGTATCTGATGAAATGTTTTCATTCATGAGGTCTTTACACCGTGTGGGTTCCTCGTTCAGACCCCAGGCCTTTGGCTTTTTTCTAGACGCCTGAAACTCTTCTGTAACATGGGTGGGGATTTCCTATATGTCATATTGTTGGCTGTGGGAAACTCGGAAACTTCTTGTCTAATTATGCCATGCCTCTGTTTCTTCTCTACCAGGACCATCTTATGTTGAGACAGAGCATTACACACGTGGTTGGTTTTTAGTGTTCCACGTGGAAAGCAGTGAATCAGACCATTCTGATTTTATCTTCCCCTGAAACCTATCTGAAACTTTTCACATGCCTTTCTGCAGCATCTCGTGTCTGAGTACTGTGGCATGGGTACACAGCATGTTTTCTCAGGAAATCAGGCAACATTTGACCCTTCACCTTATCATCTGTAAATTTCTCTGCCTGCCTATTGTTCGAACTTGTTTTGGTACCGTCTCTGTTTTATGACCTTGTGGTAAAACGAGAAACTTCCACTCCTATGCTTTGCTCTTAATATTTAAAGAGCAGCATTTGGAATCTGGAAACACGCATCTACAGGGATAGCCGCACACCGCTCTTTTTCAACGAAATCCGGCTTGGAAGACTGGTTTCCTTCCTGTGGACTGCAAACACACACACACACACACACACACACACACACACACACACACACAAGCATTTAACTGGCAATCAAGAACTGGGGACCATGAGAGATGGTGTGTAAATGGAAGCAAAGAGATAAAAATCCCTTGGATATAAAATTGGTAGGATCTAGTAAATATGGGGTGTGGGAGAAAAATTAAACATGAATGAGGTTCTACTGAGAAGAAATGTTGCACATAGCCACTCTGCGCTCCTAGCGACACAACTCCATTACTGGAAGCAGTGACTACCAGATGGATGCCACTTGATTTTGAAGACAGAGTAGATAATAAGCCTTCAGGATGAAGGGAGGAATTACAGTTGATTCTGAGTCTCTCTTACTGCAACAACTAGGTTGATGTTGCTTCCATGATCTGAGTTGGTAAATGCAAGTTGAGGGGCAGGTGAAAGAGTGGAGGGAAAAAACGACGCTGGGTTGGACGCGTTGTGGTTTTTTTTTTTTTAGCCGGAAGAAAAGCCATGTGGCGTTACAAAGCAATCCCTTGGAAGTTAAATTGTGAAATTTCGGAGCACGATCAGGGCTGGAGATATAGGTTGGGAGTTACCGATGCTAGGATGATATTGAAATGATGGAAGGTAGATCATGTTCACCAGAAGGAGAATGTGGACAGAGCAGAACAGGGAAGCGAGCAATAACAGAATTTTGAGATATGGTTAAATTTAATAAATGGAAGCAGAGTGAAAAAGGGATCCAGTTAAAGAGAGGAGAAAAAAAAATTAAAGTAGAAAAAAACAGGCAACAAGAGTCCTATTTAAAGAGGAGAAGGACATGAATAGAAACTACGGAAGACCATTAATAATAGCTATTAATGAGCTTCAACGAAGTTGTTTCACTGGAGTGGCATCACGATGTCAGTAAATGGTTCTGAAGGATAGCTACTGAGAAAGAGATTCTTGGGAAAAGAAGGAAAGCTGAAAGGAGAGAAATGGAAGTAAAGTTTAAGGGAAGTTGCTTTCGTTAGGGTGGCAAAGACTGGAAATACTTGAAAGGACGTGTAGACAGATAGCAAGGTCACATGGAGAGTAATAATTAAAGATACTAGAGAGTAATAATTAAAGATACTAGAGAGAAGGGGGCACCTAGGTGGCTCAGTCAGTTAAGTGTCTGACCTCAGGTCAGGATCTCATGGTTTGTGAGTTCAAGCCCCACAGAAAGCACACTTTGGATCCTGTCTCCCTCTCTCTCTGTCCCTCCCCAACTTGCTTACGCATGTTCTGTCTCTCTCTTTCTCTCTCTGAAAAATAAATTAACCTTAAGAAAAATAGGAGAGAGATGGGGCTCCTGAGTGGCTCAGTCAGTTAAGCATCTGACTTCAGCTCACGTTATGATCTTGCAGTTCATGGGTTCGAGCCCCGCGTCAGGCTCTGTGCCGACAGCTCAGAGCCTGGAGTCTGCTTTGGATTCTGTGTCTCCCTCTCTCTCTCTGCCTCTCCCCTGCTCACACACTGTCTCTCTTTCTCTCTATCTCAAAAATAAACATATATATTTTTTAAAAAACGAGAGAGAAAAATGGATAGCTGATGATGCACATTAACTCTAGCGTTGGGGTGTGATAACGAGCATAAGAGAAGAGTCTGGCCTTCTCGAGAGAGAGAGAGATATTTTTTCTCTCTTTGAGACAAAAGCAAGAGTTTAGGATCAGGAAGTATGGAGAAAGTCTCAACCACAAAAGAGTCATGGTATCTCAATCCCTAGTTAACTCTACAAATTGTTTAAGCTTTGTGGCTAATCGAAGATTTCAAGTATTCAGTTTATTATCCTAAAGGAGAAAACATCTAACACAGAGTACTTGATAAATACATACAGAAAATTTACAGATACATTGCTGTTGGGAAGGGCGGTCACATGTGTAGGATTCTGGCCCTTGCTCGTTCACATAAGAATGTGCCTCGGGCCTGGAATATTTCCTTACAAAGAGGTAAAGAGCCCTCAGGTCTGTGCTGGGCATATCTCTTTGTGAATATCTTTCCCTGTTCCTGTTCTGGGCGTGATATATATGTCTTTGTTTTGCTTAATCGTCTGTGTCACTGGCCCCTGGCCAAACCCCCTGATATACCTGTTTCCCACAAGGAGGGAATAGGGTCCTTTCTTCGTAGCACAGAGGAATGTGTGTAAACCATCTCCCTGTGTAGGCCGTGGGGTGAAACCCACTGGTCACAGGAGGCCAGCTCTCACTATCTGAAGCTGACCTTGTTCTGTCTCTTCTCTAGATGAGTAAAGCATTCTTCTCTCCAGTACCAGAGGGAGTTGTGTCTTTCTTCGTGACCCTGGCGCCTGCAAACACTTCAGTGAGTTGATATCCTGGGACTCCTGTTCCTGGAAGTAGGCAACAGGTGTCATTTGCTTGACAATTTCTTGGCAGTTTTTTTTTTTTTTTTTTTAATGTTTGTCATGTTTCTTTTTGGCGGGGAGAAGAAGAAAGAACACGAGCAGGGGAGGGGCGGGTAGAGAGAGAGGGACAGAGTCCAAAGCAGACTCCTGGCTCTGAGCTGTCAGCCCAGAACCCGATGCCCGGCTCCAACCCACGAGCCACGAGATCATGACCTGAGCTGAAGTCGGACACTTTACCGACTGAGCCACCCAGGGGCCCCTCTGGGCAGTTTTGTTTAAAACTAAAATGAAGGACCAGCGTTTGCTGTATATGATCATGATTCTCTGAGGATCAACACATTTTGGGACCTTGCTGCAGCCTTCTTGGTCCAGGCTTTCAACTGAAATTGCATTTCCCAAGATCTATTTATTTTATGGGTTACTCTGGCGATATGTGACACCTCTGAAATAACACAAATGAATCTTTCCCCTCGGAAAGAGTAATGTGTGGCTTCCACCAAGCCTGATGGCGTAGGATGCTGAAATGCACTGATGAAATGCTAAATCACATTGATAAGAGCTTCACTCATGGTGAAAAATTATCTTTGTGGTCACTGAATGGTATATGTGTGGCGAGAGCGAAGAGATGGACAGGAAATGCTACTATAATCAAGGGTCGCGTATGTTAGGATTTAACATGTTTTTGTTGTGGTTTTCGTTTCTTTGTTTTTTACTTGCTGGGGTTTTTTGGTTCAACCTACCCATAAATAGCTACCGTTTCTAGCTTGCTCACTATTGTTAGATAGTGGACTATGTAGATTTGCTTATATCAACACTGCAAGATAGCATTATCTTCCTGAAACTGACCGTGGTTAGGGAAGAGCACAGGCTGGTAATGAACGCGTCGGGTTTTGAGTGCAAATCTCTGTGGCTTCATAGTCCAGGCTCTTACCTAATATTCTATCCCATTTTTTCTAAGGCCTAGTTAATCAGCCTAATTGCCTGGAAAGCTTTAGAAATGAAGATTCCAACATAAACCAAGTATCAGAACCTCTGTGCTCTACTAAGGTGGCAAGAAAGAACAGCATTACAAATGATTGTACTCCCATCTCCACACAGCCACAGGATACCGCAACATAGCAACCCCAAACAAAAACACCAGTTAAATCCCATGGGTAACGATCGACCTCGTGGTTCCAGTGGAATCCGAGCCAGGTTTCCATTTAAAAGGTTCCTTTTTCGACCACTTGTTGTCGGGAAAACAAAAAGAGATCCATCTGGGACACACGCAAAAACAGTAAGGCAATGTTTTGCGCAGGTTTGGATGTCTTCAGTAAGATACGAGGACGAATTTAAGAGTGCCTGGGTGAAGACCTCGGGTGGTGTTACGGTGGCCAGAGTAGCATGGTTTATACAGGTTTTTACCACCTGAGAAAGCCCGCTTCCTGAGGTTGAAATAATATTTTCTTATCAGATTCTCCTGGAAACTATTCTGTGATTCACAAATCACAGCTTCCTATTCAAAAGTCGGTAACGCTCTTTGAGCCCTGTTGAACGCAGATGTATGTATGTATATCACTCCGTTTTCCACAGAGCTAATATAGTCTCACTGACTTTAGAGTAGAAAGCTGTAGCTTGCAGCAACCCTCAGTTTGTTCTCTGTATTTGAGAGTCTCTTATGGGGGGAGGATGGGCTAAATGAGTGATGGCCATTAAGGAGGGCACTTGGGATGAGCCCTGGGAGTTACATATCAGTGAGGAATCTACTCCTAATACCAGTACTAAACTGTATGTTAATGAGCTGGAATTTAAATAATTAAAAAAAAAAAACCCTTTATTAACGCCTAACCTGGGTGTTCCAAAAAAAAAGTTGTAGCTTATGTTTCACAGAATAATTACATATTCCTCTGACATATCTGTGATTTGCATGTCGTAATGTGACCAGCAATTAAATGGGCATATAAGTTGTGACCACCTCATCAGTTATTTTTGTATTAGAATTGAGAGCTGGGGTCTTGATTTGGCAAGGCACCTGTTCAGTGGATTCCCTTCTCATTCTTTCAAGGACCTAGATTACAAAAGGTATCCTATAATCATATAACACCAACATTTATGCTTGAGGAATCAGCTAGAAAGTCTTAGTCGCTTAAAACTTCTTGAGAAAGCCTCTATGAAAGGGTGTTTTTTTTTTTTTTTTTCACCCACAGAGCAACATGGGCACATGTCAGTCTATGTTAGGTACCTAAGGGAAATAATTTTAGACAAGTGAATGAGAGGAAGTTTCCGTTATCCTTAATGTCATATCAAAGAATCTTTTACTTAATATGTATTTATTGAGATATTACTGTGTTGTCTGACACTATATCTGGAAGGCTAGATTATCTGATGGCTAGTCACAATCCTTGCTGTCCTCTGCAGTGGTATTTCCGTTTTGCCACCATTGGGATTATTCTACCCAAGTCTGAATTTACATTTAATGCTGGGGAAAAGTCTGCTTTCTCCTTGGATCAAGCCTAAATCCAGCGGCAGAGTGACTGGCGGGAAAGGGAAACAATAATTTAAAACCTTTTATTTATGGTATAAGAGGGGTGTTAGCATAGATTTTCAAAGATGGAAGGTGACCATGAGAAATCTTGCTGCCTTACAAGGTAAGGGATTAAAAAAAAAAAAAAGGACATCAGCATTTTACTCACTTTTAGAGTTATTTCCAAGGAGAATGTTGGATTTTTGCACTGCTATGCAGACCCATAGTGTGTTGCAGTTTTTTTTTTAAATATCTTTCCTGATAAATAAGGAGATTTATGTTTATTTGACAAACCAGTGCTGTACTGTTTCAGTACATGATGGAAGGTAAATGTTATTTATTCGTTTAATTTCTCAATTCAGGGAGCAAGATGACTTATTATTTTTTTTTTAATTTTTTTTTCAACGTTTATTTATTTTTGGGACAGAGAGAGACAGAGCATGAATGGGGGAGGGGCAGAGAGAGAGGGAGACACAGAATCGGAAACAGGCTCCAGGCTCTGAGCCATCAGCCCAGAGCCTGACGCGGGGCTCGAACTCACGGATCGCGAGATCGTGACCTGGCTGAAGTCGGACGCTTAACCGACTGCTCCACCCAGGCGCCCCAAGATGACTTATTATTTGACAGCAGTCGCCTTTTGGGTTGAGTTACAGTTCATTAGCAGATGATAAGTAAACTGAAAAAGAATTGACTGGGACATGTATACTAACTTCTCAGCAGATACATTACTGTTTTACTTCTGGGTGAATCACTGTGGGGGAACAACAAAGACCCCACAAAGAAAACACTAGATCGGAGGCAGTGATGGAGTAAAGACTCCTGAAGTAAGGGCACCTGAATCTCTCTCTCTCTGTTTTTTTTAACGTTTATTTATTTATTTTTGAGGGAGAGAGAGAGAGCATGCACTCGTGCGTGCACGTGAGTACAGAAGGGGCAGAGAAGGGGAGAGAGAATCCCAAGCAGACTCTGCACTATCGGCATAGAGCCCAATGCGGGGATCGATCTCGCAGCTGAGATCATGACCTGGGCTGAAATCAAGAGTGGGACACTCAATCGACTGAGCCACCCAGGTTCAGTATCTTTGTTTTTTTTTTTTAATGTTTTATTTATTTTTGAGACACAGAGAGACAGAGCATGGGCAGGGGAGGGGCAGAGAGAGAGGGGGACACAGAATCGGAAGTGGGCTCCAGGCTCTGAGCTGTCAGCACGGAGCCCGACACGGGGCTCGAACTCACAAACCGCGAGACCATGACCTGAGCCGAAGTCGGACGCTTAACCGACTGAGCCACCCAGGCGCCCCACAATATCTTTTTTAAAAACTCCTTGCAGCCTACTTTATAGCCTTCCTTAATGACCTAGTTTGGGGACCATCTCGTAGACTAAAACTCTTTAAAAAAACTTCTAGCACTTTCCCATGGGAGGGGAAGAAACAGATACTTGCATTATATTACGTTAGTTAATATTGAAAACTGTTATAGGAAGGCCCATATCTGATTTTCAGAATTTGGGGGATCTAAAGCCAGGGGTTCTTTCCTGTAACTTCTTAATAATTATACTAATAATTATATTAATTTTAATAGTGATACTGAGCATCGATATCTTCATCCACTTACTATGTGTTAGGCACTGAATAGGTGCTTTAGATCTTACTGTCATTTAAGATTTACAGCCACCAAATAGTTTTTAACTTTGCTTTCACACATGAGAAAACTGAAATTCAGAGAATTTTATTTAATTTGACAAGGTGTCACAGCCAGCAAATAGTAATTGCAGGATTTGAATGCAAGTTTTTCTAACTTGAGATCCTGGACCTTAAGTATGCTTTACTGCCTCCTTATAGATCCTTACAATGTATTGTTAATTTCAATATTTCTAAAATTTCCTTCTCTTCCTTTCTTTTTTTTAAATGTCTTTCCAGTAGTTGCTTCTATTAGAAATCAGGTGAAAGAGAAGTATCCTGACTTTCTTTGGAACCAAAAAGTGACCTGAGAAATCTCTGCTGTATATTTCTGGAAACCTCCTGATGAGTATTTGATTCTTGGAGTATACAACTCTGGTTACCACCTCATAGTTCCTCCTTATTTTAAAGACATCACAGAACTCTCAATCTCTGTAATACCAACTAGGATGAAACTTCAAAGCAAAATAGAGGGGATCAAAGCCAGAACTATATGTCTCAATTCCAAAGCAAATCTAGAAAGTCTTTTGTAAAAATGTGTTTTAATTTTTTGAAAGAGGGCGGGAGGGGGGGAGAGAGTGAGAGTGAGCGAGTTAGAGAGAGACAGAGAGAGAGAAGGGGAGGAGGAGGGAGAGAGGGAATCCCAAGCAGGCTCCATGCTGTCAGTGCAGAGCCCAGCCTGGGGCTTGAACTCACGAACGGTAAGGTCACGACCTGAGCAGAAATCAAGAGTTGGACACTGAACCAACGGAGCCACCCAGACGCCCCCAGAAAGTCTTTTACTCTACTTCAGTTATAGAGGCGAGGCAACTACCACTTTCCTTGTTCTACCTGTAACTTTAAATCTTCACATTCCTTTGTGAGTAGTGATCCAAATTTGTGTAACGAACAGTTTTTCAAATTATACCTATCCAGGATCTGATATTTTCCTACTTTTTTCGTTTCTGTAGGGTCCCACGAGGAACACCAGCGCTATCTAAGTCACATACTCAATTTTATAAAATTTTTTTTTCAACGTTTTATTTTATTTTTGGGACAGAGAGAGACAGAGCATGAACGGGGGAGGGGCAGAGAGAGAGGGAGACACAGAACCGGAAACAGGCTCCAGGCTCCGAGCCATCAGCCCAGAGCCCGACGCGGGGCTCGAACTCACGGACCGCGAGATCGTGACCTGGCTGAAGTCGGACACTTAACCGACTGTGCCACCCAGGCGCCCCAATCACATACTCAATTTTAGATTCAAGCCTATCCTTAGGAGAGTACTTATCTTTCACAGATGAGGTAAATAAAACCAAGCTTCCAGTGAACGATGGAAGAAGGAGCTAAGTAGAAGAGCAGTTTTCTCTGTCAAGGAGCAGAATTAATGGTGATGTTCATTGCTTTTCAGTTATTGGTGTATATCCTGGGATGACATAAGACAATCATTAAAAACAAAATCCATATGTGCTGAACTCTTCTACGTAGGAGGGGCTGTTCTAAATCCGACTCTCCAGTACTTAGCTAGCATCAGTTAATGGGTAGTGCTCTGAATTCTGGTCATATAGATGATAGGAGTTAACCTGAATGTGGCTGGTGATTAAAGCTATGGGATAGGTAAGACTACGTATGGGGAATGTCTGGAGCAAAGGGGGAAAAGCAGAGTGAATCTGTAGAACGAACCCTGGAGGAAACTAACATTTGACTGATGAATAGAAGAAAAGATACTAAAGAGATTGGCAAGGAACATTAATAATAGGCATAAGGAGAAATGGAAGGTTGTGGTGCTGTGGATATCAAGGGCAGCGTTTCAAAATAGGGGAGAGGAGTTAACAGACGAAAGGCTATAGAGAAATCAAGCAAAATAATGACTCAGGGCATGACAATTGGTGACCCAAAGGTAGAGTTATTGAGACATAGGTCGCAGTGTAATGCTATGAGCAGTGACAAAGAGGTGAAGAAGTGAATATAATATCAAAGAAAGCAACATTTGTAAAATTAGAGATTACAGTTAGTAGAGGATTTTGATAATGGAAAATATCCTAGAAACTACTGACAGGCGTCATTCTGGGCTCTGAAAATAAAGCAATAAACGAAACAGATGATGTCCCTGACCTCTTAGGACTTATACTCTTGGGGAGGGGGGACAAAAAGCTAAAAAAAAATTGTCAGGGGTGCCTGGGTGGCCCAGTTGAGCATCCAACTCTTAATTTCAAGTCAGGTCACGATCCCAGGGTTGTTAGATTGAGCCCCTTGTCAGGCTCCACACTGAGCGTGGAGCCTGCTTGAGACTCTCCCTTTCTCTCTCTCTCTCTCCCTCCCTCTGCCCCTCTCCCTGACCATGCTCTATCTCTCTAAAATAAAAAAAAATAAATAAAAAAAATTGTTAGGCAATGAATAGTTTCCTATAGGAAAATCAAGATAAGGAGATAAAGAGGGATAGGGATGCTATTTTATTTTATTTTATTTTTTTTTTCAATATATGAAATTTATTGTCAAGCTGGTTTCCATACAACACCCAGTGCTCATCCCAAAAGGTGCCCTCCTCAATACCCATCCCCCGCCCTCCCCTCCCTCCCACCCCCCCATCAACCCTCAGTTTGTTCTCAGTTTTTAAGAGCTCTCTTATGCTTTGGCTCTCTCCCACTCTAATGTCTTTTTTTTTTTTCTTCCCCTCCCCCATGGGTTTCTGTTAAGTTTCTCAGGATCCACATAAGAGTGAAAACATATGGTATCTGTCTTTCTCTGTATGGCTTATTTCACTTAGCATAGGGATGCTATTTTATAAGGAATGGGCCTAGGGGCGCCAGGGTGGCTCAGTCGGTTAAGCATCTGACTTCAGCTCTGGTCATGATCTCACAGTTCATGAGTTCGAGCCCCACGTCAGGCTCTGTGCTGACAGCTGGGAGCCCGGAGCCTGCTTCAGATTCTTTGACTCCCTCTCTCTTTGTTCTTCCCTTGCTCCCCTTCTGTCTGTGTCTCTCTCGAAAAATAAAAACCAACATTAAGAAGAAAAGGAATGGGCCTGGAAATTGTTTCTAATAAAGTCGCCTTTTAGCCAGTTTTAAGGGATATGAGAGATCAGGTCATGCTTCTATGTGGGGGGCGGTGGCATATAGGGGAGGGTGGGAGAGTCATTCCAGGCCCAAGCCAGAGCACATTGCTGAGAGGAAGATCCGCTTGTTTTGTTTGAGGAACAGGAAGGAACCAACGTGGTTGAGGCAGAATGAATGAGAACAAGGAAGTAGCCAGGTGTCAGATTGTACAATGCTTTGTCAATTACTCTGAGAGAGGAAGTCATCGGTGAGATTTGAACAGAGAAGTGGTAGGGTATTTTCTTAAGGGATCATTCTGCCTGCTTTATGTAAAATAGTCCATGAAGGAAAGATTAAAATCAGGAAGAACACATTTAAAGTAGTTGAAGGAATTAAATCAAGTGATGAGATGATGGTTACTTGCGCCAGGGTTGCAGCAGTAGAGGTAATGAGAAGTAATTGGATTCCGAATATATTTGAAGCAATTTCTGACAGGATATGCTTAAGGATTGGATGCGGTATCTGAGATAAAGGGGTCAGCCAAAGATAACGCTAAGAAATTGTGGTCTGAGCAACTATGAAAATGTAATTACCACAAACTGAGTCCAGGTGGTATATAGTAAGAGGAGGCTGGCAAAAAGTGGAAATCCTGTTCAGTTTGAGATATAAATATCAAGCTGGGGATTTCATACATGTATCTTGATTTCAGGTCAAGAAGATCTTAACCTTTAGAAAGGTCAGGGTGGAAATAGACATTTGAAGGTAATTAACCTACAGCTGTTATTTATAGCTGTAGAATTGGATGAGTCCACTGAAGTAGCGTGTTTGAATGTAAAAGAGAAGAATATAAAGGACTGAGCTTTAGCTCTTTGCCTTTAAGGGTCTGGAAGGAGAAGAAATATCAAAGGAGAGTAAAATTACATAGGCAATCAAGAAGGGGGTGTCTGGGGCGTGGATACTGAGGAAAGTGTTTGAGGAGGAGGGAAGGAGAAACACTGTCAAATGATGGTAATTGGCCCAGGAAAACAGAAGTTTAGAAATGACCACTGAAATTTGAGACTTTGGCCATCACTGGAGTTGATCAGGGCAAGTAACTTGGGTTGGAAGCCATGTACAGGATCACTTGATATTGGAAACCACACAGTTGAATTATTTTCTGCAGTATCCGTCAGCCACACATGTGTCAGTGTGAAGATGGCACATCTCAGGATTTATCCCAGATGGGTGGTCTTGTGGGGAAGAAGCCTAAGAAGGCAAGAGAACTGATGGAGCTTACGAAATACTAATTTATTAACTGAATGCAATTGACAGCATGACCTAGTTCGTGAAGGGAAGAAGGAAACATCTAGTTTGTAAGGCCAAGGAGGTTAATAAATTGTCACAGAGAAGTTGAGATGCTTGTGATATCAATAAAGTCAAAGAGTAAGTGCTAGGACAGTGAGGTTGCTGGAAGGATACGTAATTGTGGTTAGCAAGTGGGATAGCGGAGTTAACATTTTCAAAGCTGTCGTAGTTTCGAATAACAGTAAAGTCCAGGGGGGTGGTCGTGGACTTAGGTATTTGAAACGGAGTGTAGGTGAAGGTCATGGAGGTGAAAGGATGGGCAATGAACTGTGGTGCTCAGATGTGATCTGTGTCATCACGAATGAATGTGAGCATCCCAGAATTGTAGCAAGATTTGATAGTTCAAGGGAGGTTAGGAGTTTAGCATTAACGTGTTCAATGAATCTCAGGATGGTAGTGGGACTTTGGAAGTCTAATTTCTCCTAACACAGTCTTTGAAATAAATCCTGTGTTTTTGGCTTCGCATCTCCAAAGGACATTATGTCGTAATTTTGTGTTCTATCAGTATGGGCTTATTGCTATTTGCAAAATGTTTTCGTTCTGTCAACTCACGTCCTTGAGCTCTTCAAAAGAGTTGCAGTACCTTTCTTGATACTATTTTCCACATTTTCTCGTTATTGTGTTAGTACCTATGTTTGGGTGGAGTACGTTCTTGCTTGAGGTAGGGTACAGCAGAGGTAAATTTTTTGAGACCTTAAGGGTCTGAAGCAATCTTCATTATACATTGATACTTGATTGATAGATTTTCTGGGTATAGAATTAGAAGTGAAAAATCATCTTCCACGTGTGATGGCATTGTTCTAATCAGCAGCTCTGTCCTTCAGTTAATGGAAAATATTACTGGAGTCATTTCTTGATACTTTTCTTCCCTCTCTATATTCTACTTTTTAAAAAAAATATTTAAGTAATCTCTGCATCTAACCTGGGGCTTGAACTCACAACCCCAAGATCAAGAGTCGCACGCAACTCCGACTGAGCCAGCCAGGCGCCCCCAATTTTTTTTTTTTTTTTTTGCTGGAACTTCTCAGTTTCTTGGATTGATCCTATAATCTTTATATAGTTTCCCCTTTCCCTTTTCTTTCCTTTTCTCCAAGGAGGCAGTGTAGGGTTATATAAGCATACCTTTGGAGCTATATTGCCTAAATTCTAAATCTAGCTCCACTATTTACTAGGTTTGGCTTGGACAATGAGTCCAAATGAGTCTCTGTGACTCATTTTCTTCATATGAGAAATCAATAGTGTCTACCTTACGGTTTCTTTTGAAGAGAAAATGAATGAGTAGATATAAAGTGCTCAGAACAGTGCCTGTTTCTTTTGAAGAGAAAATGAATTAATAGATAGAAAGTGCTCAGAACAGTGCCTAACACATTATAAAACCTATACAGAATTTGCTATTATCATTGTAATGATTACTTTATCTCTTTGAATCTTTTGTCTACCTTCTGTATATGTCCTCAACTTTTACTTCATTTCCAAGATAGTTTTTTTCTTATTCCTCTTTTTATTACATAGCACCCTGTTGTGTTTTTTTAAGTTTATTTATTTATTTTGAGAGAGAGAGAGAGAGAGAGAGAGAGAGAGTGAGTGTGCAAGCTGGGGAGGGACAGAGAGAGAAGGAAACAGTATCCCCATCAGGCTCCTTGCTATCAGCACAGAGCCAGCCCTGTGGGGCTCTCGATCCCACGAACTGTGAGATCAGGACCTGAGCAGCAATCAAGAGTTGGACACTTAACCCACTGAGCCACCCCGGTGTCCCGGTTCGTGGTTTTTTGTTTTTTTTTTTTTTCATGGATGCTAAATCTTCTCTCTAAGGTGTTAGAGGTTTGAAGCAATTTTTTTTTTTCATGCTTTGTCTCTGTCTCTTCTTGTTTCCTTTTTCTGTTTATTCATTTTGGGGTGTTTTACACTGGAGAGTTCCTCATACATCTGGTCAGCCTTGGCTCTCCATTCACATTTAAGAGTGAAAGCGAAAAGTGATCTGAAAGCTCTTTGTTCTTTTGTAAGTTAACCGGTGGTCTTTCCAGGAGAGATTGTACGGGGACGGGCAGATGGGAGGGTGGGGACTTCCGATTTGCATGTATTTGCATGTATTAACGTATGGGGTTTCCTCCCTCTGGGGAGGCACTGGTACTTAAGAGATGAATTTTTAATCTCTTGCCGGGTTGCTTGTATTTGGAGAGCCGGAAAGAGTATAGGCATCTCAATGTTCAGTATGAAAACTTTCACTGCATCCTACTATTTTATCTATTTCTTTTTTTTGCCCCTAAGGTGAATTTTATTTTTTATTATTCTTTAATCCTACTCTTTTTAAAAAAATTTTTAAATGTTTTAAAAAAAATTTTAGTGTTTATTTTTGAGAGAGAGAGAGAGAGAGAGAGAGAGAGAGAATGAGCAGGGGGAGGGCAGAGAGAGAGGGAGACACAGAATGTGAAGCAGGCTCCAGGCTCTGAGCTGTGGGCACAGAGCCCAACGCGGGGCTTGAACTCACAAAGCTGAGATCATGACCTGAACCGAAGTTGGAAGCTTAACCAACTGAGCCACCCAAGTACCCCTAGCCCTTCTATTTTTCAAAAGCTCATTCTTTTACCTGCCATTTTGCTTGCTATCGCAGTCTGGAGCTTTTCTTTCATTTCTCCAGAAAACAGACACCTGGTCACCTACTAGGGTGAAGAAGGGACCGTGGAAATTTAACTCCTTATACAGTCTTTAAATAATTCTCCTCTTTTCTGCGCTATACCTCCGCACGTCTTTTGAGGTGTCTTACACTCCCTGAGCCTTTCCCAAGTTCCTTGGGTTGTATTAATTTGCTTCTCACTAGCGCCCCCTTCTGTAGGCATTTAGCAATGGGTTTCTCTCCGCTTTGTTCAGTCAATTTTCCTCCATTCGTTTATCTTTCCCAAAAAGTGTTTATATTTCTTATCAATTTTGTCTCCTTTCATGTTTCCTTTGTCCTTGTGGGTTTATGATTTTTTTTTATTCCTGATCGTGGTTAAGGGCACGGGTTCTAAAGCTGATCTCTCGGTTTGAGTTTTTGTGGTGTCATGTTACCAACTGAGAAATCATGGGCAATTTACTTGTCTGAGTCTGTTTCTTTTCATTTATTATTGTTGTCGTTGTTGTTGAAAATAAGGATCATAAAAGCACACCTATATTATAGGAATCAGTACATATAAAGTACTTACTTAGAACAGTGACTGACCAAAGTACCTGATTAATAAATGTCAACTCTTATTGTTGTCACTATTTGCATTGTTATAATATTATCATCATTATTTAGGAGTTTCAAATGGGAACAGAGATAAACACGTGCATTCAGGTCCACCATGTTTAGCCATTGGTTTATTTTTATTAATTATTTGTTGATTTTTTTTAAGTAGGCTCCACAACTAGCATGGAGCCCAGGGCAGGGCTTGAGCTCATGGCCCTGAGATCAAGACCTGAGCTGAGATCAAGAGTTGGATGCTTAACTGGCCGAGCTCCCCAGGCGCCCTACCCCTGCAATTAGCTTATTGTTAAAGTGCAGATGGGATTGAAAGTGAAGACTGTGTTATTAATTATCCTTGAGAACTTCGATGAACAAGACAGAGGAATAGTGAATTTTTACAACTGACATTTTTAAAAGCCTAGAACAAATACAGTTTCAATAATTCGATCCATAAATATCTCTACCGTATTTCTCTACTTTTCTGAACTCATTTATCCACTTCATCCTAATGATGAGTTTCTTTATAGACACAAGATAGTTCTAAATATCTGTTGCAGATGTAACAATGTCCAGAGGCAGACAGGGCGTCATGTCATTGTTGGGGGCTTCACTCACGTATTACTGGCCACAATTTACATGATTACCATTAAACCCAATACTGGCAGTGAGAATAGGACCACAATAATTGGTGTAGATCCATCACAATTTATGCATGGGGCTGAGAATTGGATCCTTACCCCTGAGTCAGGTGGGGCAGGAGTAGACACGTGAAACGAATTGTGTCCTTGTAAGAAAAGAGAGGGAAAAGTGGATAGTTAGTAGGCGATCACGTGTTGCAGAGAAAGTTAGTCTGTAGGCCATTCTGCAGAGTCATAAATATTGAGTATACCTCAAATAAAATTAAGACCTATAGTTTTGATGAGCGTATTGGGAAAGAAACAGTTTATTTTCCCCAGTGGGTCCTTACATAGTAAGTATTCTGTAACGTCTTATTCCAGGCTTATTGGCATTTAAATCAAATTTCTATTACAACTAAAACTTATCATGCAGCCAGTTTTTCATGCAGCCAGTTTCACAATTGAAACCCAAACAAAAACAGGTTTTTTGTTTTACTCTTTTTTCTCCTCGGGAATTATGTATTAGAGAAGCTGAAAGTTGCATAAAGGTACATAACCATATTTTGTAATCAGATGTGAATGTCAGTTCAGTTTCTTGATTTCTACCTATGCCCAAAGAGCATCTGAGAAAAGTGAATGAGTCCCTTTCCCGACTTCCTGTCTCCCCGAGTCTTTAGAAAAGGAATTATAGTTCTCCAATTTGCCTTACGCACTTTCCTGAGCTAATTATAACAACACTTTACAGTTCAGCCTGCTTAAAAATCAAACTGTGGAAGTTGCGTTAAACCTACTGCCAATTAAGAGACAGCAAGATGGATTATCTCCAGATGCTCATGGGACTTCTTGAGGTTTGGAGAGTTGCGTCTGTTTCTGTTTTACTTTGGTATTTTTCCTTTCACTGCAGAAGCTCTTCGTGGCCCTGTTGACTGCAGATATGCAGATGAACCTCATGCAAACAAGCTTGGTTTCTGGGATGGAAAATTTCCAGGAAGGCATATGGCAGAAAGTCATGGTACATTCACCCTCAGAGCCTGAAAAATATATATGCTGGATCTCATAAGTAAACTTTCAGTTTTGGAGAGAGACAGCAAAACTTTATATTTTTCAGTGCATTTTAGATTAGAAGAGGTAAAACATTGTTTCTACCAGGAGATGCCTTGTTGAGAATAAAAATAATGTCTCTAGTCAGGGCCAGTAAAACTCTGAATATTCTTTCATTGAGCCCTCCACTTCATTCAAATTTCGTAAAAAATATTCATACAATTCTTTTTTCCCAGCTTTTAAGTCTCGTATGCTTGTTTTAATTAAACATTCACGGCAAAAGCTCTTGGCCTAATTGAGAAAAATAATTCTTTTTATTGAAGTATAATTGACATAGAATATTCTATGAGTTTCAGGTATACATCATAATGATTTGATATGTTTTTATACATTAGGAAATGATCCCCATGATAAGTATAATTACCATCTGTCACCATACAGAGTTATTGCAGTATTATTGACTATACATGCTGTGTATTACTTCCCCATGACTTATACCTGGAAGTTTGTACCTCTCAATTCCCTTCACCTATTTCCAAGTTTACTAAAAACACTCATGATTTTTTTCTAGTTTTATTGAGAAATAATTAACGTATGTCACTGTATATGACATGATAGTTTAATTTACATATATTAAATGATGTGAAATGATTACCACATCATTAGGTTTAGCCAACATCCATCATCTCATATAGGTACAGTAAAAGGAAAAAAAAATCTCCATTTTTTAAAAATGTTTATTTTATTTATTTAATTTTTAATGTTTATTTATTTTTGGGACAGAGAGAGACAGAGCATGAACGGGGGAGGGGCAGAGAGAGAGGGAGACACAGAATCTGAAACAGGCTCCAGGCTCTGAGCTGTCAGCACAGAGCCCGACGTGGGGGCTTGAACTCACAGATCGCGAGATCATGACCTAAGCCGAAGTCGGACGCTTAACCGACTGAGCCACCCAGGCGGCCCTAAATGTTTATTTATTTTTGACACAGAGAGAGAGAGAGAGAGAGAGAGAGAGAGAGAGAGAGAATGAGAATCCCAAGTAGGCTCAGTGCTGTCAGCATGGAACCGTGAGATCGTGACCTGGGTGAAAACAATTTCCTTGTGATGAGAACACTTAGGATTCATTCTGTTAACAACTTTCCTGTATATCATACGCCAGTGTTAACTATAGTCCCTGGGGTGCCTGAGTGACTCAATCGGTTAAGCATCTGACTTCAGCTCAGGTCATGATCTCACAGTTCATGAGTTCCAGCCCTGCATCAGGCTCTGTGCTGACAGCCTGGAGACTGTTTCAGTTTCTGTGTCACTCTCTCTGCCCCTCCCCCAATCACGTGCACGCGCGCGCTCTCTCTGTCTCTCTCTCTCTCTCAAAGATGAATAAATATTAAAAAAAAATCTTAAACTGTAGTCCTCATGTTGTATATTATATCCCTAGTACTTATCTATCTTATAAATGGAAGTTTGTACTTTTTGACTCCCTTGTCATTCCTCCTTTCCCACCTTCCACCTCTGGTAACCACAACTCTGATCTCTGTTTCTAGGAATCTCAGTGTTTTTGTTTGGTTTTCTTTTAGATTCCACATATAAATGAGATCATACAAGTGTCTTTTACTGTTTGAGTTATTTCACTTAGCACAATGCCTTCAAGGTCCATCCATGTTGTAACAAATGGTAGGAATTCTTCCCTTTGTGGGGCTGAATAATATTCTATTGTATATATATTACCACAAGCTTTGTCCATTAATTCACTGATGGACACTTAGGTGGTTATAATGTCTTAGCTGCTATGAACATGAGGGCACAGATATCTTTTCAAGTTAATGTTTTTGTTTCCTTTGGATATATTCTCAGAAGTAGAATTGTCGGATGATCTGCTAGTTCTATTTTGAATTTTGGGATGATTATCCATACTGTTTTCCATAGTGGCTGTACCAACTTACAGATCCCACCAACTGTACACGAGTATTCCCTGGGTACCGCATCCTTGCCAGCATTTGCTATCTCTCGTCTTTTTTGCTGATGGCCATTGGAAGCGCACGATCAGAAAGGCATAACTTGCAGAGAGATTATTCTTTGGCACAGATACTTCGTTAACTTTAAAGATGAAAGTGATATTTTTAAGGGTTTTGTTAATCCACATATAGACTCAGTTCTATGATTATCAGTCATAGTTGAGGCTGCCATTTTAGATGGATTTGAAGTTAGAGAAATAAGGGATCATCGAGCAAGCGGCAGAACAACACGATTATTTCTACAACCAAGAGAAGTGAATCAACCACACACACACACACACACACACACACACACACATATATATATGTATTCCTTCATGTAGATAGGATATTCACTACTACTGTATCAAGCCCCTAACCCATCAGAAAATACTCGATTCACTCTACCTTATAAACAATGCACATATGACCCCATTAATGTAAAATTTATTGACTAAAGCTTTGAACTTATCCAACTGCTTATAGGAAATCATAATTCTCCATGTTGAAATGTATCACTTGAGATTATGATAGATTTGTGTTATTCGCTGTATGCCCAAGACATATTAGTACAAGAAGCTAAGGCCATGATGATTTTTGATTTGGTTCTGAAGTACGGTGTCTGGAATGAAATCAAGAGTTTCATCCTACCACATGATACATGTAATATACATCTATATATGGAATAATATGTTCACTTCTGGTTGTCATACTAAGAAGATTGATCCAGATTCTAGAACTGTGTATGTAGAATAAAGAAAGCCTGAGAAGGTAAGAGTTGTCATCGGTATGTGTGGAAGAAATATAGTACCTGTTTTGCATGATGGAGGATACGACGGGGGCCAAAAAGTAGGTAGAAGTTACTTAGAGAACGCATTCATCTCATTTTAAGAACATTTTCTTTCCTCCTGCATCTCTGTTCTGGAGGGTTGAGTCAATCATACTCCTCGGTTGATGGCACACTGATACCAGCGCTATTTGCAAGGCCCATACTTGTTTGTTTCTATCTACTCCCCGCGTCTCATTCCCTCAGGCAATTGTTCTAATCTCTTGACGTTTAAGTCTTTTGCAAAATGTGTGTTGCTGTTTTGTGCGTGTGCATTTTCAGTTTATATCAATGGTTTTGCGGTATAGATTTCATTCTGTTTCTTCTCCTTTTTCACCTGAGACGTTTATTTCATTTGCCGCATGGGTATCTATTTTGTCACTTCCAAACGCTACCCAATCTCCATGATGTGCACCTCCCACATTTTACCTTGTCAGACCCCCCCTGGCAATGACTGTCTCATCTCTTCGCTCCTTGTCCATTTCTTTGCTACCATAAACAACATTGCAGTGAATAGCCTTGGACGTGTATCCTTTTGGACTTTTGTGAGAGGGTACATTCTGGATTACATGGTGTATGTACACTTAGTTTGATGAATAGTTCCATATTGCTTTCTAGAATGGCTCCTTCCACAAACAGGGCAGGAGAGATCCTGGGGCCCAAGAGTCAGCAGTCTATCTACAAAGGGCCAGATTGTAATTATTTTAGATTTTGCCGGCCACATAGAGTTTTTATAATATATTCTTCTTGTTCCTTTTTTTTTGGTTCCCCATCAAAAATGTAAAAAAAAAAAACATTTTGGGGGGCTCTTCAAAATTGGAGAAGGATTACATTCATCCCTGGGGCCATCCAGAGGCCTGACCTAGCCTCCTATCCCTGCCAACATGTGGCAGATTATTCACTAGTATAACTTTGGTCGGTGTAATGGATGTAAGCTGAGAGCTCACTGTCTGAAGTTCCATTTCTCTTCAATCATTTGTTATTATTTGGGCTTCTTCATCAGTAGAGCTGCTAACTGAATAGTTTGTTCAGATTTCTATTATGCTTTCTAGAGTCTATTATGATTTCTAGAGTCTTCTCATTGATATTTTGGAGTGTCTCATATGCTGGATATTCATTTTCAGTTTTAGGCACTTTATCTTTTATCTTTTTAAAATTGTTATTTATTTATTTAACTTTAGAGAGAGAGAGAGAGAGAGCGAGCATGTGAGTAGGGCAGAGGAGCAGAGGGAGAGAGAGAATCTTAAGCAGGCCCCATGCTCAGTGTGGAGCCAAATGCGGGGCTTGATCTCAAAGCAACAAGATCATGACCTGAGCCAAAATTAAGAGTAGGACACTTAATTGACTGAGCCATCCAGGCACTCGTAGTCACTTTACCTTTTTCTAATCAATTATCTGTTTATTAATGCTATACATAGTGTCTTTAATTGATCAGAATTACTTAATTTTCATATATTTTAAGAACTTTGTAGGGGCGCCTAGGTGGCTCAGGCAGTTAAGCATTGGACTTCTCAGGTAATGATCTCGCGGTTTGTGAGTTCAAGCCCCACGTTGGGCTCTGTGCTGACAGCTCAGAGCCTGGAGCCTGCTTTGGATTCTGTGTCTCCTTCTCTCTCTCTCTCTCTCTGCCCCTCTTCCGCTGGTGCACGCCCTCTCTCTCAAAAATAAATAAACATTAAAAAAAAAAAAAGAACTTTGTAATTGTCTGAAGTATAAATAAATGGAATGAGCCACCACAAAAGATAGTTTCCCAGCACTGAAGTGTTTCTGAAGAGGCTGAATGGCCATTTGGCATCAATGTTACATTGTAGCGTCTCAAATCTTGAGTGGGTGTGTGGGCTAGACCATTTAGATGTCCTCTGAACCTGAGATTATTTGGTATGCGTGAAGCAGTTTGACAGCAATATTTGGAAATCATAGGATTTAGGTAGCCGAAGGGATGTCAGTGGTTCATATAATCCAGACTTTTCATTTCCCACGGTAAGAAACCAAGGACAGAGCAGTGCGGATACACTTGCTCAAATTTCCCACAGCTAAGTTGGTGGCAGAGGCTGGACCAGAATTTCCTGCTTCAGGGTCCACTGTACTTCCCATTAGCTCAAGATCAATTCTAAAGTGCATGGTTCAGTCATAAACACCATAGGTGGTTCCGGAGGTGGAAGGATGTCATCGAGGTAGAAAAGATATACAGAAAGGGGAATCTTTTTTCCTAGGATTGACTGGTTCATGGCAAATGCTAATGCTACTTTTATGACTATTCATACTCTATTAAGTTGTCATTTACAGAAATTATTAGAAAGGCATTATCCACATATGTTTCCTTCCTCCAAATTATTATGTCTTTCTCACGTATCCCCCTCTAAAGTACTATCTCTTCCCTCTAATGCCAGATACTAAAGGGCACTGTGCCTTTCCAGCTGAGCTATGACTGTGTAATGAACTGAAACATTGCAGAATCCTTAACATCAGGCATTCAAGAGAGCTACTAGGCTCGTGTCCAGCTGCCACGGCCTGATATGCATAAGTCAGAAAATCGGTCCCCTCCCACGGTGTTGGGTAACAAATCCTTTCCAGATCTATGCCCCATTATCTACTCTAATGGAAAAGATTATGAGAAAACAAGGAGTTGTATCAAGCCGAGGCCACGCTAGGTGAAATCAACTTTTGGAGTGAGGTCTTATTTAGCTCAACCCTGGCACTGATGGAGAAATAGTGTCTTTACAAATAGTTTCTTCTCCGTCTTTAGATCTCAGGTGTTTGGGGATTTGCACATTGGTTGACCACAGAACAAGATAATGGGACCCTTTTTGTGAGGCTATATCAACAATGTCAAATAGCTCTTACACTGTTCTAAATATTTATATATGATTTCATGGCATTCGAGATTTTAATATTGGTGGGCAGTGAAGGACAGGGGCTCGATAGGCTGGGAAAATGTATTTGCAATGTTGTAGGGTCTTCACAACTTTGGGCAGGATTTATGGGCATATGTATATGTCTGGAGTTCAGTTAAGATGCTCCAGGTTCCCCCCCCCCCCCGAGAGGAATATTCTCAGAACTATCTTGTTTCCTCTTCTAAGGACCACAACAAGAGGTTTCTTTTTTTTTCCAGACCTTCTCCAAACTTGACAGCTAAATGGAAGGGTACAAAGGCCACTTTCACAATCTTTTCTCAGCTCCAATTCTTCCCTTTCATCTACCTCCCTCTGCAATCTCTCCAGCAGTCCTGTACAAGAGTATGTATTTGCTGCAGCTTGAGTCCCCCCCACTGTCCGGACAAGATACTCAAGTGCTGGCAAAGTTCAGAGTGCCCAAGAACAGTTCTTGATGCCATGCGTCTTTATTTCTCAGCGGTGTCTGCTTTGGACTTGGGGTCTGGCTGCTATGCCGAAGCTATTTCTGTTGCCCTTTTTCTTTCCCCACATAGAATACTGTTTCTGGGATTGAATAGCTTTCCTCCTCACTCCTTCCCCTGGAACTACACCTGCTTCAATTATACTCTTTCTCTTTGCCATGTAGCCCGAGGACACAATTTAAACGCCCTGCTTATTTCTCTGCAAGTCAAAACATCTTCCCTGCCTGACTGGAGAGGAAATGAGAAAAGGGAGGGTAGGAGAAAGAGTAGGTCTGTCTTCATTTTACCGTCCTCACGCAGCAAATGGCCCATTTGATAAGTCCTAGCTAGGAAGAAATGCAGATGTGCATACCGGCGTCTCCCTACCGTGGTTGAACAAGTCTAACTCAGTTCCATTTCCTTTCCAGAAGCTTTAAGAGCTGATGAATAACCAGCAGTGTCTGCAGTATGCTGAAGTCATACTCCCTTTCCTGTGTACAAGCAAATGAACACTTTAGGGTGGCTCAAATCACTTCCGCCAGAGCCACGGTTGATCTGAAGTACGTTATTTTACTCTCCTCCAGGGGAGGGGGCACCAACTTTCCAGAGCCCCCGTACTCTCTTTGTAGGTTTCTAACCCTCAGCGCTAACTTATCACAAGTGTAGGTGAAGCCTAGATAAATATTGAGATGATGACCGGGGCTACTATAAGAAAGGCAGAATAGGGTACCCAAACCTAACCTAATCACTTGCTGATATTATAAGGAATCGAGATGAGAGGCTAATTAGGCGAATTAATAAAATTTTAGCCGTGCCAAACATGACTCCTGCAGGTTATCTCGCTGGGCCCTTCTCCTGTAACCTTTGGGCGAAACGAAGGATGAGAAGATTTTTTGAAGCACAGTGTGTGTGAGATGACTAGACCACCTTGAATAAAACAGAGGTGATCCCTATCACTTGTGGTGAGATAGGAAATGAGTATAACAAACTTCCAAACGTATGGTCTTTTCTGGTCTCCCCGGGGTATATAATAATTTATTAGTTTTCTGTTGCCTAAATCATAGCCACACTAGAGTTCCAGATTCTTGGGATTGTTCCCAGGTTATCTTGATAGGAGTTTGGGGGGGTTTGACCATACATGTATAGTACGGTAGAAAGCCCATGTCTCCCTACTGGACTTCCTCTTACCGTGAGATCTACTGTGTACTTGGCTCTCCATACTGACATTGTTTTGCGCACTTGTTCTTGGGTATGACAGCGGTTATTTCCACTTTGGAGAAGATAGAAGAGTGTATTAGCGAATGACGATCAGGTGAATTAACCTGGCTCTCAGTATTACAAGCCTTTCATCACCTATCGGTCTCCGTCTCCAAAAGAAAAGTATTTTTGTGATGATGCTGAAGAGATAAATGGTATGAGGAGTCGTTGTAGGGTTTCTCTTCATGGTGACATTCAGTAGAACCATGGACAACCAGGAAAGCCCCTTGAACCTTGCTCTATTGCCTTTCTTCATGAGGGTACCATGACTCCCGCGTTACGATTTGTCAGTGGTGAAACCTGGACTTTAAGTTCTTCATCAAATATTTCATGGTAAGAAGCATAGAGGTGGTGATCTTCTTCCCTTTTATGAAATTCAAACGAAGCTTTAAAATTGCATTCTCTCCCTTTCTATTCCAGGGAGCTAATGCTCTGCTTGGGATTCATTAAGTACAAGGTTGACATTTCCACTGACCACAGGCTGGACTTTAGTCTATAGATATTAGCCTGCAATGCGGTACATGTTGCCATCTGTTCACAGTGGAGGAAAAATAAACTGCAAATATTTTACTCAGCCAGATAATTATGTGCTTAGGATGTTCATGGTTACAAATATCTAGGTGACATGTACATCCAGGTACTTGGCATTAAGATTATAACGCAGTGCATATCAACAAATATGTATCGGTTATTTATGCGTCTAGCATTGTAATTGGGGTTTGTTTTTTTTTCCCCTTTACACAACACTGGGTACAGCCAGAATAAACATGAGAGTTTTCTGGGCAGAATTTCTTCTTTCAAAATGTTCACTCCATTAACCTATTATTCTATCTTTTGGGTCTGAAGATATATTGCTTTTCAAGTTCTCTGAGGATAATTAAGGGGCCCTGCATACGGCAATTAGAGCACGTGTCTTAGGTGTGACTGATAGAAAACAAAAGTCGGAATTGGAATTGGAATTGATATTGGAGAGTGAGAGAGAACTGTGGTTTGAGAGAGAAGACGCACTCTAACTGGGAAGGGAGAGAAAGAGGAGGCAACCGCTGAGTTGCTCTCTCTCCCTCTTGGTTTTGCTAATGGTTCGTTTTTCATGTGGGATAGGGAGGCTGCATGTAAATTGGTATGATATTCAGGAGTGAAATCGTCCAGAAAGAAGCTGAGCCAGTTATGTCCAAGTTGATTCACCAAATTATATTTTATTGCCAAATGCTTGTTTGATTATCCATGTTACTGTTTTTGTCTCTTAACACAGCTGATGTCAGAAGGTTTAGAACGTGGTAAAATCTTGAAATGTCACTTTGGAAAATGTGTATGCCAAGTACTTCAGAGGCACAATTAACAAAAATATCTATAGCACAGTGATTGAATGTTTTCAACTCATTTGTCCCTTCTGCTTCACTCTCCTTTAGGTAGATTTGTGAGTAAGTTGGAACACTGAAATGGCATGTAGATCTTAAAGGCCCAGATGCACAATTCAATAGTAACTCACAATGTTTTTAAACACCAAGGATCCGGGGCACCTGGGTGGCTTAGTCGGTTAAGCGTCCGACTTCAGCTCAGGTCACGATCTCACGGTCCGTGAGTTCGAGCCCTGCGTCGGGCTCTGGGCTGATGGCTCAGAGCCTGGAGCCTGCTTCCGATTCTGTGTCTCCCTCTCTCTCTGCCCCTCCCCCATTCATGCTCTGTCTCTCTCTGTCCCCCCAAACAAACAAACAAACAAACAAAAAAAAACACCAAGGATCCACTACTAATTTCCTTCACAGAGAATTCATCCCGTATTTGCCATTCCTAGAAAAGGCACAAGGTGGCCTCTACTGCAGTGGTTTTCATGAGGAAATTATAAAAAATATGGAGAAAAATTCGCTTAGGGGTTTTCCGCTGTGGTAGAAGTCTCCACCCTAAAACATTTAAAGTAGCTTGAAGATATACACTAGGCAGTATCTGAGAATGGACTGGAATCGTAACTTGCTTATTTGTGTTTAAAGAACACTATGTCACCTCGCATTGATAATTGCCTTCTTATTATTGATAGGGTAAGGACAGTGTTATTAGAGTGATGTTCTCAAGGTTTTGTTTCCTCTACTTTAAAATTTAGGAGAACGGGGCGCCTGGGTGGCTCAATTGGTTGAGTGTCTGACTTCGGCTCAGGTCATGATCTCACGGTTTGTGAGTTCGAGCCCCATGTCAGGCTCTGTGCTCACAGCTCAGAGCCTGGAGTCTGCTTCAAATTCTGTGTCTCCCTCTCTCTCTCTGTCCCTCCCCCACTCTCACTCTGTCACTCTCTCAGAAATAAACATAAATAAGTAAATAAATAAATAAAATTGAGGAGAACGTTCTAGAGAATTAGTGAGGAAACATGTGTTGAGCAGTTACTACATGAGGGAAACAAAGGATGGGTATGCTTTTAGTAATTAGGATTGAAATTGTTTTTGAACTTGGAATGAGCAATACAAATGGGGGAGACATCATATATGATATGTTATACAGCAGTGTTTGGAATAGAGATAGTCTTTCATGAAGGATAAGAAACTGGAGAATGGCTGGAAGGTCAGAATTAGGCTGTACAAAGGCTTGAGTGTTGAAGCAAACAAATTGTTTTATCCTAGAGGCAGTTAGCCGTAGAATACCATCAGTAATTCACTTTCTTTCAGGGATAAAGCATTTCAGCATTCCATTAGCTATTATTTAATATGGATTGTGGACATTGACTTGGAAAAATGCAATAGCAGCTTAACTGCTACCATGGCAGTCCATGGTAATACACAACATTAAATTTTCTCTATATGATATCTCATACGAAGAATAAAATCGATTCATGTTTCTACTTTCTATATAATCGGGTATGGTGGTGAATGTTTCTCAATCTTTAGGGACTAATGCTGCCCCTTATCATACACTAACTCTTAATAAATTCCAACGGTGTACCAAGGGAAGTGTAAAACATACAACTTGGGGGGCGCTCAGTCGGTTAAGCATCTGTCCTTGGCTCAGGTCATGATCTCTCAGTTTGTGAGTTTGAGCCCCGTGTCGGGCTCTGTGCTGACAGCTCAGAGCCTGGAACCTGCTTCTGATTCTGTGTCTCCCTGTCTCTCTGTCTCTCTCTCTCTCTCTGCTCCTCCCCCACTTGCACTCTGTCTCTCTCTCAAAACTAAATAAACATTAAAACAAAAGTCATTTCATCAGAAAGTATTAAAAAAAAAAACCCATTCAACTCGACAAGACAGTCCTTGGTATGGTTAATAATAATTGGACAGATGCCATATGTTTTCACTCTTATGTGGATCCTGAGAAACTTAACAGGAGACCATGGGGGAGGGGAAGGAAAAAAAAAAGTTAGGGAGGGAACCAGACCATAAGAGACTCTTAAAAACTGAGAACAAACTGAGGGTTGATGGGGGGGGGGGGAGGGAGGGGAGGGTTGGTGATGGGCATAGAGAAGGGCACCTGTTGGGATGAGCACTGGGTGTTGTATGGAAACCAATTTGACAATAAATTTCATCAATAAAAATAAAAAAAAATAATTGGAGGTCTTTCAAGATAAATTTCAAAACTATTAACTTCTTTGGGGTTTTCCTTTGGTCAGAATCATAAATGGGACTTGTATCTGAGTGAAAATCAGAGCTTTGTGAGGGCAGAGACTATAATATATTTCCTCTACTAATTGCCAACATGTAGCACATAATTATATGCCTGGCACATATTTAAAGACTCAACAAGAACTTTTTGGATGGATGGATGGTATTCTGAACTTCAATGAACTTTTCAACTTACCCAATGTGATTTTACCACCTTTCCACTTTAGTCACCCACTGGCACTTGGACATTGTTATCATTTATATTTACATGTTCTTATGACTATGTAACACGGCGATGCATGGTCCCGGAATGGATCCTGGCCAAGAAAGGAGACATTAAGGAGGAAAATTGGTGATACTTGAATATCTTCAGATTAGATAGTAGAATTGTCCTAGTGCTAATGGTGTGACTTTGATAATTTGATTATGTAAGATGTTAATATTTGCAAAATCTAGATAAAAGGTGCATAAGATTTTTTGCAACATTTTTGAAAGTATGAAATTACTATAAAGTGAAAATTTAACAAAGTAAAACAAAAGTGTTTCACCCTTAACATTTTATTACATCATCTCCCAGTTTCACTCCTGCTTGTACCCTCATTATAACCTTTTATCCCATAGTCTCATGCTATTTTCTTTTCTTTTTTTTTTTTTCAACTTTTTTTATTTTATTTTTGGGACAGAGAGAGACAGAGCATGAACGGGGGAGGGGCAGAGAGAGAAGGAGACACAGAATCGGAAACAGGCTCCAGGCTCTGAGCCATCAGCCCAGAGCCTGACGCGGGGCTCAAACTCACGGACTGCGAGATCGTGACCTGGCTGAAGTCGGACGCTTAACCAACTGCGCCACCCAGGCGCCCCTCTCGTGCTATTTTCAAAGTCTTGTTAGAACAGTTTATGATCTGATTGACTTCCCTTCCTAGCTCTTATAAACAAAATCAATCTTTTAATTGATGTCCTGGCATGGTTCCTAGAATTGGCCGGATTTTTGACCTTTCGCCATTATGATTTGTCACTGTTCATTCATCATGCCAATGCACAAACCTGAGTCACTGACTCCTCACATTATGTTCTTAGGATACTAAGAACTGTTAGGGAGGGGCGCCTGGGTGGCTTAGTCAGTTAAGCATCTGACTTGGGCTCAGGCCATGGGCTCAGGGCTTGTGGGTTCGAGCCCCATGTGAGACTCTATGCTGATAGCCTAGAGCCTGCTTTGGATTCTGTTTCTCCCTCTCTCTCTCTCTGCCCATCCCTTGCTTACTCTCTCTCTCTCTCTCTCTCTCTGAAAAATAAATAAACTTAAAAAAAAGAGCTATTAGTGAATTAACAGAGATGTGTGGCAAAGTCTAACGCTTGCTACCTTTAGCTGAAGCTCTCCCAAATGCTTTGCACTTTTTAAATTTATGTTAAAAATAAATTTAATTTATATAAAAAAAAGTCAAAACTTCCAGTTACATTCTACTTTTTCTACAATGCTTAAACAACTACAATCTACTTTCTATCTCTGTAAGGTTTCTCTATTCTGGACTTTCATATGGATGAAATAATATATTATGTTGTCTTTTGTGGTTGGCTTCTTTTCACCTAAAATGTTTTGAGGTTCATTCATTTTGTAGCAGGTATCAGTGCTTCGTTTCTTTTTAAACCTGAATAATATTCCATCAAATGGATTCCACATTTTGTTCATCCATTTGCTTGACGATGGTCATGTTGGGTTGCTTTCACCTTTTGGCTGTTAGAAATAATGCTTCTATGAACATTCATGTACAAGTTTTTGTGTGTACATATGTTTTCATTCATATGTTTTGGCTCAAATCTCCTTTAATTTTTTTTAAATGTTTATTTCTGAGACAGAAACAGAGCATGAGTGGGGAAGGGGCAGAGAGAGAGGGAGACACAGAATCCGAAGCAGGCTCCAGGCTCTGAGCTATCAGCCCAGAGCCTGACGCGGGCTCGAAATCACAAACCATGAGATCGTGACCTGAGCGGAAGTCGGTCGCTCAACCGACTGAGCCACCCAGGCGCCCCATCAAATCTTCTTTAATAGATACAATATTTTTGAGTAGTTTTACATTCTTAGCAGAGTTCAGAAGTACTGAGTGTTTTCATTTATCCCCTACCCCTACACATGCACAGCCTCCTCTATCATTAACATTCTGCATCAGAGTGGTACATTTGTTACAATCAACGAACCTATATTGACACATCATTATCACCCAAAGTCCTACTTTAGATTAGGGTTTACTCTTGAGATTGTACATTCTATAGTTTTTGACAAATGTATAATGACGCATCCACCATTGCGGTATCATATAGAATTTTTTCACTGCCCTAAAAATCCCCTGTCCTCCATCAATTCATCCCAATCCTCCTAATATCAGGCAATCGCTGATGTTTTTTACTGTGCACATATTCAGCCTTTTACAGAATGTCTTACAGTTGGAATCATACAGTCTGGAGCCTTTTTAGACTAATTTCTTTCACTTAGTAATATGCACTTAAGGTTTCTCCGTGTCTTTTCATGCTGACATCTATATTGATATTTATAATTTGTGGTACTCCTTAATTTTTCAATAGATTCACATTTCCATCTGGTATCAGTTTCTTTCTGTAGTTTCATATTTCCATCTGGCATCATTTTCCATCATTATATGAAACTTCTTTTTTTGTAGCTTATACCTCCTTGTGACAAAATCAATTTTCATTTCCTTGAAAATATTTTCATTTCTCCTTTCTTTCTGAAAGATATTATCACTGGACATGGGATTATGTTTGCAGCTCATTTTTTCTAGCGCTAGAAAGATGTCCTATTGGCACAAAAACAGACACGTAGACCAATGGAATAGAATAAGGAACCCAGAATTGGACCCACAATTGTATGGCCAACTAATCTTTAACAAAGCAGGAAAGAGCATCCAATGGAAAAAAGACAATCTCTTTAGCAAATGGTGCTGGGAGAACTGGACAGCAACATGCAGAAGAATGAACCTGGACCACTTTCTTACATCATACACAAAAATAAAACGGATGAAAGACCTAAATGTGAGACAGGAAACCATCAAAACCCTAGAGGAGAAAACAGACAACAAACTCTGACCCTAGCCGCAGCAACTTTTTACTTGACATGTCTCCAAAGGCAAGGGAAACAAAAGCAAAAATGAACTACCGGGACCTCATCAGGGTAACCAGCATCTTCACTGCAAAGGAAACAATCAACAAAAGTAAAAGGCAACCAACAGAATGGGAGAAGATATTTGCAAATGACATATTGGATAAAGGGATAGTATCCAAAGTCTATAAAGAACTTGCCAAACTCAACACCCAAAAAACAAATAATCCAGTGAAGAAATGGGCAGAACACATGAATAGACACTTTGCCAAAGAAGACATCCAGATGGCCAACAGACACATGAAAAGTTGCTCACCATCACTCGTCATCAGGGAAATACAAATCCAAACCACATTGAGATACCACCTGACACTGGTCAGAGTGGCTAAAATTAATGACTCAGGAAACAACAGATATTGGCGAGGATGTGGAGAAACGGGAGCCCTCTTGCACTGTTGGTGGGACTGCAAATTGGGGCAGCCACTCTGGAAAACAGTATGGAGGTTCCTCAAAAAACATTAAAAATAGAACTACCCTACAACCCAGCAATAGCACTCAGAATTTATCCAAAGGATACAGGAGTTCTGATTCATAGGGGCACATATATCCCAATGTTTATAGTAGTGCCATCAACAATAGCCAAATTATGGAAAGAACCAAAGTGTCCATCAACTGATGAATGGATAAAGAAGATGTGGTTTATATATATGATGGAATACTACTTGGCAATGAGAAAGAATGAAATCATGCTATTTGCGGCAATGTGGATGGAACTGGAGGGTATTATGTTAAGTGAAATAAGTCAGAGAAAGACAGATATCATATGTTTTCACTCATATGTGGAATTTGAGAAACTGAACAGAAGACCATGGGGGAAGGGATGGGAAGGGGAAAAAATAGTGTCAGAGAGGGAGGCAAACCATAAGAGACTCTGAAATACAGAGAACAAAATGAAGGTGGATGGGGGGGTTGGGGGGAGGGGAAAATGGGTGATGGGCATTGAGGAGGGCACTTGTTGGGATGAGCACTAGGTGTTGTATGTAAGTGATGAATCACGGGAATCTACTTCCGAAACCAAGAGCACCCTATATACATTGTATGTTAGCTAACTTGACAATAAATTATATTAAAAAAATAAAATCCTATTAACTATTAAAAAATGTCCTCGATGTTATTACATTTTCATTGACCTCCACTCTATTTTCTGAGAATTCAACTGTTTTTATTTTTTTCTGTATATAATGGGTCCTTTCTCTACATACTTTAAGATTTCCTCTCTATCTTTCTACTTAAACATTTTGATTATGATCTTTTCTTTATATCTGCATTGAGCGTTTAAAATCTCTAAGTTGATCTATATGTTTTCTATATGCTATGCAAGTTATCTTTCTTGGAAATGTTTTCAAATATGTTATCTGTCCCTTTATCCTTCTCCTCTCCTTCTGGAACTACACATATAGAGATTGTTATATTGTAAACACACATAATAGATTGTTTAATATTGTTCTATAGGCCACTGAGGTTCTGTTCATCTTTCCCCTCTATTCTTCAGGCTAGGTAATTTCTACTGATGTATCTCAAGTTTGCTGACTCTTTTGCTCTCTCTAATATGCTGTTCAGATCATCTAGTCAATTTTTCATTTTAATTATTCAGTTCTAAAATTCTCATTTGGTTCAGAGCGCCTGGCTGGTTCAGTCCGTTAAGTGTCCGACTTCAGCTCGGGTCATGATCTTGCGGTTCGTGGGTTTGGGCCCCACATCGGGCTCTGTGCTGACAGCTCGGAGGCTGGAGCCTGCTTCGGATTCTGAGTCTCCCTCTCTCTGCCCTCCCCCACTCATGTTCTGTCTCTCAAAAATAAATAAGCATTAAAAAATTTTTAATTCCCATTTGGTTCATTTTTATGATTTTACGTTTTGCTGTTATTCCTCCTCTGTTCCTATAGCATGAAAGTAATTTCCTTAAAATGCTAGAACATATGCTGTTATAATCCTTGTCTACTAAATTCCACATCTTTATCAACTTGTAGTCGGTTTTACTGACTTTTTTTCTCATGGCATTTCATATTTTCTCCTCTGCTGTATGTCTTGTAGTTAAAAAATATGTGCTGGACATAGTAGGTTACACATTATAAAAACCATGGACTCGGCTATGTTCCTCAGAAGAACGCTGATTTTTGTCCTACAAACAGTTCTCTTGGCCTGACTTGAACCTCTAAGTCTGTCTCTCCTGTGGTGGCTACTAGATGAGATCCCATTTGGTTTGTTTTTAAGTCTCCTTTTGGCTAGAACCCTCGGAGCCTTCTCTGCATGCATGTCCTTTGGTGGTTATCCATACATGTATGGATTTGGGGGCTTACCCCTGTGTATCTCCTTTCCTTCCAGGATTTGTCCCCTTAATTTTCCAACTATTTTGCCATCACTTAAACTCTTCCTTTAACATCTCGAGACAGTAAGAATGAAGTTTCCTGCTACAGAATGCTCCATGATTCAGGAAGTGCTCTTCAGCAAAGTGGTGCAAAGCTCCAGATATCACTAAGTATAGTTCCTATCTTTTAGTAGTTGACTTCTGTTTCTGACTGCTTTCTATTATTCCCCACTGTGTTTAAATAGCGGTGTGGATTTTTTTTTGTCTTTTGTCTCTAATTAATTAACTATAATGATCTTTGTCTGTCGGATGATTAGTATGATCAAAGTATTGTGCCATTATTGGATGCTGGGATTCACGTACATAGTTTTCAATTCTTTTCTTATACCTTTATTTCCAAGAAGTTTTATGAGAATATTTTTGAAATCTGCGGGTCTTTTATCATCTCTTGCATTTTGCCTCATGTATTTTAATTCTTTGTTTCATGTTTTAAATATTGTAGACACTTTTATATTTTTCTGATTTTTTTAATTTTTTAAGAAAATTTTTTAATGTTTTTATTTTTGAGAGAGAGAGAGAGAGAGAGAGAGCGAGCATGAGCGAGGGATGGGCAGAGAGAGAGGGAGACACAGAATCCGAAGCAGGCTCTAGGCTCTGAGCTGTCAGCACAGAGCCCCATGTGGGGCTTGAACTCACCAACCTTGAGATCATGACCTGAGCCGAAGTCGGATGCTTAACCGACTGAGGCACCCAGGCGCCCCATTATGTTTCTGATATTAATGTTAAGGTTATTTCTGGATCTATTTCTCACAGGGGCTTCATTGATGGTGCCTTGTTTCCTTGTGTAATTTATTACTTTTTATTGTAAGCTCAAAATTGTTACAACACGTGGGACAATTTTTGATGACTGGGAAGGGGAGAAGTCCATAATGTCTACAATCTTTCCTTTTTAAAAAAATTTTTTTTTCAACGTTTATTTATTTTTGGGACAGAGAGAGACAGAGCATGAACGGGGGAGGGGCAGAGAGACAGGGAGACACAGAATCGGAAACAGGCTCCAGGCTCTGAGCCATCAGCCCAGAGCCTGACGCGGGGCTTGAACTCCCGGACCGCGAGATCGTGACCTGGCTGAAGTTGGACGCTTACCCGGCTGCGCCACCCAGGCGCCCCCAATCTTTCCTTTTTAAACACCCATGGAAGTTTATTCCTCTGTTACTGAACTTATGGCATTTCGCTGTGTACTTGTTTACATACCTGTTTCAATTAAGATTGGGTTTGCCTGAACAGGACAGAAAACTCAAAATTATAGTGGCTTAAACGACATGTGATCCTATTTTTCACCACATAAAAGTGGTTTAGAGAAAGATGGTCCAGGTCTATTATGTTTTTCTCTCACATCAGAAAAATGGCATCATCTTATATTATTGCCCAACCACCCTTAGTCTGTGTCTTCTAGTATGTTGCTTAATCTAGTTGCTTGAGTTCTAGCCATCATGTCTGCACTCCAGAAAGCAGGAATAAAGAAGAAATAGAAGGGCACATTCCATCTATTTACATTTATTCCCTGGGTGGCTCTTAAGACATTTACTACGTGTCATTGGCCAAAACTCAACATGAGCATTCTTGCGGCAAAGGAGGCTCAGAAATGCAGTTTTGATTCTGGGGGATGAGATGCCCAGCTAAAAATTAGGGTTTTATGACTAAATAAGAGGGGCAATAATCCATATTTGGAAGAAATTAACAATCCCTGTCATAATATGTCACCTGTGCTACTCTGGAATAATTTTATTGATTGAAAGGGCATCTTGATAGTTTTATACCCAATAGGAGCTGGTTTCCATTATCTTCTGTATCAATAATTTTTGGTTGAAAGAATGGCTGAGTCACTTGAGTTTTCCGGCCCCTCCTAGCATTTTTTGTATGACTCCGCTGAAAATGGTGAATTATGAGAATTTAGTATACGTTGTTAACATAGTCTTTTCTGTTGTTCGTGTTCATCAGAGGTGAATTGAGTAGTTTGAGTTGAAATTCAGCTTCCTCTATGAAAGTAGACTTCTTCAATCCTACTCATTAGAATAAATTTGATTTTGTTGTTATATACACATAAAATGGAAGGCTATTTACTTTGCAGTGGAAAGCACTTTCCTATGCATTTCTGGTACTAGGTTACAGTGTTGCCATCAGTGATCTAAATCAACATTCACGGGTGATTGCATTTTATAACCGCTTTTATTAGGTACCGTTCAAGGTAATGTTATGCATCTCATAATGAGTGAGTACAGCTGTCTTCACCAAGGTACCATGTCAGCAGGAAATATTGAATAGGCAATATCTAAATAATCAGCTTCAGAACTCCTCATCAGAGTGCAGAAGCTTTGGATTAGGGTCTGATGATGCTACTTAGAACACTTAAGAATTTTGGTTTCTTGCGCAGGTTTAAGCAGACAGATCCTTCGCTCTCATCAGCATAATTATGACACTCCTTTATCACCTTAATTACCCGCCTTTGACTGTCTTTTTTCCAGGTTTTGAGATCCTATATACTTCCCCCCTGTTTTTTATGACCCCTCACAGAAGAAACACATCAAGATGCTTAACAGATCTCTCTGGTTCATGTATTTTCATACAGCTCGGACAGGGGTTGGCAACAGGCTAAATTCAATACATTAATCTTTGATGTATCAAAAATGTAGATCTTTAAATGACATTGCACAGCAAGTGCCTTAGGACTGGCATTTTTTTTTTTTAATTTTTTTTCCAACGTTTATTTATTTTTGGGACAGAGAGAGACAGAGCATGAACAGGGGAGGGGCAGAGAGAGAGGGAGACACAGAATTGGAAACAGGCTCCAGGCTCTGAGCCATCAGCCCAGAGCCTGACGCGGGGCTCGAACTCACGGACTGCGAGATCGTGACCTGGCTGAAGTCGGACGCTTAACCGACTGCGCCACCCAGGCGCCCCAGGACTGGCATTTTTGATCAAGAGGTTTTCATGTCCGGCTAAACTGAAATAGAATAATCCGAAGACTTTTTAGTCTAAATATGTTTAGTATCTTCAAAGAAATAACAAAAAAATAGAAAAAGAAAATAAATCATGAAAAAAAATCAGATACAAAGCAAGAAAAAACACATGTAAAGTATTTCATTAAATAATGTGGAAAATAAATCTTTTTTTATCTGTCTTTCTCTCTGTCTCTCTCTCTTTAGTGTGTGTGTGTGTGTGTGTGTGTGTGTATGTGTGTGTGTGTATGTGTATATATATATATATATATATATATATATATATATATGTATATATATATATATATATATAAAAGTCAAATACTAAATAATGAAATATATTTAATTGTATATGTATATATGTATGTATATATATTTATATATATGAATAAATGTATACTAAAGCAGTCAAATACTAAGAAATGAATAATACTAAAGAAATAAACTGAACATAAAGTGAGGGAAATAAAAGTGAGAATAGATATTAATTTTAAAATGTAAACATATTTGATTAATTATTGGTAGTTAAGTGACTTTGTGTATGTATGAGTATGTGTGTTTGTGCTTAATGATAAAGAGAAAACACTAGAGTCTAGATAGTGATAAAATTGGATATGTCAGTGGGTACGAAACAGGTACTTTGAAGTGAGTTAGTAAGATTTTCTAAGACTTCTGGGTCTTGGGGAGGAAAAGCATAACAATTTATATTTTGTTAAGCATTTTTAAAGGTAAGGATGCATAGCAAAATTTGAAAGTCTAAAATAATGAAAAAAGTCATAGGTTTCAAACATGGACAGAAAATATATTGAATACAGATTATCCATTTAGCATAAGACAGAGTATAAGCATAAGAAACAAAGCAAGTAAGTAATGCACAAAAAAATGGCAAGAACAATTATAAATATCGGTAATAATAAAAGTAGAGTGAACTTGTCCACTAAATGAGTTTCAGATTCAATAAGCATGCATGTAAATACATATAAGAAAACATTTATGTGCTGTTTGAAAGAGACATACCTAACACAAACTGATATGGATAATTTAAAAATGATAGGAGGAGAAAGCTGGTATAAGGTTTTTAATCTCCCACAGAATCAATCACATTTAAGGTCAAGAAAAGTGATAACAATAGAGGGACAATACATTCAAAATGTACAAGCAATGATTAAGTAGGAGTATAGAAAATCACAAAGGTATAGTGATTATTCAAAACTATAGATTTTACATACATGAAGCAAATATTGAAAAGATTATAAAAAGAAATTTATAATACTATATATTTAGTATGAGATTTAACACAGTGATAACAGACACTGATAAGTCAAGCAGGGAAAGGTCATAAGGCAATAGAAACTTTAAACAACAGAGTTAACAAGACAGAATTAGTAATTATGTATAGAAATGACTAAAATAAATACATTACTTATTCAGGGATATGGAAACATTTAAATTTTGATCACATTAAAAAATTTCAAACAATGAAAAATCTATAGAATGTTGCCTTTGATCACAGAAACTATATTAGAAATTAATAAGAAAATGTATATGAGAAAAAATGAAAAATGCCCTAATAATGTATTTATAAAAAAGAAAAATGTGAGTTACAAATATTTATAACTGTCCTTTTAAGAATCTGATTTCAAAGATTTTTGCAATGCAGCTAAATAAGTAAGATAAAATTATAGTAAAAAATCTTACCAAAAGTCAAGAAAGATTCAAAATGAATTAATTAAACATTTAACTCAAATCTAGGAAAAAATAACAGGGTAAATTTTAAACAAATATAGAATTAATAAGATAATAGAGATAAGAACAGAGAGTAAAATGGACAACAAGGATAAAACTGAGAGAACCATTATTTGAAAGGAGTAAGAAATCAGAGAGGGCAAAGATAAATAACATTTCGATCAGAAACAGTTTTACAAATTCAGATGGAGTAAGGATTTTATAAATATTAAGATATTTATCCATTAAATTAGAAATCAGAGAAAATCAGATAAAATGAACAAAATGGAGAAATATTCATAATTATGAATATTGACTTCAACAAAAATGAAAAACTTTAGTAAAATAAACATTAAAGACAGGTAGTAAATAGATTAATTATTTTCCAGCCATAACCCCCAAAGCATTAAGCCCAAACTGTTTTGCTGTTCAGTCTTATTATAATTTCAAGTTTTATCATATCCTGTCTTCTGCAAACTGTTACAGAGAGTCAAAAGAAATAGATCTGTTCATAAGGCTAATTAATCTAAACTTGATAACAAGTAGACAGGGAGAGTACAAGAAGATAAAAAGTATAGACAAATCTTACTTAGGAAGATAAATGCAAAAAGTCCAAAATGTAAGAATCTCTAAAGCAAGTTCAACAGTGTGTTAAAAAAAAAAAAAAAAAGTTGGGATTAGATGGACTCCTTAAAAAAAACAAAAAACAATATTGATGACAGATTACAGGAGAAAAAAAGTACAATTATTTCAGTAGATTCAGGCACTACATTAGATAAAAATATTTTCCCATCATAAAATATATTGGCAAATTAGAGAAAAAAGAAATTTACTTGACAAAGGTCTTCTACCAAAAAACCTAGAACAAATATTATGCTTGGTGATAATACTAAAAAAGTATTTAGCAATCAGTATAACCCAAAGGTATCTACGATCTTGTTTCCAATAATGCTCTAGAAATAAAAATAAATAAAATATATTAAGACTTATAAAAAACACATTGTCAGTATTAATACAGTTCAGTCATTTTACTGGACCCAATATCAATTATTGAATGAATTATTTTTCTCTGCATTTGGTAGAACAATTATAAAATGGAATAAAGACATGTAATTTTAAATAGCAATGAAAACTGAAAGAGGCCTAGGAATAAATCTTTAAAAATTGATGTGTAAACAAATTTTTAAAAAATTAAAAGATAATATGAAAACTTAAGTGACAAAACCTACCATGTGCATAAATGGGAAAACTCAGTATGATAAAGACACTGTTACCAACACAAACTATAACCCAATACAACTCTAAAATGCCATGAGATTTTTTTTTTTTTTTACCATAGAACTTAAAAGGCTTGAGCCTAAGATTGATTTGGAAAGTTACAAGGCTAAAAATAGCTAACATAATTTTTAAAAAAGAAAAAGGTGTCAAGATTTCCTATGAGTCTATGGTCATTACCAAAATGAGATATTCGCATAGGTGTAGAAAAAGGGAATAATGGGACAGAAAAGACACCATAATACAAGACCCATGCATATCTGAAAGCTTGATGGGAATTACTAATCAGAGATAGAAAGGATGGACTGGTCAATAAATGATACTATGAAAATTGGTTATCCACGTAGAAAACAATTATATTCAGGGGCGCCTGGGTGGCTCAGTCAGTTAAGCGTCCGACTTCGGCTCAGGTCACGATCTCACGGTCCGTGAGTTCGAGCCCCGCGTCGGGCTCTGTGCTGACAGCTCAGAGCCTGGAGTCTGTTTCAGATTCTGTGTCTCCCTCTCTCTCTGCCCCTCCCCTGTTCATGCTCTGTCTCTCTCTGTCTCAAAAATAAATAAACGTTAAAAAAAAAATTAAAAAAAACCAATTATATTCATAACTCACATTATACCAGAAAAAAATCCAGAGTAGAGACCTAAATGTGTGACTTTTTTAGAAGAGGTGTTATTAAGAGAAAGTTATTATGATTTTAGAGTGGGAAATCATTTCTTTTCTTTCTTTAAAGTTTGCTTGTTTATTTTGAGAGTGAGGATGTGAGCAGGGGAAGGGGAGAGAGTGAGGGCTAGAGAATCCCAAGCAGGCTCTGTGCATGCAGAGCTGGATGTGGGGCTCGAACTCAGAAACTGAGATCATGACCTGAGCTGAAACCTAGAGTCGATCATTTAACCGACTGAGACACCCAGGCACCCCTGGAAATTATTTCTTAAACACAATGTACAATGTCTAAATCCTAATGAAAACATATTGATAAAATTGACTAAATTTTGAAAAATAAAACTGTGCCATAGAGGAAGCTGTAAATCACTTTGAAATTCAGGCTATGAACTGAGAGGCAATGTTTTCAAGGCTAGTAACAAAAAAAAGACTTTGTATCTAGAACATATAAAAAAGTACTACAAAACAATTACACAAACACCCCAGAATAAAAAAAATAGGCAAGAGTCTAGGCTGTTTAGGCTTTATAACAAAAATATTTAAAATATTAATGTGGGTAAATCTCTAAAGTATAATGTTAAATATAGAAGATAACAGAAGGCAAAGTTGACGTTTGAAGGTTATATGTAGTGTGGTATGCTGCTGGTAAAGATTTTTAATTAAAGGAAAGTTGTTACTTTCATTGTTTTAAATAATGGTAATAATATTAAAAACTAACCACCATGTGGTGCTTTAGAGTTTGTCCATTTAAAGTATTTTTAATTTTATTATCTTAGAAAGCGCAAGTGGGGAAAGGGGCAGTGGGGGGGAGGGAGGGGGAGAGAGAGAGAGAGAGAGGGAGGGAGGGAGGGAGAACCAAACAGGCTCCATGTTAAGCATGGGGTCACGACCCAAGCCAAAATCAAGAGTCGGATGCTCAACCAACTGAACTACCCAGGCGCCCTGTATGATTTCATTTAGACACAAACTCTATAAAATGCAAACTAATCTATAGTGACAGAAAGCAGATCGGTTTTCTGGGGTGAGGCCATGGGGGGAGGGGCAGGAGGGAGGGATTACAATGGCGCATGAGGACATGCTTTGGGGTGATGGCTATGTTCACTATCTTGATTGTGATGATCACTTCACTGGTATATACGTACATCAAATTGTACACTTTACACACAATCTATCGTATGCCAATTATACTCTGACAAAGCAATTTTAAAAACAGACAAAAATGGGTTCCCATTTGTGAAGGAGACTGGGAGACACAGGCTTCCGGTTATGGGATGAATAAGTCATGGGGATAAAAAGCACAGCATAGAGTTTATAAGGGATTTTTTTTTCATGTGTATTACCTGATTTTATCCTCACAAGAAATTTTAGGTACTATTTAGTTTAGGTACTATGATTATTCCCACACACACAAAAAAGTCAAATTCACCAATTGAGCCTTCGAGAGGTTACATGGTGGAAAGGACCCTCAAACCCAAGTCTTTAATACCTACCAAATGTCATTCTTTGCCCATCAGTTGGTATTCATATAATATTATCATTGTGGTCATCTATTTTATTTATGCCAAACTATGGTATCTATTTGCTTACAACTTCCTTTTCTCATGTCATGACCTTCTTATTACCATAGATAGAGGCCCCTCAGATTTCTCCCACCTGTGTCAGCAATTCCACTCAGTTTTTTAGAAAAATGTTTATTTTTGAGAAAGAGAGCACGAGTAGGGGAGGGAAAGAGAGGGGGGTGGGGACAGAGGATCTGAAGTGGGCTCTGTGCTGTCAGCACAGAGCCCTACGTGGGGCTTGAACTCATGAATTGTGAGATCATGACCTGAACCAAAGTTGGTCGCTCAACCGACTGAACCAGCCAGGCGCACCTCGCCCAGTTTTTATTTCCTCTCCATTATTAACCACAGGCCTTTTATCACCAAAACCTGCCAGTTCTACCTCCAAAAATGTATCCTAAGTTTCTTTATGCCCATCCACTTCTGTTTTCACCCTAATCCAAACCACCATCATCTCTTGCCTGGACTATTGTAGTAGCTTCCAAATCTATACTGACACGTGCTGGTTCTTCAGGTCTGCTCTAGACACAAAACATCTCCTACGCTTCATTGGAAATGTTTATAGAGAGACATAAATACATAGGGTTCTGAAGGGACTAGAACCGTATCTGAAAATCTTTACAGTGGTTGCCTCTGCAGATTGCCTCTCGTTCTTTCTGCGCAGCTAATTAACTGTCAGCTACCAAATACTTACAGAGCAATGGACAGAAAAGGCCTGAACGTTCTGACCCGCTCTGTTTCAGCTCTGTGACATGGCTGACAAAAGCCAACTGCACTACAACTCTGTTTATGAGGTTTTGTTTTTTTAAAGGGAAGTGCAGTTAAGACAACAAGTCTACCCCCTTTCAACATAAAAGATACATGTTTAAATTTATAAAATGCAAAAACACTGCAAAATGAAAAGGAGAAGCTTCTTAGTACTGTAACTCCAACCCACTAATTATTCCCCTCACAATTAGCTCTTAGTAAGCGTTTATTATCTTTTCTTTAAGAAAAAGTATATTGCAGCATATATATGTATCTATAAATATGTTTTCTTTAAAAAAATTTTTTTTATAATGTTTATTTTTGAGACAGAGAGAGACAGAGCATGAGCAGGGGAGGGGTAGAGATAGAGGGAAACACAGACTGAAGCAGGCTCCAGGCTCTGAGCCATCAGCACAGAGCCCGATGCGGGGCTCGAACTCACAAGCTGTGAGATCATGACCTGAGCCGAAGTCAGATGCTTAACCAACTGAGCCACCCAGGCGCCCCAATAAATATGTTTTCTAACTTCTGCAGATGTAATTATACTTAGTACTGCACATTTTTTCACTTAATATAGTTTGTATACTTTTCCGTATTAGCTCAGATGGATATATTTCATTCCTGTTACTGACTATATAATATCCCACCAAACAGATGTTTAGCTAGGCTCTTCAATATCATGTCTGCTTTTTTCCAAGCTTTGTTGAGATATTATTGATATATAGCATATGTAAGTTTAAGGTGTGCAATGTGATTTGGTACATGTATATATTGCAAAATGATTACCACAATAAGGTCAATTATCACCTCCATCCCTTCACATAATTACCACTTTTGTGTGGCGAAAGCATTTAAGATTAACTCGGTTAATAACTTCAAAGTATATAATAAAGTATTGTTAATTATAGTTACCATACTGTGTATTAGATCCCTGGAACTTATTCATCTTAGAGCTGGATTTCTGTACCCTTTGGCTAACATCTCTGCATTTCCCCCACTGCCCCCCAGACCCTGGAGGTCACCATTCTACACTATTTCTAGGAATTTGGATTTCTTAGATTCTGCATTTAAGAACATATGGTATTTATCTTTCTCTGACTTATTTCACTTAGCATAATGCTCTCAAGGTTCATCCACGTTGTTTCAAATGGCAGGATCTCCTTTTTTGTGGCAGAATGATATATATACACACACACATTTTCTTTACCCATTCATCCATTGATGGACACTTAGGTTGTTTCCATTTCTTGGCAACGAACATGGGAGTGCACACACGTCTTTGAGATAGTCATTTTCATATCAGGGTACTCTATTTTATTTTTGGAAAGCCATGTTGAGGAAAAGTATTTCTTTCTTTTTTCTATACTTTCCTTTTTTTTCAATATATGAAGTTTATTGTCAAATTGGTTTCCATACAACACCCAGTGCTCATCCCAAAAGGTGCCCTCCTCAATACCCATCACCCACCCTCCCCTCCCTCCCACCCCCCATCAACCCTCAGTTTGTTCTCAGTTTTTAACAGTCTCTTATGCTTTGGCTCTCTCTCACTCTAACCTCTTTTTTTTTTTTTTTTCCTTCCCTTCCCCCATGGGTTTCTGTTAAGTTTCTCAGGATCCACATAAGAGTGAACACATATGGTATCTGTCTTTCTCTGTATGGCTTATTTCACTTAGTATCACACTCTCCAGTTCCATCCATGTTACTACAAAGGGCCATATTTCATTCTTTCTCATTGCCACGTAGTACTCCATTGTGTATATAAACCACAATTTCTTTATCCATTCATCAGTTGATGGACATTTAGGCTCTTTCCATAATTTGGCTATTGTTGAGAGTGCTGCTATAAACATTGGGGTACAAGTGCCCCTATGCATCAGTACTCCTGTATCCCTTGGGTAAATTCCTAGCAGTGCTACTGCTGGGTCATAGGGTAGCTCTATTTTTCATTTCTTGAGAAACCTCCACAGTTTTCCAGAGTGGCTGCACCTGTTTGCATTCCCACCAACAGTGCAAGAGGGTTCTTGTTTCTCCACAACCTCTCCAGCATCTATAGTCTCCTGATTTGTTCATTTTGGCCACTCTGACTGGCGTGAGGTGATATCTGAGTGTGGTTTTGATTTGTATTTCCCTGGTGAGGAGCGATGTTGAGCATCTTTTCATGTGCCTGTTGGCCATCCGGATGTCTTCTTTAGAGAAGTATCTATTCATGTTTTCTGCCCATTTCGAGGAAAAATATTTCTTGTACTGAGCTCAAATTTATCTCTTCATAGCTTCTACCAGCTGATACTTCTCTTCAGTCTTATCTCTACACCTTTGCATCCAACATTCCTATTTCCCAGAATGCCTGACGCCTATCCCTCCTGATTAGCTGAGTTCTGTCTGTGAACCAAGGGTTTATTCAAGTCCTATCTTCTATTTAAAATGTCTTGACTTTCCCAGATGCCTAACCGGCTGAGCCACCCAGACGCCCCCAAATATTTCTTTTTTTTTTTAAATTTTTTTTTCAACGTTTATTTATTTTTGGGACAGAGAGAGACAGAGCATGAACGGGGGAGGGGCAGAGAGAGAGGGAGACACAGAATCAGAAACAGGCTCCAGGTCCTGAGCCATCAGCCCAGAGCCCGACGCGGGGCTCGAACTCACGGACCGTGAGATCGTGACCTGGCTGAAGTCGGACGCTCAACCGACTGCGCCACCCAGGCGCCCCTAAATATTTCTGATTATAGAACTAATAAATATTATCATGGTAGAAAATATGAAATGGAAAAATATAGGAAAAAATTGCTTTACGTTCTATCATCTAGAGATAAAAACATTGTTAACATTTGATATATTGCCTTTGTGTATTATGAAGCAGAATACTAGTTAAAAGATGGGTATTACAGCTGGATAAATTTTGTTTTTAAAACCTATCTCCTCCCCAACTATATAGCCTTGTGCTTGTTACCCCTAGTTTCCTGACCTGTAAAATAGAGCAATAACTGAGAATTGCTTTGATGCTTAAATGAGATTTGTGTGAAGCACTAATGCAGTGTCTTGTTTGTAGGAAGCTAGTTCAATACATAACGATTATGATTCTTAAAAATAAGAAATAAAATGCCTTAACTTTCTGTTTCTCAGAATATGTAAATTCTATTTATTAGTCCTCCCATCACTAATTCTATTTTCTGTCATATCCATTTTACTATTGCGTGTATCTGGCGAGATTTTTTTTTTTTTATTTCAGCTCTTTTATTTTTAGGTTCTGTAGTTTCCAATCGGTTCTTTTTTATAACCTATTTTTCTTTGAACTTTCCATTTTTTCCATTTGTTTCAAGAGAACTTGTAGTTATTTCTTTTTTCTAAGTTATATATATATAACTATATATAACATATATATAACATATATATATATGTTAAAGTTTATTTATTTTGAGAGAAATAAGGAGGTAAAGAGAGAGGGAGAGAGAGAGAATCCCAAGTAGGCTCCCTGCTGTCAGCACATGGAGACCGATGTGGGGTTTGATCTCATGAACCGTGAGATCATGACCTGAGCTGAAATCAAGAGTTGGACGCTCCAACTGACTGAGCCACCCAGATGCCCCTATTTCTAAAAAAATATCATTCCTGCTTTAAAATCCTTGTCAGATAACCTCTTTTTCATCACCGTATCGGTGTCAGTTGATTGTCCTTCTCATTCAAGTTGTGTTTTTTATTGGTTTGTATGACTAGTGATTTCCGGTTGTATTCTGGACATTCGCTGCAATACATCAGGAGACCCTTGATCTAACTTAAATCTTCTCTTTAAGCAGGCACTTTTTAGGTTTAGGTTTTGCATGTGGGTCCTTGCCTACTTTTGGGAGCTGGAGTGCAAATGATAATTTTCAGAGCCTTGGAACTCTATTCCGATTGGCTTCCTACTTCTGCTTCCACTGGAGCTCCTGTTCAGTCCCTACATGTGCTGCCTAGCCTGCCCGGTGTAATTTAGTGCGAAGTTCAGGAAAGTCTAGGTTTTGGTTCCATCCACTCTGTAGGATCAGTGTCCCTGCTCTCCCAGGTGTGTGACAGGGACCTCGTGTCTTGCTGTTGTGGCAGATAGGGCTGTCACGGATTTGGGTGGGGAGAGGTGAATGAGTCTCCTCCTATTTTGGAAGATAAGGCTGCTACTGCTTTGGGTCCAGGTAAAGGGTCCTGCTGTTGCTATTCTGTGCTGGATCAGGCTCCCGCTCTGGATGTGCTGTGTGAGATGGGTTTCCTACTGGGCTCCGTTGAAGCTGCTGTTCCAGTCGATCTGGCCATTGCTGCCCTGGGTGTTGAACAGGGAACTCTCAGCACTCCCACTATGGCAGACATAGCCACCCGCCTCAGGGTACCATAGACACTGCTATTGTGGCTCCTCCTATGCTTGGTGGAGGCTGTTGCTGCTGTAGGTGTGAACTTGTCAGTTGTCCATGTCGCACCCCCCTGTTCCCACTGCTGCTTTATAGATCTGGCTGATGCTGTCCTGGTTGTTGGGCAGAAATCATGCTGTAACTGCTGTCACAGTACGTTGTGCTATGCACTGCCTTGAGTATAGGGTATGGATGGATCTCTCCACTAGGTCTCTGCTGGGCTGCCTGTTTTGGCTCCTTTGGCTACAGAGGTCAGGGTTTTTTGTTTGTTTGTTTGTTTGTTTGTTTGTTTGTTTCCTTTCGTTTCTCTTCTGTGCTCATTGGATGTTCCAGACTGCAGCCCTTTCTGGAACCCAGTCCAGAATGTATGGGAGACAAAAAGGAAAAGCCAGGGAATTCGCTCTTGTGTGGTTCCTCACGTGCTGAGGTTTCTAGCCATTTTCCCTTTTGCTTGTCATCTTTCAAGATCCTTTTCTGATTGTCTATTGAATTGTTTCCAGAGCATTTAGTTGTGTTTACAAGGAAAGTGAGTGTCCTCTTTTTCTGGAACTGGATAATCTATGCCTTTTTATGATGTTGAGTAACAGGAGGATGAGGGCTTAAGTATTTGGTAGGGTATACTGTGATCCACATTGGAGCAAGATGTTAAAAATAAATATCTGCACTCCTTTCTCCCTTCATATTTAATAGTGTAATTGTGAAGAAGATTAGAGATTTGTTTGACTTTTATTTCTTGCTAATGAGGTATCAATTATCACAATGAAGAATCATACTCACTGGGTATAATAGTTTCCTTTCAACAAGCTATACATCAGTTGCCATTAGTGTAACAAAATGGGGGCATTTCTTTTAATTTTATGGGGTTTTCTCATTCTTTCTTGCAGAGACCTTAATGATGTTTGCATTCTAGACATTAATATTAAATTCTGCAGAGGAATAGCGGGTGATGTGGAAATTCTAGAAAAAAAATATTTTACTTAACACAGAATGAACAGTTCTATCAAAAACTAATGAGGTTTTTCATGCACCGAGTTTCTAAGAGACTTTGCCTAGCATTTTGACTAACGTGAATAGACAGAGGATTTATGAATCATAATATTTTTGAAATGTCATTGTTTCAGCAAGTTTTCATTTTAGCCCCAACCTTCTTTACCACTTGTGATTCAATAAGAGGTTGATATTTGGTCCTTGTCCCCAGTTCCTGACAGACAACTTCTAAAACACTTGGATTGCCTGAGTGATGAAGTTGATAGGAGTGTCTTTTGTTCTTTATGACAAGCCCCTTTCAACCATCCCTAAATTTGTACTAACAAAGAGACTCTTGGTGGGCCTTTAGACAGCTTCAGGATTGGGATGTTTGCCAGAGAAACCAACCATGTCATTAGAGCTTTGGGATTTTCCACCCCATCCAATATCCCTGGACTTCCAGGGAGGGGATGGGGGCTGGAGATTAAGTTCAATCACCAGCAGTCATTGATTTAATCAATCATGTCTATGAAATGGAACCTCCATAAAAACCCCAAAATGACTGGACTCAAAGGGCTTCCAAGTTAGTAAACACATCCACGTACTCAGAGAGTGGCACACCCCAACTCCATGGCGACAGAAGCTCCTGCACTCAGGACCCTTCTGGACCTCACCCTGTGTACCTCTTCATCTGGCCTTTCATTTGTATCCTTTCTTATAAACTGGTAATAGTAAAGTACTTCTCTGAGTTCGGTGAGCTATCCTGCCAAATTATTGGACCTGAGGAGGAGGTTGTGGGAACTGCCTGGTTTATTGCTGATAGGCTAGTAGAAGAAATACAGGTGGCAACCTGGAACTTACAACTGGTCCTTGGATTTGGGGCGGTCTTGTGAGACTGAACTCATAACCTGTGGGGTCTATGCTAAATCTGGATAATGAATTGAGTTGAATTGAATTGAATTGAATTGAATTGTAGGACACCCAGCTGGTGGAGAGTGGAGAATTAGTGTGTGGGGGGGAACCCCATACACTTGGTGTCAGTAGTGATGTTGGGAAATACTCCAGACCACAACCCCCATAGTTTCCCTCAAGTAGATATAGATCTAGAATTGTAGGTGCTCAAAATTAGTAGACTAGTAAGAAGCATTGATTAAGTAGCTTTTAAATGATCTGAATTGTCTTGAATAGTATATAATCTTTTCTGGCTTAAATACTTCTTATTCAAATGGAACACTTTATTAGAAGCCTATATTCTAAAAAAAAATATACTCTGGTTATACTATAGGCTTTTTCTTGTAGGAAAAGGATTGCATCTTATGCCTTTCTGTGTTCCAAGCATTTAGCCCACTGCCCTACAACTACAAAGTGCTCAATAAATGTTTTCTCTTGACAATATTGATGAAATTATCATTTCCACAAAGGATATCCTATACCCTCTGAAATGGAACAAATATACCACCACCTTGAACTCTTTGCAGGAAGAATTCTTTTTAAGTGATGAGGACAAGTAGGAGCGATCTGAGTGTTTGTTAACCTTTACCATGAAAGCAGATTAAAATTCTCCAGAGTGAATAATTCCCTGGGAGACTGTTCCACTTACTACAAATTTCCTTCATTTATCTCATTACCTGAAGTGACATTTAACATCTTGCTCAGTTGGAATAATTTGATCTAATGTACATTATCTTTCTCATGAACGATGATGGTTCTAGTGAAAGAGGAAAGCTCCATGATAACCAGAGCATTTTGTCAAATGCATATAATGTCAAAAATGTTACAATAGTAATTTAAAGGTACTGTTTTTTTATCCATTTTTGAACGACCACATTATTTTTCACTAGCTCTTTTAAGCCTGTTACCTTTAAAATTGTGTGCCTGTTTTTCCACATGATGAGTATCCTGATTCTTCTATTATCCCTTTTTCTGACCCTATTACCTTCCCCGATTTGATTCTGTCTTGTTTGCTATTTGAGTTGATGTGGTCCAAGGTTGGCTATAACAGACTCGAGGTCTACTGTGAGAATATTTCTAGTCCTTGTCATTATCTTTGGTATTGGCTGTTGTTAAACCAGTTTCATTGTACTACACTCTGGATGCTATACTATGTTTTTGTTTGTTTGTCTCGAATGAACACAGAGGAGTTCGGGAAGTGGGGGAGAGAGAGAGAGAGAGAGAATCTTTTGTTTGTTTTTCTAGAGTGAACACATGTGAGGGGGGAGGAGCAGAGGAGGGGAAAAAGAGAATCTTTTTAAAAAAATTTTTTTAGTGTTTGTTTCTGAGAGAGAAAGAGACAGAGCATGAGTTGGGGAGGGACAGAGAGAGAGGGAGACACACAATCCCTAGCAGGCTCCAGGTTCTGAGCTATCAGCACAGAGCCTGACAGGGGACCCAAACCCATGAACTGTGAGATCATGACCTGAGCTGAAGTCAGAGGCTTAACCGACTGCACCACCCAGATGCCCTGAGAGAGAGAATCTTAAGCAGGCTCCACACTCAGCATGGAGCCCGACTTGAGCCTTAATCTTACAACTGTGATATCATGACCTAAGCCAAAATCAAGAGTCAGATGCCTAACCAACTGAGCCACCCGGGGGCCCCTATACTATGGTTTTAATAATGACATATTTGATTATTTGTTATAATATTGTGTTTGAATTAATACTCAGTTCTCCACATTCCTGGTTCTAGTTGGCCAACCACCAGAGGTCTTGAATAGACTCTGATTCTGCCAATATACCGGACATTTACAGCTACTGCTTTCTAAAAATTTGCTTAAAGAATATGTGTTTCCCCTGGAGGAGCTAGCTTCAGTTTTTGAACTGCCTAGAGCTCCACTTTAGGCTCTGAGCTTCCCCAGTATTTTCAATGTTTGATTGCCTCCGTTTTTTATTAACCTCAGGTCTTTTGGATACAGCCAAAGAATGCTAATATCTCCAAAACCTAATGCAAGGAAATGAAAAACATCTATTAACACCATAGATTTAGCCTAGGAAATATGGATTACAATCTCTCCATGGGAATGTTAATTTTATGTGTCAACTTGGCTAGGACACAGAACCTACATATTTGGCCAATCATTGTAGATGTTTCTGTGAAGGTATTTTTTTTAATGGGATTACCATTTAAATCAGTAGACTTTGAGTAAAGCAGATTACCCTCCATAATGTGGGTGGCCTCATCCAATCAATTCAAGACTTTAATAGATAAGGTCTGACCTCTCTGAAAGAAAAAGGAATTCTACCAGCAGATTGACTTCAGACTCAAACTGCAACCCCTCTCTGGGTGTCCAGCCTTCTGATCTATCCTACAGATTTTGAACTTGCCAACCTCCTCAACCACGTGAGCCAGTTCCTTAAAAAAGTGTGTGTGTGTGTGTGTGTGTGTGTGTGTATTTTTCTATTCTATTTTCTGGAGTACCCTGACTAATATCTTCCACAGTCACTAGTAGGGATTAAACCTTTGAGACAATCACTGAATTTTTGAGAAGGAAGAAACCATTTACTTCTCTTTCCATTTTGATATCTCTAATAAAATGGATGGAAGGGAGATTATTTTTAAAACATGACTATGTATCACCTTGCTTTTATAAGCAGCAATCTTATGAGGTAAGGTACTACCAGTCTACTTTATAGATGTGGAAACCGAGGATTGCGGAGTTAAATTATTTTGTTCAAGTCACCCAGCCAGTGAGTGCTTGAGTTAGATTTCAAACTCTCCTTGGCATCAAAGCTAATGTTGTTCCAACTTGATGCACTCATGAATCAAATTTTGGTCTCTATGTCATGAGAATTTCATCCTCTGAGGGTCACTAAGTGCTTACACACGTATTTTGTGTCAAAATCATGAACTGGTGCCTAACCATAGGAACTGGGAAAGTTTTGACATGAGGTTGGCCTGAGATACTCTAGTTTTAGCACAGAAAGCCCAATGTCCCACAAAACCCACCCATTCTTAGGAACCAGCAGAGTTAGTCACCATAGGTTAATTAAACTTGTCCTGTAGAATGTAGAGAAGTCAATAAAAATAGGTTTCCTTTGCAGTAAATTAACCAGTTTTGCATGTAATTTAAGACAAACCTTTGTACAAATACTCTGTTCATTTCCTTAATAGTGGTCTATTAACACATTAATATTTTGACATTGTATGTGGTTTTTGGATTTTTACTGCCTTGGATTTCAAGTTTGTAGAATTAAACATTTGAACTATTATTTACCAACTGCCAAGGAAAATAAACTTGACTAATCAAATATATAATCACCTACATTTTTTGTCCATAAAATGTAGATTTTGCAAATCCTTTTTAAAAATGTAGGGTCAAATGACCTTTGAGACTTGACATTTCTACCATTTTTTATTTTTTATCTTAGAGAATGTGTGTGTGAGTGGAGGAGAGGGGAACCGGGTGAGAGAATCTCAAGCAGGCTCCATGCACAGAACGGAGCCCAACATGGGGCTCAATGTCACAACCCTGGGATCGTGACCTGAGCTGAAATCAAGAATCAGACACTCAACTGACTGAGCCACCCAGGTGCCCCTAAGATTTTTTTTTTTAATTTTTTTTTCAACGTTTTTATTTATTTTTGGGACAGAGAGAGACAGAGCATGAACGGGGGAGGGGCAGAGAGAGAGGGAGACACAGAATCGGAAACAGGCTCAAGGCTCTGAGCCATCAGCCCAGAGCCTGACGCGGGGCTCGAACTCACGGACCGCGAGATCGTGACCTGGCTGAAGTCGGACGCTTAACCGACTGCGCCACCCAGGCGCCCCTAAGATTTTTTTTTTAAAACTCAGTTTAAATTCACAATCCCACAGCATCGAGTCTTATTTGGCTCTGGTTGATATTTTCAGGGAATGAGTTCCTTAAAAGCAAAGTAACTTTTGGACAGTCCACAATAATGAAATGCTTTATCGCAATAGAGCAATGAGTCAAGCATTGACACAACACCGAAAGAGCTAGTTGCAAAGGGAAAGATTTAGTCAATAAATTGGCTAATTTGGCAAAATGGCAAAGAAATAATGTGTTGTATTTGAACATTTTCTCTCCACTTAATCTAGCCAAAGGCACAGAAAATAAATACCTTTTAGGTAAACTGTTATTCTATGATATAATGTCCCCAACTATCGCAACCTGATTTACCTGAAAACTCTGGGTATTTTCACACACACACAATAGAAGGCAAGTAGAAATTATAAAGAAGAAATTCTTGAAAACCCTTTTTCTCTTAGGTCTCTTCAATGACACAGCCATTACCCTTTCCTTATCTGTTTATTCCTGGGGAAGATGTCTAGATCTGAGGAAGTTTTTCTTCGTTGTCAAATGCCTCTTTTTCCAGTGCTCTGCTGTCCCTCCCATGGTATCTTTATCTGCCATTCATTATGCTTACAAATAGCCCCATATCATACTGAGTAATCTGTAATCCCAAAGTTGCTCTGCCGGTGCCATGCTATATTCTCCATTTTCTTCGGGCACAGACTTGTCAAGTCTATGTATTACAGCAAGTCCTGTCTTCTAAACTATGCTGGACTCTTTTGCGTTACCTTTCTGGTGGTCTTCCATGCTTTGTCTGGATGATCACAGAGGAAGAGGAGACTTGAAGAATGTATGGGATTGGCTCAGACCAGGTAGCAGAATTCTAAGCAATGAAAGTGACACACATAAAGACAGTAGAAAGAACAAGAAGGCTGCCATCACCGGAGCATAGGTAGTAAGGTGATAAGTGTTATGAGAAGACTATGTAACTTTAACTCAAAGCAGTGAAAGATATGGATATTCCAAGAAATTTTATATCTAACTTGGAAAATACTTGGAGCCAAATGTCTTCTATTCATGGTTTTTCTTATCGCAGCTTGGAGGCAATTCTCTATTGGACCTACGAAAATTTGAAAGCTCTCTTCCAAACTTCATTCATTCTCCCAAACTTTCGAAGACCCTTTCACTAAGTAACACTTTAGGGCATATGGATTTCTTCATCCCAAAAGGGCATTGTTATATATTTTGAAGGGAGGGGGAGTCTGGAGGATGTTTTTGAGCTTGACTTCCTTGAAACTATCTGGATGTTAGAGATACAGTGTACTTGTGTAGAAAACAGCAAATGTGGGAATTTTTTTTTTTTTCTACCTATTTCAAACCTCATTTAGAATCTGGATGCTATTTGAGCTCGTGTCAAGGATGCATGAAATTAAATTTAAGAAAGCTCAGCTTTAAGAAATACCAATTTTTTTTCTGCATCAGGTAGTTAGATCCTGGGTAGGAATTAAAACTGGCCATTTTCCCTTTGAAATTAATAACACTGGCGAGTTTTTTCATAATTCTGCAAATCAAATATGTGCTGATAAGTTCAGGGGCTGAGGTTAGCTTCAGGAGTCTTAGAAAAAGTAGAGGGTCTGATGGATGGAAAAGCATCTCGTGGGAGTTTGCTACTTTCTGACTAAGGGGCAAAAGTCAGATTGTAAGCTTGTCTGCAAAAGTCATCCTCATGGAAAGTATGGTTTTCATGGAATGATAAAACATATTTTTAAAATAGTATTCCACTAGGTGCTTGAATTTAAAAGGATGGAAAACCATATGGTATATTTAGTGAATAACTTGGAGTTTAAATGTTCAAGTTTTAAAATCAAGATCTATTTTATTATTTAATTTTAAGAAATTTGATTTTTAAAATATATATTAAAGTGGTTTCAATATACATTTGTATTCACATGAATAATACTAATGCAATATATTCAAAAACTTTATTGGAGGAAGATTGTTTTCCCATTTTATAAAAGAATCTTAACATGAGTTATAAAATTGAATAAACATCACCGGTATCTCTCAGTATATTTTTAAATATGGGGTTGTTCTATGCAGTGGGATATTCTCCAAAATGTAATAACATTTACTTTTTCTTGTATTGCAAAATTTCTAAATTCTAAAATTTTTTTTTTCAACGTTTATTTATTTTTGGGACAGAGACAGAGCATGAACGGGGGAGGGGCAGAGAGAGAGGGAGACACAGAATCGGAAGCAGGCTCCAGGCTCTGAGCCATCAGCCCAGAGCCCGACGCGGGGCTCGAACTCACGGACCGCGAGATCGTGACCTGGCTGAAGTCGGACGCTTAACCGACTGCGCCACCCAGGCGCCCCAAAATTCTAAATTCTAGATGAGATAGTCCTATTCTCAAGATTCTTTGAGTTATAAAACTGTGCATTTTCAAGTTGCTTGCCCATCTCTTGTCATTTGACACTTTCAACAACGCTATGAAATAATTAGAACTGATATGTTTGATTACAGATGAAGAGACTCAGATTCAGAGAGTTAACAAGACAACCAAGATTGCACGGCTAATGAGTTAGAGAGGGAAGATGAGCGCTTGGGATTTGTAGCTCTCAATCCACTGTTCTTTCCATTCCGTGAGGTCTCTTCTCAAACTGTCATGATCAGACCACTTAGTTCGACATGAGTGTTTCCCCACAATTCAAGGGAGAGGGTGGCTTATTAATAATGCTACTGACTTGTATGTGATGTATATGAAAAACAGAAACGAGTGGACAGACAGCAGGGTGCCTTTCACAGTCCTCTGACAAATGGCCCAAGTGAGAAACTGCCACTTACTATTTAATCACTGATTCACTGTGAATAAGGTAGATATAATCTTGGCCCTCACAGCATCTACATTATAGGGGAAGAGCTAGACAAGTAAGCAAGCAATTAAAACAGACAGTGTTAATATTACAATACAGGACATATGTGCTATGGAAATACCAGAAGGGACATCAGACACTAATTTAGGGACTCATGGGAGAGTTACTAAAGAAAGACCTAAAAGATGAATAAAGAGCTGGGTGATGTGTGTTCCAAGTGGAGGAAAGAGCATGGGTTGAGACCTTGAGAGGACAAAACATTTGAGAGGCTGAGATGAGTTTATTATGGCTGGCCTAGGAATCACTAGGGGAGAAATGATGACCAATAAATGCTTTCCATGATCTTGGAGAAGTCTGAAATCAGAATTAGGGAAGGAGGCAAAATACCAGAAACAAACCCTGACCCATCCTAGTCCAGTTCCAGGCTTCCTATTGCTACCAGGAGATTGTCTCCCAGCCCTCACGGTGTTGTGGCTATTAAGGAAAGAAGCTAGTGTTTATTAAATATCAACTACGACCCATACCATTTCAAGTGTGCTATCTCATTGAAACCTCGTGTCCCATGAGGCACGTACTGGTGCCCTGACTTTACAGATGAAAAAAATTAAGACTAAGGTAGGGAATGAAAATTGCCCAAGGTCACGTGATTAGTTAGCAATGGAGTAGGGACCTGAGCCCAGGTTTCTCTGTCTCCCAAGGCAATACCGTTCAACTGTTCTTTGCTTTTTCCCCTTGGTTTTCAGAACCATAATTATGGTATTACTACTGCTTCCATTAAACAGTTTAAAAGGAAATGATTTGGTTTATCTTAGCCAAAGAGAAGACCTCCTTTTAGTTTGCAGGTGCCAGTGACTTAGAGGTTTATTTCCCAAAAGAATGGATTTCAGAGCTGACCACGGTGATGAAGATATGGCTAGGAGTTCAAGGACTTAAAAAACCTGTTTTCATGTAAAATTCCATACTGTCAGATCCAAGAGAGGCTTCCCTAAAATTTTACCATTTGGCAAAATCTCATATGGAGACAACCACTCAAATAAATGATAGAAAAACAGTCCCTTGTATCTGAGAGGATTCTCATTTGATAGATTTTTAGGAATAGCGAATAGGAGGTGGTAGGATATAAAACTGACTGGGATATATTCCAACTTAAGCCAGAGGTCACATATGTGAGAACTAATATTAGAGAAACTGAACTGGCACACGACAGAGTCTCTTATAAGGGACATGCCCTTCTTATGTATTTTTGTAACAGACCCACTTTTACATTAATGGCATCTATGAAGTAAAATTATAAAGTTGTGCAATTAATATTTAAAGGACATGAGACTGTGCCACTGAATTTCAATTCCATTAGTTTTAAATTCACTTCTCTCACGCCTGTTAAGGGATAGTTGTGATACCTTTATTCGTTTCATTTTATACTTAATTCATATGAGTCTTAGTTTTAGAGGAGTAAAACAAGTGTATGATATCTTTCCTTTTCTTAGTATTATCCTAGTCTTGTTTTTTTATATTTGTGGCTATGAAAATTATTAGCTTTAATATGAATCTTGTTCATAGAATTTGGAAATGACATCACGTGTTAGTTTTGTGTTGACATTTTTAATTCAATGCTTTTATTGAATAGCTAAATCACAAGGGATTGATTTTACTTTTAATTCATGTATGAACGATATTTTCTAAAAGAAAACAATATTCCTTTTACATTCTGATATGGCTACCCATATCTGAAAAATTTCGAAATGCAAAATTCTTTCAATTTCATTTTTGGAAGTAAAGGGAAGAAGAGTTTCAAGTTGTCATTTAATATCAGATGTGATATTCATTATCTTCAAGTTTTGCTTGATGTTGTTTAAAATTGATAAAGGCTCTGCAAGCACAGAAATCCGTTGGTCTACTGTATATAAATACTATGAAGAATATAAACTTGGAGCGCCTGGGTGGCGCAGTCGGTTAAGCGTCCGACTTCAGCCAGGTCACGATCTCGCGGTCCGTGAGTTCGAGCCCCGCGTCGGGCTCTGGGCTGATGGCTCAGAGCCTGGAGCCTGTTTCCGATTCTGTGTCTCCCTCTCTCTCTGCCCCTCCCCCGTTCATGCTCTGTCTCTCTCTGTCCCAAAAATAAATAAACGTTGAAAAAAAAAATTTAAAAGAATATAAACTTTAATTATCTATTTAATAAGCTACCAAATATTGTTGCTTTTCAATTTTTCTGAAACAAAGTATAATCTGAAGTTGCTGCTATTACCCATCCCTAGGCCCTCTGAGACACTTAAAGAATTGTTTAGATTGTTCCAGGCTGTAACTCTAGCTAATATATCATGGGCTTTCCAATCCAAACCTGAGATAAGAGATGAGAAATTACCTTTAGACAGGAATGTTTGTGAACCAATGCTTTGCTCCTATATAAGATAAAAAGAAAATAGTGCTTTCCTTTTTTGAATAATTCTAATGGACGCTGGTTGAAAACTACTCTTTATGGAATCGAATCTCTGCTAAAAAAAAAAAAAAACACTGGGAAAACTTAGAGATAGAAGGAATTGGAGGCACTGAAGACAGTGATAAATATAGGAAGGAGTAGGTTTATAGGAAGTGTTGAGTCTTAATAGAGCATGCCTTAGCAACTTTCAAGTATATAATACCTTATTATTGACCATAGTTACCATGCTATACAATAAATCCTCAGAAATTATGCATCTTCTAGCTAGTCGTTTGTACCCTTTGACATACATTTCCACATTCCCCCCTCCCCTCAGTCCCTGGCAACCTCCGTTATATTCTCTGTTTCCATGAAATTGATTTTTTTTTTAAGGTTCCATGTATAGGTGAGATCATACAGTATTTGTCTTTGTCTTTCTGGCTTATTTCACTTTTCATAAGTCCTCCAGGCTCATCTGTATTATCACAAATGGCAGGATTACCTTCTTTTTTGTGGCTGAATAATATACCATTGTTTATATATTCCATATTTTGTTTATCCATTCATCCATTGAAAGACATTTAGATTATTTCCATATCTTGGCTATTGTGAGTAACGCTGCAATGAACATGGGAGTGCATGCATCGCTTAGAGATACTGATTTTGTTTGCTTCAGTTATATACTAAGGAGTGAGATTGCCGGATGGTATTTCTAATGTTGTTTTTTGAGGAACCACCATATTGCGTTCCATAGTGGTTGTACCAATTTATAGTCCCACCAACAGTGTACTATTGTTCCCTTTTCTTCATATTCTTGCCAACACTTGTTATTTCGTATCTTTTTGATAATAGCCATCCTAACAGATGTAAGGTAATATCTCATTATGGTTTCGATTTGCATTTCCCTGATGATTAGGTCTTAAGCATTCTTACCACACACACACACACACACACACACACACGAGTTAGCTATGTAAAGTGATGGATAGGTTAAGTATCTTGATCTTGGTATTCATTTCATAATGTACATGCATATCAAATCACATTGTGCACTTTAAATTATTTTTCAGTTAATCCTCAATAAAAGTGGGGAAGAAAGAAAAGAAATAGATTAAACCAGGTACAAGAAAATGAGACATTGATAGAGGTGCCCCCAAATGATTTCTAGCTTAAAATAATGCCTGATTTGTAGTCCCTGATTGAGACTTCCCCATATTCCTGCTAAAATATGAAATGTAGGCATGGATTAATATTAAATCTCATGTCACCACTGAAAACTAACACTGACCTAATGCTTGATTCTGGAAGGAATTTCCATTACCTAAAAGTATATGGAAGTGGACTAAGAAAAGGCCTTCAGGTCTTGTCTAATGAGCTCTTAGATTTCACTGGATGAAACAATTTTTCTGTAAAGGACAGGAAGAAACCACGAAGTTAGGGGCAGCTGTTGTTGTGCATTAAAAACACCCAGAAACAGCAGTAACAAAAATATAACACCATAGGAACAAAGGGATAGGTTTTCTAGAAGTCAAGTTTTGCTGTGGGGAGCACCAGGTAAAGAGGAAGACAGAGAGAGGAAGAATCCTGGGAGCCACATAATCAATTGGTCTATGTCAGGAAACTAGGCCAAGTGGGAGAAAATCATTCTACTTCCAAACATCAGAATTGTGCTAAGTGAGAGCTGCTGAGTGTGAGTTTGGGATGTAAATGTTGCATATCAATATGCCCCCAGAATTGATTTTGGAAATTAATTTCTCTAGAAATCAATGAGTACAAGAGAGTCCTATTTACTGTCCAATGTGTCCAGATAAAGCTTTACTTCATTCAAGGAAAACTAGAGAAAGAAACACCAAACACAGCCACCACCAGAAGCACCTCAGGTTTATGGGAAATATGGAGAAAAAGAGAATGGGAACACAATCCCACAATTTCAAAGGAAGCACGTATATTTGACAAACAAATGGCCTACTGAATAATTAGGAGGAAATGTCTGAAGAAGATGTTTGGCATCCTCAAGAGACTGCAAAGAAGAACGATCTTTTCACAAACGGAGCAGAAAATCATAAGGAACAAGGTCAGATGTAAATGAAAATGGCTGCAAAAAAGGAAAGATTGCCAGGAAATTATACTATAATAGAATTAACAGTCACATTGAATTGAGTAGAAAAAAATAATTAAGACTGTCAAAAACCATTTCTGTCCTGTAAGTGACAAGAGTAATATACTGTCTCATACAGTAGAGGAAAATGATAAGGACCAAAACAAAACAAACTATAAGAAGATGATTACAGAGAAAAGGGCAAGAGAATAGAAATGTAATCTATGAAGTATAAGTGTTCCTGAGGAAGAAATAGAAATGGCGAAGTTAGAAATAATCAGACATAAATTTTTAAAATGTGAATTGAAAGAAATTTGTGTGTACAGGTTGAAGGTCCCACAGTTTTCCTTGCAAACTCAAAGAAAGCCACATCGATATACATTTTTGGAAATTAATCACAAAAATAAAGAGAATAACATATAAGCATCCAAGAAAACCTCATAGTTCTCTGTAACCCTAATTCCAAAAAAAAAAAGTGTTTATGAAAGTGATTGTTTGAGTGATTGTTTATGAAAGTGATTGTCATTTCAATGGATGCTGAAAAGAGTGATAAAATTCAACATCCAACTAATGTAAATAATTCTTAACAGTAGTATGAAATGCTACTGTCCAAAATGAATTATAAATATAGATGCCAAAATCCTACATAAAATATTAGATAATGGAGTCAAGCATTATATGGGAAAAGATAAATGTACTATAACCGATACAGTTTATTCCAGGAATTCAGCAATGATTCCAGGTAAGAAAATCTATTAATACAAATTATAACAGAAATAGGTCAAATGACAGATGTACCCTCATGTCTATAGTGCAGAAAAGGTAGCTGTTATAAGTCATCCTTTATTCCTGATAAAGAAAAAAAATCTTAGAAAGCTGGAAATACAAATCTTCCTTAATATATTAATGAATATGTATCTCCATGTTACAGGCTGTACCCTATGTACTGTTGAAATTCTAATCACATTGGAATAAGAAATAAGGCAAGTCCTTCAGTAAATCTACTTATTATTTTTTTATCATTTCACAAATATTAATACATTAGAACATAAATAAGAAGGCAAAATCATAGCTTTTGGAACAAAGGAAACAAAGGTATTAATTATTGGGAGATGTGTTTGTTTGACTGGAAAACTCCAGGCAAAATAACTGAAAAATAAATGGATACTATACCATAATCTGGATATAAATTTAATATGTACAAATCGTTGGTTTATAAAATTAAATAATCAGAACGCAAAACAATTAGAGATTATATATGCCATAACAGCTATGCAATATTTGTAAATAAAATAAGTTGTCTCATACCAATTTGCTGAATGGCTCAATAAATAGACCAAGGTCTCTTCTCCTGGAGCACTGACCTACATTACCAAGCCATGAACACTTCTAGGAAATACTCCCTATAAGCTCCAAAGACCTTCAGAATTAAAAGAGTCATTAAGGAGAATTCAATTATCTTTCAAATGAGGAAATTGAGACGCAGAAAAATGATGGCCAAGTTTAGTGGCCTGGAACTAAAATCCAGGTCATCTGGCACTGAGTTAGATATTTTTTTTTTCCATGAAAAAAGTGTTTTATTTCCAAAAAACCACCACCAACAAAACACACATAGAGTTAATTTTCTTCGGATGTTCCTTTCTCTGTTAACATTAAAATACTGGAGGAAAAAAAAAATTTAATACAGGATTCTAACTAATTTAGTTTCTCAATAGACCTTTTTAAAAATAAAATCAGAACCATGCCTTATACACTGTGAATCAGCTCAATTTTCTCCGTAATAATAAATACAAGGCATACTTCTAATTTCAGTAATGGTAGGCTAGGTAATTAACCCTCCCATTGATGAAAACTAAAGACTTGGATAATAAGTTAAAAACATAATTTTTTTTTTCGGGGCGCCTGGGTGGCTCAGTCGGTTAAGCATCCGACTTCAGTTCAGGTCATGATCTCGCGGTCCGTGAGTTCAAGCCCCGTGTCGGGCTCTGTGCTGACCGCTCAGAGCCTGGAGCCTGTTTCGGGTTCTGTGTCTCCCTCTCTCTCTGACCCTCCCCCACTCATGCTCTCTCTCTCTCTGTCTCAAAAATAAATAAACGTTAAAAAAAATTTAAAAAAAATAAAAAAAAACATAATTTTTTTCTAAGAGCAGGCAAGTAATAACAATATGGTAAATAATTAATGGACTGAAATCAAACACAGGATGCCAACCCAGTGAGGTGAAGTACTATAGCTTTAGGCATTTTCTAATCTAGAAGAAAAGAGCTACAAAACTGAGATGTGACTTAGTAGGCATTGAGGTGAACAAAATCCAAAGTCCAAGGCTTAATGAAACATGGGTGGAATCTGATGAACAACCCACCTTCCCTTTTAAACAGGGAACTATAAGGGCTATAACCTCACAAGAAGGGTGAGCCAAAAATATACCAGACATAAACCAGATCTCTTAGGGATTTTCAGCTTGGATCCATGACTTGGGTGGTCCAGAGGAATCTCAGACCTTGATCCTGGATGAAGATTAGTCCCCAAGTCATTTTCCCAGAAGCATATTAACTTTTTTTTTTCCAGAAGAAGATAACAAAAACCTCCAAATCCCAAATATTTATAGCATTTAATAGAAGTTTGATGAATTAAAGAAATCCTATTTTACAGATATCAAAGAGCTATTGAGTGGAAAAAACTAATACTGTATAGATTGGGATTCTAGAGAGGGGATCCTCTCTGAGGGAACTGATGATAATGAACTTTTTTTTTTTTTTTCCTGAAGGCCATTTAATGATTATGGGCATAGCATGAAGAGGAAAGATGAAACTGATTTTTGTTTTGTGTTGTTTTGGTAGTTGCATGGGACATCATTTTTGAAACCTGAGGAGATTTTTATATGGTGAGTTTTCACTATGGGATTTAGCTGACTTCTGGGACCGCCTGAGAGTGGTAGGTAGACCAATTGGTTTTGAGACGCAGAAAGAAATTATCTGTATTCTTGTGGGGCTTAGGAGACAAAGCCTAGCTAGAAGCCTAGCTAGAAGAAGGAGACAAAACCAGCTTTAAACTTATGGCTATTCTTTACATCAAGGCATTTTCTGGAATTGGAAAAGGCAGATCCAGTTAAGTTTTCAGTAAAAAAACTCAGGAAGGCCATGCCCCCAAACAGGACTGAAATGGAGGTGTCTTTGTCTTATTACCAAAAACTTCAACCTAGCTATCACTCAGCTTATTTAGAGTTTCTAATTTTCTTTTTGAACAATACAATTTTCTGGACAAGGAGAGAGGCATGAAAATGTGACCAATAAACAAGAGAAGATACCAAGAAACAGTAACAAGCCTTCAGATGATACAAGTATTAAAGATTTTGAAACAACGGAGTAATATTCTAAGGAAAGTAGAGGACAAGATGAACAAAATGAAAAAAAAATAAGAGAATAGGAATAAAAATGAAAGTATGAAATGGGGGGCTCCTGGGTGGCTCAGTCCCTGGAGTATCTGACTCTTGATTTCAGCTCAGGTCATGATCCCAGGGTTGTGGGATCCAGCACCGCATCGGATCCGTGTTCAGTATGGAGCCTGCTTGAGATTCTCTCTCCTTCTCTCTCTCTCTCTCTCTCTCTCTCTCTCTCTCTCTCTCTCTCTCTCTCTCTTTGAAAACAAAATGTGAAATGGGCATTCTATAACTGAAAAATACAATGTCTCAAGTTAAGAGCTAATTGGATGCGCTAAGTTGAAGAATAGACACAGCAGTAGATAGGATTAGTGAATTTAAACAGATTAAAAGAAAATATCCAAATTGAAGCACAGAGTAAAAAGAAACCGAGCAGGAGAGAAAGAGACACAGGTAGACAAAATATAAACTATGTATGTAATTGTGCCCCCAGAAACCCAAGAGGAAGAAAATGGAAGGAAGCAACAGTCAAAGAGACGTTGTTAAGGAGTTTTTCTAAACTGATGAAGAATATTAATCACAGATTCAGGAAGCTCAACAAGATCAAGCAGGTCTGAATATGAAAAACCACATGTAAGGACCTTGTAGTCAAACTGCCAAACACCATCATTAAAATGAGATCCTTAAAGTGTCCACTGGAAAAGAAAAAAAAAAAACACGTTATCTATAATAAGACTGATGGTTTATTTCTGGTAGAAACTATGGAAGACCTGAACCAATTTAATGACACATTTGAAATGCTTACCAAAACAAAACAAAACAAAAACCCAGGAAAATAGATTCCACGTTTGGTAAACCTTCCTTCAAAAAAATGAAAATGAAATCAAGATGTTGAACAAAATGTGAGAGACATTATCCTATACAATGTTAAAAATTAAATGGAATTCTTCAGGTTCTAATAATATGATGAATCCAGTAACTTTCTATGTGATATAGCAGCACAGGACTGCTAAAAGAAATGTGTAACACCAGAAAGTATAAATTAGTGTGCAGGTTATGTCCTATGTGGAAGAAATATGACAGTAGGACAAAGAATGGGAGAGGCTAAATGAAGTGAAACTCTTGTACATGTTTTGCATTACTTGGAATGTGGTAAAATACGCGATTTGAGGTAGAATGTAATAGGTCAAGTATGGGTATTCTAATCCTTAGGGTAAACATCATAAGGATTATACAAGAATGTGTAACTGAAATTTGTTAGGAGATGTCGACACAACTTTCTCAGTAAATTTAGAACAGACAAAAAGAAGTTACTAAATCTACACATGTTGAAAAACACAACCTGACTGACATATTCTGAATACCCTACCCACCTCACTTCAGAATACTCCTCGTTTTCTAGTGCATACGCAGTGTTTAGCAAAACAGATTATATGCTTGACCAGGAAAAAGTCTCAGCAAATTTGAAAGGGCTGAAATGACACCGAGTATGTGCTCTGAAAACAGTGGGATTAAGCCAGGAATTAGCAAGAAAGAGATAATTAGGTAACCATCAAGTGTTCAGAAATTAAATGACACACTTCAGAGTAACTAATGACACAAAGAACAAATGTGATGAAAATAAAAAAAAATATTTTTAAATTAATGGTTACAAAATTATTGAATATAAAATTGTATATGATGCAGTGATATGCAAACTAAAAGAAATAAGGCCTGAAATGCACATGGTAAATGGGAAAAATCAGTATCAGTAATTCAAGTATCTATCTAAATCAGCTTGGGATCGAACAGCAGATCAAATTCATTGTATTTAGAAGAACATAATATATTTTATAGATTTATATAAGATATAAAGTAAATGATATATTAAGAAATTATAGTCAAGAGGGGCACCTGGGTGGCTCAGTCGGTTAAGCATCTGACTTCGGCTCAGGTCATGATCTCGTGGTTCACGAGTTTGAGCCCCATATTGGGCTCTGTGCTGACAGCTCAGAGCCTGGAGCAGGCTTCTCGGATTCTGTGTCACCCCCTCTCTCTGCCCCTCCCCTGCTTACACTCTGTTTCTCTCTCTCTTTCAAAAATAAATAAAACATTTAAACATTAAAAAAAAAATTACAGTGAATAAATTCAACAAAGCCAAAAGTCAGTTTGTTGTCACAAATTAACGTAACTTTAACAATAATGATTAAAAAATAAAGACTTATGAAATATCAGGTGTAAAAATGGGGCAGTTTTCCTGATCAGACATTAAAATTATTACATATGGTATTATGAATTTTATGTCAATAAAGATTAAGAATAGTGACAGTTTTAGGTAAATATGATAAATGAGTTAAAATCCATAATATCTTAAAAAGCAGAGGAGTACCTGGGTGGCTCAGTTGGTTAAGCGTCCGACTTCAGCTCGGGTCATGATCTCATGGTTCGTGGGTTCAAGCCCAGTGTCGGGCTCTGTGCTGACAGCTCGGAGCCTCGAGCCTGCTTCAGATTCTGTGTCTCCCTCTTTCTCTGGCCTTCCCCCACTCATGCTCTGTCTGTCTCTCTCTCTCAACAATAAATAATAAACATTAAAAAAAAATTTGCAAAAGCAGAACTTCCCAAAACAGACACAGGAAAATTATATATGGTCTGAATACTGCTATATCTATTAAAGTAGTTGAATCCATGGTTAAAATACTCAAAAATTAAACTCTAAGTCCAAATGGCTTGATTGATGAATTTTTTCAAAAAGGCATAAATAATGCTAATTGTATGTAAACTCTTCAAGGGAATAGAAAAGGAGGGGAGAGCCCAACAAAAAAGGGCAAAATGTTTGGAATAGGCAATTCATAGGTAAAGACATAGAAATAACCAATAAGCATAAGAAAAATGGAGCTCACATAATAAGTCATTAAGGAAATAAAAATGAAAACCACAATGTGATAGCATCATACACCCCCTAGATTGCTGCTGCTGCTGCTGCTGCTTTTTTTTTACACTTATTTATTTTTGATAGAGACAGAGTACAAGTGGGGGAGAGGCAGAGAGGGGAGACACAGAATCCAAAGCAGGCTCGTACTCTGAACTCTGAGGTGTCAGCACAGAGCCCAACACGGGGCTGGAACTCACGAACCGCAAGATCACGACCTGAGCCGAAGTCGGACGTTTAACCCACAGAGCCACCCAGGTACCCCTGCTGCTGCTTCTTGCAGGCAAATGCTTTTCTTCCCACTTGGTACCGATTGTCTTCATAATTGTAGCCATTCCAGTGGGAGTCAGTCCAAAACCCGCAAAATTTGGGAGATCTGGCTAAAACCTCTATGGACAATGAGAAAACACTGGAGGATTTTGATGAGTGAACTAGCATCATTAATAACATTCACAAAATAAATGAAAAAAGTAAGATAGTCTTAATACATTCAGGGAAAGATTTTAGTAAAAGTTAATATTTATGCATGGCAAAATCTCTTCAAATACTAGACATAGGAGACTAATTCCTCAAGTTATTTAAAAGTACCTGTATAAAAGAAACTAGAGCAAACATCACACTTGATGAGAGTCATTACTGAAATTAAGATGAAAATACTTTAGATTGTACTACAAAGCCACTAGAATGTTAAAGAAGGAAACAAAAACCTCAAACTATCAAATGATGGCAAAAATCACTAGGTATTAGTACAACCACTTTGAAAACCATCGGATATCATCTGTGAAGACTGAACATGCACCATATCCTGTGACCCACTAATTCTACTTCTAGGCACAAACCTAACAGAAACGCATACATCTGTGCACTAAAAATATAGCCAAAATATTGAGAATGGCATTATTTGTAATAAGCACGAAGGTGAAAAACACATGTCTGTCTGGAGTGGAATGGATCTGTTGTGGAGAATGTTATGCAGTGAAATACACATGAAAAAGAACAAACTACTGTTTCATGTTTTGGATGAATTTCACACGTACAATGGTGATTAAAACCAAACATATAAGAACAGAAACCATGATAGTAGTTACCTTTAGTGGGCGGTAGTGACTGAGAGTGTTTGTCCTTGGCAAGGATATTGCCCAAGATTGGACAAAGAACGCTTCTAATCTTATTTAGGGTGGGAATTATTCCGGGGTGTTCACCTTGTGGAAATTCTTGGAGCTGTACACTTAGGATATTTTCAATACTTCTCTGTACTTCTATATTGTGCGTGTGTATTTAATTTCTGAAATTAAGGGTGTAATGTTTTCTTTTACATTCTTACGTTCTTACGTTATTTCTTACGCTATTTTAAGTATTGTCACCTTATATTATGGTTTGGACATCTCAGTCAAGTGTCCATTCAGTATTTTAATTCTCAAACTTGACTCATTTGTCTATTAATTATTGTATATGAGTTTTAGAGTCAATTTATTAAGTACCAAAATTAATCCTTTTGTGATTCTTAATTTTCTTAACTTAAAAATAATAATTTGGGGTTATATTTTATAAGACATAGACTTGAATATCCAGAAACATTGTTTATCTCTCATGTATTGAAGTTTTATTTCATCATATTCAGTATGTACTCTTCAATATTTTTTGTATTTAAAAAATTTAAATTTTTCTTTTTAAAAATAAAATATGTATGTTTACTAAGAAAGCTCAGAGCATAGGGGCGCCTGGGTGGCTTCATTGGTTAAGCCTCTGACTTCAGCTCAGGTCACCATCTCACCTTTCGTTCGTGAGTTTGAGCCCCGCCTTAGGCTCTGTGCTGATAGCTCAGTGCCTGGAGCCTACTTGGGATTCTGTGTCTCCTTCTCTCTCTGCCCCTCCCTTGTTCGCTCTCTGTCTCTCTCTCTCTCGAAAATCAATAAACATTAAAAAACATTTAAAACAAAGAAAACTCAGAGCATGATGTAAATCAAAAGAAAATATAAATCATCGGTATTGCCATCTCAAAGATATGTACAACATTGTTTCTGTTTTGTAGTACATGTGTGTGTACTTGTAACAAAATAATCGCATAGAATTAGGTATACTTATTTGAGAACAACTTTTTACTAAACATACATTATGAAATATTTTTGATGGTATCAAAATACATTTGTGCAATCCATTTTTAATTTCTGCATAAAATCTCATTGCAGTTATCACAGTTTGTAGAGAAGAAACATGTAGAATGCAAACTGGTGCAGCCGCTCTGGAAAAGAGTATGGAGGTTCCTCAGAAAGTTAAAAGTAGAATTACTCTACAAGCCAGCAATTGCACTAGTAGGTATTTACCCAAAAGATACAAAAAATACTGATTTGAAGGGACACATTCACACCAATGTTTATAGCAGCACTATCAACAATAGCCAAATTATGAAAAAAGCCCAGATGAGCATCGACTGATGAATGGACAAAGAAGATGTGGTGTATGTAAATATTACTCAGCCATCAAAAAGAATGAAATCTTGCCATTTGCAATGACATGGATGGAACTGGAGTGTATTACGCTAAGTGAAATAAGTCAGAGAATTACAAATATCATATGATTTTACTCATATGTGGAATTTAAGAAACAAAACAGATGAGCATAGGGGAAAGGAAGAAAAAAAAAGAGAGGGAGGCAAACCATAAGAGACTCTTAACTATAAAGAACAAACTGAGGGTTCCTGGAGGGGAGGTGGGGGGGATGGGCTAAATGTGTGATAGGTATTAAGGAGGGCTCTTGTGATGAGCACTGGGTGGTATATGTAAGTGATGAATCACTAAATTCTACTCCAGAAACCAACATTACACTAGATGTTAACTAAATATAAATAAAAACTTAAAAAAAAAACCAAAACAATGGCCGAATTGTGGACACCACCCAAATGTCTATCCACTGATGAACGGATAAAGAATGTATACAACGGAATATTACTCAACCATCAAAAAGAATGAAATCTTGCCATGTGCCATGATGTGGATGGAACTAAAGTGTATTATGCTGAGCAAAACAAGTCAAAGAAAAACAAATACCATATTGTTTTACTAATATGTGGAATTTAAGAAACAAAACAGATGAACATAGGGGAAAGGAAAAAAGTAAGAGAAAGGAATTCAGACCCTAAGAGACCCTTAACTATGTAGAACAAACTGATGGTTGCTAGAGGGCAGGAGGGTGGGATATGGGTTAGATGGGAGATGGCTATTAGAAGGTACTTGTTGTGATGAGCATTGAGTGTTTTATGTCAGTGATGAATCACTAAATTCTGCTCCTGAAACTAAAATTACTCTATATGTTAACTAAAATTTAAATAAAAACTTGAAACAATTAAAATAAAAAAAGATGGCCTAGTGTCTATAAAACCAACACCAAAAAGTTGTACGAACCTTAATTAGTTCGTTCAAGCTCCTATATTTAGACATGTAAGATATTTCCTATTCTCACAGGCATTATCAAATTAATTATAGCTAAACTCTGAGCATCCTTAGTTATTTCTTTAGTATAAGTGTGTAGAAATGAAATTGTTGGAACAGATGAAATGTTGATTAGTAACTGATACAAAGAGCTACCTTGCTTTCCAGAAAGTTTATAGAAGTGTTTACTCCAACTAATAGTTTATATGAATGTCTGCTTTCATGTTCCCATGAAAACTGTTATCATATTACTTGCTTTAAAGTTTGCTAATTTGATTGGCTAATTAATTTCTTGCTATTAATTTAGCTTATATTCTTAGACCATTTGAATGTGAGCTTTAAATATATACATATATATTTAAATTGGGCTTCTGTGTTTATTTTTCTGACTTTTACATTTATATAACTTGTCTATTTTCTTTTTTAAAAAAATTTTTTTAACGTTTATTTATTTTTGAGACAGAGACAGAGCATGAACAGGGGAGGAGCAGAGAGAGAGGGAGACACAGAATCCGAAACAGGCTCCAGGCTCTGAGCTGTCAGCACAGAGCCCGACGTGGGGCTTGAACTCACGGACCGTGAGATCATGACTGGAGCTGAAGTCGGACGTTTAACCGACCAAGCCACCCAGGCGCCCCTAACTTGTCTATTTTCTTTTGATGTATTTGTCTATTATTTATTCATAAGAACTCTTTATTAAATTATTAAAACTTTGTGAAATATATTACGAATTTTATCACCACTCAGACCAGAAGTCAAATTCCTTATGTTAATTTAATCCACATGGATATCTGACTGTCAAATCAAAAAACTAAATTTTTTCTAATCTTAGAAGATAAATTATTGTTCACACTGGGATCTCATTTCCAGTTTTTTTTTTCCTAATATACCATTCCATACATAATAAAACCAAACCATGCAAGTATCCCACAATAAAAGCCGTGGGGGAATTAGCAGGAGGAATGGTAAGGGTTATGACTTTTTTAAGTTTATTTATTTATTTTTGAGAGACAGTGTGTGTGCATATGTGCATGAGTGGGGGGCACAGAGAGAAAGAGGGAGAGAGAATTCCAAGCAGCCTCCACACTGTCAGTGTAGAACCCCACCTGGGGCTCGATCTCATGAACAGTGAGACCATGACCTGAGCTGAGATGAAGAGTCAGATGCTTAACTGAGCTACCCAGGTGCCCCAAAAGTTTTTCTTTATATGCAAATTTCACCTCTAATTTGGCTTTATCCAATGGTATGTTATCCAGTTAGAGTATTTTCTTTTTTTAAGTTTATTAATTTATTTTGAGAGAGAGAGGGATAGGAAGGGCAGAGAGAGGGAAAGAGAGAGAATGTTAGGCAGGTTTCACACTGTCAGTGAAGAGCCCAATGCAGGGCTCGAACTCACGAACCACGAAATCATGACCTGAGCCAAAGTTGGCGGCTTAACTGAGTCACCCATGCACCCCAAGTTAGAGTATTTTCATCTTGTGAATTCCTGGCATACTTTGAAACACAGTATTATTTAGTAATACTAGAAAACTCCCCAAATGGATCTGTGTGTTTCACCATTCTGATGACAAGGCTATTTCTTGTATCTGTGTTCTGTGAATACATAGTCAATATCAAGCTTGCATAAATCTTAAGGATCCCAATTTAGACTTCTTAAGTATACCATGATCACTACAGGAGACTGTAAAAACACTCTAGGATTCAAATGTACTCAGTGTATAAATGTGGTAAATCATTTCAAAAGATATTATTTAAAGATAAAAGAAAGGATTATAGACCTGTGTAGGTTTGAAATGCCCATTGGTATTCTTTTCTTTTTTTAATTTTTTATTTAAAAAATTTTAATGTGTAGTAATTTTTGAGTGAGAGAGAGAGAGAGAGGGACACAGAGAGTGAGTGTGGGAAGGGCCGAGAGAGAGGGAGACACAATCTGAAGCAGGTTCCAGTCTCTGAGCTGTCAGCACAGAGCCTGATGCAGAGCTTGAACTCACAAACCATGAGATCATGACCTGAGCTAACCTAACCGACTGAGCCACCCAGGCACCCTGATACTCTTTTCTTTTTGAGCAAGGAGACCCAGTATAACTCTCCCCAATTATCCTGTGTGTGTGCATGCATGCATGTGTGTGTGATATATATAAATATTCAAATATAAAAATAACAAACTTCTGGTTCAAGATAGCTGACTCTTCTCTTTCTCGATCTCTCTAAACATACATATATATATGTGTGTGTGTATATGTGCGTACATGTATGTATATATGTGTACATATATACACATGTGTATATATGTGTATATGTGTGTATATATACACATATGTGTGTACACACATATATACATATACATATGCATATATACACATATATACACACACATATACACACATACACATATATACATATACATATATACATATACATATATACATATATACACATATGTGTACACACATATATACACACATATATACACACACACACACACACATATATATATATATATATATATATATATATATATATACACACACACACACACATTTCTTCTCCCCTCCCAAAGTCCCACTGAAATGGCTAAAGAGGCATGCAAAAAAATATAGTGCCTGATGGGAATGGATTAGTTATGAAACCTAACAAATGAAAAATTATTTCGTAGAATGAAAAAGACGAGGCCTACAAAATAATCAGTTTTTCGAGATAGGCTAAGATGGAATTCTATGTCAGTATTAGAACAATGGGGACTGGAAGAAAGGGGATAATCCAGATAAAGAGATGAAACAGCTTATGTTAGTCGGCTACCAAAGCAGTAATTTAGGCCTTGACACCCCACTTAATAAAGCATACATAGAAAGCCAAAACAGGAAAACTAGTAAGTATTAAGTGTTTAGTATATACCAGTTGGTGTCCCAAATACTTTCATTATTTTAACTTATTTAATATTGAAACATTTAGATAAATTTGATAACATTATTAATCCCATTTGAAAAATGAGTTATTTAGGGGCACCTAGGTGGCTCAGTCAGCTAAGCGTCCGACTCTTGATCTCAGCTCAGGTCATGATCCACGGTTCGTGGGATTGAGCCCTGCATTGGGCTCTGTGCTGATAGTGTAGAGCCTGCTTAGGGTTCTCTCTCCCCCCGCCTCCCTCTTGCCCCTCCACCCCTTCTCAGAATAAATAAAAAAAAAACAGAAAAAAGAAAAGAAAACCGAGTTATGTAAAACATAGTGGGTGAGTCATTTACCACGAGAGTCATTAATGCCTGAATCAGGATTCAAGGCCCGACAGCTGTGTTGCCTCTCCTAAGAACAAATATATCAGCTATCATAATATCTAAGACAGGGTTCTGATTCAAAGGAAGTGAATCACACATTTACTTCTGATTATGGAATTGCTGTTATCAGACTTGCCATCCTCTGTAAACAGCTTATAAAACTGAATAAAATATATGAAGCAGCTCTTTTTAGGCATTATCTATCAGGAAGAACAGAACAACATTCCTTGAGAGAAGGGAATCTAGCAAAGTGAGCCCTAGGTTCACTCTGCATTACTTATTGGGACACTTTCCATAATATGCTTCAGGGCGACGGAGCCCACATTGGAGCAGTGGTTTTGCTAAATTCAGGATGCATAGGTCGAAGTTAAAGGCTGCTGAAAAAGGTGAAATTCACTGGCAGAGTACCAAAGCAGAGGAAATTGTAACAGGAAAAGGTAGATATATAAAAGTCGATCTGAGGTTTGAGCACGGACCCCTGGCCATAGTCCGCAAGGAGATCTGCCAGTCCAGGGACACATCTGGGCATATGCTGGTCAGGGGCCCCCAAGACATGTCAGCCAACTTTGGTTTGACAGTAAATCCTAAATAACTATGCGACTTGGCTCCAGTCCCTCCCTGCCATGCTCTGAGAACAGCCCAGTCAAACTCAGGACCCGCCGGAAGACATGCTCGTTTGTGCCCCGGGAGCAGGCCAACTAAACTTGGTCCAGCAGCAGATCCTCCAACGGTTATTTGATTCGAATCCAACCACTCCCAGCATAGCTTATGAGCAGTTATGCATTCTCAGAGACTCACTAGGAGACACAGTGACCATACAAATTATTAAAAAAAACCTAGATTAGACTTCATCAAAAATTTAAAACTCATTAAAAAAAACGAAAAATCAAGCTACATATATTTATATAAAGTTTAATATATATTTACATATTTAATAGATATTAAAAGGGGGGAGGAAGGTAAGTCGAGGGCTTTCAATACAACATATTGCAGTAGAGGTCTTTCATAAAAATACATACGAACCTCTTAAGATTCAGTTATAAGAAGATGAACAACCTGATTAAAATGAACAAAAGTTTTGAGCACTCATTTAACCAAAGAAAGTATATGAATGGCCACTAAGCCTGCAAAAAAGATATTCTACATTTTTATTCACGATAGAAATGCAGTTAAAATCCCAATGTAATATAACTACAGAACCACTAGAAAGGCTAAAATTAAAGACTGATAACTTCAAATATTGGCTAAGATATGGAGCAACAGGATCCACATAAGAGTCAAACCATATGGTATCTGTCTTTGTATGGCTTATTTCACTTAGCATCACACTCTCCAGTTCCATCCACGTCACCCTTATGTGGATCCTGAGAAACTTAACAGAAACCCACGGGGGAGGGGAAGGAAAAAAAAGAGGTTAGAGTGGAAGAGAGCCAAAGCATAAGAGACTCTTAAAAACTGAGAACAAACTGAGGGTTGATGGGGGTGGGAGGGAGGGAGGAGAGGGTGGGTGATGGGCATTGAGGAGGGCACCTGTTGGGATGAGCACTGGGTGTTGTATGGAAACCAATTTGACAATAAATTTCAAAAAAAAAAAAAAAAAAAAAAAAAAAAGATATGGAGCAACCGGAACTCAAGTATGTTGTGTAAACTGATAAAATGACTTTGTAAAACCGGTAGTTTATTATTATGTTTAAACAAACGTAGTAATTCCACTTCTAGGCATTTAACCAAAAGGAAGGATAGTATACATCTGCAATAACATTTAGAGGAATTTTTGTAATAGCTTTATTCATAAGGGCCACACATCGGAAATAACACAAAAGTCCACAGAGTCAATATACAAATCACGTTATATTCACACAATTAAATGTTACTGGGTAATTTCAGAAGTGCTATTGACAAGTACAACGATTGATTGAGCTTACAATTTGGTGAGCAAAAGAAATCAGTCATAAAAGATTGCATATTATATTATTCCTTTAGATAGAGCTCAAAAACAGCTCACACTAATAATAGAAATAAGGAAAGTAGCTGTCTGTGTGAAGGGCAGTGATTGCCTGGAATAGGGAAGAGAGTGATTCTCTGGAGGGAAGCAAATATTTTCATCTTTTGATTAGCTTGCTGTTTACATGGGTGAATACATTTGACACAGTGTATCAAGCTGCAGTCTTAAAATCTTAGCATTTCAATGTGTGTAAAATTTGCCTTGGTTTATTTTAATTGTGGTAAAATATATAACATAAAGTGTGCCATTTTAATCTTTTTTAGCTGTACAGATTAATGGCATTAAGTACATTATTAATATTGCTGTGCAACCATCACCACTACCCGTTTCCAGAATTTTTGCGTCTTCCCAAATGTAAACTTTGTACCCACTGATCAATAACTCCCCACACTCCAATCCCTTCCCCACCCCCAGTCCCTGACAACCACCATTCTATCGCTACTCTAGATACCTCATATAACTGCCTCATATACCTCTAGATACCTCATATAACCTCATATAATATTTGTCCTTTTGTGTCTGGCTTATTTCACATAGCATGTTTTCAAGAATCATCCACGTTATGGGGCGCCTGGGTAGCTCAGTCAGTTAAGCGCCTCACCCTTGGTTTCTGCTCAGGTCATGATCTCATGGTTCGTGGGTTCAATTCCCACATGGGGCTTCCTGCTGTCCGTATGAAGCCTGCTTGGGATTCTCTCTCTCCTCCCTCTCTCTCTGCCTCTCCCCTGCTTGTGTTCTCTTTCTCAAAATAAGTAGAATAAACTTCAAAAACATCTTATTAAAAAAAGATTCATCCATGTTTTAGCACATCAGAATTTCATTCCTTTTTAAAGCTGAATAATATTCCATTATGTGTATATGCCAGCTGTTATTAATCTGTTCATCTATCAGTGGATAGATACCTGTTGCTTTCATCGTATGGCAATTGAGGATAATGCTGCTGTGAACATCGGTGCGTAAATATCTGTTGAAGTCTCTCCTTTCAGTGTTTTTGGATATACATACAGAAGTGGAATTTCTGGCTCCTGTGGCAATTCTACATTTATTTTATTTTATTTTATTTTTTTAATTTTTTTTTCAACGTTTATTTATTTTTGGGACAGAGAGAGACAGAGCATGAACGGGGGAGGGGCAGAGAGAGAGGGAGACACAGAATCGGAAACAGGCTCCAGGCTCTGAGCCGTCAGCCCAGAGCCTGACGCGGGGCTCAAACTCCCGGACCGCGAGATCGTGACCTGGCTGAAGTCGGACGCTTAACCGACTGCGCCACCCAGGCGCCCCGACATTTATTTTATTTTTTAGGAACTTTTTCATTGTGCATAGATCTTATAATGTTGTTGAGTTCAGTTTGCCAGTATTTTGCTGAAAAGTTTTTCATCCATATTCATAAGTGATACAGGTCTGTAGTTTTCTTATATTGTCACTTTCTTTATCTGGCTCTGGCATCAGGGTAATTCTAGCCTCACAGAGAGAGTTAGGGAGTGTCCCATCCTTTTTAATATTTTCAATGTTAAATATTTTCAATGTTTTGGAAGAGTTTGAGAATAATTGATGTGAATGCTTCTTTACATGTTTGATAGAATTCAGCAGTGAAGACATCTGGTCATGGGCTTTTCTTTGCTGAGAGGTTTTCGATTACTTATTTAATCTCCTTATTATAAATTTACTCAGATTTTCTGTTTCTTCATTATTCAATTTTCATAGGTTGCATGTTTCTAGAAATTTGCCAATTTCATCTAAGTTACTCAATTTGTATACGATTGTTCATAGTACTCACACATAATTTTTTATTGCATAAAATTGATAGTTAACATCCCACTAATATTTATTATTTCCTTCTTCCTGCTAACCTTGAACTTAGTTCGTTCTTTGGTTCCTTAAAGTGTAAAGTTAGGTTGTTGATTTGAGACTTTTTTTTCTTTTTTGACATAAGCTTTTACTGATATAAATTTCCCTCATGGCACTGCTTTTGATACACTCCGTAAGTTTGGAATGTTGTGTTTTAATTTTCATTTGTCAAGGTATTTGTAAACATTTTTTTTTAATGTTTGTTTATTTTCGAGAGGGAGAGAGACAGAGCACAGGTTTGGGAGGGGCAGAGAGAGAGGGAGACACAGAATCCAAAGCAGACTCCAGGCTCTGAGCTGTCATGATGCACACAGACTGACACGGGACTCAAACCCACAAGCTGAAATCATGACCCTAGCCGAAGTCAGATGCTCAACCGACTGAGCCACCCACGCACCCCTCATTTGTCAAGGTATTTTCTAATTTCCCCTGTGATTTTTACATTGACATGGTTGTTTAGTAATACATTGTTTAATTTCCACATATTTGTATACTTTCCAGTTTTCTTTCCTCTATTGACTTCCAGTTGCATTTCAATTTAATCAGAAAATATGCTGTGTATCACTTCCATCCTTTAAAATATAGGAGAGGGGCGCCTGGGTGGTGCAGTCGGTTAAGCGTCCGACTTCAGCCAGGTCACGATCTCGCGGTCCGTGAGTTCGAGCCCCGCGTCAGACTCTGGGTTGATGGCTTGGAGCCTGGAGCCTGTTTCTGATTCTGTGTTTCCCTCTCTCTCTGCCCCTCCCCCGTTCATGCTCTGTCTCTCTCTGTCAAAAATAAATAAACGTTGAAAAAAAATTTAAAAAAAAAATAAAAAAAAAATAAAATAAAATATAGGAGGACCTGGGGCACCTGGGTGGCTCTGTCGGTTAAGTGGCCGACTTCAGCTCAGGTCATGATCTCACAGTCTGTGAGTTTGAGCCCCGCGTCAGGCTCTGTGCTGACAGCTCAGAGCCTGGAGCCTGCTTTGGATTCTGTGTCTCCCTGTCTCTCTGCCCCTCCCCTGCTCATGCTCTGTCTCTCTCTGTCTCAAAAATAAATAAAAACATTTAAAAAATTTTTTAAAATATATGAGGACTTTTTTTGTGGTCTAACATATGACCTACCCGGGAGAATGACCCCGTGCACCTGTGACAGTGTATATTCTGTTGTGTTGTGTCTATGTCTGTTAGGTCTGTAGTATTGTTCAAATCAATATCCATTATTGAAAGTGGTGTATTGAAGTCTTTTATTGTAGAGGTTTCTATTTCTCACTTCAATTCTTCATGTATTTATGAGCTCTGATGTTCAGTGCATATGTATTTATAATTGTCATATCTTCTTAGTTAACTTTTTATCACTATAATGTCTATCCTTGTTTTTTTGTAACAGTTTTTGACATAAAGTCTATTTTGTTTGATATGAGTATAGCCACTCCTGCTCTCTTTCATTTACCATTTGCAAGGGATGTTTTTCTACATTTCACCTTCAACCTGCGTTTTTATATCTAAAGCGACTCTGTTGTAGTTAGGATATTGTTAAATGATGTTCTTTTAAAATCCATTCTGTCCATCTGTGTCTTTTGATTGGGAAACTTAATCCATTGACATTTATTTACTCAGGGAAGGACTTTACTTATTTTGTTATTTATATTCTGTATGATTTACAGCTCTTTATCCCTTATATCCTCCCTAACTGCTTCACTGCCTTTCTTTTATTGAGTTCACTGTTGTGTGTGTGTGTGTGTGTGTGTGTGTGTGTGTGTTGACACATTTTGATTCCCTTCTCATTTCCTTTTGTGAATACAACATAGATATTTTCTTTGTGGTTACTATGGGGATTACATAAAACATCCTAAAGTTATACCAATCTTTTTTAGATGGATACCAATTTAATTTCAATCACATATAAAAACTATTCCCACAGCTCTACACCCATGGAGCAAGGGCCAGTGAAAATGCATGAAAATTTCCTACCACCTTGAATGTGTTTTCTTCTTGATTGAACATTTTCTGTGTTGCTATGGAACACTGTCTATTTTCAAGCACTTCTATAAAGTTGTTTTGGGTTTTTTTAAGGTGTTTTCATGAGAGACTGAAGGCCTCCAGCTTTCCTAGTTAGCCAGTTTGCTGGTGTTACTCTTTTCTACCTGAGATTTGGAAGAGTTATTTTCAAATTTCCTTAAAAAAATGTATCTGTGGTCTGTACCTTACTGATACCTCAAAAAGATATAGAATGAAGGGGTGCCTAGGTGGCTCAGTTGGTTAAGCATCTGACTTCAACTCAGGTCATGATCTCACGGTTCATGGGTTGGAGCCCCAGGTTGGGCTCTGTGCTGATAGCACGGAGCCTGGAGACTGCTTCGGATTCTGTGTGTGTCTCTCTCTGCCCCTTACCCCCGCCTCAAAAATAAATAAACATTAAAAAATTATTTAAAAAAAGATATAGAATGAAGAGATTGGTGAAAATAGATGATACAAATACTAAGAATAGAAATCAGATTTGGCACTCTTGGTATAATAAAGATAGCACAATATGGTGAAAATTGTGTTGTGTGAGCTGGGGAGAAGCTCTTTTGGGTGGGTTGGGGGGAAGAGAGAGAGGGGGAGGTAGAGGAATAGAGAGGAGTCAAAGTTTATATTTAGGGAAAATGTGATGTTTGACATTCTACATTAATTCTTCTCAAAGGCCAGCCCTCCTCCTGAATTTGCCATTGTGTGTTCACGTGAATTAATAAATACCACATTTTTCTTAACCACGTTTAAGTTGGTTTGCAATTGGAGTCTTGGCATATCTAAGATAAACCTAGTAAGATTTTGGCAAGTTATATTTAAAGAAAATACCTTTTCTTAACCACATGCGAGTCTGAAGAATGGACACACACAGATTGTAGGAGAGGCCAGTCCCTCCTAAATCAATCTATAAATCCAATGCAACATCTCTCAAAATCCCAAAAGAAGTGTATTTTCATCACATTTTTTACTAGAAAAAAGTAATTTGATGATGATTTTTCATTAGAAAAAAGTAATTTGATGTCTTAAAACAGGCTCTGGTCTGGAGTTAATTGCCTTAAGTTTACCACATTTCCTTTTTTTTTTTTTTTAATGTTTACTATTTACTTTTGAGAGAGAGAGAGAGAGAGAGAAAGAAAGAAAGAAAGAAAGAAAGAAAGAAAGAAAGAAAGAAAGAAAGAAAGAAATAGCAGGGGAGGGGCAGAGAGAGAGGGAGACACAGAATCCGAAGCAGGCTCCAGGCTCTGAGCTGTCAGCACAGAGCCAGATGCGGGCCTCAAACTCATGAACTGTGAGATCATGACCTAAGCCAAAGTTGGATGCTTAATCGACTGAACCACCTAGGCTCCCCAAGTTTGCTACATTTCTTATACAGTTGGAATTTTAGAAAATTTTATGACAAAAAATCATACATAATTCAACATGTTATACTTACCAAATGACAGAATTCACATAAGCATTTTTTTACATTTGTTTTCTAGCTTATGGTATGACTTCATTGACTTATACTTTCTATTAGAACATAGAAGATAGCATCTCCAAAGCTTATTAATCTGTGTTTCCAGACTATAAGCATTATTTATGACCATATTTTCTACTGGAATAATGGATATTTCAATTTTTATATCCTTGAACTTTCACTGGGTATGATGTTGTTTGAGACTTAGGATATTTCCAATGTAAGGAGAAATTGTACCTTTGCAATTTTGATTCAGCCAAAAAAAAAAAAAAAAAAAAAACTCTTTTCATGTTCTTCTTTTTTCTCCATTAGGAAAATGTGGTTGGATAGAAAAAAAAAAAAAAGAAAATAGATCTGGCCATTACCTTGTGTCTAAGGCATTTCACAGTATGATAGCTGGCTGCTGGAGGATGCGGTTCATGGTCACTCTTTTGTATGAGAGCAGTTTGGCTACTTTTGAACAGCGGGCCGTCGCTAGTAAGAACTTTATCAAGCAACGTTCACAAACTGCAGGGCTCCCTGTCGAGCTTAGATTATACTTCTAGACTTTCAGAGCCTTTTATCACAATCAATTTTTTAGTCTCGGATGAATTATATAATCTATGTGGGAGAATATCAAGAGGAATAAGGCAAAATAGCATTCCCTCTTGGCATGCACCTACTGTTATTTCTGGATCACAGGTGACAGTTTTGTTGATTACACATTCTCAAAATAACATGTGGAATTGTAACGCTAGTAAGAACTCCTTGAGAAGAGGTCAACATACATTATAAAATTGGACGTCAAAGTTTTAGTCCATCCATTGATACAAATAGAGGTGGGATGATGGATGCCAGGTCTCTTGGGGGGAATTTTTTGTTAATTGTTTAGCCTTAGCCTCATTTACCTGTGAAACGTGACCCCACTCATCCCAGTTCTTCTGTTCTTTGTCTTCGTGTCACTCCCCACACGTGAAGAAAATATAGTAAAGGTTTCAACAGGAAGCTTTACATAAGACCTGTTAAAGCATAAGATTCAGACAAAGTTGAGACCCTGGGATCAATAGCCCAGACACGATAACACTAAAAGGTGAGGACCACATATTATTTAACATAATCTTCTGTTGTTATTTTATTTGTATTTTAATTTTATCTAACCAGTATTTCCTTCTCCTCTGGATTATTTTGTACTGATTCATTGTTTAAACTGACACTTAAGTGAATGTGAAACTGTCCGTGGTCCACTCTGTGCTAAGGAACCAGAGAGTGAATTGAGAGATCATAGCCTGGTAGCCTCTTAGGGAGCCTCGTATGGATTATGCTATTTCTTTAGCTTTCCACACTCTGCTTTGTGGTTATTCAGTGTGCTTTTTTTAAAAAAAATAATGTTTATTTATTTTGAGAGAGAGGGAGACACAGGGCACAAGCAGGGGAGGGGCAGAGAAAGAGGGAGACACAGAATCCCAAGCAGGCTCCAGGCTCTGAGCTGTCAGCACAGAGCCCAATGCGGGGCTCGAACTCACGAAGTGATCTGAGCTGCAGTCGGATGCTTAACCAACTGAGCCAGCCAGGTGCCCCAGTTATTTAGTGTTCTATGTTTTATGTTATATAATAGTGACTGGGACGATGATACTCCATGGCATATGCCTACATTTTAGAATAGCATAAAATTGTTTTCCCTTACAGTTTTCTTCAGTTTAGTTGCTCGGTTCATCCACATTTGGTTGTTTAGGGGGCTGTATTTTGCTTGAGCATGATGCTTACCTCGATATTCTGCCAGCTTCTTGTTCTTACACACTTTATGATGTACTCAAGCTAGAGTTCAGCTATTCATCTACCTCTTTTGTCAGATCAATTTCAGAATCTGCCTTTTTTTTTGATAAGAACCATTGCTAATTTCATGTTGATGACAGCTTCCACAACCTCCAATCACAGTTATAGCCACTCCATTTCAACACTGCTGTGAATTATTTATACTCTGCAACAGCAGCGGTTAGGTTTTCAAGTTTTGAAGCAAAATACTTAAATTGAAGTGTCTACTTTTTTATAGGCTAGCTTTTTTTTCTCCAGTAGTTTTGGATGTTTTTGATGACGGAGTTCTGCTCTTTGTCTGGATGCAGTGCTTCTGTCTTTTGCAAGCCGATAACCGGACACTGGTAATATGGCACTTTCATAAAAACAAATGAGATGATTCATTCAGCAACTGTGATTCATTTGGCATCTAGGTTGCCTCATGCAATGTCTACCGTGGCTATTTACTTGAATGGTTGATTTAAGAGTGACTACCTTCGTGAAACTGATATCACATAAAGCCTGGCTTGGTGGTAGGATAGCATTTTATTTATTTTTAATTTTTTAAATCTTTATTTATTTTTGAGAGAGAGAGAGCGAGAGCGAGCATGAGTGGGAGCGGGGCAGAGACAGAGGGAGACACAGAATCGGAAACAGGCTCCAGGCTCTGAGCTGTCAGCACAGAGTCCCACGTGGGGCTCGAACCCACGAATCGTGAGATCATGACTTGAGCCGTAGCCGGAGGCTTAACTGACTGAGCCACTCAGGCACCCCCACAGGACAGCATTTTAGATTGGTTGCAGGCAAGCATGCTCCCTCGACTTTATCATTATGTTTTGTACAACTACCTGGCTTCTGGGCTTAGTCAATCACCACCTTCAAAGGTCAGCGGAAGTGGTATTTTCCGTTCACAATCATGAAAAGGTAGTGAATTACTCACAGCTGCCACAGGACAAAGAGCAGGAATAACAAAAGCCTGTACATGTTATTAATTGATTTCTTCATTTGGCTGGGCTCTTGCCTCAACCTGAATTCCCAAGAATATGCCTGTTTTCTTTTTCTTTTGCCTAGTGCCTAGAACAGAACTGTGTCAGGCTGCATAAATATCCCTTGGTGGTAAAGAATGTAGTTATTTCCCCGGAATATGTTTATAACAAAGTTAAACCTGTAACAGGGAGTCAGGTGTGTCTCAGCCAATTTCTAATTATCTTGGGCTAAATCTAAAGACTTCAGGTGAGAAATAGGAAAAAGAAAATCAAAGACTACAAGTCATTCTTTTTTCGTTTTTTATTTTTTTGGAAAACTTTAAATTGCAATTATTGTTTGCGTTTTCCGGATGTAAAAAATGAAACTCAGGGAGATTTAGAGTTTTTTTAATGTGTCTATAGTCAACCATTCCAATTGTTTAATGCATAGTTTTGTTTGTATTCTTACAAAATGTGTATTTTTATGTGTGCATAGATTTTTATGTATTTGAAGTTTAAGTAAATGGTACTGTATTACACATCACATTCTCTTTCTTACTTTTGCTACCCAGGATTATGTTTATCTGTATATCAGATTCATTACTTCTAAATGATGCACAGTACTCCTGGGTGTATCTCTTACCATCATTTTACTCCTCCAGCTCTCTGCCATCAGAAAAATATTTGCCATCTTAAGGACATATATGATAGCTTTTTAGGAATATGTGCTCAGGAATAGAATTGATGGGTCCTTGGGATACATCATTTATAATTACTTCAGCCACAGGCACAAATTAATCCTTAAAGTTTTGTCTAGGACCTGTGGCTAAAAACCCTGTATATTTTGATTGGCCACGGGGTAGGTAGAGGAAGCAACCTTTGAATTGCATTTCAATTTTATCAAAAATTGTTAATTTATGTTTTCTATTTTTTTTCTTTTTTTGAGAAAGCATGAGCAGGAGAGAGGGGCAGAGGGAGAGGAAGAGAGAGAATCTTAAGCAGGTTCCACACCCAGCACGGAGCCTGACACAGGGCTTGATCACCACTGTGAGAGCCTGACCTGGGCTGAAATCAAGAGTCGGATGTTTAATCGACTGAGCCACCCAGACTCCCCTCAATTCTATTTCATTTGGAGTTATTCTGATCATCTGTTTGTTTCCTTGCATCATCATCTCCTTCATCAATTTTTTCATACTCCCTTCATCACAGGCAGTCTTTTAATGTGTTTGTTTTCTCTAATTATTTAGATGTGCTCTCACAGAATGAAGAGTACAGTTTTGTGCATATTTCTATTTACATGGATGGATTTGATCTCTCTCCTTTACATTTCTTTTTCACTAAGCACTATGCATTTCATAATCTGTTTATGTTGCTATGTGTACACGTAATTTGTTGCTTCTAAATGATGTGTCATATTTTGTGTGGTTCCTCATCCCACTTTACTTATTCACTCACCCATTAATGGACATTCAGTTGCATCAAACTCCCCAGCACCCACAAATAGCATAGCAAAGGATATAGAAGTATAGGTCTTTTTATGAACCTATGCGAACATTTTTTTGTGTCCTATACCCAGGAGTGTAATTGTTGAATCATAGTTTGTGGATATACATACACATGTATATGCACACACACCTATTTGATTAAATATTACTAGATTGCTTTTTAGAATACATGTACCAGTGCACTCTCCCACTAACAGTGATTGGCCATATTTCCACATATATAGCGTTCTACTTTTTTAATTTTTATTTTATTTTTAAAAATTTTTAATATTAAATATAATTTATTGTCAAATTGGTTTCCATACAACACCCAGTGCTCATCCCAGCAGGTGCCCATCCCCCACTTTCCCCTCTCCCCCACCCCCCATCAACCCTCAGTTGGTTCTCAGTATTTAATAGTCTCTTATGGTTTGCCTCCTTCCCTCCCTGTAACTTTTTTTCCCCCCTTCCTCTCCCCCATGGTCTTCTGTTAAGTTTCTCAGGATCCACATATGAGTGAAAACATGGCATCTGTCTTTCTCTGTATGACGTATTTTGCCTAGCATAACACTCTCCAGTTCCATCCACGTTGCTACAAATGGCCAGATTTCATTCTTCTCATTGCCAAGTAGTATTCCATTGTGTATATAAACCACATCTTCTTTATCCATTTGTCAGTTGATAGACATTTAGGCTCTTTCCATAATTTGGCTATTGTTGAAAGTGCTGCTATAAACATTGGGGTACAAATGCCTCTATGCATCAGCTCTCTTCTATCCCTTGGGTAAATTCCTAGCAGTGCTATTGCTGGGTCATAAGGTAGTTCTATTTTTAATTTTTTGAGGAACCTCCATACTGTTTTCCAGAGCGGCTGCACCAGTTTGCATTCCCACCAACAGTGCAAGAGGGTTCCCGTTTCTCCACATCCTCGCCAGCATCTATAATCTCCTGATTTGTTCATTTTAGCCACTCTTACCGGCATGAGGTGGTCTCAGTGTGGTTTGAACTTGTATTTCCCTGATGAGGAGGGACGTTGAGCATCTTTTCATGTGCCTGTTGGCCATCTGGTGTCTTCTTTAGAAAAGTGTCTATTCATGTCTTCTGCCCATTTCTTCACTGGATTATTTGTTTTTGGGTGTGGAGTTTGGTGAGTTCTTTATAGATTTTGGATACTAGCCCTTTGTCCAATATGTCATCTGCAAATATCTTTTCCCATTCCGTCGGTTGCCTTTTAGTTTTATTGACTGTTTCCTTTGCCGTGCAGAAGCTTTTTATCTTGATAGGTCCCAATAGTTCATTTTTGCTTTTAACTCCCTTGCCTTTGGAGATGTGTCAAGCAAGAAATTGCTGCGGCTGAGGTCAGAGAGGTTTTTTCCTGCTTTCTCCTCTAGGGTTTTGATGGTTTCCTGTGTCACATTCAGGTCCTTCATCCATTTTGACTTCATTTTTGTGAATGGTGTGAGAAAGTCGTCTAGTTTCATTCTTCTGCATGTTGCTGTCCAGTTCTCCCAGCACCATTTGTTAAAGAGACTGTCTTTTTTCCATTGGCTATTCCTTCCTGCTTTGTCAAAGATTAGTTGGCCATACATTTGTGGGTCCAATTCTGGGTTCTCTATTCTATTCCATTGGTCTATGTGTCTGTTTTTGTGCCAATACCATACTGTCTTGATTATTACATCAGTGTTTTAATTGACATTTTTCTGATTATTAATAAGTTTGGAAACTACTGAGTATGTTATTAGGCTTTTTAGAATTCATTCTCCCATTTTGTCTCCTTTGCCTATTTTTTTTTTTTTTTACTTTTATTCCTGTATTTTAATGGTTGGATTTTATTTTTTTTTATTTATTTAAAAAAATTTTTAATGTTTACTTATTTTTGAAGGAGAGAGAGAGAGAGTGTGAGCAGGGGAGGGGCAGAGAGAGAGGGAGACACAGAATCGGAAGCAGGCTCCAGGCTCTGAGCCGTCAGCACAGAGCCCCACGTGGGGCTCGAACTCACAAACCACGAGATCATGACCTGAGCCGAAGTCGGATGCTTAACCGACTGAGCCACCCAGGCGCCCCTTAATGGTTGGATTTTAAAAGAATCACATATATTCTAGGTATTAATCCCTCATTAGTTTTAGACATTGCTAATAAATTTTTCTATTCTATCATCTGTCTACTAACTTTGTCAGTATCATTGGACAGAAATCAAATTACTGAATTCATAAATTTAGCTTTATTGTATGTGCTTCTGAATCATGTTCTAAGAGCGTCCCCAGACCTAGGGAACACAAAATATTCACCTACATTTAATATGATGAACTGTATATTATTTTGTTTTATAAAAAGAACTTCAGTGAATTAATAGTCCATCTTTTAAAGTATTTTTAAGAGATGCAGGTTTATATTTTGCTTACAATGAGACGGATCTTCCTACATAATTTGCTAAACCAATTTTTTCTTTTGATTTGTGCTGTTAATGCTGTCATATATTATGTTATATTCACATTCTTACACATATGTGAATCTATTCGTATTTGCTTTCCTTATTCTGTTCCATCAGAGTATTTGGTTTTTCATTTTTTTTCCTTTCTGAGTACAGTATACATTATTGGTGGTACACGACAATGCAGGGGTCCCCAAGCCCCTCCCCTTCTTCAGGGGATCTGGGATGGAAACTGTGTAGAGGTCAGGAGATTCTCAGTGTGTTGAGGGATGAGTTGGGGAGAGGACTCCCCGGTAACTGAGGGCCTCTGTTCTTCTTGTCACTGGGGCTGGTGGCCCGGTGGTCTCTCACTCCTTGGAGGCCTTTTGTACCATAAGGTCTACCACCTGGTTGCGTTAGCAAAATTCATCGTCATACTTGACAAAGTGGTCATTGAGAGCAATGCCAGTCCCCGCATTGAAGGTGGAAGAATGGGTGTCACTGTTGATGTCACAGGAGATACCTGGTCCTCAGTGTAGCACAGGATGCCCTTGAGGGAATCCTCTGATGCCTGCTTCACCACCTTCTTGATGTCATCATATTTGTAGCTTTCTCCAGGTGTCAGTTTGGATCCATGACTGACAGGTTGGGGGTGGGGACACAGAAGGCCACGTCAGTGAGCTTCCTGTGCAGCTCAAGGATGACCTTTCCTGCAGCCTTGGCAGTTCCAGTAAAAGCAGGGATGATGTTCTGGGAAACCCCTCAGACATCATGCCACAACTTCTCAGAGGGGCCGTCCACGGTTTTCCGGGTGGGAGTGATGGCGTGGACTGTGGTCATGGGTCCCTCCACAGTGCCAAAGTTGTCACAGGTGACCTTGGCCAGAGGACAATGCCAAAGTCGTCACAGATGACCTTGGCCAGAAAGACCAAGCAGTTGGTGGTTCAGGAGGCATTGCTGACGATATTGGGGGAGTTGGCATACTTCTCATTAGCACTGCGCCCAAAGATGTGGCTATCTGTCAAATGAGGAGGTGCAGAGCACCTGGAGAATTTCTTTAATATGTGTTCTTGTACCAATGCTACCCTGTGTTGATTGCAATGATCCTGTACTCTGTTTTAAGACATCAGAAGACAAGAACTCTAGTTTCTCCTTTGCGAGATTGACTTGCCTACTTACAAATCTCTAATTTTTCCTATAAATTCTACTGTAATTTTACTGTTGTTAAAACACAACTGCAATTTTTTTGGGGCTTGAACTCTATAGATTAATGAGAACTGATTTTTTAATTGAGGTATAATTGACATAAAACACTATATTAGTTTTAGGTGTACAGTGTAATGATTTGAAACTTGTATACACTGTAAAATAATCACCACAATCAGTCTAGTTACCATCCATCACCATAAAGTTATACAATTTTTTTCTTATAATGAGAACTTTTAAAATTTACTCCCATTGGCAACTTTCGAACATACACTATAGTGTTATTAACCATAGTCGCCATGCTGTACGTTACATCCCATGACTTATTTTTACGTGGAAGATTGTACCTCTTGACCTACTTCATTCATTTTACCCAACTCCTAACCCCCTGCCCTGTGACAGCCACCATTTTGTTTTCTATGTCTATGAGCTTTGCTTTTGTTTTGTTTGTTCATTCATTTTGCTTTTGAGATTTCACGTGTAAGTGAGATCATGTGGTATTTGTCTTTCTCTGATTTATTTCACTTAATACACCCAAGGCCCATCCATGTTGCTACAAATGGCAAGATTTCATTCTTTATTTGTGGCTCAGTAGTAGTCCATTATGTATGTGTACATCTTCTTCATCCATTCATCCATCAATGAACACTTAGGTTGTTTTCATATCTTGGCTATTATAAATAATGATTCAATGGACATAGGGGGTGCATACATCTTTTTGCCTTAGCATTTTTGTTTTCTTCAGGTGACTACCCAGAAATGGAATTGCTGGATCATATGGTGGTTCTGTTTTATTTTTTGAGGAACTTCCCTACTGTTTTCCAGAGTGGCTGTACCAATTTACATTCTTACCATCAGGACACAAAGTTTCCCTTTCCTCCACATCCTTAACAACACTTACTTTTCTTGTATTTTTGGTAATAGCCATTCTGACAGGTGTGAGGTGCTATCTCATTTTGGTTTTGATTTGCATTTCTCTGATGATTAGTGTGGTGTTGAGCATCTTTCAAGTGCCTGTTGGCCATTTGTCTTCTTTGGAAAAATGTCTATTCAGGCCCTCTATTCATTTTTATATCAGACTGATTGTTTCTTTACTATTAAGTTCTATGAGTTCTTTATATATTTTGGATATTAACCCTGCATCAGATAGATGGTTTGCAAATATTTTCTCCCATTTAGTATGTTGCCTTTTCATTTGGTTGATGGTTTCCTTTGCTGTGCAAAAACTTTAAATCTGTTATGTTTCTATATGCTAACAGCAAAGTATCAGAACAAGAAATTAAGAAAACAATCCATTTACCATTGCACCAAAAAGAATAAGGTACCTAGGAATAAATTTAACCAAAGAGGTGAAAGACCTGTACACTGAAAACTGTAATATATTGATGAAAGAAGGTGAATAAGACACAAATAAATGGAAAGATATTCTGTGCTCATGGATTCAAAGAATTAATATTGTTAAAATATCCATATTACCCAAAGCAACAAATTCAATGCAGTACCTATCAAAATCTCAACAGCATTTTTCACAGAAGTAGAACAAACAGTCCTAAAATTTGTATGGAAACACAAAAGACCCTAGGTAGCCAAAGCAATCTTGAAAATAAAGAACAAAGTGGTTAAGATAGTAAGTATTCTATAAGTATGCTATACTTATAGTATTCTATGCTTTAGATGTAAGAATAAGTCCATTCCATACTCCAGAGTGTGAGAAATTAAGATCTAGCTTTCCAGGGAATACTTATGTATATTTAGAATTCTTATCTAAGGATTTGTCCCATGTAGTCAGCTTATTTATTTATCCAATAACTTGTTTATGTCAGTATAGGGTCATGTATATTTATTTTATACTTTTGATTAAAATCTAATGTTGTTTTGGTGTTCCAAATAAATTTATATAATATATAAAACATAATACTGTATATAATGATCCCTAATTTATATTTTATATAATAAAACATAAATATTAAAATATTTTTGCACATAGTACTATACTGTTTTTTTTAACTTGTTTTTTTTTAATTTTTTAAAAATTTACTTCCAAATTTGTTAGCATACAGGGCAACAATGATTTCAGGAGTAGATTCCTTAGTGCCCCTTACCCATTTAGCCCATCACCCCTCCCACAACCCCTCCCGCAACCCTCAGTTTGTTCTCCATATTTATGAGTCTCTTCTGTTTTGTATACTGTTTATTTTATTCCAATTTTGGCCATTTGGAGTTCCTTGAGATTGATTCCTGTGTTCCTTTGACATGCTTCCATCCTTGTGTTTCTTGAGCACAATCTTGTTTTCTGGCACTATAAGATGCTACAAGCCCATTTTCACTTTCACTTACTGCAGACATAAAATCAGCCATTTCTCCAATGAGCTCTAGTTTCTTTCATCGGAAAGTGGTATTTAGAAAGCAAGATCTAGGCCAAGGGTACGCTTTGCTACTGGGTTGTCATTGTGTCTACATCTTGTCAAAGGACCCAATTAGGAAATGTCCGTATTTATACTAACCCATGCTTATGTTTTTTTAAAAAAATAAGCTTAGTGCCCTGTTCCCCTGTTTTCTTATTTAACCCTTCACTCTCTGGTTTGGTAGTTTGCATTTTTGGTTTGTTGGTTTTGGTTTTGTGTGTGTGTGTGTGTGTGTGTGTGTGTGTGTTTTCTCCAGTGTTCTTTAAAACCCACCCATGCTATACAACTATAAGCATTTTCTATTTTCCTTTTTCCTCTCTCTTTTATTTTTTAGATGCATAATTTTAATTGTTTTGTAATACATAACATTTATAAATTAATTTTTTACCTTCATCTTCACTCAGGTTTTAGTTTTATATGTACGTTTTAAAATATTCAACATTAGTCCTTTTGCTGAAGTTATCTCTGTCATCACTTGTATAAAAATTCATCCTCTAGTAGATTCCTCAAGGAAGGCTAATGGGCGCAGAATTCCTTAAATTCTTTTTAAAAATGTTTCCATTTTTATTGTGGTATACTTGGCAAATAAACATTGTAAATATTTAAAGTGTATAATATCATGGTTTGGTATATGTACTCATTGTAAAAATGATTACCACGGTCAAGCAAATTAACACATCTATTGCCTTTCATAATTACCTTTTTTTTTTGATGTGGTGAGAAAACTTAAAATCTAGTGTCTTAGTAAAGTTCAAGTGTACATTTCAGTATTATTAACCATAGTCACCATGATCTACATTAGGTCTTTATTTTTTTATTTTTATTTTTTAATTTTTTTTAACATTTATTTATTTTTGAGACAGAGAGAGACAGAGCATGAACGGGGGAGGGTCAGAGAGAGGGAGACACAGAATCTGAAACAGGCTCCAGGCTCTGAGCTGTCAGCACAGAGCCCGACGCGGGGCTCGAACTCACGGACCGCGAAATCATGACCTGAGCTGAAGTCGGCCGCTTAACCGACTGAGCCACCCAGGCGCCCCTAGGTCTTTAGAACTTATTCATCTTATGACTGAAAGTTTGTGTCCTTTGACCAACCCCTCCCCATTTTCCCTGACCCCTAGCCCCTGGCAACCATGGTTTTATGTTTATTCTTTTATGTTGAAATTTTATTTTAGTAACATTGATATTTAAAGAAAACCTTGGCTGGATATACAATCCTTGATTCACACTTTCTTTGTTAAATAGCTTAGTACTTTAAATAAACCTTATATCTTATGGGTGTTTTAAATTTATAGCAAAATTAGGGAAATAGTATGGAGTTCCTATAAATCCCATACCCAGTTTCCTGTTGTTATATCTTTCTGTACCATGGTATATTTGTCATTGTTAATAAGTCAATATTATTACATTATTATTAAAAGAAATCAATGCTTTATTTGTATTCCCTTAATTTTTATTTAACATTCTTTCTATATTCCCAGATCACATCCAGAATAACATAATATATTTAGTTTTCATGGCTCTTTAGGCTCCTCATGGTTGTGATAATGTCTTAAACTTTCCCTATTTTTGAGGACCTTGACAGTTTTCAGGAGTACTGGTCAGGGATTTTGGAGAATGCCCCTCAATCAGGCTGTTTCTGATGCTTTTCTCATGTTTAGACTGGAATTATGGATTTTGGGGAGGAATACCACAAGAACTGAAATGCCATTCTCCTGATATCAAGAGTTCATATTACAATATAACTTATAATTCTGATCTTAACCTCAGCCACCTAGCTGAATTAGCTTTTGTCATGGTTCTCCACTGGAAAGTTACTCCTTTTTTTTTCTTTTTTAGAAAGAAGTAATTATGTGCAGTCCACTCTCAGGAGGGGGGAGTAAAGTCATTCTCTGCCCCTCCTTCACAAAAGTCCTGTGGCTCAGCTATTCAACCCTCCCCACGGTAAACACGTGGCAACCACTGATGCACTTGCTATCTCTAGAATTTTGCTTTTATTCAGCATGTCATATAAATGGAATCATACAGTATGTAGCCTTTTAAAGAGTGGCTTCTTTTACTTAATAATGTGTACTTAAGGTTCATCCATGTTTTTGTATAGCTTCATGGCTCATTTCTTTTTATTGCTGAATAGTATTCTATTATAAAGATCGAGCACAATTTGTTTATCCATTCATGTATTGAAGGACTGCATGATTCCTTACAAGCTTTAGAGATTTTAAGTAAAGCTGCTATAAACATGTGCGTGTAGGTTTTTGTATGGACATAAGTTTTCAAATCAGTTGAAACCTAGGATCATGATTGCTAGATTGTATGACAAGACTATGTTTACCTTAGTAAGAAATGGCTAAATCACCTTCTGAAGTGGCCATATCATTCCATTTTTCATTCCAAGCAGCAAAGGATGAGATTTCCTGTTGCTCATGTTTGTTTTGATTTTTTTTCATATTCTTAAGTGCTTGTTTTAATATATTTAATTATTTTTGTAGTGTAGAGTTACAGTTCTATTCTGTTTCAAGGGTGTTTTTCAGGGTTAATATACTCAGTTGAGTGAAATTTCATTCCTAATTTTGTAAATATTTCTGCATGGATATTACTTTCCTCTTGCCCGCTTTTATGGCATTGGGGTGATTTATAAGATTCCTAGTTTAACATTGCCCTTTGTTGTCAGTCTAGCAAAGTCTAGGTTCTGTAGTAGTGTTTTATTTCTCCATTATTTCTCTATTTTATTTTGCTTACTTTGATGGCGAGAGAGGGGTTTTGAATGTTGTGAATCTTTGGTTTTAAGTTGACCTTGTATTTTTCAGGACTTTAAATTTTCATTTTTTTCTTTCTTCATTCCCAACGTCATGTAGTTGCCACGGACTGATTTTTCCTTCCTTGTAGCCTTTATTCTCCCCCCAGGAGCTAAGGGATTGTAAAACTGTCCTTTTAAATATTACGTAGTTCTATAAATTGCCTCTGGCCCTTGAAATCAAATTTATGTTGAAATTTCCTACCTGTACTCCATACTCTGACTTCCCTGAACCCTTTATCACTGTGTTTAGACTTAGAGCTGGTTGGGGCGCCTGGGTGGCGCAGTCAGTTAAGCGTCCGACTTCAGCCGGGTCACGATCTCGCCGTCCGTGAGTTCGAGCCCCGCGTCGGGCTCTGGGCTGATGGCTCAGAGCCTGGAGCCTGTTTCCGACTCTGTGCCTCCCTCTCTCTCTGCCCCTCCCCCGTTCATGCTCTGTCTCTCTCTGTCCCAAAAAAATAAATAAACGTTGAAAAAAAAAATTTAGACTTAGAGCTGGTTTAATGTGGCGACAGGTTGTTGCGTCACGACAATCTGTCGCCGTCGTGAGGCGGCCAGTGCACCTAAAGGTGCACATTCCAAATCGCGCTGAGGCCTCTCTAGCCACAGTACCCCTCACAGCTTTTCCCAGTCTGCATTGCTCATCACAAAGCCCTGTGGCAGGGAAGAGTCATGGAGGCGTGAGTGTAAGTAACTGTGTGCTAAGTATTGTTGATTTCACTTTGCGTGCCTCGGTCATTTTGTAATCTCAGCATTCCATCTTGAAGTAATGCTGAGGTGTGATTTTGGTGTCAAATCTTCATAGTTCTGAACTCACTTCACATATGTAGAGAAGGAAATTTTGGGAGTTGATAACTACACATTCTTTTCAGCTCTCTGGAAGTTCCGGCTCTTTCTACCCGTCTCTCTGTCTGTCTCTGTTATTAATGCCCATTGCAGAGTATGGCACTTTTCAGAGATAATTTTAAGATAAAGAATGCAGTTTAGAAGTTGTGAGCAGGAAGCTTGGAGTCAGGTTTGAATTATAGTTTTGGCTTTCCTATTTATCTTGGGCAAGTTATTTAAATGAATCTGTTTTGTAATGTTATTGTGAGGAATAATAAGAAAAATACAGGAAATGCCAAGTGTAAAGTATGCCACCTGTAGGAGTTTAGTGAATATCAAATCTTAGTGGCAACACATCAGTGTGACAATTATACTTGGGTTGCATATCTTCTAGTGTTGGATTATTTCTACATGAAGAACTCACAAGATCCATTTAGTAAGTCCATCCATTCCTAAAATATTGTATTAGAGTCCAAAATGCATGTTGCATTGTAGATAGAAAACATTATAGATTTGTGAACCATAGGAAACTTTGTATTTAAATTTAATTTCATAGACCAAACTACAAAATGATAGTAATAATCAGCCATTACCATGAGAAGTAAAATCTGTTAAAACCAAATTTCTTAGGAGGGCGTAAGACGGCGACAGAGTAGGACAACCCTAGGCTCACCTCATCCCACGAGTACAACTACATAACTACCAAATCATCCGAAATACCCAGAAATTGACCTAAATACTGACAACGAACTCCATAGCTAAATAGCCAAAGTGACCTTGAAAAAGAAAAGCAAAACTGCAAACATCAGAATTCCAGACTTTATATTACAAAGCTGTCGTCATCACAACAGTATGATAAAAATGGCGTAAAAATAGACACATAGATCAGTAGATAAAATATAAAATGCAGAAATGAACCCACAGCTATATGGTTAATTAATCTTTGGCGGAGAATGAAAGAATGTCCAGTGGGAAAACACGTTTTTGGGAAAACTGGACAGCAGCACGCAAAAGAATCAAACTGCACTGCTTTCTTCTACCATACACAAAAATAAATTAAAATTGGATGAAAGACCTAAATGTGAGACAGGAAACCGTCAAAATCCTAGAAGAGACCACAAGCAGTAACTTCTCTCTAGATATTTCTCCTGAGGCGAAAGATAACAAAAGCAAAAATGAACTATTGGGACTTCATCAAAATGAAAAAGCTTGTTCACAACTAAGGAAACAACCAACAAACTAAAAGGCAGCATACAGAATGGGAGAAGATATTTATAAATGATCGATTTGGTAAAGGTTTAGTGTCCAAAATATTATAAAGAACTTATAAAACTCAACACCCATAATGGAATACTCCAATCAATAAATGGACAGAAGGCATTAATAGACATTTTTCCAAGGAAGACATACAGACGGCCAGTAGACACATGAAAAGATGCTCAACATCACCATCACTCATCATCAGGGAAATGCAAATCAAAACTACAATGAAATATCACCTCACACCTATCAGAATGGCTAAAATCAACAACAGATAAAACAGGTGTCGGTGAGGATGTGGAGAATGGGGAACCTCCTTGCACTGTTGGTGGGAATGCCAACTGGTGCAGCCACTGTGGAAAACAGGATGGAGGTTCCTCAAAAAGTTAAAAATAGACCTACCCCACCATCCAGCAATTGCACTACCCAGTATTTGCCCAGAAAATAGAAAGATACTTCAAAGGGATACATGCACCCTGATGTTTATAACAACATTATGTATAATAGCCAAAGTATTATTCATTGATTGATGAATGGATTAAGAAAAGGAGGTACACACACACACACACACACACACACACACACAATGGAATATTACTCAGGCATAAAAAAATGAAATCTTGCCATTGCAAATCTTGCAATGGCATGAATGGAACTGGAAAGCATTATGCTAAGTGAAATAAGTCAGAGAAAATCAAATACCGTATGCGACAAGGGGAAAAAAAGAGAGGGAAACCAAGAAGTAAACTCTTAAATATAGTGAACAAACTGATGGTTACCAGAGGGGAGGTGGTTGGGGAGATGGGTTAAATAGGTGATGGGGATTAAGGAGGGGTCTTGTGATGAGCACTGGGTGATGTATGGGAGTATTGAATCACTATATTGTACACCTGAAGCTAATATTACACTGTATGTTAACTAACTGGAATTTAAGTGAAAACCTGAAAAATATAAAGTGATCTAGCAAACAAGCAAGAAACCCGTTTCTTCTAGTAGATGCTTAACTGGAAAAATAGAATAGACTATTGATATAAAACATTTATTATTTGTTTTCATTCTATGTCTTTGGAATCAATATTTACATGAAAAATTGACCAAGAGAAAATTTCAGAGCCTCTTCCTATTTGACTGATGTTCTGGGACTGAAATTTCCTGTTCATGGATAAATTTGTTCTGATTTTTTATTTATCCTAGTTCATTTGAAATTAGCATCATTTTGCTTTACTGATTTTATTTAAATTCTTATTCATGTAGTAAGGAAATAAGTAATGTTCTAGTTCCACAATTTTGTTATTTGGTTCACTAATAATTCAACAACTAAAATATTTTTTTTCTAAGGGCACTTACGTGGCTCAGTCAGTTAAGCATCTAACTCTTGATTTTGGCTCAGGTCATGATCTCATAGTTTGTGTGTTTGAGCCCCACATTGGGCTTCTTGCTGACAGTGTGGAGCCTCTTTGGGATTCCCCCCCCCCCCAACTCTGTCCCTCCCCCACCCTCTCAAAATAAATAAACATTAGAAAAATAAAACAGGCACTACTAAATATTTGTGACTCTAAGCCAAGGCTTTATTGCCTGCCCCATGAAGGTATAACAAAGTACTTGGATGTGATGTGTTCTATGAACACAGCACAAAGAAGATAATTCCATAGGATATTGCTAAGTAACCTACTAAGTCATGGTACTGAAGGGCAACATGGCAAAATTGGGAACATTGTAACCCTGTTCTCATATTAATAGCTTCCATTTGTTGTTTGTTTGTTTGCTTATTTGTTTGTTTTTGCCTACCTTCATTTTAAATCCTGTTGTCAGTGACCTCATGATACCTGCTCTGCACCAAAGTTTCTTCAGTAAACCAAACTTCCATTGGGAATTCCATAGAAGAGCCTGAATAATGTACCTTTTTAATGAGTGCATATTTAACAATTAGAGTACAACCCTATTGACATGCCCATTGGGTCAGAGTGAAGACTGGTAGACCTGGTCCACATAAAGAAGCTGCAATTAATTACCTCTCAAGTTGTAGCTTCTTCTGCCGGTTTATGTCCCTGCACTTTTCAAAGTTGCATTGTATTTCAATTAACTGGATCTGTTTGAAATGAAAGATCTGGTCTGATTTGCTGCTAAGAAGGCTAGGTTTTCCCTGTTGCCCGTAAACTATGACAAATGAGATGGAAAAAAAATGAAAAGCAGGTGGTGGGGGGAGCTGCCATCTGTCAGGTTTAAAAGTCAAACACTTAGTCTTAGAACTTTAGTAAGGACTAGCAGAACATGTAAACATGTTTATTTTTTTCAAAAGATACATTAAGAATTCTGTTTTATTTTGTTCCCCAAAGAAAATGTTTTATATATGTATATGTGTATGTATATATGTATGTGTATATATATAATACAGCAGAAAATCATATTCATTAGCCTGAATATATCGTGAATGAATTACCTTATCCAAAGCAAAATAAAGCTCTTTCCACAATTTATAACATGCAAAATTTTGCTGGCACTCTAATAAGAATGATACCGATTTCAATTTGGCAGCTGACTTAAGATCCTACTAGCACCATTAAGGTTGTGACTTTTATCAGTATCTTGCCCTATTGTGAGATAAAAAAAATAATCTGCGTTTTTTTGTGTGTGGGCTGAACTTGTACTTTATGGAAAAGTTGAAAGTATATTACTTAATGCCAACCTTTGTGGTTAAATAGATGCTATGTGTAAAAATAGAAGCTAGCTAGCACTGGTTGCAATTTTAATTTTTTTTTTTTTGTTTTTCTTTTACAATTTCCTGAACAGTGATGAAATTTTGGGAAAATTACCAAAGGTACAAGCCAATTGTCTTTAGAATATCTCTCAACTCCTTCACAGACTAACCCAGTTAATGGAGTACTCCAAATCTTGATGCAAATGTTCACTAATAGTTGATGTGACTACAACCAAAATATATTTCCAAGCTAATAAGGAGTAAAGTACATCTTCTAACTTGATTTTTCCCTACGTAAAGATTTGAGCATATGAAGTAGCAGGTGGTTCAATGCCTAATAACTGTTTTGGGGCCAGGAGATCTTAATTTGGAGTTCATGGATCCTGGGTTTCTGCTAATTAAATTCAACTGGTATGTGAATTTGGAAAGGGAAAATGACATCTCTTTTTCCCCCATCTCCAAAAAATTAGCATTTCCTTTGATTTTGAAAGTAGGCAACAGAGCACTAGAATAAAGAGACCATACCTATGACTTTGTCAGCAATAGACAATGCAGATAATTCCATGTGCATAAAAAAGTTGTAATTATAGTGAAATAAAATTTGAGCTCATCTTATGTCAAATTTATGATCCTTGTAGACCTGATGATCATCTTGTACCAAATTTGTTATAAGGAAGAAGATATATTACTGTATTGTCTAAATTTGAAAATATTTTGACAACTATTTCAATATAACTGTTTTTTTCATTTGTGAATATATTAAAAGTACCTACTTTAACTGGTTACTTTAAGGATAAGTGGGATAATATATATAAAGTGCTTAGAACAGGGTCTGAGACACAGTATATGCTGTTGTTACCTGTTTTTAGAGATTTCATAATTCTACTGGAAATACAGAGCATGCTTCCGTGAAACTTACACATATGTGACAGGAGGTAATGTGTACCAAAATAAATAATCGAAATGAAAAGTATTTTAGGAATTCAAATAAAGGGAGAAATTAGAGTTGTCTAGGATTCTTCTAAGATGGTCATGGAGGAAAGAGATTGAGTTTAGCTGGGTTTGCCTTCCAACTCATAAAGGTTGATTATAGTGCATGTGAGCATTGCTGAGTGTAAGCAGTGGCTCTGGAGTGGGTTTTAGGACCGCTCTGGGGGACGCTTGCGATGGCACAAAAAGATGAATTACTTCGTCGACAGTCTTAAAGTTTCCCTGCGTGATTCCTGCTGGTGCTGCTATGGAAAGTTGATACAGTTCCACAGGCAAACAAGAAAAGCGGTATGGCAGGGTGTGGAAAGCATGGGCTCCTGAAGCAGGTTCGGCTTTCCATCCTGCCTCTGCAGCTTTTGGAAAATTTCTTAAATTCTCTGTGTTTTTTTTTTTTTTTTTTCGCATGAGATTCTGTTTGCTTACTCATGAAGCAAATGCTTATCACTTGTTTATTTTGTGCCAGGTACTATGCTAGATTCTGAGGATAAGGCAAATAAGATACATAACTCCTCGTGGAATTTAAAGTCTCTAAAATGAGAAAATTATACCTACCTCATAGGGGTCTGTTGAAGATTAGGGATGTTATGAATTCGTGTTCTAATATTGTAAAATGTAAAGAAAACAATATATTTAAACCGTGTGTTACCATCCCTGACCTATAGCAGGTCCCCAGTACGTGCCAGCTGGTTCTGGAACAAACTCTGAAAGGTATTCAGGTGAGTCTCACACACAGTCAGATTTGACGACCGCTAATCTGGAGCAGCGGTTCTCAAACGTGATCGCATGTTGGAATCACCTGGGGAGGTTACAAATTACTGATCATGGGTTCCACACCCAGAAATTCTGATTTACTTTGTCTTGGGTGTAGCTTGGGCGTTGGGATCTTTAAAAGTTCCTCAGGTAATTAGAATCTGCAGCCAAGGCGGGGAACAACTAAGGAAAATACCAAGCGTCCAAATATGCCAAGTTTAAAGGTTTTGACTTTTTATTTTCACTCTCCGTCCTAAATTTTTGGTGATAGCACTCACTAGGGATTTCGCCGAATGCAATTTTACAATGGCCAGACTCCTTCTGTGACATAAAATTGGAGAAAAGTAAGCAACGTGAAGATGTGTGCATGTGTGTGTTTGCATACTTCTCCTAACTACCCTCTGGTACAATATTATCCCATTTAGATATGTGTAAAAAGAGGTTTACGATAAGTAACTTGACTGTCGTAATAAAGCTAGTATGTTTCAGTACCTTGGTTTAAAACCAATTCTGCCAGACTCCAAAACATACACGTTTAACTAGTTAGTCCTGTCTCATAAAGAGGTGACTCTTGGCTTGTATTTTAGAACTCTTGCCTTGCTCTGGCCAGAAAATATTCCCTCGGGCTCTTGGTTGTCATTTGGCTTTTGACTTGTTGCTTTTCTAGCGTCCCAATGTCTGTGTACTGTTTATGTATGCTATCATTGTGGCTCTCAACCTAGTTCTGACCTGAAACTTTATCCGACAGTTAGTATCTTCTTTAATACTTACACGGTGGTAAACACAGTGATTGTGTATTACAGATGAGAAAACTGAGGCTCACCAGTTAGGTAATTTGCCAGAGGTAACAACTAGTTAGTACTGAAGCCAGTACGAGAATTCAGGAATACCAAAGTGCATTCTTTCAACGACCACTAGTCCACTCTGCTCTCCTTTCCCTATCATTTCCCATCTCCCTCCATGGCATCCAACAGCTGTCTGCAACATAACTACACATTCAAGGGGGGAAACCTCTCCATCAAGACCTCAGCAGCCGCTTAGGAGAAACTAAAGCCCGTCGATTTAAGATCACATGCAAATTAAAGTTAACTTGATAGGGAAGCATTGAACCCGATGTTCTCAGAAAAGACACCTGCTCAGAAGAAAGGAAATAGTAGGCATAGTGGCAATAGTGATATTGTCAAATAGTGATATCACTCATTTTGTGCCTCAAGTAATCAAGAAAAAGGTGTAATACAGTTTGTTAAACGAGTTAAATTCTAGGAAGATTCATTCCAGAGATGACTAAATAAGGGGGAGAAATAGTTTTGGAGCTTAAATGTATAAGTTGCTGTCATTTAGAAAATTATATATACCACTTTATTCTCTAATAAAAAAATAAAAATAATAAGCGTATGTGTAATTCACCAGCTCCCTTTTGGTAGATTGTTATCTCTGAATTGGAATTTAATGTTGTCTGCCCAGCTTTTATCTGAAGATGCTATTAAAAACAATTCACAACTATACTTGTTCTGGTATTTTTCTGGAGGACATATCGACAACGTTATTTAATGTGCTGTATAAAGGCACTCATTTCTAGTTTAGTCAAAGCTAGTCTTCCCTTAAATAATAGTATGGTTTATAATCATGAAACTGTCTCACATTTAGCTCAAAATTGTTTAAAATGCCAACAGTGTTGAAAGTGATTTATTAGAGACGCAAGTTTGCCCATGGAATGTACGGATGGCTTTTCAATAAAGTGATAATAAAGTAATTAGACCCGCATATCCCATAGCTCCTACTAGAGAACATTAATTTCATGGGATATTTAAAATTGGTATGCAAAAAAATTTTCTTAGTAAGCTTGAAAACACTGGGTTCAATGAATGTATATCCATTTTTTTCTTATAGGACTTCTCAGTGCCTTTAATGTGCTTTTGATTTCCCCAAAGGAGAATATATTCTGCAACATTTCCCAAGCTTATTTGACCATTTAACCATTTGTTTACAGGGTATCCCATAAACACAGAAAATGTGCATTAGATATTTTATTTTATTTTTTTATTTTATTTTTTTATTTTTTTTTTTAATTTTTTTTTTCAATGTTTATTTATTTTTGGGACAGAGAGAGACAGAGCATGAACGGGGGAGGGGCAGAGAGAGAGGGAGACACAGAATCGGAAACAGGCTCCAGGCTCTGAGCCATCAGCCCAGAGCCCGACGCGGGGCTCGAACTCAAGGACCGTGAGATTGTGACCTGGCTGAAGTCGGACGCCTAACCGACTGCGCCACCCAGGCGCCCCATGTGCATTAGATATTTTAATGAAAAATGAAGGTTTGGGGAATCTGTAATTATGCTGAATTAAAGGGAAAGAAAGGAACTAGAATTACAGCAAGGCTTGCCTAGCCTGCTCCTCTCTAGTCTGAAACAGCTGTATTAATGGTTTTGAGGGGCATTAAGATGGTTGGTGAGGGCTGATCTGGATACGAGCCAGATCACAGGTCCATATGGGATAGACACAACATAGGAATGAAAACCATCACAGGACTTCATCTCAAAAGAATGGAAGGAACATTTCTAAATACAGATTTCCCTTTTTTCCCCTCCTTTTTCTTTATTCACTATGTGATTCAATTTATACAATGAGCAAGACAGAAAAAAGCTAATCTATCACGGCGATAGAGGTTAGGCTAGTAGTTACCTCTGGGGGTTAGGTATTGACTGGGAAGGATGCAAAGGGAACATCTAGTTAATGGAAATACCCTATATCTTGATCTAGGTGAAGATTATATATATAAACAGCTATATATATATTATATATGTATTATACTACTATATATTATATAAACAGCTTGATACATTTTTCCATGTATATGTTTATACTGATACATATACATGGAAAACTGTATCAAGCTGTTTACTGAAGATGTATATACATTATAGGCTGTAACATTTACACCAATAAAGAGGAAAATTTTTAAATGTAGGTAATAAGTATTGATCTATATACACCTCCTCTATATTTTTGCTGCCTATTCAATACAGATTTCTTCATAGAAATTCCTTTTAAAAAAATTTTTAATGTTGATTTTTGAAAGAGAGAGCACAAATGAGTGGGGGAGGGGCAGAGAGAGAGAGGGAGACACAGAATCCAAAGCAGGCTCCCGACTCTGAGCTGTCAGCACAGAGCCCGACACAGGGCTGGAACCCATGAACTGCGAGATCATGACCTGAGGCAAAGTTGGATACTTAACCAACTGAGCCCCCGAGACGCTCCTAGAAATTTCTTAATACAGATATTTCTTTTTTTTAATATGAAATTTATTGTCAACTTGGTTTCCATACAACACCCAGTGCTCATCCTAACAGGTGCCCTCCTCAATGCCCATCACCCACCCCCCTCCCACCCCCTATCAACCCTCAGTTCATTCTCAGTTTTTAAGAGTCTCTTATGGTTTGGCTCCCTCCCTCCCTAACTTTTTTTTTCCTTCCCCTCCCCCATGGTCTTCTGTTAATTTTCTCGGAATCCACATAAGAGTGAAAACATATGGTATCTGTCTTTCTCTGTAATACAGCTATTTCAAGGGAACTCTGCACTGCCCTGGCCAGCATATCAACACAAAGGATGGAAGGATGGATGTACATTCATAAGTAATATTTGCAAGTTAGCACAAATATTTACCACTTACTGTTAGAGAGTAGCATTCTAAAGGAAGGATAGGCAATGGGAGCAGTCTGGCTCAGGAAGATTTTATCACTGATGTCATTCATAATCTCCGGTGCATGGTGATATTAGAAAAAAATAACTATGGGGAATTTTATCGTTATTTTTAAATTCTCCTACAGCGGTACGTTCCCTCGGTGCCTGCACCTGGAGTGAACCACTTCTATACCCCATACTTGGTATCTTGCTGCTATTAGAAGTTATCTGTAAATAGATCCCCACGTAAGACATTAAATTGCTAGGAAATTTTGACAAAACAATGATTCATTTGCATATCTTTTGAAAACATCTAAAACAGATTTCTGCCAATACCAGCCATTTTCACGTGTGCTAAGATTTATTCGAAATTAAATATATATATATATTTGGAAAAAGAATTCAGTAGAGTTTCTAAAATGTGGCATGAGTATGGCCATAGAAATGAGTAGTTATAAACCTTGGCAGGCTTATTGTGAAATTCTCTCAATAAATCTATTAAAATCAAGTGCCCTGGAAATTTCAGTTGCATAAATTTACCTCCAGCTGATCATCTTCTTCATTAAAGTAATACTGAAATTGATTATAACCTGCGTCTCTTATCTCTTGTATTTTGAATGTGCAACATATTTAAAGTGAACCGAAATGATGTCCACCAAATTAAAAGGGCTGTTATTAATTGGACTCCTCTAGGATTTCTATTTGTACCTTGTCTCTGCTACAACTCTAATTCTGCTTGGAGACCTTATATTTCTTTCTCTCTCCAGAGGTTTTCCCTGGCTTTGTGTTATGCCCTCCAGTCTCTGATCCAAAATTACTTGTGCCCCTATGAGTGTATCCTCGTCTTTGCATCTCAGAAAGAAATGACACACTATAAGCTTATGACTCCTTTTATCTGCTGAAAATAGAAATAAAACCCAAACCACCTCAGGGCCTGTTAGAGAAATAGAGGGTTCAAATGTCTTTCAGCAACATAACCCATAACCCAGAATGTGAAAGGGCGTTAGTGGTACTTTACTGGAGGCAGTAGAAATGTAGAAAGTATCATTGCTAATTGATGATGGGATGACGGCCAATGATCACTAAAATAAGACAAAAATTCATGTGTATTCTGCATTTCATTTCTTGAATTGCTATTAAAAGAATGAAAATTCTGTCTGGTCTACTTAGGTCTAATATTAATATATTATTATCTAATAGATCAATATTATAATGATTTCCAAGAGAGCATACTCCAGATATTTATCAAGTTAAGGAACTTGGCATTTAAAAAGTTTTGAGCCCAACTTGCAACAGTATACAAAAACTAAGGTATATTAGAAACTGATAATTATGCTTTCAGATTCTAGATGCAATTGACAGAGGTAACGCTATTTGGAAAATAGCAGGATAAATTGCCTCTAAATTACCACACACATGGGGAACCTGGGTGGCTCGGTCGGTTAAACGTCTGACTTCAGCTCGGGTCATGATCTCACAGCTCGTGGGTTCGAGTCCTGCGTCGGGCTGTGTGCTGACAGCTCAGAACCTGGAGCCTGCTTTGGATTCTCTGTCTCCCTCTTTCTCTGCCCCTCCCCAACTTACTCTCTCTCTCTCTCTCTCTCTCTCTCAAAAATAAATAAATATTAAAAATGTAAATTACCACACACGTAACATAGATATCATCATTTAAAATAATCCAATAAAACAATAATAAAATGTCAACTATTCAAAAACACAAATAATCACTTCTTGAAAGACGATTGAACTGAGCAAGTGTGGTTCTAAACGTTCTGTCTGTAACCAGCTGTGGGACCTTGGTGTTTTAACTGCTCTGGCTTTCAACTTTCTTATCTATAAATGAAAGGGTTTGAGTAGACCATCCTTAAAGTCATTTTCAATATGTCATTTGTAATGTGAGCACTGTTTGACCTGCTTAAAGAAAAGGCTGCCACCTCCTTACATCTGTGATTTCAATTGTGAAACTTCACAAGGGACACGAAGCTAGTCCAGCTACAAATCTTCCACGTGCTTTAGAGGTGGCATGGCTTAATTCTTCATACCTACCACCTTGACAATTACTGATATCTGGCTTAAGTGTCCTTCAATTCAGAAATTCCATCAGACTCAAAACTGTCTTTATTAGCAATCAAGGTTTTTTTTTTTTTTTTTTTTAATTTTGAGAGAGAGAGAGCGCGCGCAAGCGGGGTAGGGGCAGAGAGAGAGGAAGACACAGAATCTGAAGCAGGCTCCGGGCTCCGAGCTGTCAGCACAGAGCCCGACGCAGGGCTCGAACCCACGAACTGTGAGGTCATGACCCGAGCTGAAGTCGGACGCTCAACCGACTGAGCCACCCAGGCGCCCCTCAACTTTTTTTTTTTTAAGTTAGGTCTTTCTCATTTACTTGTGGGAGAAGTGTGTTTTATCAAAATGTTGGCAATATGAACATACGTATTAGAAATATTGCTCTTCGTAGCTTTGGTTCAATGTAGCGAGCAATTACTGAAGATCTTTCTGAGACCCTGGGGAAGCTCCAGTGGTAAATGCAGGTATGTCCTGTGACTGCACATTTTCTCTCTAGCCATTGCATCGAGTTGAGGTGTTCCCTCTACTGTGAACATCGGTGTTAGGAATCATAATTCTCCCAGCTGTCCACTTATGTTTTGAGCACCAACCAATTGTTATTGCTGCATCTTCGGATGACGTTAAGGTGGAAACTTTACTCAAAGAATCAGATCTTAATATAGCTTCTAATGGGGAGTATCCAAATTTCCTGGTAATTATTGTTGTATTTATATAAGAATATGCTTAGAAAACATCTGGAAGCTGTTAACAACCCCTCTTCAATTAGAAGTCATAGCTTAGGATTCTGTGAGCATGCTTGTCAAGTGTTTTCTCTCCCTCGGAGAATAGTAGTATGTAGAAACGGAAACCCAAACCAAACAAACAAAGCGTGAATTTTTCACTAAATTCCGGGGGTAGAAAAAAAAAAGTGATGGTTATTGGCTTCAATTCTATAAGTTACTGGCAATACACTTCTCTAGATAAGTGAAAGTGACTTCTTTTGCAGATCCAGGCTTTGGGATTTTTCCTAATCAAGTAGGATAGGATATATAAGTAGAAACACACACACACACACACGCACGCACACACACACACATGCACACACACACATCACAGCATAGGTCTTTGGCATCAGAGTTTGATTCTGTTCTTGGATCTGTGATTTTCCAGCTTCAAGTAACTTTATTCATCATTAGTTTTCCAATCTATAAAATGGAGACAATGAATGATACCTAGTTCACTGGGTTATCATGAAAAGTAAACTAAACAAAATATGTGTAGCAGAGTGAAAATACACCATTTAAATAGTTGGTAACAGAATTCTTCTTATTAAGGGAACTGTTTTTAATTAGAAAAATAAGCTATTTAGGCTGGGTACAGTATACTTTGTTGGTGGCACATGACAAAGTAGGGCTCCCTAAGCCTTTCCCCTTCATGAGTCTGGGATAGAAACAGTGTCAAAGTCGGGATATTCGCTGTGTGATGTCGAATTCAGTTGAGACAAGGACTCCCCAGCTGCTGAGGGACTCTTCTGTGCTCTTAATGGGGCCAGTGGTACGAGAAGCATTGCTGACAGTCTTGAGGGAGTTTTCATTCTTCTCACGGTTCATGCCCATCACCACCATGGGACATCACTAGAAAGGACAGCAAGGATGACCCTTTGGCTCCACCCTTCAAGTGAGCCCTCCAGCCTTCTCCAAGGTAGTGAAGACCCCAGATTCAGCACGAGCATTACCCCATTTAACGTTGACAGGATCTTGTTCCTGGAAAATGGAGATGGGCTTTCCACTGATGACAAGCCTCCCATTCTGAGCCCTGACCGTGCCATTGAACTTGCCACATGAAGAGTCATACAGTAACATGTAGACCATGTAGTTGAGGTCATTGATGGTGACAGTATCTACTCTGTCCGTTAAAAGCAGTCCTGGTGACCAGGTGCCCAACATGGCCAAATGTATTTACTCTCACTTTCACCATTGTGTCTCAGAGGTGCAGCTGGCACTGCACAAGAAGGTACTCCTGTCTGTTGAATGGGGCAGAGCAGAGAGCCTGAATTATTTAGCTATGGAGTTATGGTCCTGAAACCATGGTTTAGAAAAAGTAGGAAATAATTAACTTCTCTGCTTGAGAATTGAATAGGACTTTTAGTCATGAGGAGAAGGAAGAGAGAGAAATAAGTGAAATTTTGCAAGTCTGAACTATGAATAAATAAGTGGCTGGAAGGTGTTCCGTATTAGGATGGCTAAAGGCTTAATACCACAAATAACTACTTTTGATTTCTTGGTATTCTTGCAATGTAAAATTCTTCTACCTGCTCATATGCTACCCACACAAATGTCATTTGTAAATAGTTCTTTTTTTTTTTTTTTCAACGTTTATTTATTTTTGGGACAGAGAGAGACAGAGCATGAACGGGGGAGGGGCAGAGAGAGAGGGAGACACAGAATCGGAAACAGGCTCCAGGCTCCGAGCCATCAGCCCAGAGCCTGACGCGGGGCTCAAACTCACGGACTGCGAGATTGCGACCTGGCTGAAGTCCGACGCTTAACCGACTGCGCCACCCAGGCGCCCCTCAAAGGAAAATTCATGTGCGTGATTGCCTTCTTCAGAACACTATGAGTTTCTTTTTCTCTTTTTTAATTTTTATTTAATTTATTTTTTTAATCTACATCCAAGTTAGTCAGCATATAGTGCAACAATGATTTCAGGAGTAGATTCCTTAATGCCCCTTACCCATTTAGCCCATGCCCTCTCCCACCACCCCTCCAGTAACCCTCTGTTTGTTCTTCATATTTAAGAGTCTCTTATGTTTCGTCCCCCTCCCTGCTTTTATATTATTTTTCCTTCCCTTCCCTTATATTCATCTGTTTTGTATCTTAAAGTCCTCATATGAGTGAAACCATATATTTGTCTTTCTCTAAGTTCGCTGAGCATAATACCCTCCAGTTCCATCCACGTAGTTGTGAATGGCAGTATTTCATTCTTTTTGATTGCTGAGTAATACCACATCTTCATTGTCCATTCGTCAGTTGATGGACATTTGGGCTCTTTCCATACTTTGGCTATTGTTGCTAGTGCTGCTATCAACATGGGGGTGCATGTGTCCCTTCGAAACAGTACCCCTGTATCCCTTGGATAAATACCTAGTAGTGCATTTGCTGGGTTGTAAGGTAGTTCTATTTTTAGTTTTTTGAGGAACCTCCATACTGTTTTCCAGAGTGGCTGCACCAGTTTGCATTCCCACCAGCAGTGCAAAAGAGATCCTCTTTCTCCGCATCCTCGTCAACATCTGTTGTTGCCTGAGTTGTTAATGTTAGCCATTCTGACAGGTGTGAGGTGGTATCTCATTGTGGTTTTGGTTTGTATTTCCCTGATGATGAGTGCTGTTGAGCATTTTTCCATGTGTCGGTTGGCCATCTGGATGTCTTCTTTGGAGACATCTTTTGCCCTTTCACTTTTTTTGCCCATTTCTTCACTTGGATTATTTGGTTTTTGGGTGTTCAGTTTGATAACAGAACACTATGAGTTTCTTAAAGGTCGAGCGCATTCAATATTAATTGCTAGATTCCTATTTTTCACTGTAAGAGTTGGCCTGCAGTAGATAATCAAATGAAACACAGTGACCAAATGCTTAGAATGTTACGTCAACAACATGAAAAGATAGGGAAAACCTGGAAATGCAATGGTAAGAATATATCTTTATAATATATTATCTTTGCCTCTCATAGCAACATTGGGATGAGGTCATTTCCTTGGACTCTGAACCATAAACACCATAGCCATCCTTTAGAGCCTGCCTTGGAAATGGAGGGAAGTGTAATCTTGTGACTTTTCTTCATGGGTAATAAAAGAACAGTTACCTATGAAATACGTGGTAAAGGATAAATACTTTTATTCTTTTAATTTTAGGATCACCATTTTATTTATACTTTTGAATTAGTTTCGTATTAGGTGAGTAAACCTGTGATATTTTGTCCCTTTTATATTTCATTTATGTAGCTTAAAACCTTGTTTCAGTGGTGGCTCCAGTACTCAGATTAAATCTTTTCAATATGGAAGTGCCATTTTAGCCTGGCTGTCAGAGAAAGTTAAACACATGCATTGAGAATATGCAGGAAGTGATTTATAACTACTTCAAATTTTGCTTGTCATGTGTTTGGACTAATTAAAATAAATTATCAAGGTAATTAAAAAAATCTTCCAACAAAGAGAAGCTCAGGACCAGATGGCTTCATTAGTGAATTCTTCTAGAAAATTAAAAAAAAACAACAACAAAAAGAATTAATACCAATCCTTTTCAAACTTTTCCAAAATCTTTAAGAAGAGAGAACACTTCCAAACCTATTTTATGAGACCAGAATTACCTTGATATCAAAGCCAGACAAAAATACTACAAGAAAAAAAAAAACTACAGGCCAATATTCCTGATGAATATTAACACAAAAGTCTTTAATAAAATACTAGCAAACCAAAGTCAGCAGCACATTAAAATAATCACACACCATGACCAAGTGGGATATATCCCTGTGATGCAAGAATGGTTCAACATATACAAATCAATCAATGTGATACACCATATTAACAAAAAAAAAGGAAATATATCATATGAGCATCTCAACAGAAAACACCATTTGACAAAATTCAATATCTTTTCATGATAAAAACACTTAAACTACTTATAAAAGGAAATTATCTCAATGTAATAATGAAAATATATTAAAAGTCTGTAGCTAATTTATACTCAATAATGAAAGACTAAAAACTTTTCCTGTAAAATCAGAAACAAGGCAAGGATGCCCACTCTTACCATCTTTAACTAATATAGTACTGGAAGTCTTAGCCACAGCAATTAGGGAAGGAAAGGAAATAAAAGGCATCCAAACTGGAAGAGGTATAATCATCTCTTTTCAAGATGGCATGGTCTTGAATGTAGAAATCCCTACAAATTTATGAAAAAATCTCTTAGAACTAATAAATAATTCAATAAAGTTGCAGGATAGAAATTGACACTCAAAAATCAGTTGCATTTTTATAAACTAACAACAATCTGAAAAAAATTAAAGTAACAATCCCATTTATAATAGCTACAAAAAGAATAAAACACTTAGGAATAAAGTTAAACAAAGAGGAGAAAGAGTTGTCAACTAGAAACTAAAATCAATCAATCAATCAATCAATCAATTACACTGAAAGAAATTAACAAACACAAATAAATGGAAAGATATCACATGTTCATGGATTAGAAGACTTAATACTGTTAGAATGTCTGAAGTACCCAAAGCAATCTACAGAGTCAACATAATCCCTATCAAAATTCCAGTGACTTTTTTAAAAAATAGAAGACAAATCCTAAAATTCATACAGAATCTCAATGGACTCTGAAGGGCCAAAACAGTTTGAGAAAAAAGAACAAAGCTGGAGGCCTCACACTTCCTGATTTCCAAGCATATTATAAAGACAGGGTAGGAAAAACCATATGACATTGGATAAAGACAGACATCTCCACCATTGGAATAGAAGAGTGAACCCAGAAATAAACTCTCACATGTATGGTCAACTGATCTTCAACAAGAGTGCCACGACTGCCCAATGGGGAAAGGATAGTCTTTTGGGAAACTGGATATCTACATGACAAAGAATGAAACTGGACCCTTGTATTATACCATATACAAAAATTAGCTCAAAAAATGAATTAGGAACCTAAACATAAGCTCTGAAATGATAAAACCTCTAGAAGAAAACGGGGAGAAATCTTCATGACACAGGAATGGGCAGTGATTTGTTTTTGGATATGACACCAAAAGCACAAGTAACGGTAGCAAAAATAGACAAATGGGACTGCATCAAACTTTAAAACTTCTGCACAACAAAGGAAACGCTCAAGAAAGTAAAAAGTCAACCTATGCGATGGGAGAAAATATGCACAAACCATATACCAAATAAAGGGTTAACATCCATAGTATAAAAAGAATGTGTAAGATTCAATAACAAAAGATCAAAAGACCTGATTAAAAAATTGGCGAAGGAGTTGAATCAACATTTATGCAGTGAAGATCCACAAGGGGCCAACAGGTATATGAAAATGTGCTCATCATCAGCATCAGGGAAATGCAGAACAGGGGCACAATGATATATCGGCTCACGCCCATTAGCCTGACCACTATAAAAAAAAAAAAAAAAACAGGAAATAACAAGTGTTAGGATGTATAGAAATTTGAGCCCTTGCGCAGTGTTGGTGGGGCTGCAGAATGGTACAGCTGCTTTGAAAACAGTACAGAGGATCTTTAAAAAATTAAAATTAATTTAAAATTTAATTAAAATTAAATTAAAATTAAAACTACGGTTTGATCTGGCCATCCCATTTCTGGGTATGTATCCAAAAGAACTGAAAATAAGATCTTGAAGACAGATTTGCAACACTATTCACAGTAGCCAAGATGTGGACGTTGGAACCTAAATGTCCATTAATGGATGAATGGAGAAAGATAATGTGGCATATATAGAGAATGGAATATTGTTCAGCTTTCAAAAAAAGGGAAATTCTGTCATATGTTACAACATAGATTAACCTTAAAGACATTGTGATAAGTGAAATAAGCCACTCACAAAAAGACAAACATTACATGAACCCGCTAAGAGGAGTTATTTCTTTATTTATTTAATTTTAATTCCTGACTCTCCCCACATAAATGTAATTTTCATCAGAGCAAAGGTATTGTATGTCTTGCTCCGTGTGTAAGTAGTGAGTAAATCTTTGATGAATTAGTTTTTAATTTTTGCTGAAAAATAATCCATTGACTGGAAATATATTTATTCCTTTATTTGACATTATTTAAGAAACATTGCGGTCAACATCTTCTAGGTTTCTCTGTATTTGGAAAAAGTACACAGAAGTTGATGGATGTATCAAAGGACATTAATTTTTGAGTTTGAAAATCATTTAGCTTTTCAAAAATTTAGCATCTTTATGCATAAAATGTGTGAAAATGTATACCAACATCATCATCTGGTCTTAGGAGGTGTGCAAATGAGGTTAATAGGTGGGAAATGCATAGAAGTATTATTATTCTGTCTTGAAAGTATTTATGAGCATATATTCCTTTCTATTTGTGATATTGATGAGGTAAAATTGAACTGTGATACTGCAATATAGAAGGATCACCCAGGATACCATGCTTTAAAAAATCTTAACACTATTGCCTAATTAAAAGTTGTGGGTGGAGCAGGGGTCCATATTACAAAGTAGCTTATGGCCTTTTGAAAGAAGCACTGGTATCTGAATATATACTATTAGTGAGCCAAAGACTAACTGTTAGTAAGGCATCAGTATGTAACTGGGGCTGGTATGTTTATCGTTTTAGTGTCCATAGGAGAGAGTAAAAGGCTGTTGTATTGTTGGGCTCGTAGGAATGGATGGGTAGAAGTGGCATGACATAGGGTTCGGGAAGCGTGGTTATTTAAATTTGTGGTCACAGCATGAGCTGAGATATTATTTCGTACTATCATGCACTGAGAATTTGAAGGTGGGAACTATAGATGCACACGAGAAATGAAGAGGAAGGATTGACAGGTCTAGATAACTGAATCATTATGTAAGGACTGGACAAAATGGATGAGCTTCCCATCCCTGTCTGAGAGAATTAGCAGGTTCAAGGGAAAAATGAGGACGTTCGTAGAAATGTTCAGTAGACAATTGACGTCAGAGAACTTGAACTCTGATGAAAGAATAATTCAAACCTATAGATCTAGAGAAGATAACTGAGGGTATAAGACAGAGTTCACCAGGATAGTTTAGAAGAGTAATTCCACGTTCAGAAACCACAGCCTTTAGTAAATGCTTACATTTGGAGAACGTTTGGAGAAAGCTAAAACTACCAGGGATAAAAACAACCAGCAATTTGAGAAGTAGATCACGAAAGAGAATAATGAAATACCTTGCAAACTGAAAGAGTGAAAGCATTCCAAGGTAGCATTGAGGGACCAGTCGATAGTATCAAAGGCTGCAGAAAATTTGAGTTAAAGTACCAAAAAGTAAAAAAAATAAAATAAAGTACCAAAACATGGCTAGGTTTTATACTTATGACATGAATTGCCTTCAACAAAGCAGCTTTGTGGAACTGGAGCGTTAGAAAGAAATGTTTTTAGGAGGGTATGGTGTTGTGGTTTAATGAAGACAAGGAACATAGTCAATACTTATAAGAAGTATTTTAATATTTCAATTTAATATTCATACACACAAGCTAAATGTGAATTCTAAAGTTCTGGTAAGTGGTATGAGGGGGAAATATATGGTTTCAGGGGAGTGTTGGGTGTACAGAAATTTGAGCGAGGCTCGGAATGTTATAAACAGCAATGTCAGTTTACCTTATTTAATTTTTTTTTAATTTTTTTTAATGTTTATTCATTTTTGAGACAGAGAGAGACAGAGCATGAACGGGGGAGGGTCAGAGAGAGAGAGAGAGGGAGACACAGAATCTGAAACAGGCTCCAGGCTCTGAGCTGTCAGCACAGAGCCCGACGCGGGGCTCGAACTCACGGACCGCGAGATCATGACCTGAGCCGAAGTCGGATGCTTAACTGACTGAGCCACCCAGGCGCCCCAACCTTATTTTTTAAATAAACATTGGGGAAGCTTATGCATGTTCAATGTAGAAGAAAAGGAGCTACTATGATATTTGTGTGTGTCTGTGTTTGACTGCTTTTAGAACCAGCCTCAAAGAATATCTGCACTTCGATAGGATTTTCATAATTTTAGGGACAGAAACTCAACTGCATCAGTTTATCCGAGGAAACTCAATTCTTAGCAATTGCTAACTGAACTCCGAAAAGAATGATCCTGAAAAGCAAAGAGTATCAATATATTTGTTAACACTAAGCATTAAAACTGCCCAGTGGAATGGAAGATTCCTATTGGCTAACTTGTGTGATGCCTGTCCAGAGGGAAACCAAGTTAATATCAGAGAGTTTCTTGGTGAGAGATCAATGCAATGATTTCAAAAGAGTATGCCCAAGCTTGAATTACCCACTGTGGAAATAGACTTCTGGAGGAGGTGGAAAGAGTAAGAGAGAAAATACTCCGGCAGCAGAGTTTAAGAGCACTTTCTATAGATTAGGTTGTAGTTACACTTGATTCACTGAAATTTGCCTTTATTTCTAGTGCTGAGTAAAAGTGAATGTGAAATTGAGACTATAGGTTGAGAAAGATTTTCCCAGGGCAATAACTGATTATCACTTTAGGAAATATCAGTATTTGTGCTAACTTAAATTCCTGCAGTGCTATTCAGTTTGAAGTATTCACACATAAGTACACATTTTATACTGATATGCACATACACCCACATACATTCATTCCCACAGAACAGCCATAGAAGAAAAGTCCTGAATCTTTTATCTGAATACATTTAGATCGCTGTTCTCCATGCCTTTTAGAAGCGATTCAGCAGCATCAGGGCCTAAATGGAATGTAACCACACATGCTTAAAATTATAAGAAATTCTGATGCTTATTTTTCTTTTTTCTATTTCGACTTGAAAATGATAAGAAATTCTGACACTTATTTTTCTATTTCGACTTGGGATAACTCACCATTTCCGTCTATTTTGACTCTCTATCTTTGATCACAGGTATGCCAGAAGTCAAGTTCTCCCTTCTGTTAGATTTCCCAAACATGTGCCCAACAGGTATCACATTCACACAGATGGTATTCGTCAGCATACCATATGAGAAGCAAGTTACGTTTGAAGAGTCTTCTCCCACCTAAACTTCTCCATCTCATATTTCCTAGTCAATCGAGCTTTTTCTGAGTTTCTTTGGCCTTTGAGATCATAATTAGCTCTCTTTTATTCTAGCGAAGATAAGGAACCATGTCTTTTTTTTTCTCTTTACACTAGCAAGCACAATGTTGAAAATTTAAAGGAACAAAGAAACATCTGTGCAAAAATGAATTGATGAGGTTACAGAATATCTCTCTCAGTAGCACACCTTAGATCGCATGTAGACTTTAGTACTTTTCTCATCCTGGCACCCTGTCTAGGCTGGGTGCAAAACATAAATAATAGAAAATGTATAAGAGAAATATGGGCAAACTCAACTAGGTAGGCTGATGTGAGCCACAGATCCTTCCACAGTCTCTATTACTCATATGTTAATGAATGAAAAGGAGGATAGACACTAATTTAGTTCTGAACAGGTCTACAAATGAACAGGTCCTACTTATACTCTAAAATCCCTCATTGTCAAGTTGCCAGAGGCATCCTTGGATCTGAATCAGAAAAATTACCGCCAACTGAGTTTCAAACTGCCCTAATCTGATTTTCGGCATATTAGCCTTTTCCTTTCAGTAAAGTACTAGTGTCATGCAAATCCTGTCTCCTCCATGGCTCATTGGTTTTGATCCATCAAATAAGAATAAAAAGCCATGTTTCTCAGCATGTGTCCCATAGACCCTCTAGGGGACAGAGTTGGTGCTCTACCCGGATCACCTTGGATCTCTTTCTCTCCCCCCAGCTTAAACGCGAGTTTGTTTATAAGGATCTTCAGGCAAAAGTCTTCTTTAGGGGACTGATTGGGTTACTAGAGCCACAGAAAACATACGCGTGCAGAGCAGGAAGTACCAGGGAGTTAATATCTCTCTTGGGTTGCCCCTAAACCTATGACTGGATGGGGGCAGAGTATGAAAACCTAGCTCTCTTGATTTAAGTTGGGACAGACGCTGAGGTATAATTTATGTTCCAGAGCTTTCCAGGGGATCAGACTGAGTCTGGAAGTTGGCCTCTTTTTTTTTCTCCCGGGAGCACCTTCTTAATAAGTGAATCCTTTACTTAGGGTCTATTTTGGGGACTAAAACCTAAGATAGACCATTTTATCACAGTCACCTGTGATGCCTGTCATAATTGTAGATTCCTGGCCCAACCCCGAAGAGTCACATCTACATTTTTCAACACAAATTCTGGATGCTTACGCACAATAAAAATTAAGAACCAGTGGTTTGAATTATAATTATTAGGCAGTTATAGGCAATTCTCAACCTGGGTTCCTAATCCAGCCTACTGATTTAGCTTCCCTAAATGATCAGCACCACCTTCCCCTTAATACCTGCCTTTAGATCACTCTCCCCAATATCCAGAATGACAAACAAAGTTTAAACATTGTTTGACATATCTTATAAAATGAATTCCAAACTTCAAATCATTTGCACACATTAGAGGCTTTAAAAATGAAATCTCTTACTCATTCTTGAATTTCTGAATTTATACAAAGTTATACAAAATATCATCTATAAAAGAACAAATCCAGTCCTGATCTTGAATGTGCTTTCAGAGTAAAGTTTAAATTCCTGAGCTTGCTTACTTTTCAAGTTCTTATACAATCTAACATTAGTCTAACTATACTATATCTGTATGTCAATCTAATCGTCTACGCGTTACTTAGCGTCTTCTGAATTACTGGTGACGATGACCTGAGTTGTATTTCTTGTGAAATCTTTTCAACTACTCTTTGCATGGAGAACTATCAGTAGCCACAAAGTTCTCCAACAGAACATTAGAAAGTGGGAAGGACTATGTCTCAGTTTTGGGAGGATAGGATAACTCATGAGGCTGCAAAGGTATGTGAATCTTTTACATGCTAGATTCAATTTAGGTGAAGGTAGCGGTGAATCTTGACCTTCCCCTAAGTATGAGCCTGTACATCATTTTGTAGGGTGAGTCACAAAGAACTTCAGTGGTAGAGAGTAATTTACTATGCTATAAAAAGTCCTTTTTTAAAAAAAAAAATCATTTGACCTCTATTCTTTTAGGGAGAAAAACTCCATTCTGAAAGACTTGCAATTGAATTTATAATCAACACTTTTTAGATGGGTCTTGTCTGTTTATCTATTCTGTCACCCTATGTCTTTTGATTGGATTGCTTAGTCCATGTACATCCAAAGTCATTACTGATAAATATATCTATTGTCATTTTATTTGTCTTGTGGTTGTTTCTGAAGATTTTCTCTGATTCTTTCCTGTCTTTCTCTCTTTCATGGTTTGCCGGTTTTCTTGACTGATGAATTTTGATTTCTTTCTCTTCATTCTTTGCATATTTATTAGCGGATTTTTATATAGGTTACCATTTGGTTTGTATATAACCTCTTCTGCATATAGCAGTCTATATTGAGTTGATGGTTGTTTAAGTTTGAACCCATTCTTTATTCCTCTCCTCCCCATGTTTTAGGTATATGTTGTTATATTTTATATCCTTTTATATTGTGAGTTCCTTGACTGAATTTTACAGAAATATTCATTTTTTACTGCTTTTGTGTTTCCTGCCTTCATACTGTCTTTCTTGTTCTCTCCAAAGAGTCCCCTTTAATATTACTTTCAGGGCTGCTTTAGTGGTCACAAAGTCCTTTATGTTTTTGTTTGTCTGGGACACTCTTTATCTCTCCTTTTATTCTGAATGATAACCTTGCTGGATAGACGATTCTTGGCTGCAGATTTTTCCCATTCAGCACTTTGAATATATCATGCCACTCTCTTCCGGCTTGCAATATTTCTGTTGAAAAATCTGCTAGCTTTATGGGTTGTCCCTTGTAAATTACTATATTCTTTTGTCTTTCTGCATTAGAATTTTGTCTTTACCACTGTATTTTGTGAATTTAATTACAATATGTCTTGGTGTGGGTCTGCTTTTGTTGATTTTGATGGGATCTCTCTGTGCCTCCGGGATCTGGATATCTGTTTTCTTGTCCAGGTTATGAAAGTGTTCAACTATTATTTCTGTAAATAAATTTTCTGGTAACTTTTCTCTCTCTTCTCCTTCTGGGACTCCTATAATATGAATGTTATTACATTTGATGGAGTCACTGAGTTCCCTAAGTATGTTCTCATTTTGCATAATTCTTTTTTCTCTCTTTTGGTCGGCTTGATTACTTTCCATTACTCTCTACTCTACATCACTAATTCCTTCCTCTGCTCCTTCCATCAAGTGTGTTTCTCAATTCATTTTTTGAGCCCTCTATCTCTACTCTTTTTTTCTTTATCTCTGTGTTAAGGGGTTTGCTCACTTCTTTCACTCTTTTTCAAATCTAGTGAGTATTGTCATGATTATTGCTTTAAATTCTCTATCAGGCATGTTCTTTATATGTGTCTTGCTTTGATTTCTGGCCGTGGCCTTGTCCTGTTCTTTCATTTGGGATAAATATCTTTGTCTCCTCATTTCTTCTACCTCTGTGTGTCTGTTTCTCTGTGTTAAGAGAGCGAGGGATGTCTTCTGCTCTCACCAGTAGTGACTTTATGACGAAGAGGTCCTGGAGTGCCCTACGGTGTGCAGTGTCCCCTGTGACCAGAACCTGACACTTCAGGAGAGTCTCCTATGTGTGTTGTCTCTGCCCTGCTCTTATGTCTGAGTTACTTTTCCTTTTAGCGCCATTGTTTTACTGACGCTCTCTGCTTGTTGAGGGCTGTGCGTGCTCTCTGTGCTATCAGTGGGACACAAGCAGGCCAGGTGTAAGGGCTGTGCCCACCAGGGGACTTGGGAGTGGCAGACGGTGTTGACAAAATTTGCACTCTCAGCCAATAGCCCTGTGCTGGGCCTGGCAGCAGCTGTGTAACTGGCCCATGGGCACAGCACATGGTGAAAAGACATCATTGTTTTCAAACAAACTTCTAACCAGGTCTCGCTTTAAATTCTTTGGAATACTATATATATATATATATATATATATATATATATATATATATACTATATACTATAATATAGTATATTATATATACTATAAATAGAAATATACTATATATAAATAAATATGAATATACTACTATAAATATATATATATTTATGTGTGTGTATATATATATATATATATATATTTATGATAGTTCATTTCCACACAGTGGCTTGATCAAGAGGCAACCACTGATCAGCACAATCGTTGGATCTTTTGGGGGAAGAGAAGAAAAGCCATATTGGATATTGGGCGCTGGCTTACTAATGGGGAGAATTGGGTTGATGAGAGACCAAAGAAATAGGAAGTTCATTGCTGCTTTGGCTTTGTACTTTTCATGCTGATGGCTTACGGCAGTTATAGGAAATAATTTATTTATTTATTTATTTTATGAACAAAGGAGGGTCAGGAATCACCACTAGACAGTTATCTAATTATTAAATTCAACTTGAAGAGGTGAATGCATCACAGGTTTCTGCTTCCCCATTTATAAAGATTTATTACTCCCCAAATGGCCGATTCCTCTAGAAATTGTTCAGGGTTAGCTATATAACAAATTGCTAAAGAAAAGAATTCACTTGGTAGGTTTATTATCTACATGTTTTTATTCTAATTTTCTACGTGATGCCACTTTAAATAAAACCGTGTAGTTATGAGTTAAAACTTAAACACACTAGATTGTATTTGGGACAAGTGATCAGATTTATGACGACATCACTCTACTACACAGGAAATTTCCTATTTTCTGTATTTTAACTGGAGTGCTTTGAAACTGAGGGTAAGTAGGAGAAAGAACGTCCCAGAATGCAATTTTCTCCTTAAAGATGGTCAGGATTTAAATGATGGCAGTTTCTATGGTTTAAAAAAGAGATAATGATTGAACTGGATGACACGCTGGCATTGCCATCTTCAAAGTATCAATCAAATTATTTTATGTGCCATTTGTGGATGGTATGACAAAGTAAAATATAAACAAAGAAATTGATGATTTTTTTCTGAAACCACAGATTATTGTTCTGTGTTCAGTCAATTCTTTATATGTCACTCTGAGGTTTGAGATTTACTGTGATGTACCTGAGATCCTGTCACTAGATCATGAGGTGCCTTCTCAGTCATTAAGGAATATAAATTGTGTTCAGTGTTGCCTTACAGTGAAATGCCATTTTGTTGAAACAGGGTAATCCATACAATGTATATATGGTAATTGTCACCTAAATAGAAGAGCAAATGAACTGAATCATCCAATTAACCATATAGACAAGTGAAGATATATTTGGGTCAAATAAAGGCACTCAGCTTACTCTCAGGAATCCCTTAGAGGGAGTTTTCTCACTGTGCTGTAAATGAGCACTTAATACTTTGAGAGGTGCCCCCTGAGATGATCTCCATGCTGTCTCAGCAAGGGGCTATATTTCTGTTGCTTAATTTAGATGACTAAAGGCTGTAAGGAGTAATTTGCCCTGAAGTAGCAGGGTAGCTTATTATTATCTATATTACAGTGAGGTTTTTAAAAAAGCAAAATTAATACTTTAATTTCCATCATTATATTATCCTGATGTCTTAAGCATCTGTCAACCCCTGTACAATGAGGAAAATGGTTTACTCTTTTAAAATATACCTAGGACTAAAATAAAGTTACATAAAATTCCTTTATATTGAACTATTCTAACTTCCCAAACTCTGAATGAATGAACGAATGAATGCATGAATGAATGAACAGCAAATTAAACATAGCATATAAGACTGATTGCGTGTGGAAAATAAGGTTTAAAAATTCTGGCAAAAAGAAAAAATATCGTAGACAGTCATCCCCTTCCCATTTCCCCCAGAATTTAGAGACTGCCGAAGAGTGATTATTTTTATGATCGTGTTATTTTATTTTGTGAGTCTTCTTACCAATCTAAATCTCATCTCCTCTCAGATTCACAATGCTTTTTATTTTATTTTATTTTTTTTTTAATTTTTTTTTTTCAACGTTTATTTATTTTGGGGACAGAGAGAGACAGAGCATGACCGGGGGAGGGGCAGAGAGAGAGGGAGACACAGAATCGGAAACAGGCTCCAGGCTCCGAGCCATCAGCCCAGAGCCTGACGCGGGGCTCGAGATCGTGACCTGGCTGAAGTTGGACGCTTAACCGACTGCGCCACCCAGGCGCCCCTCACAATGCTTTTTAAAAATAAGTATGTTATTCCAGGATCAATTTAAGTACTCTGAGATCCTTTATGTATCTGGCTATTATAGACTGAATGCTTGTGTCCCCTCAAAATTCGTTTGTCAAAGCCCTAACCCTCAGTGTGATGGTATCAGAAGGTGGGTTCTTTGGGAGGTAATTAGGTTTAAATGGGGTCATGAGAGAGGGGTCCTTCTGATGGGGTTAATTCCCTTATGAGAGATCAGAGATTGCTTTTGTTTGCATACCCTTTCTCTTTCTTGCTCTCTTTCTCTCTTTCCCCACTGCGGCCACTGTGTGAGATGACCATCCATACATCAGGAAAAGGGTCCCCAGCAAGAACTGAATCAGCTAGCCCCTTGATTTGGGACTTCCCACCTTGCAGAATTATGAGAAATAAATGTCTGCTGTTTTAAGTCACCCAGTTTATGGTGTTTTGTTACAGCAGCCTGAGAAGACGAAGACCCTAACTTTATTTTCTCGTGATGCAAAGTATATGTCAATTAATTCATTTATTGATTAAGTGCATAATTTTTTTTCTAGGAAGTCTGGTAGTTACTGAGAATGCAAAATAACTTAAACATAATTCTTAACCTTGGGGAACGTACAGATTAACAGGAATGACGGGCAATGACAAATCCAATGTGAGAAGTTATATGATAGGAAAATGGAACATTCTATGAGAATATATAAATCGGGCACATACCTTGAACTGCACTGTATAAATGAATCTATTGTCCCATCTAGCAAGGTCAAAACTGTCTCACATGTGAGACTGTCTCCACCTCCACACCTTGTAACTGCCCATCAACAATATTCTGGAACTTGCGTTTTTTTTGCAATTATTTAACTTAACTGAAAAGTTAAGACCATATGAAAATCACAGATAATTCAAAGTCGGTCCTGAAAAGTTAATTTTTGGATAGCAAAGGGTAGTATTTGATATCTGGAATTACTGTTGCAGCGGTATTAAATGGTAGTGTAGCCAGATAATTTAGGGCTACCTAAATCCTGCCTTTGGTCCAGGACATCCCTGGAGATTTACTAGAAAGCCATATGCATGTGTGAAGATGCTGAATTAGATCTGAACTGCCACTGTTTGTTATTATCCAGGCCTTACAAACCGAAATGCAAGGCTCTGTCATAAGACTAAATTAAAACATGTAACTTAGAAGTGTAGAAAAGACCATACATCTGCCTCATTTCAAATCCTTGGTTTACAACCAGCCTTTGACTAAACTCAAAGTACCATGAAGGCCTAAATTCCAGAAAGCCCATGAGAGAGAATATGCTATGTATCTTAACTTTCTATTGATGCTACGGACAAAATGAGGAAGAAGGATACAGAAATTCATGACCATTTCTGACAAAATCACTGCTCATCAGTAATTGCAGCCTATTTGGTTCCCTAATCAGATAATTATTTCACCCTCTTTGGCTTTGGGAGTTGTGTCAGAAGGATGTACAGACAAAAATGGACAGGAAAGCGACCAAAAGGATAAGAGGTTTCTCCCTGATTCTCCCACTTTCCTTTCTTGGTTAAACCATTAAGCTTGATGGGCAAGCCCATGATGTGGTTGTTTCCCTCTGGAAAATGGGGATAAAATATAGAAATCCTGTTTTTGGCAGGCCTTTTGCTTATAATTTACCACAGCTTCTCTTGATCCTTCTTGAACTACTACGATAGACATTCTAGTTGTTTGTCCTCTGAAGTTTCAGACATTGGTCAGGACAGGACCTCTGAGGCCTCCCTGTTCCTGGAGCTGAATGGTTAATTCCTATTCTTTAGGCCAACAAATAAAAAGTAAAGTTATACTATCTTACCTTATTCTTCATAAAGGATCTTACAATAGAATAGAAGAGGGCTGGGTTTTAAATACAATCAACCTCTAGCACATTATTATAGTTTCCCAAAGAGACTTTAAAAACCCAAAAATGAAATCTGGAAGAAATCCTGTACATAAATGAAACTTCCGCAGAAGTCAAAACCCAGTCATCTCCTCTTTTGTAATTTTTATTCTGGGACTCTGAGCCAGGTTTAGGCATCTCGCCGACCTGCCTAAGGGGACGTGGGCTGAAGCCTGGGTTATCTTCCAATGAAACTATTGTCCCCTTAGAAATTTGAAATTTTGATTAGCCAGCCCCTTATTACTGAACATTTGCACTTTAAGTGTTTTGTTCCACAAAACGTTACATCTGATCTATTAGAAACATTTTTCTTTCTTGTGACTATTTCCTCAGCATAAATCTCTTGAAATTAAATTTCTCTGTGTAAAGCTATTCATATTGTCTTAGCTTGGGTTTCTTTCACACAAAGTTAGAACAGGGGCTTACATGAGAATGTTTTCATGGAAAGTGAACTGCGGTTGTGGGATTGAGGGCCCATGGAGAGTGAAACCTTGGACAAAGGAAAAACAATTCTTGGTCGCCTGGTGCTTAGTTCCACGGAAACTTCTGAGAAGTCCGTACCAGATGCATTTCTAAAGCTTCTGCTTGAAGATAAAGGGCAAAAGCACCTATCCATGGACTCCCATCTTCTTTTGGTTAACAGTTGTCCCATGGGGTGTTAATTCTCCCACATTTCTTGGTAGCATATATACAAGTGTTGAGGGTTCTCCCGTAGGTGACCCATGCTATAGCATCAGACAAATCCTAGGGACATAAATGAGAGAAATGTGGGACCCTCTTAAGGCAGTAGGATGAAGCCTGTACAAAACTGTTTGCCAGAGGTGTGGCTAGGCTCAGAATTGATGTTGAGACTTAAGTGAGGTGATACACAAGCAGTGCCTGATACTATTATGCCCTTTATTTAAAAAAACTTTTTTAATGTTTATTTATTTTTGAGACAGAGAGAGACAGAGCATGAACGGGGGAGGGACAGAGAGAGGGAGACACAGAATCTGAAACAGGCTCCAGCTCTGAGCTGTCAGCACAGAGCCCAACACGGGACTCGAACTCACGGACCGCGAGATCGTGACCTGAGCCGAAGTCGGCCGCTTAACCGACCGAGCCACCCAGGCGCCCCATATTATGCCCTTTATTAATGTCAATTAGTCTCGAAGTTGATGCCAGTCGCAATCTCTAAAAAGGTTTTCATACAGGAGGGGTAGTGGAAGAAGCTACAAGTCTCACTTGTTGTCATGGATTCTAAGGATGTAATTAACATTCACCCTCGTCCTTTGCTACACATTCTAAATTTCTCTCACCCACGACCAACCCTTCAGCAACTCTAATTTTCTTGTCTGGGGGTGGTAGTGATGAAGATATTCACCCCTGAGTCAACCGAGACATTAGTTTCTTCATCCCTGTTGGGTCATGTTTGTTATAATTACCTATTTGTTATGAAGTGTTTTCCTTTTTATTAATCACCAGAGAGAGAGAGAGAGAGAGAGAGAAACTATGCCATCCTACATTACTATCAAAAGTGATGAGGGTGCGTTTCCCAAACTCTTATCAGTAACACATGTTGCTAGTGAAAACAAAATTGCCAATATCATTGATGAAAAATAGGGTCTTGTTACTTTCGTCTTGTTATTTGATTTCTAGGGAGTTGAGTATCTTTTCACACAATTGTCACTCTTTTGCATTTCTTCATTTTTGAAGATCCTATTTTTCTCCTATTATTCTGTTGTGCATTTATATAAGTTGTATTGATTTTTTTTTTGTTTATTTTTTATTTTTGGGACAGAGAGAGACAGAGCATGAATGGGGGAGGGGCAGAGAGAGAGGGAGACACAGAATCGGAAACAGGCTACAGGCTCTGAGCCATCAGCCCAGAGCCTGACGCGGGGCTCGAACTCACAGACCGCGAGATCGTGACCTGGCTGAAGTCGGACGCTTAACCGACTGCGCCACCCAGGCGCCCCAAGTTGTATTGATTTTTAAGAGCTCAAAATATTTTATAAACACTACGATAAGCCTCAAAATGTGGATGACCCTCAGTAAAGGTGTTTGGGGCAATAGCAATTTTCTGGTGCCCTATAAATCATATTGGGTAGATTGTTACTCACTTATCTGCACCAGTTGTAAAATAGACTGTTATAATGAAAAAACTCTTAACCATCAAACCTTAGTTTGAAACCCTAGGATTACAGTGAGGAGAGCACTGTTCCTATCAAAACTAAAAAAGCATTGGTTTGAAGTTTTTACCTCAATTCCAGTTAGTGAACATCAGAGTAATATTAGTTTCAGGTGTACCATATAGTGATTCAACCCTTTCGTACAACTGGCGCTCTTCATAACAAGGAGAGCACTTTAAAGGTAGATTATATTGATATTCCTCCACTAAAGTGTTATTAATTACTTGAAAATATTTTCTGGTCCTGCTTAGATAAAAGAATCAAAGTGTGTGAATGAGATATGCTCATGCATATTAGTCTAACTCTCCCTGCTGGTTATCACCAAGGTAGGGCATCAATTCAGTTTACAGGTTTATCAGTCACTTGCAGCACTGTTTACATTATAAGGGCTCCCTTAAAACCCATGTCATAGAACAAATTTAATTTTCTGCTCAAGAGCACTGTTTAATTTACATTCAGTGTGGTCTGTTGTTTAGGATTTAGACTTTTTCAGAGAACAGTTTCAACAGAACACTTCCTGAGGCAGGTTATAAATTCTAGGTTGTGGAATATCACTGAAGAAACTTAGACAAGTGCCTTTTCATTAGTGAAGCCCAGTACGTAAATTAGCTTTTGGGTAGAGATTATAAAAGGCACGTTTGGGTTCAAAACCACGAAGAATAGCTTAATAATTTTAACTACCTAAAGATGGAGAACACTACCTCAAAAGAGAGTGAGTTCTCGATCACTCTCAGTGTTAAATGTCCAGAAACTCCATTGTTTTAGAGGCATATCATACTGCAAGGGAGAGGTTGACCTAACCCCGTGTCTGTACAAGGATAGACCAGACTCTACCACATTAACAAACCACCCTAAAAGTAGGTTGAGGACAATAAGTTGTCTCACATGCTAAGAGTCCAAGGAATGTTGGGCTCTGCTCATCATCGTGAAACAAGGACTCAGGTTGATGGAGGCTTCCCGTTGGCACGAGCTGCTATTATCCCTAGAGCCCTGGAAAGGGAAGGTAGTGAATCACGCACTATCGCTTAAAGTTTCCCCTGTAAATGCCACTCCGTTTTATTGGCCAAATGAAAACACGTTACCTAACTTCAAAAGAGGCTGGGAGTGCCATCTTGCCATGTCACTAGAGAGAAAACTAGATTTGTAAATAGCCCAAGGAGGAATCTTGGTGCCCAACTATTGGTCAACGCTCCTGTACAATACCCGTTCGTCATCACAAAAAAGAGGACATTGTACAACGTGATTTGATATTTGGATACATTGTGAAATGATTACCATGTAAGTACAGTTAAAATCCTTTTCCGTACATAGTTACAAAAAGTTCTTTTCTTTAATGAGAACTTTTTACAAGGATCTCCTTTCTTAGAAACGTTCAAATATTCAATATGGTATTATTAACTATAGTCACAATGCTGTACATTATATCCTATGACTTATTTATTTTATAATTAGAAGTTTGTACCCTTAACTTCCTTTCCTAACACACCTCTCTTCTCTTAACCCCCCTTCCCATACGTTCATCTGTTTTGTTTCTTAGATTCCATGGGAGTGAAACAGTATGGTATTTGTCTTTCTCTGATGGACTTATTTCACTTAGCCTAATACATTCTAGCTCCATCCACCTCGTTGCAAATGGCAAGATTTCATTTCTTTTTGATGGCTGAGTAATATTCCATTGTCTGTGCATGCCCCATCTTCTTTATCCATTCATCAGTTGATGGACATTTGGGCTCTCTATTTGGCTATTATTGATGATGCTTCTAAAAACATTGGGGTGCATGTACCCCTTTGGATCTGTATTTTTATATCCTTTGGGTAAATACCTAATGGTGCAATTGCTGGATTGCAGGGTAGTTCTATTTTTAGGAGTTTTTTTCGAGGAAACTCCATACCGTTCTCCAGAGTGGCTGCACCAATTTGCCTCTGCCAGGCTTTTAATTGGATTGTTTGTGGGGTTTTGTTTTGTTTTGTTTTGGTGTTGTGTAAGTTCTTTATTTTGGAGATAAATCTCTTATCAGATCTATGATTTACAAATATTTTCTTCCCTTTAGTAGGTTGTTTTTTCATTTAGTTGATGATTTCTTTTACTGTGTGAAAGATGTTTACTTTGGTGTAGTCCCGGTGTTTATTTTTGCTTTTGTTTTCCTTGCCTGAGGGGAGACCTATCTAGGAAAATGTTGCTAAGGCTGATGTCAAAGAGATTACTGCCTATATCTTCTTTTAGGAGTTTTATGGTTTCAGGTTTCATATTTAGTTCCTTAATCCATTTTGAGTTTATCTGCTGACGATGTGATTTTGGACTTTTTAGTCCCTAGGACTATGGAACATAAATTTCTGTTCTTTGCAAATCACCTAGTCTATGGTCTTCTGTAAGAACAGCCTGAATGGATTAAGGCAATCTTGATACTAATTATAAATATTTGCAAAACACATTTAAGGAAAAGCCATTTATTTTAATATTTTTAAGTATGCAATCACTTCTATATATGAAGTTCCTCTCAAAATTAATTGCCATAATTATCTATTGTAGATTAATTCAACTGCAGATAGCCCCAGAAATCTTTGCTGTAGACAGAAACATTAATTTGCTTTTAGCTATTGTACTATGAATAACGGAACTTTTTCATAAATTATGACTACTAAGAGTAATACTTTTTTTTCTTGTTTATTCAGCTACTCTGAGAACCAGTTGCAATTTCTTTCACAGTTTGTGCTTTCTTATATTAAGATATCTTGCTGGGCTATCACAATTTAAATACCTGGTAGTTATTTATTTATTGGTTGATTTACTGATATATTTACTCATTTCACCATTTGTTGAACATCAACTTTGTGTTAGGCACATTGCTAGGATGCTGTTTATATAGTACAGAGTGAGACAGGGAGACAAACAACTGAAAAGCAACGGTAATGCCATAAATGAGAAATGTGCATGGTATAAAAGGAGCAATGGAAAAGAAACTAACTCTGACTAGGGAAGTCAAGGGAGGATTCACAGAGCATGATTTGCCTTTGAACCAGGCTTTGAAAAATCCTTCGGAATTTTCAAGTCTCATGCACCCTATGGAATCACACAAAATGGTTGCTAAATTGTACCTTGAGAGAGACCTTGAAAAGAGTATTAGTGCTTAGGATGTGAAAAGCGCCCAGAGCTGGAGGGAGAATAATAACACTGAAGGATTCTGATCAATTCAGCATGACTGGAACTTGAGGGTGGGGTAGTGATGGTGGTTGTAAAGCAGGAAAAATGGTGAGAAATAAGGCTGGTGAGAAAAGAATCAGTATGATGACTCTTAAAGGCCATGATCACAAATTTGGCCTTCACTTTGTAGGGAAGGGATAGTCTTTAAAAAGATTTAAACAGGGGTATAACATGATCACATTTACATGACAGAAAGATAATTCTGCATCCTAGAGAATGGTTGGAGAGGGCAAGGCTTAGAGGCATGAAGTCAGTGAGGAGACAGTTGCAGTGATCTAAGAGCAAGTTTTGAGCATGGTAGGAAGAATAGAACAAGGGAGATGATCAGCTAACTGCTATCTTTATTCCAATATCACGTCTGGCTCTATCCATATTTCTTTTTCTTTTCCCATCTGTAACCAGAACCCTCTAGTCTACCTCCTTTCCGGTGAAAAGAATATTTAACTGGCAACTGTATTTCTGTTTTGCTCTCTCAAAGTAATACCTATGATGACACTTTCCAAATACCTAATTTCACTGAAAAAAAAAAAAACAACAACAGGTTCTTATTTAAATTTTGGTAAAGTTTAAGTATTTTAACTATTTCACTTCAAATAGGTTAACTCACATTTGAATAGGACGGATTTTACGAAGAGTTTTACAATGTGGATGATTCACAAATACATTCAAACTATGATGAGGCTTAATTTTGTTAATATATTCTAAATCCTGCGATATGAACACAGACAGTTTTTCTGTCTCATCTATGCACATATTTCACATAAAAGACATTTCAAATTCATCTTAAAATACAAACCAGAGAAATGATTTAATGAAAAAAAACCAAACTGTACTCAGAAGGGAAACAATAAATGACCCAAAGGGAAGAAAAAGCTTTCATTTTTTAAAAATGTCACTTATCAACTCATTAATTATATGAATAACTCATACTTCTAAAGGACTTTATAATTTAAAATGGTTTCACATTAACTTTCTGTTTTTAATGAAAAGAAAAACACTTGTAAACATTTGGTCAATAACAGGGCTGTACAAATCATAATGCGGAGCTAATATTCATTATTTTCAGAATTCTTCGTTTAATTATAGGAGACCCTTGCTGAGCACCTACCATATATCCATGATGATTCTAAATGCACTGGAAAATAGTAAGGGATTTGTATAAAGTCTCTCCCTTGATTATGTTACAATTTTATTTACCAACTGGGGAAGGACAAATAGTTGAATAAACATATAATTTAGTGTTAGCAGGAAAAACAGTTTGCATATCTAGAGACACCGTTTTTATTAAGTTTGGGATTTTGAGTCTAGAAAAATTCCGGATTTATAATATAGATTTTCATTTCTAAGCAATGCCTAGGGAGAAAAATCCCTCCCCCATTTTAAGAGAACTGCTCTAATTTTAATGTACGATATTGCCAAGAGAGAGTTTTAGTACATGACATTGTGTATGACAATGTATTTTATTTCTAAAATAATACCATATTGTTATGCCTCATGGAAATATTAACTCTAATATTTCGGACAGATCTCGTTTTGTTCAGGAACTGATTAAACGAGTATGATTTTCTTATGGCCTTTTATTGCATCACTTCTGGCCGTCTTCCTGTTTATTATTACATAGTTCTTCTACCAAATGGTTGGAAAAATGAGAAAAGTTTTAAGAAATCAGTTATATTGCATGCCTTCCAATATTTTTTCTTTTCTTTTTACTTTATTTTTTATTAAAAAAATTTTTTTTTCAACGTTTATTTATTTTTGAGACAGAGAGAGACAGAGCATGAACAGAGGAGGGGCAGAGAGAGAGGGAGACGCAGAATCTGAAACAGGCTTCAGGCTCTGAGCTGTCAGAACAGAGCCCGCTGCGGGGCTCGAACTCACAGACCGTGAGATCGTGACCTGAGCCGAAGTCGGACGCTTCACCGACCGAGCCACCCAGGCGCCCCACCTTTTCTTTTTACTTTAAACAATGCATATTCCACCGAGGGGTGAACGGATTTGGGAGCATCTGGGACCTTGTCAGCTGCCACCTGTGACAACCTGCATTAATCTTTAAATCCTTTCTCTGTTTCCTGAAAAACAGTGACAAAGTTAATCAGTCACAAAGTTAATTAGAATTTAGTTCCCCTAAAACGGCTCATCATCTTCAGCAATTCTCTGTACCATTGGAAGATACAGTTTAGAGAGAACAGGTGCAGTGATGCTTATCGCGGTAATTGAAAAATGGGGGTGGGGGGAGGAATTTTAGATTAAATCATTTTTTGAGTTCCAACTTTGGAGTATGTTGTGAATTAAACTCTGTAACACCAAAAGGTACGCTGAAGTCTTAACCTCCAGTACCTGTAAGTGGGATCTTATTTGGAAATAGGGACTTTGCAGATATAATCAAGTAAAGATTAGGTCATTAGGGTGGGTCCTGATTCAATACGACTGGTGTCTTTATAAGAAGAAAAGACATGGAGAGGATACAGAGACAATGTCATATGAAAACAGAGCCATGGGGCACCTGGCACCTGGGTGGCTCAGTCGGTTAAGCGTCTGACTCTTGATTTTGGCTCAGGTCATGATCTCATGGCCATGAGTTCGAGCCCCTCCCTGGGCTCTGCACTGACAGTGCAGAGCCTGCTTGGGATTCTCTCTCCCCCTCACTTTCTGCCCCTCCTCCACTTGAGTGCTCTCTCTCTTTCTCTCTCTCAAATTCGATAAGTGAACATGAAAAAAAAAATGAACACAGAGGCATAAACGGGAATAATACAGTTAGCTGAAGGACCAGGAATGCTAAGGATTGTTGGTCACCAGCAGAAGGTAAAGAATTTCACCCAGAGTCACAGAGGGAACATGGCCCTGTTGACTCCTTGATTTTAGACTTATAAGCTTCTAGAACACTAAGGATAAATTTCTGTTGTCTTACACCACCTAGTTTCTATACTTTATTATAGTAGTCATAGGAACTAATATAGAATGTAAGCATATCTTTTTTCTTTAAGGGAATAGACATGTAGACATGTGACTGTATGACACAGGATTGAGGGGCGCCTGGGTGGCTCAGTTGGTTAAGGGTCCAACATCAGCTCAGGTCGTGATTTCACGGTCCATGGGTCTGAGCCCCACTTCAGGCTCTGTGCTGACAGCTCAGAGCCTGGAGTCTGCTTCGGATTCTGTGTCTCCCTTTCTCTCTGCTCCTCCCCAGATTTCTCTCCCTCTCTCTCAATAATAGTAAACACTAAAAAAAAAAATTTTTTTTTAAAGATACAGGGTTGAATGACACCAAGAGGCCAACTATCATTGACCCTGTACCTCAAAAATATAGTCCAGTTCGAGTAAAGGAGTGACTGTTATTTTCTAATTAGCTGCAAGGAAGTGCATAACCCTTATTTTTTTTCTAGCTCACTTTTTCTTTAAACTGTTCATTTTTATGATAATTGTAGATTCACATGCAATTGAAATATTTGGATACCACTGTATTTCTTTGTATTTCAAAAAGAAAGGGACCAAAGAGTTAAGCACGAATGTACGTCTGATCCCATTATGTGACACTCTAAAATATAAGATAATGATTAGAGAGGGAAAAATGTTTTCAAAAATTGACTTATGCCAATGATCATGAATAACGATATGAAGGAAGAAAAGGGAAAAAACACCCAAAGCAATCAGTGAAACTACAAATGAAGCTTTTTTTGAAGCTAGATTTATAAAGTTTTCTGATTGTATCAAGAGAGACTGTGAGAAGAGTGTTTAGGCAGTTAATGGCCAAAATTAACTGGTTTGAGGTTGATCGTTATATTGATGAGTGAGAACAAAAAAGAGAAAATCTTATTGTTAAAGCTTTGTTCTGTTCTTTTAAAATTTTCCAGCATCACAGAGCATTTTAAAATGTCATTAAAAGAATTAGAAAGAAATAGGAGTGTATAAGGTGAGAAAGTTTCTATCTGCCCTGAACAAATTTGTCAGTGGAATTGCCAGATTTCATTGTTTGTATATCAGGAATCACAGGGAAATATATAGGTGTTGCCAGGCATTAAGAGTGTAATTGATGAGGGGCGCCGGGTTGGCTCAGTTGATTCAGCTTCTGACTCTTGATTTTGGCTCAGGTCTCTTGCGGTTGGTGAGTTCGAGTCCCGCATTGGGTTCTGTGCTGACAGCTCAGCCTGGAGCCTGCTTGTGGTTCTGAATCTCCCTCTCTCTCTGCCCCTCCCCTTGCTCATGGGCACATGCACTTTCTCTCTCTCTCTCTCTCTCTCTCTCTCAACTATAAATAAACTTAAAAAAAGAATATAATTGATAAAAGCAGCGATAGCCTAGAAAACGGAAGGGAGGCATAATAGCTTTTAAAAATCTTGGAATTTGGGGCTTTAGAAAGGTGGTAGAGCAAGAAAGCTCTAAGGACTTATTGCCCCACAGAAAGAAAAATTTTAAAAGACCCTACGTATTGGCTGAAAAAACTTTATGGGAGCTCTTAAAAAAATTAAAAGATTATCAGATATATAAGATTTCGAATGGTACCAGATAAATGGTTTGCAAATGTTTTCTTCTATAAGTTGCCTTTTCATTTTCATGACAGTGTCATTTGATGCACAAAAGTTTTGAATTTTAATGAAGCCAGATTTATCTTTTTTGGTGGGGAGGGTTTACACATGCTTTAGCTGTCATGTCTAATAAATTATTGCCCAACCCAAGATCACAAAGATTTACACCTATTTTTCTTCTAAGAAGTTTATAGATTTAGCTCTTACATTTAAGTCTTTAAACAAATTTGAGTTAATTTGGTATATGGTGTGAGGTAGGAGTCTAACTTCCTTTGTTTGTATGCAGATATCCAGTTGTCCCAGCGCCTTTGTTAAAAAGATCATTTTTTCCCTAACGAATGGTCTTAATACCATTGCCAAAAATCAGGTGGCCGTAAATGTTCATTTCTAGATCTCCCAGTGTTCCATATGTCTATCATTATGCCAGTAAAACACTCTTAATTACTGTAACTTTGTAGTAGGTTTTAAAATCAGGAAGTGTGAGGCTTTCAATTTTGTTCTACTTTCTCAAGATTGCTTTTGCTATTCTGAGGGTCTTACATTTCATATGACTTTTTTAGAATCAGTATTTCAACTTTTGCAAAGGACAGCTGTGATTTTGATAAGAATAGCATTCAATCTACTTACCACTTTTGAGGATTCTTGCCAGTTTAACAATATTAAGTATTCCAATCTACAAACACAGGATGTCTTGACATTTATTTAGGTTTTTAAAAAAAATTTCTTGGGGCGCCTGGGTGGTGCAGTCGGTTGGGCGTCCGACTTCAGCCAGGTCACGATCTCGAGGTCCGGTCCGTGGGTTCGAGCCCCGCGTCGGGCTCTGGGCTGATGGCTCAGAGCCTGGAGCCTGTTTCCGATTCTGTGTCTCCCTCTCTCTCTGCCCCTCCCCCATTCATGCTCTGTCTCTCTCTGTCCCAAAAATAAATAAACGTTGAAAAAAAAAAAATTAAAAAAAAAAATTTCTTTCATTGATTCTTTTTTGTTTTCAGTGTACAAGTTTTGCATTTTTTTGTTCAGATTTATTCTAAGTGTTTTACTCTCTTTCATACTATTGTAAATTGATTTTTAAATTAGTTTTCTGATAGTTAATTCCTAGCATATAGAAATACAATCAATTTGGGTATATTGATCTTAAATTCTGCAATCTTACTGAAGTCATTTGTAAGCTCTAATACAGTTTTGAGAATTTTGGGGATTTTCCTCCTACCAGATCATGTCATCTATAATAGATATACTTTGACTTCTTCCTTTCCAGTCTTGATTTTTTAAATTTCTTTTCTTTTTTTTTTAATAATTTTTTAACGTGTATTTATTATTGAGAGACAGAGAGCGACAGAGCATGAGCATGAGCATGGGAGGGGCAGAGAGAGGGGGAGACACAGAATCTGATGCAGGTTCCAGGCTCTGAGCTGTCAGCACAGAGCCCGACCTGGGGCTTGAACTCATGAACCGCGAGATCATGACCTGAGCCCAAGTCAGACACTTCACCTACTGAGCCACCCAGGCGCCCCTTGATGTTTTTTTGTTTCTTTTCTCACCTAATTGCTCTGGATGGAACCTCAAGTACAATGTAGACTGAAATGTCATGAGCAGACATCCTTGTCTGGTTTATAATCATAAGGTTAAGTGTTATATTTCAGCCAAAAATATGATGTTACATATGCATTTTTATAGATGCCCTTTTCAGTTTGAAGCAGTCCTTTTCTGTTTCTAATTTATTCATTGGTTTTATCATGACAGAGTGTTAGAATTTTCAAGTTCTTTTTTCTGCATCTATTGATTTGATTGGCTATTTTTTCCTTTTTCTATTAATACGGCATATTATGATTTTCATATGTTAAATCAGCATTGCTTTCCTAAAATAAATCCCATTTGTTCATGATGTATTATCCTTTTAATGATGTATAATTCCACTGCTAGGTTCAGTTTGCTAGTATCATCTTGATGATTTTACATGTAAATTCAGAAGGAAACTGGTTTATAGTTTTCTTGTGATATCTTTACCTGGTGTTGGTATCAGGGTAATGTTGGCCTTTATAGAATGAGCTAGTAAATGTTCTTCTGTTTTTTGGGAAGAGTTTGGAAAGGGTTGGTGTTAACTCTTTTTAAATGTTTGGTAGAATTAGCCAGGGAAGCCATCTGTTTCTAAGCTTCTTTGAGGGGGTAGGAGATTTTTTGATAATTGATTTCAGCTCTTTTTTTTTTTTTTTTTTTTTTTTAACTTTTTTTCAACGTTTATTTATTTTTGGGACAGAGAGAGACAGAGCATGAACGGGGAAGGGGCAGAGAGAGAGGGAGACACAGAATCGGAAACAGGCTCCAGGCTCTGAGCCATCAGTCCAGAGCCTGACGCGGGGCTCGAACTCACGGACCGCGAGATCGTGACCTGGCTGAAGTCGGACGCTTAACCGACTGCGCCACCCAGGCGCCCCTGATTTCAGCTCTTGACTTGATATAGATCTATTTAGATTATTCTTGATGTAGTTTCAGGAGTTTTGCATTTCTAGGGATTTGTCCATTTCATCTAAGCTGTGTAATTTGTTGGCATATCATCATTGATAGTATTCCCTTATAACTTTTTTTCCCACTATGTGGTTGGTAGTAAAACCCCTACTTTCATTCTTGGTTCTACTTGATTCTAGAAGCATTGCCTTTCTCTTTTTGTATTGGTCAGTCTTAGCTGTAGGTTTGCTAAACCTGTTAATCTTTTCAAAGGACCAAGTTTTCAGTTAGTTTTCTCTACTGTTTTTCCTTCTTTATCTCATTTATTTCCACTCTAATATTTATTATGTATTTTGCCTGCTTCCTCTGTCTTTAGTTACCTCTTTACTTTCTGGTGTCCTGAGGTAAGACGTTAGGTTATTTTTGAGATCTTCTCTTTTTCTCCTCCTCCTTCTATTTTAATGAAGGTGTTTTCAGCTCTAAATTTTCCTCTAAGTACTGCTGTCACTATAGTCCCTACATTTCATGTGGAATGTTTGTTTTCACTTATCGCAAAATGTTTCTAACATCCCTTGTGATTTTAGTTTGACTCGGTGGTTATATGGGAGTATATTGCTTAATTTCTACATATTTACGAATGTATCAAATTTCCTTTTGATTTCTAATGTAACTCCATTTTCATCCAAGAATGATTTGTATGCATTCAGTCATTTTAAATTTCTTGACAAATATTTCATGGTCTCATATATGGTCTGTTCTTGAGACTGTTCCATGTGTACTTGAGAAAAACATATGTTTTGCTGTTTTTAGTTAGAGTATTCAATAGATGTCTATTAGGCCTAGTTGCTTTAGAGTGTTGTTCAAACCTTTATTTTCTCATTGCTCTTCTGTCTAGTTGTTACTAGTTCTATCCATTATTATAAGTGCTGGTATTGAAATGTCCAGCTATTATGGTGAATTGTCTATCCCCCCTCCCTTGAAACTGTCAAATTGAAATCTGTCAGTTTTTAATCTTCTGCATTATGGGGCTCTGTGTTTAGGTCATATATGTTTATACTTATTAGGGCTCTGCATTTAGGTCATATATGTTTATAATTATTTATAACTTCTCGATGAGCTGACCCTTTTATCATTATAAAATGTGTTTCATTTTCTCTGTATTAATTTTTGTTTTATTTATTCATTATTTTTATTATTTTTTTAAATATGAAATGTATTGTCAGCTTGGTTTCCCTACAACACCCAGTGCTCCTCCCAACAGGTGCCCTCCTCAATGCCCATCACCCACCCTCCCCTCCCTCCCACCCCCCATCAACCCTCAGTTTGTTCTCAGTTGTTAAGAGTCTCTAATGCTTTGGCTCCCTCCCTCTCTAACCTTTTTTTTCCTTCCCCTCCCCCATACCATATGTTTTCACTCTTATGTGGATCCTGAGAAACTTAATTTTTTTTTAAAGTCTATTTTGTTTCATATTAGCATAGGCCTTTCCAGGTCTCATTTGGCTGTCTCCGTGGTAAATAATTTTCTCTTCCTTTACTTCCAACCCATTTATGTCTTTGAGTCTAAAGTGTGTTTTTATAGAAGGCATAGAGCACATTGTTTTTTCACTTTGCTCTGCCAACCTTTGCCTTTGTTTGAAACGTTTAATTTATTTACAGTGAATGTAATTACTCATAAATAACATTTGCATCTTTCATTCTTTGTTCTCTGTCTTACATCTTTTTGCTTTTCTCTTCTTCCATTACCATCTCCTGTTCTTTTAAATTTTTCTTAATTTGTTTTTATTTATTATTTTTGAGACAGAAGAGAGACAGAGCGTGAGTGGGGGAGGGGCAGAGAGAGAGGGAGTCACAGAATCCGAAGCAGGCTCCAGGCTCTGAGCTGTCAGCACAGAACCCAACGCGGGGCTCGAACTCACAAACTGTGAGATCATGACCTGAGCCGAAGTTGGAAGCCCAACCAACTGAGCCACCCAGGCGCCCCTCCTGTTCTTTTAAATAATACTTTCTAACACATTATTTTAATTCCCTTACTGCTTTTCGTATATTTTTAAAATTTATTTTTGTAGTTACTCTGAGTATTACAATAAACATCTTAACTCATGATAATCTGTGTCAGATTAACACCAATTTAAATTCAGTAATATACACAAATGTTTCCCCTATATATCTTCATTCCTATTTCCTTTCTTTCCCTTCTGTGTGTTACTCTCACAGAAATTCTTTATACACTTTATGCCCATCAACATACATTTATAAGTATTGCTTTATTGAGGTGTCTTTAAAAAATTTTTTTAATGTTTATTTATTTTTGAAAGAGAGATAGAGCGTGAGTGGGGGAGGGGCAAGGCGAGGGGAAGACACAGGATCTGAAGCAGGATCCATGTTCTCAACTGTCAGCACAGAGCCCAACGCGGGGCTCGAACCCTCAAACTGCGGGATCATGACCTGAGCCGAAGGCGAACGCTCAACCAACTGAGCCAGCCAGGTGCCCTGAGTTGTCTTTGTATACATCTGATAAAATAAGAAAAGTGTTATAAGTAAAAATGTATTTATATTGTCTCTTAGTTAGTAGTTACCTTTACCAATACTCCTCATTTATTCATATCGATTCAAGTTACTAATATCCTTTCATTTCAGCCTGATTTGAATTACTGTCTGAGTTCATTTGCTTTCAGCCTGAAGAACTACCTTTAGTATTTCTTTTACAGTTGGTCTGTCAACAATGATTTTTTTTTTTTCTGGGACAGTTTTAAGTTCTCCTTTATTTATTTTATTCATAGTTTAAAATCTTTTTTTTTTTTTTTATCATCTTAAGTATATCACCCCATTGCCTCTATTCCATGGTTTCTGGTGACAAAATAGCAGTTAATTTTACTGAGGATTCCTTGTAAATAATGACTCTCTTTTCCACTTCATTAAAGATTCCCCCTTTATCCCTGGCGTTTGACCATTTTACTATGATGTATCTGTAGATCTCTTCGAGTTTATCCTATTTCTTTGTTGGGTTTATTGGATGCGTTTACTAACAGCTTTCATCAAATTTAGGAAGATTCGGGCCACTATTTATTCAAGTGGTCTTTCTGATCATTTTTTCTTCTCTCTCTTTTTTTTTTTTTTTTTTCCTGGGAATCCCATTATGTTTCTGCCCTTAATGGTGTCCCACAGATCTCTAAGCTTCTGTTCATTTTTCTTCATTCCTTCTTTCTATTTCTTTGATTGGATAATTTCAATTGACCTCCTTCAAGTTTGCTTTTTTCTGTTTGGGTTTGCTCAAATCTTTTGTTGAACCCCTCTAGTGAATTTTTCACAAGTGAAGAAATTTTATTTTTTAATAATTTCTTTCAATTGATATTCTTAGTTTGAGGTATCATTCTCATATTTATTATTAGTTTTTAAAACCTGGTTCCCTTTAGTTCTTTGGACATACTTAAAATAGCTGTTTTTGAGTCTTTGTACGACATCTGGGGATTCCCAAGGTGCATTTCTATTAATTGCCTTCTTTCCTGTATATGGGCCATACCTTCTTGTTTCTTTGCTCATCTCATAATTTGTTGCTGAAAATCCAATTTTTCAAATGATACAGAAACTGTGGTAATCAGATTATCTTTCCTATCCAGGGTGTGTTGCTATTGATGTTTGTGGCTTGTTTATTTTATTTGTGGTTCAGTTACTTTTTAAGCTAATTCCATGAAGTCTTTGTTGTTTGTAGCTGCTGAAGTTTCTGCTCAATTACTTTAATCTTTTCCGTAGAGCTCTTTGTGCTTGGTCGGGCCGCCGTTTAACACTCAGCCAGGTAACTGAAAAGGCCAGTTGATTGTATTCCTCTAAAATTCATATTTTACCTCCTGCTTGTGCAAAGTCTCAAGGTTAGCCATAGGTGAGAGCTGAAGGCCTTCTCCTGTCTTTCTTGGACATTCACACAAGCTGTACACACAAGTATCTACATTCCCAGGCCAGGATTGCCTCTGAACTTTTCAAACCTTCCTTGGATATCTTCATTTCTAGATTTTTTAAAAAGCTCTTTGAATGGGCTGGCTCAGGCAGCTACAAGTTAATCATTTTACTCGAATAGTTTTCTTTCCTGTCCTTTTTGTGTGTTTGTTTTGTTTTGTTTTGTTTTTTTTTGACATATGCCCCCAGGGAAAAGTCTTTTCATGCTGGGCAAGTTCCATGTTTGATCAAATAAAAACAGCTTTGCAAGTGGGGTCTTTCAGGAAATTACCGGATAGGTGGAATAATGACATTTCTCTGGGAATGAGGCTTTGAAGGGTCTCCAGTCCCATTGTGCTGCCTCTCGTGGTTGCGTGGCTGTTCCTTTTCGCCAAGATTCAGGGCTGTTGGCTTTCAAAGTGGATGTGGAACTGGAGGGGTGAAAAGATGGTAATAAGGCAAGTGAAAATCCACAAAAGTTACTCTTTTTTTTTTTTTTTTTACCGAGACTTAGCTGTGTGTTTGTTTTTCATTCTTTTTTTTTTTTTTTTTTAACATTTATTTATTTTTGGGACAGAGAGAGACAGAGCATAAATGGGGGAGGGGCAGAGAGAGGGGGAGACACAGAATCGGAAACAGGCTCCAGGCTCTGAGCCATCAGCCCAGAGCCCAACGCGGGGCTCGAACTCACGGACAGTGAGATCGTGACCTGAGCTGAAGTCAGACGCTTAACCGACTGCGCCACCCAGGCGCCCCATGTTTTTCATTCTTGAATAAACATTCTTCAGAGTGTTGCAAGATTTGGGTGAATTTCCAGAATTCTGAGAAAGTTGAGTCTGTGTATTTTTGCCTCTTGTTTTTTTTTTTTTCATTGCTCTTATGAAGACGAGAACTTTCAGAGATTCTTCCTCTACCACTTTTGGTGACTTTCCTCTGTCTGGTTTTGTATGTATTTTTGTTTCTTGGGGCGCAGCCATGCTTATTTATTTCTATCTTGTCTATGTATTATTTCACATTGTAGTGGAAGAGCTGAGGAGTCATGAGAGAGACTGTGTGAGAGAGACTTTTGCCGACAAAGTCAAAGATATTTACTATCTGGCCCCTTACCGAACAAGTTTGTTTTTAAGAAACTTTTATATTACGTTGGAGGTTAAACTAATTTCGTTGTTTCTAACCTGTATTCCCATCAGGATCAAAATTTTAATACTGGCTTAAAATTCAGACAAAAGCTTCCACACCCAAAAGTATGATTCAGTGGATGTGGGGTATTACCAGTGAGTCTATATGTCTAAAAAATAATCAGGAATTCTGATGAAGGCAGCCCTCTTACTGGGAACAACTTAAAACTGATTTTTAGTGTCCTTTCTAAATGTATGATTCTATATGTTAGACTTCATGTATCAAGGCCTAGTGACAGTGAACGGAGAGAACAGTAAATGTTCAGTTCAGCGTCTTGTTTTTACTTCTATTGTCAACCGTAGTTCCGTTTTCTTTGAATTGATTCATCTCTAGTTTGCCATAGTTATTAGCCCATGGAAGAAGAATTAATAGACGTGAAAGCATGCATTTTTACAAGTATGTGTAAATTGCCCTTTACTAATATTTGCTTTCAAGGGCCCAGACTTACTCAATTTTCTTACTTGATTGACAGATCTCAGGAAGGCTTAGGGCCCTATTTAAGCTTATAAACTGTTCCTTTTTACACAGTAGGATTATAATGAAGGTTCTAATTGATAAAATTTGCAGTGGACACTCTATGGACCCATCCCATATTTATGGCATACACATAATTACTTCATTTGACGAATGAACTCTAACAGAGGGTATTCTTATACCCACGTATAAGAATAGTTAATCCACTCAAAGTTACCTGCTCATCTATATGAAACACTTTTTCAATGTCTTTTTGTTCCTAAAAGTTTTTACTAATACAATTGACTGACATTTACTCTTCCAGCAAAAAAAGAGAAAAACCTCTAAGAATAAATACTTCCGTGTGGTTTGAAGGCTTAATGAATTTTTTTTTTTTTTTTAAATAATGGGTCCCATGTGGCAGAATTTTGGGCACAATGGGAGAGAGTTTTTATATAAGTTGACCATTCTTTTTTTTTTTTTTAATGTTCATGTATTTTTGACAGAGAGAGAAGAGAGAGACAGGGCATGAGTGGGGGAGGGGCAGAGAGAGAGGAAGACACAGAATCTGAAACAGGCTCCAGGCTCTGAGCTGTCAGCACAGAGCCCGACGCGGGGCTCGAACTCACAGACTGCGAGATCATGACCATGACCTGAGCCGAAGTCGGACGCTCAACCGACCGAGCCACCCAGGCGCCCCGGCTTAATGAATTTTTATTCCCTTAGTCTACAACTACCGAAGGATGAAAGTGCATTAATTAGCCAGAAAGGTTAATTTTTGCTCAACGGAAGATAAAACAACAAAACCCCAAATACCTGACATTCACCTCTTTCAGAAGGATAATTCAGCCAGCTGTGACATCAAAGGTAGCTTTTAGTTGGTCAATAATAAAAATTGCTACCAAGAATAATGGGGTAGTCCCTAAGTAATTCAACAAAATACAACAGATTGGAGGGCTTAAGTAACAGAAATTAATTTCCTCACAGTTTGAGAGGCTGGAAGTCTTAAGATCAAGATGCCAGAAGGTCGGTTTCCTCTGAGGCCTCTCTTTGGCTTGCCTAGAGCTCCCTTCTTACTGCCTTGTTCTATGGTTAACCCTTTGTGCACAAATGTCCCTGATGTCCCTTCCTATTTTTATAAGGACCCTCATCATATTGGATTAGTGCCTTACAATAATAGCCTCATTTTAACTTAGTCATCTCTTCATATACTCTATTTCCAAATACAGTTACATTCTGAGGTACTAGAGGTTAGGGATCCATCATATGGATTTTGGTGGAAGACAATTCAGCCCTTAGCGTGGATGAAGACTGAGTAAAGTATAATTTACAATACTCATGTTTATCTGAGTTTGTGGGTCTTTAAGAAATTATGTAAATGAAAAACAATGTAGAAAAACTAGAGGGGAAATGAGGTCAGGTCACAGAGAAATGGTGGAAGCAGAAGAATGAATATTCACAGAAGGTTAGAATGAAAATCTATGTAACACAGGAACAGCAGGAGGAACAGTATTGACATAATAAAGTCCATGAGCTGAGTGGTGCTTTAGCTGCATTCCACAAGCGATGTGTAGATTTTTTATTTGTCATCCACTTCAAATTATATGCTCACTTCCATTTTCATTGTCTGTAATCCGCTAATTCCATGAAACATTTTTTTTAATTTCTTTTTTATGTTCTAAAGGTTATTTATTTATTTTGAGAGAGAGAGAGAGAGAGAGCGCACAAGGTGGGGGCAGGGCAGAGAGAGAGGGAGAGAGAGAGAATCCCAAGCAGGCTCCGCACTGTCCGCACAGAGCCCGGTGTGGGGCCCAAACTCATGAACTGTGAGATCATGACCTGAGCTGAAATCGGGAGTCAGGTGCTTAACTGACGGAGCCACCCAGGAGCCACTATTCTTTTAAATTTTGACACATGTGAGATTTTAATTATCTTTCCATTACTGATTCTGAATTTTAATACATTGTGGTAACGGACTGTGGTCAATATGCAGTTGACCCTTGAAGAATGCAGAGGCTGGAGTGCCGACCCCCTGTCGAAAATCTGCATATAACTTTTGACACCACCAAAACTTAACTACTAATAGCCTACTGTTGACAAGAAGCCTTACCAGTAACATAGACAGCAAGTCACATGTATTTTGTATGTTATATGTATTATATACTGCATTCTTACAATAAAGTAAGCCAGGAAAGGAAAATGTTATTACGATCATTAGGAAGAGACAATACATTTACAGTACAGTTGTTCAAGAGCCAACTGTAGTATTTACCTTTGGTATTTGTTGAAAACTGTTTTTATGTACTACTAGGCGGTCAGATGTTAAAAATAGTCTATGTGTGGTTGAAAATAATAGATATTTTTGGATTATTGGATACACATTTTTATATATGCCCACTAGCTTAAACTGGTTAATTGGATCAATTAAATATTTTATACTGTTACGATTTGTTGGTATGTTCAATCCTTTGGTATCTGAGAGAGAGTAAAAATCTTCCAGTATGGTATGGATTTAATGTCTGCATATATGTATAATCATTTTTCTTTATACACTTTCAGGCTACATTATTTAATGCACACAGGGCCAGGATTTTACTTCTTGCTAGTGAAACGCACCTTGTGATTTTTTTTTTTGTAAAGGTGCTGTTTATATTCTAAAATACCTTTAACATGTCTTTTAGTATTATTTTTGTTATAGCAACTTTCTTTTGGATTGCATCTACCTTTTTTAATTTTCTTTGTACATTTACTTATTTTGTTGTTTTTTAATATTTTATTTTTATTTTTTTTTACATTTATTCATTTTTGAGAGTCAGAGAGACAGAGCATGAGTGGGGGAGGGGTAGAGAGAGTGGGAGACACAGAATCCAAAGCAGGCTCCAGGCTCTGAGCATCAGCACAGAGCCCGACATGGGGCTCGAACCCACAGACCACGAGATCATGACCTAAGCTGCAGTCGGATACTCAACCAACTGAGCCACCCAGGCACACCTAGTTTGTTTATTTTTAAATTTTGTCATGAAAGTGTTCCCACTTGCAGAAAGAAATACAGTAGTCTAATGACTTGTCATGTAATCATCTCCACAATTAAATAATGATCAATATTTTGTAATTTTTTTCTTTTTAAATTTTATTTTACTGTTTATTGCTGAAAGAGAGAGAGAGAAAGAGAGTGTGAGTGGGGGAGGGGCAGAGAGAGAGAGACCCAGAATGTGAAGTAGGGTCCAGGCTCTGAACTGTTAGCACAGAGCCTGACGCGGGGCTCAAACTCGCAAACCGCGAGATCATGACATGAGCTGAAGTCAGAAGCTTAACCGATTGAGCCACCCAGGCGCCCCTTTGTAAATTTTTACTATCTCATAGCTTCATTCTTGTCTAGCCTTCTCATAAATTAAAGAACCACAATATTTTATCCCAGATCCTACTCCTCCCAGCTTACATTTTTTCTTAACATTTTAGCTCCCTTCTGGTGAATACCAAACTAGTTATTAATAATAGTGGTTTTCATAGTCAATTATAGCTTAGATTAACATACATATTTATGGATAGATGGCCAACAGACACATGAAAAGATACTCAACATCACTCACCATCGGGGAAATGCAAATCAAAACCACAGTGAGGTATCACCTCACACTCGTCACAATGGCTACAATCAGAAACACAAGAAATAACAAGCGTTGGTGTGGAGAAAAAGGAACCCTTGTGCACCTTTGGTGGGAATGCAAACTGGTACAGCCAACATGGAAAACTGTACGGAAGTTCCTCCAAAAAATTAAAAATAAAAATACCCTATGATCCAGTCATTGTACTACTGGCTATTTACCCAAAGAATACAAAAACACTAATTCGAAAGGATATGTTTATTGTAGCATTTACAGTGACCAGCCAAGGAAGCAGCCCAAGTCTCTATCAATAGAGGAACTGAAAAAGAAGATGGGGCGCCTGGGTGGCTCAGTTGGTTAAGCGGCCGACTTCGGCTCAGGTCATGATCTCATGGTCCATGAGTTCGAGCCCCGCGTCGGGCTCTGTGCTGACAGCTCAGAGCCTGGAGCCCGTTTCAGATTCTGTGTCTCCCTCTCTCTCTGCCCCTCCCCTGTTCATGCTCTGTCTCTCTCTGTCTCAAAAATAAATAAACGTTAAAAAAAAAAATTAAAAAAAAAAAAAAAGAAAAAGAAGAAATGGTGGAATGTTATTCGGCCATAAAAAAAAAAAAATGAAATCTTTCCATTTGCAACAACATGGATGGAGCTAGAGAGTATAATGCTAAGTGAAATAAGTCTGTCACAGAAAAATAAACACCTTATTATTTCACTCATATGTAGAATTTAAGAAACAAAACAAATAAAGCTTATAGAAAAAGAGAGAGACAAACTGGAAAGCTGACTCTTTAACCATAGAGAATAAACAGATGGTTGGTTACCTGAGGGGAGGTGGGTGGGGGATGGGGGAAATAGATAAAGGGGATTAAGAATACACCTACCTTTTTTTAAAAATTTTTAAATGTTTATTTTTGGGATGGAGGCAGAGTGCGAGTGGGGGAGGGGCAGAGAGAAAGGGAGACACCGAATCTAAAACAGGCTCCAGGCTCTGAGCTGTCAGCACAGAGCCCGATGCAGGGCTCGAACCCACGAGCTGTGAGATCATGACCTGAGCTGAAGTCGGATGCTTAACCAGGTGCCCCAAGAGTCCACCTACCTTGATGAGCACTGAGTAATGTATAGAATTATTGAATCACTATATTGTACAGCTTTATAAACTAATATAACATTGTATGTTAACTATACTGGGATTAAAATTTTAAAACAATAAAATTAAACAAAATAAAAAATACATATTTATAAATTTCCTTATTCATCAGTACTTTTTACACGTAACTCATTCTTTCAGGATTCAACTTCCTATTTCCTGAAGTAAAATGTTAGAAGTTTTAGAATGGTATTTTGAGCTGAGATATTGGTTATTAATTAAAATGGACAGTAGAAATAGATTAAAAGTTTTCATATTATTCTTTTAAAAAATTTTTTTTGAAATGTTTATTTTTGAGAAAGAGCATGAGTGGGGGAGAGGCAGAGAGAGAGGGAGACACAGAATCTGAAGCAGGCTCCAGCTTCGAGCTGTCAGCACAGAGCCCCACACGGGACTCGAACCCATGAACTGTGAGATCATGACCTGAGTCGAAGTTGGATGCTTAACCAACTGAGCTAGCCAGGCTCCCCCATATTATTCTTGTTGCGAGACAATAAAAGGCTGAATTAAGATGTTGCCAATGGAAATGGAAAAATGTGGTGAATCTGAGAGACCTTTCAGAAATAACAAATTAGATATATGTTGTGAAATAGGGGTATGAGTAGGCTAGGCTAAATTAGGATTCTATGCAGACTTAATAGATTCCTGGGGAAGCCATAAACTCTATTTGGAAGTATACAACAAAAAATGTTAATTCTGGACATATTAAATTGGAATAGTTTTGGAGATACCTGGATGGGAACGTTCACTGGACATTTGAAAATTTGAGTCTCTCATGGTAGAAATTAGAATATGGAGATCTGGAATTCATAACAGGAGCATACTGTAGAAATCCAATATTCTAAATCCACCCCCATATTTTCCCTCTGCCAAATTTGTACATAAATCTTGGAAGCGGGGCTTTGCTAGTTTAACTCTGGTAATCTAGTATATAGTAATTTGGTAATGGTTTTAAGCATTGCTATTCAAAATGTCTGCAGGGACAATTAGAAATGAACAAACATACATGAACAAATTGGACAACCTGGAAGAAATGGATAAATTCCTGGAAACACACAACCTACCAACACTGAATCGTGAAGACCTAGAAAATCTGAACAGACCAAAAATAAGTAAGAGGTTAAAGCAGTAATCAACAATCTTCCAAAAAAGAAAAATGAAGGATCAGATGGCATCACTGTGAATTCTACCATACATTTAAGGAAGATTTAATGTGAATCGTTTTCAGAGCTTCAGAAAAACTGAAGAGGCAACGTGACTTTCAAACTCATTTTTTTGAGGCCAGCATTACCCTGACACTAAAGCCAGATTTGAATTCTATAAGAAAAGAAAATTATAGGCAGATTTTTCTCTCTGTTGATCATAGACGCAAGAGTCCTCAATGAAGTACTAACAAACCAAATTTAATAGTGCATTAAAAGGATCATTAAAATGATTAGTGGGATTTATTCTGGGGATGCAAAGATGACTCACTGCATGCATATCAATCAGTGTGATATATCGCGGTTTTAGAATGAAGAAAAAAAGTCATATGATTACTTCAAGAGATGCAGAAAGATAGCATTTGATCAAATTTGACACCCTTTCCTGATAAAAGCTCTCAACAAGTTAGGTAGAGAAGAAATGTACCTCAACATAATAAAGGCCATGTATGACAGGTCCATAGCTAACATCATACTCAATGGTGGAAAACTAAACTATTTTTCTGTAAGAGCAGAAACAAGCTAGAATGCCTACCCCTGCCACTTCTATTCAACATAGGACTAGAAGTTATATCCAGGGCACTTAGGCTAGAAAAAGAAATAAAATCATCCTTATCTGAGGGGAAGAAGCAAAATTGTCTCTCTATGCAGAAAATAGGATTACTACATAGGAAACTCCAAATACTCCAACAAAAACTATCGGAACTAATAAATTCAATAAAGTTGTAGGATACAAAATTAACCTAAGAAATCAGTGGTGTTTCGATACCTTATCAACGAACTTCCCCCAAAAGAAATTAAGACATTAAGTCCTATTTACAATAGCATCAAAAAAGAATAAAACACTTGGGAATGAATTTAACCAAAAAACAGAAAAATCTGTACACTGAAAATTATAAAACGCTGTGAAAACTGGATATCTACCTGAAAAGGAATTCAATTTCACCCTTATCTTACCCTATATACAAAAAATCAGCTAAAATGGATTAAAGATTTAAACATAAGATCTGAAACCATAAGCGTTTAGAAGAAAACACAGAGGATAAGCTTTTCAAGTTTGGTCTTGGCAATATTTTTGGGGAGGCAGAACACCAAAAGCCAGGGAACAAAAATGAACATCAATAAGTAAGATGACGTCAATTAAAAAGCATTTGCACAGCGAAGGAAATAATCACCACAATGAATAGGAAACCTACAGAATGAATGGAAGTATTTTCAAACCATATATCTGATAAGGGTCAATGTCCAAAATATCTAAATAACTCACAAGTCAAGAGCAAAAAAGCTAATAACTCCGGTAAAAAATGGATAAAGGGCTTTAAGAGCCATTTCTCTAAAGAAGACCTACAGAGAGTCAACAGGTATATGAAAAGGTACTGAATGTCATTAGTCTTAAAGGAAATGCAAATTCAAAGCACGGTATCACCTAACACCTGTTAGAATGGCTGGTATTAAAAAATAAAGTGTGTCGAGGGCGTAGAGAAAAGGGAACCTCAGTAAGTTGTTGGTGGGAATGTAAATTTTTCTAGCCACCATTGACAGCAGTATTGAATTTTCTCCAAAAAATTAAAAACAAAGCAACCATATGACCCAACTGTCCTACTTCTGGGTATTTAGCCAATGGAACTGAAATCAGGATCTGTTCATTCACAACCTCAGGAGCTAGGAACCCCACCAGATTCTCACACTGAAGATCCAAGGAAGAGTACTTAGGGAAGACCAAGGCAAGAGGGCAGGTGGAAATCTGGACAGCGGAGGAACTGAACGCTTCTGGCACTGATAGCTACAGCAAATATGAAACGAAGTGTACCTTTTAGACACATTAGCATGAGACTTCATACTTGAGGCTTATTTACCTCAGTTCCTGCCACGCCTTCAACCAAAAAATTATAAGGCATCCTGAGAGGCAAGTAAAAACGTGAAAGCGTGGTCTGAAGACGAAAAGCATCAGAACCAGATTCCGATACGACAGACACGTCAGAAATACCATAGAGAGAATTTTAAACAATTATGATTAATCTGTTAAGGCCTTTAATGGAAAAAGTTGACGGCATGCAAGAACAGACGGATAATGTAAGCAGAGGCATGAAAAGTCGAAGAATGAAAAGGGAACGCTATAAATCAAAAACACTGCAGCAAAAACGAATAATGCCTTTGATGAGCTCATCAGTAGACTGGAAACAGCTGAGGAAATCATCAGTGAGCTTTAAGATATGTCAATAGAAATTTTCCAAACTGAAATACAAAAAAAATAAAGGAGTGGAGCAACTGAACATTCAGGACATGTGGGGCGATTTCAAAAGAAATCGTCATGAGTAGAATGCGAAGAGAGAATATAGCAGAAGAAATATTTGAAATAACCATAATCAAGAACTATCCAAAATTAATGACAGACACCAAACCAAAGACCAATAAATTTCAGAGAACACCGAGAAGAATGAACACCTAAAGTACTAGACAGAAACATCCTATTCACATTTCAGAAAAGCAAATACGAAGAGAACGACTTGCAAGGAAGTGAGAGAGAGGTGAGAGGAGGAGGGGACACAATATTCATATTGGAACGAGCATAAGAATGACACAAAATTTCTCATTAGAGACCATGAAAGCAAGAGCAGAGTGGAACAAAATATTTAGAGTATTGAAAGAAACAGACTAATAAGCAAGAATTCAATATCCAGTGAGATAATTCTTCAAAGTGAAGGAGAAAGAAAGACTTTCTCAGACAAACGAAAACTGAAATAATCCATCACCAGTAGACCTTCTCTGCAAGAAATGTTAGATTATTTTCTTCAGGCAGAAAAAAAATATTACATAGGTCAGAAACTTGGATCTGCACAAAGGAAGAAAGAGAGCGTATTAGAGAAAGAATGAATGAACACAGAATATAAGCTCTTAGTTTTCTCATTCGTAAATTATCCATGGTTCTAAGATGCTTCATTCGTTTTTTTAAATTGTGTATCAATTTGAGTCGTGTTTATTGTCTTAACATCTAATTCATTGATTTATTTTTCTCAGTTAGCTTGAGTCTACCTAAAGAATTATCAAAAGCATTCTTTATTACCATCTTTTTCAGGTCCAGCATTTCAATTTGTTTTGTATAGTTTCCACCTATCTGCTGAAAATTCCCCTTTATTCACATTTTATGCCTTTTCCACTAGAGCATTTAATATAATTAATCCTGGTTATTTACAGGTTTTTATTTTATAATCCCAATATTAAGTTCATCTCTGAGGCTGGTTTGGTTGACTGCCCTGAAACTTGTTAGCTTCCCCCACTTTTTTACAGGGTCTTATTTTTAATTGAGTGCCAAATATCCTGTGTACAGCATTACATTTATTGATGGAAATGTAAGTTATTTTTTGAAATGGTCATTCTTCTTCCTCTGCTAGACCTGTATTGTGTAGGGTTAAGTCAGTCTTGTCAGGAGTTGAGCTGGGTTTTGTGTTTGTTGTTGCTATGGAGACAAAAGACAAATGGTTGCTAGGTACTAGAAATGAGGAGGTTTTAAATACAAAGGGCATGCTCTGGTCTCAAAGTGTGTCTCTCTCCCCACCCCCCCCCACCCCGCCCCTGTCAAATTCATATGTTAAAATACTAACTCTCAAGGTAATGGTATTAGGATGTGGGGTCCCTTTGGGAAACGATTAGAGAGCATAAGGGCAGAGCCTTGCTGAATGGAATTAGCACCCTTATAAAAGGGACCTAAGAAAGCCCTCTTGCCCCTTCTACCTTGTGAGGTTACAATGAAAAGACAGCCATATAGGAAACAGGATCTCATCAAACACTGAATTAGCTGACACATTGAATTTGGACTGTGAGAACTGTATTTATGTTGTTTATAAGCCACCCAGTCTGTGGTATTTTGTTACAGTAGTCCAGAAAGACTGGAACAAGGCAGGAAGGAACTTTCTGAGCTAATAGAAATGTTGGCTACCTTGATTTTGATGAAGTTTCCATAAGAATGTGTATTTGTCAAAATCGGTAGAACTGTATACTAAAAGAAGTGTATTATACTTCAGAAAACAAATTTTTAAATTTTTTTGATGTTTATTTTTGAGAGAGAGACAGAGACAGAGCACGAGCAGGGGAGGGGCAGAGAGAGAGGGAGACACAGAATCTGAAGCAGGCTCCAGGCTCTGAGCTGTCAGCACAGAGTCTGACGCGGGGCTCGAACTTAAAGACCGTGAGATCATGACCTGAGCTGAAGTCCAATGCTTAAGCAATTGGGCCCCCCAGGTGCCCCTTCAATAAACACATTTTTAAATATATACCTTGTATACCTAGATCTTGAAAGACGCTGCTAGGTACTATAAGGACTGTAGAAAAGAAGTGTTTAGGAAGTTTTCAGCCAAAATGTGTAGTAAAAATGTATAATAAAAGTGTGCCAAGCAGTTAATTAATATAAATATTTTCATATTTTCTGAATTTGTTATTTTTATAGTATTTATCAGTGCAGTGGTTAATTTTATGTGTCAAATTGACTAGGCTAAGGGATACCCAGAGAGCTATGAACCATTATTTCTGGTTGTGTCTGTGAAGGTGTTTCTGGAAAAAGTTAGCATTTGGATGAGTAGACTGAGTAAACACTCACCCTCACTAGGGTGGATGGGCATCATCCAATCTGTGAAACCCGGAATAGGAGAAAAAGGAATGGAAAGGTGAATTCCCTCTCTCTTCTTGATTGGGGACATCAGCTTCTCTTGCTTTCAGATATTAGAGTTCCTTTGAACTCTGAGATTTATACCAGCAACCACCTCCCCTAATTGTCAGGCTTTGGGCCTCAGGCCGGAAGTTATAGCATCAGCTCCACTGGTCCTCAGGCCTTTGAACTTGGGACCCAATTATATATCATCAGTTTTCCTGGTGGTCTAGCTTGCACACAGCAGATTATAGGGCTTCTTGCCTTCTTTAACCATGTTAGCCAATTTCTATAATAAATCTGATTATCTCTATCTCTCTTCTGTTTCCCTGGAGAACCCTGATTAATAGTCAATTTTTTAACATTTATAATTTCTGTTGACTTCTTTCTCTTTCTTCTTATTGTAAAAGCTAATTTTCAGAATTTTTTCATTTTTATTTTTAGTTCTGTATTATTTTTCTTAAAAAAGTGACTCCTCCAAAGTGTATACGCTTCAGGCACTGCAAAACCTGTATTCACTTCTGTCCACATGACATGGTTATCCCATAAGAACCTCAACGTGACCATCTCAGTCACTAGCATGGAGCACCCAAAGATTGGGCTTTTTTACGACTTATCTCTGACATCAAGAAAGGCATTACTACTCATGCTATGCTAATTTTGTGTGTGTGTATGCATGCATGCGTGTATCTATCCATCGTTTACAGCTATGCAGTATTTTGAAGTATTAAACAATATGTATCTCCCTTGCCCCCAGACGTCATTTTACTACATGGTTTCCCAGCCTAGGAAACTATAACATTCCACCCTCATTGTCTGAGAAAAGTAGGGCTAAACCATAATATCTTGATCCAAGATTTCAAGTGTGAAGGGGACCTCTGTTCTCCTCCCTGTCCGGAACCCTGAAAGGTAGTATGAGAACAGTGGATAAAAAGTGGGTGCCTGGTAAGATAGTACTGGGGTGGTCCCAGTGAGGTTTTTTTTTTTTTTAAGATTCGAATTCAAAGGACAAAGACGCCAACTTTTCCCATGTCTGAAGATACAGAGGAATATCGTGTGCAGCAGAGAGGAGTGAGGACATCTGGACACATGCCAGTGTGGAAGAAGTAATGACAGACAAGAACTCAACCAGATGACCTCAGAGAATGAAGTAGGAAAAAATGCCAACTAGGGCCAGACTTCATGATATTACATAAGCTTCCTGGACATAGATGTCATTAAGAAGAAAGGAGGAGGGGAAACTCAGGATTTAGCTAAGATTTAGTAGGATATTAAGCAGTTTAGACAGAACTAAGATTATGTTTCTATTCCCATTGACACGGGACCTCAAACTATAGATTACCTTGAGTCGTAAAGATTACACGTTTTTGCCCACCTTAGCTCTATGGCTTAAGAAATTTGTACTCTCTCCCTGTATTTGGAGGGATACATGTGTACAGTGAAAGTGTAGAGCTCACACTGAATTTCACTGGTGGGTGACACATCCCTTAAGGAATGTCTATTACCAAAATTAGGGGAACTGAGTAAATTTGGAACTGGTTTCCTTCAACCAACCTATCTCACTGTGTTACATTTCACTGATACCTATTCACGCAGAACATATTTATCAAATGCATAATATGTACTATCCCTCTTTTTAGAAGTTGCGAAAACATGGGGCACCTGGGTGGCTCAGTCGGTTAAGCGTCTGACTTAGGCTCAGGTCATGATCTAACAGTTCATAAGTTCAAGCCCCGCATCGGGCTCTGTGCTGACAGCTCAGAGCCTGGAGCCTGCTTGGGATTCTGTGTCTCCCTCTCTCTCTGCCTCTCCCCCGCTGTCATTCTGTCTCTGTCTCTCTGTCTCAAAAATGAATAAACATTAAAAACATTTGAAAAAAATAACAGTAAGAACAACATGGCACAAACATAGTAAACAAAGGAAAGAGTGTCAGGAAAGCAGGGTCGAAAGACATACAGGAATGTGATTATGTAGAATTTTATAAGCCAATGTATGATATTTAGATTTTATTCTAAATGAGAAACCATGAATCAAGATATTGTCCAATTTATGTTCATATATATATTTGCTAATATTTTACTGAGGTGATATTTGCATAGAGCAAAAAATAAATCTGAAGTACACATATCAGTTTATATATATATATATACATATAGATATGTATCTATACATATATCTATATGTAGATATATGTATATATATCTATATGTATCTGTACATATATCTATCTGTATATAGATATACATATATCTATATGTATAGATGTATACATGTATATGTCTATATATGTATACATATATACATCTATATGTATATGTGTGCATATGTGTGTATGTGTGTGTACATATATATAATGTATATACATATTATATGTATATAATCTTACTCTCACCCAGATCAAATACAGAATACTTTAATTATCCTAGAAAGTCCCCCACAAATATTCCCAATCACCCTGCCCTGCCACCCTCTACCACCATGCAGACAAATACTATTCTGATTTCTGTCACCAAGATTCATTCTGAATGTCAACATGATGCATTGACTACATTCAAGATTTCCATGTCCCTACACATGCTGAATGGTATGATAAAATGCAGATGGGACGAAAGGTAAAAATCTGGACATTAAGGAGAAAGCGACACCCAAGAGGCATCTGAAATTCTTCGCCATCCTGATTAGGAGATGGCAGGGGCCTTGAAGAACATGAGAACCTTGTTCTAATTTGCTTCTCTTGGCAACTTCTTTTATTTCCCTTCCAGCACTACCATCTTTGACTTCTTGTTTCCTGGTGGGTTAGTTTCAAATGTGTAGCACTGATTGGAAAATGGACTTTTTTTTTTTTTCGGATAGTTGGAGCTTCTTGAGAGAATGGCAATTTATATTACTGTATGAAAGAGTCAATTATCAGAAGCTGCAATATTAGAAATATCATTTTATTAAAGGTGGTGGGACTTTGGAAGCAGCAAGGCCCAGGTTTAGGTTTTGGAGGTGATTATTCCACAGAAACAATGGCAACAATAATCGTTATTTTCTACGTAAGGATTAACCTTCCTAAAATAATATAAAGGATCAGAAAAGTATGATTCATTTGAATTCATATGAAGTATGTCAGTGGGGGAATTTAGAGACCTTTGGAGGTTCTTGTTGCAATTTAATGTTCCAAAGGGTCTCTGAATCACCCAAGTTAATCTCTTAGGACTGGCTTGTAAGGAATTTTTTTCTTGTATAATATCTCTTTTAAACTTGATTTCGGCTGAGAAAAGAAGAGTAAGTGGTTCTTAATAAACGGTGGTAATTATAGTGCAGTTACTTGGAAATGTATTGAAATACATAGAAAACAGCATATCAAAAAAATACACATTTTACTTAGCATCTCCATCTATGGCTGGATCCTTGGCTGTTCTGGTTCGGTGACTTTGTGACAATAATATTTTATCCCTAATCAAAGAAGGGAACAAATATCAAAGAAAATTTCCAATTTGGGTCAGAATGAAAAAAAAAAAAAAAAAAGAAGCATGTAGATAGCTACTTGTGTGGATCACAGTATAACTAACCAGCGTCCTCTTCCTTTTTAACTTGGAAACAACAGCTCATGCGTGGTATTTGCATACATAACCTGTTGAACGGACTAAGAGATGAACATACTAACTAAAGGAGGGTGAATCAAGGTGACTTTAGAGTCAACTCCTACAATAATCTTTTAATTTTCTGGTATTCTTTTTATGTAGATTTGCCGGTAAACAGCATGCATAAAACATTAACAAATTTGAAGTGAACTCTGGCCAATCTCAGATATTACATTTTATAGTGGTTTATTTATATTTTAGTATGAAATATATGAAACATTTTATTACTTATGATTTATGAAAAAATAATCCTAAAAAGAGCACCGCGTACCCAACATGCAGCATACAAAATACCAAGTAATGCATGCCTTTGAATCCCTTTGAATCCCTTTGAGTACCCCTCCTTGATCATATATTCCCCTCCCTCCTTCCCTTTCAGAGGTAACTGTCATCCTGAATATTGTTCATCATTCCTGTGTTTTTATTTTAATTTTACCACATGGATATGTATTCTAAAACAATATCCTCTTGAATTTTGCATGTACATAAATTGCAGAAACAGAACCAGACTGTTTATATTCTTCTGCAATTCACTTTGTTCATTCAACTTTGTGAGATGCATCCACATTGAGATGTATAGCTGCGGGTCTTGCGTCTTTCCATTCCACTGCTGTGTTGTTTTCCATTGTGTTATCACACCTTGCACATTGATCGATCTTGCCTTTGCTGTAAATCTGTTTCCAGGGTTTTGCTTTCCTACCTCACTGTTAAATACATTCTTCTACGTGTCACATTGTCTTCATATGTGGGAATTTCCCTAAGGTCTAGATTTACAGATTGAATTGTTACATCAAAGGATATGTGCATCATCAACTTTAGATAATGCTAAATATTATTTTTTTTTGCAAACAGATTCTAATACTTTATACTCCCACAAGTATTTTATGAGAGTTCTAGTTCACAAGTCAACAGTAATATCAAATTTTTCATCATTGCCTATCTGATGGTTGTGAAATAGTATGATTTTAGTATATACGTTCTAGGTTATTTCATAAGGGTATAAATATATTCATATATTTTTAAGGCCATGAGTTTGCACCAGCCTGTGACACACGTCTGTTTATGTATTTTGACCATTTCTTTCTATTAGGGTGTTTATCTTTACTTACAGAGTTGTAGAAATACTTTATGTATCATGGATAATGACACTTTTCAGTTATTTTTACTGAACCATCTTCTCTCATGTTGTGGTCTGTCTTTTCACTATCTTTGTACTATCCTGTAATAAACAGTAGTTCTTAAATTTAATTCAGTTAAATTTTACAATCTTTTTCATTCTGGTTTTAATTTTTTGTGGTTTCTGTAACAAATATTTTCCTACCCCAAAGTTCATATTGTTAATATTTTGCAAATCTCTCCCTTTTTTTAAAGTTTTGCCTCTCACTTTAAGTGTGTAACCTATCAGTGGGGTCCCTGGGTGGCTCAGTTGGTTGAGTATCTGACTTCGGTTCAGGTCATGAACAATCTGTGGGTTCATGCCCCGCGTCGGGCTGACAGTTCAGAGCCTGGAACCTGCTTCAGATCCTGTGTCTCCCTCTCCCCCTGCCCCTTCCCTGCTCACATTCTGTCTCTCTCTCTCAAAAATAAATAAATGTTAATTTTTTTTAAAAAAGTGTGTAACCTATTGGTAATGGTGAATTCTGTATATTTCTATACTACAGTCCCCTGCATAATTACTAAATCGTGTGTGTGTGTGTATGTGTGTGTGTGTGTGTGTGTGTCTGTATTCTTCCTTTTTTCTTCATTAATGTGCCAAGTTTTCTTTTTTAAGTTTACTTATTTGAGAGAGAGAGAGAGAGAGAGAGAGAGAGAGAGAGAGAATGAGCAGGGAGGGGCAGAGAGAGAGGGAGAGAGAAAATCCCAAGCAGGCTCCTTGCTGTCAGCTGAGTCTTGACACGGGGCACTACCTCATAAACTGGGAGATCACAACCTAAGCGGAAATCAAGAGTCAGTTAACCAACTGAGCCGCCCAGGTGCCCCTATATGACAAACTTTCTGAATGTTATTTAGTATATTCACAAATTTTGGCTTTGTCGATCTCTTTTTAAAATTTACATCATTAATTTATGTTCTTAACTTTGTTGTTTAACTGTTTTTGTTTGGTTTGGATATATTATGTTTTTTTTTTTTAACTTTTTAAGTGGTATACTTAGATAATGTATTTTAGCCTCTCTTCTTTTTTTTTTTTATTTTTTTTTAACGTTTATTTATTTTTGAGACAGAGAGAGACAAAGCATGAATGGGGGAGGGTCAGAGAGAGGGAGACACAGAATCTGAAACAGGCTCCAGGCTCTGAGCTGTCAGCACAGAGCCCGACGCGGGGCTCGAACTCACGGACCGCGAGATCATGACCTGAGCCGAAGTCAGCCGCTTAACCGACTGAGCCACCCAGGCGCCCCAGTCTCTCTTCTTTTATATTTATATCTATGTAGTGCTTAAGCTGCATATCCTAAGTTTTGGTATGTAATATTTCCTTTGGTCAGTGAACTGGAGGGTATTACGCAAGTGAAGTAAGTCAGTCAGAAAAAGACAGATATCATATATTTTCACCCATATGTGAAACTTGAGAAACTTAACAGAAGCCCATGGGGGAAGGGAAGGAAAAATAAGTTACAGAGAGGGAGGCAAACCGTAAAAGACTCTCAAATACAGAGAACAAACTAAGGGTTGATGGTGGGGAGGCAGGGGGCTAGAGAAAATGGGTGATGGGCGTTGAGGAGGGCACTTGTTGGGATGAGCACTGGGTGTTGTATGTAAGCAGTGAATCACGGGAATCTACTCCCAAAGCCAGGAGCACACTGTATATGCTGTATGTTAGCTAATTTCATAGTAAGTTATTTTAAAAAATAAAGTAAAATAAATAAATAAAATATTTTAAACTCTCATTATTTCGTCTGTAACCAATTGATTATTCACATATTTCTTAATGTGTATGTATATATTTACACATCTGTACATATATATGGCTTTTAGTTATTTTACTATTGATTTCTGGATTAATTTTCTTATTGTAGATACACTCTACTATTTTGGCTTTTTGAGTTTGCTAAGGCTTGCAGTCTATGTCTAATTTTCATAAAGGTTGCATGTACATATATCTCAAAGAATGTGCACTCCACAGTTTCTGTAAATATTTCAAATGTGTACATTAAGAGAAGTTGTTATTTCTTTTCTTTTTTTTTTTTTTTTTTCAACGTTTATTTATTTTTGGGACAGAGAGAGACAGAGCATGAACGGGGGAGGGGCAGAGAGAGAGGGAGACACAGAATCGGAAACAGGCTCCAGGCTCCGAGCCATCAGCCCAGAGCCCGACGCGGGGCTCGAACTCACGGACCGCGAGATCGTGACCTGGCTGAAGTCGGACGCTTAACCGACTGCGCCACCCAGGCGCCCCAAGTTGTTATTTCTTCAAATAGATATTTGTCTGGCACTGAAAGACAGGCCTCTCTTGGAGTATTTACTGACCCGACTGCTATGCAGTTAGTGATTTGGCTCTGCCCTGAAGTTAGAGCCAGAAGGTAAAGGAAGTTTAAAAGAAACTATCAACAAAAAAACAACACTTTCTCTGTTTTGGCCTTTCTTCAGGTCTTGATTTCCAATCCCAGTCTGCCCATCTTTGTTTACTTTTTAGAGTTCTCAGGTAAGTGTTTCTTTTGCTTTGTTTTTTGTATTTTATCAAGCTTTTAGATCAGTGTAACGTAGTAAGTAGGCTCACTCATTGTGGCTGGAACCAGTGTTTGATGTTCTAGGTTTTAAGTGGTAAAGTTATTTTATAGGTTAGGTCCACAAACAACATGAAACAGCAACAAATGTTCAAACTTGACCCTTTTTCCTAAATTAATATTTTCTGAATGAAATCTAATTATCTTTACCACCAGCATTCCATTAGTAAAAATCCTCAATACCTAAAATTGACGGACGAAAAATTACATCAACTCTACTTTTCATTCTACTCTCTACTTTTCCTTTCGAATGAGAAATCATGCTTCACTTTGAACCCAGATACAAAACAAAATAAGGTTCTTTTATTCTAAGATAAATCATAGTCATCAAACCAGACACAGGAAGATGGAAGTTCTGATAATTTGTTTCCAAACAAAGTTGTAACTTTTCAGCTGCTTGGTTATGGTCAATTTTACAAAGAAAAATCCCTTTCTGAACAATTGTTTGTATAACGTATCCTCAAAGATCTGAGGGGACTAGGAGACATGGTGCAATTTCTTTTAAGCTGGAGATCTCGTAATGGAAAAGACACACGTCAGCAGACATGACAGCATTTCAGATAATCAAAATAGCAGGTAATTAATTCTTATTTTCAAAACACAACTACATACATTTTTTTTCCTTAGCAGGCAATTTCTGCAAATGGCCACACCATCAAATCTGTATGTTTACTAGGTTTTTGTTTTTTTTTTTAATATGAAATTTATTATCAAATTGGTTTCCATACAACACCCAGTGCTCATTCCAACAGGAGCCTTCCTCAATACCCATCACCCCCCCCTCGCCCTCCCACCCCCCAGCCACCCTCAGTTTGTTTTCAGTTTTTAAGAGTCTCTTATATTGTGGCTCCCTCCCTCTCTAACCTTTTTTTTTTTTTCTTTCCCCTCCCCCATGGGTTTCTGTTAAGTTTCTCAGGATCCACATAAGAGTGAAAACATATGGTATCTGTCTTTCTCTCTATGACTTATTTCACTTAGCATTAACACTCTCCAGTTCCATCCACGTTGCTACAAAAGGCCAGATTTCTTTCTTTCTCATTGCCATGTAGTATTCCAATACTAGGTTTTGATGATCATCAGAGATGAATAAAAGTTTTCTGGAAGTGAAAATATGTAATGAGCCTCGTTTTCGTGGTACACTGCTTTATATAAATTGATACAAGTCGATTTTAGTAGCTACATTTACTCAAGTGAGTATCCCGATAAAAGCCATATTATGTCTCATTTGTCTCACCTACAATCAGGATCATTAAAGATTTTAAGTTAAAATTTGCCATATTTTACACTTGATCTTAGCCAAAAGGCTGAGAAGCAATAAAATTTGCCATATTTTAAAGAATACTGTGCTTCATTTAAAAGATTGAATGGGGCACCTGGGTGGCTCAGTTGGTTAAGCGTCCCACTTTGGCTCAGGTCATGATCTCACGGTCCGTGAGTTCGAGTCCGTGGGGGTCTGTGCTGACAGCTCAGAGCCTGGAGCCTGTTTCAGATTCTGTGTCTCCCTCTCTCTCTGCCCCTCCCCTGTTCATGCTCTGTCTCTGTCTCAAAAATAAATAAACATTAAAAAAATTTTAAATATTGAAAATGTAAACAAGAGTAGCTACTTGATCCTATTATATTCCATTTTTATTTTATTTTATTTTTTAAATATATGAAATTTATTGTCAAATTGGTTTCCATACAACACCCAGTGCTCATCCCAAAAGATGCCCTCTTCAATACCCATTATATTCCATTTTTAAATTCAACTCCAAGCGCCTGCAAAAATAATTATGAAACTTATCATTTGTAATGAAAAAGAAAGTATTGGATTCACAGATTAAAAAAAAAAAAACAAATCCCTGAAACTAAACTATGAATAATTATTGATTGGCCAATATATGAGAGATGTCAAAGTAAAAGGCAGCCTTCAATCTCTTAGAGAAGATGCTAATGTTCCTCTAAGACAATGTATTCAATTTGCCTCCCCTCCCAAAATAAAGCAGAAGGAATAATATTAAAATTCAGAAAAATCATTTCTTCAGGGAATTGGAAATCTATAATTGTAAAATTATCTAAATTGATTTATCAGAAAAGTTGTTTCTTTTGCTTTCCCATTGGATTGACCATTTAAAATTTTTTTTTAACATTTAGCTTTGTCAAGATCCTGTATCTTTGTATTTGAACAAATCATATGAATATTTGTACATTTAAGGTCCTCCAAAATGAGGCTTATAAATAAGTTCTGCTTTTTGGCAACTTTCGGTCTACCTTATATCTTGCTGTAGATTTATTTATTTAAAATATTATGAAGCATGTACTGTGTCATGTGAGATTATGGTCAAGAATATAAAAGCGACACTCAGGAATGTTAGATATAATTGCATAGAGTCCTTTTCTCAGGAAACAGTAAAAAAAAAATACTAATATTCCCAAAGCTGTCAGACAGCTAACCCTCAAATCAATGGCCATAACAGAACTGCCTTCACCAGCCTGTTTCAACAGCACACACTTGTGAGACTTTCCCAGAGAAAGACTAAAAATCCTTCCTACTAGAAATGTCTAAACTTCTCTGAAAAATTCCACAACATTTTAGTGAAGAGGGCAGCTCAATGCTAATTTATCCTAATGGCCAGAAATTAATTTCTCTCATATCTGCAAGTAGTTGACAGTTACTAACTGGCATTGGTGAAATACTGGGCTGGGGGGCGGGGGCAGTGGTTACCAGAGCAGGGTTTTGTCTGTCTTCTGGACAGTGTTTATATTGCAATTCAGTTCTCAAAGCCTGTGTTATCCTACTTTGGGCTTGCTCTGTACATGAGCAGTTTAGGGGGGAGGGGAGGGACTTTTGCAAATCTGGGATTGAAAGCCTACTTGAATCTTTCAAACTCATTTATTTTTATTTTTATTTTTTTTAAACATTTATTTATTTTTGAGACAGAGAGCATGAACAGGGGAGGGTCAGAGGAAGAGGGAGACATAGAATCTGAAACAGGCTCCAGGCTCTGAGCTGTCAGCACAGAGCCCGACGCGGGGCTCGAACCCAAAGACCGTGAGATCATGACCTGAGCCGAAGTCGGACACTTAACCGACTGAGCCACCCAGGCGCCCCTCAAACTCATTTTTGAAATGCTACCGAGACACTTGTTTGGAAAACCCATCTGATGATATACAGGATTCAAACTGTGATGTTCTAGTTTGCCATCTCTGATCAGTTGAGCACAGATTGTTCCAGAAGAGAATATTGGAGTCTAGAAGGAAAGTGACTTAGCCTAAGACCAACCTCTTTAATTGGCTTACAAAGTAAGGGTTGGAGCCTAGACCACTTAAAGCCCTGTCCAAGCATTTTCCACTAGTCCAAAAATGCTTCCTCTCTTTGTTACTGTATTTCGAATAATAGTAATCCTTTAAATATAAATAAAAATACTATCAGAAACACATTTAACCTCAGGTTAAGTGTAAATCTATTTCTCGTTGCCTTTGCATTCCTTAAAATTATAACAAAAGTCATATAAATAGGAAAGACAGGCATACTACATTGAGAAACTTAGCAGAAACAAACGTGAGATTCGCAAAATGAGTCATGTGAAAAGAAACACCCTAAAAACTTCATCTGGAAATCAAGCACCTTCCAGTTAATTTCAGGAGTTAAAAAATTTTTTTTCTGTACAACACATTTACACAGACATACACTTTGCGTCATAACCCTGGATGTTGGCAAACGTGATTTATAGCGTGGGATACTTACAGGTAAGATTACACATGTGAGTATTGCTGTTTGTGACCTTTCTCATGGACTGTAATGAGGTCACTTTGTAGGCGCTCCAGTTTTTGACGCATGGAGTCACTTTTGGTTAATTAAGATGCAGCCACAAAATAGAGTCCTTGAAATGAAGCCTACTCTAAAGATAATTGCCCAGCGTATTTAGACGTGACCAAACAAACATCTTAGTTTCCTGCCTTTTGTCTCAACCTCGCAAATATTATAGCCCTCAAACAGATTCAAAGTCAGTCTTGCAGAGGATTTTTGTTTTGTTCTCCCCCCACCCCCCACGTCTTCTCTGCTTTCCTCTTCTCTCCTCTTAGCTATCATAGTCTAATACCCTGACTTCATCATTCGTTCCTTCCTTAATTTACAAATATTTATTAAGGCCATCATCAAGCACTAGGGATGCAAAGATTTGCAAAGTATGTTTATATAACTCAGCCTGGTCAGAGAGCGAGACTTTTAAGTCAATAAAAGCAGTAGGGTATTAAGTGCTAAAATAAAAATGTGCCTACAGTCTTAGTGGACACTGAAGAAGTGACTGTCTAATTGGTAGACTCAGGAAGGGCTTCACAGAGGGAGCCACGCTTAGGCTGCATTTAGATTGATGAATAGAGTTTTCTAGTCTAACAAAATGAGAAACATACTGCACATAGCAGATACATGGTGATTAAAGGCAGTTGTTGAGGCCACAGATTTAACGTCACTTATCTTTTTATGCCCAACACCTAGCTCAGTGTCTGGCATATTATAGGCAGTCAGAAAATGTTTGTTATAAGAGAAATATTGTGTATGGAAAGCTGTAAGTACTGTGGTTTGATTAGAACATGGGGCTAAAGGGAAGGAGGGGTGAGAATGAGGCGAGAAAGGTAGGTTGGTGATAGATTACGGAGAAACCCGAACTCAGGACTATGACAGGACTCAAAAGAAGAAATGGAGGTTAAAGATATCTTAAAGGTATAATTGCCACATCGTGTTTCCTGAAGGACGATTGTGTCAGAAGGAAGAAATAAGTCAAGAGTGACAGTCACATTCTGGCTCGGGCTCGTGGTCGGATGATCACTTCATTTACCTAGTAGGGGAGGAAAAATGAACTTTGGGGGAGCTCCGGAAATACATTGTTTCAGAGAAAATAGATTTGGAATAGCATGAACTAGTGAAAGTGGCGGTTGGAGAAACGATGCGAAGTGTAGAAAGAGGTAGCTTTTGGGGGGGAGGGGGAGGGGGAGACATTTTCCATTTCTCTTCTCAAATTCCTCCTCTGCCCAGCTCTTGCTCCAGGAAGCTAACTAAGCTTCATGGACTGTATCACTGGATTCTCTTGCTCTCATTTTACCCTTGGAGGTACCAGTGAGAAGAATCAGTAGGAGGTATGAGGGCAAATGGAAAGGTCTGTTTGGGTATTTATTCACCGGACCCTTCCCTGTGAGGCCATGGCTTGGCTCAGTTTTGCTGTCTATACCGTCGTCTTTTTCCTTCTGGTCTAGGAGTTGTAAAAGCTTTCTCCTGTTGCTACCACAGGATGCAGTATCATCTCTAGTTGCTTCCCTTTAAAGTTTGCGTGCGTCTTTATCATGAACCTCTTGGTTAAAGTCTCCTTCATTCCCTGTTTGACTCTGGCTGTTTTGTTGTTGTTGTTGGAACCCTAAGTTGATACAATTGGCAATGCAGCTGTTGTTGTTGTCGTCGTTATAAAGTTGTACAAGGGAAATTGGCAAATGAAGGTCTGTTCGAAAGCCAATATGATATGGGAATGTGGCAACATACCTAAAATAAGAGTCAATAACGTGATTAGAAAACAGTGATCAATGAGCCAAAGGACTGTCTTAGTCCATTTGGGCTGCTATAACAAATACCATGTACTGAGTGACTTCAGAACAGGAAAACATTATTTCTCTTAGTCCTAGAGGCTGGGAAGTCCAAGGTCAAGGCACTGGTACAGTAAGTATCTCGTGAAAGCCCACCTCCTGGTTTATAGACAGGTGTCTTCGTGCTGTGTCCTCACGTGGCGGAAAGTGTGAGGGAACTCTCTAGGGCCTTCTTTTATAAGGGCACTAAGACCAATCGTGACAGCTCCACTCTCGTGACCTGATCAACTCCCAAAGACCCTACCTTTAAATACCACTATCACATTAGAGATTAAGTTTTACCACGTGAATTTGGGGGGAGCACAAACAGTCTATAGCAAAGACTTGTAATGAGAAGGGGGTATGATTTTAGATTAGACGAAGGGCTGAAAAGGCACAGTGGCAAGTTATCGAGGAAATAATGCATTTTTTTTAATAGAGGGAGAAAACTTGAGAGCACAAGGTAACATTAGACAAATGTAACAAATGACAATAACATTCTCATTTCAATTGAGAAATCAATAGGAACACGTAACCTTAACAGTAAGGTATTTTCCATCTCTGCCCCTGCAGTAGCCTGCACGTTCTAATCTTGTCCCCACCAGTGCGTGTCTGGAAACATCTCATCTATGAGGAAATGACCAAATTTTGGTCCCAGATACAGTTTTCCACGACAAGGAATGAAGAAACTTGCCGATTCTATGTTCTGAGTACTGAAAAATCAAGTATGGTCCTGCAGGTCTGTGTATTCCAGAAAGCAAGAGAGTGCATGGTGGGGATGCACAGTGTCTGCAAGTTTCACCTTGGTCCACTGCAGGAGGGGGATCTAGAGCCAGGAAAACTCCTGCCCGGGCTGGCAGCGTTGGAGATGGTGGGTGCACATAAACACAGTGGGGGCAGGGCGCCCCGTTGACAAGGTAGGTGGAGAATGTTTGCACTACCCTGATCACCACAGATATGCCTGCATCTAGCCTGGAAGGGCCGGCCAGGGAGGAAAATACTGCCTGCCACCTCATTTGCTCTTGGAGAAGTCTCTCAAAGATCCCTCCCCCTACGGCATACCCTGCGAAATTAGGAAATCAATTTCCTTCCCGTATACCCCAGGCAGTTTTCAAACTGCTGCTTGTGTGTCAAACTGCTGTTGTATGTCAGTTGGGGCTGTTGGTTGTGCTGTTTCTTTAAGGATGGGGACTCAGTTTCCTATTGCTCTCCGGCTCTCCCAGTGCAGAGACCAGTGATTTCTAAAGTTCCTGGTGTTAAGCTCCATTGACTGTTAAGATCTCTCAAAGCCACGCCCCCTTGGTTTTCAAAACCAAATATTATGGGGATCCGTCTTCCCAGTGTGGGTCTCCCATGCCTGGGGCGCCTGGCATGGGTCTTCTCCTCTCCTCTCTCCATACCTGCTGCAACCCTCCCTTTTGGTACTTAGAGTATGCCCTTTTCTGAGTTTACAGAGAACTCTGTTCAAAAGTTGACAGACGTATTGTCTTCTCTGTGGTTATCAATTTTTTTCTTTGTCCAAGATAATTTCAAGGGAGAAAGATGGATTATTCAGCATGTATAGATCGTCCATGCTCCTCTAATCAAGATCATTTATAAATATTTATTTTTAGACTGGTTTTGCTCATTCATTTCTGCTTCATTCCTGTTTATAATTACACCAAAAATAATAAGATGCCTAGGAATAAACCTAACAAACAAGTGAAAGACTCGTACACTGAAAACTGTGAAACACTGATGAAATAAATTGAAGACAACAGAAAGAAATGGAAAGACATTCCATGCACATGGATTGGAAAAAACAAATATTGTTCAAGTGTTTGTACTACTCAAAGAAATCTATATAATGCAATCCCTATCAAAATACCAACATCGCTGGATGCCTGGGTGGCTCAGTCAGTTAAGCATCTGACTTCAGCCTGGGTCATGATCTCACGGTCCATGAGTTCGAGCCCCACATCGGGCTCTGTGCTGACAGATCAGAGCCTAGAGCCTGCTTCGGATTCTGTGTCTCCCTCTTTCTCTCTCTCTGCCCCGTCCCCACTCCCGCGCTCCCTCCCTCTCTCTCTTTCTCTCAAAAATAAAAATTAAAGAATATTAAAAATATACCAACATTGCCTTTCACAGAACTAGAACAAGCAATCCTAAAATTTGTATGGAACCACAAAAGATCCTGAAGAGCCAAATCAATTTTTGAAAAAAAAGCAATGCTAGAGGTATCACAATTATAGACTTTGAGTTGTATTACAAAGCTGTAGTAATCAAAACTGTATGGTACAAGTACAAAAATAGACACATAGATCAATGGAACAGAATAGCCATTCCAGAAACAAACCCCAAATTGTATGGTCAATTAATCTTCAACAAAGCAGGAAAGACTATCCAATGAGAAATAGTCTCTTCAACAAATGGTGTTGGAAAAATTCCATAGCCACATGCAAAAGAATGAAACTGGACCATTTTCTTACACCATACACAAAAATTAATTAAAACTGGGCCAAAGACCTACATGTGAGACCTGAAACCATAAAAATCTTAAAAGACAGCATAGGCAGTAATCTCTCTGACATCAGCTGTAGCATCATTTCTCTAGATATGTCTCTAGAGGCAAGAGAAACAAAAGCAGAAGTAAACTATTGGGACTACATCAAAATAAAATGCTTCTGCACAGCAAAGGAAACAATCAGCAAAACTAAAAAGGCAACCTACCGAATGGGAGGAAATATTTGCAAATGACATTCCAATAAAGGGTTAGTATTCAACATATATAAAAAACTCCTACAACTGAACACCCAAAAAACAAATAATCCAATTAAAATATGGGAAGAAGACATGAACAGACATTTCTCCAAATAAGACATCCATACGGCCAACAGACACATGAAATTATGCTCAACGTCACTCACCATCAGAGAAATGCAAATCAAAACCAAAATGAGATATCACCTCACATCTGTCAGAATGGCTAAAATCAAAAACACAAGAAACAAGTGTTGGTGACAATGTGGAGAAAAAGGAACCCTTGTGCTATGTTGGTCAGAATGCAAGCTGGTAGGTTTACTATAGAAAAAGAAAACGGTATGGAAGTTTCTTAAAAAATTAAAAACAGAAGTACTGGGATGCCTGGTTGGCTCAGTCAGTTAAGCACCTGCCTCTTGATTTCGGCTCAGGTCATGATCTCAAGGTTCAGTGTGTGGGATTGAGCCCTGCGTTGGGCTCCATGCTCAAAGCGTGGAACCTGCTTGGGACCCCCTGTCTCCCTCTTTCTCTGCCCCTCCCCCACTCATGCGTGCTCTCTCCCTCTCAAAATAAAGAAATATACATTTGAAAAATAAAAATAAAAGTACCATATAATCCACTAATTGCAGTACTGGATATTTACCTAAAATGTACCAAGAAAAACCCCACCCTAATTCAAAGGGGTACATGCACCCCTACGTTTATAGTAGTACTATTTGCAATAACCAAATTATGGATTCAGCCCAAGTTGCCATCTACAGTTGAACGTATAAAGAAGGTGTGGTGTGGATGTATACAACGGAATATTTTTCAGGCGTTAAAAAATGAATGAAATCTTGCCATTTGCAATGACATGAGTAGAACTAGGCTGTATAATGCTAAGTAAAATAAGTCAGAGAGAAAGACAAATACCATATGATTTTATTCTTGTAATTTAAGAAACAAAAAATGCACGAAGGGGAAAAAGAAAAGGAGACACAAACCAAGAAACGGGCACTTAGCTACGGAGAACAAACTGATGGTTACAGGGGTGGTGGGGAAGGTGGGGGGGGATGAGTGAAACAGGTGATGGCGATTAAGGAGTGCACTTGTGGTGATGAGCATCTGGTAATGTATGGAATTGTTGAATCACTACATTGTACACCTGAAACTACCATGACACTATGTGTTCTCGTACTGAAATTAAATTAGAAACATAAAAAATAAAACAACACTGGGTCTGCAATTTGATCTTAGGTGACCCGGAAAAATGCTTGGTTTGTTTTCTGTCTTTAGACCAGTTGTCTAGCCATGGCCACAGAGCTCCCTTGTCCAAACACCATCACTGAGAAAAAGTAGGCTGCTGGGTCTTTCTTGCATCTTCACTTTGAAAGATCGTCTCAAAGAAGAAGAGCTGTCTTTTGCCTTTCTTGCTGCTAGAGTTTTAGCACTCAGTCGTGGCTCGGTCGCATACTCTGGACGTCCCACTGCCTTGCCCTGATGCTTTGCACACAGTGGGTGCAAACATGTTTGGGGGTGTGGTGGTGATCAGAGGAGGGGGCAGGATAGAATTTATTTTTATTGACTTAATGACTGAAGAGAAGTCAGTTGTTTTTGCCAGTACTTAAGATGGCCATGTCTTCAGTGGCAGGGGACCTGAATCCCAATTCTGCTACTTAGAACCTTTATCAATTTGGGTGAGTCGCTTACCTTTCCTGGGCCTCAGTGTTCCTACCTATCAAATGGGACTAGAATTACTTGCCTTGCATACCCTATCAAATAATGCATGAAATAGTGCAAATGAAAACAGTTTGGGAATGTTTGTCATGTTTTTTTTCCCCTTCAATTTGCTCACTCCTAGCATGCTGACCATCCATTTGCTCTAGCAACTAATGACACCTATTGTTGGTCAGGGATAGTTTTGCCTTGGCATTCCTCTCAAAATTCTAGGGAATGTCATCTGGTCCTAGAGATTTAGTGACATCCTCAATGCAGCCAGACATAGGCAAATTTCTGAGAAAGCCAAGGAGATGTTAGAGAAATACTCTGACCAACTAAGAATAAATCCAGTAGCTTGAAGCAGAGATTTTTAAGCATACGGGAGTTGAAATACACTGGTATTGTATACGTGATTTTTATAGTCTCAAGTCTCCCACATGTATAGGCCTGTGACTATCTTTTAAAAAATTTTTAATGTTTATTTTCTAGAGAGAGAGAGAGACAGAGACAGACCAAGCAGGGGAGGGGCAGAGAGGGAGACACAGAATCCGAAGCAGGCTCCAGTCTCTGAGCTGTCTGCACAGAGCCCAATGAAGGGCTCGAACTCACGAAACCACGAGATCATGACCTGAAACGAAATCGGACGCTCAACGAAGTGAGCCACCCAGGCGCCCCTAACTATTTTTTAAGACCAAAGTGACTCAAAATATTTTGGGTTTGAACAATTATGTTGAATCTTCAGGACCTTCCCTTGAAACCACTTTAGGTCTCTAGAACATTTAGGAATGTTTCTGATGTTCCATTTAAGGAACAAAATTTAGGGGCCAGGGGACAGAGATCCGCATGTCTGAGGATGGATCGTGGCTCAGATTCCTGGACAACTCTCTGTGTGAGCCAGCAGCACACTGCACCCCTCCCCCCTCCATCCTGTTACTTCTGGGAAGTCTGAAGGTGTCATGCCCTCACCTATTGGGGGCATATTTCTGTTCTTCCTCCTTTTCCTGTGTCCCGGTCACTGCTGATGGTGGTGACACTGACCTTGCGGCTGGTGAGGTCGGCAGTAACAATCATTGGTGCTGCAGGCTCTCTCACCCCACCCGCATGTGACGGAGGAGGTGTAGGCTGGGAGGTGTGTTCTCCTTGTTGCCCTTGGACCTCGGGAGGGAGCTGAAGGCCTGAAAGGAAGAGACCTCCCAGATGGAGATGCTTCTCACAAGGGACTGGTCCTGTTTACGCTTCTGGGAGGGAGACGGTGCTGGCTGGCTGTTGCGGAACATCGCGTAGGTCATGTCCATCTTGGAGGACTGGGTGCTAGAAGGCTCACATGGCTGATCAGCAGCACCGACTGCCGGGTGATGCGGCTGAGCTTGCATGTTCTCCCAGTGGGTCAACTTCTGGGTGCCTGCCCCGGTCTCAGGAGTCACAGTCATGTGCTGCACTGACCTGTGCTTGGCCACTCCAGTCACATGCCGCCACGCCAGGGAAAGCAAGATTTTCCAAGTCCGAATCGATCAGGCCTGGTGGGCAACTAGGCCCAGTCTGATCTGAAGACACTGTAGAGACACGAAATTGCCAGCATGTGTAGAAGAAGGACATGGCTGCCATCCTGCGTCTGGGCGGACACATGATGACAGCTTGATAGAAAGAGTCAGGAGGGGCACAGATCTGGGCTGTTCCTGTCCTCAGGGGCATGCTCTGCTGGGTCGCTGAGGTCATGGCTGCCGCTGAGGGCTGGTAAAGGGCAGATTGGTAACTTAGGAGACTTCGGCTTCGGCTAAATAAATACTGGCGCTGGTAGATGGTTGTTGAAGGTCATGGTGACGTTGGTCGGTGTGCTGGGGCCACCTGCCTGATCAAGATGGTTTTGCCTGGGTTTGCAGTGTCCTCCGTATTCGCCCAGTGCTTGCAGACCTCCACGATCTGGAAACAGTTGATTTGTGTATAACGGGAAAAATCAAGTAAGTGTCTCAGGGTTTCAACTGGAATGATGTTCAGCATCTATGGTCAGCGTCTTCTTTAATAGGTCAATGAACTCCCGCCAGTCTGCCTTTTCCACAAACATGCCACTGCCTTCTAAATCTATTGTCGTGTTCACTTGGGCCACAGCATCTAAATAGTGGAAAATGTACTTCCTTGCTTCTTTCTACTTAACCGCCATTTCTGCTTCATGGTCCTCTGGTGTCTTCAGCCTCGGCAAAGTATAGGAAAACTCTATGTCCCAGTTGAAAAGCCTAGTTGTCTTTGTCCCTGCACTTCATAAATGTTTATCTGGCAAACCTTGTTTTTGTGAAATACACCAAATCCGATTACATTCGGAAGCTCCTGGGTAGGGTGGCCAGCCCAGGAACAATTCGGTAATGACAGCGCAGCGACCACATATCAGTTGCCTCTCAAAATGGTAAACCAGGGATGATCTCAGGGGCCCCGTAACATCCGGGCTGCAAGTAGGTAGAACACATAGCTCTGGACACGTGACTGGCTGAACCAAAGTCAATGACCTTTACTCTGTAGGGTTATCGAGATGGGATCACCCAGCGTGGTGTTTTCTCATTTGGGGTCAGCATGGATAAGAATTAAGCTTTGGAGTTTCATGAGGGCTGTGGCTACCTGCTGGAGGCCTGTACAAATGTATCTGAGTGGCAACGGGCTAAACTTACTCTGCTTCGAAAGGTCATGGAGGTCCTGCTCCAACATCTCAAAAAACCAAGCATGTGGGATCCTTGTGCTGGAAGCACTCATAGACGCAGACACAGTTGTAGTCCTCAGCTCTCCCGCTCTCAAGGGGGCCAGGATCCTCTCCTCAGTCTGACCTTGCCAAGCACATGGAGGGGTGGTTCTCCAGGATTTTGATGGCCACACTTTCAATGGGGCCCCATTTCTGGCACTGGACGGCTTACTAAACATCCCTTGGCCCAAGAAATCTAAAAGTTCCTGAGCGTTGGTCATAGAGCACAGTACTTCATGCTAGGCTAGCTGAGAATCACCTTCACGGTTGGAGCCACTGTTTTTGGAGGGGGTAGTCATTGTGGTGGCAGTGGCTACCATGGCCCCACTTGCATTATTCTGAATCATGGATGGATGCTCTTTGATGATCTGCACGCTCCTTCTGTTTCTATCTCCTCACTCTTATGCTTGAGTCCACAATTTTGTTAGGTATGAGGAAGGCTCACGGTGCTTCAACACATTAGGTTATGTTGAGACAGTTAGGGATCATGGGAGCAAGCCCTAAGTAGAAAACACTATGCACCTGGGGCACTTTCTATTGGCTGTTACTGTTAAACTGCTTCTCTTAGAGCACAACACTAGGATGCAGCCCCATATAGAAGCCAGACTTCAGACAGGACCCTGGCTCCATGACGCGTCAACAAGCTACCTGAATTGCCTGCCAATATCAACCCATGAGGATGAGGGGACTTTCTCTCTACACAAGCAGGGCATCCCCTCTGTTCAGGGAGGCAAGCCTGATTATTTATTCTCTGTTGACGCTGTGTCTTGCTTCGGCTCGAGCCCTTGAATTTTGGGGTCTGGCCTCATTTCTATTGTTGTCTGGCTGAGAAACCAACGCCTGCGAAAAGGTGATCCACCAAGAACTTGTCCAGTGAAATAAGTACTATATTCTGATGTTACAGCTCTGTGCCCGGTGCTTCTGGGGAGGATGGTTTCGCTCAGTTTCTTTACACTACAAAAAGCACTTGATTTAAGGGTGTGAGGGGAGAACACGTGCACACGCAAGGCTATACCTTCACCAGCGGGGCGGGTATCTTGAGATGGACCGCCACAGGAAAGGAAACAGAGTGTGCAAGCTGGGCTCACCCGCCCCAGCCTCGGAATCTGCGACCTTGACCCCGTGTCTCCATGCTTGGCCAGTTTTGGGGGACTGGGCACCAGTTTTGGGGGACTGGGCTCCACCGCCACCAAGGTGGGGTCCTGAGCAGAGTTCTGGGGCAGGCGGGCAAGTGGGCACAGTGGTTCCTCGATGGGTGTGCGGTGGGGCAGGAGCCCAGGTGGGTAGTGCACAGCCAGTGCCCAGACAGCGCTTGGCCGGATCTCAGCTCCTGTGGTTACCAATTTTCTATAGATGTCTTCATGTATCTCTGTGTACATTTAATGTCACTCTTGGCTTTTCCCCCTAATCTTTTTTTTAAAATTCGTTTTAAAACAGCCTCATGGTTATATAAATTAAAATTATTTTCTTAAGATTTTTTTTATATTCTTTTTTTTTATAATATATGAAATTTATTGTCAAATTGGTTTCCATAAAACACCCAGTGCTCATCCCAAAAGGTGCCCTCCTCAATACCCATCACCCACCCTCTCCTCCCTCCCACCCCCCATCAACCCTCAGTTTGTTCTCAGTTTTTAACAGTCTCTTATGCTTTGGCTCTCTCCCACTCTAACCTCTTTTTTTTTTTTTTCTTTTTTTCTCCCCCTCCCCCATGGGTTCCTGTTAAGTTTCTCAGGATCCACATAAGAGTGAAACCATATGGTATCTGTTTTTCTCTGTATGGCTTATTTCACTTAGCATCACACTCTCCAGTTCCATCCACGTTGCTACAAAAGGCCATATTTCATTTTTTCTCATTGCCACGTAGTATTCCATTGTGTATATAAACCACAATTTCTTTATCCATTCATCAGTTGATGGACATTTAGGCTCTTTCCATAATTTGGCTATTGTTGAGAGTGCTGCTATGAACATTGGGGTACAAGTGCCCCTATGCATCAGTACTCCTGTATCCCTTGGATAAATTCCTAGCAGTGCTATTGCTGGGTCATAGGGTAGGTCTATTTTTAATTTTCTGAGGAACCTCCACACTGCTTTCCAGAGTGGCTGCACCAGTTTGCATTCCCACCAACAGTGCAAGAGGGTTCCCGTTTCTCCACATCCTCTCCAGCATCTATAGTCTCCTGATTTGTTCATTTTGGCCACTCTGACTGGCGTGAGGTGATACCTGAGTGTGGTTTTGATTTGTATTTCCCTGATAAGGAGTGACGCTGAACATCTTTTCATGTGCCTGTTGGCCATCCGGATGTCTTCTTTAGAGAAGTGTCTATTCATGTTTTCTGCCCATTTCTTCACTGGGTTATTTGTTTTTCGGGTGTGGAGTTTGGTGAGCTCTTTATAGATTTTGGATACTAGCCCTTTGTCCGATATGTCATTTGCAAATATCTTTTCCCATTCCGTTGGTTGCCTTTTAGTTTTGTTGGTTGTTTCCTTTGCTGTGCAGAAGCTTTTTATCTTCATAAGGTCCCAGTAATTCACTTTTGCTTTTACTTCCCTTGCCTTTGGGGATGTGTCGAGTAAGAGATTGCTACGGCTGAGGTCAGAGAGGTCTTTTCCTGCTTTCTCCTCAGGTTTTGATGGTTTCCTGTCTCACATTCAGATCCTTTATCCATTTTGAGTCTATTTTTGTGAATGGTGTGAGAAAGTGGTCTAGTTTCAACCTTCTGCATGTTGCTGTCCAGTTCTCCCAGCACCATTTGTTAAAGAGGCTGTCTTTTTTCCATTGGATGTTCTTTCCTGCTTTGTCAAAGATGAGTTGACCATACGTTTGTGGGTCTAGTTCTGGGGTTTCTATTCTATTCCATTGGTCTATGTGTCTGTTTTTGTGCCAATACCATGCTGTCTTGATGATGACAGCTTTGTAGTAGAGGCTAAAGTCTGGGATTGTGATGCCTCCTGCTTTAGTCTTCTTCTTCAAAATTCCTTTGGCTATTCGGGGCCTTTTGTGGTTCCATATGAATTTTAGGATTGCTTGTTCTAGTTTCGAGAAGAATGCTGGTGCAATTTTGATTGGGATTGCATTGAATGTGTAGATAGCTTTGGGTAGTATTGACATTTTGACAATATTTATTTTTCCAATCCATAAGCAGGAAATGTCTTTCCATTTCTTTAAATCTTCTTCAATTACCTTCATAAGCTTTCTATAGTTTTCAGCCTACAGATACTTTACATCTTTGGTTAGATTTATTCCTAGGTATTTTATGCTTCTTGGTGCAATTGTGAATGGGATCAGTTTCTTTATTTGTCTTTCTGTTGCTTCATTATTAGTGTATAAGAATGCAACTGATTTCTGTACGTTGATTTTGTATCCTGCAACTTTGCTAATTCATGTATCAGTTATGGCAGACTTTTGGTGGAGTCTATCAGATTTTCCATGGATAATATCATGTCATCTGCAAAAAGCGAAAGCTTGACTTCATCTTTGCCAATTTTGATGCCTTTGATTTCCTTTTGTTGTCTGATTGCTGATGCTAGAACTTCCAGCACTATGTTAAACAACAGCGGTGAGAGTGGGCATCCCTGTCGTGTTCCTGATCTCAGGGAAAAAGCTCTCAGTTTTTCCCCGTTGAGGATGATGTTAGCTGTGGGCTTTTCATAAATGGCTTTTATGATCTTTAAGTATGTTCCTTCTATCCCGACTTTCTCAAGGGTTTTTATTAAGAAAGGGTGCTGGATTTTGTCAAAGGCCTTTTGTGCATCAATTGACAGGATCATATGGTTCTTCTCTTTTTTTTTGTTAATGTGATGTATCACGTTGATTGATTTGCGAATGTTGAACCAGCCCTGCATGCCAGGAATGAATCCCACTTGATCATGGTGAATAATTCTTTTTATATGCCGTTGAATTCGATTTGCTAGTATCTTATTGAGAATTTTTGCATCCATATTCATCAGGGATATTGGCCGGTAGTTCTCCTTTTTTTACTGGGTCTCTGTCTGGTTTAGGAATCAAAGTAATACTGGCTTCATAGAATGAGTCTGGAAGTTTTCCTTCCCTTTCTATTTCTTGGAATAGCTTGAGAAGGATAGGTATTATCTCTGCTTTAAACGTCTGGTAGAACTCCCCTGGGAAGCCATCTGGTCCTGGACTCTTATTTGTTGGGAGATTTTTGATAACCGATTCAATTTCTTCGCTGGTTATGGGTCTGTTCAAGCTTTCTATTTCCTCCTGATTGAGTTTTGGAAGAGTGTGGGTGTTCAGGAATTTGTCCATTTCTTCCAGGTTGTCCAATTTGTTGGCATATAATTTTTCATAGTATTCCCTGATAATTGTTTGTATCTCTGAGGAATTGGTTGTAATAATTCCATTTTCATTCATGATTTTATCTATTTGGGTCATCTCCCTTTTCTTTTTGAGAAGCCTGGCTAGAGGTTTGCCAATTTTGTTTATTTTTTCAAAAAACCAACTCTTGGTTTCGTTGATCTGCTCTACAGTTTTTTTAGACTCTATATTGTTTATTTCTGCTCTGATCTTTATTATTTCTCTTCTTTTGCTGGGTTTAGGCTGCCTTTGCTGTTCTGCTTCTATTTCCTTTAGGTGTGCTGTTAGATTTTGTATTTGGGATTTTTCTTGTTTCTTGAGATAGGCCTGGATTGCAATGTATTTTCCTCTCAGGACTGCCTTCGCTGCGTCCCAAAGCGTTTGGATTGTTGTATTTTCATTTTCGTTTGTTTCCATATATTTTTTAATTTCTTCTCTAATTGCCTGGTTGACCCACTCATTCGTTAGTAGGGTGTTCTTTAACCTCCATGCTTTTGGAGGTTTTCCAGACTTTTTCCTGTGGTTGATTTCAAGCTTCATAGCATTGTGGTCTGAAAGTATGCATGGTATAATTTCAATTCTGGTAAACTTATGAAGGGCTGTTTTGTGACCCAGTATATGATCTATCTTGGAGAATGTTCCATGTGCACTCGAGAAGAAAGTATATTCTGTTGCTTTGGGATGCAGAGTTCTAAATATATCTGTCAAGTCCATCTGATCCAATGTCTCATTCAGGGCCCTTGTTTCTTTATTGACCATGTGTCTAGATGATCTATCCATTTCTGTAAGTGGGGTGTTAAGGTCCCCTGCAATTACCACATTCTTATCAATAAGGTTGCTTATGTTTATGAGTAGTTGTTTTATATATTTGGGGGCTCCGGTATTCGGCGCATAGACATTTATAACTGTTAGCTCTTCCTGATGAATCGACCCTGTAACTATTATATAATGTCCTTCTTCATCTCTTGTTACAGCCTTTAATTTAAAGTCTAGTTTGTCTGATGGCTACTCCAGCTTTCTTTTGGCTTCCAGTAGAATGATAAATAGTTCTCCATCCCCTCACTCTCAATCTAAAGGTGTCCTCAGGTCTGAAATGAGTCTCTTGTAGACAGCAAATAGATGGGTCTTGTTTTTTTATCCATTCTGATACCCTATGTCTTTTGGTTGGCGCATTTAATCCATTCACATTCAGTGTTATTATAGAAAGATACGGGTTTAGAGTCATTGTGATGTCTGTATGTTTTATGCTTGTAGTGATGTCTCTGGTACTTTGTCTCACAGGGTCCCCCTTAGGATCTCTTGTAGGGCTGGTTTAGTGGTGACAAATTCCTTCAGTTTTTGTTTGTTTGGGAAGACCTTTATCTCTCCTTCTATTCTAAATGACAGACTTGCTGGATAAAGGATTCTCGGCTGCATATTTTTTCTGTCTAGCACACTGAAAATCTCGTGCCAATTCTTTCTGGCCTGCCAAGTTTCAAAAGAGAGATCAGTCACGAGTCTTATAGGTCTCCCTTTATATGTGAGGGCACGTTTACCCCTTGCTGCTTTCAGAATTTTCTCTTTATCCTTGTATTTTGCCAGTTTCACTATGATATGTCGTGCAGAAGATCGATTCAAGTTACGTCTGAAGGGAGTTCTCTGTGCCTCTTGGATTTCAGTGCCTTTTTCCTTCCCCAGTTCAGGGAAGTTCTCAGCTATTATTTCTTCAAGTACCCCTTCAGCACCTTTCCCTCTCTCTTCCTCCTCTGGGATACCAATTATGCGTAGATTATTTCTTTTTAGTGTATCACTTAGTTCTCTAATTTTCCCCTCACACTCCTGGATTTTTTTATCTCTCTTTTTCTCAGCTTCCTCTTTTTCCATAACTTTATCTTCTAGTTCACCTATTCTCTCCTCTGCCTCTTCAATCCAAGCCGTGGTGGTTTCCATTTTGTTTTGCATTTCATTTAAAGCGTTTTTCAGCTCCTCGTGACTGTTCCTTAGTCCCTTGATCTCTGTAGCAAGGGATTCTCTGCTGTCCTCTATACTGTTTTCAAGCCCAGCGATTAATTTTATGACTATTATTCTAAATTCACTTTCTGTTATATTATTTAAATCCTTTTTGATCAGCTCATTAGCTGTTGTTATTTCCTGGAGATTCTTCTGAGGGGAATTCTTCTGCTTGGTCATTTTGGATAGTCCCTGGCGTGGTGAGGACCTGCAGGGCACTTCCCCTGTGCTGTGGTGTATAACTGGAGTTGGTGGGCGGAGTCGCAGTCAGACCTGATGTCTGCCCCCGGCCCACCGCTGGGGCCACAGTCAGACTGGTGTGTGCCTTCTCTTCCCCTCTCCTAGGGGCGGGATTCACTGTGGGGTGGCGTGGCCGGTCCGGGCTACTTGCACACTGCCAGGCTTGTGATCCTGGGGATCTGGCATATTAGCTGGGGTGGGTAGGCAAGGTGCACAGGGGCAGGAGGGGCAGGCTTAGCTCGCTTCTCCTTAGGTGATCCACTTCAGGAGGGGCCCTGTGGCAGCTGGAGGGAGTCAGATCCGCTGCCGGAGGTTTGGCTCCGCAGAAGCACAGAGTTTGGTGTTTGCGTGGAGCGAGGAAGTTCCCTGGCAGGAACTGGTTCTCTTTGGGATTTTGGCTGGGGGATGGGCGGGGGAGATGGGGCTGGCGAGTGCCTTTGTTCCCCACCAAACTGAGCTCTGTCATCCGGGGGTTCAGCAGCTCTCCCTCCCTTTGTCCTCCAGCCTTCCCGCTTTCCTAGCAGAGCTGTTAACTTATGACCTCCCAGACGCTAAATCGCGCTTGCTATCGGAACACAGTCCGTCAGGCCCCTCCGCTTTTGCCAGCCACACTCGGGGGCTCTGCTTGGCCGGCGAGCCGCCCCTCCGCCCCGGCTCCCTCCCGCCAGTCTGTGGAGCGCGCACCGCCTCGCCGCCCTTCCTACCCTCTTCCGTGGGCCTCTCGTCTGCGCTTGGCTCTGGCGACTCCGTTCTGCTAATCCTCTGGCGGTTTTCTGGGTTATTTAGGCAGGTGTAGGTGGAATCTAAGTGATCAGCAGGACGCGTGGTGAGCCCAGCGTCCTCCTACGCCGCCACCTTCCCTCAACTCCTTCTTAAGATTTTTTTAATGTTTATTTTTGAAAGAGAGACAGAGTGCCGGCGGGCGAGGGGCAGAGTGAGGGAGACAGAGAATCCAAAGCAGGTGATCGCAGGGCTCGAACTCTCCAGCTCACAAACGGTGAGATCATGACCTAAGCCAAAGTCAGACGCTTAACCAACTGAGCCACCCAGGCACCCCGTAAGTTAAAATTATTTTAAAAGTACATACATGAGTGGATTTGCACCTCACTCCAACTGAAATGATTTTTAAAAATGAATAAAATGCATGAAACGACGGTGGTCAAGGTATTGAGGTTCAGGGAGTGGAAGATAGTTACAATGAGGGATAGGAAATGAGCACCATTAAACTTATCATTGCCCCAGCTTAGTTTCTAGAGGGAATTTTGAGGACACAGAACAAAGGAAAGAGGAATTCAGCTAAGATGAAACCGAGAGCCAGGGTGTGAGGCATTTACATTCTCAGGACAGATTCCTGGAGAAGAGAGAGAATTCCAGAGACCGGCATAAAGTCTTTCTCTGGTAGAATACTGATAATCACAGGTATATGAGGAAACTACCTGAGGCTATGGAAGAAGTAACAGAAAAAAAATTAGAAGCAACGATCTCTGGGGAACACACAGAGCTAGAAATAGGTCCTGTCCCACAAACCAGAGCCAGAAACTTCGTAATTCACAAAGCCTTGGGTAGAGAGAGTATTCAGATAGGTTTTGACTCTGCTGCGGGACAAATTCTCCATAGATGCTGCACTTGCTCTGCTTTTGAAACCTTAAAAACAAGATTCAAAAGGATCAAAATGACACCATCTGCATCTAAGAATAAAGCTCAAGAATATCCATTGCGGTAAAAACCAGACAGCATCCAACAAGATAAAATGAACAATGTCTGGCATTGGATTAAAAAATTATAAAACATACAAAGAAACAAGAAAATATGACCCAAACTGAGGAGGAAAATAAAAGTCCAGGGTGAAGAGACTTTACATTTTGTTTTATTATGACCAGAGAATGCTGGTTTTCATTTCTCTTCTGTATGAAATTTATTGGGATTTACTTTGTGACTTAATATCCGGCCAATTTTGACGATGTACTATGGAAATCTGAGGAGAATATTTACTATGAAGGTACTATTAGGGTATAAATTTTTACATACAGTTACTAGGTTGCTTTAAGCCCTTTACATTCTTAGCTGTTAGTTTGAACTTAACCTCTCTTTGAGTTTCATGTTGAAGAATCCTAGTACTGGTACCAGAATTTAAAGGAGATCCAAGTTTATGAATCACTGGGAGAAAGAATCTCAATGGCAAAGTTAATACTCCCTTAGGACTCTGTTTTACCATGTAGCTCTTGTCTTCCCAGGAATTTCTGCTTTATGAAGGAGTTTCCTATATTATCTGACACACATACATTTTTGTTATGATTTTCATTGTGAATTGTGGCCTTTAGCATTATAAAGTGCCTTTTCTAATTTAATGTATTTTTTTTTTAATTTTTTTTTTCAACGTTTATTTATTTTTGGGACAGAGAGAGACAGAGCATGACCGGGGGAGGGGCAGAGAGAGAGGGAGACACAGAATCGGAAACAGGCTCCAGGCTCTGAGCCATCAGCCCAGAGCCCGACGCGGGGCTCGAACTCACGGACCGCGAGATCGTGACCTGGCTGAAGTCGGACGCTTAACCGACTGCGCCACCCAGGCGCCCCTCTAATTTAATGTATTTTGGGCTGCATTCATTTTTTGTAATATCAGGATTGTAACACCTGCTTATTTCCTGCATTTCCTCTGTATACATTTGCCCATCATTTTGCTTTTCTAAGTTATTTTGATTTAGGTGTGTCTTTTAATTAGCCGAGTATCAGTTTTGCTTTATGAGCAATCTCAAATTCTTTTTCCTTGCTTTTTTTTTTTTTTTTTTTTGCTATTTAGTAGTATATATACTATTTATATATGTATTTTTTTCTCTTTTGTTTAATTTAACACCCTCCATAAAATAAAGGGTTTTTAAATTTGGCTTCTGCCATTTTAAAATCATCTTTATTTTTTTAGTGTTTTATTTATTTAAAAAATTTTTTTTAATGTTTTATTTATTTTTGAGACAGAGAGAGACAGAGCATGAACAGGGGAGGGGCAGAGAGAGAGGGAGACACAGAATCCGAAGCAGGCTCCAGGCTCTGAGCTGTCAGCACAGAGCCCGATGCGGGGCTTGAACTCACGAACCGTGAGATCATGACCTGAGCCAAAGTCGGACGCTTAACTGACTGAGCCACCCAGGCGCCCCTATTTGTTTATTTTTGAGAGAGAGAGAGCTAGAGAGTGAGCAGGGGAGGGGCAGGGGCAGAGAAAGAGCGAGACAGAGTCCCAAGCAGGCTCTGTGCTGTCAGCAGAGAGCCCAGCACAGGGATCAAAGTCACTAACTGCAAGATCGTGAGCTGAGCTGAAACCAAGAGTCATACGCTTAACCGACTGAGGCACCCAGGCGCCCCTAAAATCATCTTTAAATAAGACCCTGTGATGCCCGTGTATTGTTTATGTAACAATCTGTGAGACTTACCTATTTTCATTTCTTGCTCCCTTCTCTTCCCATTTTTAGCTTATCTCTACCTGTCAGAACACGGAACACTTACATGCTAATCTTTCATACTTCTTTCTACTTTTTAGTCTTCGTTGTATAATTGAAAATATTCAATCTTTACCATTGGTGTTTTTGTGTATCATGATTGGATAAAGCTAGTCTTCTGCTCCATTTATCTGCAAAGATGCATGACTGCAATATTATCTGAGTACTTCAGTGTTGAAACTTTTCCTCTTGCGTTTAAAATTGAGTGGCAATTTGGTTAGACATGAAATCTTGGGCAAAATATATATTTCGTTGAGGATTTTTTGTTCAGTTTGTTTTAAATATGGCTCTACTATTGACTTGGTTTGCACCTGGTTGTTGAGAAGGCTAATGCCAAGTTGGTTTTCTTTCTTTTGTAAGTGATGAGGTTCCCTTGTTCCTAGAAGACCTGAGAATATGTAATCTTTATACTGAAGTCTAGTAGTTTTATTAGGATATCTCAGTGTGGGCAGCTCGGGTATCGCAATAAATCCTTTGTTTTGGAGAGAGAGGGAGTGAGAGCCCATGAGCTCAAGAGAGAGTGGGGGAGGGGCAGAGGGAATCTTAAGCAGGCTCCGAGCCCAGCCTGGGGCTCTGGAGCCCAAGGTGAGGCTGAATCTCACAACCTTGAGATCATGATTGGAGCTGAAATCAAGTGTATTAGGGCTCTTAATGGATTGAGCCCCCCAGGCGCCCCTCACAGTGCATTTTGTAAGTATTTAGATTCATATCTTCTTTTATCCATGCAAAAGTTTTCTTTGATTGTATTTTATGAATACAATTGAATGATGAATATTATTTATGTTTCCTTGTTTTTGTTTTCTTCTTTAAGGACCAACGTATATTGTCTTTTCTTATTCGCTCTATCAAGTCACTAATATAATTTTTATCTCTTCGTTACTACGTTTTCATCTTCTTGAGTGCTTTTTTCACCCATCTTGATGGGGGCATAATCTACATAAAACAAATTATAAAATAAATTATAATATTTTTAGGGATACAATTGTATACAATCATATACCAATGACTAGAATCAAAATATAGAATATGGGCATCATACCATAAAGTTACATCATTCCTATTTGTATTAAATCTCATCCCCAAAGCCACAGTCCCAGGTAACAGCTAATATACTAATATGCTTTCTGGTATTATATTTTTGCCTTACATAGAATTCCATGAAAATGGATATGTATGTTTTTTCCTGTGAATGTTTTTGAGATTCATTTCATATTGTTCCATGTATTGGTAGTTTATTCCTTTCTACTGTTGAGTAGATGTCAATAGTACAGATTTATCCTATTTAAAAAAAAAAATCTGTTCACCAGTTGATGGACAAGGAGATTATTTCAAATGTTTGAGGTATTATGAATAATGCAGCTTTGGATCATGGAGTCTTAATTTACATTTAAGCCTTTTGTAGATTCATGTGTTTATTTCTCTTAGGTAAATACCTGGGAATGGACTTCTGAATTATATAGTAAATGTACATTTAACTTCATAAAGAAATACCAAACTTCTTTCCAGTGAGATTTTACCATTTTGCCATTCCACTACTAGTTCCTGCACATCTTTGTCAATGCCAAGTTCTGTCTGTCTTTTAAATTTTAGCCATTCTAGTGAGTGTGTAATGTTTTTAATATTATACTGTTAATTTATACCTCCTGGATGCCTACTGATGGTGTCTGTATGTATCCATTAGCCATTCATGTATCTTCTTGGCTGAAGTGTCGATTAATAAACTTTGCCAATTTTTAATTGGTTTATTTCTCTTCAAAACAAAGTATAAAAGAGACAAACAAACAAACAAAAAATGGACACTTAAGTACAGAATAAGCTGGTAGTTGCCAGAATGGATGTAGGTGGAGAGATGGATGAAATAGAGAAAGGGGGTCAAGAGTATATTTATCTTGATGAGCACTGAATTGTTGATTCGTTCAATTGTACACCTGGAAATAATAATGTATGTTAATTATACTTCAATAAGAAAATATTTATATATTCTATTTAAAAACCTTTGTCAGAGATATGTTTATAAATAATTTCTCCATATCTGTGGCTTGACTTTTTATTTTCTTCATTGTGTCTTTCAAAGACACAAAAAAGTTTCAGTTTGTTAAGGTATGTTGGCCTTGTATCCTGTGATCTTGCGCAATTAAATTATGGGTTCTACTGTAATGTAATTTAAGATTTTCAATTCACATCATTTCATGTATATTCCCCAAGGATTTCTATGTAAACAGTCATGTCTCTTATGAACACAGACAATTTTATTCTTCCTTGCCAATGTCTTTTATTTCTTTTCTTTATTCCAGTTACTGGGACCCTAAATATAATATTGAATAGCCTTGCTGAGAGCAGATATCGCTACCTTCTTCACCATCTTAAGGTAAAAGCAGCTGGTTTTTTATCATTGAGTGTGATAGCTGTTGGTAATTTTTATATCCCCTTTAATAATTTAAGACTGTTTCTAGTTCTATTTTTTCTAAGAGTTTTTTCTTTAGTGGCTGTGGGATTTTTTTTATAGTGCTTTACTTTCATTTACTAAAATTATCATGTTTTCTTGTCTTTTATTAATATGGTGACTTGAGTTGACTGATTTTTTGAAGTCTATTGTCAAGCCTGTTGGGATTCTTGGATTTGTTTCATAATATTTTCTGAAAAATTTTTGTATCTACATTCATTGGAATAGTGATCTACTGTTTTCTTTTTTTGTATGTGTAGTTTCTGTGTGTAGTTTTAGTGGTTATAAAGTAATGATCTCTTTTTAAAAATTTTTTTAATGTTTATTTTTGAGAGAGAGAGAGACAGCATGAGTGGGGAGGGGCAGAGAGAAGGAGACACAGAATCTGAAACAGGCTCCAGGCTCTGAGCTGTCAGCACAGATCCCAACGCAGGGCTCAAACTCATGAACCACGAGATCATGACCTGAGCTAAAGTGGGACGCTTAACTGACTGAGCCACTCAGGTGCCCCAGTAATAATCTCCTTTTTAAAAAATGTTTACTTTTCCATTTTTAGAGAGCGAGAGAGCGAGTAAAAGTAGGGGAGGTGCAGAGAGAGAGAGAGACACACACACAGACACAGGGCTCAGTCTCATGAACCATGAGATCATGACCTGAGCCAACATCAAGAATCAGACACTTAACTGACTGAGCCACCCAGGCATCCCGGAACTAATGATCTTCTTAAGTGAGTTGATAAATGTTCATTTTTCTTCTATTCAGAAAGTGTTTATGTAGAATTTCAGTTATTTCTCTTTGAATGTTTGTTGATGTTTACCAGTGAAGGGACCTGGGCCTGAAGTATATTTGAGGGAAGAGTTGTAACTATGATTACAATTTCCTTAATTTGTATATGGCAATGCGTTCTTTTATTTTTTCTTATATCTGTTTTGATAATTTGTAATTTTCCCATTTTCCAGCCATTTTATTTAATACATTTCACAAACTTCCAAGTCCCTGTATAAAGACCAGTGAAAGGCAAATGTCTGATTACTTGTAATTTGTGTCTCTTAACAAATTAACAATATACATAAATTGTCAAATTTCTGGGCAGAAAAGTTTTTGTAATATCCTCTTATCCCTTAACTGTCTGTAGAATCTATAATTATTCACTCTCTTTTATTTCTGATGCTAGTTATTTAGCATATTTTCTCTTTTTGTCTCTCTTGATTTTTTCTGGGAACCAGCTTTTGGTTTCATTATTGTCTCTAATTTTGGTTTATTTTCTGTTCACTTGGTATCAGCCCTTATCTTGATTATTTCCTTTGGTTTAACTTTGTTCTTCTTTGCCTGGTTTCTTTAGATAAGTCCTTAGATCGTTGGCTTTGGATCTATTTAATCTCAAATATATGCATTTAAAGCTATAACGTTTCCCTTAAGCACTTCTCTAGATGCATCTCACAAAGTTCCATATGTCATATTTTTATTACATTCCATTTAAAATTTCCTTATTTTCCTTTTATTTTTTTCTTTCACTGAGTATTATTTAGAGGTGTGTTTTTTATAATTTTTTTTTTAATTTTTTTTTTTCAACGTTTATTTATTTTCGGGACAGAGAGAGACAGAGCATGAACGGGGGAGGGGCAGAGAGAGAGGGAAACACAGAATCGGAAACAGGCTCCAGGCTCTGAGCCATCAGCCCAGAGCCTGATGCGGGGCTCGAACTCACAGACCGCAAGATCGTGACCTGGCTGAAGTCGGATGCTTAACCGACTGCGCCACCCAGGCGCCCCTATAATTTTTTTAAAATATAGAATTTTCATATTATATGTATGTGTGTGTGTATGTGTGTGTATATATATATATCTATATAAATCTTATATCTTTCTACTTTTGATTTCTAATTTATTTCTACTCTGGTTACAAAGCATACTCTGTACTATGTGGATCATTTGAAATTTACTGACAGTGGCTTTATACTTGTGTATTTCATTTAGATTGATAATAACATTATGTGCACGTAAAAATAATGTATGCCCTGTGGTTGTTGGCTATAAAGTGGGAAGTAGTGTGTTTCAGGTTTTCTATGTCTTTGGTGATTTTATCTAGTGGTCTTATCAATTGCCGAGGGAGAGAAGTCTTAGCGTCTGGAGCAGCCGTCCTGTGACCTGCCGTGGCCACAGCCACCTGAGTGCCCAATTTGCCAGTATGGAACCATTCCTCAGGGTGATCAGCCAGCTGCCTGGTGGCAGGTTAATTACAGCGGCCTGCATCCATCACAGAAGGGGCAGCTTTTTGTTCCTGTTGGAATAGCTACTTTGTCTTGGGGGAAGCAGCCGTCACATGGCCAGCCACAACTCTCTGGGACTGCATGATCAGTGCCCTGGGCCGGAAACATTCCCCTATACGATGAAATGGGTGATGAGGTGTTGCTCGGTCCTGTAGTCTTTCTTTCTTTGGAAAAACCTTCCTCTGTCTTGGGTGTGCAGTGAACTTCTTTTTATTGCCCAAGCATGTATGTCGCATGGTACCCGGCCAGCCGCACTTCCATTGTAAGGAAATGGGGTCTTTGTCTTCAGGGTGAGAGGGATGGATGTAGTCCATCATCCTGTGTCGTGTATTGGGAAAGATCAGCTGGCTGTGGGAGACCAGCACACGTTACAGACATTGATCTTGCTATGACTCTTTGTGTGAACGAAGGGTTGCTGCAGCCAGGGTCTTATGTGTTGAGTCTTCTTTGGCAAATCCAAATCCACAGAAGATGTGGTGGGTTGAGGTCTCTGGGCTTCTGCTTCGAGGTGCTGGCATTATTCTGATCTTTGATGTCCTTTATGTGGTAGGAATCTTCACTTGGGATTGGTAGCTGGGTTTTCCTACTCGACAATATCTCCTACTACGATTGTGGAATTGTCTCTCTCTCTAGGTCTGTCAATTTTTGCCTTATATACTCCATAGCTATTATAGCACATACATATTTCTTTAGAGTTAAGTCTTAGTGGTGAATTGTCCCCTTAATCACTATGAAATGTCCCATTTTATTTTTGATACTACTCATTGTCATCAGTATATTTTATATTAAATGGTTGCTTCAGCCTTTTTATGCATACTGCCAGTATGATATACATTTTTAATCCAGTTACTTTCATTGTATCTGTGTTTTTATATGTGAGATGTGTCTTTTGTACACAGCATGTAGTTGATTCTTGCATTTTTATTCATCGTTATACCTGCCTTTTTATTATAGAGTTTAATTCATTAAAGTTGAATATAGGGGCGCCTGGGTGGCTCAGTCAGTTAAGCATCCGACTTCGGCTCAGGGCATGATCTCGCGGTCCGCGGGTTCGAGCCCCGCGTCGGGCTCTGTGCTGACAGCTCAGAGCCTGGAGCCTGTTTTGGATTCTGTCTCCCTCTCTTTCTGACCCTCCTCCGTTCATGCTGTCTCTCCCTGTCTCAGAAATAAATAAATGTTAAAAAAAAATTTAAAGTTGAATATAGTCGTTGACATTGGTTTACGTTTACCATTTTTCTATTTGTGTTTAATTTGTTCTTTCTGCCTTTCAACCCTCTTCTCCTTTTTCCCATCTTTTAAACTATTAGATGACTAAATTTTAGTATTCCATTTAAACATTATGATTGACTTTTTTTGCTTCCTGTTTTTCAGTCACTTCCCTAGGGATTTATTGAGTGAGGTATGGCGAAACCAGACACACACCAAGAGAGAGAAAGCAGAAAGAGTTTTACAGTTTGCTATAGTTACAGTTCCCTGGGGAGAATGTCATACACTACCCATGGCCACACAGGGTAAGCTCTAGAGGCAGAGAGAGAGAGAGAGAGAGAGAGAGAGAGAGAGAAAACGCACGTGCAACTGTGGGTAAGCACCTTTATTATAGTTTCTGTGCAAGGAAATGGTGAGGTGGGACAAGTATGTTTAGGATTGGCTAGATTGAATCATTTCAGTGGCGTCAAGGGCATAGAGGGCTGTCCCTAGTTGTCTGGCATCTTGCCCTGGGGCAGTGAGGACAGATAAATAGTTGCCCTGAGTATGAGAACTTGATAGGAGACGTGGCTGGGAATATGAACTTTACTGGCTGTTCAAGAAGGGAAACTGACCTACCTTTTAATAAAGGCCTCAAAAGTGGGCCAAGATTGCATTTTTAAAACCATATTAAAAGATTATAGCTACATCCTTAACATTTCACAATCTACTTTTCATTAATGTTGCATGACTTGAAATAAATGTAGAAACCTTGCAATGCTAAAGGTCAATTGATCTTCCCATCTTTTATGCTAAAATTATATGTATTATATTGCCATAGATTATATAACCTAAAAGATGTTGTAAAGTTTGCTTTAATCTATCATATGTGTTTTAAAGGAATTTGAAGGAAAAAATTGTCTTTTTATATTTACCACTTACAGTGCTCTTTATTTCTTTGGGAGGATCCAAGTTTCCATCTGGTATCAGCTTCCTTCTGCCTGAATAACTTCCTTTACTATTTCCTATAATGTAGGCTTAAGGGCAATACGTTCCTGTGTTTTTCTTCCATTTGGAAATGTCTTTATTTTCCCTTCATTATTGAAGGATATTTTTATTGGAAAAGAAAATATGGTTGACAGATTTAATTTTACATTCAGCATTTTAAAGATGTTGCCTCATTTTCTTCTGGCCTCCAGACATCCTGATGAATAGCTATTAATTGAATCATGATTCTCCTGTACATCATATGCCATTTTCTTGTTGCTGCTTTTAAGATTTTCTTTATTTCACATTCAACTGCTTGATTATGAAATGCTCCAACAGAGACTGCTTAAATGTTTATTCTGATTGGAGTTCCTTGAATATCCAATTCTATAAATCTACATGTTTCATCAAACTTAGAAATGCTATAGACATTGTTCAAATTTATTTCCTGCTCTATTTTCATTCTTCTCCTTCTGGGCGCCCTGTTACATGTACTTCAGTCAACTTGTTATTAACTATCCAGTCTCTAAGAATCTGTTCGTTTTCTTTTTTTAATGTTTATTCATTTTTGAGAGAGAGAGAGAGGGAGGGAAGGAGAGTGGGAGAGAGAGAGAGAGAGAGAGAGAGAGAGAGAAAATGCACAAGTAGGGGATGGGCAGAGAGAAAGAGGGAGAGAGAGAATCCCAAGCAGTCTCTGCACTGTCAGCACAGAGCCCAACATGGGGCTTGAACTTGCGAACCACGTGATCATGACTTGAGCCGAAATCAGGAGTTGGATGCTTAACTGACTGAGCCACCCAGGCACCCCAAGAATCTCTTCATTTTCTTAAAATAAACTTCTTTTTGTTTTGTAGAGCAGTGTTTGGCTCATAGCAAAATGGAATGGAAAGTATAGAATTCCCATATATCCCTGGCTTCTACCCATATACAGCCTCCCTTAGAATTCTGTGTTCTTTTGAGTGATAGTCAACTGCGGCACAAGACAAAATGGAGGAGAAGCTTGGGAAGACCAAGTTCACGATATGCACAGGTCCTGGATGCAGGAGACATGGCGTACCACACAGGGCCACATAGGAAAGCACTATCATTGTCCAGGAGGCAGAAAGTACAAGAGTGAGGAGAGAGCCTACGCCGCAGGCTCTATTAGAGTTTCCACGGGAAAAGAAAGCAGGGCAAAGTAAGCAATTTCAGACTGGCTAATTTGAATAATTGTGGCAGGCTCTCAGCCACAGAGATAATGCCTAGTTGCCTGGTACCTGGCCTTGGGATGATTAAGGCAGGGGAATATTGTCTCCTGCGGTATACAGGTGAGCTAGAAGAAGAATGGCACTGAGTTGGATACTTTGCACACCAAAGGCATGCTCCCGGTTGGTTAGCTCAGGGGGTGGCAGTCTCCCCAGTGACAAAGGTTTTTAAGATTTCAAAACATCATAATATACAGAAAAAAAAGAAATGTGAACGATGCACCAGCTACCAGCATCCTGAACACAGTACATTTGTTACCATCAATGACCTTACGTTATTATCACCCAAGTCATGGTGTGCATTAGTGTTTACTCTTGGTGTTACCCATCTTAGAGATCTGGACAAGTATATAATGACATGTGGCCACTCATATAGTATCATCCAGAATAGTTTCACTGCCCTAAAACTCCTCTGTGTCCCACCTGTTCATCCCTCCTTCCCTCCCAGCCTTGGTAACCACTGATCTTTTTACTTTATAGTTTTACGTTTACCAGAATGTCCTATTGTTGGAATAATACATAATGTAACCTTTTCAGATTGAATTCTTTCCCTTAGTACTATCCATTTAAGGTTCATTCCATGTCTTTCCAGGTCTTGGCAGCTCATTTCTTTTTAGCGTTGAATCATATTCCATTCTCTTGATGTACCGCAGTTCATTTATTCATTCACTTAGTCAAAGGCCATAGTGGAGTGGTTGTTTCCAAGTTTTGGCAGTTATGAATAAATTTGTGTGTGGGTTTTGCCTTGATCCTAATTGGCATGTAGAGGTATTTCATTGTTTTTTTTTTTTAATGTAAATTCAGATTAGTTAATATATAGCGCAATAATGGTTTCAGGACTAGAATTCAGGGATTTCATCACTTAACATATGACACCCAGTGCTCATCCCAACAAGTGCCCTCCTTAATGCCCCTCACCCATCTAGCTCATCCCCCACCCACCTCCCTTCCAGCAACCCTCAGTTCTCTGTCTTTAAGAATCTCTCCTGGTTGGCCTCCCTCTCTGTTTTGAAATTTCATTGTTTTTTAAATTGGCATTTCCCTGGTGACATGTGATATGGAGAATCTTTTCATATACTTATTTTCCATCTGCATATGTGCTTTGGTGAAGTGTCTGTTAAGGTCTTTGGCCCATTTTTGATTTGGGTTGCTTATTGTTTTATTGTTGAAGGAGTTTTTTTTTTTTCTTTTCAAATTTTTATTTAACTTCTAGTTAGTTAACAGTGCAGGTTTCAGGAGTAGAATTTAGTGATTCATCACTTACATGCAACACCCAATGCTCATCACAAGTGCCCTCTTTGATACCCATCACCCATCTAGTCTTTGTATATTTTGGATAACAGTCACTTACCATCTATGTCTTTTGCAATTAACTCCTTCCAGTGTGTGATTGGTCTTCTCCTTCTCCTTCTCTTGTGTTAAAAAAATCTTTTCTCCTGTTCTTCAGATTGTATAATTGCTACCGATTTATCTTCAAGTTCATAGATTCTTTTGTCACTCCCATTCGGCTAAGTCCATCCCGTGAATATGTTTTTAAAACTCGAATAATTTTTGCCACTCTAAAATTGCCGTTTAAAAATTGTATATCTACCTGTTAAGATTTAGTATCTTTTTATTACTTGTGAGTAGGTAGTTTTACATTGTTAAGGACAATTATAATAGCTGCCTCCAAATCTTTGTTTACTAATTATGTCCCCAGTACATCTCAGGGTTTGTGCCAGCTAATTATCTTTTTCTCTTAAAAAGGAATTACATTTTCCTAGTTCTCCATATCTCATACTATTTTGAATTTTTTCCAGGATATTATGCATGTTAAGTTCTGGGGACTCTCAATTCCTTTATTTTTATTTTTTGAGTGTTTTCTTTTGTTTTAGCAGGCAGGTGAGTCCATTGGGTTCAAATGGAAAACTCTGGTTCTTGCATAGCAGAGCATTTCGTACATTTGTTCTTAGCCGAGCTGCCTTGGGTATGTTCTGTGAATCTGTGGTTGCAGCATCAGCCAGTGACATTAGGAAATATAATTTAAAGATCTGCTCTCTGGCTCTTTGCTCTCTTGGTTTTTTGCTCTCTTTTTCCAGTGTTCATGGTTGGTCCAGACTGAATTGTCTTGTCTCCCAGCTCAGAAAGCCTGAGGTCATTCCTATAAAGCTTATCTGTGCCAACTGTCCTACTAGAAGTAGTGAAAGCAGGGAACTCACATTGTACATTGGCCTTCCTTAGTTCATGTACCTTCTAGCAAAATCTTCTTGCTTTTGTACACTGACTTTATGTTCAAAGTTTATAGTTGTTATTCATGGGAGATACTCTTTTTTTAACGTGTATTTGTTTTTGAGAGAGAAAGAGAGACAGAGCGCGAGCAGGGAGTGGCAGAGAGAGAAGGAGACACAGAATCCAAAGCAGGCTCCACGCTCTGAGCTGTCAGCACAGAGCCCGATACAGGGCTCGAACTCATGAACCACAAGATGATGACCTGAGCCACCCAGGCACCCTGTATGGGAGATGTTCTTAATGATTATCAGGCACTTGATCATTTTATTTTTTTTTTGTATTAAATATTTTTTAATCTATTCACCCTTGTGTACCTTGTGAAATAATCTTCATTTCTTATTCTTTTTTCTTCAGTTTCTTTCTTGAGTTGGATCACTTCTCGTTTCTTTTTATTTGTATGTTTGTTTGCAGTTGAGGCTTTAAATTTCTATTAGAGGTTTTAATTTTTATTTAAAAATTATATTTCTGAATATGAATTCACATTAGATACTCATAGTTTTTCAGTAGTTCATGTTTTGTTTTGTTTTGTTTTTGATTTTGGATAACTTTTGTTGGTTGAAATAGTTTGATTCTCATTTTCTCTTTCTTCAGAGTAGTTTTATATGGACATACTTGTGTTTTCTGCCTAAGTGTCTTACTTCTTTGCGACCAGCAATATATGATAAGTTTAAGGTGTTTTGGTTATGAACTGGTTTGATTTTATTTATTTTTTTAAAATTTTTTTTTTAGTGTTTATTTATTTTTGAGAGAGAGAGAGAGAGAGAGAGACAGAGTCCAAGCTGGGGAGGAACAGAGAGAGAGGGAGACACAGAATCCAAAGCAGGCTCCAGGCTCTGAGATGTCAGCACAGAGCCCGACATGGGGCTCAAACTCACGAACCATGAGATCATGACCTGACCCAGAGTTGGACACCCAACCGATCGAGCCACCCAGGCACCCCGGTTATGAACTGATTTTAAAGAGAGGTTTTTTAAATCAATGGCAAATTTTTATGTGGGTGGAAGGGCTTGATTTCATCGTTCACTTTTCCTTCTCTGAGACCCTTAAATTCCCCTCCTCTGTTTATCCTCCCCTTCCCGATTACTGTTTCATTTTCTCTTATTTCTATTAAGTATCTGAAGAATGTGTCCCTCTTTCAAGTTGCTTCTTCTTCTTGAAGACGTGGTGTCTTTTCAAGACTGTCACTTCTGACTTTGCATGCTTCCATGAGCATTCCTTGAAATTCACCAGTCTCTGGTTGTCTGAATCCGTTTTCAGATTTTTCTAAACACTTCCTCTCTTACAGATGATTCTTCTTTTTCTGGAAGTGATATTTTTCTGGGTCTGCCTCTCTTAGTTCCTAGGTCCATTCTCCTATTCTCCATATAATCTAGCTGGTATTCTACACTGGCTTGGGCCCTGGACATAGTTGACTGATTTGCCGTGGTTAAGTCGCATCTGTAACTACTTTAAAATTCGTACCTCTATATCTCTACATCTTAGTTAAGTTGTAGACACGAGTTATGGAGAATTTAGTAGCCCTTCTTTATCTATATGATTTTCTGATGGTAATGTAAAGATTCAGACTTTGGTAGCTGAATTTCTCCTATGAGAACCCAGAAAGCACTTTACTACCCTTTGTTGCTAATATGTAAAAAGACAGTAGTGTGCCTATGAAAATGTATTCATCTTGACATTTTTTTATTTTGTTAAAATGAACACTACTCAAAAAAATCAAACTCTTGTTGCAATGTATTTTTCAAAATGGAAAAACTGAAAAACGAATTCCAGTATCTGTCATTTGCAAGTGGAAGAGAATAGTATCTCTAAACAGTATGTTTATTATTATGCTCTTTTTATATAGCAATTAAAATATAAAATTTATATAGCAAGACCATGTTTCACTACAAATCTGTTAAATTTTAATTATGTGGAATGCACGTATTGAGAAGGAAATAATCTATTTTTTGTTAGTACTAGGCCTTTTATGCAACCATCTGTGCTTGGCAAATCATAAAAATCGGAAAGGGTCTCTGAGCTCTGCTTCAAAGATGCCATTGCAAGGTCATTGTTCTTTCCTAACTGCCTTTACCATCAACTTGTTCACTTCAGAGCATTTACACATTTTTGCCCAACATATGACAATTGATTCAGTATTTGTCTGCCGAGTCTCTCCTAAAGTTTCTCACTAAGAAAACAGCATAAACCCATTACGAACCTAGATAACAAGAGACATTTTTAATTAACTCTGCAGAAATAGTTTTAAAGATTCCCTTAATGCAATGATTGCGACCAACCTGAAATTTACATTTGTTCTGCGTTTTACAACAAAATGAACTCCATTCATCTGTATGCCCTGTCCTCTGAGACCGTGTTTTGGCTTCCCGTCTTCAAAGTCCTGGCTGTGTTGTCCAGTGCACAAGAGATGGCAAATAGTAAAAGCGGGAATCCCCAAACTGGGGAGGATCGTGAATCAGGGCCCTGGACTTTATTTTCTCATTAGCTTATAAGACAAAGCTAGGTTTGTGTATTTACTCAGCCAGCACTTACTGATCAACTCATAAAATGTCAGGCATTGTCAGGTCCTATAAATACAGAGAGGAAAGGCGGACCCCGCTGTCCAGTGGCTTGCTGTCTAGTGAGGAAGAAAAATAAGTAAAATGCAATAAAGAATGGAACTCTGGTAGGGTCAAAGTAAGAAGAATGCATACTTAACAATGGGAGGTTAGCTCAAGGCTTGGTAAGCCGAACATCCCCTCTGCTAGGTGTTTCATACGTGCAGGACAGTTGTCCGGACTGGGTGCGGTGGCTCTGGAAGCAGACCTCCTATGCAGCACATTCTATGAGATTGTTAAACTGGTTGTGTCAATGTGACACATTCCTCCACTTGGAAAGCATTTAATACATAAGACAAAATGGATACGGGGATTGATCGGTCTTCAAAGACAATTGCATTATCTTGTTTGTGCTATACCGTGGGGCATAGGACTCTTACCTTAGGTCTTGTCTTACGCAAGTAGAGAGAGACTTGAGGATACTACTGGGAGCGTTTGAAAATGTGTGAAATGTGTGAGATTTAAGACTGACCCTTGCCTGGGAAAACTAAAGGGAAGAGACTAACTAGTACCACGGGCCTAAGGCAGCAAAACAAAGAGGGCTCTGTTAATAGCAGGCTGAACTTCGGCGGAAAGTGCATGTTTTTAAGAAGCAAGTGTGGACCGACTCCTCTTACAGATGACCATTAAAGTAAATTCTGGACATGAGGAAGATGGCGGCATAGGAGGACGCGGCGTCCTACAGGTCACTTAGATTCCACCCACACCTGCCTAAATAACCCAGAAAATCACCAGAAGACTAGCAGAATGGATTCTCCAGAGGCAAGCGCAGACGAGAGGCCCACGGAAGAGGGTAGGAAGGGCGGCGAGGCGGTGCGTGCTCCACGGACTGGCGGGAGGGAGCCGGGGCAGAGGGGCGGCCCGCCGGCCAAGCAGAGTCCCCGAGTCTGGCTTGCAAAAGCGGAAGGGCTGGACAGAGTGTGTTCCGACAGCAAGCGGGACTTGACATCTGGAAGGTTATAAGTTAACAGCTCTGCTCAGAGAACGGGAGGGCTGGAGGACAATGGGAGGGAGAGTTGTTGAGCCCCTGGACGACAGAGCTCAGTTTGTTGGGGAACAAAGGCGCTCTCCAGTGCCATCTCCCCCGCCCATCCCCCAGCCAAAATCCCAGAGGGAACCAGTTCCTGCCAGGGAGCTTGCTCACTCCGCGCAAACACCCAATGCTGTGCTTCTGCGGAGCCACCCCTCCGGCGGTGGGTCTGACTCCCTCCCGCTGCCACAGGGCCCCTCCTGAAGTGGATCACCTAAGGAGAAGCGAGCTAAGCCTGCCCCTCCCGCCCCTGTGCACCTTGCCTACCCACCCCAGCTAATACACCAGATCCCCAGCACCACAAGCCTGGCAGTGTGCAAGTAGCCCAGACGGGCCACGCCACCCCACAGTGAATCCCGCCCCTAGGAGAGGGGAAGAGAAGGCACACACCAGTCTGACTGTGGCCCCAGCGGTGGGCTGGGGGCAGACATCAGGTCTCCCTGCAGCCCCGCCCACCAACTCCAGTTATACACCACAGCACAGGGGAAGTGCCCTGCAGGTCCTCACCACACCAGGGACTATCCAAAATGACCAAGCAGAAGAATTCCCCTCAAAAGAATCTCCAGGAAATAACAACAGCTAATGAACTGATCAAAAAGGATTTAAATGATATAAGAGAAAGTGAATTTAGAATAATAGTCATAAAATTAATCGCCGGGCTTGAAAACAGTATAGAGGACAGCAGAGAATCTCTTGCTACAGAGATCAAGGGACTAAGGAACAGTCACGAGGAGCTGAAAACCGCTTTAAGCGAGATGCAAAATAAAATGGAAACGTCCACGGCTTGGATTGAAGAGGCAGAGGAGAGAATAGGTGAACTAGAAGATAAAATTATGGAAAAAGAAGCTGAGAAAAAGAGAGATAAAAAAATCCAGGAGTCTGAGGGGAAAATTAGAGAACTAAGTGATGCACTAAAGAGAAATAATCTACGCATAATTGGTATCCCAGAGGAGGAAGAGAGAGGGAAAGGTGCTGAAGGTGTACGTGAAGAAATCATAGCTGAGAACTTCCCTGATCTGGGGAAGGAAAAAGGCATTGAAATCCAAGAGACACAGAGAACTCCCTTCAGACGTACCTTGAATCGAACTTTTGCACGACATATCATAGTGAAACTGGCAAAATACAAGGATAAAGAGAAAATTCTGAAAGCAGCTAGGGATAAACGTGCTCTAACATATAAAGGGAGACCAATAAGACTAGCGACGGATATCTCTACTGAAACTTGGCAGGCCAGAAAGGAATGGCAGGAAATCTTCAATGTGATGAACAGAAAAAAATATGCAGCTAAGAATCCTTTATCCAGCAAATCTGTCATTTAGAATAGAAGGAGACATAAAGGTCTTCTCAAACAAACAGAAACTGAAGGAATTCATCACCACTAAACCAGCCCTACAAGAGATCCTAAGGGGATCCTGTGAGACAAAGTACCAGAGACATTGCTACAAGCATGAAACCTACGGACATCACAATGACTCTAAACCCATATCTGTCTATAATAACACTGAATGTAAATGGACTAAATGCGCCAACCAAAAGACATAGGGTATCAGAATGGATAAAAAAACAAGACCCATCTATTTGCTGTCTACAAGAGACTCATTTTAGACCTGAAGACACTTTCAGATTGAAAGTGAGGGGATGGAGAACTATTTATCATGCTACTGGAAGTCAAAAGAAAGCTGGAGGAGCCATACTTATATCAGACAAACTAGACTTTAAATTAAAGGCTGTAACAAGAGATGAAGAAGGGCATTATATAGTAATTATAGGGTCTATCCATCAAGAAGAACTAACAATTATAAATGTCTATGTGCTGAATACGGGAGCCCCCAAATATATAAAACAATTACTCACAAACATAAGCAACCTTATTGATAAGAATGTGGTAATTGCAGGGGACTTTAATACCCCACTTACAACAATGGATAGATCATCTAGACACATGGTCAATAAAGAAACAAGGGCCCTGAATGATACATTGGATCAGGTGGACTTGACAGATATATTTAGAACTCTGCATCCCAAAGCAACAGAATATACTTTCTTCTCGAGTGCACATGGAACATTCTCCAAGATAGATCATATACTGGGTCACAAAACAGCCCTTCATAAGTATACAAGAATTGAGATCATACCATGCATACTTAGAGACCACAATGCTATGAAGCTTGAAATCAACCACAGGAAAAAGTCTGAAAAACCTCTAAAAGCATGGAGGTTAAAGAACACCCTACTAAAGAATGAGTGGGTCAACCAGCCAATTAGAGAAGAAATTAAAAAATATATGGAAACAAACGAAAATGAAAATACAACAATCCAAACGCTTTGGGATGGAGCGAAGGCAGTCCTGAGAGGAAAATACATTGCAATCCAGGCCTATTTCAAGAAACAAGAAAAATCCCAAATACAAAATCTAACAGCACACCTAAAGGAAACAGAAGCAGAGCAGCAAAGACATCCCAAACCCAGCAGAAGAAGAGAAATAATAAAGATCAGAGCAGAAATAAACAATATAGAGTCTAAAAAAACTGTAGAGCAGATCAATGAAACTAAGAGTTGGTTTTTTGAAAAAATAAACAAAATTGATAAACCTCTAGCCAGGCTTCTCAAAAAGAAAAGGGAGATCAAGTAGATAAAATCATGAATGAAAATGGAATTATTACAACCAATCCCTCAGAAATACAAGCAATTATCAGGGAATACTATGAAAAATTATATGCCAACAAACTGGACAACCTGGAAGAAATGGACCAATTCCTAAACACCCACACACTTCCAAAACTCAAACTGGAGGAAATAGAAAGCTTGAACAGACCCATAACCAGTGAAGAAATTGAATCAGTTATCAAAAATCTCCCAACAAATAAGAGTCCAGGACCAGATGGCTTCCCTGGGGAATTCTACCAGACATTTAAAGCAGAAATAATGGGGCGCCTGGGTGGCGCAGTCGGTTAAGCATCCGACCTCAGCCAGGTCACGATCTCGCGGTCCGTGGGTTTGAGCCCCGCGTCGGGCTCTGGGCTGATGGCTCAGAGCCTGGAGCCTGTTTCCGATTCTGTGTCTCCCTCTCTCTCTGCCCCTCCCCCGTTCATGCTCTGTCTCTCTCTGTCCCAAAAATAAATAAACGTTGAAAAAAAAAATTTAAAGCAGAAATAATACCTATCCTTCTCAAGCTATTCCGAGAAATAGAAAGGGAAGGAAAACTTCCAGACTCATTCTATGAAGCCAGTATTACTTTGATTCCTAAACCAGACAGAGACCGTAAAAAAAGAGAACTACAGGCCAATATCCCTGATGAATATGGATGCAAAAATTCTCAATAAGATACTAGCAAATCAAATTCAACAGCTTATAAAAAGAATTATTCACCATGATCAAGTGGGATTCATTCCTGGGATGCAGGGCTGGTTCAACATTCACAAATCAATCAACGTGATACATCACATTAGTAAAAGAAAAGATAAGAACCATATGATCCTGTCAATTGATGCAGAAAAGGCATTTGGCAAAATTCAGCACCGTTTCTTAATAAAAAACCTTCAGAAAGTCGGGATAGAAGGAACATACTTAAACATCATAAAAGCAGTTTATGAAAAGCCCACAGCTAACATCATCCTCAATGGGGAAAAACTGAGAGCTTTTCCCCTGAGATCAGGAACACGACAGGGATGCCCACTCTCATCGCTGTTGTTTAACATAGTGTTGGAAGTTCTAGCATCAGCAATCAGACAACAAAAGGAAATCAAAGGCATCAAAATTGGCAAAGATGAAGTCAAGCTTTCGCTTTTTGCAGATGACATGATATTATCCATGGAAAATCTGATAGACTCCACCAAAAGTCTGCCAGAACTGATACATGAATTAGCAAAGTTGCAGGATACAAAATCAACGTACAGAAATCAGTTGCATTCTTATACACTAATAATGAAGCAACAGAAAGACAAATAAAGAAACTGATCCCATTCACAATTGCACCAAGAAGCATAAAATACCTAGGAATAAATCTAACCAAAGATGTAAAAGATCTGTATGCTGACAACTATAGAAAGCTTATGAAGGAAATTGAAGAAGGTATAAAGAAATGGAAAAACATTCCATGCTCATGGGTTGGAAGAATACATATTGTCAAAATGTCAATACTACCCAAAGCTATCTACACATTCAATGCAATCCCAATCAAAATTGCACCAGCATTCTTCTCGAAGCTAGAGCAAGCAATCCTAAAATTCATATGGAACCACAAAAGGCCCCGAATAGCCAAAGTAATTTTGAAGAAGAAGACCAGCGCAGGAGGCATCACAATCCCAGACTTTAGCCTCTACTACAAAGCTGTCATCATCAAGACAGCATGGTATTGGCACAAAAACAGACACATAGGCCAATGGAATAGCATAGAAACCCCAGAACTAGAGCCACAAAAGTATGGCCAACTAATCTTTGACAAAGGAGGAAAGAATATCCAATGGAAAAAAGGCAGTCTCTTTAACAAATGGTGCTGGGAGAACTTGACAGCAACATTCAGAAGAATGAAACTAGACCACTTTCTTACACCATTCACAAAAATAAACTCAAAATGGATGACGGACCTGAATGTGAGACAGGAAACCATCAAAACCCTAGAGGAGAAAGCAGGATAAAACCTCTCTGACCTCAGCCGCAGCAATTTCTTACTTGACACATCCCCAAAGGCAAGGGAATTAAAAGCTAAAATGAACTATTGGGACCTCATGAAGATAAAAAGCTTCTGCACAGGAAAGGAAACAATCAAGAAAACTAAAAGGCAATCAATGGAATGGGAAAAGATATTTGCAAATGACAAATCAGACAAAGGGCTAGTATCCAAAATCTATAAAGAGCTCACCAAACTCCACACCTGTAAAACAAATAAGCCAATGAAGAAATGGGCAGAAAACATGAATAGACACTTCTCTAAAGAAGACTTCCAGATGGCCAACAGGCACATGAAAAGATGCTCAACGTCACTCCTCATCAGGGAAATACAAATCAAAACCACACTCAGATATCACCTCACGCCACTCAGAGTAGCCAAAATGAACAAATCAGGAGAGTATAGATGCTGGTGAGGATGTGGAGAAACGGGAACTCTCTTGCACTGTTGGTGGGAATGCAAACTGGTGCAGCCGCTCTGGAAAGCAGTGTGGAGGTTCCTCAAAAAATTAAAAATAGACCTACCCTATGACCCAGCAATAGCACTGCTAGGAATTTACCCAAGGGATACAGGAGTACTGATGCATAGGGGCACTTGTACCCCAATGTTGATAGCAGCACTCTCAACAATAGCCAAATTATGGAAAGAGCCTAAATGTCCATCAACTGATGAATGGATAAAGAAATGGTGGTTTATATACACAATGGAATACTACGTGGCAATGAGAAAGAATGAAATATGGCCCTTTGTAGCAACGTGGATGGAACTGGAGAGTGTGATGCTAAGTGAAATAAGCCATACAGAGAAAGACAGATACCATATGGTTTCACTCTTATGTGGATCCTGAGAAACTTAACAGGAACCCATGGGGGAGGGGGAGGAAAAAACAAACAAAAAAACAAAAACAAAAAGAGGTTAGAGTGGGCGAGAGCCAAAGCATAAGAGACTGTTAAAAACTGAGAACAAACTGAGGGTTGATGGGGGGTGGGAGGGAGGGGAGGGTGGGTGATGGGCACTGAGGAGGGCACCTTTTGGGATGAGCACTGGGTGTTGTATGGAAACCAATTTGACAATAAATTTCATGTATTAAAAAAAAAAGATGCAAGTGTGGACCTATTTAAAGAAAACCAGCTTGGGGAGTATTAAAAGGGAACATGGAATGATCTGACTCCAGAATTACAATAAAACCCAAAGCTCCTCAGACAAAATGGAATATTTTAAGAAGCCACTTAAAAAAAAAAAAAAAAGCATTTTCTCATTAAAAGATCTACAGCGGGAGGTCCCTGTAATGGAACCTCCAAAAAGAACCCCAAAAGTGAAAAACCAAAAACATTACATTCTTCATGTTCAGAGGACACAATACTAGTTTGCCACTTTCCCCCACCTTGTGTTTCTTTCTTACTAAATCCTTGTAGGGAACAAAATTCTTAACTAAAGAGTTAGGAGGCATTGGATTAGAAAACAGAGAAGTCATTTACTCTTTCCGTCCTCCCCCAACTCCAGGCTTTCTTGTTTGGCTCAGGCTCCACTTGGGAGAAGAGAGGAACTTTAAATTAGAGCTTAGGAGTTTAAGGATTACACTGGATTGAAATGAAGTAATGTAACTATTATATTGGATTAGACCCTTAATGTTAAAACAAAGAGAATATTTGCTTATGAACTAAGAGGAACAGTGAGAACAACCACCCCTCCGGGACATGTGTGAGCTTTCAACCAGGATTGGAAAAAAAAAAAAAAATATCAGAGCAGGTATTAAGGGGGAACAGAAAACAAAATAAAGTTGGTTTCTGTTTACCATGTATTCATTGAATCCTGCCTATTCAATAAGCAGTTAAGAAAAAAAAATCAGAACACATGATCTCACAGATGGTTCTAAGTATTTCTTAGGTGTTTGTGTTTGATTTGTAAATTTATTTTTAATGAGAAGTCCTATACTTAATTATATTTAATTTCTGCATTTTTCTTTTAAAAGATATATTTTTTAAATTTTCTAATGTTTATTTTTGGGAGAGAGAGAGAGAGTGAATAAATGAGCAGGGAAGGGGAAGAGAGTGGGAGACCCAGAATCCAAGGCAGGCTCCAGGCTCTGAGCTGTCAGAACAGAGCCTGATGCAGGGCTCAAGCTCACAAGCTATGAGATCATGACCTGAACCCAAGTCGGACGCTTAACCGACTGAGCCAGTCAGGTGCACCAAAGATATTTATTTATTTATTTTTTAATTTTTTGATAAAACACTTATCTATTTTTGAGAGAGAGAGAGAGAGACAGAGGGAAACAGAACGTGAGCAGGGGAGGGGCAGAGAGAGAGGGAGACACACAATCTGAAGCAGGCTCCATGCTCTGAGCTGTCAACACAGAGCCCGATGCGGGGCTCGAACTCGTGAACTGCGAGATCATGACCTGAGCCAGTCGGACGCTCAACTGACTGAACCACCCAGGCACTCCCAAAAATATTTAGTTTTAAATGCATTTTAACATTGGCAATAATATGTGCTGATCCAAAATAATTTGGACTTACAGATAGGTAGAAAGGATAAAAAGATACGCATGGTTCAATGTTTTGTAAATATTTTGACAAAATTCCTTCCAATTATTTTAAGTATGTTTTCTTGTTTCTAATATATTTATAAATATACTAGATAAGAAAAAGTTTGTCCTCCTTTTTTCTGCTTCATTTTAAAATAAAAAGCATTTTCAGTGTTACTATAATTACTCTGAACCAATACTTTCTTTTTGCTTTTTTATGATTATGGTTTTATGCTTAATACAGTAGCATGCATAGATCCCAATTACACAGTTCACTGAGTTTTGATAAAACTCACTCATGTACCCATCAACCAAAACAAGATAAAGAACATTTCCATTTTCTTGAAAGTTCCCTTGTGCCCTTTTAAAATTAAAATTCCCCACCCACAGGTAACCATCATTCTGATTTTTTTTTCCATCATAGATGAGTTTTGCTTGCCTTCAAATTTCATATAAATGGAGTCACACAGTCTGTGCTCCATTTTGTCTGTCTTTTCATACCCAAAATATTTTGGAGATTAATCCATCTTGTGTATATCAGTAGTTAGTTCCTTTGCATTGCTGAGTATTATTCCAATGTGTATTTACCTGTGATGTTCTCCTGTTGATGGACAGTTGGGTTGTTCCTAGTCTTTGTCTATTAAGAACAAGGCTGCTTTTAACATCATTGTGAAAATGTTTCTTGTATATATGTGTTTGCATTTCTCTTGGAGTAAAATTACTGTCAAAGATAATTATTTAACTTATTTATTTATTTAAGTTTATTTGTTTATTTTGGGAGAAAGAGCGGGAGGGGTAGAGAGAGGGAGACAAAATCCCAAGCAGGCTCCGCACGCTAAGTGCAGAGCCTGATGCGGGTCTCGAACCCAGAAACCTTGAGCTCATGACCAGAGCTGAAACCAAGAGTTAGACGCCTAACCAACTGAACCATCCAGACACCCCTATTTAAAATTTTTAGAAGCTGGCAGTGTTTTCTTCTAGAAAGTATATGCCATTCTTAATACGACAAACAAGGTTTGGAAGTTCCACATACTAATATTGGTTTTCTCAGTCTTTTTTTCTGTAACTTTTGTTTTGAAATAATTACAAACTCCTATGTAGTTGTGAGAATACTTACCTTCTACCAACTGATGACATTTTACATAGCTATAGTATAATATCAGAATTGGAAATTGACATGGGTACAATACTGGTAAGTAGACTATAGACCTTATTCAGTTTTCACCAGTTTTACATGCACTCATTTGAATGTGTGTGTGTGTGTGTGTGTGTGTGTGTGTGTGTGTAGTTGTGTGTTATTATATCTCATGCATCACTACTGCCATGATCAAGATACAGAACTGCTCCATAAAAGAGGAACTGAAGAATTCCCAGGCGCTACCCTTTTTTAGCAGTACCCTTCTCCGTACCCCATCACTGCGCTCTGACAGCCACTAATCTATTCCCAATCTCTATAATTTTTGTGATTTCAAATACACAAATGGTGATGGTGACCTTTTGATATTGGCCTTTTCACTGAGCGTAACAGCCCCGATATTCAACCAAGTTGTATGTATCAAGAAGCTGTTTCATTTTAATGCTGAGTAGTATTCCCCAGTGTAGATATACCAGAATTTGTGTAACCACTGAAGGGTGACAGGTTATGCTACCCTGAAATATGCCACTTTGGCGTAAGGATTATTTTGAACTAAAGTCATTTACAAAACTGTGAAAAGCAGGTGCAGGAAAGGCATTCTAACCTCCCCTTTTCTTCTTGAAAACAGGAGATTAAAAACTCCCATGTGGGGGTTAAGCGTCTGACTTTGGTTCAGGTCATGTTCTCACGGTTCATGAGTTCAAGCCCCACATTGGGCTCTGGGCTGACATTGCAGAGCCTGGAGCCTGCTTCAGATTCTGTGTCTATGTCTCTCTCTCTGCCTCTCTCTCTCTCTCTCTCTCCCCCACTCACTCAAAAATAAATAAACATTAAAAAAAACTCCCATATGAAAGATGCCCTCCCTATACCAGGAGAAAAGAAATATTCATTGACAGGGCATCAAAGCCAGGAAAATTCTGTATAAACAGACCCTTGTTAAAACACTTATCTTCCTTTAGCCTCCAAGCTTGGGTTCATTACTTTCCCACAATTGCTTCTTTCTGTTCAACCCACTATGAATACATGTAGGTTCCCTCATTTCTTCGGGTTTTCATTCTTTACAAAGGCTCCCATGATACAGAAACGTTACACTAATTTGTATGCTTTTCTCCCGTTTACCCTGTTTTCTGTCAGTTTAATTCTCAAGCCCAGCCAAAACACCTTAAGAGGGTAAAGGTAAAAGTTCATTTTCTGTACGCTTTTCTCGTGTTGAAGGACACGTGGGGCTGCTTCCAGTTTTTTTTTTTTTTTTCATGTCCAAATTTCTATATGACTGTTGGGTTTAGTTTCCATTTCCCTGGAATAAATGCCCAAGGGTTCCATTACTGGTTTGTATAGGGGCTGCATTTTTAGTTTTATAAGAAACTACCAAACTATTTTCCAGAGTGGCTGTGCCATTTTATATTCCCACCAGCAATGTAGGCATGATTGTTTCTCTGCATCTTCGCCAGCATTTGGTAACTGTTTTCTGTTTGTTTTTATGTGGCTGTTGTCATAGGTAAACATCTTTTCATATGCCAATTCGCCATCTCTGTATCTTCTTCAGTGAAGTATCTCTTCACACCTTTTGCACACTTTCTCATTGGATCTTTTTGTTTTATTGCTGAGTTTTTAGAGTCCTTGACGTAGTCTAGATCTAGCTACAGGTCCTTTGTTGGCTACGTGGCTTGCAGATATCTCCATGAATGTATAACTTGTCTTTTCATCCTCTTGACAGAATGTTTTTCAGAGCACAGTTTTAAATTTTGATAAAGTCCAACTTATCCTTTGTCCTTTTTATACATTGTACTTTTAGTATCATGTCTAAGAACTCATCATTGAGCTTGAGTTTCCAAAGATACTCATTCAAAGGGACACATGCACCCTGATATTTATAGCAGCATGATCAACAATAGCCAAATTATGGAAAGAGCCCAAATGTTCATTGATTGATAAATGGGTAAAAAATTGTGGTATATATACAATGGAATATTACTCAGCCATAAAAAAGAATGAAATCTTGCCATTTGCAACGACGTGAGTGAAACTAGAGAATATTATGGTAAGCAAAATAAGCCAGAGGAAGACAAATACCATATGATTTCACTTGTGGACTTTAAGAAACAAAATAGAAGAGTGCAGGGAGAAAAAAAAGAGAGAGGCAAACCATAAAACAGACTCTGAACTATAGAGACAAGCTGATGGTTGCTGGAGGGGGCATGGATGGGCGTATAGGTTAAATGGGTGATGGGGATTAAGAAGGGCACTGGTGATCAGCACTGAGTGTTGTATGTAAGTGATGAATCACTAAATCCTACACCTGAAACGAATCTTACATTCTGCGTTAACTGGAATTTAAATAATTTGAAAGGAGAAATGAAAAAGAAAGCCTGCTGGGATTTTGGGGACGGTATATTGAGTCTACTGACAAATGTAGGGAAAACGATATCTTAAAAATATGAATTTTGTGGCACCTGGGTACCTCAGTCAGTCAAGCCTCCGACTTTGGCTCAGGTCACGATCTCATGGTCCATGAGTTCGAGCCCTGCGTCGGGCTCTGTGCTGATGTCTTGGAGCCTGGAGCCAGCTTTGGATTTTCTGTCTCCCTTTCTCTCTGCAACACCCCCCCCCTTTGCTTGTGCTGTCTCTCTCTCTCTCTCTCTCTCTCAAAAATAAATGAAGAATAAAAATTTTAAAGAATTTTAAAAAATAAAAAAGCATGAATTTTTCCATCCATGAAAATATTATATCTCTTCATTTTATTTAGGTCGTCTTAAATTCACTTCAAATTCTGACATTGGTTTTTCGCTACAGCTCTCATGTTATGGTTGTGTTTTTTGGTTATAGTATGCATCCTCAACTTACTTCAGCATACACTAAATTCTTACCATGCCACTTCACTTACAATGTGAGAAACTTAGAAGTAGAAGATAACACCATTTACTACTCTCCAAATAATTGTGCTAATGTTGTACACTATTTCACTTGTACATATGTTGTATGTACGTAATTACTTACTGTAATTACATTGTAAACTCCAAAATACGGACTATTTTTAGTTGATTATTATTTGTTTTTTTAAATTTTTATTTATTTTTTTAATGTTTATTTTTGAGAGAGAGAGAGAGAGAGAGAGACAGAGCATGAGTGGGGGAGGGGCAGAGAGAGAGAGGGAGACACAGAATCTGAAGCAGGCTCCAGGCTCTGAGCTGTCAGCACAGAGCCTGACGCGGGGCTCGAACTCACGAACCGTGAGATCATGACCTGAGCTGAAGTCGGACACTTAACCGACTGAGCCACCCAGGCACCCCTGATTATCATTTGTTTTTACACTTGGTTTTTCGGTCATTCATAGCGACGCCAAAATTTGTCTTGGTCTAGAATTCTACCTGTTTTGGGTACATACATCGGAATGAAATGACTAAGTTTTATGGTAGGTTTATATTATGATAGTTAAGGAAATAGCAAATTATTTTCTGAAGCGTTTTTAGAGTTTTACGTTTCTACCAGCATTGTAGGAGTGTTCTAGTTGCCTCACATCCTGGCTAACTCTTACTATAGTCAAGCTTTTAAATATAAGCCACTCAAATTAGAGTAGGTTTCCTCCTTGTGTTTTTAATTTTGCATTTCCTAAATGACTAATGATATTAAATATCTTTTCATGACCTTATTTTCCATCTGAAGATCTCCTCTGATTGATGGCCTATTTTTATTTTTTTAAAACTTTATTTAATTTGAGAGAGAGCAACAGAGAGAGTGAGTGCAAGTGGGGGAGGGGCAGAGAGAAGAAAAGAGAATCTCAGGCAGGCCCTGTGCTGTCAGAGTAGAGCCGGACTTGGGGCTCAATCCCACCAACCATCAAATCATGACTTGAGCCAAAATCAAGAGTCGCGTGTTTAACCGCCTAAGCCAGCACCTGAATGCCCGTAGCTTATTTTTAATGAGGCTGTTTGACTTCTTACAACTGAGTGGAAGGAGTTCTTTATATATTCCAGATGCATGTCCTTCGTCAGGTATAACTTTTACAAATATTTCTCCTCCTCTAAGTTGTTTTATAAGTTACTTTTGAAGAGTAATTTTTTTTTCTAATTTTGAAAATGTCCCATTCCTCCACCTTTTCTTTTATGGTTTGTGGGACTTTTTGTCATTGTTACATCTTAAGTCTGTATTTAGGTATATGATGCATTTGTTTTTAGATGTGTTTTTAGTGTAGTTGACAGTGTTACATTAGTTTCAGGCATACGATGTACGGATTCCACAAGATTATACATTATGCTGTGTCCACCACAAGGGTAGATGGCCCTCTGTCCCCCTACATTGCTGTTACAGTATCGGTGACTGTATTCCTTATGCTATGCTTTTTATCCCCATGACTTATGCATTCCATAAGTGGGAGCCTACATCTCACATTGCCCTTAACCAGTTTTTCCCCACCCCACCCCACCCCACCCCCACTTCTCTATATGGGTCTGCTTCTGCTTTTTGTTGATTATTTTTTTAGATTCTCCGTATGAGTGGAATCATGGGCCATTTGTCTTTCTCAGTCTGACTTATTTCACTTAGCATAACACCCTCTAGTTCCATCTGTGTTGCATCAAATGGAAGATCTCATCCTCTTTTTATGGCTGAGTGATATTCCCGTGTGTATATATATACCACATCTCCTTGTCCGTCTGTTTATTGATGGACACTTAAGTTGCTGCCATGCCTTAGGTATTGTAAGTAGTGCTGCAGTAAACATAAGGGTGCATTTACCTTTTCAAATTAATGTTTTTATTTTCCGTGGGTAAACACCCAACAGTGGACTTATTGGATCATATGCCGAACTTTTGTATATGGTGTGAGGCAAAAGCAAAGGCATAGAGATATCCAATTATTTATTGTTTTTTTGTGTGTGCGGTTTTAGAGTTTGCAATATACTTCTATAATTTGCAGTCTGTCCTCAAGTGATATTTTACTACTTCATGTATAGTATAAGAAAGAGCCTCATAAGAGTGTATTTTCCTTTTCTCGTATGGTCTTTGGGCAATTGCTGTCATACATTTTACTTCTTCATTTCTTATAATCCCCATAATGCATTGTTATTATTTTGCTTAAAGTCTGCTTAAAACTTACTATTTGCTTAAACTAAAATCAGTTATTCAGTTATTTTGAAGTAGCTATTGAGACAAAATGTGTTATATATATTCACAAATTTATCATTTCCATTCCTTTTTGTAGCTTCAGATTTCTATCTGATTTCATTTTCCTTTAAAATTTTTTTTTGATTTTTTTATTTTTGAGAGAGACATAGAATTCGAGTGGGTTGGGACAGAGAGGGAGGGAGGCACAGAATCCGAAGCAGGCTTCAGGCTCCGAGCTATCAGCACAGAGCCTGATGCAGGGCTCAAACTCACGAGCTGTGAGATCATGACCTGAGCCGAAGTCGGACGCTCAACCGATGAGCCACCCAGGTGCCCCTCATTTTCCTTTTGTCCAGAGGACTTCTTTTGTCATTTCTTACAATGTTGGTCTGCTGGTGAGGAAATCTTTCAGCCCTTGTATGTCTGAAAAAAAGCCTGTCCTTTTTGAAAGATATTTTCACTAGTTATAGAATTTCAGTTTTTAAAAACCTTTTAGTATTTCAAAGAGGTAGCTAAACAGCCTTCTACCTCATATTTTCCCAAAGGGATGTCTGCTGACATTCTTCTGTTTCTCTCTGTGAGGTAATTTTTCCGTACTCTTCTAAGAGGAAGATGCAAACTTTCCTAACTTCTCAACTCTAAGATTCCTTTTTTGTTGTTTTCATAACGTGTTAAAATAATGTGGCTTTTCCCCCTTCTGCTATGGTCTAAATGTCTGTATTCCCCCCGCCCAAAATTCATATGTTGAAATCCTAACCCTCAAAGATGATCAGTTTAGTAGATAGGGCCTTTCGAAAGTAATTAAGTTATGAGACCAAAGCCCTCACAATTGGGATTAGTGCCCTTATAAAAGAGACCTCACACAGCTCCGCAGCCCCTTCCACAATGGAGGACACAATGAAAAGTGTGTGACCCAGAAAAGGCCTCTGACTCAACCATGCTGGTAGTCTGATCTGGGACGTCCTGCCTCCAGAACAGTGAGAAATAGATTTCTGTTGCTGATAATCTACCCAGTCCGTGGTATCTGGTTATAGCCACTCGAATGGACTAATACCTTAAGATATGCCTTCTCTGGGGCGCCTGGGTGGCGCAGTCGGTTAAGCGTCCGACTTCAGCCAGGTCACGATCTCGCGGTCCGTGAGTTCGAGCCCCGCGTCGGGCTCTGGGCTGATGGCTCAGAGCCTGGAGCCTGTTTCCGATTCTGTGTCTCCCTCTCTCTCTGCCCCTCCCCCGTTCATGCTCTGTCTCTCTCTGTCCCAAAAATAAATAAACGTTGAAAAAAAAAATTTTTTAAAGATATGCCTTCTCTATTCCTTTCCTTCATATTGGTCTCAACCTCAATTTACTCTTCCCTAAATTTCCATGACCCATTCAGATTAAATTATACCCCCAACAGTTTCTCCTCCATGTGGGGAGGGCTGAAACCTGGACAGTTTATTTTGAGTTCCGAGGACCAGAGAGTGCCCCTTCACCATCAGGTCCCTCTTGAACTCTCTGGAAAACTAGAGCTCGTACAGTTTCCTCCCAGTTTTAATGTGGCTACAGGTTTTTTTTTTTTTTTTAACGTTTATTTATTATCAAGAGACAGAGAGAGACAGAGCATGAGCATGGGAGGGACAGAGAGAGGGGGAGACACAGAATACGAAGCAGGCTCCAGGCTCTGAGCTGTCAGCACAGAGCCCGACGCGGGGCTGGAACTCACGAGCCACAAGAGCATGGCCTGAGCCGAATCTGACGCTTAACCAACTGAGCCACCCAGGCGCCCCTCTGGCTACAGTTTTAAAATACTATTTTACCCCAGAAAATTCATACGTATGAAGTGCTTAAGTACATTTAATATACAGCCTTCTAATAAATTTAATGATCCTTTTTTGTATGTCTTTACATACACTGATAATGGAGAAGGTATTATTCTAATTTGTGAACATTCTACTCTGAACCTGAAAACTGTCCCCATTCTTGACACGTCAATCTATACAGAATTCAACATTGGGGATGATGTCAACATGGCACATAGCTTGTTGCAACAAACCTCTATTGTGGACATGTGCAAAGATGAATTGAAATAGAGGTTAAAGTATGATTTAGAATAAATTTTGAGTCTGATGTCTTGTATGTTGGAATATATAATACATATACAACCTGTAGAGTTTGAGGTGCCCCTTTTATTTTTTGAATGTTTATTTTTTGAGAGAGAGAGAGAGAATGAAAGGGGGAGGGCCAGAGATAGAGGGAGACACAGAATCCGAAGCAGGCTCCCAGCTCCAAGCTGTCAGCACAGTGCCCGACTTGGGGCTCGAACCCACGAACCGGGAGATCATGACCTGAGCCGAAGTTGGACCTGCTGAGCCACCCAGACGCTCCATGGGACCCCTTTTATAATACAAAAAAAATGACATTTGTTTGCCTGAGCTCTAGTGTAACTAGAAATAAGATCTAGATTATTGTCGTCAAATCTGAAGTGGTTTCCATCATATTAGGCAAATGAAACATAAGTACACAAAAAGAATTTATCTATATTCCTGGAGAGTATATTTCAAATAAAAAAGTGTGTGTGTGCCCTTCTCTCTGGGATCTGTAGTTCTTTCTGTCTGATTCTATTTTATAAATTCTGGCTTCTGTTAAGATTTCTCTCTCTCTCTCTCTCTCTCTCTCTCTCTCTCTCTCTCCCCCCATTGGTCATTTTCTTATCTAAAACAAAAGCATTTTCCCCCCTCAGGTAGCTCTGTCAAGTCATAGAGCCTTAAAATCCTTTGTACATGGTTTTCTAGGCCTCGCCATTGGAAAATATGGGCCATCGTAAAAAGTATTATATCAATGTATGGGGCGCCTGGGTGACTCAGTCGGTGAGGCATCCAACTTCAGCTCAGGTCATGATCTCATGGTTCGTGAGTTCAAGTCCCGCCTCGGGCCCTGTGAAGCTTGCTTCGGATTCTGTGTCTCCCTCTCTCTCTGAGCCTGCCCCCTTTGTGCTCTCTCTCTCTCAAAAATAAATAAACATTAAAAATTGTTTTAAAACTATTGTATCAATAGAAATATAGAATACAATTACTGAAATGATATTAGAAATCATCTAATTTAAGTTTCTCATTTAACTGATGAATAAAGCCAGGTCACGTGTTTGGCAACAGTAATCTGGTACATCAGGTCACCTTACCCTTCATACGCCAGCATCATCCTTGGACATGTCAACGTCCGCTTCACCTCTCAAAGCCTTGCTTCAAATGCATAAGTTGGATTCTCTAGGACCGCACATCGGTGACTCTCTTTATAATGTATGTATTTCAGATAGCTATTGAACATAATCAAACAGAGCAAAAAGCCTATCCAAAATGCAATACAGATATCATCTTCTCATAGCCTACTTACCCCTGATGTCGCCTTTAAAACAGTCCTTGTGTGATTGCACTAACAGATTTGCATTTATCAGGATGCAAAGCAACTGGCAGTCAATTCTATTTTACATGCGGAGAGTTAATTATTACTGTATTATCATATAAAATTAAAATAAAATTATACTTCTGAGATGGCTGCAGGCTTAATCTAACTTCTCAAATGTGTTTCCGCTCACAAGAATAAGTATTGATAATTTTCTTAAATATTAAAAAGCAAATGGGTATTCCGTTGCAAGAGCCAGGAAATTCCTGTCATTTTGCAAACTCGGTTCCCCACCATGAACACTCGGCAACGAATTTCAAAAACCAGCAAATATAAAGTCAAGTACATTGGCTGGTAGGTGCTATCAGCCAGTGAACCAACTTATGATTGTCAAACTATAATTGCCAATTTATTCACACCAGGCGCTCCCCAGTAACAGGTTATTTGCACATCTGTTGATAAATAACCACTCAATCATCATTTAGGGCATTAGTCCACCAGGTGGTATATAATCCTGATAGAAGATAATTTTTCAAAGGACACATTGAAACTAGAATTTCCAACCTGCCATTTGTGTTTTGGCATTCAACATAGTTTTGTGTTGTGAAAAACAGATTGTAGCCATTTTGTCACCGTCCCTGCCTGACAAGTGTCAATATTATTGTATCAGCAAATAACTTTGGAATATGTTTCTTGACGGTGGTGATACATTATGTTGGGAAGTTTCAAAGGATAACCAAACATTGTAATATCACTGTGTTGGAAAGATTTTGAAAGGTCATTTGTTTCTATCTACTAGCCTTTGAACTAAACCTCGGTCACTTTAACTTACCCCTATATTTAGTGTTTTTTAGTCTCCTAGAAAAAAAAGTTTCCGTCTCCCTCTTGAGATCATTCTACTACTTAGGATTTTTAAAAATATAACCCCAGGGCAAGCAAACAAAAATATTCATGTGTACCTCACTTAGCTCTTTAGCCAGCATTTCCCAACACTTCCCAAATAATAATACCTAAAACTTGAGTGGCAATTTGAATGTTAAAAAGTGATTTCTGGCAATATTAATATCACACCCAGTTTATAGGAGATCCAGGATGATATGTGCCTTACCCAAACTCATAGTAAAGCAGCAATGGGAATATAGATATCTTGCAAACTAGTTTTGAAGCTTAGAGATAATCCATGTAAAGCGTCCAGCATTTGAACCCAAGTCCTTTATCTCACACTCAGTTCCTCTTTTCCTTCCACCAAACTGCTTCTCTAGAATATCTTCTCCAAGGGGACTGAATATCTCCCATGGCTACGTATACATGGAGCTACACATCTTTATCATTAGGTAGGCTGAAGTACCCAGTCCTTCAAATGAATGGACTTTCCCCATCAAATTTGACATTCTTCAGATCTCAGTTTAGACTTCGATTCCTCAGAAGCCATACCTTATCTTTCAAAACTGGCCATCCTTCATCATGACACATCACACTTTATGTCCTCTAACTTAACTTTATTATTTCCCAGCATTTGTAATTTTTCTATTGTTTGTTGCGTGCTCAACTGAATTGCGCACAGCTAAGGGCAGGCACCATTGTTGCCCTTATTCATAGCTCTAATACGTAACATTATTTCTGCTACATAGTAGATGCCTATATATATATATATATATATATATATATATATATATGTAAAATACATAGTATATGCTATTTATGTATATATATACATGTATATAATACAATGTATATATGTATATAAAATACATACTAGATGCTGTAGATGCCTATATATATATATATATATATATATATATATATAGTATACATAGTAGATGCCAATATACATATATATAGCATATGTATATATATATATGTTTATGTGTGTATATGTATATATGTGTATGGATACACATATATGCTTCATGAATGAATTTAACTTCTGATAATATTATTAGGCAAGAATGATTCTAAAGATTTGATATGGCTAACCTCTATCAAGACTGGTTTTGAACTGAATTGATACAAATTTCCTAAGAATAATCTGCTCTGTTTCTACTGCCATCATAAGCCAATAAGTGGCAGTGCAGATATAGGGGATGAATAACATGGTCCCGCTATTTTTCACTGTAGTCTGATTATTTGGGTGATTAACGTTTTTCCCAGACCTGCCCTCACAGGAGGCCAGCTGCATTTTCCTATAGAGCCACTAATTCCACTGTAACCACCACATCTAGCCGTCAGAAGGAACTTAGACAAAGACTAGTGCAGATTCGAAATGAAAAGCAATTCTCATCGCTGAATATACAGCACAAAGCACCTGCTTAAATGTTGCCTGGCTGAATTAATTATTACAGATGGGGTTGTGGATTCTAATTAGGGTACAGCTCCAAAGTTATGAGAGAAGGTCAGAAAAGCATCTTCCCCCAAACCTTAAAATGATTAGGATCGACAGGAGATACATTAGACTGGTCGTATGCAGAAGTTCTCCGCGATAGGAGATGAATTGTAAACGTTATTTTTCCTAGGATTTCGCCCAGAACCCGATCTTCACCACTGTCAGTCCACTTCATCACGAAGAGTAAAATATAAATATCCATCCACTTGTAACACACACTGTTGTACAACTTTGGTGGTAGACGTGGCTGCAGAGTTTCGGAAAAGCAAATCCGAACAGACTAAATTAGGGTGTATCCATCCCTGTTCAGTTGAGTGACGGGCTGTATTCAGCGGGTGTGACTTTTCTGTTCACACACCCACAGAAAGTATTCTTTATAGTGAAATAGGGAGAACCTTCTGGGGTTACCACCACCTGCTTTAACTCTCCGTAGAAGATCCTTCAGCTCCTGTTGAATTCTGTACTTCGTGCCAAGAAGAGTGTGCCCGAGACAACAGGGATTACCAGTAACTTCATGTCTGCCCATGTTCTTTTCTTAAATATACCTTTCGAGTGGACCAATCCAGTTTAAGCAGTTGGGAGATGTGATACAGGGGAGATTCCAATAATCCTTCTCTACCAGCTAATGTGTTTGTGTAGAACAGTTTAGACAGTAATGGCAGTTGGATCCTTTGATCTCAGTTGCCTATAGCATTTTCATTTTCCTTCCTGCCTTCCAAACACCACTTCACGAAAGAGAACTTGAAAAATATTTGCCATCGACTAAGAGGGGGTCGGGGAAGCCTTTTATAGGAATGTCCCTTTTTGTGTTCCTTTATTCTTTTCCCTGCCCAAACCCCGATTTTCCGCATAGGAGAACGATAATCTGCTGTCAGCTCTGCTTATTAATTTATAATATCCGATGAGCCTCTAGGTATACAATACAAAGATTAAAATAAATATTAATAAAATAATCCTAAGAGAAGTGGCTCCCTGTTTCTCTGAGCCTTATTCCTACAGTCCTTCCGTGGATGCTCTCATGTCTCTGTTTCTTAGTGTTGTAGGAACGTTCAATGGCAAAATTGAAAACCGTACCCTAAATATCTTATTCTCCAGAGGCTTGCAAATTTCTTCTCCCATTCTGTAGGCTGACTTTTAGTTTTGTTGATTATTGCCTTCACTTTGCAGAAGTTTTTTACCTTGATCAAAACCCAATAGTTCATTCTTGCTTTTGTTTCTCTTCTCTCTAGTGATGTGTCTAGTAAGAACTTGCTATGACCAAGGTCCAAGAGGTTGCTGCCTGCAGTCCTCTCTAGGATTCTGATGGTTTCCTGTGTCACATATAGACCTTTCATCCACTTTGAATGTATTTTTGTGTATGGTACAAGAAAGTGGTCCAGTTTTACTCTTCCCCTTGCCGCTGTCCAGTTTCCCCAGCACCATTTGTTGAAGAGACAGTATTTTTGCCATTGGATATTCTTTCCTGCTTTGTTGAACATTAGTTGATCATATACTTGTGGGTCCATTTCTGTGTTTTTTTTCTTTTTTGATTTTTTAATGTTTATTTTTGAGAGACAGAGCACGAGTGGGGAAGGAACGGAGAAAGACAGGGAGACGCAGAATTTGAAGCAGGCTCTAGGTCAGCACAGAGCTGTCAGCACAGAACCTGACACGGGACTTGAACCCACAAACTGTGAGATCATGACCTGAGCCAAAGTCAGATGCCAAACCCACTGACCACCCAGGCACCCCTGTGCATTTCTATTCTATTCCATTTATCTATGTGTCTGTTTTTGTGCCAGTACCATACTGTCCTGATCACTACAGCTTTGTAAAATAGCTTAAGTCCAGAATTGTGATGCCTCCAGCTTTGCTTTTCTTTTTCAAGATGGTTTGGGCTATTCAAGGTCTTTTGTGGTTCCATATAAATATTAAGATTGTTTGTTCCAGTTCTGTGAAAAATGCTGGTTGTATTTGGATAGGGATTGCATTAAATGTGTAGATTGCTTTGGGAAGTATAGGAAGTTTAACAATATTTGTTCTTCCAATGCATGAGTGTGGGATATTTTTCCATTTCTTTGTGTCCTCTTCAATTTCTTTCATCAGTGGTTTATGGTTTTCAGAGTACAGATCTTTACCTCTTTGGTTAGGTTTATTCCTAGGTATCTTATGGGTTTTTGGTGCAATTGTAAATGGGATCGTTTCTTTAATTTCTCTTTCCGCTGCTTCATTATTGGTATATAGAAATACAACAGATATCCGTATGTTGATTTTGTATCCTGGGACTTTACTGAATTTGCCTATCAGTTTTAGCAATTTTTTGGTGGGATATTTCAGGTTTTCTATGTAGAGTATCATGTCATCTGCAAATAGTGAAAGTTTGACTCCTTCCTTACTGATTTGGATGCCTTTTTTGTACCTTTTGTTGTCTTTTGTTTGATTGCTGAAACTAGGACTTCCATTCCTTTGTTAAATAACAATGGTGAGAGTGGACATCCCTGTTCTTGTTCTTGACCTTTGGGGGAAAACTCTAGTTTTTCCCTATTGAGGATGATATTAGTTATGGGTGTTTCGTATATGACCTTTACAATGTTGAGTTATGTTCCCTATATTCCTATTTTGTTGAGTTTTTATCAAGAATGGATGCTCTATTTTATCAAATGCATTTTCTGCATCTATTGAGAGGATCATATGGTTCTTATCCTTTATTTTATTGCTGTGGTGAATTCCATCGATTGGTTTGTGAATATTGAACACTCTTGCAGCCCAGGAATAAATCCCACTTGATCATTGTGAATGATTCTTTTAATGTACTGTTGGATTCAACCTGCTAGTATCTTGTTGAGAATTTTTGCATCCACGTTCATCAGGGAAATGGCATGTAATTCTTGTTTATAGTGGGGTATTTGTCTGGTCTTGGAATCAAGGTAATGCTGACCTCATAGAATGACTTTGGAAGTTTTCCTTCCATTTCTATTTTTTGGAACAGTTTGAGAATAGGTATTAACTCTTTTTTAAATGTTTGCTAGAATTTGGGAAGCCATCTTGACCTGGACTTTTGTTTGTTGGGGTATTTTTGATTACTGATTCAATTTCTTGCTTGTTATCAGTCTGTTCAAATTTTCTATTTCTTCCTTTTTCAATTATGGTAGTTTATACATTTCTAGGAATTTCTCTGTTTCTTCCAGATGGCCAAATTTGTTGGCATATAGTTTTTCATAATATTCTCTTATAATTGTTTGTATTTCTGTGATGTTGTTTGTGATCTGTTCTCTCTCATTTGTTATTTATTTGGGTCTTTGTCTTTTCTTTTTGATAAGTCTGGATAGGGGGTTATCGATTTTATTAATTCTTTCAAAGAACCAGCTCCTAGTTTCATTCTGTTCTGTTCTGTTTGTTGTTGTTGTTGTTTCTATATCATTTATTTCTATTCTAATCTTTATTATTTCCCTTCTGCTGCTGGCTTTAGGCTACATTTTTTGTTCTTTTTCTATCTCCTTTGGGTATAAGGTTAGGTTGTGTATTTGAGATTTTTCTTGCTTCTTGAGGTAGACCAGTATTGCTATATACATCTCTCTTATGACCACTTTTGCTACATCCCAAAAATTTTGGACTGTTGTGTTTTCATTTTCATTTGCTTCCATGTATTTTTATTTCTTCTTTAATGTCCTGGTTGACATATTCATTCTTTAGTAGGAAGTTCTTTAACCTCAATGTATTTGTGCTCTTTCCAAATTTTTTCTTGTGGTTCTTCAAGTTTAATAGCATTGTGGTCTGACAATATGCACGGTATGATCTCAATATTTTTGTACTTTTGAGGCCTGATTTGTGACCCAGTATGTGATTTAGTCTGGAGAACATCCCATGTGCACTCGAAAAGAATGTGTATTCTGCTGCTTTAGGATGAAATGTTCTGAATATATTTGTTAAGTCCGTCTGGTCCAGTGTGTCATTCAAAGCCATTGTTTCCTTGTTGATTGCTTAGATGATCTGTCCATTGTTGTAATGGGATGTTAAAGTACCCTAGTATTATTGTGTTATTATCAATGAATCTTTATCTTTGTTATTGTTTTATATATTTGGGTATTTCCAAGTTGGAGGCATAAATATTTAGTATATTTACAATAAAGATCTCTTTATTATGATATAGTGCCCTTCTTCATCTTTCATTAGAGTCTTTAGTTTAAAATCTAGTTTTTCTGTTATAAATATGGCTACTCTGGCTTTCTTTTGATGTCCATTAGCATGACCAATGGTTCTCCATACCCTCACTTATAATCTGTAGGTGTGTAGGTCTAAAATGAGTCTCTTGTAGGCAGCATATGGATGGTCTTGGTTTTTTTTTATCCATTCTGATACCCTATGTCTTTTTATTGGAGCATTTAATCCATTACATTCATAGTGATTATTGATAGAGATGAGTTTAGTGCCATTTTATGACCTGTTAAGTCATTATTTCTGGAAATTTCCTCTATTTCTTTCTAGTTTTTGATACTTTTGGTCTTTCTTTCTTGTTCAAAGTGTCCCTTTTAATATTTCTTGCAGAGATGGCTTAGTGGTCATGAACTCTTTTAGTTTTTGTTTGTCTAAGAAAGTCTTTATCTCACCTTCTATTCTGAATGGGAGCCTTGCTGGGTAAAGTATGCTTAGCTGTATATTTTTCCCATTCAGCACATTGAATATATTATTCCACTACCTGCTGGCCTGCCAAGTTTCTGTGGAAACTATTTCTGATCTAATATTTTTTTCTTTTTTTTCAACTTTATAATTTTCCATAATTTTGTCTTCTATATCACTTATTTGTTCCTCTGCTTCTTCCATCCTTATGATCTTGACATGCAATCCATTTCACATGTCAGTTATAGCATTTTTTTAAAATTTTGACTTGACTAGTTTTTAGGCCTTTTTATCTCTGCAATAAGGACTCCCTGGTGTCCTCTATGCTTTTCTGAAGCCCTGCTAGTATCCTTGTGATTGTTGCTTTAAATTCTGGATCATGCATATTACTTATATCTGTTTTGATTAGATCCCTGGCCATGACCTTTTCTTGTTCTTTGTTTTGGGATGGATTTCCCTGTCTTGGCATTTTGTCTAGGTCTCTGTCTTCTATGTATTAGGAAAGCCTGTTATGTTTCTGCTCCTGAGAGTAATGGCTTTATGAAGAGAAGGTCATACGCTGTCCAGTCCCTGGCACTTCAGAAAGTGTTCCTCGTGTATGCTTTATGCCCTCTGCTGCTGTGCTTTGACTGCTCTTTCCCTCAGGTCAGTCTTCTGCAGAGTTTCTCACTGCTTGCAGTGGGTAGTATTTGGATTTGGCCAAGAGTGGCACATTTTAATTAGGTGTGCACTTATCTGCTTGTTAAAAGATGCCAGATGCCATTTCCACTAATGCTGAAGCTTTACAGAACTCTATGGTCAGTAGACTAGGTGGGTGCATGGGACTTGTGTTGTTCTTTTGGGAGAGGGGAACACTGCTCTGGTTCTTAGGCCCACATGACTTAGTAAAGAAGCACCTGCAGAGTGCATGGGGTGGGGCTTGGTATAAGTGGCTCAGGCCTCCACTGTTGGTGTTGTGCTTTTCACTGAAATCATTACGTGCTGATGGGTGGGGGAGAAAAATGGCACCAGCCCTCTCCCTCCTCCCTGAAGAGGGGAGTTCACACCTGCAGCTATCTGGGAAGCCCTCTCAAAAGAGTGAACAATCTCCCTCGTGTGTCCAAGGCATCCCTCAGATTCTTGCCTTCACCTTGTCAGTGTGTGGGCCATCTGCCCACCTGGCAGAGCACTGTTCCTGTGTTTTATCTCAGGCATGCCAGCTGGATTTCTCAACTCCAAACTTAGGGATCAGGTACAGTATGAACTCGTGCTGATCCTCTGGGGAAGGGTCTTGCCACACTGTGGCTGGTGCCGGTTTGTCCCAGGGCAGTCCCATGAATGCACAGGAGCTTGAAGTTGAGGGTAAAGCACAGGAAAAAGCCTGAATCCAGGCTAGCCTCCCTCAGCAGGTGTCTCTGCCCTAGGCTTAAGGGGTAGGGGAGTACAATGGCACTGACCGGCTCTTTTGTCTCCTGAGAGGCAGATGCCATCTCTCCCAGATGTACTTCAAGAAGAGGGAACCATCTTTACCACTGTGACCCAGGGGCTCCTCATATTGTGCTGTCTGCTCCCAGGCCTCTGCCTTCTTCCTTCCACAGGTGTACTGCAGCAGTCGCCTGGACTCAACACCATCCAGTGGGCGGACTTCAAAAACTGCAGTCTTTGAGCTCTGTTATAACAACTCACAATAATCAGCCCATCTCATTTTCCTAGTCAATGGCTTTGGAGGAATATTTTCCTTATGCCCTCCCCTCTGTGTTGTGCTCTGTCCTGGTCTCTCCCTCTCTCACCCTTGCCTTTCTCTGTGATTGGGGCTCCCTCTCCTTCATAGCACCTGCAATCATTTTCTCCCCTAAATCATGTCTCCAAACCTCCTACCTTCCATGACGTGGCCTCTTCTCTCCCTCTAGTTGTGCAGTTTGTACTGTCAGTCCTCAGATCGATTTCTTCTTTGTTCAGAATGATTTGATATTTATCTAGCTGTGTTCCAGGGATGAGGCCAGCATAGGATCCTCCTACTACTTCGCCATCTTAACTCCACTTTGTCCTTCCTCTTGTTAATGTGATGTATCACACTGATTGATTTGTGAATTGGTAGCTTCAATATTCTTTATCATCTACCTAGGGAAGGGACGACATGAGCGTCCAACTTCTGATTTTTTTTTTTCTTTAGCAGCTTGCTGAAACCTCTTCACTGCACTCCTGGACTTTCATTGAGATACTCTCATCCGTGGTGAATATGTCAAAATTGTTATTTTTATGGGGCGGGGGTGGCAGTAGAAAACTTTTCATCTTGCTGATATCACTGTGTCAGGATCTTTCACATTATATCTGAAATTCTACTATGAGAAAAGTCATTCCTTTGTATTGCCAGAAGTTTTCAGTTAAAAGAGTATTTATTGTAAAACACAAAAGGGTCTTAATTTGTCAGATTGCTTCAAAGGGGTTTAGTTAGATGAACTTTACCAAGGTAAAGTTTTTGGAAATGTAAAAACACTGTAGAGAGCATGAAGCCATGTTTATAAAGGTGATACCAGGCACTGCATTAGGGAATTTGGGGTAGCAATTACGCAGCTATAAGGTTTCATAATTCTGGATGTGAATGTGGTATGTGGAGGTGATGACATCGTACTGAAAACTCTTGACATTTTGCTAAGAGCTAGCTAGGGTTTTGTAAAAAGTTCTGGACGGAAAGAAAGCATCGATGCAAGCAGAGGATGGCTGGCATTTTTGGGGTGTTTTCTGTGTGGAGGGCTCTGTGCTACTCTCCATGGTGTGCCAGTTCTATCTCAGTATCCACTTGTAGCTAAACAATACATGTTTCTTGAATTTTTAGGACAAAAGCCTTTGAAACTTTCCATGTAAGTGATTTCCTACATACTATAGTTCTAGTCTTTGAAGGTACTGTCTCTCTCTGTTCAAACATGAACTGTAGTTTCTGTTTTTAAATGTGTCAAACTCTTCTCAAGCTTAGATATAAAGTGAAAGATCTAACATGCAGAATTCTTAACTAGGACCAATTCTCCCGGTTTATTATTCTGGAGGGCAAATAGTTGCACATCATTGAGAAACTAATGGTGCAATGTGAATAGAAAGTTTCAAGTCATTGAAAGTCTGTTATATCATCCTCAGCATAACACAGTACCCTGAGGATTTCAAATCTAGCCTTGCTACAAATTATGCTAAATTCCAGTTACACTCTGCATAGCTCTTTGGACTGGCAGATTCAAAAGCTAAATTGACCTAAAGTCAATAATACCTTATGCTTTCTTTTCTTCTCTATACATGTATCACCTTTTCCTTCAGCTGCTATGACTTCAGCTCGGAGTTTGACTTCAGATCAGACAGTCACAGTAGTTTGATGGGCAAAGGAGGTACTTGTTCTCGTGAATGTTTCCTATGAATGTTTCCTATATTGAAGTCTTTCAACTGCCTGCTGTAAACCTGGAATGTAAAATCAATGCCTTCTTTCTCTTGTGATTATCTTTGGCTCCTTGCTCTGGGTCAAACCCAGTTATTCCACATGTTCATTGGCATCTACTGAGAACTATGGAAATCTAACATATTAGTTAATATGAATGATCTATACGTACCAAGGTGGGTCTCCTTGTTTCGGAAGTCCCGCTTGGGAGTTCAGGATCCCTCGCCCAGGTAAGGACGATTATGAAATCTATATTTAGAGAATATTGTGTGGTTGTTAAGGCAGCCCAGGCTGCCTGTGTTCCACTATTTGCAACATTTCTTGCAGTTTGACTACGTGGTGCATGTAATTCAACATCTCCATGTCTTAATTTTTTTTTAATTTGGGAAAGCATGTGGTTTTTGTGAAGGTTAAATAACACATGTAACACTTACAATGCATAAAAAATTACCAATGTTATTTATTATTACTTTGGCTTATAATTTTATTAGCTGCCAAGCTCTTTGCTGGGAGCTGAAAGCACAGAGATGAAAATACTTTTGAATAGGGGAGGCAAACAGATACATGGTGTGATCACTGAGGTAACTAGCCAGCTCTCAGGGGAATCAGGGAAGATTTCACTGGGGGATATAATTATAAAATTAGGCAGGGAAGATGAGTAGGAGTTATCCAGGCAGAGTGTGAAGGCATGTTATGGGGGTAACAATGTTCTTAACAAGAGAGAACAACCACGAGACAAGAGGGCATATGGTGCGTTCAGAGAACTGAGAGAAGTTCAATATGGCTGATGATGGGTCGTCCAGACACAGATAGGGGAAAGATCCCAGAAGGCCTTGAAATACATCTATCATGAAATTTAGAATTCACCGTAGAGGCAGTGTACATTTTGATGGGTTTTCAGCAGAAGAATGACTAGGTTACCTTCTCATTTTAAAACGATTACTTCAGCTGTCAGATGGTAAAGGTATTGATAATAAGCAGAATTGTTAAGGGGATATTGTAGTAGCAGTGGGACAGAAGTAAGTGGAAGGAATACAGAGACACTGCGGTGGTAGAGGCAGTAGTACTTATTGATGATTGGTTGTGAGGGTGAGAAAAGAGGAGGACTCAAGATTTGTTGAATGGAACAGTTGTGGTATATTCACATTGTGGGGGCTGATGACATCTCAGTTTTTAACTTGGATATTTTTGCCATACCCCAGTATAGGAAACAGAGGGCAAAGGGAGTATTTGAGAGAAATAGGTCATACGAGCTATCGACTTTGGTTGTATATGCTTCTGGTGCGAAGTGCCTATAGGGCTACTAAGTGAAAATGTCATGGGAAAATGGACCTGGAATTGGAGAAGTCATGGTATGGCTTGTGTCGTAATTGGATCTCTTGGCTACTTTCGAGATCCAGTCAAAGTGGGTAGGCTTCTTACATTGCCCTGCAGTGGAGTTTATATCAGGCTATTCATGGTCATGACGTCGTGCTGCTCTGAGATCTCTGTAGATTTTACCTCAATGATTTTCACATTCTCCCCTGAACGTAGGTCAGTCTAAATCAACTAAGTGCCTGAGATACCACATACTTAGCAATTGTGCTAAGGTCTCCTAGACAAATATGTGATAACATTCTTGGTCTTTAATTTTTATTCTGGGTGTGGTATTTTCCGAAGCCACGAACATATTTGTTTCTACTGGAGGGATGGTAATAGTGACATCTTGCCCTTCCTTGAAAAGAGAGTTTGGTAAACAGGGATGAGTCGGACAGTTCAACATTCTGTCAGCCATTGAATACTCACGTTAAAATGTTCAGGCTTCTTTGAGTCAATGCACTGCAGTGACACTGTTTTCTTTTCTTTTTTTTTTTCTTTTCTTTTCTTTTTTTATTTTTTTTTCATTATATGAAATTTATTGTCAAATTGGTTTCCATACAACACCCAGTGCTCATCCCAAAAGGTGCCCTCCTCAATACCCATCACCCACCCTCCCCTCCCTCCCACCCCCCATCAACCCTCAGTTTGTTCTCAGTTTTTAACAGTCTCTTATGCTTTGGTTCTCTCCCACTCTAACCTCCTTTTTTTTCCCCCCTTCCCCTCCCCCATGGGTTTCTGTTGTTTCTCTGTATCCACATAAGAGTGAACATATATGGTATCTGTCTTTCTCTGTATGGCTTATTTCACTTAGCATCACACTCTCCAGTTCCATCCACGTTGCTACAAAGGGCCATATTTCGTTCTTTCTCATTGCCAGGTAGTACTCCATTGTGTATATAAACCACAATTTCTTTATCTATTCATCAGTTGATGGACATTTAGGCTCTTTCCACAATTTGGCTATTGTTGAGAGTGCTGCTATAAACATTGGGGTACAAGTGCCCCTATGCATCTGTACTCCTGTATCCCTTGGGTAAATTCCTAGCAGTGCTACTGCTGGGTCATAGAGTAGATTTATTTTTAATTTTTTGAGGAACCTCCACACTGTTTTCCAGAGAGACTGCACCAGTTTGCAAGTGACACTGTTTTCTAATATCTATAAAAACCTATGTCTCTCTCCTCAAAGTAGCCAGTCAAGTGACTCAGTTGGGACACTAACTACTCATGTCGTTAGTTATCAGAAAAGTTTCACTGCCCTTTGCTTCACCCTTCCACAGGATAGAATAATGAACACCTATATTTTGTTTTGAATATGAGCACATAGTCACTGCTTCCTACCAAGAGGAGGTTTATAATGAACAGGACAAATAAAAGCTTAAGGCAGATGACTTAGCGGTAGTGAAAGGAGTTCCATTCCCAGTGGCCAAGATAGAGCAAATCCAAACTTTTAAGGAAATTATTCTTAGATACTCTGGACCACAGTGATAGCTACAAGCCCTTTAACTATTGTAATATCTAAATGTAGATATTTATACTGTAATTTAATATGTATATGTAATATCTACATGTAATATCTATACTGTAGAGTATAGTGCAATAGTTAAGTGCCAAAGCTGTGAACCTAGACTGCACTCAAATATAAATAATATGGTAGAAAGAACTCTGGATTAAATTCTAGTCCTGGTTTGTTTGTTTGTTTGTTTATTAATAGTTTCTAAGAACCTATTAGGTTAGGAATATATATATGTATATATTTAATTGTTTAATGTTTATTTAGTTTTGAAAGAGAGAGAGACAGAGTACAAGCAGGGGAGGGACAGAGAGAGAAGGAGGCACAGAATCTGAAGCAGGCTCCAGGCTCTGAACTGTCAGCACAGAGCCCAAAGCAGGGCTTGAACCCATGAACCATGAGATCATGACCTAAGCCTAAGTCGGACGTTTAACCAACTGAGCCACCCAGGTGCTTCAGGTTAGGGATATATATTGATGAATAAAACAAATATGGTGCCTGAGTTTATGGATTTACATTGTGGTAGGAGAGACAGAAAAAGAATCACATAATTGTATAATTAAAATCAATAAGTTCTGTGAAGGAAATTAATACATATACGTGATAAAGTATCGTGAGGGCCTGATGTTACGATATGACATGAGGGAAGGTGTGTCTGAGGAGTGCAAGCAAGAGTGGGAAGCATATTCTAGACGGAAGGATGAGCATGTATGAAAGCCCTGCATGGGGAAGAGCCTGGCACCTTCAGTGACCTGAAAGGAGGCTTGTATAACTGGAAAGACGTGAGTGAGGAGGAGAGTGGCCAACATCAAGTTAGAGACCATGGAAGGCCCTTTAGGCCATGGGTTTTAATTTGAATTTTGTGCTAAGTGTAAAGAAAAGCCAGGGAAGGGTTTCAGTAGAGCAATGCGATAGAATTTTATATTTTTAAAAGACCTCACTGACTTCCGTGGGTAATGATGATCAGAGGGGGACAGAAGCCCAAAGACCATTCAGGAAGCTCTGGCAGTGGCCTCCAGGACACATGATGGTAGCCTAAACAGTGTTGGTTACAGTAGAGATAAAGATAAATGAACATGTTTGAAATATATATATATATATACATATATATATATGTATATATATATATATGTATATATATATATATATATATATATATATATATATATATTTAGAAATTACAAATAGCAGCACTTACTGACAGATTATGCATGTGAGGTAGTAGAGAAGAAAATATTAAGGATAACTCTAAGATTTCTGGTTTGAAAGGCTGGGTAGATTTTACTGCCATTTACTGTGATTTGTAGAATTGAAACGGAAAAGGTGGGTGAGGATAGCAGGTAAAATTAAAATGGAGATGCCCATGAGACATCCAAGTAGAGATGTCAAGTAAGCAGAAGGAATATAAATTCACAAATTTCAGGGATAGGACAGAGATGAAGATAGCAATAGGGGGAAAATTTGGGCTTTAGCTAACACTTGTTGCCCTAAGACTGACAGCTCCCAGAGAAAGAGTACAGATAGAGAGATGCCAGAACCAAGCACTGCGACACTTCCAACATCCAGTGGTCATGGAGAGGACGAGAAACCCACCAAAGGAAATCAAAAGCAGCCTATCTCCAAAATATCCTCAATCTGCCTTTGTTTCTTTTGATCCCTGCCACTATCTTAATTCTGGCCACCGCGAAAGCTCCATTGAATCAAAAAGGTGAGATTTTCCAAGATGTGACAATTATTTTGGAGCTTCCTTCTCTCATATCTTACTTCTGTAGTTTATGTGTCTTCGGAAACTAAGATAGGAAGTGAAAAACCAATTGAAGTGGTCTTCATTAGCTCACTCTCTAGATGATGTTCTTCTGTTGCCAAGTGAAAGAGTGTCTTCACAAAGGTCTTGAAATTTTTGAGGTAAATAGTAGCTGTTTGGTGAGTCCTACCCAAGGTGTAACTCTGCATGTAGGATATGGGATTAAACAAACCCATTTAAGTGTATATGCTCCTTCTGGCGATGACACCACAACGAGACTTGGAGATTACAGAACATTCCCCATTTGGACACATTTGTCAGGCTGAGAAAAATACAAATTGAAGTGACAAAGAAGAACTACAGTCAACACTCCCATCATTCTTATTTTATGGCCTCTGCAATTTCTCTAGAAGTTAAAAAATCAGAAGGGTAGGGCTGAGTGCTTTTTGTTATTCTTGAGTTTAGTTTTCTTAAAATGGATTAGGGTGGCAGGAGATTAACATTCCAATCCAATCACTAGTGTATGGATTTCCATTCACCTAAATGCCCAAGAATATTAAGAGAGATTTGTTGTACAGGTTGGGGATTATCTCTAGAATTAGCCCATCACTTGACATGTGTCATTAAAAATTGACCTTTTGTTCTCAACATGGGGGTTTAAAGTAGGTCTGAAAATGATGTTCTTTTAACTTCTGCTGTATTATTTAATTTGTTTATGTTGGAAGAATATTTTCTTTAATATTGTAGTTTCAAGGGATGAACACATTGCAAAGAATGAAATTTTAGTAATTAACAAGGTAAGTATTTGGTAGTAGCCAAGCAAGTATTGGGATACCACCTCTCACCCCCTCCACCCCAACATACAAAACTCAATTATCCACTTTAGAGAACAACTGCACACATGAGGGGGGGGGGGAGATCTATATCTGTATCTCTATAGATATAGATAGATAGATGGATAGACCCACATACACTTGAAAAGCTGAGACTCAGCTTTACATTTGTGAGTCTTTAACCAAAATTCCCTAAATTTTCTGTGGTGTATGTATGAATATTTGGGATAGAATGTTCTAAAACATGTAAACCCTCTCTGGTGGCAGAATTTCCCTGGTGTCTGTCACATCTTAGAAATACAAATAAAAATAAGAAAGACTTGTAGACCTATTTATTTATGTCTCTATGTCTTAACTACAGATCAACCCTCAGGCAATGGCTACAATGAGAACCATTAATATCAAGATTCTTTCTTTATTTTTATTTTTATTTTTTTTTTAATTTTTTTTCAACGTTTATTTATTTTTGGGACAGAGAGAGACAGAGCATGAACGGGGGAGGGGCAGAGAGAGAGGGAGACACAGAATCGGAAACAGGCTCCAGGCTCTGAGCCATCAGCCCAGAGCCTGACGCGGGGCTCGAACTCACGGACCGTGAGATCGTGACCTGGCTGAAGTCGGACGCTTAACCGACTGCGCCACCCAGGCGCCCCTCTTTCTTTATTTTTAGATGCAGGAAAAGCATCGAAATCATTTGTGTATTCCTAGCACCTAGCATGGTGCAGGTGCATCAAAGGTGCTCAATCCATGACTGAATGAAGGAATGATACTAATTGTTATGGTTGGATTTTATTTGTTTGAAACCATGAGCACATTAAAGACCTTGCTAAACAAATCCTGCTGGCATTCTCCAACCCTACCCTCTCCAGAGCATCCATTTTGCACAGATTTTGTTTTATCATATTGTGAAACAAATTACTTCAATACTTTTAAATATAGATTGATCTCCAAGATCATGTTTGTTGCAGAAGATCTGGCTTTGAATTATAGTCACAAGATATATTTGGTCATCGATACTATCCAATTTAAATTTTACTGGAATTTTGACTGGCAATTTTTCCTTCCCCTATCCTTTTACTTTCCCCTGAAAATGAGGAATTCATCAGAAGGGAGCCAGGTCTCTGTTTGCCTGAAGGAGCTTGATCATAGTGGGGCCACTGCTCCCTGCTATTGCTGCAGCCTGAGTTTTATTTTATAGCAACTTCTGTATCTTCCATAAAACCCCAAATGCTAGTATGAGAGTCATAGTGATTTCTGTGCTAGACAGAAGAAATTTTTCTAGTCAACCATAGAGGACCCAGCTTCTAAGAACTCACAATTCTTTTGCACCCTGGAATTTAGCCTTCCTCTCTCAGGTTTACAGCACCCTCTGTTGGGAAATGTCTGCCAAATCTAGAAACTGTGCAAAAGCATTAACATTTCTCAACCAAATCTGAAACTATATCACAAAATGTTATTGTTTTCTCTTTCTCTCTCTTTCTTTCTCTCTCTTTCCTTCCTTCCTTCCTTCTTCTTTTCTTCTTTCCTTCTTTGTCTTTCTTTCTATTTTTAATATAGAAGTAGTTCCCTGAATTTTCAAGACCTATGCCTCTTGTGTGGTTCAAGATTCCGGAAACCTTCTTCTTTCTTTTATATAGGTTCTTAATTTGGAAGGTTCAGGGACCTGATAAATATGCTACTATAATCCCCTTCCCATTTTCTTCCATGGAACCTGAGGTACTCTTGCAAATGAAGCTCTTGGTGACTTACATGAATATCCAAGAGTCCTTGAAATATCTACCAATAGCAAAGCTTATCATAATTCTTGCTGCCAACCGAAAATATAAAACTTCCCTCCCCAACAATTTACACAGTCCATGCTTAATTCACTCTTTATTAGTACAAAAAAATTTTGTAAGAAATGCATCAATCATATTGAAAGCTTAAAAATAAACATAATGTACAAAAGTAATAAAATGTTTGTCTCTAAGCTAACCTGGGGCAAAGCTCACAGCTCATTTTCTGTTCCTAAGGTATAGCAGGGCAATTGCCTGGTTTCTGAATAAGGCGTATGAGAGGCTTTGGGGCCACTTGGCCAAAATGATGGGAAATGTAAGTTGTACGGCTTTTAATGACAAAGGTAGACATAATATTCAATTGTACAATTTCTTATTAAATAAAAACTGCATATACAAATATCAGGTAAATATTCTCAAAGGTTTCATTTCAATTTACAATCTCTAATATTTATATAAATTACCTCAAAAACACTAAGTCACATTCTGCCACATCTTAAAGAGGAAATCCATGTTGAGAAGTAGGGTTGGTCAGATCACATTGTAGCCTAATTTCTGAGACACTGGGCAAAAAAAAAAAAAAAAAAAGAGGCCCACTAGGTATCCATTAATGTGCTACCTCTACTGTCCTTTGAAATAGAAAATGCAGCTCATTTCTTTCACTATTTACTTGGATTTCATTGATCATGTTTTTGTTAATTTCACTATACTGAGTGGTTTTAGATTAAATTATCTTTATGCCCCCTCACATTCTATGTGTCGTACATGTCCTCTCTCTGTTCATAAAGTAGAATATGATGCGGTCAGCACAAAGTTCATAAAACACCAATTGCGGTATGCAGGGTAATTTTTTCCCCTAAAGCAAAATTTAATTTGTGTTAAGAGGCCCCATTCTCTTATATGATTGAAACCGAACTCAAGGAATATAAGCTTTACTCAATTAAATTATGTTTTCACCTCATACCTTGTATTCTCCCCCCTACTACGTCAAAGTTCTAAGTGTTCACGTAATGCCATGCCATTGATTGGAAAGGAGTGCTTGGTTTTGGTTCTTGGCAAACATTCCTTCTGGCATCTGCTGAGATCTATATAATATCCAGTTAATAATATGACAGGCACGGTACTCCCATGCTCTCCACTCATGGGAAACAGGAAATATAGAGCATCAGTCCTCTCTTCTCTCGGGTCCCTAAACCTATCTGTGTTTTCTTTTCCCCCTATCCCACCCGAGGGATACAACTTGGGGAATGGAATTCTCAGAATCAGTTCTCATAGGCTCTACCCAAGGTTTCATCGTCTTGTTTTTCCTTCTTATATTTTTGGTTTTCTTCCAGTTCAGAGGATCTTTTATTTCCTTTGAGGCTGAAGAATTTGCTTGTAGATTGTTATGTATTCTTCCAAATGAATTTTTTATGACTTTGGCTTCTGATTCTCAGTGCCCGGGCTTTTGGAAGTCAAAAATAGTTTTCTCTCTAACCGGTTTCTCTGTCACTAGTTTCAAAATAGACTTTCCATTGATTTTTTTCCTCTTCGTTTCTTCCATAACCTTTATGTCCCGAGGCAGTGAATGTCAAGTCTCATTTGAAATGGGGAAAGCTTCAAGGTAACAGGACATTATAGAAAATTAGAGAACATTGGGTAAAACTTCTAAATTTCATACCGTAACAATAAAATTTCCCAATAATACTGTAATCAGCATTTGAGGATATGCCCTGGGATTGCCAGCTGGAGTATATAAAAACCAAAACAAAACATTTCCTTTAAGTCTCAACAACGGTGGCAACTATATGCATTCTCTTAAACCATTTGCTGTCAACAACACTGTTCTTCTCCTTTGTGCATTTAAAAGGAAGAGATCCACTCAAAGAGAGTGGAGCCAAATGTGGTGAAAATCTGCCCCTCTACCCAAGTCAACAGATTACTTCTAGTATATGAATGAACAGAAAAATAGAATGACTGATTTTCACAGTTATCTTAGAAATGCAAACCTTTGATCACAGGAAATCTTTTTCTAACCACCAGTCAGAACAACTAAATTTCTCTTCTGGTTCACACGTGTTGGTTGAGGTATAGGGGATCTAAAAATCTTACCCAGATGTGTAGGATTCCATCTGAAGTTTATGGCTTACTGCCTTCTTTTATTTTGTCTCTTGTCCTTAAACATCTTTTTAAATTGAAGTTGCCTCTACCTGTCACAGGTACTAAGTTAAACATGCCTTGGCGTGATAGCATACTAGGATGTCACCAATGCCAAAAGAAGTCTCTTTGGTAACAAATACCACAACAATCCATTTCCCGCTTAATTGAATGCTGCCTCTCATGTAGCCCTGTTTTTTCCTTATGGTGACATCTCAGCTCCCACAAATTCCTACCCTCTTATTCTGGGCCTCTCTTGACTATTTTCACTGCTGCTCCTTATGCTGATAGAAGAATCCATCATTACCTACATCTCAATAGGTATCCTATATTTTTACTATTCCTTTAGCATCAACAACCATCATCAAGTCTCCTATGCCGTACAGAGGAGAATTTCCAGAATTGCCTTTCCATTTATTTCTTGGTTAAATGTTGTCAATAAAAGATACACAAGATTGGAAAGCAGAAGAGAAGGAGAGGTCATTACTCTCTGGAAGCAGCTGCTGACAGACAAGTGGGCAGACATGAGGTCCGAAGAAACTTGCAGAAGAACTTCCTAAGAATCATCTAGATCCAGGGACGCCTGGGTGGCTCAGTTGGTTGGGCATCCAACTTTGGCTCAGTCATGATCTCGTGGTCCATGAGTTTGAGCCCTGCATCGGGCTCTGTGCTAACAGCTCAGAGCCTGGAGCCTGCTTCAGATTCTATGTCTCCCTCACTCTCTGCCCCTTCGCCACTTGCACTCTGTCTCAAAAATAAACATAAATTTAAAAAATTAAAAAAAAAAAAAGAATCACCTGGATCCATGCTCCATACCTAGATAGTTGGTGAGAGTATTCGAGATATTCCTGGCTTCACAGCAGTTCTAGGGTGCATCCTTGAGAACCACTAATTTCACTGCTACAGACTAAAATACTTGGGAAACCTTCTAAATGTTCTTGCGATTTTCTGTGGTTTGGGGTGAACTTGGAAGAACCACCTGCTTTCATACTGAAGACTGAGATAATTGGTCATGACTTCCTGACTTCTGCTCCTGCTTTTCTTTCTAAAAGGTTAATAACTTCTAGTGCCCCCAGTGAAAACTTTCATACTGTGAATATATAGAGTGACTCTGATTTTCTGATCTAACTCTGATTGAATACACTACTCTTTGCCTCTTTTGACTTTATGAGTTTAGTGAAACCCTTAACAAGATTTTAAATTTCCAATCTCTCCCTATTTGGGACAAAGACAAGCATCTCTCAAGGTATTTGGTTTGAACTCGTCCCAGTGGAGGTTGTATCTCTGTTCTTTTGTAGTAAATTTCTTCATTTTATGAGAGATCAAAGTGTCACAGCATTTACTTCCTCTACATTGAGGTAGTTTAACATCCACAGGACCTCATATTTCCCAATTTCTGGAACATTTAGTACTAACCTCCCCATGTCCTTTTTTATGGGCAGATCCTCAATTAGAGACTAGATTCGTGGTCTCCAGGTTATTAATTTGCTGTTCTTATTTTCATCAAATAGAAATTGTAGAGAGGAAATTTTGAGTTGCAGTTTGGCTAGCAAAATGAATGGTTGTAGATATACATGTCTAAGGAATCTTTCTTTACAAAAGGTAAATTCTGTATATTTGTTCATCTATGTCCATCTCCTGAGACTGTATTCTGTCTATTTAAAATGACTATTTTGGAGACTTAATGAATCCTAAAATCTTTTTATGGTCCTCAATACATAACTGACCAATCAAAACATTGCTGAAGTGTCCACTTGCATTCTGATCCTATTAATTACTTATAGTTCAAAAGATACAATTGATCAAAACTATACCTGAGACTTGGCTAAAATATTGGCAAATGTTCAGTTATAAAAGTTCACTTCTGAAGATATTACCAGTCTTTTTTTTTTTAACGTTTATTTATTTTTGAGACAGAGAGAGAGCATGAATGGGGGAGGGGCAGAGAGAGAGGGAGACACAGAATCGGAAGCAGGCTCCAGGCTCTGAGCCATCAGCCCAGAGCCTGACGCGGGGTTGGAACTCACGGACCGCGAGCTCGTGACCTGAGCTGAAGTTGGACGCTTAACCGACTGAGCCACCCAGGCGCCCCTAGATATTTCCAGTCTTTAACATTTAGAAGGCTACTTTGTATAAGCATTATGGTACTCTGATGGATTGTGTAAGCAAATGGAAAAGTTAATGGACTCTCTACCCTGTAATATGAAATGATAGTGCTAAGCCATCACAGCTCAGTTCTCTTGTATATATAGAGAGAAAAAAAACCTTGTGTTGTTGAAACACTACACAAATGATTATCAAAAATATGGGAATAGAAATTATATTTGGGGTTTGTTTGCTGCACCAGACTGACTCTAGCTGTCAGGACCAATAAAACACCTGCTGAGTCATTTCAAATAGGCACATAATGCATTTGTTGTGACCGTTGGGACATCAGTGGCACAGACAATAATCAGCCACTTCACTGAAAGCATCACCAAGTGACATAGTTCTATGAATCATTAAGATAGAACCAAAGTGAACCAATTCATAATATGTGATTTTGTTGAGTCATGCAGGGAATTCAGAATTCCAAATCGTTTCTCATTTGACCTATAATCACCTTAGAAGTAATCCTACAACTCTGAACTAATATTGGAGCATGAACTTCTGAAGAAAAGTTGAAGGGTAAAGAATGTATGACAGAAGAACATGCAAAATAATTATTTTCCTTAGATGTTCGTTCTTTCTCCTTTTAAAAACGTCCTTTCCATCCCCATTCACTATTCTTAAGTTCTCTTAGCTCCCTCTGTGATAACAAATAGTCTGATAGTCTCATTCATCTTCAACAATCATTGACTTCCTATTCAAAGAGAACGCTGAGCTAAAGCGAACTATTGGAAAATAGTGGTTTAATCTAATGAAATGTTACTGGAACGATTCAAAGTTTAGTAAGGGAACTAAGTTCCAAAAGGGAAAATGTTTGCTACCAGGTCATATTCCTGACATTTTTCAAACCACAGCGTATCTTACTTACATGTAAAACTAATTTTATTTGATTACTTTTGTTTTTGTTTATTTGTTTATATTCACTACTAAGATAGGCTTTCCTTACTAACGTAAGTGAGCACAGGTGAGTGTCCAAATGTCCAACATTTATATACCACATGTTGGGGAATCTAAACTAATTTCCCTTTTTTTCTATTTCAAATCCCATCATATACGAGCCATTTAATGAACAACATGTTGTTTTTTTTTTTATCACAAACCCAATACAAATAGGAAAGCACTGGTTCCCATGAAAATTCCAAAATAATTATGGAATGAGGAACGAAATGTCAAAGGGATTCATTAGTTCATAGTGAAGTTGTACAGTAAGACCACTGAAAATCCACAAATTTTTACATAAGAACTTTCAAGGAAACTCCAATATACTACTTGTCTGTGTTTGTTCTTAATGAGGGAAATAGTGATCCATGGTTTTTAAATCCAGTGTTTTTTTAAATATGGTTAGAAAGTGGTATATATCCTGTTATTTCCTTTTTTAATTTTCTAAATTTTTTTTAATGTTTTTATTTATTTTTGAAAGCGCGCGAGAGAGACAGAGCACGAGCGGGGGAGGAGCAGACAGAGAGGGAGACACAGAATCCGAAACAGGCTCCAGGCTCCAAGCTGTCAGTACAGAGCCAGACGCGGGGCTCGAACTTACGAACTGTGAGATCATGACCTGAGCCGAAGTCGGATGCTTAACCGACTGAGCCACCCAGGCACCCTCCTTTTTTAACTTTCTAATGATCTCACTGCCCCCACTACCCTTAAGGAGATACCAACTGTGTTTCAGAACCTGTAAAGAGCCTGATTAGAGAGACAGGATCCATGAAAGCTAATTATAGATTAAGGTGATTCAAACTACAAAACAGCTACGGGAAACAAACCATTTGGCCAAGATGAATTTGGCAGAATGGAAAAGTGACGCAACTATCTTCTGCTAAGCCTATCCCTATGTAAGAAAAAAATCAAAATTAGAAACCCTCCACCCCAAAAAGGGAGGGGGGGAATAATTCTTTAGAAGAACATTTAAAAAAAATTTTTTTTTTCTAAGTCACACACAGGTTGTAGATTTCCCAAGAGGAAACCTGGTCACTCAGCTTTCTTTCATTCACAGAGTTATGTGACGTTAGGTAGAACCGTGCAACTATAAGCCAAGCTAATAACTACTATGGTGTGCTGAATGACAAGGGTCTGCTTGCTCTAAATCAAAGCTGCCAACTTGAGACTAAAGAAAAGGTCGACACAATTCAGTGATTACACTGAGGAGAATGACGCTATTGACATGGAAACCATTGGAGGGAGCCCAAAGCGTCTTGGAAATGCTATCTCTTTGTTCTATCGCTCATTTGTTTGCTTATCAAAAAGCTCTTTAATGTGTTCAGTGGTTTTAATTCAGAAAAACAAATGTTTTAAATGTGAGGTGTCTAAAAATATTTCGTTGCTAATATTCTATGAGCAAAATAGTATGGGAAATTGGCAGCGGAGTGGCAGTTAAGTCAAAAGTTCAGAAATGCCCTTCATGGAAATTTTGTTCTTTTTAGCCCGAGATTTCTTGACATATTCTGGCTTGGCGATGTAAGTGTGTCTCATATAGAATGTGAGATGGTTACGGGGACTTGCGTGCACCAATAAAATATTTCTTAATGCCATTGGATTATATTTTGAACATTTAATATCACTGGCTTCTTTTCTTCTGTTTCCAAACAGAACGAACAGACCTCAAACAGGGAAATTAGCTAGATAGCTTCCATTGCACAACCTGTTTTTGCTCATTAGCAATTTAAATTAGCTTGACATTCGTTGAATAGTCCCAACAACTTGGTGCTAGGTGCTAAACAAAGCAAAGTTTCGATGGTGACCTGCAGTAAGTCCTCAATAAATGTTTTGAAATGAGCAAATCTATTAAAAGGTACACAATTAAAACATCTTTTCACAAATTCTAAATCTACCCTTCTGGATCCATGGTCTTGCCACGCTCTCTTTTGGTTTATTTCTTCGCTCAGATTTATAAACAGACATATGAAAACCCAGAACAGCGTTCTTCTCCTTCTTCAGGAAGGCACCTATCAGAAATGTCAAGAATTTTTGTTCGATTTATACATTATGCCAAAATAATAAAAGCCTAGGCTCAGAATTGCTTCCTAAACTTCAGTTGCACATGACATTTCTTCCCTTCTGAGATAAGAAAGATCAATGTTGGTATTGATTTACTTAATACTAAGACCTGAAAACCTAACATAATTGTAAAATAGCCTCTCCATCATTTCAACAAAGCGTAGAAAAACAGCTTCAAACACACAGTTCATGGACACATTTAGGAACTCTAGAAAAGAAGCAAATACTTGCAAAGGCGTTTTTTTTTTTTTTTTTTTTTTTTTGGAAGTACAGTTTTGTGACTGCGGAAAAAATAGATAAACTACATTTCAAACATATGTACTTTTAAAACGATTATACTTCCTAGCTGTGCTAAGCTATCTGGTTGCAAGCCGTGGATCCTGGCTTATTTTACAATAGAACCAAAACATATTAATGAGGACAATGGATTCTACTTCTAGGATTTCTCTCCCTTAAGGATTTCAACTGCTTTCAGGGGTTCACTATATTAATCCTGACGCCATCCATCCAACTTTGGCAGGAGATAAGAATATCATTCTTGTTCTATAAACAAGAGAAATTGATCTGCCAGAAGATTAAGTGATATGCTTGCAATCAGATAATGAGTCAGAAATGGATTGAGGCAAAGAAACCCGGTGTGACAGAATAAAACTAAGGATGGAAAGCAAAAAGGAAAGTAGACTCCTTGGCAGGCTAGTAAACCCATTGTTTTCAGTTGGTGTTCTAAATGTCTAACCAAAGCGTGGAAAGAAAAAAGTGATGCAGAAGCAGAGGAAGGAGCATGATTTTAAGATGATGAATTTACAAAACTGAGAACAGCGATTTTCAGCCACAACAAACATAAAGATAAGATAGACCTTGGGCAACACTAAATTCCAAATGTAGATTCCTATTGCTTTGTCTTTGATGTCCTTGAACGTTACTAAATATTCTACAGGGCTCTACAATTCCACCATTATTTACACAAAATGCTCTTATAAATGAACCAAGGCACTTCAGACTCAATAGGCCCCAAAGTGCATGTTTCCCTGTGCCTTTTCTTGCAATCCTTACCCTACTTGATGACTTCACCATTGTCCCAGTCACCTTAGGTAGACATGCAGAACTCAAAGCAGTTAGTCATTAGACAAAATAGCTTAAAAAGTCATTTAGTCTTCTCTCTCTCTCTCTCTCTTTCTCTCTCTCTATGAGAATTTCTTAAGAATTTCTTAATTAATAAGAATTTTTTTCCGAAAACTAGTTTTAAGTTCATACCAAACTTGTGGGGAAGGTACAGAGCTCCCCCATTACCTCCTTCTCCCTCATGCATGTAACCTCCCCCGTTACCAATATCCCCCATCAGAGTAGTGTGTTTGTTACAACTGATGGATCTACATTGATACATCATCATCACCTCAAAGCCATAGTATACATTGAGGTTCACTCTTACTGTTATATGTTTTATGGGTTTGGACAAATGTATAATGACATGTATCCTTAATTATGTTATGAACCAGAAGGTTTTCACTGTCCTACAAATCCTCTGTGCTCTGCTTATTCATCAGTACCCGCCCCCCATCGCTGGCAACCACTGATCTTTTTACTGTCTAGAATATTGTCTTTTCCAGGGGCGCCTGGGTGGCGCAGTCGGTTAAGCGTCCGACTTCAGCCAGGTCACGATCTCGCGGTCCGGGAGTTCGAGCCCCGCATCAGGCTCTGGGCTGATGGCTCAGAGCCTGGAGCCTGTTTCCGATTCTGTGTCTCCCTCTCTCTCTGCCCCTCCCCCGTTCATGCTCTGTCTCTCTCTGTCCCAAAAATAAATAAACGTTGAAAAAAAAAATTAAAAAAAAATAGAATATTGTCTTTTCCAGAATGTCACATAATTGGAATCATACAGAACGTAGCCTTTTCAGATGGGCTTCTTTCACGTAGTAATATTCATTGAAAGCTTCCCCATGTCTTTTCATGGCTTGGTAGCTTGTTTCTTTTTAAGCTGAATAGTATTGTTTGGACATACCACAGTTTATTTATCAATTCACCTATTGAAAGACATCTTGGTTGCTTCTACGTTTTGTCAACTATGAATAAAGATGCTATAAACATCTGTGTGCAGGTTGTTGTATGGACACAGATATTTCAACTCCTTTGGGTAAATACCAAGGAGTGTGATTGCTAGGTGATATGGTAAGAATATGTTTACTTTTAGAAAAAGCTGCCAAACCGTCTTTCCAAGTGGCTGTACTATTTTGCATTCTCATCAGCAATGACTGAGAGTTCCGGTTGCTCCACATCCTTACCAGCATTTGGTCATGTCAGTGTTTTGGATTTTGGCCATTCTCATAGTGGTATCTTATTTTAATTTGCATTTTCCTGATGACATATGATATGGAGCATCTTTTCATATAATTATTTGTCGTTTGTATATCTTCTTTGGTGAGGTGTCTTCTAAGGTCTTTTGTCACTTTTATTTTATTTTATTTTACTTTTATTATCTTTGTAGAGAGACCACATGTGAGCTGAAGAGGGACAGAGGGAGACAGAGAGAGAATCTTAAGCAGGCTCCACACTCAGTGCAGAGCCAGAATTGGAGCTTGAACCTATGACCCTGGGATCATGATCTGAGCCAGAATCAAGAGTCAGATGCTCAACTGACTGCGCCTCCCAGGTACCCAGTTTGGTCCACTTTTAAATCAGGTTGTTTGTTTTCTTATTGTTGAGTTTTATGAGTTCTTTGTATATTTGGGATAATAGTTCTTTATCAGATGTGTCTTTTACAAATATTTTCCCTCCAACGATGGCCTATCTCCTCATTCTCTTGACATTGTCTTTCACAGAGCAAAAATTATTTCTTCTGTGGATTCTGCCTTGGTGTTGTGTCCAAAAAGTTAGCATTTTACCCAAGGCTGTCTGTCTAGGTTTTCTCCTTTGTTGTCTTTGAGGAGTTTTAGAAGTTTGTGTTTTACATTTAGGTTCATGATCCATTTTGAGTTAATTTTTGTGAAGGGTATAAGGTCTCTGTCTAGATTCATTTTCCCTTCCTTCCTTCCTTCCTTCCTTCTTTCCTTCTTTTCTTTCTTTTTGCATGTGGTTGTCCAGTCACTTCAGCACCATTTGTTGAAAAGACTATCTTTGCTTCATTATATTGCCTTAGCTTCTTTGTCAAAAATCAGTTGACTATATTTATGTGGGTCTATTTTGGGGTCTCTGTTCTCTCATTGTCCTACTGTGTATTCTTTTGCTGATACCAGGTTGTCTTGATTACTGTGGCTTTATAGTAAATTATGAATTTGGGTAGTGTCAGTTCTTCAACTTTGTTCTTCTTCAATATTGTCTTGGCTATTCTGGGCCTTTTGCCTCTCTGTAGAAGCTTTAAAATCAATTTACAAAATAACTTGCTGGAATTTTGAGGGATTTCACTGAATCTGTAAATCAGGTTAGGAAGAACTGACTTCTTGATATTATTGAGTCTTCTAATATGCAAACATAGAATAGCTCTCCATTTATTACTTATTTTTTTTTAATTTCATCAGAATTTTGGAGTTTTCCTCATATAGAGCTTGTGCATATTTTGTCAGATTTCATTTTTTGGGGTGCTAATGTAAATGTGCTTTAGTCTGAAATTTCTTAAAGTATGCTCTGCAAAACATGAAGGCAGTAAAATAATCCTGAAAGTGTTTCATGGTTCAAATAAGTTTGTGAACCGCTGCATTTTCAACTCCATTTTATAGGTTCATAGAGCACAATACATTCAATGCTCTGAAACGTTACCCTGTAAACAAATTGTCTCATTTGTTAACATCATTATTTGCCAAACATATTTGGTCATTGAACCATTATTGTGCATGTCTATGACATTTATATAATACCAGTGGAACATATTTGAGAACCCAAATCAAATTTAACTTATCTATTTTACATTTTAAAGAATTCACAGGTGGGGACATATGTGCCCAAGGTCACACAGTTTAATAGGAACAGATGTGAATACTTCAAGATATGAAGTAAGGGCTCCAGAATCCTAGTGTAGTATTCTTTCCATTATATCAATCTATCCCTTTTTCCTTACTTTCAACATAAAAACCTGACATAATATTTTACTGTATTATGAAAATATCTTCTGAAAAAATATTCTCATTATTTAAAAAATTTTTTTTAATGTTTATTTATTTTTGAGACAGAGAGAGACAGAGCATGAGCATGGGAGGGGCAGAGAGAGAGAGGGAGACACAGAATCTGAAGCAGGCTCCAGGCTCTGAACTGTTAGCACAGAGCCCAACGCGGGGCTCGAACTCACAAACTGTAAGATCGTGACCTGAACCAAAGTCGGACGCTTAACCGACTGAGCCACCCAGGCGCCCCTCTTCATTCTTTTTTTAATGTTTATTTACTTATTTGTTGAGAGATACAGAGCAAGTGCAGAGGAGGGGCAGAGAGGGAAGGAGAAAGATAATCCCAGGCATGCTCTGTGTTGCCATCACAGAGCTCGACCCAAGGCTCAGTCTCATGAACTGTGAGATCATGACCTGAGCCAAAATCAAGAGTCAGATGCTTAACCAACTGAGCCACCCAGGTGCTCCTTCTTTTCATTCGTGATATCAATTCATTACCTCTGTAGTTCTCAAACTTGATAAATTAGCAGAATCACTGGAGGAGCTGTTTTGAAGGTCCCTGGACTACAGATTAATAAAATTAGAATGTCTATGGGTAGGAGCCAGGAATCTACATTGGTATGTACAGGTGACAATAATTAGTATTAAAGTATGACAACCTAGGTCTTTAGACCAGAATTTAGTGGGTCTAACATCTTCCTGAGGATATCTGAGAAAAAGCAGATTATCAGGGCTTTGCAGTTAGAGATTCTAATTCTGCAGATCTGAGGATGGAACCCGAGAATTGGAATTTCAGCAAACCTTTCCCCCTTTTTTCCCAGGTAATTCTGGTGTAGGTGACCCTTGCATCACAAGGCTGCTTTCCTGGACATCTGTGTGTTTCTCTCTTTATCCCTTTCTACATACCACTTGAAAATTACTTTTATCAAATATGGATACGGTGTCATATCTCTGCTCAAAATAATTGGACAAATGATAAACTCATTAACAAGACATTCAGGTCTTACCTCTCTAGACTGATTCTAACATCCCAAATAGACACTGTACATTCTAACTCTCAAAGGCTTATGCTGTTCCTACACGTGCCTTGCCTCATCATGCATTCATTTTTGCTTTCTAGAGGGTTATCAATTACCATATGGTTATGTTCACTAGGCGCTACTTGGAAGTCCCTTAACTATCATAAAGGTACAGCTTCTGAAACTCCTCCTAACAGCATGAGTGATATACTTCTAAAGATATTCCTATAGGACCTTCCTCCAGCTCCCTAGAGTGGGCAGTGAACATCATAAGAACATAACAATGGCAGGGTCCCATCATGTTTTTAAATTATATATATACCCATATATATACATATATATTAAATTATGCATATATAAATATATGTATTAAATTATATATAGATTTTAAAACTATATATGTATACATATATATACATATATATGTAGAGAGAGAAAGGTATAGATGGATACATAGATAAATCTTTCTCAATCAGGAAACATTTTCAGCTAAATTATAAGTAGCTAAGTTAGTCTTTGCAGCGTCAACCTTCAGTCTCCATATTTTCCTTCTTTTGGTGCCATTCTCTTCTTCACAAGTGCCACTTCCCCTCTCCTTTTGATTGACATGATAAGTTCATCCATGCAAAAGTGTCACCTCTTATAGGGAAATTTGCCTTGTGATTGGCCCATATACACTCAACATATGCAGAAATAGAATCTGCAGGCAGATAGCTATGCTATGCCTATGGCATAGCAGCATTTAAATAGAATGTTAAGCTTCAATGAGTGGCCATTGTTTTGGTAGAAGTCGCCTTCTTGGCACAATAAATTCATAGTAAGGAGGAAGCCACCCTCTTTATACGCATAATGATTCTTATTCCCAGATCCTCCTTTATCAAGCTCAGAAATATATAATGTCAACTTAGTTAATTTACCTTCTTCAAAAAAAGTTTAAATAGCAGAGCATAGCATTCCAGAGTTTTGAGGCTTGCTTTTATCAATATTAGGAGGAGAAAAATGCTGGAATACTTCTATATTTATTTTTTTCAACTATAAGTTCCAGCTTCATTTTTTGAAATAGATGAGTTTTCATTCAAGTTTTGATGTCACCAAGGCCCTTATTAATTGAATGACAATTGATCTGTCTGTAGCTAGGATATTGGAAGCATATAGAATTGTGTTGTGTGAAGGAAGGGGAATTAGTAAACTAGATAGAGCATGATCGAGAAGCTAATTTACCCAGTTGATTCACTCTGCCCTGTTTCTCCATCTAGATATCGACCTTGCATACATGGTTCAGAAATGAGTTATTTTTGCAGAGTGTATAGACCATGTATGAGACTATATTTGTATAAAAACTTCAAAACTCATTTACTGACCACTCCACGAAGCAGTAGCCTCTATCCTCAATTTCGTAATGGTGACTATGGCCGTGAATAGACCTTTGCTTATGATTCAGGAAGGATTCCCATAGACAGGTGACAATGGTTAGTGAGTTTCATGCAATTCAGTCAATGTCTGTTGTAAGCCTCCATGGAAAGGAGCCATGATGGAAACAGAGAATACAAAGATGAATTGGGGAAAGAGTCCATTAAATAAGTTCACCGTATAAGAGGTCTGCAGAGGGGGCTATAAGAATTAATAAGAAGAGACACTTAGCCCAAGCTGGGGATTTGGAGGTAAGCTAAATCTTGAAGGATATGCTGGAGATAATCAAATAATAATAATAAAAAAAAGATGGCAATGGAATTCTAAGCAGAGTAGGCATAACATGAGCAACAGTTGAGTAGTTTGGTGAAGTATTTAATTTAGATTTTAGTTAATATATCAGTGCAATATTGGGTTCAGGAATAGAATTCAGTGATTCATTATTTACATACAGTACCCAGTGCTCCTCACAAGTGCCCTCCTTAATCCCCATCACCCATCTAGCCCATCTCCCACCCAACTCCCTCCATCTACCCTCAGTTTGTTCTCTATCATTAAGAGTCTCTTGTGGTTTGTTTCTCTCTCTCCTCTCCCTGCCCCTTCCCATATGTTCATCTGCTTTGTGTCTTAAATTCCACATGAGTAAAATCATACAGCATTTGTCTTTTCAGATTGACGTATTTCACTTAGCATAATACATTTTCACTCCATCCACATCATTACAAATGGCAGGATTTCATTCTTTTTGATGGCTGAGTAATATTCCATTGATTATGAAGTATGAGTGAAAGATGAATGAAGCAGGAGTTCATGTCAGGGAGTTAAATTCTATATCATGGAAGAGTGCTCTCACCCCTTTTTAACCTCATCTTCTGCCTTCTCTTGATCTTGCCAGCATCTCTATGATCTAGTACCATATATATTCTCCTAGCCTCTGCTAGTTACATGTTGCTTAGGTCCTATACCTCCTTTTGGAATGTAATACCTTCATCCTGAACATGCCCAGAACTTCCCAGGCAGCTTTTTTTTTATTATTATTATTGACTCTAGGTTTTGGCCTAGTGGGCCAGAAGGGGGGTGGGAATAGATCCCAGATACAGGAGCAAGTTGACTTGCAAGGCAGAGGCTTGTGCACAGTCTTTAAATAAAGGGGAGTGATGGTGTCTAACAGGTAGGAATGGGCCACTTCAGGGGTTTTTCAAAGTTTTTGAAGGGTCTATACAACTGTTCCCATTCCCCAGTATCAGGGTCCCATCCTTCATAATCAAGGCATTGGCAAGCAGGCATTCCAGGGATGTGCTTTCCATTGTCTCAGGACCTCTGTTACTCTTATAAATTAAGTCCTTAATGTAATCCAAAGTGTTTTCTGGGCTTTAAACTCAGGAGATAACATTCTGTTCACATGCTCCCAAAGATTTCCTATAACTTTCACACTTCACCTTCAATTGGTGATGAATTACCCTTAGCCTTTCCTTGTTTTTCTACAGTGAATCAGTGGCACTCAGCAAAAACCATTTGATTAGACTGTCCTTATCACCGGTACTCTACCCAAACCTTTCAAATACCTGAAATGGTGTATCTTCTTATTCCATTCTCTCAGTATCCCATCTGACTTTACTACCTGTTAAAGTTTTAGTAATTATACCCATGCTAGGGTTTATGAGTGCTTCACTTACACCTAGCGATGAGGATCCCAACTGCTAACTGGTGAGCAAGATATCCAGCATCAGAATCCCGGTTTAGAGTCTGCTTTCTTTGGCCTTTCCTCTTTGATAGAGTTACCTAGGAAACACCCTGAAACAGAGATTTGCATGCAAGAAGTTTATTGGGGGGAAGTGATCTTGGGACCAGTACCTGCAGGGAAATGAAGGAAGTAGGACTGTATGAAGGAAGGGAGTATGAAGGAAGGACTGTATGAAGGAGGTAGGACTGTATAAAGAGAGGGAATGATCTATGAAGCAGTTTCAAACAAGGCTTTTGCTGATTCCACTGAGGAAGTTGGAACTGGTAGGCAATAGGTCACCCTTTTGAAGGGAATAGGATTCTAGAGTCAGTCAATTGGGGGAAGAAGCAAATCCTCAGATAGGAAAGTAAAATTGATTGGGTGAGTCTTAAGCAATGGCAACAGGGAAAATATGATCCCCTAGGATCCCCCTTTTTTGGATCTAAGAGAAGCCTTATATAATTGAGGACTTTTCCGGTTAACAGTGATTATAATGGCCAGATAGAGGCCTTCTGGGAGCTTGGGCTGAACATACCCTTTGAGAAACTACAAACTGAGGGCGAGTATCTTGGGTTTTAGAAACAATACTATCTAGTCATAGGATGCTCTTCAAGTTTGTTTCCTTTCTATTGCCCCCAGGTGTTTATTAATTTTGTCTAAAAATAAAAACCTGGTTTCTGCTGTGACACAGAGGATTTAGGTGAATTTATTTTTATATATGATTTGTCCATGGATATAAAGGGGGAACAGTCTCTCCCCAACTAATCATCACAACTCTGTGTTATGAGTTGTGCATGGATGGCAAGATGGATTAGTAACACCTCCAAGAGGAAGCTGAGTCTAGGGGAACAAAATTGGGTTGACTAGTTTAGCATAGACCCTCCTTTCATCATCATCTTGGAAAACTTGGGTTTTAGGTTATTAAGGACATTGACTGATTCCCTATCCCTTCCTTGGCAGCTAAGGTATCTGTTTCTTATCATAACCACTGATAAAGGCATCGCTGTCTTCCACGTCACCATCCTCAGTAGCCCTTGCAGGGCTTGAAGGAGTCATAGAATGAATACTAATCATAATATTTTGCATCTGTACCTTTCCTAATGCTTTCAAAATCTTAATAGAAAGTAGTGCAAACAGTACCGGAATATAAACCTGAAATACAGGCGTGGCTTTCCAACTGGGTGAGTTTGGGCAAGCATTCGTAAATGCAGGACTGCTTAGGATGATTTCTGCTTAGGATGATTTTTTTTTCTTTTGATTCTATCAAAAGTGACATCATTTCATCATTTGATGTTCCTCATTAATTTGATAGGTGCTACGAACCAAAAAGAGAAAGAAAAGGTAAGGCAAGCTTAATTAACCTCTTTTGACATTGAGGATACCGAGGCCCACGTAAGCGAAACGATTTTCCCAAGGTTGCAGAACTAAATTGGTATAGGGTTGGAACTGGAAATTGGGTTCTTTCTGCTATTTTAAGGTATTCCCAGAGAATATGGCAAAGATCATCTTGGCCAGTAGAAGGAATAAGGGGCATAAAATTTTGTTAGAGACCAGGGGATTGAGCCTGCTCCAAATCATCCTGATGCTCTTGTAGGATAGCAGGAATTGATAAGAAAGAGGCAGGCCTCAACTGTGAAGAAGCCAGGGACATTTTATATAAACAAATACATAAATAAATATGTATGTGTGTATATACCTCTATGGAATTTAATGGAAAAAAAAAAGCAACAGACATTGTGTACCCTCACCCTTCATGTGATAGGCTACACGGTCCACAACAATATGGTGGACACAGTCCTTGCGTTCAAGAATCTGGAAAATTATAGAAACCATCTTAAAGCTTATAGGGAAATCAAATGCACAAATATTAAAAAACATTGACAATAGAGCGTGAGCCAGATGCTTGGCCTGGAAGGAAATATCTTACTCCAAGAGTCAGTATCTTACTCCAGTCCTCCATGCTATCCCAGGAGAGGACTACAATTCAAATTGCTGTCCTTCAGGGCAGTGCATATTGATACCCCTACCCTCATTCCTAAAAATATTTATCTTTCTCGCTTCCTCCCCCAACAAAAAGGCTGGGGATTTGGAGGTTTTCTCCTTTAGTAATGGCATAAATACAGCCTACTCTCAGGGGAGGAAAATGAGTGTTTTCTTAGAGTCCAAAATATGCTCCTCTGAAATGTGGTTTTTGTGGAAATGTTGTAAGAGATTACAAGGTCCTGGGGGGCATTTCACAAAGTAGAAACTGTTATGCAAATGCAAGGGATTACAAAAATAATTACAGTTATTATCCAAACAGAGGTTTGTTGATCTGAGTATAATACATTCTACACAACGAATATGCCTGCATAAGGGCTTTCTTTGGTTTCTGTCCCTGTAACAATCGCTCTCTATAATGAATGAACTAGAGGGGTGCCTCGGTGGCTCAGTCAGTTAAGCGTCCCACTTCAGCTCGGGTCATGCCCCGCGTCGGGCTCTGTGCCGACAGCTCGGAGCCTGGAGCCTGCTTCGGATCCTGTGTCTCCCTCTCTCTGCCCCTCCCCCACTCACGCTCTATCAACAAATGAATAAAGGTTAAAAGAAACGTTTTGTAATGAATGAACTAGACTACACCGTGCGCTGAAAGGAAACTGCGTTAAACTAAATTATTGACAACTCCTTTGTTACGCTTTTAAGAAGCAATTATTCTTCAATTATGTGAGCCAGACTCCTTTCCCATCCTGGATAATCCAAGGAAACAAAATCTTACCCAAAGTTTCTAAATTCAAATCACCAGTACACAGTACCTCAAATCACAGGGATCTTAAAAATAACTATATATAATGTATAAAATGGGGATATTATATAAATATAAATTTTGTTCAGTATATAGAATCTAAACGTGTGTGTGTCTGTGTGTGTATATGATTTCGCATCATTAGTTCTTTAATGTCAAGCCTAGCAGTTTTATCTTTTGGTCCTGCAAACCTTATTTCTTTTTTTTTTTAATATAATTTATTGTATCTCACATTGGTTTCCATACAACACCCAGTGCTCATCCCAACAAGTGCCCTCCTCCATGCCCATCACCCACTTTTCCCCCTCCCCCACTCCTGACAAGGGACTGGATCAGGTGTCTCACATGTAATAGGAGCTCAACCAGTGTTCTGGATAAATGAAGTAATCTATGTTAATTATGCATTCAGAAAAAGCTGAGCAAAGTCATTTGATTGAGTTAGTAAATTGGTTGCCATGGCAACCTCTTTTTGGATTGGGAAAAAACATCGCAGGGTCAAGAGCAAATTTTACACAAGGTGTGGATGAGGAGAGGGGAGAGAGGTGCCATGATTTTTTGCGTCATTTCTTCCCCCCTGTTTTGGACATGAATTCATAGGGAGACAGAAAAAGCAATTTGTGGTTTTTCACTTAGATTAGCAAGGGAGTTCTCTTTCAGGAGAGGGATCAGCTACTTTAATAGAACACTTCTTTCTTGGCTGAGTTCTGACATTAGTAACCCTTAGTAATACAGGTGGAAGGAGAAAGCACCATAATGACATTTAGTGTTGAGTTGTCAGGGGCTTGGTGAGAGCTGTGGACAGGCAAAAGGCACAAAGATTTCCATTGCCTGAAACCACCCTTGGTGAGAAAAAGTAATGCAATTTTTATTTGGCTGTTTTGTTTTGTTTCTTGCTTGGAAAAAAGAGTACCCAACTCTCAGTTTAATAGTGACTGAAAACCAGTTGAATTCATTGCAGATTTTCAAATGGATACCAACTTGTGACTATTGATGCATGCTGTTTATTATTTCTGGAAGTGCATACTATCAAGGCATAGCTAATTAGCAGGCAGGTACATTTTGTGTTGCTATTTTCATAAAGAAACAAGATAATTGAGTGGAAAGAACACTAGACTCAAAAGTCAGGCCAGGGTTATAATTCCAACTTCGTCACTTACCAGTTAGGTGGTCATCCAAGCTCTTGGCACATAAAATTGTATAAATATCACAGGGAAAATTTAGATCAGTGTTAGCTGCTCTGCCTGTCTCAAAGTGGTTATGATAACCAAATGAGGTAATTTGTGTGCATTAACTACAAATGTAGTGTATAAAGGTAATCGGTTTTATGGGCATGCAATCTGCACAATTTTACGAGGTCCCATACTGAGAAGAGCCCCACACTTGCTTTAATGATCTGTGTCATTGTCTTTAATAATTTTTGAACAAGGGGACCACAAATTATGTAGCCATATCTGTATAGAAGATACTATTAGACAGAGATATCCTCTTACTGACTCTTAAGGACTGAGAACAAACTAAGGGTAGATGGGGGGTGTCAGGGAGAGGGGAACGTGGGTGATGGGCAGGGAGGAGGGCACCTGTTGGGATGAGCACTGGGTGTTGTATGGAAACCAATTTGACAATAAATTATATTAAAAAAATAAAAAAATATCCTCTTACAGAATCAGCGATATTTTTGAACTGTGGTTGTGAATCTGGGCAGTTTAGCTCTGTTTTCTATTCAATTTCAAACAGGACAGAATGGAAGCGGTTAATGGATGAGATGCTATAGGCATTTTGGGGGCTGTTCACTTTTTAAGTGATACGAAGCAAATCACATAGGTCAAGACTCAGTTAAATAACAAGATCGAGTTTAATCATAGGTCTAAATGTGAGAAAAATTGCTCATCACAATCTACATCCATTTTCCACCAATGTATTTGATATGTTTGGAGCATTTTAAAGGAAATCGAGTTCAGTGTGTGTGTGTGTGTGTGTGTGTGCGTGTTGTGGGGGTGGGAGAGGGATTGATTTCTTTACCGTTGTCAGTAAGAACAACATCAGGGGGCTACGTGGGAATGATATAGCCTTTAGTCCACCTGCCGGTTTAGTAGACCCTAATTCCACGGTAGGATTTTTTTTTCATTCCTCCTAACAATTAACCGTATTAGGCCACAATACACAATACATAGGGGGGTCTCTCCTGAAACCCTATAATGGCATTTATTCTTCCTGATACCATCTAAGATAGCTAATGTCTCTGTAGAGGAAAAGATTCGAAATGCATATATATTAGGGTCCACATGTGGCCTTATTGTGTGATATCTTCATGTGGGAACTTAATAAAACTCAGGGCTTTGAGTCCCACTGTTAAACCATGAAAAGAAAGAAAGTCTTTAGATTTCTGCTTGCAAATATAGGACTTGTAAAATTCGCCTTAATTCCGTATGCTTTGCTCATTTTCTGTCACTAAGGAAGACTAGTGAATTAAAACATCTATTGTCTCTTCCATTGACAAATATAAAGGAAGAATGCATACTTACTTTAAAAGATAGGATTTAATTAGATAGAAAAGACATTATAAACCTATATGGAAGTTGGAATTTCTGGAAATAATATTCTGGGTAGAAATTACAGTCAACACTAAAAATTTACCTGATTTCTTTGTGAAAGTTGAAAGGGCGCTGAGTGTTACATTGTGTATGTGTATATGTGCCTTCCCGGATCCTTCTTGCCACAGAAAATTTCTAGTTCACATTTGAACTAAAAAAACCCAAAAAAAACAAAAAACACTCTCGACCAATGGACATGTGACCTTAACCATCTGGAATCCTTATATTCTTTTACCGGATAATTACAGCCTCACTCAAAATCAGGGTGGGGAGAATGCATTTCCTACATATACATTTAGCTTTTGTGAACTACATGTATGACAAAATATGTAATAGGCAAAAAAAAAAAAAAGAATATATAATGTTCAGATAGGATATGTGAGCAATTTTCAGCATAAATGAGCAATTTTCAGCATAAATTTTCAGCAATTTTTACCACATATACAATACGATACACGCTTGCCACACAAAATTAACTTCTGCAACAATAAATTGAGTCAAAAATTAATAGCATGCCCTGCTATGAACGTTAAGAGTAATCATTATTGACATTGTTAATACTATGTTAATAGAATTATTAATGTTAATACATTGTTAATACTATGACATTGTTAATACAATGTGATACTATATTGTATATTTGAAAGTTGCTAAGAGAATAGCTTTTAAAAGTTCTTATCATATGGGGGTGCTTGGGTGGTTCAGTCGGTTGAGTGTTCAACTCTTGATTTTGGCTCAGATCATAATCTCACGGTTCCAGTTCATGGGATTGAACCTTTAGTTGGGCTCCGCTCTAACAGCACAGAGCCTGCTTGGGATTCTCTCTCACCTCTCTCTCTTTCCCTCCCCTGCTTCATCTCTCTCTCTCTCAAAATAAACATTTTTTTTTAAATTTTTTTTTCAACGTTTATTTATTTTCGGGACAGAGAGAGACAGAGCATGAACGGGGGAGGGTCAGAGAGAGAGGGAAGCACAGAATCGGAAACAGGCTCCAGGCTCTGAGCCATCAGCCCAGAGCCTGACGCGGGGCTCGAACTCACGGACCGCGAGATCGTGACCTGGCTGAAGTCGGACGCTTAACCGACTGCGCCACCCAGGCGCCCCAAAATAAACATTTTTAAAAAAGTTCTTATCACAGAATAATTTGCAATATTTGTGGTGATGAATATTAATTTATTGTAGTGATCATTTTACACATATCAAATCATTATATTGTATACCTAGAACTAATAATAATGCTATATATCAATCATATCGCGATAAAAAACAAAATAACATCCTTTAGTTTATGTTGAAGTTAACAGTAGTCGTAGGAGTTACAGTTTTAAGCAAGAGTCAGACCTTTCATCAGTAAAGATATCAAAGGAATACAAGTTGGTCCTTGGTAGGATTTACTTTTGTCTTGGGTCCTCTTCTGCCTTTTGACCTCTCTTGCCCTGGCTTTGAGAACCTCCCTATGAAAATACACCATATAAGGTTGGCCACCCCAAGCAACAATGCAATTTTTATGTTGTCCTTTTTTTTTGTTTTGTTTTTTTTACTTCTCATCAGGTTTTGGATTGGGACGGGTTGCCTCATACCTGTGGTAAAATTATGCTATTTTTGGAATCTTATTAGAAAGCTAAATCAGATTTGCCCACTGGCTGATTTTCTGAGACTATCAAGCTAGTGTGATATTCATCTAAAGAGGCTCTACGGTCACTAAAATTTAAATCATCTTCTCTTTCAAAACAAAGCATCTCTTTCTTATTGGAGAACATTGTCTCCCTAAAGCTGGTTTATGTTTTAGTGCAGAAACCAGAAACTCAGTAATTAAATCTCCTCTGCCCCAATATTTCTTCTATGCCAGCATGTAAGGATTTCTTTCTGTTTTCATTTAGTTTCTGTCTCAGCTCAATTCTGCTAAGTTTTCAAAATCTAGCAAGATTTCACCCTGAAGGTATTAGGAGATTTAAAAATTTTGTACAGCTGCTCAAAAGTTTAAAACAGAAGTTTGTAAAATTGGATAACTAGTATTTCTGTTTCACACTAATTACTTTGGAGCAGTTACAATTGGTATTTATGACGTACATCAAAAGTTGTTCTTAACTTTTTGCATCCTAGACTTGCAGAATTTTAAAAATGCTCAAAGAAACTTCTTCCTGAGTTTCACTTTGATTCTCAGTTACTAATATTCTATGCAATGCTTTCCGTTGTGGGGGCTGTCTTTTCTACCAGACTGTGAGACAAACAAGGTATTCCCAATGTCCCAGGATCTGGTTCCACTGTGGCATCCTCCTTGAATTTGCTTCTTTCTGTCAGACAACAATTATTGTTACTCAACAACAACAGTGTTACTCAAAATATAGTCTGTGGATGACTACAGAAGGTGAGAGTAAGCATTTAGAAAACGTTACAGCCACGTGGGAGCGGGGAGAGGACACTGGTCCTTTATCACAAATAGCTTGAAAAGTAATGTTTTAGAGCCCTACTCTAATTAATTGGATTTTGATAACGGGCACTTCAGTATACTGGGATGGATATGTTACTGCTTTGAGGCGACTTGTCCATGTTCTGAAGGCACAGAGGAATAGCGTTAAGAATAAGAACGTTGGTCCTAAATTTGTAATTTGCTCGGAATATAGGACGTCGGGGAGACTTGACTTCCTGAAGTATATAAGACAAAATGTAGCGTATCATCTGAGGAGCATAGTTGAGAAAGCTACTAACCTGAATGGTATATTAGGAAGTCTTAGATGGACTTTTTTCCCCTATTAGAAACTTCATCCTATTTATAGAGAGAAGTTCCCTGTGTAATTTTTGCAAAAATTAAATTATACCTGTGTTCTTCCCGAGTTAGCACTTACGAACTTAGTTTTGTTTGGTGGTAAAGAGCGAATGCGCTTATCAGAACCAAGACCTCATCTGACTGAAGTAAATTTGACTTTCTGGAAAACGAAATTCCACCTCAGGAGGGATTATATTTTATTTTATTTTATTTACCTTCAAGGCAGGATCAGGCCCACCAGTTTCTGATGCTGGTGGTAAAAATACGTTTCCCCCTCAGTATTTCTGCCTCCTTGTTCTCAGAATGTATGTCACTAATACTTCTTAGTCCCACAAAGGAGTAAGGACTTGGACCCTTCTTACTCTGCCTCCTTGTACTGGTAGTACACCCCTTGATTAAATCTGACCCTCATTCTGAGGTGAGATGAAGAGAATATAAGCACCCCTCAGGGACAGTGCAGATTTGGTTCCAGATCACTACAATCCAGCAAGTCAAATGATATTCTGAGTTTCCCAGTGCATGTCTAAGTTACGTTTACATTATACTGTGGTATAGTAAGTGTGCAATAGCATTATGTTGAAAGAACAATGTGCACACCTTAATTAAAAATACTTTATTGCTAAAACATGCTAATCATCCTCTGAGCTCTCAGTGAGTGGTACCCTCTCTGCTGGTGGAGGGTCTTGCCTTGATGTTGATGGCCGCTGACTGATCGAGGTGGTGGTTGCTGAAGGTTAGGGTGATCGTGGCGATTTCTTCAAAGGAGACAATGAACTTTGCTGCACCAGTTGACTCTTTCACGAATGATTTCTCGGTAGTAGGTGGTGCTATTTGATAGCATTTTAGGCACAGTAGAACTTATGAAGGTCAGAGTCAATCCTCTCAAACCCTGCTACTCTTTTATCAAACAAGTTGATGTAATATTCTAAATCCTTGCTGTCTTTCAATAATCTTCACAGCAGTCTCATCAACAGTAGATTCCATCTCAAGAAACCACTTTCTTTGCTCATCCGTAAGAAGCAACTGTCACCTATTCAAGTTTTATCATGAGATTGCACCCATTCAGTCCCATCCTCAGGCTCCACTTCTAATTGTTCTGTTGTTATTTCCCCCACATCTGCAGTTACTTCTTCCACTGAAGTCTTGAACCCCTCAAAGTCATTCGTGATGGTTGCAATCAACTTCTTTCAAACTCCTGTTAATGTTGGTATATTTGACCTCCTCTCATGAATCACAGTTGTTCTTAATGACCTCTAGAATGGTGAATACCATTCCAGAAAATTTTCAAATTATTCTGCTCAGATCCATCTGATCACTGTCTATGGCACCTATATTCTTACAAAATGTATTTCGTAAATAATAAGACCTGAAAGTCTAAATTACTCACTGTTCCATGGGCTGCAGAATGGATGTTGTATTAGTAGGCATGAAAACAACATGAATCTCAGGCCCCCAGGTGGCTCTGTCAGTTAAACCTCCAACTCTTGATTTCGGCTCAGGTCGTGATCTCACGATTCATGAGTCCGAGCCCTGCGTCGGGCTTCTCCCTTTTGGGATTCTCTCTCTCTCTCTCTGCCCCTCCCCCAGTAGCACTGTTTCTAAATAGATAGATAGATAGATAGATAGATCAGAAAACAACATGACTATCCCACATCTCCAGCAGAGCTCTTGAATGACCAGATGCCTTGCTCATGAGCAGTACTATTTTGAAAGTGATCCTTTTTTCTGAGCAGTAGGTCTCCCCAATGGACTTAAACTATTCAGAAAACCATATTGTACACAGGTGTGCAGTCAGCCAGGCTTGTGTTGTTCCATTCTTAGAGTATCGGCAGAGCAGTTTTAAGGTAATTCTTAAGGGACCTAAGATTTTCAGAATGGTGAATGAGCATTGGCGTCAAAGTAAAGTCACCAGCTGTGTGAGCCCCTAACTAGAGAATCAACCTGTCTTTTGAAGCTTTGAAGCCAGGTATGGACTTCGACTTTTGAGCCAAGAAATACCTCGGTGGCATCTTCTTCTAGTAGACTGTTTGCCTACATTGAAACTCTGTTTTGTGTAGCCACCTTCGTCAATTATCTTAGCTAGATCTTCTGCAGCTTCTCTATCAGTCTTGATACTTCAGTTTGCACTTTTATGCTGTGGAGATGACATCCTTCCTTAAATATCATAAACCAACCTCTGCTAGTTTCACACTTTTCTTCTATAGCTTCCTTACTTCTCAGCTTTCGTGGAATTGAAGAGAGTCAGGGCCTTGCTCTGGATTAGGGTTTGGCCTAAGGGAATGTTATGACTGGCTTGATCTTTTATCCAGACCACTAAAACTTTCTACGTATCAGCAGTAAGGCGATTTCACTTGCTTATCATTTGCGTGTTCCCTGGATTAGCACTGTTTTTGTTTTACGGTTTATTTGTGTTTTGCAATCTCTACACTCAGTGTGGAGCTCGAGCTGACAACCCTGAGATCAAGAGTCGCATGCTCTTCCAACTGAGCTGGCCAGGTGCTCCACTGGAATAGTGCTTTTAATTTCCTTCAAGAATTTCCCTTTGTGTTTACAACTTGGCTAACTATTTCATGCAAGAGGCCTAGCTTTCAGCCTATCTTGGCTTTCCACATGCTTTCCTCACTAAGCTTAATCATTTCTAGCTTTTGATTTAAAGTGAGAGATGTGCAACTCTTCCTTTCACTTGAACACTTAGAGGCTATTGTAGGCTTATTAATTGGACTCGTTCCAATATTGTTGTGTCTGATGTAATAGGGAAGCCCAAGGAGAGGGAGAGAGATGGGGTAATGGCCAGTCTGTAGAGTAGTCAGAACACATGCAGTATTTATCAATTATGTTCACCATGAGGTGGGTGTGGTTTGTTGTGCCCCCAAAATAATTGTGCCACAGACTTTGAGTCTGGAGTTCTCTCTTGTCCAGCAAAAGAGCGGATGCAGAATTGAATATCAGAGAGGCTAATGTCTGGGAGGAGACCAGAGCCCCAAGGAAGGGTCCTTTTCCCATATTTATTAGGATCAGAAGGCTTACATAGGTGATGGGCATGCAGAAAGAGACAATAAAACAGTGGTCATTAACTCATGTGTGTGAGAGAAAGGGGGTTTCGAAGGTATGTGGTGTTAGGGGTTAGGGTCAAGACAAATCAAAATCCTGGTGCTGAGCAGATGGCTGTTTACTGCAGGCACCAGGCACTGTGTCTGTTTGTCTTAACTTTTATAGGGGCTGAGTCAGATGGAGCATGCTACCTCAGAGTTAACAAGGCATTTTTCTTGCTGGGCATTTTTGCCCTGTTGTGGCTTTCCGCCAAAAGCCTTGTTAACCCATTAGTGAAAGCTCAAAGAATTCTTACACTTATTCCCCCACACAATTGCAATAGTCACATCAATGATCGCTGATCACAGATCACCTAACAAATATAAAAATCATGAAAAAAAATTGAAATATTGCAAGAATTACCAACATGTGACCCACACATAGGAAGTAGGCAAGTACTGTTGACAAAATGGCACCAACAGACTTGCTGGATACAGGGTTGCCACTGTCCTTCAATTTGTTAAAAATAAATATGAAAATAAAAATGAACACCCCACTATATTTGCAAAACACAGTAAAGCTAAGCAAGTAAAACAAGGTGTGCCTGTATGTAACTAAAGCTGAAATTTATTTAAAGGAGTCAAACATTATTTTGGCTCTGTGCTTGCTAAAATGGTAGGTGGCCAAGAGGTGAAGAACTTATACACTGAAAACTATAGAAAATTTATGAAAGAAGTTGAAGAAGGCACAAAAAATGGAAAAACATTTCATACTCATGCATTTTGACAAAATCCTTTGACTCATGCAATCCCTATCAAAATAACACCAGCATTCTTCACAGAGCTAGAACAAACAATCCTAAAACTTGTATGGAACCAGAAAAGACCCTGAATAACCAAAGCAATCTTGAAAAAGAAAACCAAAGCTGGAGGCATCACAATCCCGGACTTCAAGCTGTATTACAAAACTGTAATCATCAAGACAGTATGGTACTATCACAAAAACAGACACATAGATCAACAGAACAGAATAGAGAACCCAGAAATGGACTCACAAACATATGGTCATTTAATCTTTGACAAAGCAGGAAAGAATATCCAATGGAATAAAGACAGTTTTCTCAGCAAGTGGTGTTGGAAAAACTGGACAGCAACATGCAGAAGAATGAACCTGGATCACTTGCTGACACCATACACAAAAATAAACACACACTGAATGAAAGACCTAAACACAAGACAGGAAACCATCAAAATCCTACAGGAGAAAACAGGCAACAAACTCTTTGACCTTAACCACAGCAACTTCTTACTCGACGTGTTTCCAGAAGTAAGGGAAACAAAAGCAGAAATGAACTATGGGGACTCATCAAGGTAAAAAGCTTCTGCACAGTGAAGGAAAAAATCAGCAAAACTAAAAGCAACCAATGGAATGGGAGAAGATATCTGCAAATGACATATCAGATAAAGGGTTAGTATCCAAAATCTATAAAGAGCGTATCAAACTTAACACCCAAAAACCAACTAATCCAGGGAAGAAATGGACTAAAGACATGAATAGATATTCTTCCAAGGAAGACATCCAAATGGCGAACAGACATATGAAAAAATGCTCAACATCACTCGTCATCAGGGAAATACTAATCAAAATCACAATGAGATACCACCTCACACCTCTCACAATGGCTAAAGTTAACTCAGGCAACAACACATGTTGGCAAGGATGCGGAGAAAGAGGAACATTTTTGCACTGCCGGTGGGAATGCAAACTGGTGCAGCCACTCTGGAAAACAGTTTGGAGGTTCTTCAAGAAATTAAAAATAGAACTAACCTATGGCCCAGCAATTGCACTACTAGGTATTTATCCCAAGGATACAGGAGTGCTGATTCAAAGGGGCCCGTGCACCCCAATGTTTATAGCAGCACTCTCAACAATAGCCAAAATATGGAAAGAGCCCAATGCACATTGACTGATGAATGGAGAAAGAAGATGTTCCATCTACACACAATGGAATATTACTCGGCAATCAAAAAGAATGAAATCTTGCCATTTGCAACAATGTGGATTGAACTAGAGTGTATTATGCTAAGCAAGAGAAAGATATATATCATATGATTTCACTCATGTGGAATTTAAGATATAAAACAGATGAACATAAGGGAAAGGAAGCAAAAATAATATAAAAACAGAGAGGGAGACAAATCCTAAGAGACTCTTTCATACAGAGAACAAACTAAGGGTTGCTGGCAGTGTGTTGGGTGGGAGATAGGCTAAATGCATGATGGGCATTAAGGAGGGCACTTGTTAGGATGAGCACTGGGTGTTATATGTAAGTGATGAGTCACTAAATTCTACTCCTCAAACCATTATTACACTGTATGTTAACTAACTTGGCTTTAAATTAAAAAAGAAGAAGAAATTGTAAAAAATACAATGGTAGGTAGCAAAGCGAATGAAACAGTACCTGGTTACTCTTTTAACTTACATTAAAATGACTTTAATTGAGTTTCTTCCCATTGTTTCTAATGTCATAAGCTCCTAGAAGGTAGGGGTAAGATAGTATTCTTTTTTTTTAAGTTTTTTTCTAATGTTTATATTTATTATTTAGACAGAGACAGAACATGAGCGGGGGAGGGGCAGAGAGAGAAGGAGACACAGAATCTGAAGCAGGTTCCAGGCTCCAAGCTGTCAGCACAGAGCCCGACCCGGGGCTCAAACTCATCAACCGCGAGATCATGACCTGAGCCGAAGTCAGACACCCAACCGACTGAGCCACCCAGGTGCCCCAGGATAGTATTCTTTTTTATGTCATCTTCTACAAATGCGTTGTGCTTTGTTTCCCCATGCCTGACAAAAGTGCAAACAGAATATGCTAAAGATAAGTGAGGGTTCCCAAGTGCTGACATATTCCTTAAGAAAAACCCACATCATCTTCCTACAAATCCAATTCAGCTGCTCTGTTTTGAAATTATTCCTAGAAATGCAGTCTTCATAAAGCGTCAACGTCGCTACAGCAACAAAACCATCTGATGTGTTATGAGCATTTGAGGGCTCTGTTTTGGTGGGAATCTTTCTAAATATGACAATAACAGGATGACAATCAGGTGATAAATTGACTGAACCATGCTTGAGTCGAATTCAGAGGCAGCATTTCTAAAAGCATTTGCTTAAACCGTAAGTAGCATCCTTTGCCCAGACTCCATATTTGAAACCATTTTAGTGCCCATTCTTGTTCTGCTATACAAACATGCAAGGCATTTAAAATCCTGGCAGTTGCCTTCGGGGCTTAAAGAGCTTCTCAAATGGATCTTCATAAAACACTTTCGATAGGAATAAAACGTTATTTCTAATATTAACAAGGAAACTGGTCTGACCAGTTTAGGTCTGACCCTAAACACAATTTTCTCCATTATTTTAGCTTACCAATTCAATAGCAAGGTAACTTTTTGGTATGAAATGAGGATTCTACAGTCCCCATCATGTATCATTTTATTTAAAATTTTTTTTATGTTATTTACTTATCTTTGAGAGAGAGAGAGAGCACTCACGCACACAAGCAGGGAAGGGGCAGAGAGAAAGGGAGACACAGAATCCGAAGCAGGCTGCAGGCTTTGAGCCATCAGCACAGAGCCCGACGCGGGGCTTAACCCCATGAACCATGAGATCATGATCTGAGCTGAAGTTGGATGCTCAACTGGCTGAGCCACCCAGGCGCCCCAGGTATGTAAAGTTTTAAGACTGTAGCAGCTTTTCACGATTCCTGCCTAGGGTTAGCCATGGCCTAATAAAACTGGCCTACTAGGCTTTCTTTCAGTAGTCTTGCCTTCTTATTCTCTGCACATTCTATTTACCTCTGTTCCTCTTAGTGATTTGTCAGCTTTGATCCATTGTTTCATTTTAATACCTTAGTTCTGTGTCATCCCTGGTCCTTGGTTACTTGTTCAAAGTTTCTCGTATCGCTTTCTTGTCCTCCGGGTCTTAGACATAACCTATGGCTGGACTATTATTTTTATTTATTCTTCCCCTTTTCTCCTATACTGTGTTTTGACATTTCTGGTGCTGACTCATAAGCCTATTCTCTCTTATCCACTGTTGCTCGTGACCTTGCTATATGTGTCCAAAGAATGAGTTACCCTGGTATCATGACCTTGCTATGTATCCAAAGAATGAGGTGTCCTGGTACCACAGGGCACTCCCTGCTGCAGTAGCAAAGTGGAAGCCAGTGTGTCTGTTTTAGTGGTTCTCATCTCAGTTGGCTTTCTGCTGCTTCGATTGTAGTTTGTGTCACCTTGTATCGTAGCCACCAAGAAAATATTTTATACCATCTCATCTTGAAAACTGCAAGGTATTAGATTACTTTCACACTGTTTGTACTGTATAAAACCAATCTTTACTTAGCCTTTGTTACCTATTTCTTTTGAAGAAATGCATATACCTTTCCTTATTACGCATTCATGAGGGCGGACAGAACATAGTTTGGGTAAGACCTCAATTATGGGCAATAAATTCAACTATGAAGCGTGACCCATTTTCATCCTGATATCCTAGCTGGTAGAAACGTCCACCAGATCTAGAACAATCACTGTTCATGCCGCTTAGCTTATGGGTTTTAGCTGTTATTTCTTTAAATTGATGGCTTGTCTTCCTGTGTGCCCTCTAAGCTCCATTCTATCATCGTATTCTCCTTATCTGGCAGACTGCTTTGTATATGCTCGGTGCTCACTTTATTGACCGATGATATACAATGAATGGTGGAAATAAAAGGAAGGTTTTGGTATGTCCCTTTCAGAGGTCGTTCTGAGGAGCTCTAAGAAGATACATTTATCAAAGAAACACTCTAGAGAAGCTAATAAATCAATATAAGCCCTCCAGCTGGCTCTTCTTCTCTTAGAACTCTAAAATGAGGTGATTCAGCAAAGAATAAGTTATGATAAAAATGCTTTTTTCAGATATAAAACCTTTAAGCCTTTCTGAATAGAATTTGACAACCTCATGACATATTTATGCTAATTCGTGTGCTTGCAGATTCGTTCATATGTCCTGGGCTCTTCCACCTTAGCAACCAATATATCTCAGATTTAAGGCAAAGGCATTGTGTGTTTACGCTTTCATGTAATATTTTTGTCCTTCTTGCCAATAATTATTGGTGCAAAATGTACTTTGTTGGCTTAATACAATCACCGCGTTGTGCTTTCTTCTACTGTGGAAGTGAGTTGGATCCACTGACATGTTGAAAACGTGTTTATTATAGCTATTTTATTTCTGCTTTATCCATTTGTTTCATGGTAGCCCAACAGAGAGCCCACATGTGTCACAGACCTGAGTGTGAGCTTTATACTATATTCAAAAATTGCTATGTGAGATACAGTATGCCTTTTATTCGCCACCTCCAGTTTCCATATATTACAATACATAGTACAGCAAGTGTTCTGGGTATATTTTAAATTGTGATGCCCACCTGAGGGCAGGTCGGCAGTCCCTGGAGAAAAAGAGCTACCTTTAAGACACACAGAAGAGCCATTTGCACATACAGTGTGATATGGGGAGAACTGATTGCAGAACTTGTTATCCAAAATACCGAAAACAGACTTTGAAGCAGACAGAGCAGAGTTTGGCAACTACTGCTTGGATTTATTAGATGTAGGGTTTCGAGGAAGTCACCTCCTGTCTGCGATCCTTCGTCGCCTTATCTCTGAAATGCAATAGAATAATATATTTCGTGTTTGTGAATTGACTGAAATAACAACAAATACTTGAGAGTCGTCGATTCCCTGTCCCTTTCCTGCTGCTCTACCACAGTATCTAAAATGATGATGATCTGAGATGTTCGATCTTAGATCTAAGATCTAAGATGAATGTCTATTCATCTTAATGTCCAGGTGGCAATGCTGTAGACAGTCTCTCTTAAAATCACAGTATTCTCAGAAAAGACAACAAATGAAGCAAGTACGTTGTGACATTTCAGATATTACTTTACAGGGCCCTATGTGAGTGCACCCAGACAGTTCTGGCGAGGGAGAAATGGTTGGCAGGTTTGAGAATAGAAGTATCTTCCGGAGGTTGATGGAATCAAGCAAGACACTGCTATTATGGCATATGGGTAACGTAGTCTGGACAATGGATACCCAAAGACAAAGAAAAGAGGGCTCATGAAAGAAAAATGAGTAAAGGAAGCTCACCAAGAAAGAATGGGCACACAGGTGATAAACTTAGCTGCTTCTGCATTTTGTGAAGATCAGGCTGGTGGAAGGCAGTGTCCCCAAAATGGAAAGATGTTCACATCATCGGCTTAAATTATTGAAATAATGACAGTAAAGCACATTATGTTTCTCGCGCATATCCCGTCATTTCACACTTGTGAACTTATTTATTGCTGACAGTAACTCTAAGAGGTAGGCTATACTCTCATCTTCATTTTACAGATGAGGAAACAAGGCCCAGGGCAATTCGGTACATGACTAAACATGACAATTGGTAAGTGGAGGTGCCAGGATTTAAATCTAAGCACTGTACTTCCAGAGCCCGTGCATTTAAACTTGGGATAATAGTCAGCCTCGTTTTTATACCCAAAACATGAGTTGATGTGTTTAATTCTGTATTCTTGAGGGGTAAATCATTAGTATCCGGGAAAGATAAACAGACTGGGAAGCTGGAAACTTGGGTGCCAGTTAGCTGTAGGAACCGTGGACAGGTCATTTTCTGCCCTGTGGACCTCATTTGCCTGATCTGTCAAATGATGGATTTTAGCTGAATAATTTTAAGATCCTCTGCAAGTCTGCCTCTGTCAAGCATTATAAGAATTAGTTCTCTTTAAGGTTATTCAGAATTTTATTATGTATCTACTCAGAAAACGCTTCATGTGATTTAGATAACAATCACTCTAATCCTCTCCTTTTAGCAGCTATAGAATTTCAGTGGGAGGTATAAGTTCATTTGAGCTTTGGAATATATAATAGGTACATGCTGCTGATTTTGATTACCATAAAAGCACACTGAAGTTTCTTTTAGAATCTTCCTGACTTTTGAATAATTTTCTCTCTTTTTCGCAGAGGAAGAGCATCACTTTTTTCTCTCTCTTTTCTTCCTTTCTTTAAAGTGGTTTGTTCGCCAAGAACCGTGGGCAGCCATAATGGATAGTGTGGGGTGAGCCCCTCTCCACCTCACAAAAGAAACTGACTATTCTGCCATGCATTTAACTAAATACGTGTTTCTCTAGCCGCAGCTTAAGTGAAATGGCATTTTTGGCAGCATACGTTTCGTGAAATGGCGGTGATTCCACTTTCATTTCCCCTCTCTTGGCAGGGTGTGCGTGTGTGTGTGTGTGTGTGTGTGTGTGTGCGCGCGCGCGCGCGCGCGTGCGTGTTGATGCTTGGACTGGAAAAGGTATGGCTGTGTTTTGTTGAGGCTGATGTAGGATTAGGTGCATTTGATTGAACTGCCGAACTAATGCAGCAGCATTTTCGTTTGACGCACATACATAAGCCTGTGTTTATCAGCTGCAGGACTCGGCTTCACCCTTCTGGTTTCAAAGATCAGTTCTCAAAACGTGACCGCAAAGTTTTCCCAAGTTCACCTTCCAGATTTTTGAGTAAAAGCAAAAGAAAAAATAAAAACTGGTGTTAATGGGCACTCCTAAGAAGAAATCCAGACGTGATTAACGGGCCTCTCCTCTGGGCCCCACAGCACTTTGTTTCTATCTCCATTAAAGCACTCATTTCATGTTACTTTGCATTCAAGTTAGCTGTGTGCATGTTTACCTTCCCTGTTAACTTCAATTCCTTGTGTGACTTAGAGTAGAAGAATAGAAGCTCGGGGCGCCTGGGTGGCGCAGTTGGTTAAGCGTCCGACTTCAGCCAGGTCACGATCTCGCGGTCCGTGAGTTCGAGCCCCGCGTCGGGCTCTGGGCTGATGGCTCAGAGCCTGGAGCCTGTTTCCGATTCTGTGTCTCCCTCTCTCTCTGCCCCTCCCCCGTTCATGCTCTGTCTCTCTCTGTCCCAAAAATAAATAAACATTGAAAAAAAAAAATAGAAGCTCTGTCCCTTCGTGACTATCTTCGTAACGCCTGGCATAGCACAGAACACAAAATAGGTGCCCAGTGCCTAATCGCGGGATGAATCAGTCTTGTCCCATTCAGGAAGCTGTTCAGTCACATTCCTTCCTGGAACTCAGTAATCTTGAACCATAAACTTAGTTTCACCAGACGTTAATATTCGGCCAAATTAAAGAGTGCTGTGCACTCTGGGAGATCAACCTAACACCAGGCCCGATTGTATTTTTTGGCTGAGTCTACTTTCTTGCTGCCACATAGATGCTGTTTGCTTTATGAAAATATATGGCACCTGGCAAAAATGCTGAGTTGCTTATCTGGGGTATATTAGCAACTACCCAGGGTATATTCTCCTTGTCCCCAATTATTCACATTATGAATGAGGAGAGCAATGTAAGCTTCTAATTTTAAAACTTCCAAACATATGTGAGACCTCAGCAAAAGCCAACATTGAGAAGAGAGGAAACTTTTCTCCCATTTTTATATAAAGGTACAGCATTTATAACTGCTGCAGAACCCATCATTCTATCTCGGAAGCCCAGGTGACAGGTGAAATATGACTACAGATCAGCTCGCGGTTCCCCAGAAACAAGAAAATCTACTGTAAGTCTATGGGTAACAATCTGTGTCATTAGTTGATAGCAGTTAGTGGCCGCCTTACTGCACGTACGCGAGACTCTTCGTTACGCGTTGACGTATGTCCCTCCAAAAAAGATATGTTGGAGTCCTTGCCCACCATACCTCAGAATGTGACCTGATTTGGAGATAGATTTTACGGCGGTCATCAAGTTAGAACGAGGTCGCTATGGCGGGCCCTAATCCAATGTGGCTGGTGTCCTTACAAACATGCGAAATTTGACACAGAAGCAGACTTGCATAGAGAGCACTGTGAAGACACGTAGGGAAAAGATGGGCATCCCCAAGCCAAGAGGGGGAGGACTGAAAGAAGTCCTTTCCTCAGAGCCCTCAGAAGGAAGCCAGTCTGCAGAGGCCTGAATTTTAAACTTGCAGCCTTCAAGAACTGTGAGACAATGGATCTGTGTTGTGTAAGCCACCCAGCCTTGGGTATTCTATTCTAGCAGTCCTGACAAACTCGTAGTTACAGTTCAAAAATTCAGATCATGGCCATTGGAGTAGACTTTAAGAAACGATTGACTCTGGGGGCGCCTGGGTGGCGCAGTCGGTTGGGCGTCCGACTTCAGCCAGGTCGCGATCTCGCGGTCTGTGAGTTCAAGCCCCGCGTCAGGCTCTGGGCTGATGGCTCGGAGCCTGGAGCCTGTTTCCGATTCTGTGTCTCCCTCTCTCTCTGCCCCTCCCCCGTTCATGCTCTGTCTCTCTCTGTCCCAAAAATAAATAAACGTTGAAAAAAAAAAATTAAAAAAAAAAAAAAAAAAAAGAAACGATTGACTCTGGTTCCTTCTCTGCACCCTGGTTCATGTCTGAGGCACTCACATCCAAGTGGGGTCCTCTGCTTAAGAGTGGAATACCGAGGGGCGCCTGGGTGGCTTGGTCGGTTGAGCATCCGACTTCAGCTCAGGTCATGATCTCGCGGTCCGTGGGTTCGAGCCCCGCGTCGGGCTCTGTGCTGACAGCTCGCCTGGAGCCTGTTTCAGATTCTGTGTCTCCCCCTCTCTCTCTGACCTCCCCTGTTCATGCTCTGTCTCTCTCTGTCTCAAAAATCAATGAACGCTAAACAAAAAAATTAAAAAAAAAAAAAAAAGAGTGGACTACCGATGATATGTATAACCTCGAGGGAACTGCCCAGTGTTCTTTCCCCACCTGTCAAGAAGTTGTTGTTGTTTTGTTGTGATTTTGAGATTTAGCATACGTCACTGGGTGTTTTCCCAAGCTTTATTGAGGTATAGTTGACAAAGAAAATTTATATTTGAAGTGTACATTGCGACGATTTGATATGCATATATATTGTGGGACGGTTATCTCAATTAAGCTATTAATACATCCATCACGTCACGTTGTTGCCATCTGTGTGGCTGTATAGTGAGAAGACATAAGATCTGTGCTCTTAGAAACTTTCAGGCGTACAATGGAATATTATTAACTATAGTCACTACGCTATACATTAGATCTCTAGATGTCATTTGTCCTGTGACTGAAAATTTGTACCGTTCGACCAACATCTCGTTTTTCCCAGCCCCGGTCACCACATTCTACTCTCTGCTTCTCTGAGTTTGACCTAAAATTTTCTACGTAGACTTCATGCGTCTCCTTTGTTAATTTTACTTAGTTTTTTTCTTTTGCACAATTTCTACCACTTTCATCGTTCCCCCCACCCCACCCTGGCCTCTGGTCACCACCATTGTGTTTTCTGTTTCTGTGAGTTCAGTTAATTTAGATTATACATATAAGTGAGATCATACAGTATTTTTCATTGTCTGACTTTTTTCACTTAGCATAATATATGCCAGGTCCATCCATGTTGTCAAAATGGCAGGAATTCCTTCTTTTTTATGGCTGAGTAATATTCCATTATACATCTTTTTTCTTTAACCATTTTCTTTACTCATCTGTTGGTGGACATTTAGATTGTTTCCATATCCTGGCTGTTGTGAAAAAGGCTGCGGTGGCCACGGGGCACAGATATCTCTTTGAGATAATGATTTTATTTTCTTCTGATATGTACCCACTAGTGGGATTCTATTTTTAATTAGTTGAGAAACCTCTGTACTGCTTTCCAGGCTGGCTGAACCAATTTGCATTCTTACCAACAGTGAACAAGGGTTGTTTTTTTTTTTTTTTTTTTTTTTTTTCATTTTCACTTCCTCACCAATACTTGTTATTTCTTATCTTTTTGATGATAGTCATTCTAACAGGTGTGAGATGATATCTCATTGTGGTTTTGATTTGCATTCCCCTGATCATTAGTCATGTTGAGCACCTTTCAATGTATCTCTTGGCCATTTATATGTGTTTTTTTTTTTTTTTCTGAGAAATGTTTATTCAGGCCCTTTGCTCATTTTTTTTAGATCTGATTATTTGTTTTATTGCTATTGAGTTATAAGGATTCCTTACATATTTTGGATATTAACCTCTTACCAGATAGATAGTTTGCAAATGTTTTATGCAAGTCTGTATTTTGTCTGTTCACTCTGTTGCTTGTTTCTTTTGCTGCTAACAAGCGTTTTAGTTGATATAATCTCACTTGTCTGTTTTTGCTTTTGTTGCCTATGCTTTTGAGATCATATCCAAAAGATCACTTACCAGGGCGCCTGGGTGGCGCAGTCGGTTAAGCGTCCGACTTCAGCCAGGTCACGATCTCGCGGTCCGTGAGTTCGAGCCCCGCGTCGGGCTCTGGGCTGATGGCTCAGAGCCTGGAGCCTGTTTCTGATTCTGTGTCTCCCTCTCTCTCTGCCCCTCCCCTGTTCATGCTCTGTCTCTCTCTGTCCCAAAAATAAATAAACGTTGAAAAAAAAAAAAAAAAAGATCACTTACCAGACCAAGGTCAGTAAATTTTTCCCTATCTTCTCTCGTGGGAGTTGTGTGGTTTCATGTCATACATTTAAGTTTTCAATCCAGTTTGATTGAATTTTTTTTATTGAATTAATTTTTATGTATGGTGTGAGATAAGTGTCCAATTTCATTCTTTTTGCATGTGAATGTCCAGTTTTCCCATTAGCATTTTTGAAAAGACTATTCTTGGGGCGCCTGGGTGGCTCAGTCAGTTAAGCATCCGACTTCGGCTCAGGTCACTATCTCGTGGTTTGTGAATTTGAGCCCCGTGTTGGGCTCTGTGCTAATGGCTCAGAGCCTGGAGCCTGCTTCGATTCTGTGTCTCCCTCTCTCTCTCTGCCCTTCCCTTGCTCACACTCTGCCTCTGTCTCTCAGAAAAATGAAAAAAAAAAAAAACATTAAAAAGTTAACAGAAAAATTCTTTTAAAATGAAAAGACTGTTCTTTCCCCATTGAGGTTATTGTAACTTTTGTCAAATATTGGTTAACTGTAGATGTGTGGTTTTATTTCTGGACTCATGATTCTATATTGACCTATGTATCTGTTTTTATGCCAGTACCATACTGTTTTGATTATTATAACTTTGTAATGTTTGAAATCAGGAACCATGGGGCTTCTACGTCTGTTCTTTCTTGAGGTTACTTTGGTTACTTGGGGGTCTTTTGTGGTTCTATACGAATTTTAAGATTATGTTTTCTATTTCTGTGAAAAATGCCATTGGAATTTGGATACATATTTCCTTGAATCCGTGGATCATGTTGAGTAGTAAGGACATTTTAACAATATTGATCCTTCCAATCCATGAACACAGGGTCTCTTCTCATTTATGTGTCTTCTTCAGTTTCTTCCCTCAGTGTCTTACAGTGTTCAGTGAAAAGATATTTTTCCTCAATTGGTTAATTTTGCGTCTGAGGATTTTTTCATTGGTGTTGTGAACTGAATTGTTTTCTCAAACGTTTTATTGTAGTCGGCATCTACAAACGCAACTGTTTTTGTATGATGACTTTGTATGCTGCAACTTTACAGACAATTCCCACTTGATCATGGTGCCTGATCCTTTTAATGTTTGTTGAATTCAGTTTGGTAATATTTCTTTAGGATTTTTCCATCTCTGTTCTTTAGGAATATTGGCCCATAATCATTATATTTTTTTTTTGTAGTGTCCTTGTCTGCTTTTGGTATCAGGATAATCCTGGCCTTGAAAACGAGATTGGAAGGGTTTCGATGAGTTTTAAAAATATTGGTGTTAATTTTTTTTTTTAATCTTTGGAAGAATTTACTAGTGAAGCCAACTGATCCTGGGCTTTTCTTTGTTAGGAGCTGTTTGGTTATTGCTTCAATATCTTTACTCATTATTGGTCCATTCAGATTTTCTGTTTCTTCATAATTCAGTCTGATAGGTTGTATATTTCCAGGAATTTATTATGCATTTCTTCTAGGTTATCTGATTATTCACATATAATTCTTGATAGTGTTCTCTTACGATACTTTATATTTCTGTGGTATCAGTTGTGATGTGCCCTCTTTCATTTATAATTTTATTTATATGAGGTTTCTCTTTTTTTTCCTCCCTCTCTCTCTTTTGGTTAGTCCAGCTAAAGTGTTGTCAATCTTATTTGCTCTTTTCTGTCGTCTTTCTCTTTTTTTGGTTATTTTTGCCCTAATGCTATTATTATTACTTCCTTCCTTCTGCTAAGGATTGGTTTGTTCTTATTTTTCTAGTTCCTTGAGGTGTAAAGCTAGGTTGTTTACTTGAGATCTTTCTTTTTTTCTTACTGTAGGCATTTATCACTAGAAACATCTCTCTTAGCACAGCGTTTGCTGCATCCCATAGGTTTCAGTCCATTGTGTTTCCATTTTCATTGTCTCAAGATACTTTTTGATTTTGCTTATGTTTTCTTCTTTGGCCACATTGTTTAGGAGGGTGTTGTTTAATTTCTACATATTTGTTAATTTTTCAATTTCCTTTTGTCATTGACTTGTAAATTGATGCCATTGCGGTCAGAAAAGATATTCGATATGGTATTAATCTTCTTACATTTGTTAAGACTTGTTTTGTGGAAGGTTCCAGGTATGCTTGGGAAGAATGTGTATTCAGGTGTCGTTGGATGGGATGTTCTGTATATGTCTGTTAGGTTCATTTGGTCTGTGGTGTAATTCAAGTCCACTGTTTCCTTATTGCTTTTCTGCCTAGATTGTATATCCATTGTTCAAAGGGGGATATTGACTCTGCTATTATTCAAAGGGGGATAGTACTCTGCTATTATTATATTGCTATTTATTTCTCCCTTCAGTTCGGGTTCTCTAATATTGGGTGTATATATATTTACAATTGTTATATACTCTTGGAGTTGATCCCTGTATCATTATATAGTAACCTTTGTCTCTTGTGACAGATTCTGACTGGGAGTCTGTTTTGTCTGATACATTTAGGGTAGCCATCCCTGCTCTTTTGGTTACTACTTGCATAGCCTATTTTTTTTCCATCCCTTGACTTTGATCCTATGTGAATCCTTAAAGCTGAAATGAGTCTTTTGTAGGCAGCATACTTTTATATCTTGTTTTCGTTTGGTTTTGCTTTTGTGTCTTTTGATTGGATAATTTTATCTATTTTAATTTAAAGTAATTATTGACAGGTGAGGATTTACTGTTGCCATTTTTAAACTGTTTTATGACTGTTTTCTAGTTCTTTGTTCCTTTCTTTTTCTCCTAGTGTTCTCCTTTGTAATTTGTTGATTCTTTTTTTTCTTTTTCTTCTTTTTTTTTTTAAGTGGTATGCTTTGATTTATTTCTCTTCATTTTTTGTGTTCCTGCTGGAATTTTTTTTTTTTTCTGGTTACCCGTGAGGCTTATGCAAAACATCTTATAGTTAGAACACTCTATTTTAAGCTGATAACAACTTAACTTCAATCACATACAAAAACTACACTTTTACTTTTCCCACCCCGTGTTATGACTCTAATGTCACACTTTACATCATTGTATATCGTGTTTCCATTAAGAGATTATTGTGGCTATAGTTTATTTTTAATGCTTTTGTGTTTTAACTTTCATACTTGAGTTAAAACTGACTTCTGTACCAATATTACACTATTAGAATATTGTGTTATTATATATTCATCTTAATCAGTAAATTAAAACATACTGTCATAGACTTACATGCTGTTACTTAGTGGTTTTTTTGTGTGTGTAAAATAGAAATTCATTCAAAAGCAAGTTATTTTGAGGGGCACCTGAGTGGGCCTGTTGGTTGAGCCTCTGACGCTTCATTTCGGCTTAGGTCATGATCTCGCGGTTTGAGAGTCCGAGCCCTGGCCTGCTTAGGATTCTCTCTGTCCCTCTCTCTCTCTCTGCCCCTCCACCACTTGCACTCTCTCTACCTTTCTCAAAAATCAATAGTTTTTTTTTTTTTTTTAAATAAAAGTTAGTTATTTTGAAATCAGAAGGAATTTCCCTATAGAAACAACCTCATAAATGAAGATCAGGTCCCATGTTAGCCCACAAAAAAAAAACCTCTTTAATCTCCAGTATAACTGACCTATATTGCTAATTGGATTGTAAGCCTAATCACCTTTTAAACAAAGGTGGATAGTTCCATACATACCTGTATTAAGAATATACATTTAGCACACTCAGGGCACATCTCTTTTCCTACCTCTACTTTAATCAATACTAGGAGTCAGTAGAAACCTGCTCCTCCTTCTTTATTTTATTTTTTTAATGTTTATTTTTTAGAGAGAGAAAGAGACAGAGAGAGAGCATGCGAGCAGGGGAGGGACAGAGAGAGAGGGAGACACAGAATGTGAAGCAGGTTCCAGGCTCTGAGCTGTTGGCACAGAGCCTGACGTGGGGCTCGAACTCACAGACCGCGAGATCATGACCTGAGCTGAAGGAGGACGCTTAACCGACTGAGCCACCCAGGCGCCCCTATGTTTATTGGTTTATTTTTAAAAGAGAGTGAGACAGCACAAGCAGGGGAGGGGCAGAGAGAGAGAGAGGGGGAGACAGAGAACCTGAAGCAGGCTCCAGGCCATGAGCTGTCAGCACAGAGCCTGACGCAAGGCTCAAACTTACAAACTGTGAGATCACGACCTGAGCCAAGTCAGATGCTTAACCTACTGAGCCACCCAGGTGCCCCCTGCTTGCTCCTTTAGAAATGGGTGCAGCAAATGTCTCCCAACATGGCCCTGGCAGTGAGAAAGAGAGCCCTCTTGGCCTTCACTGGTATGAAGAGAATAGGGACAGCAGCTCTGTAGTGGTAGTTTGGGCAGCAGAGTAAAAGTCTTAATGGCATGGATTCTTACGATAGTAATAATAATGGCAGTGGTGATAACAGCGATGTCAACGATGGTGGCAGAGAGGAGACGGCAAGTTGCGCAATCCACGTGGGCTCTTCCCCTATGTATGATTAGTTCATAAAGAAAGAGTATCTGGAAAAACCAGAGACATAGCATCTGAAGTCAGTTTCTTTCATGAGTGTGTAATTTTGGTTAAGCTACTTACACCCTTTATGTTAATGGCTCCCTTTGTGCATTAGTTGACTGTGGTTAATAATATTTCAGAAGGTTGCGTTGACACAGTTATATAATAGTGCCTAGCTCATGTTCAGCACATGGGTGGTGTCCAGTCAGTGCCCCAAAGTCAAGTCCGTACTTCTCATTTTGAGAATGTTATGTGAGAAAGAATCAATGGCCTTGATTAAATATGAAGTTGATTCATATTTGATTAAATTTCAATTTTTAAAAATTTATTTACAAAAATAAATTTTATACATGAAATTTTATGAGGAAACCAAATTTTACTTAAAAATTAAATTTTTAAAAATTAAGCCTAGGGGCGCCTGGGTGGCGCAGTCGGTTAAGCGTCCGACTTCAGCCAGGTCACGATCTCACGGTCCGTGAGTTCGAGCCCCGCGTCAGGCTCTGGGCTGATGGCTCAGAACCTGGAGCCTGTTTCCGATTCTGTGTCTCCCTCTCTCTCTGCCCCTCCCCCGTTCATGCTCTGTCTGTCTCTGTCCCAAAAATAAATAAACGTTGAAAAAAAAAAAAAAAATAAAAATAAAAATTAAGCCTATCAAAATTAATCAATTCATTTAAAATTTATGAAAATTAGTAACATCATTTAAATCAAATTTTATAAACAAATTTTATTTAGAAAAAACCTCTAGCAGGAACACACAAAATAAACAGAACAAAATCAAAGCATAATTAAGTTGATAAAAGAAGTTTTCCTTTTGTCCCTGAAACCCACCAAGTCCATGATTTCCTTTTGCCAAATCTACGTTAATTGGTGTGCATGATTGTTCCTACATGGTTTATAACTGGTTCGTACATCATCTTTTCCTAATATATTTTAAAAAATAACAAGGTAAAAATACTCAGTCTATCACTTGGAGGGTCTTTTAACTTTAAAGTATGTCCACATTTTTCTTTTCCAGTCCTGAAGATCATTTCTGCTCAATGATTTCTCAAATTATTAATAGTAGCTTTCTGATATTTATCAATTCTTTAGATAACCAAGAGGCTAGGTGCAATCCCTATGAACTGGCCCTCATTTTTTTTTCTCAATGTCATCTTTACCTGTTTTTTTCCTTAAGTGATCCCTCTCTGTAGTTGAAACTTTCCACTCTCCTCTAACACAAGCTGCCCCTCGTTTGCCAGCATTTTCTTGAATCTTCTTTGCTAGATATATATAGAAGTCTGGTTTAGTAGATATGCTTCCCTTTCAGCTTTGTTTTCCTAATTTCGGTTCATATACAGTTATCAGACCCTAGGTAGGGGTGACTTTAGTGGTGCTGATATCATTATTTTATACATAGTCACTGTGGTAAACGTTCATCTATAAGAGGATTTGTCCTATAAAAATGTAGCTCTCTCTACTCAATACTAAGCCATTTTATTTCCTAGGTATTTTCCTGCATGACTGATGGTTATAGAGAATATTTACAAAAATTTCTAGGGTTTCCACCTCAATTTTATTAATGTTTTATATATTTGCATATTTTAGGGGGGCTTGGGTTTCATTATATTTTCTTTGACCTTTGATGGAAATTCACTGTCAACAGGTTTCTAAAGAACAGTGTCTTGTTTTAGTCTTTAGTGATAGCTGCTGCTGTTGCTGTATTAAGGTGCAGAATACCTTATTTGCTATGGTGCTGAGAGCGCTAGGCAGTAAACTTGGTATAATCATATTATTCTTCCTGAAATGTTTTGTCCAGAGAAATAAAAACAGAGTAAAGAAACATTAATATATTAGTATCTCTTATTTTGCTTTCATGTAAAACCTGTTGGCTGGTTGATTTATTTCCATCTATGCTATGTTACCTCTGTGTTTGAAATCAAAGAAATACTGAAGTGAAGTTTGGGAAGGTTTGAAATGAAGATTTTAATTTTATCTTTAATTTCTGTTATAAATAGTTCTGGGGACTCTAATAAATATTTCCAGTTACAGAATTTCTTTGGCAACATATTTTACCATGACCATTTTTCTCTTGCCACATTGAACCTTCCATAGCTAGACATTATGCTCTTGTCATTCAACTAGTTTATTCTCAGCTTAATTTTACATTCATAGCTTATTTTTTAAGCTATGTGGCAAAGAGTAGAGTGCATTTGAAAGAGTTTAAGAAAATAAAGCGAGCTTGTTACTGACGGAAAACATTAAAATATTAAATTAGTAAAGTGGTGTATTTTGGCATAAATTAAGTGGCCCCGGTTGCCCACGTACCTAATAAGAAAAAGAGAGGAAGTGATGGGCAAGCAAGGCTGAGGCTAGGGGCCACTAATCTGGCTGACGGGGTGTCATTACAAATTACATTGCCAAAGGCTGGTGGTGGGTGAGCTCTGGCACCATCTTGGTTGACCTCACCATACAAATGCTTCATTGTGGTTGATGGAGTGAGGCAGAACTGTCCAGCCCAATGGTTCTTAACCTTTGTACATGGTTGTGCATGGATATCACCTGCAGAGCTTTGAAAGGTTTATGCTAAGCCCACATCCAGAGATTCTTATTCAACTGGTCTCGGGTGAAGTTTGGCTGTCCAAAGCATCCCCCACGTCCCAAACAAAGAGATTCTTAATGTGCCGTCAAGATTGAAAGCCACTGGTTTACGTGATAATCAGAGCAAGAGCATTAGACATACTGAGTGGTTCGTGGGAAGGAGGACTTGAGCCCACTGCTTGGATTAGAGCTGAGGATGCTGAGATAAACAGTAAAGCTTTGGTTCTAGTGGAACAATCAAGAAACCAAGTCCTCAACTTACCTACACCCCTGGGTAAATAAAACAGAGGTGAGATAAATGGTCTAACTGATAATAAGTAAGTGATTACACACTGGACAGCTACCAAGCTCAGGGAAATTAAAAAATCACTGAGCAAGCGAGGAGGCTTCTGGGCATGTGTAGCTGCCACTGGAGAGCTTATTAAACTTCAGTGAACAGTGAGCATTATAATCCCTGGAAAAGCCTTCAAACTTCTTCCGTTGGTACTGTCCTCTCAGGATAAAATAATAACTACGTGATAAATTAATGAAGACAAAAGCTGGATTGATATGTGTACGTGTTTGTGCCAGTCATGATGTTGGATTTCTCTGAATGGAAGATCGTTTTGATTTCATAATATAAGCTCATAAAAAGAAGAGAAGACAGGCCAAGATAACCTGTCTTTTGTATGTAAATTATTTGGAAAAATGTCTTTCATTGTTTCCATAAATATTAAGCGATTGCTATATCCAAGTTTTGTGCTAGCCACTGGAGATAAGGCTGTGAGCAAGAGATAAACCGGTCCTACTCTCATAAAACTTATATTCTTATACTATTGCCATACTTTACTAAAAGTTTTAAGCAAAATAGGTCAGTCAGAGAAAGACAAACACCATATGATTTCACTCATATGTGGAATTTGAGAAACAAATGAGCAAAGGGAAAAAAGCCATAGGCAAACCAAGAAACAGGCTCTTAATTCTAGAGAACAAACCGCTAGTTACCAAAAGGGAGGGGGGCAGGGGGGATGGGTTAAGTAGGTGATGGGGATCAAGGAGGACACTCGTCGTGATGAGCCCAGTGTATTGAATGGAAGTGCTGAGTCACTCTATTGTACACCTGACATCAATATTACATGGTATGTTCACTAACTGGAATTTAAATAAAAACCTAAAAGAATATAAAAGTCTTAAAATAATTACATTTAGCAAATAGAGAATCAGCTGCTGGACAGGGATAGGTAGACAGGAACTGATATATAACGTGGAGAACAAGTTATATCCTTCTCTTTTGAATCCTGTAAGTGGTGTTGGGAGTATTTTACACTTCACAACTCATTGTAGGCCATACCCATATGGCTAGATTGTAGCCATACCCATTTACCCTTCCATACTCATTCACTCCAACCTCCTCAGAACACACATCTTAATCTTTCTACAATGAATAAAGGTCATCTTAATCTGGATTTGCATAGACGTTTCCCCCCCACCCCCATTCGATTATCTTAGTTCTTTGTTTGGATTTATTTAGTCACTCACCTTAATAGATACATTCCAATCACTGTATTTCTTCCTTTCTCCCTCTCCCCATATCAAACCACTGGCCTCTACATCAGTCCAACCTGGCAGACAGCAGAAACAATGTAACGTGGACAAAGTTATGTGCCTCACAGGTCGCTTTCAACTGGAACGTGGGCAACCAAAGTGGAAATACTTGAATAGTTTCAGGGTATACGGATGGAAAATAGATTGCTCAAAATTGACGTTATTGAAATAATGCAAGACAATCTCTGGAAGTATTTGTAAAATATATTTGATGTATCAAGTGGTTTTTCAAGAGAAACTCTAAGTCATATTGCTAATGGCTGTCATCTAGATTTCTGAAAAACTGACTAGTAAGGGTAACTCTTACGAATGACGAAATGACTTATCTTTTTAGATGTTTATTTTATCACGTCAACTTTCTCTTTAAATTGAATCTTTAAAATCCAGAACAATGAACAACTGTCAAAGTATTTCAGGTAATATTAAGAAAATCATGGCAGCACAATACATATTTAGTGTTAGTTCTGAATACATCACAAATCATTGAAAAACCTTCCCACAAACATTTTTAAGTGTTTCCCATGGAAATAGTTCTTTATGAGGCAACATCTGTGTATCATATAAGCAATTAGCTTCCAGAATTGTAATAGTAATATTTTCACTTCTAAACCAGTCTTAATCAATTTATACTACAGCTGTGTCTCCAAAGTACCAGAGAGTCAACTGTTGCCAAGATCTTCATGCATTGTAGTAAAGTAAATCATTCTAACCATATTACCTAATATTACTAAGATACTTTGGAATGTAAGTTCACTGACAGTAGACATCTGTAGTTCATTATTTTAGGTAGGAAAGCTAACAATGCATTCCCAGCTCTTCTCCAAAATTCTAGTTTCCTCAAATATCACTAAAACATTTAAAAATGCCTAAATGAATCTCTTTTGCACTGCCGGTGGGGAGGCAAACTCTGGAAACAGTATGGAGGTTCCCCAAAAAATTAAAAACAAAACTACCCTCCGACCCAGCAATTGCACTACTAGGTATTTATCCAAGGGATACAGGGGTGCTGTTTCGAAGGGGCACATGCACCCCCATGTTGATAGCAGCACTAGCAACAACAGCCAAAGTGCGGAAGGAGCCCACATGTCCATCGATGGATGAATGGATAAAGAAGAAGTGGTGTCTATATACAACGGAGTATTACTCGGCAATCAAAAAGAATGAAATCTTGCCATTTGCAACTACGTGGATGGAACTGGAGGGTATTATGCTAAGTGAACTTAGAGAAAGACAAATATTATATGACTTCACTCATATGAGGACTTTAAGATATAAAACAGATGAACATAGGGGAAGGGAAGCTAAAATAATATAAAAGCAGGGAGGGGGACAAAGCATAAGAGACTCTTAAATATGGAGAACAAACAGGATTACTAGAGGAGTGGTGAGACGGGGGATGGGCTAAATGGGCTACAAATCATGAGTTAGATAGTTCCTTGGAGAAATAGAGATTGTAAAGAATAATACTGGCTTTGCATTCCAGGCAATAAATAATTATACTATATGTTGTCATACTGTATTAAATTTTAGTGAAACAGAATGTGGTTTTATAAGTAAATTAATCAATTAAAAGGTTTACCCGAGAATATCCCTGTCTCTACTGACACTGAAGTGTTGGAAAACACATTCAAGTAAATAAGCGTAGTAGTTTGACAAAAGATTCAGAAGCCATGCATGTGCAGAAGTAACTATCACCTTCTTGGTCAGATCACCACCTTCTTCCTTCCTTCATTGATTCATCACGTATTGATTACAAACAATGTACTGGGAACTGTGTTACTTTCTGGGAGTGCAAAGATGAGTAAAATAGAGAAAGCAAATCAGTTAAATACAATTTACAGTATACATAGCCCTCAGTATTTGAAGTCCCACTGTCTAACTATTTGGTCTAGCCATTTGCAAAGCACATTAACTCAAAATCTGCCTAATTGTAGACTTACTCTTGGTATTAGGTACTCCAGTAAAAAGGATTACCTTGCACAGGAGTCCTGTCCAGAGGATATAGAATACACCCAACAGTATTTCAACTGTTCTCCTGATAGCATTGCGTCCGGTGTTCTAGTTGTTTTAATCTGTTGTGCATTATCATTATCATTTTCCCCACCCAGCCCTGCAGGGTTTAACCCTTTGTTAGTCCCAGTGTTTGCTTGTTCACTGCTCATAGTACCTATTCTTTTGCAAAGTAGAAAGAAATGTGATTAGTATTGAATACTGTTCAATATCATGGAATATTGCCCAAAACACATCCACTAATGACTGCATCCAGTATTAAATGATTATGTATTTAGTATTTGAGGGGAGGAGTCAGACAATAGACATTAATGTTTCACAGTTCTGAGAGGATAGGAAGTCAAAGATCAAGCTTCCACAATGGTTGAGTTTTTGGTAACAGCCCTCATCTGGGTTTGCAGATGGCCTCCTTCATGTTGTGCCTTCACATGGTGGAGAAGGAGACAGAGCTAGCTTTCAGGTCTCTTCTTAGGAGGTCACTAATCCCATCATGGGGATCCCACTCTCTCATGACCTCACATACACCTGATTACCCCCAAAGCCCCCACCTCTAAATACGTATTTGGTATTTTAACTGCTGTATATTATGCAGAAATCCTTGATGGGTGGTAATTTAAGCATTTTTTTTCACACTCTCCAAATGTTTTCATTATTTTTTAAATTTAATTTATTATTATTTTTTTAATTTACATCAGTGTTAGCATATAGTGCACCAGTGATTTCGGGAGTAGATTCCTTAATGCTCCTTACCCATTTAGCCCATCCCCCCTCCCACAACCCCTCCAGTAACCCTCTGTTTGTTGTCCATACTTAAGAGTCTTGGGGTGCCTGGGTGGCTCAGTCGGTTAAGTGTCCAGCTTCCGCCCAGGTCATGATCTCACAGTTCGTGAGTTCGAGCCCCACGTCGGGCTCTGTGCTGACAGCTTGGAGCCTGGAGCCTGCTTCGGATTCTGTGTTTCCCTCTCTCTCTGCCCCTTCCCAGCTCAGGCTCACACTGTGTCTCTGTTAAAAATAAATAAACTTAAAAAAACAAAACAGAGTCTCTTATGTTTTGTCCCCCTCCCTGCTTTTATGTTATTTTTGCTTCCCTTCTCTTATGTTCATCTGTTTTGTCTCTTAAAGTCCTCATATGAGTGAAGTCATATGATATTTGTCTTTCTCTGACTAAGTTCACTTAGCATAATACCCTCCAGTTCCATCCACATAGTTGCAAATGGCAAGATTTCATTCTTATTGATTGCCGAGTAATACTCCATTGTATCTAGATACCACATCTTCTTTATCCATTCATCCATCGATGGACATGTGGGCTCCTTCCGTACTTTGGCTGTTGTTGCTAGTGCTGCTATCAACATGGGGGTGCATGTGCCCCTTCGAAACAGCACCCCTGTATCCCTTGGATAAATACCTAGTAGTGCAATTGCTGGGTCGGAGGGTAGTTTTGTTTTTAATTTTTTGGGGAACCTCCATACTGTTTCCAGAGTTTGCCTCCCCACCGGCAGTGCAAAAGAGATTCATTTAGGCATTTTTAAATGTTTTGGTGATATTTGAGGAAACTAGAATTTTGGAGAAGAGCTGGGAATGCATTGTTAGCTTTCCTACCTAAAATAATGAACTACAGATGTCTACTGTCAGTGAACTTACATCCCAAAGTATCTTAATAAACAAATTAGAATCAAATATTGAGAGAGGCCTGGATTTGAGCTGCAGAATTCTGATAGAATATTTCAGACACCACATCCTCCCACAACAATTTATGTCATTGATTGTGGTCGTGATATCAAGGGTGTACGCCTTTCCCCAAACTCATTAAGTTGTATACATTAAATATGTAAGCTTTGTGCATTCAATTATACCTCGATAAAGTGTTTCTTTTTGAATAATGGTCACAAACCAGTACAAATTTTCATTTTAGCTATTTTCATACAGATTGAAAAACTTACTCTGCATTAGGAGGTTGCACTCACTGAGTAGAAAGTTTTCGTAATCACAGAAAGCAGCATAGTGGAAAAATCACTGGGCATTTAATCTCAGCATTAAAATAACTGCACAACTTTGGAAAAAGTGCCTTACCTCTTTGTGCCTCTGCAAAATTAGCATAATTATTATTTGGCCTACCACAGAAGGTTGTTGTGGGTCTCAAGTTTGTTAACATATGGGGATGTGCTATGAGGCCTTCCATTACCATATGAATGCTAGGCATTAGTTCTACCTTGTGGGTAAGAGGTAGCCTGGCTGTCACCTTGGGCCTGACAGAGAAGTGGAGAAGACTTAACCACAGCTAATGGACGTCACTTAGTCATTTCCCTGAGCCTACCTGAGCTCACTTTTGGCTATGACACCCTCTCCGGAAGTTTTATTTTGCTCTGAAATTTCTCTGCTTCAGTAGGTTTTACGCCAGTGCAATGGTCTTTCTTTGCTGTTTCTATAGATATGATATTCTTGAGGGCAACAAAACTGTGGAGAAACAGTTTTATCAACTGAAAACAAAGAATCTTGTGAGCCCATGATGATTTGGAGCATTCAATTATCAGCTGACATTTGGGCTGTGTCTATATCACAAACAAATGATCGATAAATGAGTAAAGTAAGATACATGTGGATGTTAGCCCTTTGCGGGGCTTGCATCCATGAACTGTGAGATCATGACCTGAGCCAAAATCAAGAGTCCAATGCTTAACTGACTGAACCTCCCAGGTGCCCCAGTATTACTCTTTTTTTTTTTTTTTGACTTTATTCTAATTTTCTTTCTAGACTGTCAAAGAACAAGCATGGGGAGTGATGAACAGTAAATTGGATGTCTATAAACCTGGCTATATATATATATATATATATATATGCAGAGAGAGAGAGAGAGACTTAAAATTATTTTAATATTCTGAATGAAAACATTTTCCTAATAGGAGTGGTCATATCATTTTTGATTTTGAAAAAGCAAAGACAAATGAAAGAATTCAATCCATTTTCTGTCCCTCCATAGTATTTAGAATTGAGAAGGAATCACTATTTTTGTTTTCTGTGAAATCGGATCAGAGGGAAGCGGAAATGTACAATTTCAGTGCCGGAGGTCTAAGAACTTGACAATCCAATATAAATTAAAATGAATAAAGAGAACAGTCGCCTGGGTATACGTTTCTAGGGCTCTCCCCTTCCTGTCTCACCGCTTAGATGGCTAATCACTAAAACAACTCCGTCTGATTGTTGGGACTGGCAGATGAGGTCAGATACAGCTGAGACTGTGAGTTCATCCAGAGGAACGTGCAGATTCGGAGATGTTGTTTTTCACTGCAGGGTCAATTAACGACCCAGCAATTTGGACATCAGCAAATTCTTCTTGCCCTGTGAGGATTTGCAAGCAGGCATGGAGCAGAAGGTATATATTCAAGATTCGTAGACCAGCTTCCAACTTATTATGGCAATTGATGTGTGGTGCCTGTACTGAAGGGAAATTTGGTTACTCTGCCTAAACTGAAGGATCTGCGAGGCGAAAGGATCTACAAAATACAGCAAACATAAGACATAGCTCACCTGTTAATTTGCATGTTAATGCGCTAAATTGCCATAGCAACAGACAATCCTTCAGGTGGTATAAAAAATATTTTCTGTAAGACACTTCCATAAAACAAAGTGACACAAAAGATAAAGAAACAACGGCCAAGAAGATACTAGGCCAATGCAAACAATGAAAGAATCAGACTGGCAGTATTAATATTGGAGAGACTAGAATTTAAGATCAAAGGCAGCAAATAAGATAAAGAGTGGAATGATAATGGTATATAGTTACGGTGATTATACAGAGATAGTTTTGCATCCAAATGGGAGACTTTGGTGAGGCATTATTCATGACTCTGGGACAAGAGTAATAAAGAAGATGTAACAGTTTTAACCATTTAATATAAAAACATAGTGGCAGCATACAAAATAGCAGAAAAATATATTATGCAAAGGGAAATGGATAAAACCACCGTTAGAGCAGGAGATGTTAGTATGCATCCTTCAGTATTTGGTAGAATAAATACATTTGAAAAAAATAAAGGGGGCACCTGGGTGGCTCAGTCATGATCCAAGGTTTGTGAGATCAAGCCTTGTGTTGGGTTCTGTGCTGAGCAGGGAGCCTGCTTTAAGATTCTCTCTCTCTCTCTACCTCTGCCCCTCTCCCCGGCTTGCACTCTATCTATAAAAAAAGTAGAATTTGTATAATAGCCTCAGTAAACGTGATATAAAACTTTGAACAGTATAAATAGAGAATAGAAATCGCCATGATACAAAGAAATGGATCATGCATTTGGTCACAAGGATGTGAATAATGATTAAAATAATATCTTCTTATTATTGTATTTATTATGAGCAACTATTTCATGGAATAGAGCTTGGATTAGATCATTCTCTTGACTGCAATTTAATAAGTTTAGAAGTCAACATGAAGAAGACACACTGCCAACCTTAAACATTTAAAAAAAAAAAAACTTTGTTAAATAAGCTCTAAATGAAGGTAAACATAAAGCATAAATGATACGTTATTTACAAAATGGTAAAAATAGGGATGCTTTACTCAATGTGTGGCATACAGACTCTGCTGAAAGCAGAGGAAAGTATTTATTGTTTTTCTACTTTAATTATTTAAAACAAAGACTTGGGGCACCTGGGTGGCTCAGTTAGTTAAGCGTCCGACTTCGGCTCAGGTCACGATCTCGCGGTCCGTGAGTTCGAGCCCCGCGTTGGGCTCTGTGCTGACTGCTCAGAGCCTGGAGCCTGTTTCAGATTCTGTGTCTCCCTCTCTCTCTGACCCTTCCCCGTTCATGATCTGTCTCTCTCTGTCTCAAAAATAAATAAACGTTAAAAAAAATTAAAATAAAAAATAAATAAAACAAAGACTGAACACAAGCTAAAGATTGAGCTTCGAACACAAGTGAAAGAATAATAAAGTGGACCAAAAGAAAGAGAGAAATTAAGAAAGATAAACTCTGAAATCAAATGGAAAACAATATTAGTGAAAAAGAGCAATATGGGTAAATAATGACAAAATAAGCCAAAATGCAGAGTGCCTATAATGGCATAAAGTAGTCACTTAATGAAAATACGTTTTTCAGTTCAGTATAACCAAAATTTATATGGGGTAAAATATTTTGAAGCTGTGGCATTTGTAAAGTCAGCATACATGCATTGTTTCACTGAAAACATATTCTTTCTTTTTCCTCCCTATCACCAGTCAATCTCATATCCTGACCCCAGGCGGCCATTTTCCTCTTTAGGTAGCGTGAAACTAAAACACACTTTTCATTTCGGGAACAAAAATCCAATTTCTAACACAGAGGTACAACGCCGCACATAGACAACAGCCCTCGTATCACCTCAATAGCTAAGTTCCACAGAGTAAGTTTGTTTTCACCGCTGTTAAACTTTGACATATTACATCCTTCCTTCTCACCTCTGCTAAGGAAAAATACTAGATGAAACGTGTAAGCCGAAACCTCCGAGAGCGCTTCAAAAGCCATGTGTCGCTGACAAGATAAGCATTAGAAAAAAGGCTACGTCAAATTAATACTTTCTAAAAAGCTTCATCTGGGCCTTACTTTTTCTTCTTTTTCAAAAAAGTTTGTTTACTTTGAGGGAGAGCTCAAGAGAGTGAGGGTGTGAGTCAGGGACGGAGGGAGAGAGAGAGATCCCCAAGCAGGCTCCTTGCTGTCAGCGCAGAGCCCTAAGTGGGGCTCGAACTCATGAACCGTGAGATCGTGACCTGAAGCGCAATCACGGTTTGGAGGCTCAACCAGCTGAGCCACACGGGCGCCTCTGTCATTTCTTTAATGAGGAACACGGGTTGGGGTTCTCGCTCAGTATACAATCGGGTATGGTGGGTTTATCTGGCTCCCCACAAATATTCATTCTTCAGTTCCAAGTGGACTGTCAAGACTGGACGTAGTCCTGTTTAGGACCCTAAAGCAGGATTTCCCCAGAACTTGACGCTCCATTCTAGCTGTTACTTCAGTCCTACTTGGTGATTGCTTAGGATTTTCATCTTTCTTCGGGCCCCTAAGACCTCTTCCGTCATCTTCGAGTATTTCTGTGAGCCCACCGGAAGAGGAACCCTGTAGGCTCTGTCACATCGGCGCCCCCACTTGCATTTACGTTCATAGACTCCATCTTCCCTCATTTTAGCCTAGAGAAACTGTCAGCACTTCTAGAGAAGCTCAACCCCTCCATTTGTGCACCAAATCCCATTCCCTCTTCCCTGTTTAAGGACATGGATCAGCACTTCTCTCCTTCTCCATCAGTTTCCTTTTAACACTAATGGGTTATACCCATCGGCATACAATGCGCTATATGATTGTCATATAGTTGGCTACACAATGAGCATTTACCTTGTGTCCAGTCCAGTGATAGAAGCTGTGAGAATATCGTTACTCAAAGTAAAAGACATGCTTCTTCCCTCAGAAGAGCTTATATATATTGCTGGGCAGATCCTTACCGGCCCTCCTTTATCTTTGCCTCACTTTCTAGTGAGGTAAGTAAGACAGGTGTGATCACCATCCTCAAAATCATCTCTTCGTCACCTTTTATCACTATCACCTTCACCATCATTCATCATCACAGAACCAGCGAACACGACATGAACATTTATTTTATGCTAAGTGTGTCACATACATTATCTCATTTAATTTTAAACATCCCCCATATATAGTAGGTGATATGATGAGCTGATGTTCATAGGAGTCCTGGGATTCACTCTGACTTATTTCACCTAGCATATTACCCTCTCGGTCCATCCATATTGTCTAAATGACATGATCTCATCCCCCCCCCTTTTTTTTTTTACAGCTGTGTAATATTCCTGTGTGTGTGTGTGTGTATGTCTGTGTGTACACATCACATCTTCCTTATCCATTTGCCTATTCATGGATGCTAAGGTTGTTTCCATATCTTGGCTATTGTAAATAATGCTGCAGCAAACATAGAGGTGTTTATATCTTTCTTTTTAAAAAAGTTTACTTATTTATTTTGAGAGAGACAGAGAGTGTGAGTAGGGGAGGGGCAGAGAGAATGAGGGAGATATAGAATCCCAAGAGGTTCTGTGCTGTCACTGCAGAGTCCGATATGGGACTTGAACCTCGAAGCCACGAGATCATGACCTGAGCCAAAACCAAGATGTGGACGCTTGACCGACTGAGCCACCCAGGCACCCCCTGGTACATATATCTTTCTGAATTGGTGTTTTTGTTTTCTTTGGATAAATACCCAGTAACGGAACCATTGGATCATGTGGCAATTCTGTTTTTAATTTTTTGAGGAACCTCCATACAGTCTTCCACAGTGGCTGTACCGGTTTATTTCTCTGCCAACAGTATACAAGGGTTTCTTTTTCTCCACTGTAAAAAGGCAGAGCCAAAATTCAAGTTTAGGTTGATCCAAAGCCTTCTTTCTTAATCATTTTTTTCAAATGAAGAAACTGAGGCTCAGAGTGATTAAGTAACTTGACCATGCATGACTAGTAAGCGTGAGCCTTTCAACTCTTTTCACTACCGGGATAAAATGATGACCAAAGTGTTGAAGATGTATGCTGTGTGAGTTCAGAGAAGAGAGAGAAACTAGTGTGTGCTAAACAATCAAGGAAGGAATTAAATGGTAGAGCCAGATTTTGACCCTTGTAAGAACTGTGCTCCATGATTATTTTTTTGAGAGAGAGACAAAGAGACAGACAGAGAGAATGAGCAAGGGAGGGGCAGAAAGAGAGGGGGACAGGGGATCCACACTGGGCTCAGCACTGACAGCAGTGAGACCGATGTGGGGCTCAAACTCACAAACCATGAGATCATGACCTGAGCTGAAGTTGGCCGCTCAACTGAATGAGCCACCCAGGGGCCCCTCTGCTCCATTGTTTCTTACCAAGAAGTAGTAGGTGAGAATAAAGTAAAGTTTCTTAGATGAAGTTTTGTCTTTAGGTACACATTATTCATCATTAAATGCTTAATAACACTGTGAGAAATTGGCATCGAATTTTAATCATTTAAATGTAATTAATGGTTTTTTCTTTTTAAGCTACTATTTGACATTTGGAAATGTCAGACACTATTGCAAGTTGAAAAGAAAATCCCAATAGCTACCTAGAGAAAGGCTGGGAGGTTGTGGGTTCGTTTCACACCTGCTCAAACATCATGTGTCTCCTGTGGCATGCCCAAGGGATTTGTCCAAGCAATGAAGCTATGGACTCCATATCTTAATGGACTTCATTATTGAAAGGTTTGAATGCTGTAGAGAAGTCTATTGCCTTTTACCAACAGGCTCTGCCTTCTTGTTGAAATTGCTAATAAATCTATCTCAGAAAAATAATGTAATAGATTTTTTTCTATATCTTTATGTCGCTCCCAACTCAGGCTCCAGTTTGCCAGCTTCCTAAGGGAACGTGCTGGCGACAGCATCCACATCCCATGATGTCAATTGTTTCACTCTTAGCCGTGGGTGTTGGTGTTATGCGCCCTCTCCCCTGCCCTACCCTGCGTGGGTCATACCTGCATACTAAATCCCTTGGTAGTTTTAAACCTTTCATGAAAAGGAACTCCTACCACAACCACCAAAAAGTAGGGGAACATTACCCTTTAATGTTAGGTACGACTTCTAAAAAGTAAGAAAAGGGTTTCAAAACTGAGAAATCTTACTACATAAAAAGGGGCCAGGAGCTTTGAACTCTTGTCTTTCCCTTCAGTATTTTCACTTGTACACGTTTATCCCCTTAGTATCCCCGCTCTACTCCCAATATGCAAACATGTCCTCGACAATATGCAATTCCCAATATGCAACTCCTCCCAATATGCAAACATTTCTTTCTCATTTTATTTAACATCATTGTCAGGTTACGCTGCTTGATGATAGGAGTGGAGTCTAGCTATTCCGTAGACTTGGAACAGCTGAAAAAGAGTGAAAAATATCATTTGCTAAAACGAAAGGTTAGAAGACTTACGAGAGTGTTAGAAGGAATTAAATGCGCCAAAGAAGTACCTTCTCTTTGAGAAGAAGAGACGAGGATTTGTTCTCCATTGTCAATTGCACAAGTCTTCCCACTGCATTTACTCTAGGAGGTAAATATTGAGCCAAAAGAAGCGGATGTTATCTGCTCAAATTCTGTATCACCAGTCCTACCTAACCCAAGAGTGAACGTCAATGTGGAAAAACTAGTTACTGAATGTATTTTCAACAGTGCCACCCACATACTAGGTATCCATAGAATTCGAACATTGTGTCTCTTGGCCCATCTGTTCAGTGGACCCTTGCCCACTGCAAAAAGATATAAGAATAAATTTGCCCTTTTGATGAATCTAACCAATTACTACTGGTCTCCTCTCTGGCTTGATAGTACGAGAGCCCTGGAGAGACATATAATTATTGTTACAACCCTAATGCTTTCCATTTTCTGAATTGAAGCAAAAGCCCATGGCATTTGCGGAGAATGTCCCTGAAGCAAAAAAAGTAACAGCTGGGCCCTCTTTGGTAATGGGTCTGCAGCACTGAAAAACAAAATCCAGCATTTCAACTGCATTAAATGAGTGACTAATAGGGCTGGATGTCTCACAGAGTACAGGAGTCATTTCTCAATAGTGAATTTGTTTTCGTGATGAGAGGAGGATGTGAGAGGCATTTTAGAGCTCTGTTTTACAAAATGTTCATTCACATCTCTTCAAGAAGCAAGGAAATAAGTTAAAGACTAAGAAATGAGTCAAACATCCATATTGTCCACCAGAAAGAGTATCTATGATGAATCGTTGAGAATGAAAGGCTTTCCAGGGACTCAGGCATTATTTTTCGGTGTGGCTAAATGCAACTGGTGTCTCATACAAATGTTTCCAAAGCTCTTAGTCAAATGCATTGTTTTTCAAACTCACGCATATATTTGAATGGATTACGAAGTTCACAAATTTGAGCACGTTCCATAATTACCTGAAAGGGTTATTAAAACACAGATCATTGGGCCTTAGTCTCAGAGTTTTTGATTTGACGGGTCTGAAGTGGGAGCCAAGTATTTGCATTTCTAATAAGTTTCTGAGCGACTGGGGCTGCTGGACCAGGAACCTTCCAGGACCTCACTTGGAAAATTACTGAATCAGAAAAAGACATCCTTGATATTAATGGGGATAGTAATAAGGACTTCTAATTATCTAACGAAGCACCATACTTTGAAATGGCTCATAGCAAAATGCGACTTCTCATGTGTCACTTGCACCTGTCTGGTAGGGACAGGAAGAAACCATTATCCTCATTTTAGAGATAAAAAACTGAGGTCTGGTTTATATTATTATTCATTGAGAAATTCTAAAATATGGTAGTTTTGTCTAAATTCTGCCCCCTTAAACTTCCCCTACACACACATGCACGTGCACACACACACACACACACACACACACGAGTCCAGACATAGTAAAGAAAGACTTTATTAAGTGGGGCTATTGCAACAGGGAAACACTCAAAGATCAAGCCAAAGAAAGCCTATAAGTAGAGACTGTTGGATATGTGGCTGGAAAAAAGGAAGGGGAGTTGCTAAAAACTGCTAGAGGGATCTTCGAGCTTAAAAATTACACCAAATATTGCAATAACTGGACAAGTGAGGCAGGTCATGCGTGCACATGAGGGTAAGGCTGGGCCTCAGATGGAGCAAAGAAGTTAAAGTATGGCAAGTTCATATAAGTTTAGGGCCTAGATGTCCTTGTCAGCCCAAAATAATGTCAAGTACAAAGGTTGATTAGCCTTGTCACTCCCTAGCTGACCGAGAAGTCCTTAGAAGTAAAAGTTACAACTTCTGTTTCATATGAACACTTACTGTGGTCTCTATTTGCACGTAAGGACTTCATTGAATCAGAATTTGCAGAAAGCAGTGTTATAATTGGGATGCTTTTCATTTTCTCTCCTGTTGTATGAAGACAGTTTTCCAGGAGAAAAATAATCTGTTGATGGGCTATCGGCAAGCTAAGTTCTTACCTGGCCTTTTCTTTTTTTTTTTTTTTTTTTTTTTTTTAATTTTTTTTTTCAACGTTTATTTATTTTTGGGACAGAGAGAGACAGAGCATGAACGGGGGAGGGGCAGAGAGAGAGGGAGACACAGAATCGGAAACAGGCTCCAGGCTCTGAGCCATCAGCCCAGAGCCCGACGCGGGGCTGGAACTCCCGGACCGCGAGATCGTGACCTGGCTGAAGTCGGACGCTTAACCGACTGCGCCACCCAGGCGCCCCTCTGGCCTTTTCTTTAACAAACTTTTCAACATAAAGCAAGAAGGGACATAGTAGGAGAAAAATAATTGTGCTCAACCCATATATTTGAGAAACTTTTCCTATAAGACACAGATTTTATTAACTGTCAATAGTGACTTTTGATAAATGTATTCAGGAAAAGCAAACTCTGCATATAAAAATATATATATATTTGTATATATCATGTAAATTATTCTGTGGATATTTACATGTGTTTTGCTGTCGAAAGAGTTCTCAAATTGGAAAAGTTAGAATGGTAGAGCCGAAAGAAGAACTAAATTCTCTAAAACTACCAAAAAAAAAAAAAAAAAAAAAAGGAAACATCCTCGACCTCTAAATGGCCCAGATCCTGATGATTACTTCAGTTTGGCAGTTTTCTCAATGGATTTAGCTGTGGTCATCAGCATCCATCATGTAGGCAGTCTAAACGAACATGCCGCAATGTCACAGTCTGGTTCATGTACTATCTATAGACAGCGTCTGAATACCTTTCCTCATCTAACAAACTCATCAGACCCACAGCATCTGCCACGTTTGGACCTCAGCCCCTTGGTGACGTTGTCAAAAGGTTACCCAAGGAAATGCAAAAAGAAAGTGGACAAGCCAATAATCCCTTTGTTAGCTAACAATTCGGTACAATTCTGAAAGAATCACAACTATTGTCTTTGGGCCTGTCTTACTTACGTTTCAGCATTGATACTTCAAGCTGTTTTCCTGTGCTTAATTGTAGTTATACATAAAACTTGGATGGCATATCATTTTTGAGAACTATATACAGAAATAAGTACCGGAGTAAAAGGATTATGTTTCTAAATTAGTTAGTACCTGGTGCTAAAAGAAGTCAATGTGCCAGTAAATATTCTTTGATTGCCACAATCGAGAAAACATACTAAATATTTACGTCTATAAGTCACTGGACTGCACCAGACATAGGGAATGCAGAGTATTGCAAGACATGTACCTACAGTCAGTACAAATAATCTGATAAATAGCTGTACACACAATAAGTGCCAAGTTAGCAGCACAGACAATAAATGCAGTAAATGCTACCAGAATTCTAATGACAAAGAGATGGTTGGGTTGGTCCAACATTTCTGGGAGGAGGTAGGGCATTATTAAAGAACATAGGGTATGTGGATAAGTTGATTATAAGGAGGACATAGATCAGAGCAGTAAAGAAAACAAAGACTATGCGAGGCATGTTTTGAACCAACATTACTCAAGAGAGGCATTAACATAAAGTAGTTGTCTACACCCTTGATCCTGGTCAACTTTTTGTATTATTAGAGCTTGATAGCATGATATATAATGTAAGAGCACAAACCTTAAAGTTAAATTCTGATTCTTCAGTGACTAGATGGGTCACGGAACCTCTCTCTGCCTCCATTTTCTAAAACAAGTGTGTGTGTGCACGTACATACACACACACACACACACACACACACACAACTGACAACAAGCAAATGGCAACATCTATCTCCTAGGGTTATTGTGAAAATTAAATGATATATACATAATATACATACCCTAGCACAGATGAACTTAATTTATATTTCCATATATATACATATATATACATATATACACAAGTATATATATACATATATACATATATACACACGTATATATATACATATATACATATATATACATATATGCACACGTATATATATATACATATATACATATATATACATATATACATATATATATACATATATACACGTATATATATACATATATACATATATACACATATATACATATATACACACGTATATATATACATATATACATATATATACATATATACACACGTATATATACATATATACATATATATACATATATACACACGTATATATATACATATATACATATATATACATATATACACACGTATATATACATATATACACATATATACATATATACATATATATACATATATACGTATATACACGTATATATACATATATACATATATATACGTATATACATATATACACGTATATACGTATATACACGTATATATATACACGTATATATACATATATACATATATATACATATATACATATATATACATATATATATATTTGCTGGCGACAACAAATGGGAGAGATAATAGACGTGTCAAATATACCTTACTGGAGAAAAATAACTCAAAATACCTAATTCACCCAACAGTGATGCACTAGTCATTAGTTTTTGCTTCTAAAAGGTAGCTTTATACCGTTGGTGAAGGAGAAATGCCATTTTCAGTTGAGAGTTAAGTTTTACAACTTAATTCTCTCACATCTCTTGACCATGATTTTTGTTTGTTGTTTCAATTCACAAAATTCCAGTTTGTACCATACGGACTCTCAGGGCTGAAAGAGACGGTAAGTGTTACTTACACGCTAATCGTCTTTGTTTGAACAGTTTTTCCCACTCGTTCCCGCCTTGACAGAGGGTAGGGCCAGTGCACCTGTGGAAAGTAAACATCGGTAGCCTGAGTTCTCTCGGTTCTGAGAGTCGTTAAAATTCCTCTTCGTCTGGAGTTGGGCTTCATTTGAACTGAACCTGTGTTTTTTAAAGACTAAGCCACGCCAGAGTCACTCTGCATGGCTGACCGTATATGTATATTTAATTTGACTCTGTGATGCCGTGGGAAGAGCAAACTCTGTGAAGTTTCATAAACACACCTGTTTTCGTGGCCTCCTTGCCTCTGTCCTTTCTGTTTCATCTCTGCTAAAATGATCTCTACTCTTTAGGCCCCATCTGATTGTCTCAGGCCAACTTAGATGCTGCTGCCTTTGAACTTGCATTGCCCTCTCTACGTGTGTAGGTATATTACTGTTGTGTATAGACTCAGTAGACTGCAGAGCAAACGGATCAAGTGTCTGCATCCTCCGTAAGAAGATGAGCTCTCTTGGGGATACTGAGTCATCTTTGTATCCTCACACCCAGCCTAAGGCATGGCACATAAGAGTAGTTGATACGGTTGATGAGTGAATGAACGAATAGAACCAAAGTCACTTTATATCTCAGAGATGGTCAGTTTTCTTTTCTCTGCCGTTGCCCTCTTTCCTAATTCTGGGATCTGGCAAATTCCTTAAAGAGGGAAATCAGAGACAGAGTTGGTATGATGGCTCCACAGCCCTGTGTCACCACTGAAGGTAGAGCTCAAACTGCATACCCTGGTGTCGTTGAGTTAGCGAGAACATCTCCGTATACAGACCTCATATTAAATGTGGGGTGACTAGATCCCCTGACACTTCGTGTGGCAGTTCGTATTTATTTTTTAAACGTTTATTTATTTACTTTGAGAGAAAGAGAGAGAGAGGGAGAGAGCAGGAGGGGCAGAGAGAGAGGGGGAGAGCGAGAATCCCAAGCAGGCTCCGTGCTGCAAGCACAGAGCCCGGTGTGGGGCTCGAACCCACAAACCGTGAGATCGTGACCTGAGCCAAACCCAAGAGTCGGACGCTTAATCGACAGAGCCACCTGGGCGCCCTTCACATGGTAGTTTTTTAGCGATAAAGCTGTTTATCATTGATACAATAATTCCTATGTGAATGCCTCATGGGAATAGGGACCAGACATCCACTGTCTCTTGCCTGGAGTCCTGTCACCACAGAATACGCGGAGAAAGAGGACAAAGCAAACACCGGTGTTTTCTTCCCCATTAAATGTGTTTTCACTGTGGCATTATCTTATTCACAATCAGAATTTGCTCTGTGTAACAAAGAACACGCTATTAAGTTTCTGCAAAGCTGGGGAAGGGTTTCTTACTCCAACGACTGCTTCAGCAGTCACGAGCTGCTGAGAGCGAGTAGAACCAGAATGAGCTTTACAGAGGCACAATACAAGGGACATTGATGTGGCGAGCTAGAAAGATAATTTTAATTGCTATGGGGTTTCACACTCATTGTCAGAAAAATAAAGTCTCCCCGTTGATTCAAGAGCAGATCCTTCCATTTAAATAAGAATTCTTCTCTCCTCCTGGGAGTTATTCAAAGCTTCACTTCTATTACCTTTTTTTATCCTCAAAGCTGCCTTTTAAGGTAGGAAGGTAGGTGGCCTTTCCCCCCCCCCCCCTTGGGAGAACACATTTCTCTTCCCCAGGGGACTGAGGTGCAGTCTCTGTAGAGAGGTCTGGGGATGTTTCTTTTATGTCAACATTTTCAATGGCTCCCCAAAGATTTTAAAAGGGAATTCGAAATTCACGGGGCTGCTTTTTAAAAAGGCCACTGTGCTTTAAAATGCTGTCTAGTCCAGGCACAGAGTCAGGTAGTCCAGAGGAGGTAAGGTAAAGCCAGGGATGTGTTTAAGGGAAGCCTGAGGTTAGCGGGAAGGCCTTGGAGGAGTCACGTAGCAATAGCTATAATTCCAGGCTCCGAGGTTGTGAAGGGAAGGATGAGGGGAAAGGCAGTAGTACTTGAGGAAGACCTATCCAGTACCAAAGCCTAGGTGTTTGACATACCCGTGAACTGGGTCTTGGTACACCCATTTTACAGAGAGCCCACTGACAGCCAGAGAGGTGAAAGCTTACCAGAGCAAGTAAAAATTCCGGGGACGCCAGGGACGTGACAGCAGAAGCGTCTAACAGTGGTCATTTCTATTGCTGCTTATCAGATTGCTGGACAGCACGTGGCCAGGAGAAGCCTTTAGCCCCCTGTGACAGGCAGTTTGTTGATGTTGCTTTAGATTTTAATTAAGCCTTATTATGTGCCCAGTCTGTGTATCGTATGGTAAAATACGGTGCATTTTAGTGGACAAGAAGAGAGAAATGGAGATAAAAGTTGGTGGGTCCCTGTGAGTGGAACCAGGGTTTCTCTTTTTATGGGGAAGACTTCCCTTGTTACACTCAGGAGGTTGTGGCTCTGGGGAATCTACCAGCGCATGAGGTCAGGTATTAGGGAGCCACATTATCTGGTAAATAGACGAACTGATGTACAGAGAAAAGGAGCAGTTTGCCTGCGATGGCACCTTTAGCTTAGAGTCATTGCTGAGATTGAGTCCAGATTGAGCCACAGGTTGGCTCCCAATACTGTGCTTATTTCTGGACGTGATTTGTTCCTTCCCCCCACCGAATTGTATATGTATGAAAAAAAAAAAAAACCCTCTCATTCCTAGGTGGGGGCCAAGCTTTGCCTCTGAGCCTGTTTAACACAGAGTTGCTTGGTGTATTATTTTTCGGTAAAGTTTTTGCAAAGGGCAGCTCGTGACCTCCTGCTCCTGCCAGCATGATGTCTTATGATGTATTATGGGAATGACACTCCACTGATTGGCCCACAGCCTCTCACTAGACCTCTTTGGAGAAGAAGCAAGAATGTTAAGAAGTCCCCCAAGGAAAATATGACAGAAAGAGTGTCTTCCTTCAAAAGAACGGGCAGCAGTATTTGCTATTCATTGGCACTTTTATGTGACGTGTTTGTTTGGCAGATGAGAGAAGAAAGAGAGGACACAAATATGAAAGGTCATTTTAAAACGTTAATGAATATTTTTACAAGGATTACATCTAGAATTTGGATACTTTTTAACACACTGTAAAGGCCAAGCTGTTGCCCTCGAGGAGCTAAGCATCTACGAGGAGAGAAAATTGGTTCCAAGAGTAATATTTACTTAAATGAGGATGTCAGGGCTAGAAGGAAATTTCTATTGCAAATGTCTCAGACTGATTCCTGTCTGACTTCTCTCGGGGTTTGTTGTTTGGGAATGTTAATTACATCGGAAGCCACCCCAGTTCCGTTTTTTTGAACTTCTAGTTATTAAATACACATTCCATTGATGCGAAATCTATTTAAATGTTTTAAGTTTGTTTATTTTGAGAGAGAGAAAGAGAGTGGAGGAGGGGCAGAGAGAGAGGGAGAGAGGCAATCCCAAGCAGGCTCTGTGCTGTCAGCACAGAGTCCGACACGGGGCTCTATTTCATGACCTTGAGATCATGACCTGAGCTGAAATCAAGAGTCGGACGCTTTGGGGCGCCTGGGTGGCGCAGTCGGTTAAGCGTCCGACTTCAGCCAGGTCACGATCTCGCGGTCCGTGAGTTCGAGCCCCGCGTCGGGCTCTGGGCTGATGGCTCAGAGCCTGGAGCCTGTTTCCGATTCTGTGTCTCCCTCTCTCTCTGCCCCTCCCCCGTTCATGCTCTGTCTCTCTCTGTCCCAAAAATAAATAAACGTTGAAAAAAAAAAAAAAAAAGAGTCGGACGCTTTACCGACTGAGCCACCCAAGCCCCCCTAAAATTTTACTCTATACTTCTTTCCTCTGTTTGTACACAAAATACACTTTATCTTCTGTTTATATTTATTTATATATATGAAAATGCCAGCCACACAGTCCTCCAAGCTTCTCTTTCCCAAGCTAATCTCCCTCAGTTCCTCCGTTCTTTCTCAAGTGGAATGATTTCTTTATCGTTCACCATTTTGTGCATCTTTCTCTGAATACACCTGTAATATGTCAAGAGTTTTCTTAAAGTATGTAATGCAGAGCTTCCAACAATGCTCCTGAGCCATCCTGACTAGATAGAGTAAAGGAGTCTCATTACCTCCGTGACACTACCTTTCTATGGATCCAGTCTTACACAACAATAGTTGTTGTTTTTTAAATTTTGCGTGCCATGTCCCGTGGCTGTTTTATCTGAGCTTAGAGTCATTTCAGTGTAATCTCTTTTTTCCCCCACATAGCTTGGTAAAGGAACATACCTTGCGATTACATTATTTACTCCTAAATGCTAGCGTTTCAGTATCACGGTGACTCAACTAATTCTGTCTCTGCTTCTACTGATCCCGAAGTTCCTGGTTAGCTTTCTTTCTGTTCGCGCATTTAGACTTGTCCAGATGAGGATATCAGTTTAGCCAATCATCGTACAATATTAGTGAATCTTTACTCGCTCGTGTTATGATTCCAGGTACCCCAGAGATTGCTGTCCGGTTTTTAGATTGCTGCCATTATTTCAGACATCAGCATCAGGTCCAACCAGCTGTGGCCTAGCGTCGCAAGCCTGCAGAACAACACATTAGATGGGAAAATGCTCAGAAAGGAGCTGTAGGCCAGGTAGCTTTTAATACTTTGATACATTTTTGTCCAATAAGCAATTTAGTGCCTGTAAAACTTGAAATTCTTTTGGATTTTAATTGTTCTCTTTCTTCTCAATCATTCAGAGCCATCATGTTGTTGTTTTAGTCAAGGGTCATTTGGTGGCAAGGAAAAGAAACACAACCACGCTAATCTAAGCTAGTTTAAGCAAAGGGGGAAACATGGAGGAAGGGTATAGGGTCATCTCCCAGAGAATCAAAGATAGGAAGTGAATCTAGGACACATGAAAGACTTTCCAAAACTGAGAAGCATCCAGAAGCCATCTCTCCCTCTCACGCTCTTTCGGGGTCCACATAGTCTCGATGGTGATTTTCTCTGTGCAGCTGTTTTTATTTTCTCTCTGTCTCTCTTCAGACTGGCTCCATTTATATATGGGCCGTAATAGCGGTCTCAAAATAATGTATTTAGCAGTCTTCCAAATTCAGCATCTGTAGCTAAATGATCCAGCTTCTACAGATTGCTCTGATTTATCCAGCCCAGCCATTGGATTGGTTTCCCTTGAGTTAGGTCCAATCATCTGTGGTGAGAGAAGAGTGAGAGCACAAAATACAAACGTACACGGCTAGGAGCCATCCCCGCGAGGAGAGTCATCTCAGAGAAGAGGAGAGTTGGCTGCATAGGACTTCCAGTATGCACCAAACACATTTTTCCCTTTTTAGTTACTGAGTATCTTCTTTGTGAAGACACTTCATCATAGCAGAGATGCAGCTAGCAAACAAGCACCCAAAGCGACGATCAACATCCTTAGCGGTCAGAGACATGCAAATTAAAGCCATAAACTAAATTCTATCAGAATTTAGAAATTTCTAATAAAGTCATTTTGGAATACAGGTTGGTAGCTTCTGATAAAGCCCTATAGAGACAGAGAACAGATCAGTAGCTGCTAGGGGCTTGGGATGGAGGAGGGAACTCTACGAATAGGTACAAAAAGAGAGTCTTAAAAGTGACAGAAATAGCCTATATGTTGGCTGTGGGTATGGTTATTTGACTTTACTCGTTTTTCACAATTCATACACCTAAAAGGCTGAATTTTACTTTACGTAAGTCATGCCTCGAGATGTCTGATTTAAGGAAAAAGTTATTTTCCTTGACAGGGAAGGCAGAAGTGAAACAAAAGTACCGTGGTGCAGGGGTCAGGATTTGTGTAGCTTAATAGAATGTCAGTTAATCTAGTATTATTTATGCAAAGAGGATTGAGATCGGGTTTCACAGTTTCAGCCGTATCTACTAGAAATCTCATGAGTACTCAATTGTGCACTAAATTGAAGTTGGACAGGGACGCCTGAGTGCCTCAGTGGGTTAAGCATCTGCCTTCGGCTCAGGTCATGATCTCGTGGTTCTTGGTTTCGAGCCCCGCCTCCGGCTCTGTGCTGACAGCTCGCAGCCTGGTACCTGCTTCGGATTCTGTGTCTCCCTCTCTCTCTCTCTGCCCCTCCCCCGCTCTTGCTCGCTCTCTTGCTCTCTCTCAAAAATAAATAAAACATTAAAGAAATATAAACATAAATAAATGGAAGTTGGACAAAATCTGTAGCTTGTCTCTCCTCTGTTGCTTCTAATGCTGACCTTGGACCTACCCACCCTTCCAACTACTCTCAGCAGCACATTCTCCTTTTACCCATCTTTTCACCTACAAACAGGATATAGAAAGAATGCTACTTTAAGGTGACAGCAAAGGGACAGAACAAATATGAGCACACTTCATTTACTTAATAAGGATAATTATGGGTTTTTTGGTCAAATGTTTTCATGTATAATAATACCATATTAACCTTTAATGAAAAAGAATTACTTTTTTTTTTTTTTTTTTAACCATCGATGGAATTCAGTGCACACAGCATTGCTCTAAGGTCTGTAACCAAGCACTACTAATACATTTGCTGGTTGTAATGTTTGCTTTATTTTTTAATGCCTGTTAATATGGGAAGTAGCATGCATTAAGAAGTATTTACCTTCTAAGGGGCGCCTGGGTGGCTCAGTCGGTTAAGCGTCCGACTTCGACTTAGGTCATGATCTCGCAGTTTGTGAGTTTGAGCCCTGCGTCGGGCTCTGTGCTGACAGCTCAGGGCCTGGAGTCTGTTTCAGATTCTGTGTCTCCCTCTCTCTCTGCCCCTCCCCCACTCGCACTCCGTCTCTGTCTCTCAATAATAAATAAACATTTAAAAAATTGAAAAAAAGAAGTATTTACCTTCTTTAAATGTTTGCTTCTCCTCTCTCTGATTTAAAGTTTCACAATTTACAATAAATAGAAACAGTCCCTTGTAGTCTGTCCCTTATTTTGGAAAACAAACCTCTATGTGCAAGAGATATTTTTAAAATCCATTAAGATGTTATTAGGTGAACATTTTTATGTTTATGAACTAAAATGACATTTGCTTATTTTCTGTTCCCTGCATTGACCTTTAGCATTGTTCAGCTTGATGACATTGAATTTATTTACTTTCGAAACTCCATTATAAAGAAGGCTTTGGCGACAGTTTCAGAAACAAGAAAATGCAATAGCAAACCTAATGCAATTTACAGGTATTGTGCTATTAGTCGTAGCCTACTCATTTATTTGCCTTTTATACAGTTTTCCTAGGAGAGCAAATATCTGGATGTTTGAAAACAAACAGGGCTGTGTTACAGCTACGGACAGAATTTTAACTAAGCAGAATCTAACTAGTAGGATCATGAGATAGACTCTATTTCTAATTCCAATAAACAAGTTGTTTAGCTATCAGGTTACACATTTATCAGCATTATTCTGAAGGGCTACTGATAAATACGGATTTTTTTAAAAGCGTATGTTCACAGATGGGGTAGAATTTGACAACTCTTTTATTTCACAAGAAAAGAGTTTCTTTATAGAAAACTCTTGTTTGTAAAAGTGGAGTGCCAAACCTGTTAACCCTTACAGAATAGGAGTTTCCTGAATGTTTCTTTGAGGGGATTAATAAACTCTAACACCTAAATAAATGACCTTGTAAGGTGAAAAACAAATCGAAGTTAATTTACAAATTTACAAGTTATTCTATGCCTGTTTCAGATACTCTCCTTTCTCGCAAACAAGGTTATCATAACGTGAGCGTACCCATAGCAACAGCCACCAATTGAATGTTGAACACAGAATGAGTGCTCCGTTCATTCATCCATTCATTTTTTCTCAAAAATATGTATTGAGCATTCACTCTGTGCTAGGTGCTAGAGATTAAGCGCTGAAGAGGAGAAATACTTTTGTCAAGTCCTTAGTTTCATGAAACTTACATGTAGCAAATACACACTTATTGATTGAACCAGTATCTTTCACTTTAATCATTATAAAGTGAATACCCATATGATCACCGCCCAAATCAAATACAGTATTACAGAATTCTCAGTCTCTTCTCAGTTACAACCCCTTCTATCGTCACCCTCTGCAATAGCCACAAAGTCAGCTTGTCTAGAAATTGCCATTTTGCCTTTCTTTTATACTTGGATCACCAAGTTTTGTATTGCTAAGCATTACAGTTTAGTTTCACTTACTTTTGAAATTTATATAAGTTGAACCATTAAGGGTTTTTGATTTTATATCTGATCTCTTTCACTCAATATTATGTTTGTTGTGGGTGTAGGTATATAGATCATTCTCAAAGCTACACTCAATATTATGTTTGGTGTGGGTGTAGGTATATAGATCATTTTCAAAGCTCTTTAGTTGATTCGGAATTTTTAAGTAAATATACCTTTCCAGGCTTAAGTTTTTTCAACATAAATTTAACTCATGCACATTTCTAATTTCTAGATGCGTTTTGCTTATTCTGAAACTTCATGGTATCATAGAGTATTCACTCTTTTGTCTCTGCCTTTTTTTTCCTCTCAAAATAATGCTGTTAGGATTTATCTATGTTATTGTATGCATTAACAGTTCATAGTAGTAAAATATTTCTTATGATACTTAATAGTATCTCCCATGTAGTAAGGCTCTGTTCATTTCTTTTCAATCTATCTCTGTTCTTCAGATTAGTTAACTTTCATTTATATATCTTTGGTTTGAACAACATGCTTGTTTGTTTTATAATTGAGTAATTTGATAATCCGTGGCAAGATGTGTGTTAAATCATTCTTGGGGCCCCTGCGTAGCTCAGTTGGTTGAGCATCTGACTCTTGATTTCAGCTCAGGTCATGATCCCAGGGTTGCGGGATCGAGCCCCGTGTTGGGCTCCACACTCAGTGTGGAGCCTGCTTAAGATTCTCTCTCTCGTTCCTTCTGCCCCTCTCCCCCTCTCACACACATTCTCCTTCTCTCTAATATATATATATATTTTTTTTAATTTAAAAGAAAGCCTTCTCGATGCGGTATACACACTGCATTGGCTGTTGCAAGAGTCCAGGCCAGGACAAGGGTCAGTACTGGGTGATAGTGAGAGATAGCACTGTCCTCAGCTAAGTTAGCTTCAGTGGGAGTGGGGAAAAAAGTAGACGGATTGTGAAATGTTAAGGAGGTAAAATGACACAACTTGACCACCGATTGGAGGTTGGTTGAATCAAGGACAAAACCGAGGTTTCTTCTTTTGTGTTAGTCCTTGTCCTCTAAGAAACAGTTTGCCAGACCAAGAAATGACGGCTAGCTTTCGTCTAGATTTCATTAGAGGGGTCTGGCCTGGAGGTAGAAGATGTCCAAGTCATCAATATATCAATGGTAATTGGAGTCAGAATTGTATGAAATTACCCACGAGGAGTGTGGATGTGGGAAGAGAGCCGAACACAGGATTCCTAACTTAAAGACTGAGCAAAAAGGAAGAAGCTCACACAAAGAAGGTTAAAAAGACATTGGCACAGAAGTAGGAAGTAAGTCAGAAAAACAGTGCATTAGACATTAGCATTAGTGTTAAAAATGGAAGTGAGGTCAAACAAGATGATGACATTGACAGCCATCGTGTTAGAAATCTCAGTGAAGAGATGGGAATCTCAGCAGATTATTGCCTGAGTAAACCGAGTTAGAGTTTAGTAAGTGATGAATGTGAGGCAATGTGGAAACAAGAAGCTTTCCATTTTTAAGATGACTTTGATCATGAAGAGGAAAAGAGAAGAGGACTGGGGTTAAGCCATTTTTATACATAAAACAGGAAAGATATATCACAATAAAATTAGTAAGTGAATTTAGTAATGCCTTCCAAATTAGATGTAAATGTGTACCCTGATATCAAAATTCATTGTATTTTTTTATACTAGCAGTGAATAAAATGTCTCTTTAAAGTAGTATCAGGGGGCGCCTGGCTGGCTCAGTCGGTTGAGCATCCGCCTTCAGCTCAGGTCATGATCTCACCGTTTGTGAGTTCGAGCCCCGCGTCGGGCTCTGTGCGGACAGCTCTGAGCCTGGAGCCTGCTTCGGATTCTGTGTCTCCCTCTCCCTCTCTGCCCCTCCCCTGCTCGCAATCTGTGTGTCTCTCTCTTTTATAAATAAATAAAGAAACATTTATATATATATATATATATATATATATATATATATATGAAAGAGGAATAAAGCTTGTTTCTTTTTTTTTTCAGTATATGAAATTTATTGTCAAATTGGTTTCCATACAACACCCAGTGCTCATCCCAAAAGGTGCCCTCCTCAATACGCATCACCCACCCTCCCCTCCCTCCCACCCCCCATCAACCCTCAGTTTGTTCTCAGTTTTTAACAGTCTCTTATGCTTTGGCTCTCTCCCACTCTAACCTCTTTTTTTTTTCCTTCCCCTCCCCCATGGGTTTCTGTCAGGTTTCTCAGGATCCACAGAAGAGTGAAACCATATGGTATCTGTCTTTCTCTGTATGGCTTATTTCACTTAGCATCACACTCTCCAGTTCGATCCACGTTGCTACAAAGGGCCATATTTCGTTCTTTCTCATTGCCCTGTAGTACTCCATTGTGTATATAAACCACAATTTCTTTATCCATTCATCAGTTGATGGACATTTAGGCTCTTTCCATAATTTGGCTATTGTTGAGAGTGCTGCTATCAACATTGGGGTACAAGTGCGCCTATGCATCAGCACTCCTGTATCCCTTGGGTAAATTCCCAGCAGTGCTATTGCTGGGTCATAGGGTAGGTCTATTTTTAATTTTCTGAGGAACCTCCACACTGTTTTCCAGAGTGGCTGCACCAATTTGCATTCCCACCAACAGTGCAAGAGGGTTCCCGTTTCTCCACATCCTCTCCAGCGTCTATAGTCTCCTGATTTGTTCATTTTGGCCACTCTGACTGGCGTGAGGTGATATCTGAGTGTGGTTTTGATTTGTATTTCCCTGATAAGGAGCGACGTTGAGCATCTTTTCATGTGCCTGTTGGCCCTCCGGATGTCTTCTTTAGAGAAGTGTCTATTCATGTTTTCTGCCCATTTCTTCACTGGGTTATTTGTTTTTCAGGTGTGGAGTTTGGTGAGCTCTTTATAGATTTTGGATACTAGCCCTTTGTCCGATATGTCATCTGCAAATATCTTTTCCCATTCCGTTGGTTGCCTTTTAGTTTTGTTGGTTGTTTCCTTTGCTGTGCAGAAGCTTTTTATCTTCATAAGGTCCCAGTAATTCATTTTTGCTTTTAATTCCCTTGCCTTTGGGGATGTGTCGAGTAAGAGATTGCTACGGTTGAGGTCAGAGAGGTCTTTTCCTGCTTTCTCCTCTAGGGTTTTGATGGTTTCCTGTCTCACATTCCGGTCCTTTATCCATTTTGAGTTTATTTTTGTGAATGGTGTGAGACAGTGGTCTAGTTTCAACCTTCTACATGTTGCTGTCCAGTTCTCCCAGCATCAGTTGTTAAAGAGGCTGTCTTTTTTCCATTGGATGTTTTTTCCTGCTTTGTCAAAGATTAGTTGGCCATACGTTTGTGGGTCTAGTTCTGGGGTTTCTATTCTATTCCATTGGTCTATGTGTCTGTTTTTGTGCCATAAAGCTTGTTTCTTTAGATTTCATCATCTAAAGAAACATGTAAAAAAAAATTCTTAAAGTAGTATCAAAATATAAAGCATTTAGGAATTAATCTAACAAAAGGTGTCCAAGATTTCCACCCTACAAAGTATGAAACCTTACTAAAGAAATTTCCAAAGGCCTAAATGAATAGAGAGACAGGATATGTTTATGAATAGGAAAACAACATTTTAGGAAGGCTTTTTTAAAAATTACATTGGCAAGCTGATTCTAATATCTATGTAGAAGTGCAGAGGACCTGGAATAGCCACAGAAATCTGAAAATACAGAAGGAAAAATGCTGGAGGACTTATGCTACCTGATTAAAAGATTTATTATAAATTATATTAATCAAGTTTGGCATTGTTGAAATGATGGAAATATGGATCAGTTTTGGAGAATAGAAAGTTCAGAGATAAACCCACACATATGCATTATCAATCAATTTGACAAAGATACTAAGGCAATGCAAAGATGAAAGGAAAACCTTTTCAACAAGTGGCACTGATTCAGCTGGATATCCATATGGAAATAAATGAACAGTTAAATCTAAGTGGATTAAAACCTAAAACTACCAACTATCTGGAGGAAGACATGAAAAATCTCTGTGACCTTCATATAGGCAGCTCTTTGCCAGAATACAAAAAGCGCCAACCATAAAGGAGGAAAAAAAGATAAAATTATTTTCAAATATTGCTATCTAAAAGACAACTTAGAAAAGTGAAAAAGCAAACCAGAGACTGGAAGAAAAGTCTTGCAACACATATAATAGAAAAGGAACTTATATTCAGAATAAAGAAGTCTTACAACTCAATAGCAAAAACACAACCCAATAAGAAATGGCCAAAAGATAGGAACAGTCATCTCACTAAAAGAAGATATGTGAATGGCTAATAAGCACGTTAAAAATGTTCAACATCATTAGTCAGTTAAATCCACAGTGCGATACCAGAACTAAACAACAATACCCATTAGAATGGCTCAAATTTTTAATGAAAACATACAAACTATCGGTAAGGATAAAAAGGAACTGAGACTCTCTTATGCTGTTGGTAAGAATATAAAATAGTATAGCCACTTTTGACAGGTTTGGGGATTATTGAATAGTTAAATAGTTAAATAGACACTAGCCGTTTCATTTCAAGATATTTATCCAAGGTGTACTCACATGAACTTGTATCCAAATATTCACAATTATTTTTATTTGTAATACCCCCAAACCAGAAACTAAATGTTCAGCACATGGATGGATTATGGTACAAAATGGAGCAACTACTGACATGGTCAACAACTTAGATAATCTCAAAATCATCATGTGCTTTTTTTTTTAATGTTTGTTTATTTTTGAAAGAGAGAAACAGTGCACGAGCAGGGAAGGGGCAGAGAGAGAGGGAGACAGAATCTGAAGCAGGCTCCAGGCTCTGAGCTGTGAGCACAGAGCCTGACACGGGGCTCCAACTCACGAACTGTGAGATCATGACCTGAGCTGAAGTTGGACGCTCAACCAACTGAGCCACCCAGGTTCCTCAAGATCATTATGCCTTTTAAAGAAGTCACATACTCCCCCCAAAAGTATACACTGTGTGATCATATTTGTATAAACTTCCAGGAAATGCCCACTAATCTACAATGAAAGAAAGATCAGTGGTTACCTGGTGACTGGGGTAGAGGGAGTTTATAGTGCAAGGAGAGATAGATTTTTAAAAGGCATGAGGAAATTTGGGGGAGATAATATGCTTGTTATCTTGATTGTGGTGATGATTTCACATATATACATACATATGTCACAACTTATATGCAGTTAATTGGTGCCAAATTTATTTCAAAATTGTAGAAAAGCATAGATTTACCTATATAAACATTAGAAAATACTGGCAGCTTGGGGCGCCTGGGTGGCTCAGTCGGTTGAGCCACCGACTTCGGCTCAGGTCATGATCTCGCGGTCCGTGAGTTCGAGCCCCGCGTTGGGCTCTGTGCTGACAGCTCAGAGCCTGGAGCCTGTTTCAAATTCTGTGTCTCCCTCTCTCTCTGACCCTCCCCTGTTCATGCTCTGTCTCTCCCTGTCTCAAAAATAAATTTAAAAAAAAGTTAAAGAAATTAAAAAAAAATACTAGCAGCTTAAGGGAGCCTGGGTGGCTCAGTGGGTTAAGCATCTGACTTTGGCTCAGGTCATGATCTCACGGTTCCTACGTTCGAGCCCCGCGTCGGGCTCTGCGCTGACAGCTCAGAGCCTGGAGCCTGCTTCGGATTCTGTGTCTCCCTCTCGCTCTGCCCCTCTCCCGCTCATGCCCTGTCTCTGTCTCTCAAAAATAAATAAACATTTAAAAAAAGAAAGAAAATACTGGCAGTTTTAAAAAGAGGAAGAAACATCTTTATATGTAACTCTCGATCACAAAAAGTGGTTTCTGCAAAGCATTCCTGGTCCAAAGATGGCTTTGATTTTAATTTTCTGAATCTCTTCATGGCCAATATTATGTCTCCCTCTAATGAAGTGTATAATACTGGAACATAATGTCTTTAAAAGCTCGTTCTCTGGTATCATGGAGATCTAGGCTTGAATCCTCTATTTCTAATCTACGAGCTATAGGATATTAAGCAAGTTACCTAATCGCAGTAAACGTCAGTTTTTACGTCTTAAAAATGAGAGATAACAACAGAATAGTACCTACCCCACAGGATTGTTATGAGGAGTACATTTTAAAATAAAGAATATTATATGCAAGCTAAATTGTAGTTTGCCTACATATAATAAGTGTTCAATAAATGCTAATTTAAAAAAATAATAGCATCCGTGCCGTTGATAATTTCATTCTATGTGTTTATGGCACATTTCCTCCAAGGCAAATTGAGGCACACTGTTGAGTTTTTATAATTTTTTAATAGGTAACAGTCTTTGTGTTTTTCTGAGGGGAAGGGGTCTTATTTTGAACTCAGCTGTTTTTTTTTTTTTTCTCTCTTTCTCCTTAAAGTGTCAAGGTCTTTGTCTGATAGTAGACTTCTCCTATGAAAACTCTTTTGTAGGGGCACCTGCCTGGCTCAATTGGTAGAATATGCAACCCTCATGATCTTGGGGTCATTAGCTCAAGCTACATGTTGGGTGTAGAGATTACTAAAAAAAAAATAGAAAAATATTTTTCTTGATTTTTTTTTTTTTTAAAACTGCTGCTCATGGATTGAGATGACCCTTTTACTGTCAAGGCCAGTTATTGGTGTTTTCTTTAGTAGCAACATAAAGAAGATGAAAAGTATCACTATAACCTTACAGAATTTTGCTCATATTTTATATCTATTTCTTTTTTTTAAATTTTTTAATGTTTATTTATTTTTGAGAGAGACAGAGACAGAGCATGAGTGGGGGAGGGGCAGAGAGAGAGGGAGACACAGAATCCAAAGCAGGCTCCAGGTTCTGAGCCATCAGCACAGAGCCCGACGCAGGGCTCAAACTCTCAACCGTGAGATCATGACCTGAGCCAAAGTCAGACGCTTAACCGACGGAGCCACCCAGGTACCCCTATGTCTATTTCTTAAAATTTGTAATAAACATGTTAGTTTAGTGAGGTTCTTAGTTTTGTTGGGCAGCATTAACTATAGATTATAGCCCCAGGCATTGCCTTTGATTTTTACTTCCTTTTCAACTGTAAGTTGGACACTTACTATGAAAAACAGCATTCATGTCAGTGAGCCAAGTTTTCATGCTTCATTTTAGTTTTCACCTTTAACTTGCCATTTCATTCTGAATTCCAATACCTTGAGGTCATGTAATCTATTATCCAATATATTTCATTTAAGTGACCCAAAGTTCAACATATAGTTCTGTTCTAGGCCATGAAGGCAAAATAGAAAGAAATACTGACTGAATGAGATCTATAAAACTTAATGCTACCAAAGATTAAGTATAGTTTAATGGACAAAATTGTCCGTCTTTCTCTTATCTAGTTGAGATCAATCAAGCAAAAGTTGTATTTGACTTCAATATAATTCCAATTAGCCTCATAATCACATTTTAGAGTCAGCGTGAGTACATGAGCAGGGTAGGTCGTTATAATATTGAAGACTTCTGTATAATTCATGATTAGATATTAAAGATGTGCTTCTTCTGCAGGAAAGAGTCCATTTTCTACTTACATTTTCAAGATCTTATTTGCTGAGATTTAGATTTGTTAGGGGATAGGAAAAGAAGAGCTGAAAACCCATATTTCATACTTTTTCGACACATTGGTATAGGAGCAACAAATATATATCGTTTCCTTTACGTGGACATTTCCTAGACCCACTCTAGGACTTCTGGAATCTCTCATTTAAGACCTTACCTATGGCAGATGGATCGTTACTATTACTTCTTTGAGCTAGGACAAGCTCTAGGAAGTAGTAGAGAAATAGATTGTACATGCTAGGAATTCTCTTTTCCTGCTCTTACCTTCCACCCAATCACTCTACCAATTCTGATGAGATTTCACAGATTTAAATGAAAGCCAGGATTGCTTCCCTGATACACGGAGGTGGAGAAACCAGCCACTGTACAAGAGGAAAAATCCATCTTTTTCCAAAACAAAGAGAATTTGTCAAGATGGTCACTGGCAGTCAGTACCAAGACATTTGATCTGAATTTGCCATGACCTGTATTGTTCATCCAGGTACCCAGTAGTGACCCAAATTTATAATAATAACTACTTGCATTTATCTATATAGGGTTTACAGTTTATAAAGCAGTTTCACATTCCTTATTTCCTCTGGTGTTCAACAATAAGACCCGCGAGTATAGGTGTAGAGAAAAAAAGCTAACCTATCCAAACAATTAGGCAAGAAAATAAAATCATAGGCACAAAATTGGAGAAGAGGAAACAAATTAATAAACAAGTTCAGCAAGGTTGTAAGATACAAGATCAATGTATGAAGTGCGATGAGTATTTCTAGGTACTTGCAGTGAACAATCCAAAACTATAATCAAGAAAATTCCATTTCAATAGCATCGAAAAATACAAAATACCCAAGGATAAATTTAGTAAAAGCAGTGCAAGACTAAATCTCTGGAAACTACAAAATATTGCTGAAAGAAATTTCAAAAGAAATAAACTCCATTTTCATTGATTGGAACATTTTATATTGTTAAGACTGCAATAGTCTCCAAATCAATCCACAGATTTAACATAATGCTCATATAGACCCTTCCTGGGATTTTTTTTTTCTTTTGCAGAAATAAGCAAGTTTGTCCTAAAATTCGTATGGAATTTCAAGGGATCTAGAACAGATAAGCCAATATTGGGAAAGTAGAACAAAGTTGGAGGACTCTCACTTCCCAATCTCAAAATTTGCCATAAAACTACAGTTGATGAAGAGAATGTGATATTGGCATAAATGTAGACATATAGATCAATGGAATAGAATTGAGAATCTAGAAATAAACCCTGCACTTATAGGCAATTGATGTTTGGCAAGGGGGCCAAAAAAATTTATTGGGGAAAGAATAGCCTTTTCAACAATCATTGCTGGGACAAATGGATAGTCACATGCAAAAGAATGAAATTGAACCCCCTCCTCATACTATGTACAAAAATTAACTCAAAACCAATCATTGATCTAAATGTAGGAGATAACATATTTTTTTAATTCTTAAAGGAAAACAGGGGAGTAAATCTTTATGACTTTTGGTTAGGCACAGCACAGGCAACATCTTAGATATGACACCAAAAACGTAAGTGCCAAAACAAAAACTTGATACATTGGGCTTCATCAAAGTTAAAAACTTTTGTGATTCAAAACCATAACAAAAGTGAAAAAGCCACCTGTGGAATGGAATAACATATTTGCAAACTGCATATCTGATAGGGGTCTTGTATCAAACATATAAAAAGAACACTCATAGCTCAATATTAAAAAGAAAATAACAGTTTTTAAAAGGGACAAGGGGTCTGAATAGAAATTTCTCCAAAAAAGATATATACATGGCCACTAAGCACATGAAAAAATGCTCAACATTACTAGTCATTTGTGAAATGCAAACCAAAACCACAATAAGATTTCACTTAGCATCCACTAAGATAGCTATAATAATAGAAAGAAGGAGAGAGAGGAAGGAAAGAAAAGGAAAGGAAAAAAAGAGAAAAGGAAAGAAAGGAAGAAAATAGTAAATATTAGCTAGGATATAGAGAAATTGCAACATTCACATTGTTCACAAATGTGAGATGGTGCAGCTATTATGGAAAACAGTTTGGTGATTCCTCAAAAGCTTAGACACAGAATTACTATAAGACCTATCAATTTCACTCTTGGATATATACCCAAAGGAATTAAAAACACATATTCAAACAAATATGTTTACAGAGATATTCCATGTAGCCCCATTCACAGCAGCCCAAGGCTGGAAATAACCCAAATATGTATCAACTAATAAATGGATTTTTAAAAACGTGTCCTATTCATCCAGAGGAATATTATTTAACCATGAAAAAGAATGAAGTTCTGACATGCCACAACATGGATCACCTTGGAAAACATGATGCTAATTTAAAGAAGCCAGCCACCGAAGGCCACATATTATATGATCGAATTCATACCACACGTCCAAACCAGGCAAATCTAGAGAGAGAAGCTACATTAGTAGTTGCCAGCGGCTAGAGGGGGATGTAGGGGGAGGGGATGACTGCTTAATGAATACAGAGTTTGTTTGGGGGTTGTGGAAGTTTTCTAAAATTGATTTTCATGATGGTTGATGATAGTGAATCTGCAAATGTGGGAGTAGTCTTGGGGACCCCTGACTGTAGTGGATTTCACTAGAATGACCCTGAGTTTCTGAAATATGACTAGAGTGCTATTTGGGAAAAAGAGAGAGGGGTGGGGGATGGCAAAACCCTGGTGCCTGGGTGGTTATGGAGCTGTCTTTGATGATAGACCCAACCCCAGGAGAGTTGCCTTCCTGGATCCCCCAGACGCTTTTGGCCTTGCTAGCTAAAATGAGGGGGGACGCTCAGCCCAGGTGATGCCTTTGGGTTTTGTTTTCTCCTGGGTATGAGGAGAAAGAACCCAAATGTTCCCCAGACACAGACTTGGGATGGGGGCAAAGTCAAGAAAAAGTAGTTTGTAGTTCTCTTTGCCAGGTGACGGGGGACATAATCCAAAGAATCCTGAAGCTGGGCTTTGAGCGGGCCCAAAATAGTAAAAGCTCTGCATTGCTATCTCTTCCAAGTAGGATGAAAAAAGTTGAAGTCCGTGCGCAGGGCTGGAGCAAAGCTTTAGATAAACCAGAGGAGGTCACTGCTGTAGCATCACCCTAACCCCCATCTTAAAGTGCTAAGTTTACTGCTAGCTTTTTTTTTTTTTTTAATTTTTTAACGTTTATCTTTGAGAGAGAGAGAAAGAGAGACAGAGCCTGAGTAGTGGAGGGGCAGAGAGAAAGGGAGACACAGGATCTGAAACAGGCTCCAGAATCTGAGCTGTCAGCACAGAGCCAAGCATGGGGCTCGAACTCATGATGGCGAGATCACGACCTGAGCTGAAGTCAGGTGCTTAACCAACTGAGCCACCCAGGTGCCCCAACTGCTAGCTTTTTGAGTAGACTTGCAGCAAGATAAAAGGGGAAGGATGGTTTTAACAAATGGCTTTGTATTTTGTGGCGATAGCATCTGGGTACATGATAAAAATTAACATAAAATGCTATATGCTTGTAATCTTTATAAATGTTAAAAGGAAAGCCATATACATGCATACACAATTTAGTGGGATACAAGCTCCTTGCTTTTTACCGCTAATGGGTGTGTTGGAATTTAAACTCTTTCAGTTTTGGAAACAAAACGATTCTCTGTAAGCGATGCTTTTTGCTATGATTTTTGGCCTGTTGGAGCCTCCGGAAGAAGGGAGACAAGATAAAAAGAGAGGTGATCCTTACATGGAGACATGCTTTTAGAGTTTTAAAAAGCACTTTTTAGTTTGCTAATGAGCTCTTATCAAATTACATTTCTTACCCCTAGAGGCTGATGATTTTCCCACCTGATGTGCAAGCTTGAGAGTGGGTCAGTTTGGACTGTAAGACCAACAGGATAAAATGGGCTTAGGGAAGCCTTATTTTGGCTCTTGGATTTGGAACACACAGTCTGGCTCTACCACATCTAGGCTTTGCTGCTCCCTAAGAAAAGCCACTGGCTTTTGGAATCCTGAATTCTCAGATCTTAATTTCCTAGATCTGACTCTGAACTGAAACCTTTTACAGTCTGCTATGGGCTATTTTCATCTCAGCAAGATACGTGCTGAACTGAAAGCAGGCATGGGCTCAATGAGCAGAGCCCAGACCCCTGGACCTTTACAGATTTAGGGTACCCCTTTCTGAACCCACAAACGATGACAACATTATGGATGCGGGCTGGACTCTCTGGGTCATTTGCAGATGCCCATGGACAGAGCTTGTTCTCCAATGGGGCCATCTGAAATTACGCTGCCCAGAGGCTCTATGTTTCTGACACAGGCTAATTGCGTTTCTAACTTGTGAATCCCAGGAAAGCTGCAAGTTGAGAGAGGGCACATTACCAACACAGTGACCCTTGCACCCACCCCTGACAGATTGGACTTTCATCCTCAGCTCAGGGAGACCTCATGCTGTTGACTTGTGTTCTTTGGTTTTCTGGATTAGTAGCTGTTGGCAACAATGGGCTATTGGCCTTCCTTCACCATTTTCCTAATAAATATACGTTAGTAAGGCAGTTTATTAAATGCTGCTGTCCCCCCAAATGGTTTTAGGTTTTGTTTTGTTTTTTTTTCTTGGCTGCTCACTGGATAAATGGTGGGGAGAAAAAGGATGCGGGTGGGGGTTAGGTAAACTTATTTTGAAAGACAAAACAAAAAATTCAAGATTTTATCCCGACCGTGTCTTGAACATGAAGTGTCTTTCTCGTTAAAGTAGATGACCATGTGTTTCTGTAAACATGACTTTGTCTTTCTTGCATACAACCCGTCCAAATGAAAGGCCTCTTTGAGAGTATGGGGTAACTTAAAAAAATCCTCAAGGTATGAAGACGGAATGCAACACACTGATTTTAAAATTTTTTTTTTTCAACGTTTATTTATTTTTGGGACAGAGAGAGACAGAGCATGAACGGGGGAGGGGCAGAGAGAGAGGGAGACACAGCATCGGAAACAGGCTCCAGGCTCTGAGCCATCAGCCCAGAGCCCGACGCGGGGCTCGAACTCCCGGACCGCGAGATCGTGACCTGGCTGAAGTCGGACGCTTAACCGACTGAGCCACCCAGGCGCCCCATAACACACTGATTTTATACCAGAAGAAAAACAAAAACCCAGCGCCTGGGAAGGCACGGGGGAGGAGGAAGGACACTAATGATATTTGTTTTTCAAAACCACTCCTAAAAGTTTTCCCATCCTCCCAAGGAAGAACATTCCATGATGCCTTCCTGAAGTGCTTCCAAGTGCTTTGAATTCAAACGGACTGCAGAGTGTGCGGTCACACCAGACAGTGTGGACAGTGCAGATGATGAGACCGACTGAAAGAGCTCCTGAACTTTCCACACAGAACACCTCCACGTGTAGGCCATGCTCATGAGGTAGAAAAACTATGGTCAAAGACAAGCAAAACTGTTAGGAACTCATGGCCTTTCAGGCAGTCCCTCGGAAAGCAATGGCTGAACTAATGTTTTTTGGACTGAATGAAGAACCCTCGTGTGGAAGACCGCACAGTAGGAGGCTACGGTGGGACGCTGTTTACCTGTGCTGCTTGACTAATGTATGTCTAGGGTCCTGTTGGAGGTGCCCAACCAATGTAATCTTCATGTTTCCGGGAGGAACATATATATTCTCTGGCATTGTATTGATGTGTGCACCCTGGCTATCGTGACACTGTCTTAGTCCTGAAAGACTTTCAGGTCACCTTCAACTCACCTGCTACATTTGTGCTGAATGGATACCTCAGACCAAGTAAGAAAATAATAATATAGAAACTTACAGAGAGAGCTGCCGGCTTTCTAAGATAGACCTTCATGGTTAATGGGATTTGTTTTAACTGCCTTCATTTAGGGCATTGGAAGGCATAACTGAGTCGAGGCCAATGTATCTATGTGACCAACCCCAATTAAAACCTTGGCTGCTGAGTCTGTAATCAACTTCCCAGGTAGAGAACACTTCACATGGATTATCTCAACTCTGTTGCCAGAGGAATTAGGTCCGTTCGGTGCAACGTCATGGGGAAAAGATTCTTGGGAGCTTGTGCCTGGTTTCTTTTGGACTTTATCCCATGCGTCTTTTTCCTTTGCTAGGTTTCCTTTGTGTCTTCTCACTGCAGTAAACTGTAATCCTAGATATAATGACTTTTGAGAACTGTGAGTCTAGAGAATCACTGACCCTGGCGGTAGTCCTGGAGACGACCCAAACAAAAAGCAAATAATCCTCTCCGTTTTTATGCTTGACAAAATAGAGGCTCAGCTCTATTTCCATTCTCAACAGATCAAAGGTTTGGAGTTGCCACAAGAACTCATAGCTGACTCTCTAAAGCCTGTGACTTCTCACTATACCCCAAATCCTTTATCGATCCTAAGGATTCCCAACCCTCCATATCAAGTTATACGTATATCTTTTCATTGCCCTTTTGCCACTATTTAAATGCCAAACTTTCCTTTCTCCACCTTTCTCCTTCCAGAGATAAGACCACCAATAGGACCTTCAGGGGTAGGCTTATTATTGGTAGGAAAGAAGGAAATTAACATCCCCTGAATACTGTATGCCAGCAATCGCACTGCTACTCATAAGAAATATCTCTACAGTAGATACTGTGATTTCTATTTTATAATTTGAGAAACTGCTAGTACGAAAAGATGATTAACCTGCCTAAGATCATATTCCTGATGAGTAGTAGAGCTGAAACCTACATCTAGGTCTCTGTGATCCTCATGCTTGTGTTCTTAATAACTATACTGAGTCACTACTTCTGAATCCGTAGCAATAGTTTTGAAACAACTTAATGTAAACAACAGTGGAACGCTAATTTTGGCCTATCAGATTTGCAATGTTATAATCCCCATAGCCATCAGTCTTGGCCAGAAAGCCAAGTCTTAATCCTTTTCTAAAGGTCACTCTGACCATTGCCTTGATAAATTATCAGCTGCACATGAAATCATTGATAGATGAGAGATTAGTATTCACACTTAAACACAAATAATAAATAGCACCATATTTCCTATTTAATGGCACAGTTTCTTCTGTAATTCTTTGGTGCTTTATAATAATCCATTGGACTCCCCTTTTCCCCCAGTCAAAGGGGACCCATTCCTGCCTTTGTCCTCACACCTGTGAACACTTATCAAGGCTTAAAACACTGGCCAAATCACCACTGTAGGACTTCTTTTGTGAATGCAGATAAAAATGTCTCAGAGGGTCGTTTATACTGTTCTGTTCTTTCACACCTCAAATCTTCACTTGGCTGGTCAGAGGCAGGTAGAAATGGGTTAAAAATCTTAGAACTTATGATAATTTGGCCTAGAAATCAATTAAGAATCTTGCCAAAAAGCGTGACAAAGGAGCTCAGACCAGCAGTCTTTTCCAAAAGGATGACAGTAACGTACGAAGAAGAAACAAAAGCCATCCTGTCCCGTGACATTTCAAGCCAGGGGCAGTGCACCCCATGATCCCAGCACACAAGGCTACTAGGTGCTGACAGTCCTGGATGACACTGGCCTCCCACTCCAGGTAAATGTTGGTCCCCATCTGTGGTCTCTCAAAGATCTGTGTGAAGGTCAGGAGTGCCCCCCATGCAACCCCAGCTGAAGCCTTGGTGGTTGCTGAGAATCTTCTGTACCATTTGTTCCACCAGCTCCGTGTGGTTCCTGGAGCAGCCACCATCAGAGGACAAAAGAGCTGGTCGAGTTCACTCCCCCTCCCCCACTGAGCATGGAGTGGTAGCCTTAGGTGTGGGTCATGGCTTCAGGCAAGGAACATTGCCTCGGGCAGTAGCCACAGGCATGGGATGGTTCCAGGTGATGGTGCTGGGCTCCTGGGCATAATATCCCAGGTAGTAGGCCAGTAGCCATGCTATGTACTCCCTCAATGCATCCACCCTGGCCCCACTATTCTTGTTTATTAACTTTTTCCTATGAACTTTGGATTCAACCCTCTAGTCCCGAGGTGGGAAAAAAATAACTTGGTATTTTTACTGGAATTGTAATATATTTATGAACTGGCTTCGTGAAAATTAGGTTGAATCGTACTATTTCTATGACATGTCTCAATTTTGTTCATGTCTATTTTTGCATCTGTTAGGACGATTTTAAAGTGGATTTCCTTAAAGAAAATGACAGTCCATGTCATTTTCGTAGGCGATTTATCATTTTTGTAATTGTGAGTTAGCTTATTCTTTCATTTTTTTCTTTTTTACATTCTGACTAGTTTCTATTTGTATATATGAAGGGTTTTTTTTTATCTATTCACTTTGTTGAATTGTATATGGATGTCATCTATTACATTATCTTTGGTGTTTCGGGTATACAAACAAAACATTAACAATGGTGATAATTTCAACTTTTTGTTTCTGAATTTACTATGTCTGATTTTCTCTACTGATTGGATTTATTTGTGTTGGGTGGTGACTTCAGTACCCCCGGGGTTCAGTAGGGAATTGCCTTTAGAATGTCTTCATTAAGGACGAAGCTTGGGTTTTCAACTGCAGCCATTTTTTTAAATTCGGGAATGGCATTGAATTTTGTTAAATTGCCTGCCATGGAAATGACTATATAATCTTTTCTCTCTTTCGATTTGTGGACATGATGAATTACACTGAGAGATTTTTTCACCTTTATTTTACTACTTTTATTTTTAACTTTTGGGGCCATCTCTTCATTATTTTTTTTTTTTTAATTATTGTTAGCATTTAAAGCTCTGGCTTTCCTCCAATGTCTGTTTTAGCTGTATTGTCTCGATTCTTTATATATAGTGTTTTTGTTTTCACTATTTTCTTGAAATTCTACACCTGCTGTTTGCAATTCTCCTTTGACCTAAGAGTTATATGAGAGAGAGGTATGTGAACCAATTTAGAGGTGGAAAGGGGGTCTTTTGTTTCCTGACTCTGTTTTTAATTTCTAACTTTATAGGGGCGCCTGGGTGGCGCAGTCGGTTGAGCGTCCGACTTCGGCCAGGTCACGATCTCTCGGTCCGTGAGTTCGAGCCCCGTCAGGCTCTGGGCTGATGTCTCAGAGCCTGGAGCCTGTTTCCGATTCTGTGTCTCCCTCTCTCTCTGCCCCTCCCCCGTTCATGCTCTGTCTCTCTCTGTCCCCAAAAAAATAAATAAACGTTGAAAAAAAAAATAATTTCTAACTTTATAGTATCTTAATCAAATATGTGTATCATTTGTATTGTTTAAGAATTTATGTTGTCTTTGTGAAAAAATATATAGGGTCCATTTTCCTGAAGCATCTCTGGGCAGTTGAAAAGAAGACACATTCTGTATTATTGAGCTTCTGAATTCAGTATGTAGCCATCAAATTTACTTCATTAACCATGCCATTGGGTATCTTCTATTCTTACTACGTCTACTAAGTTAAGTCTTGGTCTTAATTTGATGAATTGAAGTATCCTAATATTAAGAGTATTTCTGTTACACTTGTAATCCCCTTTCTTTTACAATGTATATTTATTGGTGATTTTTGATATCTTGCGTCTTGAGGCCCACTTATGTTTCCAGTCTTTCCTGCGATGCCTGTGTTGGCTTCTTACCAGGCTTCCTATATGGCTTTGCTGGTTTCAGCTGCTTTTCCCAGAATTACATGTTAGATTTCGCAGGTTTCTTCTGTCTCCTAGATTCGCTGGAAATATAGTTCATAGATTTTTTTCCTCATTCTCATTTTTGCTTTGTTTTGTTTCAAGGAGATATGGGGGCAGAGACTGAGAGCTATGATACCATATTTTACTGTAAGAATCCTGTATCCGATAGTTATCATTTAGCTGATTGGAAAACTAAGGCTCAGAGAAATTAATAATTTCCCAAACACTACCTGGCTAGTATGTGCCTCTGTGGATTAGGACCTTGGTGGGTGTCCAGTCTATTTGTTTGTTTTTCACCCTATAGCTTCCCCCACAGATTACACCTATGACTACCCAAATGTTAAGGTAGACCTGACATAGACCTCCTTGTTTACTTTTGAATTTTTATTTGTGTATGTTTTAATTCCTGTATAGTTAACATACAGTGTTATATTAGTTTCAGGTATACAATATAGTGATCCAACAATTCTGTACATTATTTGGTGCTCACCACAACGTGTACTCTTTAATCCCCATCACCTCTTTCACCCATTCCTCCCCCCCTCCCCTCTGGTGACTATCAGTTTGTTCTCTATAATTAAGAGTCTGCTTTTTGGGTTGTCCTTTTTTCCTTTGTTTTCTTTATTCAGTTCCATGGAGTGAAATCATATGGTATTTGTCTTTCTCTGACTTATTTCAGTTAACATTATACCCTCTAGATCCATCTATGTTGTTGCAAATGTCAAGAATTAATTTTTTATGGCTGAGGAATATTCCATTGTGTGTGTGTGTCTGTATATTCATTCTTTTTACGAATATAAAAGCATTTTTATTTGAATTTTTATGAATTTTTTATTTGAAATTTTGATTTTTATTCAAAAATTATGAATTTCTATGAATATAATATATACATTCGTTCTTTTTATGCCTGAGTAATATTCCAGTGTGTGTGTGTGTGTGTGTGTGTGTATGTGTATGTGTATGTGTGTGTGTGTATCACATCCTCTTTGTCCACTCCTATGTGGATGAACACTCATGTTGTTTCTGTATCTTGGATATTATAAATAATGCGATAAACATAGGGATGCATATATCTTTTCAAATTATTGTTTTCATTTTCTTTGGGTAAATACCCAGTAATGAAATTACTAGAATTACTAGATCATATGGTAGTTCTATTTTTAACTTTTTGAAGAACCTCATACTGTTTTCCAGAGTGGCTGCACCAGTTTGCATTCCCACCAATAGTGTAAGAGGGTTCCTTTTTCTTCACATCCTTGCCAATCCTTGTGGTTTCTTGTGTTTTGATTTTAGCCATTCTGACTGGTGTGAGGTGATATCTCATTGTAGTTTTGATTTGCATTTCTCTGATGATGGGTGATGTTGAACATCTTTTCACTTGTTTATTGGAAATCTGTATGTTTTCTTTGAGAAAATGTCTATTCATGTCTTCTGCCCATTTTTAAATTTGGTTATTTGTGGGGCACCTGGGTGGCTCAGTCAGTTAAGCATCTGACTTCGGCTCAGGTCATGATCTCACGGTTCATGGGTTCCAGCCCCATGATGGGTTCTGTGCTGACAGCTCAGAGCCTGGAGCCTGCTTCGGATTCTGTGTCTCCCCCTCTCTCTGCCCCTCTCCCTCTCATGCTCTGTCTCTATCGCTCAAAAATAAAGAAAAATGTTAAAAAAAAAAACTCTTAAAAATAATAAATTGGGTTATTTGTTTATTTGGTATTGAGTTGTATAAGTTCTTTATATATATTGGATATTAAGTCCTTACTGGATATAGCATTTGCAAATACCGTCTCCCATTTTGAATGTTGTATTTTTTCTTGTGTTGATGGTTTCTGTTGCTCTAAAAAGCTTTTTGTTTGGATGTAGTCTCAATAGTTTAATTTTGCTTTTGTTTTCCTTGCCTCGGGGGATGTATTTAGAAAAATATTTCTACAGCTGATGTCAAAGAGATCGCTGCCTGTGTTTTCTTTGAGGAATTTTAAGGTTTCACGTCTCATATTTAGGTTCTTAATCCATTTTGAGTTTATTTTTGTGTATTGTATAAGTATGTGGTCCAGTTCATTCTTCCACATGTAGCTGTCCAGTTTTCCCAGTGCCATTTTTTGAAGAGACTGTTTCTTTCCCTACTGTATATTCCTGCTTCCTTTGTCATAGATTAATTGACCATAGAATTGTGGCTGTATTTCTGGGATCTCTATTCTTTTCCATTGATCTATGTGTCTATTTATCTCCCAGTACCATATTGTTTCGATTACAATAGGCTTGTAGTATATTTTGAAGTCTGGGGTTATAATACCTCCAGTTTTGTTCTTTTTCAAGATTGCTTTGAGTATTTGAGGTCTTTTGTGGTTCCACGCAAATTTTAGGATTCTTCATTCTAGCTCTAGCTTCATTCATGAAAAATGCTGTTGATATTTTGATAGGGATTGCATTAAATCTGTAGATTGATTTGGGTAGTGTGGACATTTTCACGATATTGGGTCTCCCAATCCATGAGATATTATTTGTGCTTGCAGATTGGGAATGCAAATATACCTAGTTATTTTTTTTTAATATAATTTATTGTCAACTTGGTTTCCATACAACACCCCGTGTTCATCCCAACAAGTGCCTTCCTCTGAGCCCATAACCCACTTTCCCCTCTCCCCAACCCCACATAAACCTTCAGTTTGTTCTCAGTATCCAAGATTCTCTTTTAGTTTGCCTCCCTTCCTCTTTGTAACTATTTTCCTCCTTCCCTTCCCCCTTAACTTCTGTTAAGTTTCTCAAGATCCACATATGAGTGAAAACATATGGTATCTGTCTTTCTCTGACTGGCTTATTTCACTTAACATAATACCCTCCAGTTCCATCCAAGTTGCTGCAAATGGCCCGATTTCATTCTTTCTCATTGCCAAGTAGTATTCCATTGTATATATAAACCACATCTTCCTTATCCATTTGTCAGTTGATGGACATTTAGGCTCTTTCCATGATTTGGCTATTGTTGAAAGCGCTGCTATAAACATTGGGGTACGTGTGTCCCTATGCATCAGCCCTCCTGTATCCCTTGGGTAAATTCCTAGCAGTGCTATTGCTGGGTCACAGGGTAGATCTATTTTTAATTTTTTGAGGAACCTCCACACTGTTTTATTTTTAACGCACCATTTTGAGCTCTTTAACCTACATGTCCTTTTTTGCACATGGAGAATCCCTCTTCAGGCACTTCATACTTCACATTTGCCCCTGGGGCTTCAACCTGACCTGACTTGGGTTAAATACATCTTACACTTAACTTTGTGAAATGTACCATGCACATTTAAGAAATTTCTTCTTTCCATGTGCTTCTCCTGGTAAAGTACACTATTCAGCTTCCCTAAAGTAGCTGATTATTGAGGTAGTTTTCTCTAGGTCGTGCTAAGATGGTGCCCGGACAACAAAGAATGATAGGACCTAATATGTCACTACAGCTGTCAATTATGGAAACAAACAAATTAAACAATTTGAACAATTAAACAAACAAGCAAACCAACAAAAAACTGCAGGAAGCCAATGGTGGGGTCCTCTCTGGAAATTTGGCCTGCAGTCAGGAAATGAACTGAAATATATTTTTAAATCTTAGAATGTGGCAATGTCAGTAGTGAAGTTAATATCTTTTAATTAGAAGTACAATGGGAACTCTCCCTTTTAATTGTATGTCATTGTTCCACAATAGAATTTTTAAATGATACATTTTTAAATGTACTCTTTTTTTGATACAACTGCTCATCTGACTTAGTTCTTGTGTTGACTTGTGACTTTCTTAAGGAGGCTGTATGTGTCTAATCGGATGTAAAATTTGAAAGAGTGAAAATATCAGCATGAGGAAATAAAGTTAATATCACATAATTTTACCTAGAATTGGTGACAGTAAACTATGAGTATCAAAGAAGCTAAAAACCCACTTATGTTATTCATGAAAAATATAACCTTTTCCATAACTCTGTAAGATTTTTTTTTTAAATAACTATTTGAGGCAGGCCATGTGTTGGGCCGAAAGTACTTTTCTTGCCTTTTCATGTTTATTGTAGAAAGGTCCTTTGATCTAAATTCAATTCCATAGCTAATAAAGTAGGTTACAGTCTTTCTATGCCTTGCATTTTCAGTCTTTTTCTTAGTCGCAATAACTTTTTTGGATTAATTACCCCTTCGAAGCCAGCTCCCTAGTTTCATACTTCCCAATTCAAGATAATTTTTGCAGTAAATTGGATTTGCCACTTCCAACTTTAAACCTATGTATCACTTAGGTAACAAAAATAAGGAATTGCATGTGCAGGAATACAAAAATGGAATCTTCGGTAGCAACTGTTGATCCCCTTTATTGATAACATGGGAACTTGAGAATGTACGTACTTTCAACACATTTTGAACTACACTTTGAACTATTCTTCAACTACAACACATTCGTAGTTTTAAACCCCAACTCTGCTGCTCATTGGCTATGATGTTAGACAAGTTACCTCACCTCCCTGTGCCTCAGTTTCCACATCTGTAAACTTGTGACTAGTGATAAGTATATTTGCCCTGGTGACTAACGATACTTACCTTTGCTGTGTGGTTATTTTGATGATTAAATTTGGAAAGCACTTTTAATTAGGCATACAGTAAATGACCTTTTTCTTTCTCATTCCATTATCCTTTCATTTCTTCCCAATTCCATCGTTTCAGGTACTATACTGACTCTGTTGGTTCGCATAATCTCTATTGTGATACCTATTATGATCCCCCATATTACTAGCCCCTCTCTCCTGGCCTCTGATGTGTATTCCTTTCCAGTTTATTATATCTCTCATGTCTCATTCTTACATGTCACTGTGGGGGACTCAAAGCCAGATGGAAAAATACATTCATAAATTGTTAATGAAGAATAACAACTTCATATATGACATCATCCAGTCGTGACTTACATTTCAAGCAGAGGCCTTTTAGGACTTCAGCAAGAGAAGGACTAATGATGAGTCCTTTCAAGTATTATGGCTGGCTGCTGAGGGAAACCTTTCCAGGCCAAAAAAAAAAAAAAATTCTTAAGTAGGCTTCATGCTCGGCGCAGAGCCCAACACGGGGCTTGAACTCACAACCCTGAGATCAAGACATGAGCTAAGATTCAGAGTCAAATGCTTAACTGAGCCTCCCAGACGCCCCCCAGGCAAAGTGTTTTTTAGACTAGTAGCTTTAATGAGGTATAATTTACATATAATAAAATAAATAAATATAATAAAACCAATTTTAAGTATATTGTTCCAAGAGTATTGATACATAAGTACATACATACATACATACATACAGTCATGTAGCCATCACCACAATCAAGATACAGAACATTCTGTCACCATACAGCGTTTCTTCAATGCTTATTTCGGTCAATCCCTTCCCCCCCCCCCCCACTTGGGCCCTAGAAACCAGTGATCTACTTTCTGTCACTATAGTTTTGCCTCTTCTAGAATTTCATTTAATTGGTAGTATATGATATATGGTCTTTTATGCCCAATTTATGTCCCTTAAGATCTGTGTTGCTAAATGTTTCAGTACTCTGTTTATTTTTATCACAGAGGAGTATCACATAGTAGTAATATCACAATAGATGTATCACTGTTCATTCAATCATGACTTGATGGGCATTTGCTTCCCATCGAGAAACTAATTATTGCTTCTGCGAACATAAATGCATCAGTCTTTTGGGAAGGTATGTTTCATTTACCTTTGAGTATGCTTCCTAGAGTGGATTACTATTTTGTATGGTACGTTTATATTTAACTTCCTAAGAAACTGCCAAATTGTTTTCTAAAGGAGCTGCCTCCTTTTGTATTCCCACCAGCAATTTATGAGAGTTCCAATTACTCTGTATCTTTCTCAGCACGTGGTATGGTCACCTTTTTAATTTTAGTCATTCTAGGAGATGCAGAGTTGTATCTCACTGTGATTTTTATTTGCATGGCCCTTCTGACTAGTGATATTGAACAGATATTCATGAGTTTATTTTCCGTCTGGATATCTCCTTTAGTGAAGTGTCTTTTTAAGTCTTTGGGGTAAAGACATTTTTAATGCTTGGTAAATCTACGTGGAGGCTGTATTTAACCAGTCATGTACTAGGCTCTTTGAGTTCTTCCCTCAATATTCAGGATACTATGAATTCTCTGGAGAAATAGTGAACAAGGATGTCGCTGATGAATTTGGGCCAAACCAAACTTGTTAAAATATTATATAAAGTGTTAGAGAAATGGTATCACAAAATGACAGAAGATTGAAGAAAAAGAAGAAAAACCTCTAGCTCCCTATTTTAGTATTAAAGTTTCCTGGGGTGCCTGGGTGGCTCAGTCGGTTAAGCGTCCGACTTCAGCTCAAGTCATGATCTCGTGGTTCATGGGTTCGAACTCCACGTCGGGCTCTGTGCTGACAGCTCCGAGCCTGGAGCCTGCTTCGGATTCTGTGTCTCCCTCTCTCTCTGTCCCTCCCCCACTTGCTCTCTCTCTCTCTCTCTCTCTCTCTCTCTTAAAAATAAATAAACATTTAAAAAATTCAAAAAAAATTAAAGTTTCCATAGATATTAATTTCTTATTAATAGCACTATTAAATTAATAGCTTATTAAAAGGCTATTAATAGCCTTTTCAAGTAAGTGTTCTTGGGAATAATGGCAATGGAAACAGATGCATTAGACAACAGGTTTTCACATGTGAGGGACAGTGGGGAAGTCCTCAACACCAGATATCTTGAACACCGTCATCAGATTCCACAAATGAGTCATTTGTTCGTGTTGTCCCAAGTACACTAATCGATGGAAATATTCTGTAGAAGAGGAGGAGTTAGACACCACTCTCTAACAAGCTTCCATTTAACCTTCATTAGCTGTTTATTGAACATTCCCCGCATACAGAGTACTGTGCTGTGTGCTAGCGATGCAGTGATGAATAAAAGAGGCCAGATCCGTGAAGCAGCTGTGGGCAATTGAAAAGAAGACCCACTCGGTATTATTGAACCTCTGAATTCAGGAGGTAGCCATCAAATTTACCTCATTAGCCATATTTACTGTTCCCTCTGAATGTGGCTTCTTCAACTTGTCTCTCCCTGCTCTTCTCTGCGGGTTTCTATTACTAAATTGTTCTTCAACCACTTTGTAGCTTCAGGCTGACATCAGAATTACTTTTCTAATCCTGAGAACCCACACCATGTACTCATCCATTCTCTTTGCAATTCCGTTTAAGTAATTGCTCAGGAGGAAACAATAGGACAAACATCTGAAAAGAAACTTTTGTTGGGATGTCTTAACTCCCAGAGACATAAAAGATAATAGTGAGTTGACTCGTTCATTTTTCCTTCCATGTTTTTAATTATTTCACAAATATTTATTGAACACCAACTATGTATCAGGAAATGAAATAAACATGGGAGATACAAACATCGGTAAGGACACAAAGTCCCTGCTGTATAAACTCATAATCTTTTCAAGAGAAAGTCACATACATAAGTCATTTTAATGTATGGAATAGTTCCCATGAAGAATATATATTAGTGATGATGGGAATAGAGGAAGGTTTGGTATTCAACTTTTTAAAACCATCCTATCAACTTTCTTTTCGCTCTCTTTTTGCTTAACATCCAGCTTTAGTTATAAGAACAAGGGCTTTAAGTTTTATTTGTTTCAAGTGTTTATTTAAATTCCAGTTAGTTGACATATAGTGTAATATTAGTTTCAGGAGTAGAATTTAATGATTCATCACTTACGTATAACACCCAGTGCTGATCACAAGCGCCCTCCTTCATGCTCATCAGCCATTTAGCCCATCTCCCACCTACCTCTCCTCCATCAACCTTGTTTGTTCCCTGTAGTTAAGAGTTTTCTTTTTAATTTTTGTTAATGTTTATTTATTTTTGAGAAAGAGAGAGAGGGAGCAGGGAGGGGCAGAGAGAGAGGGAGACACAGAATCCGAAGCAGGCTCCAGGCTCTGAGCTGTCAGCACAGAGCCTGAAGCAGGGCTAGAACTCACGAACCCGCAAGATCATGACCTGAGCAGAAGTCGGTTACTCAACCGACTAAGCCACCCTGATGCCCCTGTAGTTAACTTTCCTATGCTTTGCCTCCCACTCTGTTTTACCCCCTCCCCTATGTTCATCTGTTTCATTTGTTAAATTCCACATAGGAGTTTAATCGTAAGGCATTTGTCTTTTTCTGACTGACTGACTTCACTTAGCATAATGCACTCTAGCTCCGGGCATGTCGCAAGTGGCAAGATTTCCTTCTTCTTCTTTTTTTTTTTTTTTTATGGCTGAGTAACATTCCAGTGTGTGCGTGTGTGTGTTTGTGTGTGTGCACATGTGTATGTGTATACACGAATCTGCTTCATCCACTCTTCGGTCAGTGGACATTTGGACTCTTTCCCTAATTTGACTTTGTGGACATTTTTAAGAGAACATAAAAGAATTTCATATCCATAGGAGAAAACCGCAAATTATAAAGTAAGTTTTAAATGTCAGACTTACCATCTATTGACATCGTATATTGCTTTCTAAATTTACTTTGCTCTTCATCTTGAACTGTCTAAATAGCTTAGGGGATTTAAAATATCACTATATTTTATTTATTTTTATTTTTTACAGCTTATTTATTTTGAGACAGAGAGGGAGAGAGTGAGCAAGCGAGGGAGGAGCAGGGAGAGGGAGAGAGAATATCCCAAGCAGGCTCAGTGCTGAACCCCGATGTGGATCATGACCTGAGCCAAAATCAAGAGTCAGACACTTACCGACTGAGCCATCCAGGCAGCCCCACTATATTTTAAAAGTGCCCTGCTTCTCCGACAATCTAACGCTACTCATGAGAGAGCATCAGTTCCATCTTGTCAACAAATTAAAGCAGTTCTTCCTAATTGGTAGTGATGTTTTTAGAAAACTTTTTTAAAAAATTCTGTACAGGGGGGGCGCCTGGGTGGCGCAGTCGGTTAAGCGTCCGACTTCAGCCAGGTCGCGATCTCGCGGTCCGTGAGTTCGAGCCCCGCGTCGGGCTCTGGGCTGATGGCTCAGAGCCTGGAGCCTGTTTCCGATTCTGTGTCTCCCTCTCTCTCTGCCCCTCCCCCGTTCATGCTCTGTCTCTCCCCATCTCAAAAATAAATAAAACATTAAAAAAAAATTTTTTTTTTTAAAAATTCTGTACAGGGGCGCCTGGGTGGCTCAGTCGGTTGAGCGACCGACTTCGGCTCAGGTCATGATCTCACGGTTTGTGAGTTCGAGCCCTAAGTCGGGCTCTGTGCTGACAGCTCAGAGCCTGGAGCCCGCTTCGGATTCTGTGTCTCCCTCTCTCTCTGCCCCTCTTCTGCTCATGCTCTGTCTCTCTGTCTCAGAAATAAATAAACATTAAAAAAAAAAAAAACTTAAAAAAATAAATAAATAAAAAATAAAAATTCTGTACAGGTTTTGAAATACCAATCAGTGAAAATTACCTGGCCGTAGTAGATAACAGAGGGTTGTCTTTTTGCTTTAATATAGGTTTTTCTATTACTTTGGTACATTTAATTCATCAAGCATGTCTGAGCATGCACGATGTGGCAAATGCTGTGCTTAATAAATACTCTGGGAGAATAATTTTACACAGGCACTGTTCATGTTTGCTTTAATATGAAATTTATTGTCAAATTGGTTTCCATACAACACCCAGGGCTCATCCCGACAGGTGCCCATCACCCACCCTCCCCTCCCTCCCACCCCCCATCAACCCTCAGTTTATTCTCAGTTTTTAAGAGTCTCTTATGGTTTGGCCCCCTCCCTCTCTAACTTTTTTTTCCCCTTCCCCTCCCCCATGGTCTTCTGTTAAGTTTCTCAGGATCCACAGAAGAGTGAAAACTCTTTGGCAATGAGAAAGAATGAAATCTGGCCTTTTGTAGCAATGTGGATGGAACTGGAGAGTGTTCTGCTAAGTGAAATAAGTCACACAGGCACTGTTCTTAATTTTTTTTTTTTTTCAACGTTTATTTATTCTTGGGACAGAGAGAGACAGAGCATGAACGGGGGAGGGGCAGAGAGAGACGGAGACACAGAATCGGAAACAGGCTCCAGGCTCTGAGCCATCAGCCCAGAGCCTGACGCGGGGCTCGAACTCACGGACCGCGAGATCGCGACCTGGCTGAAGTCGGACGCTCAACCGACTGCGCCACCCAGGCGCCCCACACAGGCACTGTTCTTAAGGAGTTTACAATATACGATTATGGAAACACTTGTAGAACTGGCAGACTTTATAAATTTTATCTAGTCCACTAGCCTTATTTTTTTACATCAGCCTTTCTAATATAAGGTGAAAAGTTTGTAAGTGCCAAACAGTGTTCAAATTTCTTTGCGTTAAACTCACTTAATCTTCCCAGCAACCCTATAAAGGAAGATTATTGTCTCCACTGGTCACACATGTGGTAAAAGCAGAGCCAGGATTTCAGTCCACAGAGAATGGAATGAGAGCCCATGCCTCTTAAACTACACCATAGTCTGACACGAAGAAAACAAGGTTTAGCGGATGGAAAAGACATATCCAAGGTCACTAGCTCTTTAGTATCAGAGGCAAGACTAAAACTCAAATGTCTCGGCAATCTACCAAGCTTTGGCCACTATTCCATGCTCAGTTACTCACTCATTTTCATGCAAATTGGCAAAAGAATGAAATTAATTGCCATGATTGTAATTTTTGACAGCCAGGTCAAAAAAAACTCATGTCACAGAAGATCCAACAATCAACTCAGGCAGTAAAAAGCTCTCATTGAGATGCAAATGGTTGCACTAATTGTCTGTTTACAGAACCCAGTGTGGTAAAATGCAGTATGGAAAGTCTTCATAAGAGAAACGTCTTTTGAAATTCATTTGAAGGAAATCAAGGAACTTTCAGAGCACTTCGGATTACCTGGTATCTGGATTATTTTTTAGATAGTAAAGTATATGAGCTCTGTCCTATTCTAAGACTAGAAGGCAAGGTATTTCCAGATATTGCCCTAATAAATAGCCAACACTATAATATTAAAGTCGACTCGGTATATCAAAGGTTGATAAAGGCATAACTTATAAAATCATTTTAAAAATACCTTTTGCCAAAGATGCAAAGACCCTATGTTTTCCAAGGTCACAATGTCAAATAAAAGGTTGGTATAGCCAGTGCTTTTGAAACTAAATGACAACACTGTTCTCTCAGAAAGATATATCCATTCCTTGCTGCAAAGGCAAGACTCAAAAGCATTTTTGGAAAAAGAAAACAATTCAGACAAATCAGGAATTCGAATCCAAGGCAAATGTGATTTTAGGACAGACTATTTAAAGGAAGGCATTGTCAGCAGATTCCCCAGGGTGTATGTTCCAGGAAAATAAGAGCATATAAAGGGAAACTGAAGTGATTTTATCTTAAAATTTAGGAACATACTTTTTTTTTTTTTTCTCTCATCTTGGAGGGACGGGGCAAGGGTAGAGGGAGAAGAGCTTGAAGAGTTGATAGTTTCAGGGGCCTTCAGTCTTCCTCCATATTTATTCTCTGAGCTCCTAGAGTGGATTCAGCCCTATGTGGTACTACAAGATGAAAGCGAAGTCCGACACTGTGGAAAACATGAGTGCTTTGTGAATAATCCAATTACAAAACAGTGTTGCCAATCAGATGAATTCTTGGTGATTTCACTGGGAAGGAAGTCCTTCATCACAATTGACAGCGTGCTTGCAGAAGTTCAAGTGATGATCGTGACTTATTGAAGGTATTCCAAATCAGGGTTTTCTGTTTGGCATTTCTGTTGCTTCCAAGAGATGCTTTTTGTTCTCCCCCTTTTTGTCTTGATGGCCTATTATGATACTATCCTAATCATGGACTTAGCGGAAAATGTCTTGGCCAGCAGACTGCAAGATGTCATTCGTGATTTCAGTGTATTCGGTAGCAGAAAGCACAAATAGAAGTGAGACAGGAGAACTTAATTATCTTTCCTTCTTCTACAATTGTTCAGTTCTTGGAGGAATTAACCCCACCCTATACAAGACACTGAAGTCTGATACTTTTAGTATCCATCCAGAGTCAACTCTCCTTGCTATCCATCCAAACGAAGCCAACTCTCTTTACCATCCGTCCAAACAAAGCCAACTCTCCTTGCACACCACTACTAAGTTGTCTGTCTCAGAATGTCAGGGGCGATTGGTCTCCTATAATGTGCTGTTCTTTTCACAGAGGTGAATACAGAACACTGTATCTTTCGACTGATACTTCTTCGGTTAAAGGGGCCATTAAACTTGACAATTGGGATGATTTTTAAGAGACTGGTATCAGTAGCTTGGAGGGACCGACCTAGAATCTAGGGAAAAAGGGGAAAAAAGTGAAAGAATCCAGGACAGGCTAATTATTTAAAGAAGCTTTTTAGTAAAGTAAGGAAGGAAGTGATCACAGTATTTTGAGTAAGGATCAAAGAAAGATGTTTCTAGGAGAGGGAAGACTTAATCATGGAATCCTAATTAAGAATCCGTAATTGTTACAAAGGACGCTTTCAAGAATTGAATTTCTTGTTTACAAAACGTTTAGAATGGTTCAAAGTATTTCTCAACCCCGTTTCAAAATCTTGTAGCAACAATCTCAACTCCTGATTGGACATTTGTACAACAAAGAATGCTAAACACAATCATTTTTAATAATGTTATCTTTAGCGCGTTTAAAATTTTTGAAAACAAGATCCTTATCTGAATTCATGGGCCTCGAGAAGGGGATGAGAGAGGTTTTTTATTTTTGAGTACCTACTATATGATAGGGCCTTAGGTAGATATTTTACATACGTTACCGGATTCAATATCCAAAATTAACCTATAATATATCATTTTTATACTCATTTTATACATGAAAAAATGGACGCTTGGAGAGTAAGGCAAGTAAGTACCTGCAAATCATGACGCTGGCTAAATGGAAAACCTGACACCATCCAACTGCAACACTTGCAATTTCTCACGACACCAAGAAAGGGTGATGGAGATTCTTCAAGATTCTCTGGAGCCTATTTTGGGAAGTGGTTGGTTATTTCTTTGGATGTCTCTCTGTTTATCAGTAAGTGTTACTCTTGTTGAAAAAAAAAAAACTGTAATGAATGCTGATGATTGTAGCATTAGCTTAATTCCATATACATATTCAAAGGATGTAAAGCATCTCTCAAAATGTTTAAATATATGCTGAGGGAGCAGTACGCTCAGATTAATCAGATCATGCAAGGACCAACTCCAGTAAAATGCACGTACATCATTCTTCCCTGATTTACTGTTTTTCCTCAACTAATTTAGTCAATGACGCCACCATCCCCAATGGTCTTCCTGCGCTCAATATTTCAGAGTATCTGTGATTCTCTTTCATTCTTTGTTTCCTGAAGTGATCAGTTAGGAACTGTTGTTTCTTTCTGGGCAGTACTATCGATGGTTTCCTTAAGTGTCCATTCCCCCTAACAATACCCCTGGATAGGCTCAAAATAATACCTGAATCATTCCAACGGCTTCCTAGCTATTGTTCTCTTAGAATATTGTAACAGCTTCTGCTGTAGTCCTTTTTGCTTTTTATTTGCTTGTTTTTTAAAACCTTATTTATTTTGAGAGAGACAGAGCATGAGCAGGGCAGGGGCAGAGGGAGAGAGGGAGAAAGAGAATCCCAAGTAGGCTCTGTACTGTGAGCATGGAGCCCGATGCGGGGCTCCAACCCATGAAGTGGGAGATCATGACCTGAGCCCAAACCGAGAATCAGATGCTTAACTGACTGAGCCCCAGCTGCCCCCGTTGGAGTCATTTTTGTAATTCGGCGTACCTTTATACATGTTTCTCTTTTACTAGTCGGTGAATTATTGAAGGGTAATAGTCACGTTACTTTACTTTATCCCCCTACCTTTATTGTACAGCCATGAAGATTTGATATACTTAGGTGTTTCAATGGTAACCACAATAGGGTTAGTTAACAGCTTTATCACCTCACATAATTAGCACTTTTTTCCTATGACAAGCACATTTAAGATTTACTCTCTTGGCAACTTTCAAGTATGTAATGCAGTATTGGTAACTATAAGTCACCATGCAGTACATTTCATATGGTATTTCTATTTTTAATTTTTTGAGGAAAAAACTATCTTCCAGTGTCTGGACCAGTTTACATTTTTGCGAACTGTGTATGAAAGTTCATTTTCCCCCACATCCTTGTCAATGCTTGCTATTTCTTATTTAGAATTTGGCCATTCTAATTGGTGTAAGGTGATTCCTCAGTGTGGTTTTGATTTGCATTTCCCCAATGATCAATGATGTCGAGGATCTTCTCATGTGTCTACTGGCCATCTGTATGTTTTCTTTGGAAAAATGTCTAGTCAGGTCCTCTGCCCATTTTTAAATCAGATTGTATTTTTGGTGTTAAGTTGTATAAGTTCGGTATATATTTTGGATATTGACGTCTTGCATGTATCATTTGCAAAAAGATTCTTCCATTCAGTAGTTGTCTTTTTGTTTTGTTGACAGTTTCTTTTGCTTTTTATTTTGATATAGTCCCAATAGTTTAATTTTCTTTTGTTTCCCTTGCCTCAGGAGACATATCTAGAAAAACATTGTCATGGCTGATGTCAGAGAAATGACTGCAAGTGTTCTCTTCTAGGATTTTTATAGTTTCAGGTCTTACATTTAGGTCTTTAGTCACTTTGAGTTTATGTTTGTGTGTGGTGTAAGAAAGTGGCCCAGTTTAATTCTTTTACATGTAGCTGTCCAGTTTTCCCAGCACCATTTATTGAAGAGACTCTCTTTTCCCCATTGTATATTCTTGCTTCCTTTGATATAGATTAACTGACCATATAATTGTGGGTTTCTTTTTGGGGTCTCTCTTCTGTTCCATTGATCTATGTGTCTGTTTTTGTGCCAGTACCATGCTGTTTTCATTAATACAGCTTCGTGGCATATCTTGAAATCTGGGATCGTAATACCTACAGGTTTGTTCTACTTTCTCAAGATGGCTTTGGGTATTTGGGGTCTTTTGTGGTTCCATACAAATATTAGTATTATTTGTTCTATTTTTTGTGAAAAATGTTATCAGTGTTTTACAGTTTTCAGAGTACAGGTCTTTCACCTCTTTGGTTAAGTTTATTTCTAGGTATTTTATTCTTTTTGGTTCAGTTGTCCTAGTTTTTATAGAAATCCTAGAGTAATGAATTTCTATAAGAATAGAAGACAGGAGGACACTGTGCTCAGGAACATAAAGTTCTACCTGAATTCTCTGAAGTACTATATTATTGAAACATAGAATATTCTATTAGTAGATATAAGATGGAAATTTTTCATTCTAAAATCTTAGCATGGAACTTTTTCACTTCTTCTTTTTTTAAATTTTCTTTTGTTTTTTTATTCCAGTTCTATCCATTAAGATTTTTCAGCTTATAGAAGGCAAAACCAACTTTTCTATTCTCATTAAAAAAAAAAAAAGATGGGGCGCCTGGGTGGCGCAGTCGGTTGGGCGTCCGACTTCAGCCAGGTCACGATCTCGCGGTCCGTGAGTTCGAGCCCCACGTCAGGCTCTGGGCTGATGGCTCAGAGCCTGGAGCCTGTTTCCGATTCTGTGTCTCCCTCTCTCTCTGCCCCTCCCCCGTTCATGCTCTGTCTCTCTCTGTCTCCCCAAAAATAAATAAACGTTGAAAAAAAAAATTAAAAAAAAAAAAAAAAAAAAGAATCAAACTTGAACTCTAAGCTAATTCATATAGAAGAGATATAGCCAGGTCATTTGCAGGTGGGTAAAGGCTAAGTATGTTCAAGGTCATTGACATTTTTAAAGATCCATTATGAAATATGGAAAATGTCCTTTTTAGAGTTCATTTCAGGGGTTTTTAAATTACTAAACATAGCACTGCTAATTTTCTATTTAAGTTAGACCCCAAAAGAATTGTAGGGTATTAAGAGCCACCACAGGCAAATGCTATAGGTAACTCTTCTATATGCACACACTTCTAGGTGACATATTCCATACTGGCACTGGATAGCGAATAAGTTACTTTTATGAAATCTAAGAAATATAGCGATGTTAAGTTTCTGTTTTTCAGGCAGAAATTGTTTTATTTGATGTGACTCATTTCTAGCCTCCTGAAGTCAGAGGAAAGGGGATCTGTTCGAAGCGACTCTATGACCTCTATGACTTTAGGACGTTGCTGTCTTCAAATCTAGAAAATGTTTCCAGAAATAAAGAAATACACTGGAAGTAAGGAGACCTGATGCCAACTCATGGAATCATTATTTTCTTACACTTATGCAACCATTAGTTGCATTAGGCTCATTAACTGAGAATAAAAAAATTTTAACTCCACCGGCAAAACAATGATTGTTTTTCAGATCTCCTGGCTCTCAGAAAGGAAAACAAGAACGTCACAACTTGGCGGTAAAACATTGGCATGAAAGTACTCAGTAATGCTAAATATTACCATGCATATAGTATTACTATGCATCGGCAAGATACATCTCTTGTCTTACAAAATATGTAAATACTGAAGTGATTCACAAAACCCTGAATTCTTAATTTTAGATCATGAGCATCTCGATCAAAGATTTTTTATGTTGTTTGGCACGACGCCAATGGTGTTAGCCAAGTATTTTACATCAGTTTTCAGAACTAATTTTCCCTTCACTCATCTCCCTTTTTAATTTTTTCTCCAAGATGTCTGATAAAAATGAAGAATGGCACTAAAGAATCTAAACCAAGACTTGCCAGGGTCTGAATCTGTCATTGATAAAGGTTGTTTCTGAGATGGGGAAATAAAGATCAAGGAGCTTTTTTAAAAAAAAAAAAATGTTTATTCATTTTTGAGAGAGAGAGCATGAGCGGGAGAGGAGCTGTGAGAGAGAGGGGCACAGAGAATCCAAAGCGGGCTCTGGGCCTACAGCACAGAGCCCAATGTGGGGCTCGAACTCACGAAACGTGAGATCATGACCTGAGCTGAAATCAGATGTTCAACTGACTGAGCCACCCAGGCATCCCCACGGGGCTTTTTAAAGAATATTTAAGACATATGTGCAGCAATGTAGTTGGTGACAAAGAATCTTATACTCAGTTGCTGATGTGTTCTAAAATGTATTCAGAAAGGATCATTTGTCTTATATTGACTTCAAATTAACCTTTCCACAAGGGTACAATTGGAATTTTAAATTTGTATCTTGTTACATTAAAAAAAAAAAATAGTCACCAGAGGACAAAGTCACAGATTGTGAGTAATTGGCTGGAAGGATTTTGGTTTCGTTTTCTATGAAAGATGCGTAATCACCAACTGTGTTATGAATGATATCATCTTTCATCGGTCAATACATTTTTTTCCATTATAGGCATATCCTCATCTGTCTTAGTTCAGGCTGCTATAACAAATTATCGTAGACTGGGTCACTTAAATAACAAACATTTATTTCTCACTGTTCTGGAGGCTGGGAAGTCCAAGATCAAGGTACTGGCAGATTGAGGGTCTGGTGAGAACAGTCTTCTTAGTTTTGTAGATGGCTATCTTTTTGTTATGTCCTCACATGGGAGTGAGGAAGGGGGAGAAAGAAGGAGTGGGGGAAGAAACTCTCTCGGGTTGTTTTCTATAAGGAGGCTAATCCCAATCATGATCTAATTACTTGCCAAGGGCCTATCTCCAAATGTCATCACATTGGCGATTATGATATGAATATAAGCATTGGGGGGATACAAACATTCAGTCCATAGCACCATTCTGGCCTCAGAATAGAGTTCAAGGTGGGGGTAGAAGCATTATGAACTATGGAAAAAGAGTTGAAAATGATTGTAACTGATGCATCTGTTTACTACCACTCTCTTTGTCCATACTTGATTTTTATTCCTCTTTGCATTTTTAACCTTGTGTTTTCTCTCAATGCAAGTCTGAAAGCTGAGTCTCCAAAGACACAGTGAAAGGAGGAATTTACCTCATGAATATGGTTAACCGAAGTGCTAATGGTGGCAAATAAAACACACGTTTAATTCTTTCATATTGAGCCTCATGTAGAGTTCCCTCAAATATAACCATTTCTTTTGCTGCTGTAGACATTTCTTTACAATTTTTTTTAATGTTTCTTTATTTTTGAGAGACACAGAGACAGAATGCGAGTGGGTTAGGGGCAGAGAGACAGGGAGACACGGAATCCGAAGCAGGCTCCAGGCTCCAAGCTGTCAGCACAGAGCCCGACCCGGGGCTCGAACTCACAAGCTGTGAGACCATGAACCTGACCTGAAGTCGGATGCTCAACCGACTGTGCCACCCAGGTGCCCCTGCTGCTGTAGACATTTTTTTTTTTAATTTTTTTAACGTTTTATTTATTTTTGAGACAGGGAGAGACAGAGCATGAACAGGGGAGGGTCAGAGAGAGGGAGACACAGAATCTGAAACAGGCTCCAGGCTCTGAGCTGTCAGCACAGAGCCCGACGCGGGGCCCGAACTCACAAACCGCGAGATCATGACCTGAGCCGAGGGCGGCCGCCTAACCGACTGAGCCACCCAGGCGCCCCTGTCGACATTTCTTAATTGGATTTGCTGCCACAGATATTCCTCTATATGATTTTAGGTGTAAGTGGTCTCGTTGAGTACAAGATGATTCAGTGTAACTCATCATATATTAAAGACTTTAAAGGTACTAGCGAACATGGCTAAATCAAGTTTAATCATGTCCGAGGTTGTGTCGTGATTGTTCTACATGGATCATTTTATTAATACGATATTCATGTGTTTTAGGCATTCATTTAGTCTCCATTGAGATTATAAGGATTTTACCTTCTTATGATATGTGTCAAATTTAGGTGTAGGGGATATGGCATGTTTCCACTTCCTCCTTCTATACATTTTGCCTGGCTATTCGTCTGTGGTGCACTGACCGTAATCTATTAGTATGGCCTTGCTTCAAAAGTATTGAAAAAAAAAAAAAAAATCACCGGGAACCAATTAACTTTTCTTTGCTTGAAAATTTGTCCTTAGGAAAACATCCCTTTAACATTCTTTTTTTTTTTTTTTTTAATCCAAACCAGGTATTATCTTTGAGAGGTTTATTTTAGCTCTTAAGGAATAATCTTTTATACTGCAAATATTCCTACGATAGATACTGTGATGGTTAGTTTTCTGTGTCAGCTTGGCTAGGCCAGAGTATCCTATTATTCCATCAAATAAATGCTACCCTAGGGGCGCCTGGGCGGCGCAGTCGGTTAAGCGTCCGACTTCAGCTCAGGTCACGATCTCGCCGTCGGTGAGTTCGAGCCCCGTGTCGGGCTCTGGGCTGATGGCTCAGAGCCTGGAGCCTGCTTCCGATTCTGTGTCTCCTTCTCTCTCTGCCCCTCCCCCCCTTCATGCTCTGTCTCTCTCCCTTCATGCTCTGTCTCTCTCTGTCTCAAAAATAAATAAACATTAAAAAAAAATAAAAAAAAATGCTACCCTAGGTGTGACTGTGTAGGTATTCTGTAGAGTGGTTAACCTCTACGATCAGTTTCCTTGAACTAAGGGAGATGCTCCTCAGTAGTGTGGGCGGGCCTCATCTCATCAATTAAAGGCCCCCTCTTCCGGGACACATGCCTGGACTGCATTTCCCAGCCTCCTTTGCAGTTAGGTGTGTCGGTATGGATGATTCCTAGCCAGAAGCATGTAGAGGTAAATAATATATGCTCTTTCAAGCCTGACCCATTAAAATATTGTATTTGTCATCCTCTGAGATCTTTCTTAATCTTCTGGCTGTATATTGTCTCCAAGGGTGACCTTGGAAATCATCCACTGAAAATTACAGGGCTGCCGGCAGCTTGTGCTCCCGAATAACCGTGGACAGGCGTTGCCTCACCCTCTTTACCGCCATTAAAACATACAGAGTAAAGAAATACACTTCCACTTCCACTGAAATTTGGGGGTTGTCTTATTATAGACGCTAGTGTCCCTCAACTAGAAATTGTACTGCTGTCTTTCTCACAGTCATTGTACTAGATTGCTAAATTGGAAAAAAAAAAAAAGTGATTAGGCCTCCTGTTTCTTTCCCATTAGCAGTCTGATCAAAGTTTTCCAGGGGCATTTAAAATGGTGTAGGAAGCTTTGGACTTGGTTTTGCATCCTATATATCTTTACCTTCTTCCAGAATAAAAGAAAAAGTAAAATTAGAATAATAGATATCAAGTTGCCTTCAAAGGCAGTTCACCCACTGAACAGTTTCCGGTCAGAGAATAACTTTTTAAAAATAGTATAAACCTCGTTGTTCAGAAAGGACCCTCTTTGTTGAAAATATAGCAGTGAGGTCAATTATTGTCATTTGTATAGAAGACTGATGCGTTTTGTCAATTAGAAAGAATTTATTTGGGGGGGGGGCACCTGGGTGGCTCAGTCAGTTAAGGGTTAAGTGTCCAACCTCGGCTCAGGTCATGATCTCATGGTTCATGGGTTCCAGTCCCGAGTGGAGTTCTGTGCCGACAGTTCAGAGCCTGGAGCCTGCTTTGGATTCTGTGTCTCCGTCTCTCTCTGCCCCTCCCCCTCTCACACTCTCTGTCTCTCTCTCCGTCAAAAATAAACATTAAAAAACAGTTAAAAGACTTTATTTGCAACATTTGAGCGTGGGGTGCTGGTTGTGCCAGTGAGGAATCCTGAGAAGGCAGGAGCCTCTCTCCTCGCCGCGCGGATGCTCATCCTCTCCCTCCCCGCCCCCACCAGCTGAGGAATGGCCTTCTAGAACGGCCACTCCCACAAGTGCGTCCCCTCTGGTGGCGCAAGAGCTGGGAGCGCTGGCCAGAGGCCTTGCCGCAGGCACCGCACACAAAGGGCTTTTCAACCCGTCTGGGTCCGTAGGTCCCAGAAGAAGTGAGAGCGGCTGTGGAAGGTGTTGTCCCAGTGAGGACCATTTATCAGGCTTCTTGCCGTTAGAGGAGCGTATTCATGGGTGATCGCGTGCGGGGACTAAGTATGGAGCTCCACATACAGGCCTTGGGGCACTGGCGACAGGCGTAGGGCTTCTCGCTGGCGCTGCCCGGACTGGAGCTCTGGCTGAGGACCCGGTCGCACCTGCCACCCTCCCAGGGCTCCCAGCCGAGGTGGACGCGGCTGTGCTGGACGCAGCCCAACCCGCCGCGGACGCGCTTGCCGCATTACGTGGCAAGTATGGGCCTTTCTAGCCCCGGTGGGTGCGCTGAGAAGTAGCGGCAACTTCTATTGAGGCTTTCGCCGTAGACAAAGCTTTTTGCCCCATTGGCTGGGACCCAAAGCGGCCCCCCCCTCCCCAGCTCAGCAGCCCGCGCGGGGTCCCCCTCGATCCCAGAGGCTCCCGGTGACAGCGCATCAGGCGCCAGGGCCCCGCTTCCGAGTGCAGGTCACGGCCCCCAGGAGCAGGCCTGTGCGCTGTTCCAAGCTGGCCTCCTGCCCAGAGCTGTCCCGCCCTTGGGTGTGCAGGGAGGCGTCCTCAGAAGGGTCTTCAGCGCCCCCCTGCCCTGGCCCGCCTCATCTTCAGGATCGTGCCGCTGGGGAGATGACACGGACGGCGCTCGGGCGCGGCCTCGGAATCCGGCCAGGAGGTGTCTCTGCTAATCTACACCTCCTCTGCGCGTGCGTCTTGGAGATCAAGGGCGGACAGTTCCGCCTCTGGCTGTGGCTGGAGAGCGTCTCAGGGTCACGGGTAGAGCCACCTTGAGAACCGCGGAGGAGAAGCAGGGCTCTGTGGGAGCAGGCTCCGGGCGTCTCTGGTGACCGGACACGGACAAGGGAGAGGACAGGAGGGGGCTCGTCACTACCCCCGGGGTCGTCACCTTCCCCAAGGCTGCTGAAGGTATGCACACCTGGGGCCTGCAAAGGGGGCAGACCCACAGCTCTGTCCCTAGGGTCCCGGGCGCGTGCAGAGTTCCCCGTAAACGGACACCCACGACCGCCTGGAGCCAGAGCGCCCTCCGTCGCTCGCCACCTGGCGGAGGACCCTTCTGGGCTCCCGGACATCCGGGCGCCTGCTCGCACCAAAGTACAGCGGGTTGGGGGCAGGGGTGATGACGGCGAGGTTTATGGGGACGATGACGTGTGAGATCCGGCTGGCCAGGCACCCCCGCAGCCGCTGCGGCAGTTGCCGCCACCAGTGACGCCACTGCGGCTGTGTACCCACTCAGGACTAATTGATTTTTATTTTTATTTTATTATTTTATTAATTTTTACTTTTATTTATTGATTTATTTATTATTTTTTATTTTATTTTTATTGTATTATTATTTTATTTATTTTTATTATTTTTATTAATTTTGAGAGAGAGACGGAGAGAGAGAGAGAGAAAGGGAGACACAGAATCCGAAGCAGGCTCCAGGCTCTGAGCTGTCAGCACAGAGGCCAACCCCTGGCTCGAAGTCACAAACTGTGAGAACCGCGAAAAGAGTGAGATCATGACCTGAGCCCAAGTCCCATGCTTCAACTGACTGAGCCACCCAGGCACCCCAGGACGAATTGAGTTTTTAATGAAAAAAATATTCAAAGGTTTGCATCCTAGGACCACTCATTCAAAATGCCTTTAGAGGTTTAGAGAATCTCTTGGCACAACAGCTCTTTGTAAACAGACAGGATTCTCATGAGGTTTCATCTGTGTTATGCCCTTACTGAAAGAGAAACTGAGGCCTGGAGAGCTGAAGGGATTAGACTGAGGTTGTAGAGATAAGTGGTAGTTGTAGGACTAGAATTCAGATCTCTTGATTACTGAAGCGCTAGGCTTAGAATGGGGGCTTTACTTCTGGAGTTCCGAGTGTGTGTTTGTGTGTGTTTGTGTTTAGCCTTCAAAGAAATGAGATACAACCGAAGTATGGCTTTTCATAGGATTCATACGGTAAGAGAGACCAACAAGTTCAAACTGCTGAAAATATTTTAAGAGACAGTTGTGATGGTGCTTCTTACCTCCTGGCTGATCTTAGATAATTTTTCTTATCAATATTCTGTCATGCCGTGAAAATATGATACCTTCGTATAAGGAAACAGAGTTTCATTTACCTATTAACTTTAAATAACCAAAATTATGAACTTTTGACTGAAAAAACAAATGGCAGACTTCTTCCCTGGGAAGAACACATTACTTAGAAGGTCCTGGCATCTAGGAGTTTTTTGGATACAACTGTCTAATTTTTCCATTTTTAGCAATCTCTGTTATTTTCGAGATATCATATTTACTGCCCGATATAACCATAGTGACTTACAGCTCTTCGTTAATGAACCTGGGAAGAAAATGACTGATAGGGTAGCAAAGTTTAGTGGAAAGAGCCACCCACTAGGTGGGATGGATTTTAACAAACTACTGTGTCATTCTTTAGCTCTTTGGTCTTGGGTAGGTTACCATGGGAGACCAAATACCACCCCTCCCCCAAAGATGTCCATGCTCTAATCCCAGGATTTGTGATTACCATATGTGGCAAAAGGGAACTTGCATATGTACTTAAGGGAACAAGCCTTAGCATTAGGGAGGTTATTCGGGATTATCTGGGTGGGCTCCGTCTAATCATGTGAGCCCTTAAAAGCAGAGAAATTTCTCAAGCTGAAGATAGGAAAGATAAAGCAGAAGGAGCAGAGAGATTTGAAGCTTAAGGATTTTGGCCATCACTGCTGGTGCAGGTGGTCTCTTGAAGATAAAAGCAACCCCTGACTGATGGCCAGCAAGGAAACAGTGACCTCAGTCCTCCAGCTACATTGAATTGAATCCTGCCAACAACTGAAGTGAGCACAAGAGAGGATTTGCTTCTAAAGCCTTCGGGTAAGAACACAGGCCGTTGGACACCTTGATTCCAGCGCGTGAAACTTGGAAGAGAGAAATCAGTCACACTTACCAAGATTTTGACGTGCAGAACTGTGAGATAATACATTTTTGTTGTTGTAAGCCGCTGTGTTTTTGATAATTTGTTATAAAGCAATAGAAAACTAATACGGTTCTTTAACTTTCCCTGCTTTGCTTATTGATCTTTGATAAAATGCCTTATCTTCCAGTAATTTTATTTAAGAGTCATGACACAGGTGGAATTTCCCTTAAAACAGAGTCCTATGTTATAATAGAAGACAAGATCTGTGAAGTGTAATCACATGTTGCATTTAACAAGAAATACCTCAAAGGGTCTCTTTACACCATTCTTTTCTCCCCTAACCTTCAATTTAGTGTTTCTCTTATCTAGGCATAGGGAAAAAATGATGAGGGCTAGTTTGTAAGAGAGATTTTTTTTACTGCTATCCTAGAATTTGGAAAATAAATTATGTCATCCGGCCTATTGTCCAACTATATCTAAGGCTGAATACTTATTAAATTTAAGGGAAATTCTATTTTCTATCCTGTGAGTAGGATATAGCCCTTGTATGTTTTGAACTTAGTCTATTAATTGTTTTCATTCGTGGTATAAGTTAATTGGCTGGTCATTGGGTTCGCATAGAAGGTCCCCAAAGACAATGTGTAGTAGACGGAAATTGAGAAGTGAAAAGAAAAATAATTGTACTTTTCACATCCTGGGATTTGGAATAGCAAAATAAACTTCACAGAACAATACCAGTGAAAAAACATGAAGGGTGCTTTCAGCCAGCTTAGGCAAATCAGAAAATACAGATTATCATCTTCCCTTGGGGCTACCCATATCTCCTGTTAGTTTAGGGGGAAAAGACCTTCCCCTATTCTTAAATATCTATAGAATAAAAACTGTCTTTGCTAACCATCAGTTCAAATTCTAATGAATCTTGATTATAATCTGTTGCTTCTTACATTATCATGCAGCGTGGTGTCTCTTTATTGGAATTTCTCTTTTATTACCTGTCACGGCTGTCACACAGATCACATAGCCTAATTCCCAACTCGAAGTAATCAGGAGTTTCATTTTGGAGTTGTGATTATCTGGATCACCTTTGGTGACCATTATAGATGTTTGGATTTACATACACAGTCTGTCTCTTTGGTTTTTATCCAATTAAATACGTTCCTTTTTGGGGGTATAGTTACGATTCTGTCAGTTGCGTGAAATATTCTTGTGTTGATACCGTACAAGAAAAATATTGCTTTTCTGGTATGTGGATGAATTTCATGACAAATGGGATTTTGTCATTTTTGTAATTGGCCCTGGTTGCTTTTAGAGAGCGTCTTTCCCTGAGGAAGATTTAGTCGGGGTATTCTGCATCAGACAGTTTGATTCTTTTCTAGTGTTTTACCAAAATGCATTTGTGTTATCTGGGCTGATGGTGAACTTTATAGTTTTTGTAAAGTACTGCTTTAAGAGACCTGGACTGGTCTTGGAACCACTATTCACTGGCTCTGTGATTTTCAAGTGTCCTCTTAGCCTCCCTCTGTTTTCTCATGCAGGATATAAAGGTGAAAATGCTTCGGATGTTGGTTTGCCTTAAAACCAACTAGTTGATTTTCTCTAGTAGTGCAAAAGTGTTTCATGCAATCGATTTCCCTTGAAAGAGAAAATGAGGAAAAAACTTGACTGCCTTGCACCACGTTTGGTAAACTCTCCCTTTGCCTCTCAAGATCACAACAATAATGTTCTGGTCATCGGTAAACAGCAGAGATTGCAAGGGAAGCAAGAATAGAGCCCACAGCCCAGTTTCATCCACAGCTGACTACACCCGTAAGGCAAGCTGGGAAAACCCCCATGATTCCAGGTATTGAGCAAATTCCCAGGGACAACATGAGGTCAGTTCAAGGCCACTAGGTGAATGACGAACTATTTTGTGACACTGAAATCTAAGGAAAAGGCAGTTGTGCAGCTAGTGAACTTCTTGGAAATGCAAATACCAGAGTAAGAGTGTTCTCAAAAAACAAGACATTTGTTTTCTGTTATGAGAATGCCAGGCATAAATACATAAGGACACCTGAAGGAAAAATGTTCACGAATGTCTACTTAATGGGCCCAGTACTGTGCCAAGTAATATTGGGATCCAGGATGGAACACTTGGCTGGCAATTCAGCTAGAAAAGCAGGCTTTGTTCAGGAATATTTTTTTTTTTAATTATTTTTTTTTCAACGTTTTATTTATTTTTGGGACAGAGAGAGACAGAGCATGAACGGGGGAGGGGCAGAGAGAGAGGGAGACACAGAATCGGAAACAGGCTCCAGGCTCTGAGCCATCAGCCCAGAGCCTGACGCGGGGCTCGAACTCCCGGACCGCGAGATCGTGACCTGGCTGAAGTCGGACGCTTAACCGACTGCGCCACCCAGGCGCCCCTGTTCAGGAATATTTTATACAAATATCACTCCAAAACGCCAGTGTGGGATGATATATAATGCTGGGCCTGATGACTTAGCATTTTGGCAAAGAGGTTACTTGCAGCTTCAAAAAAGAAAATCTCCTTAACTAGGAATCCAAGACTCTTTGAATGAAATCTGTTTCTCTGCTTGGTAAACTTCTACTTCCATTCAAGACCCATCTCTTGTGTTCCCTTCCTGGTGAGGTATTTATCCGCGTCATGTTATTTTCTACACTACTGTTCTCCATCCTACTTTGGCACTTGTAATACTTAGAATTATTTATGTTTCTATTTACAAGCCCGGGGCAGGTAGGACATTTTAATGCTCTCTCCAACACCCAATAGCCTGCAGAACGTTTGACTCATAGTTGGTGCTTGAGGAACATTTTTTGTTCCATTCCAATAAACACTTGTTTATCCATTCAATTTAGACAGGCATACATTTGGAAAAATAAGGCATCAATTACTGAAGGGAATTTGCATATCTACCTGCGGAATTTGGGACTTCTCCTACAGGCATGAGGAGCCACAATAGGTTTTTGAGCCGAGAAGCAGAATAATGAGAGCATTCTTGTAAGGAAATGATTCTGGATGTTGTGCAAATGGACAGAAAGATGGAGGTGACTTACAAATTTTTTTTAAGTTTATTTATTTTTAAGAGAGAGCACATGAGTGAGAGAGAGGCTGAGAGAGAGAGGGAGAGAGAGAAACCCAACCAGGCTCCGTGCTGTCAGCAGAGGTCTTAGCAAGAGACACAAGCAGTTTAATAGATAATTTAAATGGATATATATGTGTGTGTGTATGTGTGTGTGTGTGTGTGTGTGTGTGTGTCTATGTGTGTGTATATGTGTGTATATACGTGTGTATATGTATGTATATATGTGTATGTGTAGATGTGTACACACACACACACACACACACACACACCATTGAGGTTCTCTTTCTGTTCCAGAATTCAATCCAGGATATCCCCTTGCATTTACTTCCCATTTCCTTTAGTCTGTGATATTTTCTTAGTCTTTCCATATTTTTCACAGTCTTTGAACACTATGGAGGTATGACTACGTATCTTGCAGAATGTCCCCTGATCTGAATTCACCTGGTGGTTTTTTTTTTTTTTTTTTACTTATGTATTTGTTTAAATGTTTATTTTGAGAGACAGACAGAGACAGTGCAAGCAAGGGAGGGGCAGAGACAGAAGGAGAGACAGAAAGAATCCCAAGCAGGCTCTGCATTGTCAGCGCAGAGCCTGATGTGGGGCTCAAAACTCACAAACCGCGAGATCATGACCTGAGTCAAAATCGAGATTCTGGCGCTTAACCAACGGAGCCACCCAGGCGCCCCCTACCTGGTATTTGTCTCATGAAAACTGAAGTTATAAGCTTCTGGAAAGAATACTGCAGAGATCAAGTGCCCTTCTCATCACAGTGATCAGAATTGACATGATATCCATATGGCATCACTGATGATAGTAACCTGCATCATTTGCTTAATGTAGTGTTTGCCAGGCGCACTTATAGTTACAATTATTCCCTTTCCCTACTTTATTCTTTGGAAGTGAGTCACTAAGTCCTACCGATCCTAAGGGAGGATTGGGCTGGGGAGGATTAAGGTCTGCCTCCTTGAGGTGGGTAGTATCTGCACATATTTGGAGGTGTTTTTTTTTTTTTTCTGAGAAAGATTTTTCTCCACTTCCCCATTTAATTATTCTAGAATTTATCGATATCACTCTGGATTCATGCCTGTGTATTTATTTTATACTTTGGGTTAAATCCAATCCTGTTTTCCCGATGTTGTTGCTGAAATTGTTCCACATTTGGCCATTGAGAGCTGTTTCAGTTGTTTCCAGTGTCCCTCGGACATATCCCCATCGCTGTGAATTTTTCATGGGGAGGGGGAATCGCTTCTGTAACTCCTGGCAGTACAAAGTGTTCCGGGCTCATTTTGTATGTTCCTCACTTCAGTCAGTCATTTCAGTGCCCTGGTGCTTTTTCTTGGAGAATGGTGTTTACAGACCAAGATCTGGACACTGACTATGTTTGTTGATACTGAAGCATCATTGTTTCTAGCCCTTTTCAGTGGACAGAGCAAGAAAACGCATACATGTATACTAAACCACGTATATAAACATATTAAATATTTCGGTACGTACCCACGTTTTAACTCTGTGCAGCAAATTATGGGTTCACGCGTATGTCTCCTACTCGAATCCAGCCTTATGGTTCATCCTAGACTTCCTCTTTTGCTTGTCTGTAACTGCCACTTCAACTTTAGGAAACATGGCTGTCACTATTCACCATACATTTATTTACTTATTTGCTCAACAGGAGTATATATGGAAAACAGTGTCAGAATTATTAACTTGTATCCCCACGAGAAAGAGATTTGCCAACTAGAGTATAGTATTTATATACAATTCCCTTTGTCTTTCATTTACAGTCTTTGGTCAAAACATTTTGCTCCAAAGTTACTTAGGTCAGCCTGTTTTCCCTGCCCCGTTCAGCATGGTCATATCATGCATTTGTAACAGAGATAGATTCATTCATTCACAGTCTGCATTCCATCTTGAAACACTTTGACATCACGATTGGTTTTAATTTTCAGTTTGCATACATTAAAATTCGCTCTGGGTAATTTCTAGTTCCATAGGTTTTCACAAACGTATGGAAACATATATCTGCCACCCAAATACAGTACAGATTCTTCGTCCCAAATTTAATAGCTGACAAATTACGTCATTAAAATGTAATAAGGAACAGGAAAAGAGGAAGCACAGGGGAACTTTCAGGGTAAAATAACTCTTCTTTGAAGCTAGAATATAGCATCTTCCTTCAAAAAACATATACTTAAGTCAAAGGACAAAACATGCCTGCGGACTGCTATAGAACATTTTAGACTGTGTTACAGATGCCACAAGAGTAGTAGGAATAGAGTTCAGGGAAGGAAGAAATCACTTCTAGCTGGGCTGTGCTATGGCCTGCACGTTTGTGGGTCCTCCCAAATTCTTATGTTGGAACTCTAACCCCCAAGGTGATGGGACCCTTGAGAACTGATTAGGTCATCAGGGCATAACTGTCATGTGTGGGACTGCTTTTCTTACCAAAGAGGCCCTAGGAAGATACCTTGCCCCTTCTTCCACGTGAGTAGTATAGCTACAATGTGTTATCTGAATCAGAAAGTGAGTTCCTATCAGATATCAAATTTGCAGGTGCCTGGATCGTGTGTTTCCCAGACTCCCAAACTGTGAGAAATACATTTCTGTCATTTGCAAAGCCACCTAGTCTATGGTTTCGTCACAGCAGCCCAACAGTCTAAGGCAGGCTGTTTGGCAAAGGCTTCTTAGTGAATGTAGTAATGAGTTCATTTTAAAGGATCCTATTATAATTTATTTGGATTTCATGTGGATGTTACTAAGGCGTATTTGCTGCAAATAGAACCTGGTTCTCTCATCTTCGTGGGGAATGTTGAGAGGGCTTGGATTCTAACATGGGTAGAGGAGATGGTAGTGTTTTTACATATTTTTAAGCTGCTAAAATTTTTAATGGCTCTAAGATATTTTTGTTGTAATTTGCAAGGCTGCATTCTGGTCTACATTAGCCTTGATAAAAACTCATTGTTTTTCATTCTCTATTTGTAATCAGGTCATCAATCTTCTTTATCTTTTTGGTTAATTTTATGTTGCATTGATTTCCTTTGAAAATCTGAAAAGTTTTCATCTTTGTGGAATAGACTTCATTGAAATATGGTAATTGCATTTGAGAAATACCATAACTGAACTGTACAGAGAAAATTATATCCGATATACATTCAGCGTCAAACAATTTTTCGATCAAGAGTAAGTATGTGCCGAAGTGTTTAACTTCAGTGTTTTACTGTGTATAAATACACATTCTCAGAGGATGATTCTTCAGCATAATACAGAAAAATTTGACGGCTGCAATATTGACTGCATGATATGCTTGGGAGGGTGTTTCAAAGATAATCCCAACTCCCAACATAGCCCCCTTAGCAGTCACACTTCTTTGGGTGAACACCTGAAAAACCAAGGAAAAATAAAATTTTATTTCTTGGTAAAAATTGTGCCTTAACTTAGAATCCATCATTGATGCCAAACTAGATTTTAAAGTTTATTTTTATTTATTTTGAGGGCTAGCAAGCAGAGGAGGGGCAGAGAGAGGTGGGGACAGAATCCCAAGCAGGCTCTGCACCAACAGCACAGAACCTGATGCAGGGCTCGAACTCACAACCGTGAGATCGTGACCTGAGCCACAATCCAGAGTGGGACGCCGAACCGACTGAGCACCCCCAAACCAGACTTAATTTAGTGGGTTAACCTCACTAGAGATCTAGATCCTGAAACAATGGGTCAGGGGATAGGTAAGTCTTGGAGACAGATGGTAGTAGGAAATGTCTGGATGTTGAGCTTGAATAGAGGATGCCGGGAGGTTGTCAAGTAGATGGAGGCGGTTTAGACAACCTGTGTGTGAAGAATGCTAAGAAGAAGAAGCGTTGTGAAAAAAAAAAAATGTCGGGCAAAGGCATCGGTGGACATCTAACAACACAATTCATCGAAAGCACTGGGCTAGGACTTGAGTAGCAGGGAGAAAAAGAAAGGTCTAGGATAATATTAACAAACCAGTGACTGAAAGGAGGGGGACGCCAGAGTAGGAGTCAGGCAAAGAGATAACATGGCAAGTCGAGGTAAGTGAATGAAGGCAGGGAGGAACAGGCAAAGTACTCTATGATTCACATTTCTGGTACCCATAATGGCGTACTCATGAAATATAGGCAGCGGATCTTATAGCAAATGGACTGAAAGTCAAGTACCACTAAGGCACAATAGCCTTAGTTTCTAGACTCTGTTTCTAGCATGCATTCTACCCGGTGCCCACACTGATGCGTGATTTCAGGTGGGTAAGCATTCACAAATAGGCAGGGAAAAATCACACCCGGGTAAAGGGAAGGATGGGCCTGGTTAGCAGAGAAGAGACAGCTTCGAATAAGGAGTTTGAGTCCTCTTTAGTTGGCCCAGCTTTATTTTGGTACATGCTATAATTCAGATACAGAAAACAAAGGAATTTTTTAGAAAAAAATTATGAAAGTTCAAATATACAGGGGCGCCTGGGTGGCTCTGTTGGTTAAGCGTCCAACTTCAGCTCAGGTCATGATCTCACAGTTTGTGAGTTGGAGCCCCACGCCAGGCTCTGTGCTGACAGCTCGGAGCCTGGAGCCTGCTTCCGATTCTGTGTCTCCCTCTCTCTTTGCCCCTCCCCCACTCCCGCTCTGTCTTTGTCTCTCAAAAATAAACATTAAAAATTTTTTTTAAGTAATTAAAACAAGGTTCAAATATACAGCCTGGCATTGCTTTAGGTTTCAATACCACTACAATTTGCTAATTTTTGTAGCCTCGTTTAGATTCACATTCCAGACCTATCCATTTATAAAGTACTTTTGGAATTCTGTCCAATTCCATATGATGGATTTATACTTGTTCAGTACTTGGAAAGAGACATGGACTTGTAGTCCTGAGAATAGAAACTGAAAGAAAAATGCTGACTTTTTCAAATGATGAATGCTTGTATTTTAGAGCAAGAAAATAGAAATGGCAGAATTTTTCCAAAGGGTGGTTACTGTATATAAATATATATCTATGATTTGAAAAGAGAGTAACAGTTGATGTTACAAATGGCAAATGCATTAAAATGTGTATTTACTCATGGGGAGCCTGGGTAGCTCAGTCCGTTGAGTGTTTGACTCTTGATTTCAGCTCAGGTCATGATCCCAGGGTCATGGGATCAAGCCCCATGTCAGGCTCTGCGCTGAGCATGGAACCTGCTTGAGATTCTCTCTCTCTTGCCTTCTGCCCCACTTGTACACTCTCTGTCTCTAAAATAAAAAAAAAAATAAGTAAAAAATGTTTTCAAAACTGTGTATTTACTCATATGAAAGGGTATGCCCTGGGAGAGAAACTTTTAAGTAGGATGAGCTCCCAAAATTAAATGCAAAATTTAATGATAAAGGAGGAAATGAAGAAAGGAGGAAACTAGTGTGTAATTAAGAATATGCTAAACAATGGACTAGATATTTATTGTCTAACTGTGTTGACATGTGAGGCAACTGGGATTTAAAAAGGTTATTGCCTTTGAATACTACTTGGCAATGAGAAAGAATGAAATACGGCCTTTTGTAACAACGTGGATGGAACTGGAGAGTGTTATGCTAAGTGAAATAAGTCACACAGAGAAAGACAGATACCATATGTTTTCACTCTTATGTGGATCCTGGGAAACTTAACAGAAGACCATGGGGAAGGGGAAGGAAAAAAAAAAGTTACAGAGAGGGAAGGAGGCAAACCATAAGAGACTCTTAAAAACTGAGAATAAACTGAGGGTTGATGGGGGGTGGGAGGGAGGGGAAAGTGGGTGATGGGCACTGAGGAGGGCACCTGTTGGGATGAGCACTGGGTGTTGTATGGAAACCAATTTGACAATAAATTTCATATAAAAAATAAATAAAAATAGATAAAAATAAATAAATAAAAAGGTTATTGCCGAGTAAGGTTGTAATCTAGTCCGTGACAGAGCCAGGTTTCAAATCCAGGTTGGTCTGAGCAGTTGATTTTATTTCTCTATCCTCTAAGGATCAAAGCATGTAAGTAAGGATATTTTGATAATAAAAAAAAAATTTGGCCAATTTGTAAATAAATGTTTTTAGTGAATTCAAGCCTAATGAACATAGAGTCTGCTAGATCTGGATTGGATTTCTGGGTCCATTGACTCTACGTCCTTTCATAAATCACTTAACATCTCTGAGACTTGTCTTTTGGACATACACAAATAGAATTATTAAAATCTATTTGAAGGTCATTAGAAAAATTACATGAGACAGTACAAATAAACTGGCTAACAGAATATCTGACAAATCATAGATGCTCAAGGCAAACAGATTGACTTTGAATAGAGCCCCTTCTTATGGTCTATTTCCTAACTTATAGAAAATCGGCAATTGTTAGGAAAAGGTTTTCAACTGGCCAGGAGCAAAAATTCTCTGACCTCTGTATTTAATCTTTGGTAACTTTATTTAATATCAAGATTTCAACTAGTGCTTCCCCCAGAAGACTCGCATCTGATTCAGCAATTCCAACCACAAGCAAAAATCTTGTACTTGGATAGGATGGTATATCACAAACCCAATTCATCTTTCTTTCTCAAAGTACCCCTTCTGCTGATTACTTCTTATCTTTTCATTTGGACTGCTATTATAATAACCAACTTAGTCCGTTGACCAGTAAATGTTTGTACATATGGAGTTTCCAAATCAGGCTTTGATGCTTCCCTTTAATTTTAGATCATTTGTCTAAATAGTAAGTAAAGAAAAGAAGGAATTATCCTTTTAGCACATATGTGTCAGGCACGTTGCTGTGCACCGTGAGTGATTTTGTCTCATGTATTTCTCCCAACAGTGACAAAATACATTTCCATTTCATAAGTAAGTAAATTGAGGCTCAAAAGGGTTATATAACTTTCCCAAGTCCAATAGGATTTTCATAGCAGAACTTTCTCATTCCTACCACCATATGGCCAATTCAAAAGTCTGTCTCATTTGTAATCCAGTCATTTATTGGGGATTTTGTTGTTTTCCTTCCTTCTTTCCTCTCTCCCTTTCTCTTTTTCTCCTACCCTCTCTTCCTTCCTTCCATGTATTTAACTTAGGACCAAGCATGTCTACCACAGGAATACTATGGTAATTTGCTAATTGGCCTCCCTGCCTCCAGACTCTCCTCAGCACTCCTGCTCACCAATGCCAGATTAGTATTTCTAAACCACCAACTTCTTTAATTTCCACTTCAAAAGGATTGGTAGTTTCCCCTTGCCCATTGGAGAAAATCAAAACTACCCATCGGCATGTGCAAAGACTTTCACAATGTGGTGCCAATCTGTCTTGTCAGCATTAACTTCTGCCCTGCCCTTAAAATAAACCTGTCCAGTTAAGTTGTTCTATTTATTGCCCCCTAGACACCCTTTGAAAATTGTCTCCCCATGCACTGGATCATTCTTCTCCCCTATCTCCTCCCTTGTCTCTATCCATCAAAGACTATTCCATTTTGGGACCCAGACCAAGTACTTCACGTGAATTCATACATGACCATTCCACCTATAATGGAATACATTTAATGCGTTTGTTGCTTGGAATACCAAACTGATGCTTTTTCAAATCATCATTAGAATAAATTGTTACCTACATATGTAATAACCAGTATCTTCCTCTACCACAGTACTATCCAAGCTACGACCTAGATCACTGCAATACCTTCCTAACTGGTTGTGTTGCCTCCAGTCTCCCACCCCTTCTATCTACAATGCAGATAATGATCCCTTAAACACACACACACACACACACAAACATACACACAGACACATGAAATGAGTTGGATCATGCAGCAGCTCTGTTTTAAGATGCTTGAGCATTACTAGTCATGTGACCAATATGGTAGTACCCAAGGTTTTCCATGACCATGTATTTTCTGGACGTCAAGATGACTATAGCTGCAACAAGAGGCTAGATCAACATCCCGAGGTTGGTAGCTGAGTGCAGCCACTCCAGAACCCAGATGAGTTTTAGCTGCCACTTGGGCCCTATGGTCATTTTTCCTCATGACACTGAACTTGCAGGCAATCACGAATGGTATCGGAGCAAAACAGCTGAACACCCTGGGTTGCCTCATTCGCTTAGACTACTCCATCTGGTCTTGAGACTGGACCAGAGCTGATCCGGAAAACCAGCAGTCTCTGTGGCTTCATGAGTTAGACCCACAACCTGCTGAAAAGAGAGCGGTAGCTTCTAGCAACTGTGTTGGTTTCAGGGCCCCCTTGAGTTCAGGGGAGTCAATAGAAATTGATAATGCACTGGGCTAATCTGTCTTTATCTCTCTGAGTGACATGCTCACCCAGCTGCATGCTGTTGGGACTTCGCGTTTTTGGAAGCCACGTACAGGTAGACCCACTGCCCTGGCTAACTGGTATAATGGAGCCATCTGTCAGGTAGCCAAAGTTAATCTTTACGCTATTAGCTAGGAAGGAACAGACAGATCTCTCTAAACTACTTTGCTGGAAGGGAGGCATGAGCAGAGGCAAGATCAAGCACCCCCTTCTAGAAGATAATGGAAGATAAGTATATTCAAGGTGTCCCAGGACAAGCCCTGATACCTCACTGGGGCGAATATATAGCTTTCCCCCAAAAGGGCTGTGTATTTCGGCTTGTCCCTGGTCCTCATAAGTAATCTCTAGCTGAATTAAAAACCATAGCAGAAGGATTTGGGCCTCATCAACCTAGAGTGTATCTGTCCCACCTGCAGGACCACAGGCAGCCCTTTACTGTATGTCGCTTTGGGCACTGACACCATGGCAGTCCTGTACCGTTTTTTTCATTGTATTGACTATCAGCTGATGAGCACCATGTGGGTAAGGATCACCATAAAACCTTCTTCTGACTTGGTGCCAGACACAATATCCAGAAACCCTGCATTCTTTCTTGTCCAGTCCAAGCACCTTGGCATTCATGCATCACCCTGGAAATGTATAGCTGGACTGACCTTGCAGTGGTTACGGCTTCAGAGTAGGGAGCCTCGGCCAGGGACGTTAGGGGATATTGAAGTTTTAAAAATCAATTTATCGTATCTCTGTACTTTCTTGGGGAAATAATTGGTAATTGGCAAATAGCTGATCTGAAAGTTATTGGTGCTTATGTTGCTCTCTCCTTCCTCACACATTGATCAATAATAATAATAATAATAATAATGTCAGCCATTATCGATACGCACTTAATACAATTTGGCAGATAGGAAGTACCCACTAAGTGGGAACGGTTATTATTGTGGTCCAGGTCTCACAACCACCCTGGCTGTAAGCACTGTAATTGTCCACATTTACAGTAAGGAAACGGAAGCTTAGAGAAGGGACCTGACCTGATAAAAGTCACACAATGGATATTTTGCCGAAAAAGATTTTGACCTCCGTTCTGACTACACGCCTCAAGTTCTTAACCATTGTGCTCTCCTGACCTGTGTGGTTTAAACTCACTTTCAATAAACGCAAAACTAATGGAAATAGGTAAGAATGCTTATTATGTGTCAGACTCTACTTTTAAGCACTTCTCATTGATTTACTCCTCACAATCCTATGCATAAGTGTTATCATCCTCATTTAGATATGAAGAAACTGAGGTTCACAGAGATGGCATCACTTGTCCAATGTCATACAGTGAGTAAGCATACCAGGACTCTAACCTGTCTTTGATCACAAAATTCATAGTCATTGAAAGTTTTAGCTTATTTGAAGAAGTAATCATGTATTTGAACAAAAACGCAAAATAACATAAAAGGGTATACGTACCATCCCAGGCCATAAATCCCCATTGCCAGAGGCAATAAACACTGTCAGTTTATGGTATAATTTTCAGGAATTTTCTGTTTCTATGTACCTTAATTTAAAAAAAATTTTTTAACATTGTTTATTCCTGAGAGAACAGAGCATGAGCAGGGGAGGAGCAGAGTGAGGGGGAGACACAGAATCCGAGGCAGGCTCCAGGCACCGAGCTGTCAGCACAGAGCCCCACACAGGACTCAAACTCACAAACTGTGAGATCATGACCTGAGCCGAAGTCGGATGCCACGGACTGAGCCACCCAGGAGCCCCACATGTACCTTAATTTTTAATAAACCTACTGAGTAGGGGCAGTTGATTAACTGGGTGGTTCAGTTGATTAAGCGTCAGACTCTTGATTTCAGCCCAGGTCACGATCTCACGGTTGGTGAGTTCAAGCCCCACATCCAGCTCCGTCCGCGCCGATAGCACAGAGCCTGCTTGGGATTCTCTCTCTCTCCCTCCCTCCCTCCCTCTCTCTACCTCTCCCAATGCTGGCACTCTCTCTCTCTCTCTCTCAGAATAAATAAATATTTTAAAAATTACTGAGTCTACACAAATCTGAGGATCTAAGCCTTTGTATTCTCAGCTACTAGGCTTATGAGTCCTACAATCATCCTACAGCCATCGCGTGGCCAGTGGGAGAATAAGAACAAAGGACTTTTAGAATCTGTCCTCTAATTAACAGGTTACTCTAATATGGTGCTGTGATAGAACCAAGTTAACACTACTGGAGTTGTACTAAAGAGGATACCCAACCTGGCTTTGAAGAATTAGGGAAGATGTTACGGAGGAAGTAACATCTAACTTGGAAAAATGATCTGGTGGTCAGGAGGGAAGGAAGAAGAGAATAAAGCCTCTCTAGAAAGCACACATTTCGAGTGCGAAGGTCTGGAGCAAATTGGTGACAAGGGGAGGCTTTCATTCACCCCCTCATAATCTCTATCAGCACTATCCTCCAGCTATAAAATACACGCACAAATGGGTTTGCTTGTTAAGGAAGTACAACTTCAGATCAACGATTTTAGCACCATCTTCCAACAACACTGCTTCCCTTAAAGACTTCCAAGAGCATTGCTTCCCCTAAAGCTTTTCAGACCTTTTGGAGTCTGGACCAGCCAGAAGCATATTTGAGTAACTGCAAATTATTTAGTATATATAGATGGAGCACATTTCGCAAGCATTTGATGGGAAGAGGAGATAAACAGTGAAGGCAAGAGATAAGGCTGGAGAGATAAGCAGGAGGCTGATCATTGAGCATTTGATGAGTTACATCATATTCAACAGACTTTATCTTAAAAGTAATAGGAAGAAATGAAGGTTTTTTAACAGAGGAATTACATGACCAGTTTTGTGATCGGTGCTTTAGCAAATCAATTTGGGCCACACCCTAGAGACAGGGATTGGGAAGGGCAGAAAATGAAGGCAAGGGGATGAGTTGGGAGAAAGTCCTTCAGTAATCCAGATAAGAGATAATGATTTTTTTTTAATTTTTTTAAAATCTTTTTTTTTTTTTAAGGTTTATTCATTTTTTGAGACACAAAGAGAGTGTGGGTGGAGGAGGGGCAGAGAGAGAGGGAGACGCAGAATCCAAAGCAATTCCAGGCTCTGACCTGACAGCACAGAGTTCAAAGCGGGGATCATGACCTCAGCCAAAGTCAAATCCTCAACCAACTGAGCCACCCAGGCGCCCCGATAATGATGAATTAGGATAAAGTAGTGGAAGTACAGTATATGGGTTCTAGCGATATGTAGTTTGTAAAAAAATCAAAATGGCTGCTTGGGAAGATCGGTTGTTCAATGGCTGCTTACCTTGAGTTGGCAGGCAGGCATTGGAGGAGAAGCAAGTTTAAGGAAAAGAAGGCAATCTCAGCTTTAATAAATTTGATTTTTTTAAAAGTATTATTTGAATATAATAGAAAAAGAACCATGTAAGTATAGAATTTGATGAATCATCACAAAGTAAGGACATTAACAATCACCAATAATGGAGAGATAGAGCACTGCCGGCCCTCTAAAGGCCCCCTCATGAAAGGAAAAGATAGGATTCAGTAGGCAGAGAAGGAAAGGTTAGAACCTGAGGTCCCTTGGTGGGGAAAAACAATTTTGGAACAATGCTGGGAGTGTCTGACCACAGCAAACCCCCTCAGGCATAAGGTTCCTCTTAAGAATGTAACAGACCCCACCTAACCCCCCCCCCCCCTCAGGTTTCCCTCAGGTATTTGACAAAAGACCTAAGTATGGCCTAGACCACCCCTCCTACAATGAAAATGAGCCAATCAGGAATGGACAACCCAACACCTAGAGCTATCAAGCCAATAAGAGTAGAACCTGAGAAGGAACAAGGGGGGAGGAAAGGGGGGGGGGTGACCAGAACCTTATAAAACAAGGACCCTTGCCTATAGTCCTTGGGCATTCACTTTCGAATGTCCTCTCTCTGTAAAGAGAGCTTTCCTACTATTCTTCCTTTCTGATCTTATATTCCAGTAAACTTTTGTCTGCTGCTGATTTCGTGTCCACCTCTTCATTCTTCGAAGCGGAGACAATGAATCCCAGGTATTGTAAAAAATCCTGCAACCCTCTCATGTTTTCTAATCGGTCACTACCCTGACTCACTGACCCAAAGTTGAATAATAATACCTGACTGGTAACATCATAGCTTAGTTTTGCCCTATTTTAATTCTATAAAAGATCTCATGTATTCTGTACTTGTGTTTCTGGCTTTTTTGGTTCAGTGAAATTCATCCATATTTCCTATGTGTGGCATTTAGTGGCTTCATTCTCATAAAGCAATTTATTAAACGTGTCTACCGTTCTGGGCTAATTGCATTATTTTCAATGTCAGGTTTTTGCAAATAGGCTGCTGTGAACATTCTTATCCATGTCTTTTGGTGCACGTACATATGATCTTTTGTTAGGTACATCGCTGAGAGAGGAATGGTTGGGTCTATGTATATATGAGTTCAACTTTGGTAGATACAGCTTTGCAGAGTGAGTTGTGCATAAGAGTTTCAAGTAATCCACTTTCTTGTCAGCACTGTTCTTTTTCTAGTCTTTTTAATTATACATAGCCATTCTGGTGGGGTTATAGGTGTATCTCCTGGTTTTCATTTGCATTCCCCGATGAGTAATGGTGTAAAGCATTTTTCATGAACTTATTGGACATTTAGATATCCATTTTTTGTGAAGTGCACTGAATTTATAGATCCTCCAATCTACTGATAAGGTGCATCTTTCCATTAAAAAATTTTTTTTTATTCTTCTCAAAAATATATAACATTTGTTTGTAGCTGTTAAGACAGTTTTCATTAGATTTATTCTTACACATGTGATTATAATTTGATGTTATAAGTAGTATCTATTTTTAAGATTTTTAATTTTTATTTTTTAAGATGGAAACATGACAACATGCTTGAATTTTAAGTATTTGTTTTATATTCAACAACCTTGCTAAGGTTCACTTATTAATTCTAATAGTTTACTTCTAAATATTTTGGATTTTCTATATATACAACCAAACCTTTTGACATGAATGACTCTTCTTTCTTCCCATTTGGTATACCTTTAAAAATACTTTTCTCTTTTATTATTGCATTGGCTAGGACTTTCAACTCAATATTGTAACATCTTATCCCTCAAAGGAAAGGCTTTTGACACTTTGCCATTCAGTGTGGGAATTGTCCTAGGGTTTTTATGGGAACTCTCTGAAATTAAGGAAGTCTCATTCTATTCCTAATTCTCTAAGAATTCCTTTGACCTTATTTATCCCTAAGCAATCTTGAATTGTATCAAATACTTTTATTCCATCTCTTGAGATCATCATGATATTTCTCTTCTGTGTAGTGCATTTCAATGATTGCATTGCAAATGTTAAACCCATCTTGCATTCCTGAAAAAAATCCCGCTTCATCATGTATTATATGTTGCTGGTTTCAGTTTATACTTTTTGCACGTATGTTTATGGTAGGGATAGACTTGTAATATTGCGTGCACTCATTGGCCTTGTCAGGTTTTAGTGTTAAAGTTACGCTGGCCTCATAAGATGAAGTGGGAAGTATTGAATATTTCTCTATTCATTGGAAGAGTTTGGGCAAGAAATGGGGACATTTATAAATGTGTGGGGACGTTCACTGGTAAAGCTACTTTTGTATAGCATAAATACAATTTTCTTAATGAGCTGGATTACTCAGATCTATATTTTTTCTTGTGTACACTTACAGGTTGTAGTTTTCTAGGAACCTCTAAATTTTATTTAAATTTTCAAATTCATTGGCATGAAGTTATTCCTAATATCCTCTTAATTGTTTAATGCTTTTAGGTTCAGTAAAATGTTTTCTTCTATTCTTCATATTCACCATGTGTACCTTTTCTATTTGTCTTTTTTCTGTGTTTCTCAGTCTTGCCAGGGGTCTATCAGTTTTATGGGTCTTTTTCAAAGAAACAGCTATGCTTATTGATATTTTTTTTACAGTATAGTGAGTTCTTTTATATTCATTTCTGCTCTTTGCCATTTCATTCTGTTTGCTCTCTTTTACTTGTAACTATTTTCTTTTCTTTTCCTTCTTTTTTTTTTTTTTTTTTTTGACTTGAAATGGATGCCATATTGGACACACCTTGGGCCTCATTTCACATGCTCTAGGCCTGTCTTTTCTCGCCAGACTTATTGTGGCAAACAACTTCACACAGCTGTAACTTGAAAGCACTTTACCTCACTTCAGCAGAGCTTATCCTATTCTGTGATGGTGGATATCTGTGAGAATCTGCCCTGCACCCAAGAACACACAGCCTAGAAGTGTCGCGGTTGGGGGCAGAAGTGTGGGAGTCCATGAAAAACTCTTGATTAGTGGAAGATAGAAGCAAGAGGGTCGGCTCCCTTCTCTCTTCCCATGAGCTGATAATTCTAAGACACATTCTTCTTGGCTCCTCAGAATACTCTCCTTCATTTTGTTTTCTAATGTATGTATTTCAGGCTACATTATTACACCATAAGAGAGGTTTTATCTACCTCTAACAAGTTTTAATATTATAATTTAATTATCATTCAATTCCACATATTTTCTCATTTCCATTGTTATTTATTTATTTTTTTTTTTTCCTGTTACTCGTGGGTTTCTGAAAAGTATTACTGAATTCCAACTATTTGGGAGATTGATTTCCTTGTTATCTTTTTTGTCAGTGGTTTCGAGATTATTCCCATTCTGGTCACATTATATAAGTTGTGTGATGTGGGTTCTTATTTTTTTTTTATGTTTACTTGTTTATTTTTGAGAGAGAGAGAGAGAGAGAGCGAGAGAGAGCGAGCAAGCGGGGGAGGGCAAAGAGGGAGAGAAGGAGACAGAATCTGAAACAGGCTCCAGGCTCCAAGCTGTCAGCACAGAGCCTGTCTGTCAGTGTCGAACTCATGAGCTTAACCGACAGAGCCACCCAAACACCCCAGTGTGATTTTGGTTCTTAAAATTAGCTGAGACTTGTATCATTGCTCAGCATATGGCCAATTTCGGTAAACGTTCCAAGAACTTGCATTCCGTAGTTGACATTCATGTCTATAAATATCAATTGTCTTGATTTTATCAACCATGTTGTTACAATTTTATATATAACCTTAAATGTTTTTGTCTGCTTAATGTATGACTCAGAGTGTATGTGTAGATCTTTGCAAATATTTCCCCCCCTTTCCTCTGTCCATTTTTACTGTATGTTTAAGCTATGATATTAAGGGTGTATAAATTGTTATATTGTTCTACATTATTGATGTTTTGTCCTGAAATATCCCTTTTCCTTCTAGTAAGCCTTCTTGCCTTAAAATCTTTGTCCAATATTAATATTATTTCATGAAATATCTTTAATTAATATTTTCATGATATATATTTAGTTACTTTCAAGCTTTCTGAATTTTTGTTGAAATTGTGTCTCTTGTGAAAAGTGGTTTTAAAAATTCATTCTAGACATTTATTTTCGTTTGGAGGTTGTTTAATTTAATGAAGTTTAGGTTTAACTTACCAACTTTTTATTCTTTGTATGTGGATCTGTTCTATGATTTATTTTTTTATTCCCTATTTTGGAGTAATCAGGTGTTTTTATTATTCTGTTTTCCCCTCTAGTAACTCATCAGTTAAATATTCTTTTGTTCTTCCTTCGGTAGTTTTTCAGCATGACATTATTATTGTTGTATGCGGTAAATATTCATTTATATTTACCTACATATATAGTCTGCACTGTTCTTTTTTCTTTCTTGCATTTCTCTGCTTCCACCTGGATTAATACTTGGTTTTTACTTGCATAACTCTCTTGTGGTATTTCTTTTAGTTCAAGGTTGCTGCTGATAAAGTTTCCTAGTTTTTTGTTTGTTTGGTTGCTGCCGATAAAGTGTCCTTGTTTTTTGTTTGTTTGTTTTTCTGAAAGTGCCTCGATTACAGTTTATTTTTTTTTTCAACGTTTATTTATTTTTGAGACAGAGAGAGACAGAGCATGAACGGGGGAGGGGCAGAGAGAGAGGGAGACACAGAATCGGAAACAGGCTCCAGGCTCTGAGCCATCAGCCCAGAGCCCGACGCGGGGCTCGAACTCACGGACCGCGAGATCGTGACCTGGCTGAAGTCGGACGCTTAACCGACTGCGCCACCCAGGCGCCCCAATTACAGTTTATTTTTAAGGAGTCTGGCTCCTGGCCAAAAAAAGACGTTGTGAGATTTTTTAGGCCCTATTTGTGATCATTGAGCAGCCCATTACCAAGGCTTTACCTGGCAGTCCCTATAGGGGAAAACTTCCCTCCCCACACTAGGTTTGGTGCAGAGCCAGTCTCGAATGGAGTTGCAGTCAAGGACTCAGACTCCACTGGCTGGCCACGTTCTTATGTATATTTTGCATTCCTACCCCAGTGCCTTTACTTAGAGGTCTCATTATCTGGGGTGTTCATTAGACATCTCTGCCTAGGCCTTCTTGTGGGAGGAGGGGGGAGAACTCGGAAGATACTTTTCTCCACTCTGACCCAGTGCTTGGTACTTACTAGACCTTGCCCAACTTTCCCCTCCCCAGCCCCCAAGTCTGGAGTCTATAAAATTCCAAGAGCCATTTTTTGAGGCTCCTTTGGCAGTGAAACAACCCCCACATCTGCTGATCCATTTTGTCCTCAACCAGCATGCCATTCCATGAAAGAAAATGGAACAGGGTTTTCTCTGGTTTAGCCTCTTGCTACATGATTAAAGGCTTGAATGTTACTTTCATTTTTGGCTTGTTGCTTTAACTGACTACTCCAACACCTGACAATTTGCTCTCTCCAATTCATCTGGGCTTGTGACAATTTTTTGAGATGTTTTTTCTTTGGTGCAGAATTCTAAATTGGAGATTATTACCAATAATCAGCATTTTAAAATGTGATTACATGGTTATCTGGCTTCCACTGTTTCTGTTGAACAATTGGCTATCTGTTTAGTGTTGCTCCTTTTATAATAATATCCTTATTTTTTACATGGTTGTATTAAAATGTTCTCTTTTGGTATTATTATCGGGATATACCTAGATGTGACCTCCATTGAGTTTATCCTAATTCGGGGATATCAAGTTTCTTGAAAACATGGCTTTTGAGAGCTTTGGACAATTCTTGATTGTGACAGTTCAAATGTTTCTTCTATGCCACTTTTGCTCTCCTTTATTTCTGGCCCACCAAATTAAACATATATTAAACCTACCATAGGACTTTCACGCTCTTTTATATTATCTCAACTTTTTTTTTCTCTATCATTCAGTTTGGATACTTTATTTGAATCTACTTTCTAGTTCACGTATTCCCTCTTCTACGATATTTGATATGCCCTTAAGTACATCTAGAGCTCTTTTTAACAGCAGGGGGTGGGGAGAGGACACAATTTGGTCCATAACAAATACAAAGTATAAAATAAAAAATACAGCAATCCATACTGATATAAATAAGCAATTCAATAAAAATAAAAAAAAAGGAATAAAGACAGTCTCTTCAGCAAGTGGTGCTGGGAAAACTGGACAGAGACATGCAGAAGAATGAACCTGGACCACTTTCTTACACCATACTCACTTACACAAAACTCAAAATGGGTGAAAGACCTAAATTTGAGACAGGAAAACATCAAAATCCTAGAGGAGAAAGCAGTCAAAAACCTCTCTGATCTTGGCCGCAGCAACTTCTTACTCAACATGTCTCCAGAGGCAAGGGAAACAAAAGCAAAAATGAACTACTGGGACCTCATCAAAATAAAAAGCTTCTACACGGTGAAGGAAACAATCAGCAAAACTGAAAGGCAACTGACAGAATGGGAGAAGATATTTGCAAATGACATATCGGATAAAGGGTTAGTATCCAAAATCTATAAAGAACTTCTCAAACTCAACATCCAAAAAAACAAATAATCCAGGGAATAAATGGGAAAAAGACATGAATAGACACTTCTCTAAAGAAGACATCCAGATGGCCAACCGACGCATGAAAAAATGCCTAACATCACTCATTATCAGGGAAATACAAATCAAAACCACAATGAGATATAACCTCACACCTGTCAAAATGGCTAACATTAACAACTCAGGCAACAACAGATGTTGGCAAGGATGTGGAGAAAGAGGATCTATTTTGCGTTGCTGGTGGGAATGCAGGCTGGTGCAGCCACTCTGGAAAACAGTGTGGAGGTTCCTCAAAAAACTAAAAATAGAACTACCCTACGACCCAGCAATTGCACTACTAGGCATTTATCCATGGAATACAGGTGTGCTGTTTCAAAGGGACACATGGACCCCATGTTTATAGCAGCACTATCAACAATAGCCAAAGTATGGAAAGAGCCCACATGTCCATCGAAGGATGAATGGATAAAGAAGATGTGGTATATATATACAATGGAATAGTACTCGGCAATCAAAAAGAATGAAATCTTGCCATTTGCAACTACATGGATGGAACTGGAGGGTATTATGGTAAGTGAAATTAGTCAGTCAGAGAAAGACAAATATCATATGACTTCACTCATATGAGGACTTTAAGTCACAGAACTGATGAACATAAGGGAAGGGAAACAAAAATAATATAAAAATAGGGAGGGGGACAAAACATAAGAGACTCTTAAATATGGAGAACAAGTAGAGGGTTACCGAAGGGGCTGTGGAAGGGGGAATGGGCTAAATGGGTAAAGGGCATTAAGGAATCTACTCCTGAAATCATTGTTGCACTATATGCCAACTAATTTGGATGTGAATTAAAAAAACAAAATTAATAATAATAAAAAATAATCAATTCAATAAATTAAAAAAAATAGAGAAGAGATAAATCTCTTGTGCTGAAGAATTACAAACCAATTTTGTAAGTCTTCCACTATCAAGGAAGGGAAACATATCTCTCCATTCCTCAAGTGTGGGCAACTCCTATGAGTTCCTTCCAAAGAGTGCAGTATAGAGGCACCTGGGTGATTCAGTCAGTTAAGCATCTGATTTCAGCTCAGGTCATGATCTCATGGTTCCTGAGTTCACACTTCCTGAAGTATCATTGACACAAAATGAACTGCCTGTATTTGAACTACACCATTTATAATTTCTGAGGTAAGCATATACTGAAGAAACTCACCACAAGATATCAGACATACCTAACTCTTTCAAAAGGTTTCTTGTGCTTCTTTGTAATTCCTCCTTCAAACCCTGTCTCCATCCATTTCTGGTTGGATATAATTTGCATCATGTTTGCATTTTCTAGAATTAATATAAATGGAATAATGAGATATATGTTTTTGATTGTCTTTAAGTGTAATCATTTTGAGATTCAGCCATATTGGCGTGGGTATCAGTTGTGTTTCTTTTTATTGCTGAATAGTGTTCCACTCATCGGATATACTATAATTCGTTTATTTGCATGTATATGCACATTTGGATTGCCTCTTGTTTGGGGATATTGTGAATAATGCTTCTTTGAACATTTGTGTGCAAGTCTTTCAGTGGATTTATGCCTTCATTTCTCTTAGGTAACCACCTGGAAGTAGGATGTTTGTATCATATGGTAAATGTATGTTTAAATCTATGATGATACCAAACAAATTTCCAAAGTGCTTGTACCATTTTATAGTCCCATCAGCAATTTATGAATGGTCCAGTTCCTAGACATCTTTGCTAAATCTTGATGGAGTCAGGGTTTTTGATCCATTTTTTTTTTTAATGTATTGTAAGGCAAGGGTCCAACTTCATCCTGTTCCATATGGCCATCCATTTGTTCCAGTACCATTTCTTGAAAAGCCTATTCTTTCCCCATGGGATAGCTTTGTCACCCATGTCAAAAATCATTGACCACAGATACAGTGTTATATGAGGACTTTCAATTCTATTAACTTATATGTCTATCTTTATGTCATTACTACAGTCTCTTGATTACTGTCGCTTTGTTGTAAGTTCTTGGGGAAAGTGTGAGTTTACCAACTTTGTTTTCAAATTGTCTTGACTATTTTCGTTCCACTGAGTTTTCATATAAACTTTAGGAAGCAGTGTTTGTCAAGTGTCTCCATTGAAAAGTTGCTCTTTTCCCCCTTTATATACTGTACTCTTTGAAAATTCTTTAAATGTTTTATTTATTTCTTGAGAGAGAGAGACAGAGAGAGAGCATGAGCAGGGGAAGGGCAGAGAGAGCAGGGAGACACAGAATCCAAAGCAGTCTCCAGGTTCTGAGCTATCTTCACAGAGCCTGTCATGGGGCTTGAACTCACAAATGGTGAGATCATGACCTGAGCCAAAATCGGATGCTTAACCGACTGAGCCATTCAGGTGCCTCTATACTGTACTCTTTGGAAGGAACTCACAGTGTGTTGCCCACGCTTAAGGAACGGAGAGATATGCTCCCCCTCCTTGATAGTGGAAGACTTACAAAATTTGTTTAGAATTCTTTAACGTAAGAGATTTATCTCTTCTTTATTTTTTTTTAAATTTATCGAATCACTAGTTTATATTAGTATGGACTGCTGTATTTTTTATTTGTTATGGACCAAATTGTGTCCTCCCAAAATTTACATGTTGAAGCCTTAACGCCAATACCTGCATTTGGAAATAGGGCCTTTAAAAAGGTAATTAAGTTACAATGAAGCCATCGGGGCAGACTGTAAACCTATCTGACTGATCTCTTTATCAAGAGAAATTAGCATCTGGCTGCTTCGGTTGGTTGAGCGGCTGACTCTTGGTTTTGGCTCAGGTCATGATCTTTCGGTTGTGGAATCAAGCCCTGTGGCAGGCTCCACACCGCCAGGGTGGATTTTCTCCCTCCCTCCACCTCCGCTGCTACCCCACTTGCATGGGTGAATGCGCTCTCTAAAAGCAAAAACAAAAACAAACCTCATAAGATAAAATAAAATAAAATTTTAAAATTGTTTAAAAACAGAAATTCAGACATAGAGACACCAGCGTATGCGCATGCGCAGAGGAAAGGCAGTCCGTATGGGGACACAGCAAGAACGCAGCCATAAAGTAATACCGCATTAGAATCCAATGCTACTTTATTTATTTTGTTGTTCAAATTGTTCCAGCTTTGATCATTGGTATCTCTTTCAGGAGGCTTCTGTTTCACATACCTCCCCATCTTCGCTGTTTTTTTTTCAGTAGTCTCTGGCAGTAGAAGCAGCTATAAGTCCAACTTGTATATATCTTGCCCCAATCCTATAATCACCCATTTCTCCAAGGAGTCTTGGTCCTTTTATCAGAAAATGGTATTAGAAACCATGATCGGAGTGCTAAGCATATTCTTCCTCTCTCATATTTTTTTTTTGCTTTCCTATTCTTTTTTTACTGCATTCTCTTGCATTAGATTAATATTTGTCTCATGTAGCATTTTAATTCTTTAATGAATTTTTCACTATATGTTTTTAGGTTATACATCTTGACTTATCAGCATATAGTTCAGATTTGTACTAACTTAATTCCAGTGAGATAAAAAAATGTTACTTCTATATAACCCTATTCCCCTTTCCCTGTTTCAGTGGAATTATTGTTACGCATGTTACATAATATGTACATAATATATACAAATACAACAATGCATTGTTAAATTATTAATACAATTATATATATATTTTTTAAATATGAGAGAATATAATTGTTTATATATTTTTTTAAAAATATGAGAGAAGTTGGGGCTCCTGGGTGGCTCAGTCGGTTAAGCGTCCGACTTCAGCTCAGGTCACTATCTCGCGGTCTGCGAGTTCGAGCCCCGCGTCTGGCTCTGGGCTGATGCCTCAGAGCCTGGAGCCTGCTTCCGATTCTGTGTCTCCCTCTCTCTCTGCCCCTCCCCCGTTCATGCTCTGTCTCTCTCTGTCTCAAAAATAAATAAACGTTAAAAAAAAAAATAAATAAAAATATGAGAGAAGAAAGGAGGGACAAGATATATTTATAGCATTTGTTGTATTAACTTCACCCCTCCACCACCACAAAGGGAAGCTTGCGATGTTTCTCCTAAGAGGATACAGCCTTAGGTGTCCCCATTGTCAACCTCCCTGTGATGACAGGTTTCATTAGATCTCTCTTTTCTTGTTTCTTTTACTGACCACTCTCGGCTGTCAAGCTCCACTAATTGCCGGCTGACTGCTCTTTGTTTATAAACAAGGACCTGGATGTAAATTGCTTCACTAACTGATCCAATTTTTGTAAGCTTATTTATTTATGTTGAGAGAGACAGAGACGGCACAAGTAGGGGAAGGGCAGAGAGAAAGGGAGAGAGAGAATCCCAAGCAGACTTTGTGCCGCTAGTCACAGAGCCCAATGTGGGGCTCGAACTCACGAAACCACGAGTTCATGACCTGAGCCGGAACCAAGAGTCAGATGCTTAACCGACTGAGCCACCCAGGCACCCCCTAACTGATCCAATTTAATTTAGACTCTTTCATAGGGATAGTTCGCGTGGTCAGTGCTTCAGATTTGTTCTGAGTCTAAAGGGATTCTCTTTCCCTGGTTCTTTCTGGTAAATTAGCTGGCCTGTGGTTTAGCTTATATGTTTAACAAGTCTACCTCTTAATTGCTTTACTCCATAATCTCCATCCTTTTTCTTTTTTAATTTTTTTAAAAATTGTATTCATTTAGAGAGAGACAGAGAGTGCAAGCAGGGAAGGGGCAGAGAGGGAGAGAGAGAATCCCAAGGAGGCTCCATGCTGTCAGCACAGAGCCCAACATAGGGCTTGATCCCACAAACTGTGAGATCATGCCCTGAGCCAAGATCAAGAGTCTGACATTTAACCGACTGAGCCACCCAGGTACTCCATTTCCACTGTTTTTGAGAGTGTCTTCAGGCTTGAACTTCCCAATCATCTAGTGCAAATGAAGTCAGTTACTTTGGGAAGAGCTCTGGAGCTCTTTGTTTTGAGACCTGCTTTCCCCCCACGTCTCTGAGCCATGACCCATAACATGAGGACACGGAAAGTAGTGCAATTATCTTTATGTGACACTCCTTTTTTTAAGAGCTGGGCCCTGGGAGCAAGTGGGGTAGTAATCCCAGGTCTCTTGGCTTGCCTCTCTTGGTATGAAACTACTGCCTCTGAGCTAGAGAGAAGGCATTCTGGGCCCCAGTGTTCTCATCATGCTGTACCCAAGGTAGAGTCTCCATCTCATGGCGGGAGAGTCAGCAGAAGAAAGGAGCCCCATTTCTCGCCCATATTTATCCAGAACATACCCTCTGCAACAGGTCGGGTGGGGGATAAGAACTGCTAATGTCCTACTTCTGGAGAAGACACCTCTCTGAGTGGTTGACACCTCTCTGAGGAAACACTAGGTTCTTTTTTTTACAAAAAAATATTTATTGATTTATTTTGAGAGAGACAGAGAAAGCACAAATGGGGGAGGGGCAGAGAGAGAGAATCCCAAGCAGGCTCCATGCTGTCAGCCCAGAGCCTGACATGGAGCTCGATCCCATGAACCCATGAGATCATGACCTGAGCGGAAATCAAGAATCAGACGCTTAACTGACTGAGCCACCCAGGTGCCCCAAAATGTGTTTTTGTAGTTGTGAAATATTTAGGGATTTTATAGATATCTTTTCCTTATTGATATTTAACTGACTTACATTGTCATCAAACGACATACTTTGTGTTATTTTGAATCTTTTAAAATGTGTTGATACTTGTTGTAGACTCAGAATATGGTATCTCAGTAAATTCTCCATGTGTACTTGTAAGGAATGTTTATTTTGGTGTTATTGTGTGGAGTGTTTATCAATGTAAATCAGGTCAACTTGGTCAGTGAATACTGTTCAGTGTTTTCAGTGTCTTAATGACTTTAATTGTCCCTAGCAATTATTAAGGAAGAATTGTCGGAATATCCTGTTTTAATTATGAATGCCCATTTCTTATTGCTATCTTATTAAGTTTTTGCTGCATGTGTTTGAGGCTTCATTATTAGTTGCATAAATGTTTAGGGCATTGTTATATCCTCTCTATAAATTGACTGATGATTATGAAGTGAGCCTCTTCATACCAGCCAACATGTTTGCATTGCTATATATTTAGGCTGAAATTAATATATCCACCCAGCGTTTTCTTCGTTAGTTTTACCACGGTATATAGTTCTCTATCCCTTTCACTTGTGACGTTTTATTTATCATGGGTTCCTCGTATGCAGTGCGTTTTTGAGCCTTGCCTTTTTGTACAGTATGACAACCTAGGGTTTTAACTGGAGTGTTTAGATAATTTACCTTAACTGTTTATGCAGAAGTTGAACTTAAATCTCGCTTTTTACCCTTTTTCTGCCTTCTTTTTGACAAATTAAGTATTTGTACGGTTCCATTTTATCTCCTTTTTTGGCTTATTAGCTGTATCCCTTTTAAGAAACATAGTAGTTTTATGATTTATAGTATATATCTTTATAATATCACAGTCTACTGAAAGTAATTATATACTTTAATTATTGTATAAGACCCTTACAATAATTTACTTTTCTTTCCTACCTTCTTGGCCTTCGGGTTATGGTTGCCATATAGTTTATTGCTGATTGCCTTAAACTTATTAGAAACTTAAATTTCTAAAAATTATAGCTTATAATTATACATATTTACCATCTCTGACCCTCCTTATCCCTTTGTGTTAAACCAGATGTTTTTAATGAAGTATAGTTAACATGCAGTGCTCTATCAGTTTCAGGTGTATAACAGAGTGATGCAACAATTCTATACATCACTTAGTGCCCCCCATGATAAATGTAGTCACCATCTGCCACCAAAACTATTACTACAATATTATTGACTCTATTCCCTATGCTATACTTTTCATCCCTATGACTTACTTGTTTTAGAACTGCAAGTTTTTACCCCTTAATTTCCCTCACCTATTTTGCTAATCCCCCACGCCCACCTCCCCTCTGTCAACCACCAGTTTGTTCTCTGTATCTGTGAGTCTCAAAACAGATCTTCGTCTCTATGGTTTTCCTTTGGCTTAAGAACCTCCCTTTAACATTCCAAGCAGGGAAGTTCTGGTGGTAATGAATTCTTTCAACCTTTCTATGTTCAAGGAAGTCTTTAGTTCATCTTTAGTTGTAGAAGATACATTTTCTAATATCATTATTTTAGGATGATAATAATTTTTTTTCTTTCTGTGCATAGAAGATTTTGCTGCACAGACTTTTCTTTTGCATTGTTCCAAACATGGAATCTGTTGTTATTATTATATTACTATATTTTTTTCTCTACTTTTTTTTCATCCAAGATTTTATTTAAATTCAAGCAAGTTAACATATAATGTAGTATTGGTTGCAGGAGTAGAATTTAGTGATTCAACACTTACATATAACATCCCAACAAGTGCCCTTATTAATGCCCATCACCCATTTAGCCCATGCCCCTGCCCACCTCGCCTCCAGCAACCCTCACTTTGTTCTCTATCATTAAGAGTCTGTTATGGCTTGCTTCCCTCTCTCTCTTTTTATCGTTTTTCCCTTCACATATGTTTACCTGTTTTGTTTACTAAATGCCACATATGAGTGAAATCATATGGCATTGGTCTTAATCTTTCTGACTTACTTCGCTTAGCATAATTCACTCTAGTTCCATCCACGTTGTTGCACATGGCAAGATGTCATTCTTTTGATGGCTCAGTAGTATTCTAGTGTGTGTGTGGGGGTGTGTGTGTGCATGTGTGTGTATACATACAATTTCATCTTTATCCATTCATTAGTGGATGGACATTTGAGCTCTTTCCATAATTTGGCTATTGTCGATAGCACTGCCATAAACATTGGAGTTCACGTGCCCCTTTGAATCAGTATTTTTATATCCTTTGAATAAGTACCTAGTAGTGCACTTGCTGGGTTGCAAGGTGGTTCTATTTTTAACTTTCTGAAGAACATCCACAGTTTTTTCCAGAGTGGCTGCACCTGCTTGCACTTCCACCAAGAGTGTAAGAGGGTTCCCCTTTCTCCACATCCTCACCAATATCTGTTGTTTCCTGTGTTGTTTATTTTAGCCATTCTAACAGGTGTGAGGTGGTATCTCATTGTGGTTTTGATTTGTATTCTCCTGATGATGAGTGATGTAGAGCATCTTTTCATGTGTCTGTTGGCCATCTGGATGTCTTCTTTGGAAAAGTGTCTGTTCATGTCTTCTGCCCATTTCTTCACCAGATTATTTGTTTTGGGGGTGTTGAATTTGATAAATTCTGTATGGATTTTGGATACTAAATGTTTATCCAAGATGTCATTTACAAGTGTCTTCTCCCATTCTGTAGGTTGCCTTTTAGTTTTGTTGATTATTTCCTTTGCTGTCCAGAAGATTTTTTATCGTGATGAATTCACAATAGTTCATTTTTGCTTTTGCTTCCCTTGCCTCAGGATACATGACTAGTAAGAATTTTCTACAACTGAGGACAAAGAAGTTGCTGACTGTGTTCTTCTCTAGGATTTTGATGGTTTCCTGTCTCACATTTAGGTCTTTCATCCATTTTGAATTTATTTTGTGTATGGTATAAGAAAGTAGTCCAATTTCATTCTTCTACATGGTGCTGCCCAGTTTTCCCAATACCATTTGTTGAAAAGACTGTTTTCCATTGGATATTCTTTCCTGCTTTGTTGAAGATGCATTGACCATAGAGTTGTGCATCCATTCCTGGGTCCTCTATTCTGTTCCATTGATCTACATGTCTGTTTTTGTGCCAGTACCATACTTTCTTGATGGTTCCAACTTTATAATACAGCTTGAAGTCCGGAATTGTGATGCATCCCACTTTGTTTTTCATTTTCAACATTACTTTGGCTATTCGGGGTCTTTTCTAGTTCTATACAAATTTTAGGATTGTTTGTTCTAGCTCTGTGATAGATGCTGGTGTTATTTTGATAGTGATTACATTGAATGTATAGATTGCTTTGGGTAGTGTAGACATTTTAACAATTTTTTTTTCTTCCAATCCATGAGCATGGAATACTTTTCCATTTCTTTGCATCTTCTCCAATTTGTTTCATCAGTGTTCTATAGTTTTCAGAGTACAGATCTTTTACTGCACTGGTTAGGTTTATTCCTAGGTATCTTCTGAGTTTTGTTGCGCTTGTAAACAAGTGCAATCAATTACTTGATTTCTCTTTCTACTGATTCATTTTTGTTATATACAAATGCAACAGATTTATGTACATTGATTTTATATCCTGTGACCTTGCTGAATTCATGTATCAATTCTAGTAATTTTTTGGTGGAGTCTTTTGGGTTTTCCACATAGCATATCATCTCATCTGCAAAGAGCGAAAAACTTTGACTTCCTCCTTGCCGATTTGGATGCCTTTTATTGCTTTTTGTTGTCTGATTGCTGAGGCTAGGACTTCCAACACTATGTTGAGCAACAGTGGTGAGAAAGGACATCCCTATTGTGTTTCTGACCTTAAGGGAAAAGCTCTCCTTTTTTCTCATTGAGGATAATATTAGCTGTGGATCATTCATGTATGACCTTTATGATGCTTATGTTACTTTTATCCCTACTTTCTTGAGGGTTTTTATTAAGAAAGGTTGCTGTATTTTGTCAAATGCTTTCTCTATATCTATTGAGAGAATTATATGGTTCTTAACCTTTCTTTTATTAATGTGGTGTATCACATCGATTGGTTTGTGGATATTGAACCACCCCTGCAGCCCAGGAATTAATCCCACTTGTTCGTCGTGAGTAATTCTTTTAATGTACTGTTGGATTCAATTTGCTGGTATCTTGTTGAGAATTTTTGCATTGATATTCATCAGGCATATTGGTCTGTAGTTCTTTTTAGTGGGGTCTTTGTCTGGTTTTGGAATCAAGTTAATTCTGGCCTTGCCGAATGAGTTTGGAAGTTTTCCTCCCATTTCTATTTTTTGGAATGCTTTCAAAGGAATAGGTATTAATTATTCTTTTTTTTAAAAAATTAAACATTTATTTATTTTTGAGAGACATAGCAAGACAGAGCACAAGTCGGGGAGGGGCAGAGAGAGAGGGAGGGAGACACAGACTCTGAAGAAGGCTCCAGGCTCTGAGCTGTTGGCACAGAGCCCAACGTGGGGCTCGAACTCACAGACCACAAGATCATGACTTGAGCCGAAGTCAGACGTTTAACCAACTGAGCCACCCAGATGCCCCTAATTATTCTTTAAATATTTGGTAGAATTCTTCTGGGAAGCCATCCAGCCCTGGACTCTGCTGTGTTGGGAGACTTTTGATTACTGATTCAATTTCTTTATGGTTACGAGTCTGTTCAAATGTTGTGTTTCTTTTTGTTTCGGTTTTGTTAGTCTATATGTCTCTAGGAATTTATACATTTCTTCCAGGTTGTCCCATTTGTTGGCATATAATTGCTTATAATATTCTCTTATAATTGTTTGTATTTCTTTAGTGTTGGTTGTGATCTCTCCTCTTTCATTTGTGATTTCATTTACTTGGGCCCTTTCTCTTTTCTTCTTGGTAAGTCTGGCTAGGGCTTTATCAATTTTCTTAATTCTTTCAAAGAATCAGCTTCTAGTTTCATTGATCTGTTCTGTTTTTTTTTTTATTTCTATATCATTTATTTCTGCTCTAATCTTCATTATTTTCTTTCTTCTGGTTTTGGGCTTTATTTGCTGTTTTTTTTTTTTTTTCCTAGCTTCTTTAGGTATAAGGTTAAGTTGTGTATTTGACTTTTCTCCCTTCTTGAAGAAGACCTTTATTGCTATATATTCTCCTCTTGTGGCAACCGTTGCCATATGCCAGAGGTTTTGAAGTGTGGTGTTTTCATTTTCATTGGCTTCCATGCATTTTTTAATTTCTTCGTTAATTCATTCATTCTTTAGCAGGATGTTCTTTAACCTCCAAGTATTTGTTGTCTTTCCAAATTTTTTTCTTGTTTTTGACTTCAAGTTTCATAGCATTATGGTCTGAAAATATGCATGGTATGATCTCAATCTTTTTGTACCAGTTGAGACCTGATGTGTGACACAGTGTGTGATGTATTCTGGAGAATATTCCATGTGCACCTGAAAAGAATGTGTATTTTGCTGCTTTAGGGTGAAATTTCTGAATATATCTGTTAAGTTCCGTCTTGTCCAGTAAGTCATTCAAAGCTATTGTTTCCTTGTTGATTGTCTGCTTAGGTGATCTGTCCATTGTTGTAAGTGGAGAGTTAAAGTCCCCTACTGTGTTATTATATTATTATCAATGAATTTCTTTAAGTTTGTTATTAATTGATTTATATATCTGGCAGTTCTGAGTTGGATGCATAAATATTTACAATTGTTAGATCTTCTTGTTGGATAGACCACTTTATTATGATATAATGCCCTTCTTTATTACTTATTACAGTCTTTGTTTTAAATTCTAGATTGTCTAAGTATGGCTACTCCAGTTTTCTTTTGATAACCATTAGCATGATAAATTGTTCTCCACTCCCATACTTTCAATCAGGAGGTGTTTTGGGGTCTAAAATGGGTCTCTTGTGGGGCACCTGGGTGGCTCAGTCAGTTAAGCGGACAGCTTTGGCTCAGGTCACGATCTCAGAGTTCTTGAGTTCAAGCCCCACATCAGGCTCTGTGCTGACAGCTTGGAGCCTGGAGCCTGCTTTGGATTCTGTGTCTCCGTCTCTCTCTCTCCCTTGCTCGTGCTCTGTCTCTCTCACTCTCTCAAAAATAAACATTAAAACAAAATTTTTTAAAATAAAAACAAATAAAATGAGTCTCTTGTAAGCACCATATAGATGGGTCTTGGTGTTTTTATCCATTCCGATACCCTGTGTCTTTTGATAGAAGCATTTACTCCATTTACATTCAGAGTAATTATTGATAGATATGAATTTAGTGCCATTGTATTACCTCTAAAGTCACTCACTGTTCCCGTAAATTGTTTCTGTTCCTTTCTAGTCTTTGTTGCATTTGGTCTCTCTTTCCCCTCAAAAGGTCCTCTTTAATAATTCTTACAGAGCTGTTTTAGTTTTCACGAACTTCTTAGTTGTTACTTGTCTTTAACATTCTATCTCTCCTTCTATTCTGAATGACAGCCTTACTGGCCTTTGCTGGATAATGTATTCTTGGCTGTAGATTTTTCCCATTTTCCACGTTGAATATATGATTCTGGCTACTTTTTAGATTTTCTCTTCACCACCAGTTTAAGTAGCTTGAATATCATGTTTCTTGGTGTAGTTCTCTTCATGTGTTTTTCTGTGTGAGTTTTTTTGAATATCTTGGATCTCTGGATTTATAGTTTTAATGGGTTTTGGAAAATGTTTGGTGTTCACTTCTTTAGGTATTTTTCTTTCTCAATCTTTTCTTTGGTGATGATAATTACACATATATTGTCTCAGTGTTCTTTGATACTCTGTCCATTTTTATGACCTTTTTTCCTTTATGTGTTTTATTTTAGATAGTTTCTATTGCCGTGTCTTTAAGTGTGCTATAATTTTTTCCCCTAGTTTTGAATCTGCTGTTGATCTATCCAGTGTATTTTTTTAATTCAAATATTGTAGTTTTATTCTCTGGGGGTTTTATTTTGGTCTCTTAAATTTCCCATGACTCTACTTAATATCTTTTTGAGTGTATGGAAGATCATGATAACTGTTTTAATGTCATTGCCTACTAATTTTATCATCTATTCTGTTTCTGGGTCTACTGATTGTTTTGTTTTGTTTTTCTCCTCACTCTGAGTTCCACTTTCCTGCTTGTTTGAATGCTACACATTGTAGATTTTACCTTGCTGATAATTTTTATATACCTGTAAATGCTCTTGAGGTGTTTATTCAGGAATAACTAGGTCTTTTTGAGGTTTACTTTTATATTTCGTTAGGTAATATCAGTGCAACCTTTATTCTGAATAGCCTATCCAAACTTCTGTGAAGCATGTGGCTTTTTCCTCATTGTGGCTGGTAGAAACACAAACTATTTCTAGCCCCAGGAATTGCTGCCTCTAATTCTTTTAGGCGAGTGTGTGTGTGTGTGTGTGTGTGTGTGTGTGTGTGTATGTGTGTTGTTTGTTTTTTTCTGGCCTTGTGGTTTTTTTTTCCCCCACCCATGTTCTGGTTAGAACTTGTCTGAGGAATTGAGAGGACTCCTGTGGAGTCCTTGAGCCCTTTTACCATCGGAATTTTTCCTCCATATGCTTTAGCCTGAAATGTCTCTTCATCAAGTAAACTGAAACAGTCTAAGATTCACTTGTTTGTTTCCCCTTTCCCTGGAAATACGTCCTGTGCTACCACATAGTCAATGCCTAAAAACTGTTATTTCATATATGCTTTTTCTGATTTTTTAATTCTTTCAGACAGTAGATAAATCTTGTTTCTGAAATTCAGGTTTGGACCGAAACAGAAATCGAATCTTCTGAATTCTAAATTCAGTTATTGTATTTCTTAAGTCTAGAATTATTATTTGATTTTTATAGTTACAAGTTCTCTGCTATTTTACCTTTTTAATTTATTTTTTTGAGCCATCTCATGATAGTCATTTTCAAGTCTCTATCACCTTTTTACCATCTTTTGTAATTTTGATATTATGAAGAACTTAATTAAATTTAAATTTTATTTTATTTTATTTTAGAGAGGCAGAGAACATGAGTGGGAGAGCGGGGCAGAGAGAGAAAGAAAGAGAGAGAGAGAGAATGGCCCAATCCCATGACCTTGGGATCATGACTTGAGTGGAAATCAGGAATTGGATGCTCAACCAACTGAGCCACCCAGATGCCCCTATATTATGAAGAATTTTAAACATATACAAAGCATATAGAATAATATAATTAATTCTAATATATTCATCAACAATCTTCACCAGATATTATGACATGTTCCATCCAACTCATCCTCTTCCTTTATACTATTTTGAAGCAAATCCCAAATGCTATCTCATTTTTAATAAACACTTCAAAATGCTTCTCTAAAATATAAGGACACTTTAAAAAACAGTAGTCACAGTATGTTTATGACACCTAAATATTAACTAAGATTACTGTATATCGTAAAATATCCACTAAGTATTTAAAATCCCATTTGTCATAAAGATCATACATTTTTTTTACCATTTAAAAATTAAAGTTAACATAGTGTCCACACATTGCCATGGACAGATATGTATTTCAAATTATTTTTATTTGTAGGTTCACTATTTTTCTATGCAACTTATTGCGAGGAAAAAGAAACTTAATCATTTTTTTCTGGATAGTTTTCCCAACTAGCTTTCGCAGATTGTTTCTGTGTAGTAGATAGATCAATATGTTTCCCTGTCTTTTATATTTTATCTGAATCAGAGTTGGTAAACTATAGTCCTTGGACCAAATCTGACCAACCACATGCTTATGTGTGGTGTGCAAGCGTGCAAGCTAAGAATGTTCTTTTCATTTTTTTTTTTTAATTTTTTTTTCAACGTTTATTTATTTTTGGGACAGAGAGAGACAGAGCATGAATGGGGGAGGGGCAGAGAGAGAGGGAGACACAGAATCAGAAACAGGCTCCAGACTCTGAGCCATCAGCCCAGAGCCCGACGCGGGGCTCGAACTCACGGACCGCGAGATCGTGACCTGGCTGAAGTCGGACGCTTAACCGACTGCGCCACCCAGGCGCCCCTCTTTTCATTTTTAATGGTTGAAAATTAAAAAAAAAAAAAAAAAAAAAAAAAAAGAACATTCAGGAGAGACCAAATCCAGCCCACAAAACTTACAGTATTTACTCTCTGGCCCTTTACAAATTTTTTTTTTTTTTTTGCAGATCCCTGCTCTTAATTAAACCTGGATCCAGAGATTTGGGGCTCATCTATGTTTATCCTTTTTATCTTTTTGCAAGACTATTGCATGGTTGTCTTGGCTTTTTCTGTCACATGACATACAATATCTGGTTGACACTTAACTGATTAGATTTGATTGAATACCAGACATTGTGAACAAAAAAAAAAAAAAAAAAAAAAAATAGAGGTTTAGAATCTGAACAATATTATCATTCCCTAGAGATTTAGTGCTAATTGCACAAATTACTTAGATTAGGGGCATATTATATTAATGTAATCAAGGAATATACTGATTCAAAGCTATGCGTTAGTCCTTTTAAGAGCTCATCTATTTTTAGTTCAACGATCCTTTTTTTTTTTTAATTTCAAGTTTTTATTTAAATTCTTTAGTTAACATAGAGTGTAATATTAGTTTCAGGAATAGACTTTAGTGATTCATTACTTACCTATAACACCCAGCGCTCATCACAAGTGCCCTCCTTAATAGTACTTCTAAGGTATGTTCTTTTCAGGTCTCATCCTCATTTTGAAAATGATAAAAGCTTGAAGTGTTTATCAGGTCTCATCCTCATTTTGGGGCCTTGCACTTCAATAAACTTCCTCAGCCATGTGAAATTTCTCAAAGTTCTACACACAGATCTCCTGGGGAAAACTTGTTACCTTTTCTCCGGGATATTGGTCCCACAAGTGCTTCTGAATCTAAAGCTTCCCAATGCCTTCAGGAAGGCTTGTCTAGCAATTTTCCTTGTGTTCTTATCGGTAGGGTTGTCACAAAACAAATTATTGTGCCATTGCCATAAATGGTAACTACGTATTTTATTTGAGATGCTCGTATAACATCTAAAAAGGAAATGTCTAGAGGGCAGGTAGATATAAGGATCTGGAATTATTCCTCTACCTGTCTCCCAAATATTGGTATCTTCCTAAATCTCATCTTCCTGTCTTTCGCTGACCTATAAACCCCTATATCTTCTTTTACCTTCTATGTGCTTATGCCTCTTCCTTCTAAGGTATTTCATCCAGGACTTTCTCCTAAGATCTAGCCTTTAATTCCTAACTCTCTACAAGTTATCCATTTTGATGTTCCATACACACTTCAGAAACTTATTTCTTGATTGTTTCCCAACCTACCAACTGACATATTATTTGTTCTGAGTTCACATTCTTTCTTAAAACTGTCATCTAATTCTTCACCAAGTTCTGACTGTTTGCTTCCTATATATCTCTCAATTCCATTCATTTCCCTCCATGTTCGTTGTTACCCTATTGATCTTTTAAATGTCAGGGACCCTAAATTATTATTCACCATTTTATCTCTAGCACCTAGTAGAACGTCAAGTCCTCAAAAACATTTAGTTAAGCAGCGTGGATTTTATTGAAATTTGAGGACAAACTACCTACAAATATGTGAATTTGAATGTAGCATCTTAACATTGGACACCATGAGCCTTGGGAATCTGAGTTCTATTTTCTCACACCTGGTTAGGAGCACAGATTCTAGGGTCAGACCATGTGGCTGCAAATCCTGTATTTTCTTATTTACTATATGAAATTGAGTAAGGTTTTTAATTGCTTGGTGTCTCTGTTTCTTCATCTGAAAAATGAACTGATCTTGGTACGTTCTAAGATTGTAAAGATTAAATAATGGATGTAAAGAGCTTAAAGCATTGTCTGGGACATAGAAAGTGTTCAGTAAAGGTTAGGTAGTTAAAATTTCATTTTATACAGTATAAAAATTTGATGAGCACATCTTCTGTGCATCTATCCGTGTACTGACCGTGGTATTTAAATTGTCAAGATTTTATAGCTCCTACCAAGAATGAGAAAATGTATTAGTTCATACATTTCAGTGTTAACAGATGATATTTACAACTAATAGCATTTGGGGGCGCCTGGGTGGCTCAGTCGGTTGAGCGTCCGACTTCGACTCAGGTCATGATCTCACAGTTTGTGGGTTCGAGCCCCGCATAGGGCTCTGTGCTGACAGCTTGCTCACAGAGCCCGCAGTCTGCTTCTGATTCTGGGTCTCCTTCTCTCTCTCTGCCCCTCCCCCGCTCATGCTGTGTCTCTCTCTGTCTCTCAAAGATAAATACATGTTAAAAAAAATTAAAAAAAAACTAATAGTATTTTGATATAATTTATTTAGAAGCTTTAAAAAATCAAATTCCTAGAGGAGTTTTTTAATCATTAAAAATCTAACACTACCGAAGCTAATGTGTTATTACAGATTCATTGATTTAGAGAAACATACATTTACTTAATGGGATTCTAAAGTTCTTCATTCTGGATATTTTTTATGTTTATTTATTTTTGAGAGAGAGAGAGAGACAGAGGGACAGAGAGCATGGGTGGGGGAGGGGCAGAGAGAGAGGCAGACACAGAATCCGAAGCAGGCTCCAGGCTCCGAGCTGTCAGCACAGAGTCCCACACGTGGCCCGAACTCAGGAACGGTGAGATCATGACCTGAGCCGAAGTCGGTTGCTTAACTGACTGAGCCACCCAGGCATCTCAACGCTTACTTTTTAAAAAACTGTATTTTCTCTTTAATGCCCCATCCATTTCTATGCTGCTTATGTGTTCTGAATTTTCTGACACTCTAGAACAATTTTCTCTTCTTTGCACGAGCATCATACGCAACCGGAAATGTATATGACCCAAAGAGGAAACTAGAAAATTAACGCTTTGCGCTCAGGTTTTAAAGCCTCATTGTAGTTTTTACTAGTGATTGTAATATTAAGTTTTAAAAATTATGTTAAATCATAATCTTCACACAGTAAGCCCTGCCATCTGAACTGTATAGCTGTCTGTATTTTCCAGACTGGTTAAAAATGACCAGATCTTCAGCAAATCGTTCTCACTTATTCCCATGTTAATACTAACCTTGCCATGAAATATTCAAATACCGTGTATTTTGTGTTAACCACTTTTCTCAGGTAAAAATGGCCAATATATTTATTGCCTGTGGGGACTAATTTTGGGGGGGAAATAAGATGGCAGTACGGGTAACTGCAACCTAAGCTTTTAAAAACGGCACATATCAGTCACCAGTAGGGGAAAGAAACAATCTAGGCATTCACTGAAGCCTGACCTAGAAATAAATGAGAGAGTTACACTGGAATGTCAATGTCTAGCTCAACATGGCAACCTTTCAATAATACACAGGAGGAGGCCTGTAAAAGCTAAGCTATTGGGGAGGCAACCCCCTCTTCTGATGGTTAGGGGGGTTATTAATGTTGCTTGAAGTACTCCTGCGGCTGCTAATCTGTGTCCCTGGTTTTGTGTGAGTGTGGTGGTGATGGAAGTGTATGCAAGGTAGAAACCACTGAAGGAGGGTATCTGGGATGTCAGGTAAGTTGATAACCTGAGGGGGGAGCGCCTCGAACATCAATGTGTTCTGGGTCAATTGATCACCTGAAAAATAGTGACATTTTTTTTTTTTTTTTTACGTGAGAAATAGGCGAGGACGTAGTTGGACTCAGGGTGGACGTTACGAAAGGGAAAACAAAGAACTCGCCCGCTGTCTCTGTTTGGGAATGACTGTAACGGGGAAATTCTTGAAGGTATGGATCTAGTCTCTCTTGTTTAATGGTCTATCCTTCGCGCTTAGCACATAGCAGTGCTAAAGCTTCTTTGTTACGTAAGATGTAAGACCATCCCAGATGTAGACAAGTTTTATGTTCATGTGACTGCCTAAATCCTACGAGTCCCAGGAATTAGAGGTTGCAAACAGGGTGAGGAGATGGAAATTTGGAATATTAGACATATATAAGGAAAGTAGATCTGGATGCACTGGGGAGACGACTTGGTCAGCTAAACAGAAGTAAGACAGCACTGAGTACTTGGGGGAAAAAAAAAAAAACAGAGTTCAGAAATTCAGATAGAAAGCATCAAAGAGGTTAAAGGTTCTTAAACTCAATTGAAACCTTGTCCAGACCGTAAGGACAATGAACTGTCACCCTAATGCAAATTCTATTTAGTCTGCATGTTAAACATCTTTCCCATCGAACCCTTCTTTGTCATCCCGACTACTGCAAATCTAGTAAAGTTTCTCATGATCTCTTCCTAGGACATTTGCAACAATTTTCCATGAACGTAGGTTCCCCAAGAACAAGGGTTCTAGAAGTATTGTCTACTGCTGAATCCTTGGAATTTGGAACAGTGCCAAACATATAGGCCACTTTCTTTCTTTTCTTTTTTTTTTTAAAGTTTTCTTTTTCACTTTTCTTTTAAGTAGGCTTCACGCCCAGCATGGAGCCCAACGCATGGCTTGAACTCACGAGGCTGAGATCAAGACCTGAGCTGAGATCAAGAGTCATTGCTTAACTGACTGAGCCACCCAGGCACCCCCATATAGCCCATCTTCAATTACTATCTTATCCATTTATGCAGAAAGTATTTGTTAAGCACCTACCATGTGCCAGGCTCTAGGTAAGGGTATGGAGGAACAGTGGAAAAGAAGTTAGGCATTTATCCATGCCTACATGAAACTCACATGTTAGCAGGATTATAAATAGTAATAAACATGAATATGTAGCATATTTTCAAGTAGCAGGTTCTACGAAGAAAAGGAGAGCAGAGTAGGAAGGCGGAACATCATAAGGGATGAAAATCACTTTAGACAGGGTTTTCAGAGTCTGGCGTGAGGAGGTAACTGCCATAGAGACCTGAACAGAATAAAGAAGAAAATCACGTGAAGACCTGGGGAAAGATCATTTCAGGGAAAGGGAGCAGCTAGTTGTAAATGTCTTGGAGTGGAAACAAACTTGATGTGCTTAGAACAGAGTGAAAAAGGCAAAGTGTTAAGAGTTGTGGTTTGAAGTAGCTTTGTTGAATAAATGCTTGAACGGCAGGCACATCAGCAGCTTGTTTAACTCAGCCCTCTCTGTCAAAGCTGCGATGGCTGCCAGATGTTAACCTAGGAGAAGACGCTGGGATTCATTACGGGAAAATGGTTCCCACTAATTTAATCAGGCTAGCAAAAGAAAAAAAAATATATATATATATATGAAAATATACATATATATGAAAATATACATACATATGAAAATATATATGTATATGTATATAATATACCATATACATATACATATATATGAAATATACATATGTATGAAAATATATATGTATATGTGTATATCATATATACCATATATATATGTGGCAGCCTCTGGCTAACAAAAGAAAAAAATATATATATATGAAAATATACATTTATATGAAAATATATATGTATATGTATATCATATATCATATACCATGTACATATATATGAAATATACATATATATGAAAATATATATGTATATATGTATATCATATATCATATATCATATACCATATATATCATATATATATATATGGCAGCCTCTGTTCCTAAGTGGTGCCAAATAAGTCTATCTGTATCTCTGAACCTCTCTGCTGACTTCAGCCAAAAAAAAAAAAAAAAAAAGAGTTGTCAAGGGCAGATTAGCCTGGGTACTGATAGGGCCTCCTAGAGCACTGTGCAGTTCAGCTGAAGTGCTAAAGAAAAGGCTGCAGAACTCAGAAAGAAATTTAAGTAAAATCTCAGGGCTAAGAAAGTCACGAACGGTTGTCCTTGTTCATCACATGTCTTCCTTTAGGTAACAGAAACTCCAAAGAATACCGATCAGCCCTCGGTGAGAAAAGCAGCAATGTGGAGACCATGGGAGTCATAGAGACTTTTGCTCATCCTATAAAGTACTACTGAGCTCCACATCAAGGGACACAGCAGAGTTCATGAGACTCCAAGGTTAAAGTAGATATTGTAAATTAGCTAGAAGTTTAACCAATATTCTAAATAAACCGGTAAGCTTACGGACAGGAGTACAGCCTATGAGATACGATCATATTCTGAGTCTTGTGAAAGCGAGAACTGTATATTCAAGCAGGAAGTAATCAGTGTTCCACCTTCTGTAATCATTCAAGCAAAACGCTTATTTTCAGGGGGAAACTAAGCAGATATATTTGAAGGAAGAATGTAGCTCTGTGCTGTAGAATCGGACTCAATACATGACAAAGCAATATCGCACTTAACCTCCCAGATTAGGATTTACTTATTAAAAATAATAAGGTGCTGAAATTTTGAAAGCTCCCCACTCCCACTACTCCAACCCCAACAGTGGAGAGAAGCATTGGCAAATTCAGAAAATGGGTATTGAAATAAAGCCAGTCTTCCTAATTCGAAAGCTTTATCCAACTGATGAAAAGTAACACTAAAAGACCTATTTTGAAGGAAGGTTTTGAATCAGTTTTGTGGTCTTTTAAATTCAGAAAGGGTACCTCTTCTTGAATTCATCTTGTGGAAGAGTTCAGTAGGCATGGGGAAAAACACAGTCCTTTTGTTTTTTAATCAGGGACAATGCAATGTACCATCACCAACATCACTGTCATGAAGATGTACCAATCATTTAGTACACGGAACTGCACAACTGTGATGTGTTATTTATAGGTGAAATTGGGACGTGGGGTTTGGTAATCCAGATTTTACTGGCCATTTTGAGATCACACCCATCATATCATTCACTCATTTGTCAAATATATAAACCTCTGCTCCTCTGCTATATGCTAAGTATGCTATTTACATAGTTTGTATCTTTTTTCAGGGAGCTCACCTTGACCTGGTTTTGGATGTTCAAGATCTGGTACATATTAGTTGCTAAGTAAATATTTATCGAGTGAACGAGTGAAGGAAAAGGTTCTTCTCAAGCTAGAGTTTACAGTATAATGTATCTCTCATCATTGGGGCACCTGGGTGGCTCAGTCGGTTAAGCATCCGACTTCGGCTCAGGTCATGATCTCACCATTTGTGAGCTCAAGCCCCGCATCAGGTTCTGTGCTGACAGTTCAGAGCCTGGAGCCTGCTTCGGATTCTATGTCTCCCTCTCTCTCTGCCCCTCCCCCACTTGCACTCTCTCTCTCTCTCAAAAATAAATAAAACATTAAAAAAATTGAAAATATCTCTCATCATTTAATATGAAGACGAGGGGCACCTCGGTGGCTCAGTCAGTTAAGCACCTGACTCTTGATTTTGGCTCAAGTCACAATCTCACAATTTGTGAAATTGAGCCCCACATCAGGCTCTGTGCTGACAGCATAGGACCTGCTTGGGATTCTCTCTCTCCCTCCCCCTCTGCCTCTCTTTCTCTCGAAATAAATAAAAACTTAAAACAATGAAATGTAATAGCAAAAGTATGGACTAGTACATAGGTAGTAGAACAATAACATCAACACTTCTATTTCTAAAATTCTATGATTCTGTGTTAGTAGCTAAGATAGCTAGATTCTATATTAGTAGCTAAGCATTATTTTATCTGCTGGTGGGGATGAATAAATTCTAAGAATGGAGTAAGAATAAGTTCATACTAGGGGCAAATTCTCAAAGTAAAGGAGGGGGCCCAAAGCTCTCTTCTGACAATTTGATTAACGTATTAGTTCTTCCGGAAGGAAGTAGAGTCCTAAGAACTGTTGAAAAGATGAGAATATGATATCGGTTGCTGGTTTTTTGAGCTGCCACCCCCTTCTTAGAGTGATGGTGTTGGGACATTGAAATTATCCATTGTTTTAGTTGTGTGAGTGTAGCATCCAAGGAATATTTTATTTCTTGGTATTTTGCCTCAAATAAGATACCCTGACAACAGATGGCAGATAACAATATAGGAAGGCGGTATGAGTAATTGAGAAAATGCAATCAATTAGTTTTTCCTTTATCATTACTATTTAAAAGCAAACGATGATGCCACTAACTAGCTATGTGACTGTGATCATTTAACTTCTTGGGGCTTTGGTTTCCTCGTTGTTAAAATGGGGCTTTCTTACAAGCTGGTGCCCAAAGTTGTTCCTGGATCCCTAATTTTACGATTCTAACATTCACCAAGCTCAACCCTTTTACCTTTGTGCTTTAAAAGTAGAAACTCTATGGTTTCTCATTTATTTTGAATTGCCTCCCTGTAAACGTCACCCCCACCCTAAAACTCCTTTTGTTGCTGAGTAATAGATTATTTTTAATACAGAGATAAGATTTCTTAAATCAAGCTTACTGGAACATTACTCAGTCACTTCTTAATCTTTTCTGGAAGAGAGTGATATATGAATAATAGATAAATGACATGAAAATAAGACAGCATATTTAAAAGCCCACTCAAACAAAACTTTAACAGGGTTTTTAATCACAGGAAGCAGAGACATCAAAATCTCTCCCCCAGGGAGTTCACTTTGTGGGCGATGGCAAAGGGTGTTCCAGGAATAAAACATTTCGGAAAAAAATCTCAGAGGTGAGAAGAAGACTTATTATACCCAGACATATCTTTAGGCTGGCCAAAATGGTAGGGAGGTTTAGGGTCACAGACGCTAATCAAGAAATGATGCAACTTAGACTACCATGTAAACAAGGTACAGTGTTGACATGTGCTATAGTTAAAAGTTGGAAGACAACTAGATTGTCTTATAGTTATAGTCATGGTACAAGTAATGATTCCCATTTAATTCAGCCATCCTGTGAGCCAAGCCCTGCATAAAGCATTTTACATACATTTACATATTTATTTCTCATATTAACCCTATGAAGTTAGTAGTTTTACCCTAACTACTAGGGTAAATATAAATTGAAGAAACTGAGGCTTAGAAAGTTAGTTACATGTTCCAACATCCCACAGCCTGTATGTATCAGAGCCTAGCTGAAAGGTCTGCCTTACTATGGAGTTTATGATCTTAAATACAACGTACAGAGTCCGTACTCCAGTATAACCCTGATGATTCCAGGGATTCGCTTTCTAGCTTTGGATGCCTAAGAATTCTGTTGCTGACAGAGGCACATGGGTAGCTCGGTCAGTTGAGCATCTGACTCTTGATTTTGACTCATGACCTGACTCTCAATTTTGACTCAGGTCATGATACCAGGATTGTGGGATCAAGCCCTGCATCAGGCTCTGCACTGAGCATGGAGACTGCTTAAGATTCTCTTTCTCCCTCTCCCCCTCCCTGCTCTCTCTCTCTCTCTCTTACTCTCTCTCTACCAAAAAAAAAAAATTCCATTGCTGACATATAAATGCACACTTCTCTGACACCCTTTGACTTGAACTCTATGTTCACATCTCCTTCTATTTTGCCAACATGACTTGTGACATGTTACAATTAATTAACTAAAGCTCATTTTAAGGGGCGCCTGGGTGGCTCAGTCGGTTAAGCAGCCGACTTCAGCTCAGGTCACGATCTCGCGGTCCGTGAGTTCGAGCCCCGCGTCGGGCTCTGTGCTGACAGCTCAGAGCCTGGAGCCTGTTTCGGATTCTGTGTCTCCCTCTCTCTGACCCTCCCCCATTCATGCTCTGTCTCTCTCTGTCTCAAAAATAAATAAATGTTAAAAAAAAAATTAAAAAAAAATAAAGCTCATTTTAACAATTGCTCCGTTTTTACTTCCTTAATGGAGTCTTGAGTGATACATTCTGCGGACTGGATGAGATTCAGTTCAGAAAGCTGCCTAGGTTGTCAGGAGCACGTTTCTTAGTTTGCACCCATTTTCTAATCTGACCAGTGTCCCTTTCAAAAAAAAATCGCAGGGTTCCCATTTTTACAGTAAATATCGACATTCATGATATCAATCTTACAGCCATTTAGCTTTAAAATCAAGCGTGGCTCCGAAATATTAGTAATGCCAATAGGTGTTTAGAAGGAAAAGAAAATCTACATTTCTTACTATTATGTTTGAATATCCCAGTGCTCTTTTATGTTTAAAATTTTCTTGTTGGGCTACCTTTGTAAGAGTGACTATTTTCTTCACTTTCAATTTGGCTTGTAACCATTGACTATACAAAGAGGTATAGATTTATCCCTCTATAACTTATAACCTATGCTATATACTTAAGAATATACAGAATGAACTCATGCACTGTGCTAGGCAACAGAGATACAGAAGCGAATTGGAAATTCTTCCTACCTTCAAAGGACCTTAGTGTCTACTCTAGCATTACCTAAGATGTGTTTCATGAAATTTTAATATCCCTTGAGACAGTAGAACTTTAAAATCAGGGATTTCCTCAATACAAATAATATCTTTTAAAGTAATGGATTTATTAGATGGGGAGAATCTTTTTAAACATTTTTTTAACCCAGAGAAATCTACATTTACTTGACCACAGATTTTTTGCATCCTTTATTTCTCTTTTATACACACACATATAAATATTAACATTTAGTAGGATGTGTATTCCCATAAAACAAAGGCTAGAAATGCTCATCAAGTCCGAAGCAGAAAAACAAAAAATTAAAAATAAAATGAACAGATGTGATTTCTTCCTCACCTGGCGTCACACCTAGGGAAAAGCTTAGCTTACACCTGTAATCTTCTTACAGGACTGCTGGGAAAATGCAGGGGGTGTCTGTTGTTCATAAGACAATATTGTAAATTAATTCTATTTTTCAACCTTTTAAAGGAATATTTCAATTTAAGCTTACTATGTAACGCATTCTTTTATCAAAGTTAAACAAATAATCGAATTAAAAATGGGAAGAAGACATGAGCAGACATTTCTCAAAAGAAGACATCCAGATGGCCAACAGACACATGAAAAGATACTCATCATCACTGACCATCGGTTCAAAAGTTCTAGTTCAAAAGTCATGACTATATTTGTGTTAATCTAGAATTCCTAAACTAAATTACTGATCAATTTTAACTGTTACTTTTCTTAAATATGACATGGTTGCCGTGAGTAATTTCATTTACAAGTTAATTGAATCATTACAATTTATTCACAATAGTTAAATAATACTTGAGCATCGCACCGTGTGAATAATGGAAATAATATGAATGTTGTATTAAAACAACAGACTGGAGGAGTGATCTACAGATGCATCTTTTTAAAATTAATTTATTTATTTTCTTTAATGTTTCTCTTACTTTTCAGAGAGAGAGAGACAGACTGTGACCAGGGGAGGGGCAGAGAGAGGGAGATACAGAATCGGAAGCAGGCTCCAGGGTCCGAGCTGTCAGCACAGAGCCTGATGCGGGGCTCAAACCCACAGACCGCAAGATCATGACCTGAGCCGAAGTCAGATGCTTAACCTCCTGAGCCATCCAGGTGCCCCAATTTATTTTTTTAAATTTAATTCCAGTATAGTTAACATATAGTATTATATTAGTCCCAGGTGTACAATATAGTGATTCAACAATTCTATATGTTACTCAGTACTCCTTGTAGTATGTGTACTCTTTAATCCCCATTATCTATTTCACCCATCACACCCACCCACCTCTCCTCTGGTAACCATCAGTTCTATGTAGTTAAGAATCTGTTTCTTGGTTTGTCTCCCTTTTTTTGTTTGCTCATGTGTTCTGTTTCTTAAATTCCACATATGAGTGAAATCATATGGTATTTGTCTTTATGTGACTGACTTATTTCGCTTAGCGTTATACTCTCTAGCTCCGTCCATGTCGTTGCAAATGGCCAAGAGTTCATTCATTTTATGGCTGAATAATATCCCATTGTATATATACACCATTTCTTCTTTATCTTTTCATCAGTCAGTGGACACATGGGCTGCTTCCACAATTTGGCTATTCTAACTAAAGCTGTTATAAACCTAGGGGTGCACGTATCACTTTGAATTTGTGGTTTTGTATTTTGGGGGTAAATACCCAGTAGCGTGGTTACTGGATCATAGGGTAGTTCTATTTTTAACTTTTTGAGGAACCTCCACACTGTTTTCCACAGGGGTGCACCAGTTTACGTTCCCACCAAGAGTGCAGGAGGGTTCCTTTTTCTCCATATCCTTGCCAACATTTGCTGTTTCTTGTGTTGTTGATTTTAGCCATTCTGACAAGTGTGAGGTAATATCTCACTATACTTTCCATTTTCATTTCTCTGATGATCAGTGATGTTGAGCATCTTTTCATGTGTCCGTTGGCCATCTGGATGTCTTCTTTCGAGAAAAGTCTGCTCATGTCTTCTTCCCATTTTTAATTCGATTATTTGTTAATTGGGTGTTGAGTTGTATGAGTTCTTTATTTATTTGGGGGTACTGCTTATCGGATATGTTATTTGCAAATACCTTCTCCCATTCAGTAGGCTGCCTTTTAGTTTGATTATTTCCTTTGCAGTGCAGAAGCTTTTTATTTTGATGTAGTCCCAATAGTTTGTTATTACTTTCATTTTCCTTGCCTCAGGATACATAGCTAGAGAAGTGTTCCTATGGCTAATGTCAAAGAGATAACTGTGCTCTCTTTTAGGATTTTTATGGTTTCAAGTCTCATAGTTAGGTCTTTATACATTTTGAGTTTATTTTTGTTGTGGTGTAAGAAAATGGTCCAAATTCATTCTTTTGCATGTAGCTGTCCAGTTTTCCCAGCACCATTTGTTGAAGAGACTGTTTCCCATTGCATATTCTTGCCTCTTTTGTCAAGGATTAATTACTATATAATTGTGGTTTGTTTCTGGGCTTTCTAACCTGTTCCATTCATCTATGTGTCTGTTTTTGTGCCAGTACCATACTGTTTTGATGACTACAACTTTGTAATGTAATGTGAAGTCTGGAATTGTGATACCTCCAGTTCTGTTTTTCTTTTTCAAGATATCTGGGCTATTTGGGGGCATTCGTGGTTCCATATAAATTTTAGGATTGTTTGTTCTAGTTCTGCGAAAATTGCTGTTGGTATTTTTATAGAGATCGCATTAAATCTGTAGATTGCTTTGGGTATTATGGACATTGTAACAATATTTGTTTTGTGAACCCATGAGCATGGAACGTCTTTTATTTCTTTATGTCATCTTCAATTTCTTTCATAAGTGTTTTGTAGTTTTCAGAGTACAGGTCTTTCATCTCTTTGGTGAGGTTTATCACTAGGTATCTTATTAATTTGGGTGCAATTGTAAATGAGATTGTTTTCTTAATTTCTCTTTCTGCTGCTTCATTATTAGTGTGTAGAAATGCAACAGATTACTGTACCTTGATTTTATATGCTATTAATTTACTGAGTTGCTTTATCAGTTCTAGAATTTTTGGGTGGAGTCTTCGGGGTTTTCTACATGTAGCATCATGTTCTCTGCAAATAGTGAAAGTTTTACTTCTTTTTACCAATTCATATACCTTGTATTTCTCTTTTTTTTCTAATCGCTGTGACTAGAACTTCTAGTACTATGTTGAATAAAAGTGTTGAGAGTGGACACCCTTGTCTTGTTTCTGACCTTAGAAGGAAAGCTCTCAGTTCTTCCCCATTGAGCATAATGTTAGCTGTGGGTTTTTCATATAGGGACTTTCTTATGTTGAGGTATGCTCCCTCTAGACCTACTTTATTGAGGGTTTTTATCATGAATGGATGTGGTGCTTTGTAAATGCTTTTCCTACATCTATTGAATTAATAGGTTTTTATCCTTTCTCTTATTGGTGTGATGTATCACACCGATTGATTTGTGGACTTTGAACCATGCTTGCATCCTAGGAATAAATCCCACTTGATCATGGTAAATGACTCTTTAAATGTATTGTTGGATTCTGTGTGCTAATATTTTGTTGAGGATTTTGCATGTATGTTCATACATAATACATACATATCTTGGCCTGCAGTTCCCCTTTTTAATCATGTCTTTATCTGGTTTTGGTAATAGGGTAATGCAGGTCTCATGGAATGAATTTGGCGGTTTGACTTTTCTGTTTTTTGGGACAGTTTGAGAAGTATAGATATTAACTCTTCTTTAAATGTTTAGTAGAATTCACCTGTGAAGCTGTAAGGTCCTGGACTTTTGTTTATTCGGTATTTTTGATTACCAATTCAATTTAATTTCTGATAATCAGTCTGTTCATATTTTCTATTTCTTCCTGATTCAGTTTTGGGGGTTATATGATTCGAGGAATTTTTCCATTTCTTCTAGGTTGTCCAATATATTGGCATATGTTTTTTTCTTAATATTCTATTATAATCTGTTGTATTTCTCAGTTGTTATTTCTCTTCATTGATTGTATTTATTTGAGTCCTCTCTCTCTCTCTCTCTCTCTCTCATTCTCTTTGATGAGTCTGGCTAGAGTTTTATCAATTTTGTTGATCCTCCAAAAAACCAGCTCCTAATTTCATTGATCTTTTCTATTGTTTTTTGTAGTTTCTATTTCATTTATTTTTGCTCTAATCTTTATTATTTCCTTCCTTCTAGTGGTTTTGCATTTTGTTTGTTGTTTTTTTTCTAGCTCCTTCAGGTATGACTTTAGGTTGTTTACTTGAGATTCTTCTTGCTTTTTGAAGTAGGCCTATATTATACAATACTTCCCTCTTAGAACAGCTTTTGCTGTATCCCAAAGATTGTGGACCATTGTGTTATCATTTTCACTTCTCTCCATGTAATTGTTGATTTCTTCTTTGATTTCTTGGTTGACCCATTCATTGTTGAGTAGCATGTCGTTTAACCTCTGTGTATTTTTGTTCTATCAAGATTTTTTCTTGTGGTTGATTTCTAGTTTCATAGCATTGTGGTTAGAAAAGATGCATGGAATGACTTTGATTTCTCTGAATTTGTGGCGGCTTGTTTTGTGGCCTAATGTGTGACATATTCTGGAGAATGTTCCATGTTCACTTGAAAAGAATGTGTACTCTGCTGTTTTAGAATGGAATGTTCTGAATATATTTGTTAGATCCATCTGGTCCAATGTGTCATTTCAAGCCACTCTTTCCTTCTTGACTTTCTGTTTAGGTGATCTGTCCATTGATATAAGTGGGGGTGTCAAAGTCCCCTTCTATTATTATATGACTATATATACGTTTCCTTATGTTTATCATTAATTACTTTAAATATTTGGGTGCTTCCATGTTGGCTACATAAATACTTACAATTGTTATATCTTCTTGCTGGATTGTGCCATTAATGATTATGTAGTATCCTTTTTGTCTCTTTTTACAGTCTTTCTTTTAAAGTCTATTTTGTCTGATATAAATTTTCCTACCCCAGCTTTCTCCTCACATCCATTTGCATGATAAATGCATCTCCCATGCTTCACTTCCAATGTGTGTGCGTCTTGAGGTCTGAAATGAGTCTCTTGTAGTAAGCCTATAGATAGGTCTTGTCTTTTTATCCATTCTGTCACCCTATGTCTTTTGATTGGACTGTTTAGTCCATTTACATTCAAAGTAATTATTCATAGGTATGTACTTGTCATTTTGTGACTTGTTTTATGGTTGTTTTTATAGTATTTCTCCATTCCTTTCTTCTCTTGCTTTCTTCTCTCATGATTAGTTGGCTTTCTTAATGATATTTTTGGATTCCTTTCTCTTTATTTTTACATATTTGTTTCTGGTGTTTTATTTGTGGTTACCATTCAGTTTGAATATAACATCTTCCACATACAGCAGTCTATATTAAGTTGATGGTCATTTGTCTTTGAACCTATTCTTTACCCCTCTTCTCCCGACGTTTTAAGTATATGCTATCATACTTTACATCCCTTTATTTGGTGAATCCCTTCATTGATTTTTACAGGTATACTTATTTTTACTGCTTATGTGCCTCCTATCATCCTTATTCTTGCTTATGGTCTTTCCTTTCCATTCAAAGAGTCCCCTTTAACATTTCTTGTAGGGCTGATTTATTGGTTATGATTTCCTTTAACTTTTGCCTGTCTGGGAGACTCTATCTGTCCTTCTATTCTGAAGGATACCCTTGCTGGACCATGTAGTCTTGGCTGCAGATTTTTTTTTTCCTTTCAGTACTTTTAATATAGCATTTCACTTCCTTCTCGATTGGAAAGTTTCTGGTGAAAACTGCTGATATTCTTATAGACATTCCATTGTATGTAACTGCTTTATTTTCTCTTGCTGCATGGAAAATTCTCTTTACAACTACTTTTTGCCATCTTTTTTAAAAATTTTTTTTAACGTTTATTTATTTTTGAAACAGAGAGAGACAGAGCATGAACAGGGGAGGGTCAGAGAGAGGGAGACACAGAATCTGAAACAGTCTCCAGGCTCTGAGCTGTCAGCACAGGGCCTGATGTGGAGCTCGAACTCTCGGCCCGCGAGATCATGACCTGAGCCAAAGTCGGATGCCCAACCCACTGAGCCACGCAGGCGCCCCTACTTTCTGCCATCTTAATTACTATGTGTGTTGGTATGGACCTCCTTGAGTTGATTTTGTTGGGAGATATCTGTGCCTCTTGGATCTGGATTTCTGTTTCCTTCCCTAGATTTGCCGTGTTTTCAGCTGTCATTTCTCCAAATAAATTTTCTGTCCCCTTTTCTTTCTCTTCTTCTGGGATCCCCGTAATGTGAATGTGATTACACTTGATGGTGTCACTGAGTTCCTCAAGTCTATTCTCATTTTGCCTGTTCTTTTTTTCTCTCACCTGCTCAGCTTGATTACTTTCCATTACTCTGTCCTCCAGGTCACCGTGTCATTCTTCCGCTTCATCTAGTCTACCGTGTATTCTATAAAGTACATTTGTAATTTCATTTATTGTGTGTTTCATCTTGGAATTGTTCTTTTTTGTCCTATTATGAAGGGTCTCTTTGAAGTCCTCCACGCTTTTCTCAAGCCCAATGAGTATCTTTATGATCACGACTTCATTACTTGAAATTCTCTCTCAGGCCGATTACTTGTTATCTGTTTCCCTTAGGTCTCTTGCTGTGATTTTTGTCCTGTTCTTCCATGTGGGACGTGTTCCTCTGTCGCCTCATTTTGTAGAACTCTGCGTCTGCTTCTGTGTATGAGAAAAGACAGCTACATCCCCTGCCCTTGACAGTAATGGCCTTACCTGTTGGGATGGGCACTGGGTGTTGTATGGAAACCAATTTGACAATAAATTTCATATTAAAAAAAAAAAAAAGAAAGAAAGTAATGGCCTTATGAGGAAGAGGTCCTATAGTGCCCAGCCATGCATTATCCTCTCTTCACAAGAACCTGGCACTTCAGGGGTGTCTTCTATGTGTAATGCTATGTGTATCCTGCCGTTGTGATTGAGCCCCTTTTCCCTTTAGTCGAATCGTCCGCAGTGGCTCTCTTGACCTCTTGTGGGCAGGATTTGGTCCCTGTGGTGTTGGTGGGCCCATCTGGGGGGATGCCTTGGTCTTGAGTTGAGTCAGCCCAGGCATTTGCCAGAGATGCTGTGGTACCAAACCGCAGGGCTGTTTCCCTGTGTGGTGGTGGTTGTCGTTTTTCCCTGAAAAGCTTTCGTTGGTGGACAGGTTCTGCAGTCAAACCAGTTGTCCGCCCGCGGCCCCGTTGCTGGTTCCTCTAACTGGTGTGTGTGGTTCTCTTTCCCTCTCTCTGGGGGCAAGAGTCACTGCGGCACCACTCTGCATGGGCTCTGGCTAAGAGCATATTTGAGAGGGCAGATCCGCAGGTGCCCAGCATAGGGGAGGGTAGTGAAATGGGTAGGAAGTGCTGCCCAGCTTTTTGTGCCCCATCCTCTGTGGGAAGGGCCCTGCAGTGCTGGCGATGAGGGACCCGAAGACCAGCGGAGGGCAGATCACAAGCTAGCACCCCTCCCCTACCCCCACAGGAGGGATCTTTGTGATATTCCTCAGGCACTCCTGGCTGCCCAAGAACAAAGGAGAGGAAACAAAATGGTTGACTGATAGAGATTACAGTCCTACAGGACAGGAGTCTTGTCAGTTTACAAGTGGCTTAGTAAATTGTAAGAAAGAGACAATCTTATCAACACAGCCTGATCTCCAGAAACCTATAGACTCAGTTTCCTGCAGCTCTTAGTATCCACCTCCCCCTCCACAGCGATGTGGGGAACAAAGGCAAGAAAGGAATGGTGGGTAAGATTAAATTTCCTTATAACCTGCAGCCCATCGACAAATACTGGAGGCAGGCAGGATAGAATGTTTCTCCAAGAACCCCTTACTGTCACAATGTTAATGCCTTACTAGAGGGAAAACAGCCTTAGCTTGACAATAGCAAGGCCACTGGCATGTTAGGAGCCCTCTTTAGCATATCAAAGTCCTTCTGGAGGCCTTCCTTTGGTCTTTACATCCCCCAAAGCCGGAGTGTATAACCAGTCACGCTTCACAACCCCCGTGCAGCTTTTTCTGCCCAAGGGTCCTGTTCGGGTGTTTCAATAAAGTCGCCTCTTTGCACCAAGGAAGTCTTCAAGAATTCTCTCTTGGCCTTCCGCTCTGCCCCTCCCCATGCCAAAACCTCCTCCCTGGGACTGAGGTGCGATGTCCAGAGGGCTGGATTGGCTGAAGCACAGTGTAGGAGGGAGGGCTGGCAGGACTGGCACAATAGGGAGTGAGCCCTGCAGGTGCCCGAGGGTTTACTCTCGGGGCAGGAGAGGGAAATGGCCCCTGGTGGTTCCTTGGTTCCTGGAGGAATTCCCCAGCAATTTCTGTCCCTCCGGGACAGGCTCTGAGATGAGAAAGCCATGCTTCCTCCCTTAGGCCCCAGGAGTTTTTCAAACTTCAGCCTCTATGCTGTATCTTTGCGGGCTCTGCTCTCCCAGAGCTGAGCCAACTGACTTCAAAATTCCAAGTTTTAAGTCCTGCTGATTGTAAGGACTCACAAACTTTGGTTCCTCTCCTTTTCAAAACCAAACGTCATGGGGATTTGTCTTCCCCAGGAGGGCGCCCCGGTGTGGAAGTCTGTTTTCTCCACCCTCTGGGCCTGCTGTATCCCTCTCCCTCACAGTCCCCGGAGTCTGGTTTGTTTGGTCTGTTTTTCCCAACCGTGTCTCTGTCCTTCCTACCTTCAGTGGGGCCACTTCTCTACATTTAGTTGAGGAGTTTATTCTTCCAGTCTTCAGGTCATTTTCTGGGTTATTTATACTGTGAGTGTTATCTCGAATGAGTTAACTATTTTGTATAAATCAACAGTGCCTCAGAGGAATGTAATTTCTAGTTTTAAAAGCTCAGATGGAAGAAAGTACCACAATTTATTACATTTTCAAAAGTATCGCATTACAACTTGATATTATTATATTCTGCTTTTTTGTCAGTGTTGTTCATAATTGTGTGGATCAATAATAAATTAGCATGAAATAGCAATTCGAATCATATCGGTAGGCATGTCCTCAAGGTCAGTTTAAATGATTTATGACTGAGAAAATTAGTATAGATTTTACGATTTGTTTATCTAGATGTCTTTCATGTGCAGGGACTAAGAATTTCTCAGGTTTTTCAGGGTACTCAGTATTCTAAAATGCCATCCCTTGAAAGTGATTTCAAATGAAAGGACAGGGGCGCCTGGGTGGCGCAGTCGGTTAGGCGTCCGACTTCAGCCAGGTCACGATCTCGCAGTCCGTGGGTTCGAACCCCGCATCAGGCTCTGGGCTGATGGCTCAGAGCCTGGAGCCTGTTTCCGATTCTGCGTCTCCCTCTCTCTCTGCCCCTCCCCCGTTCATGCTCTGTCTCTCTCTGTCCCAAAAATGAATAAACGTTGAAAAAAAAATTTAAAAAAATAAAAAATAAAAACATAAAATGAAAGGACAAATTGCAGTGACACACTCTTACGTATCCACTTGTTCATTTGTTCATTCCATCAACGTGTCCTGAGTTCCTACTTGGTACCAAGCATTGAAGTAGAGAAGGGAATATAAAGTTAAGTGGATCACAGAACCTGATCTCAACATTTAGTGGATAAGAAGAACCTATAATAGATAAAAACAATGAAATATCTTAGACACTTTGCTAGAGATGAATAAAGGGCTATAGCAACACAGAGGCAAGGGGCGCCTGGGTGGTTCAGTCGGTAAAGTGTGGGAGTCTTGATTTCAGCTCAGGTCATGATCTCCTAGTTCATGGGATCGAGCCCTGTGTCGGGCTGCAGGCTGATAGTGCGGAGCCTGCTTGAGATTCTCTCTCTCTCTCTCCCTCTCTCTCTGTCTCTCTTCTGGTTGCACACGCATCTGTTTTCTCTCTCTCTCTCTCACAATAAATAAATAAACATTTTTTTTAAAGTTACTTCAATGAAAAAACGTATTTGAAAAAAAGAAACACCGAGGCAGGAGCAAAAACAAGAACTTGTAGCAAAGTAGAGATAATTCTAGGACCCAGGCATCAACAAAGTTAGAGTAAACTTTGGAAGCTCTATGGAGCAGAGAAATCCTTTATTTTTAACCTTACATGGAAGTCATTTCTCAGTCTTATTTAGACTATGTTCAAAAAAATGGAAAATGCTAAGTATAACTGCATTGCTCGGTGTCACAAATACTTTGAGGGCCTCAGTCCCTACATTCCAGCAAAGTCAAATTATGGTGAATCAGCATGGAGACCGACTCGTAATGTTAGTTTTAACGTTAGGTATCTTCAGATTTCATGAGTGTTGGAAAGTATGGCAATTTGCTATAGACACCGTAAAAGACATGAATACATTTAAATTGAGTTCAGTGCAATGCAGTTTGATTTAACTTTTAATTTCCCACATATATGCCTGATTATGTTCTATTAGAGAACCAGACTTCCACTGGGTCAGGAATAACACACGGAACAAATTGTGAAATGCCCATTCTTCAATTAGTGTTTGAACTCATTTCGGAAGAGTTTGTCTTTATAAACTGTTTGACTGAACGGCAATTATAATAAAATCAGTGTAAGTTACGAACGCCTGGTTCTTTACTGCTGAAAGGTAAGATAGATTTCACCATGAAAAGTTCGTATGCATTGTTTTAGTTGTCAGTTCTTTAAAAAATAAAATTTTATGGCAGCTTAAAGAAAGAATCTCAATCAATTACTACAACGTTTCCCTTATAGCATCCTAAATCTTCTATACAAATGCAAATGCTTTGGGTATTATACCTGACTGAATCGAGTGTGCTATGTGCAGGAGTGATTGCTCAGGATTCTGTTCAGCCATAATTGCAAATAACCAAGAGCAGAGCCCTGGAGAATTCATAATCAGCAGGAAGTGTTTTGACACAGAATGAGCAAATGAGCTATTGTAGCAACACAAAGAATGGTGTATTGCACGCAAAATAGAGATGGTGATCCTGGCATCAGGATCAATAGAGAGGAGAAAACAGAAACATTGGGAAGAAGTATTGAAAAGAAGGGTAACATTGTGTACATAGATTTTTTTTTGGGGGGGGGAGAGAGAGCTCAAGTATTAAGAGCTAAACCAATTAGTGTAAAAGGAACGGAGATGTGGCCAGACTGTCACTCTGTTGTTCTTTAGAATCTTTATTGATTAAAAGTAAGAGTCACTGGCAGTCTTTTATACAATGGACTAGAACAAAATAGCTTTGACCAGTCTGTTTAGTATCCCTCAGGACCTTTGGGGAGAAAATGGTGTGTTTCATTGAAGATTCTAGTTATTGGGGAATAGTAGGGATTAGATGCGGAATTCATCCACATATGGTAGCTGCAAGGAAGAAGAATGTTTTCAATAAAATTAAATGTTGCTCTTACTATGACCTTTTACAACCCACCATCTTGTAGGGCCTCTAGGACATCAGTATTATAAAGGGAATTTATGAAAAAAAAAAAAAACTGAAATCAACAAACTTCTTATGATCCATAGAGAATGCTGACTATCTAATGTGATAATTTACTAGTTTCACTTAATCTTTATACTTGCTATTCCTTCTGCCTGGAACTCCCTTTCCTCCCATGACTCCCCCCTCACATCATTTAGGTTTCTACTCAAATACCGTTGACTCAGGGAGAGATCTCCCTGAGATCCTCCTCTTCATAGCAATATTCTCTATTCTTTTATCCTGTTTTATTTTCTTCATAGTGATTTTACTGCTTGACGTTATATTGCATGCTTGTTTGTTTATTTCCTGTCTCCTCCACTAACATGTAAGTTGCTTAAAGACATAGCATTTATCTGTTTTGTTCGTTGTTATAACATCATTTCCTAGAATATGCCTTATATAAAGTAATTCCTCAATAACTACTGATGTAAAGAATTAACCTAGAATTTAGTATATTAGTTAACCAGTTTCTTTGGTCTTTGTTTGGGTGAGACATAGAATAGTTACATGTTGATGGGTGGGGAGTGGAGAAAAAGAAGGTAACCATGCGATTAGCGTTCAGATCAGGGTAATCAAGGTCGAAGACCATAGTATGGAGCGTGAGTATCTAGGGGCCAATGTGAAGACATTTGGGTACATCCTGTCTAAATGGAGGATGACAATCAGGAGATGGGTTACAGTACAGACAATGATAAGGGCATTTTTTGAAGGAAGCAGTTTAGAGGCAGATTATCATAATGAACACAGACAAATGAAACAAGAAGGAAACAGCAGGACCGAGCATAGATAAACAGATCACCCCAGCTTTACATTGGAGTTCTCACAAGGGTCTAGCCTACTCAGTACCTAGCACTGTCATAGCCTGGGAAATAACTGTCTTCAATAGTTATCTATTGTGATAGTCTTGTCTGAGTCCTAGTAACATTTTCTGAACCCTGATAAGGAGAATAAAGCTTCTCATATTGGATGCAACACTCTCTTCATTAACAAGGGCCTGTCTCACAATAGTATCAATTGCATTTGACTAGAAAAAAGGGTTTCCCATGACCACTATGGCTGATAGTCACTTGCATAAGCTGTGTTTGGGTGAGAAATGTAACTGGTGGGGCACCTGGGTGGCTCAGTCCAACTTTGCTCCAACTTTGCGTCCAACTTTGCGTCCAACTTTGGCTCAGGTCATGATCTCGCGGTCTGTGGGTTCGAGCCCCACGTCGGGCTCCGTGCTGACAGCTCGGAGCCTGCTTCGGATTCTGCGTCTCCCTCGCTCTCTGCCCCTCCCCCACTCACGTTCTGTCTTTCTCTCTCTCTTTTTCTCTCTAAATAATAAAATAAACATTAAAAAATTAAAAACAAAAACAGGAAATATAGCTGGTAAGGAAAGAAATTTCTTGAGGAGCTTATCAACTCACAGTAACGACCTGCCATGCCATCCATCACATTTTCTGGAGCTGTGATCTGTGCCTACAGACTTGAATGCACACAGCCTGGTGTCCAGCTGTCCTCGTGTCCAGGAGCTTTCTTAGTCGGGTGTTTTTTTTCACTATATGAGTTTCAGAATTTATCTTTTATTTAGTGAGGTGACTCCTTGGTCTTTTTTCTCACGCTTAGCTCTTTAAATATTAAATTCCAATCTCAGTTCAATAAAAGCTCATACAACTGCTTTTAAATAAAGAAAAATGAATTAGGGACCAAATAGCACAGGATTATGCTGTGCACTGCTATCTTTTTAACTTTTTATCCTGAGATAATAGTGATTTACATCAAGTTACCCTCTCCAAAGAAATGTACAGGGAGGTCCCATGCATCATTCACTTAGTTTTCCTCACTAGTAACAATGTGAAAAATTACGATACAATACCAAAGCAAGGAAAACATGTAATGCTATTTTCAGATGATTTTGTTCCCCTATCCCTACTATTTTAGCATAAGAAACTAAGACAAATTGGGTCTCCAATGTGGAATCTCATTGTTATTTATAAGCCTTATCTCAGAGCATCAACCATAATACCTTCATTCCTACCTCCAGATTGCATTTTACCATGACCCATCTGTCATGGAATGACCTGAGATTCAGCCAGGTTATGCATGCTCGGTAGACAACTGGCATTAGGAACTTCATTCAAATCTCCCAAGATCAAAACTTTGAATCAGTTTTGGAATTTTTAGAGCTCTCTCATTGTCTGCAACAAACCACTTTTAGATAATTTTCCCCTATGTTTTGGGAGAATCACTTAACCTCTCTGTGCCTCAATGTCCATTTGCTTCAGAATTTTTGTAAAATACAGATGAAGCAATCTAAGAAATGGTACTTTGAAAAGTATAAAGGGGCGCTTGGGTGGCTCAGTCGGTTGGGTGTCCAACTTCGGCTCAGGTCATGGACTCAAAGTTAATGGGTTTGAGCCCCATGTTGAGCTCTGTACTGACAGCTCAGAGTCTGGAGCCTGCTTCTGATTCTGTGTCTCCCTCTCTCTCTGCCCCTTCCCCACTCGTACTCTGTCGCTCTGTCTCTCTCAAAAATAAATAAACATTAAAAATTTTAAGCATAAAAGGCAGTATGTTATGCAAATCCTCTTGTATATTGTTTATATGTTGTTTTGGGTATGAGTCAACCATTTTCTGGAGTTCCCTCTAATTGTGTCATAAAGCTAGCCTGCCATCATTACTGTCCCACATGTTGAAAACACCAAATGGGAAGGCAGACTGAGTGAGTAACATTGTTTGAGTGCTTAGCGTATACCATGAACTTCCTTTGATGTTTTAGTGTGCACTATTTCATTTCATCTGCATAGCTACACCATGAGGAAAATCCCCTGGTTTTCTGTGAAAGCTTTAAAGACTTTAAGTCTTTTGCCCAAGGTCACTTTGGTGTTAAGAATAAGAGTCGAGATTCAGGGGTGCCTGAGTGGTGCAGTTGGTTAAGCATCCGACTCTTGATCTTGGCTCAGGTCACGATCTCACAGTTTGTGAGTTCAAGCCCCGCATTGGGCTCTGTGCTGATAGTGTGGAGACTCCTTGGGATTCTGTCTCTCCTTCCTCCGCCCCTCCCTGGCTTGTGCTCTCTCTCCCCCCCCCCCCAAATAAATAAAAAAACTTATTAAAAAAAAGAATAAGAATCAAGATTCAAGCTAAGTCTGTCGTCTTTTGGAGCCTATTTTATCTTCTTCTAGAACCATGCTACTTTCTGAAGCAACAACCAAGCTCTCTTTAGGACATGAACAAATCACCTCCCAAAGGCCATCACCTTAGGCATTAGAGTTTCAACATAGGAATTTGGGGGCAACACAGACATTCACTTATAAAATAGGAAATATCAAGTTTAGGGTTAAAGCCCAAGCCTAAGGTCATTTTAGACATGAGGTGTGAGATACAGAAGAAGAATGTTTTTGCCTATAGTAGGCAGTTAGTAAATTTTGTAGAAATAAATTTGAAGTATTTTTTTATAAAGCATATATGCAGATACAGATAGTATGTATACGTACAAATCATTTCTGTCCACTGCTGCATTTTGTTTACAGACACAGTTTCCTGAGAGCCCGAGGAACAATGTGTTAGAAGAACATACAGATCCATTCTCAAAGTCCTGGTTCTTTGATACTATTTCATGTCAAAAAGAGAGACTTTTTGTATAATTTAAATATTTGAAAAAAAAAAAAAACCTTTTATCCAAGACAGCAATACACAGAACGACATTTCAGCTGAATTTAATATTCAGACATTCCTTGGTCATCAGATCTACCTGTCCTTAAACAGGATGTTACAGAGAGCACCTCAGGGCAGGAAGTAAAGGTAGATGGGGGAAATACAAAAGACATAAATGAGCTACAATAAACGCTGGCTTGTTCAAGTCACTGTCAGGGTCACGTCTCAGAAACACCGTCTTACTGTCTCAGTCTGTTCAGTCTGCCTTAATGAAATACCATGGACTGGGTACCTGAGAAGCAGAAATTTAATTCTTACAGTTCGGGATGCTGGGTGGTCCATTTCATGACAACATAGCGGAAGGGGGAGAGAGAGATCTCTCTGGGGTCTCTTTTTCAAGAGAATTAATTCCATTCATAAGGGCTCTGTTGTCATGACCTAAAAACTTCCCAAAGGCCCCGCCTCCTAATACCGTGACCTTAGTTAGTCATTGGGTTTTCAATCTGTGGGTTTTGAGGGGACGCAAACATTCGGACCACACCACTCATAAAGAGGAAGCATCAAGCGTAGGTTTAAAGTCTCAACCTAAGGTCACGTCGGGCATGGGGAGTGCAATGTGGTAGAATGCGTGTTAACGCAAGCATCCACGTTTTGATATGAGGACATACTCCGTGTGTTGGGTTAAACCAAGCAAGAACCAGCAGAAGACAGAAGTTTAAGCACTTGAGAACAGAGATGCAAAAGCAAGTTAGGGAGGTTATCGAAACGGTAATGGGATAGGTTTGGGATACAAACAGGTCTCAGTTCTGGTTCTTCAACTTACTAGCTGTGAGGACTTGATAAATTACTTAATATTGTACCTCAAGTTTTCTCAGCCTCCAATGAGGAAAAAAAGATAACGCCAATTTCACAGGACTGTTTTGGAGCTTCAATTGAGACCGGCGATGTTGAGTATGTAACACAGCGCTTAGTATATAATAAGCCGTGAAAAATGTTAGATGGCTGCATGGTCTTCCGGCATTTAACGCCGAACTTTGAGGCCAGCCTGGTCTTTACTCCTTTAAGGCAGTCTGATTTGGGATCAAGCATTCCTTTTATGTTTTTAATGTTTATTTACTTTTGAGAGAGACAGAGTGAGAGAGCGAGCAAGCATGACCAGGGGAGGGGCAGAGAAAGAGGGAGACGCAGAATCCGAAGCAGGCTCCAGGCTCTGAGCTGTCAGCGCAGAGCCCAATGTAGGGCTCGAACCCACAGACCGTGAGATCGTGACCTGGGCCAAAGTCAGATGCGTAACCAACTGAGCCACCCAGGTGCCCCTCAAGCATTCCCTTTAGAATGCTTTCTTTGTGTATAAAATCTAAAACTTTCAAATATGATTACTTGAGATTTTAATCCGTTTTCTTCATTTTTCTGTTCTCTGGTCAGTTCTTTCAACTTGTTGATTTCATTCTCCACTCAACCCTCATTAAACTTTAATTCCATCATGTCTCTGCTCATTATTATTTTATATTTGTCCTGATCTATTTTAACCAGCTGTGTGGTATGGGGCAAATTACTTAATGAGTCTGAACTTCAGTTTACTTATCTATAAGATGGATACACAGTTGGCCCTTGAACAACACATGTTTGAACGGCATGGGTCCACTTATATGTGGGATTTTTTTCTCAATAAATATTTTGGAAAACTTTTTGGAGATTTGAGACGATCTGAAAAAAATCTCACAGATGAACTGCCTCGCCTAAAAATATCGAAAAAATTAAGAAAAAGGTATGACATGAATGCAGAAAATATTTGTACCTATTGGCCTATTTGATCATTTATTACCATAAAATATACACAACTATGTTATAGAAAGTTAAAACTTATCAACCTTTATGCACACACTGTACATGGCACCATTCGCGGTCAAGAGAAATATAAACAAATGTAAACAGGCAGTATTAAATCATAATGGCATAAAATTCACTGTAGTAATACTCTACTACTGTAATAGTTTCCTAGCCACATCCTCTTTCACATATTTTCATTTTTGATGTCGAGTGTGAGTAATGCATATAACATCTAGTGTTTTGTACCATATAAAGTAATATTTAAAAAAACTTTAATGTTTATTTTTGACAGAGAGAGAGAGAGAGAGAGTGTGTGTGTGTGTGTGTGTGTGTGTGAGTGGGGGGGGGGTGGCAGAGAGAAAGAGAGACACAGAATCCGAAGCAGGCTTCAGGCTCTGAGCCGTCACCACAGGTTCTGACATGGGGGCTCAAATGCACGAACCACGAGATCATGACCTGAGCTGAAGTTGGACACATAACGAACTGAGCCACCCAGGCGCCCCTGACGTAAGATAATATTGACATAGGTCCTAACAGATGATTCACGTTATAAGCAGATGATGTCAACTTACAGTATCAGTATAGTACTACATATGTATTTTCTCTTCCTTATGATTTTTTAATATTTTCTTTTCTCTAGCTTACTGTATTGCAAGACTACAGTCCATAATACATATAACATACAAAAGTATGTGTTAATCGACTCTTTATGTTATTGGTGAGGTTTCCAGCCAGAGTAGGCTACACACAATTAAGTATTTGGTGAGTCAAAAGTTACATGTGGATTTTCGACTGCACAGGAGGTCGGTGCCCTTAACCCTCACATCATGCAAAGGTCAACTATATCGGTAATACTAACTTCATGGGGTTGTGGCGAGAGGTCAGCGAAAATATGTGTGTAAAGCATTTGTAGCAAAGTCTTGTACATCAGTAAATACCGTTGTTCATACTGTAATTGTCATAATAGCTTCCTTCTATGTGCTATGAAGATTTGTGATATAAAATATACATCTCCTAATATATCACTTGGCATTCAATGAGCAGGACTGCAAAGGGCTACAAAAGGATTAGTAATTAACAGTGATTAACCACAGTCCTAATAAAACACCGGAGATAAGCATGCAGTGGGCAACAAACTTCCCCCACTTTGACCAATAAAGAGCTTAGCCTCTTCTGCTGAGCCATGCCACCAAAACAAATGTGGGATACAGCACATAGTGGCATTTGACCAAATACGTTAGGAGAAAGCTCGTTGTTAGCCAAAACACATCACTCAACGGAAATTACCTACCACTTTATTTAAGTGCTTTCTGTATTTACAACACTGTGCTATATACTGAGAAATGACTGGGATATAGCCCTAGCAAATCACAGGGATGTGGGTCCGTCACTTAGCTAGACGCATATATACGAAAATAATGCAAAGCAGGCTGTGTGCTTCGTGCTAAAATAGAGATGCCGATAAAGAATGAGATACAGTTTGTTCGTTTCCACAAAACTGCTGGGAAAAACACAAATGCGCATCTAGTTCCACGGAACTGGGATCAATGAACAAGTAATAATTTAGTTACGAATGCTGATTTCACACAAGCTAAGTGAAAACAAAAGTTATATTCAAAAAAATAAAAGCGTCAACATGTTGCAGTCAACTTAGTTTGCAGAAGAGATGAGAAAGATCAAGAAGGTGTACGGGTGCAGGTCAGCTTTGGAAAGGGGACGTGATTTGTCAAATGCCACACAGATGTTGTCTTCAGTGACTTTGGATGCAAGTCAGAGGAATGTCCAATCGAATACGCTTTATTGGTTTTCTGAAAATCAGGGAAAAGAATGGAGAACCCAATGAGCGCTGAAATTGGGAAATAAAAGCAACATCTTTGTGATAAGCAATCTGTGAAAGAAAGAATATGAGTGCACCATCAAAGAGTAATTAGTCAGAACCATCTGGGGGCGGGGAAAAGCAGGGTTCCCTTTAACGTAGGGACAGGTTTTATATGTTGTGAGTTTAATTTTTGAGACAGAACCTGGGCACGGGAAATAGCGCTGATAGGTCTCCAACTATCCTGCAGGTAACTGATATGATGTAAAAGCTGTTGTGGGTCATGTATTTAGGGCGATACAAAGCAAAATCTGCTGCGATGTTATTTAGGGAATATCTGTAGTAACCTAACTATTCAAGAAGGGAATCTGTGCTACGGAAACCCTTTGTGGTTTATATTAAGAAGTAAGGCCGCCTCACAAGTGCGCCCTCTGCCCAAGTTAGACACGATCACAACACAAGAGATTGAGGGCGCTGGCACCTGACAATATGTAGACGAATCTGCCAAGAGAAGGAACAGTCCCTCAGCAGGAAATTAATCTGGAAGAAGACAAGAACAGTCAGCCAACTGAGGGATTCCAGTCCACTTGGAAGATATGATTACCACGTGAAACTGGGATATAAGAGCCAAGGTTCCTGCAATTATCCTATGAAGTGGGAAATGAGATCAAAGTTACCGAACTACGTTAGTGACCCGAAGTATAAGATGACTGCCGTGAAGCTCCATATCCATGACCCTTGCGATGTGCCAACACCATGCTTTCTGAAATCGATTATGCTTGTTCTCCTCCTGGGGTTGTAGTTTGAATCTATTGTGTAGGCATGATGTTTAAGACTGAGCTGTGTCATATCGGGCTTTGAAATAATAATAATGGTAGGAATTCAGAGGAATGTTGTCATGCCTGAACGGTTACGAGAGTGCAAGTGCTTAGGATGATGTGTGGCACAATAAGGGATCAAGAATATGGGGCGCCTGGGTGGCGCAGTCGGTTAAGCGTCCGACTTCAGCCAGGTCACGATCTCGCGGTCTGTGATTTCGAGCCCCGCGTCGGGCTCTGGGCTGATGGCTCAGAGCCTGGAGCCTGTTTCCGATTCTGTGTCTCCCTCTCTCTCTGCCCCTCCCCCGTTCATGCTCTGTCTCTCTCTGTCCCAAAAAAATAAATAAACGTTGAAAAAAAAAAAAAAAAAAAAAAGAATAGTATCATGCGGTCTTGGGATCCAGAGCTGCAAACCTCATGGATAAGCTCCCCATGGATCACCCTCAGGTATATTCTACAACTCTTCACAGGAAACAGCAGCTTCTGTATATCTTTCAAAACCCAGGGAAGCTCTCAGGGAAACTCTGGTATAGAGGCAACCTCTGAGGCCTTCTCCTTTCAGAAACTTCCAGAATCTCAAACAAGAGGTGAGCCACATAGGAAAAGGAGGCAACCAGACATTTACCTATCTCTCCCCTCTAATCCGGATATTCCAGTGGGGTAGTAGGATCAGGCTTTTCCTTTCTCCTCTTTTTAATGGTTTTTTTAATGTTTATTTTTTGGGAGAGAGATAGAGAGACAGAGAGAGACAGAACGTGAGTGGGGGAGGGGCAGAGAGTGAGGGAGACACAGAATCCAAAGCAGGCCCCAGGCTCCGAGCTCTAAGCTGTCGGTACAGAACCTGACACAGGGCTTGAACTCACCAACCGTGAGGTCGTAACCTGAGCTGAAGTTGGATGCTTAACTGACTGAGCCACGCAGGTGCCCCTTCCTTTCCCTTTTTATCCGACCATGACTGGTTCTTTCATATAAAACTCTAGATCAAGTGCCTTTGCCTGTTGCTGTGTTCACTGTGAATAACAAGAATTTAGGAAATTAATCGCTGTCTCTCTCACTTTCACCCCCTCCCCTGCAATTTGGATTTCATAACTTGTTTTACAATAGGAAACACAGGCTTTGTAAGAAGAAGAAAAAAGAAGGAGGAGGAGGAGGGGGAGGAGGGAAGAAGGGGGAGGAGGAAGAGGAGAGAAACTGCTACGAGGTAGAATATAAGGACAGATGCACATTTAGGTATAAGGAAGAAATAAGGAGAAAATGGGAATGGGTTTTCCCTTATGAATACATCTAAGAAGGATCTTAGGGAATAAAGGGAGAGGCAGGAGGGGAACAGGCTTCAGGAGAACGTTCGTAAGAATAACTAACGTTGGATGTTGAGAACAGCAGCTGACAAGACACTTATAACAGGGATGATATTTTCAAGATATGTGACTGATCCATTTTAATCCCCCTCTGTTTTATTGTGGTAAAGCCTATGTAATATAAAATTTACCATTTTAGCCATTTTTAATGGTACAGTTGGGTGGCATTAAAGACATTGACATTGCTGAGTCGCCATCACCGTTATCCGTCTCCGGATATTTTTTTTTTTTTTCCTTCATCTTCCCAAATTGGAACACTGTACCCATTAGACATCAACGACTCATTTCCCTTCCCTCAGCCCCTGGCAGCCACCATTCTACTTTCTGTCTCTATGATTTTCACTTTAAGGCTGAATAATAGTCAAGTGCACGTATACACGGCATTTTGTTCATCTGTTTTCCCGTTAAGGGACATTCGGGTTCCTTCTACCCTTTGGCTGTTATGAATAATGCTGCTACAAACATGGGCGTACAGATATCTTTTTGAGTCCCTGCTTTCACTTCTTTTGGGTATCAGCCCATACCTGGAATTGTTGGATCATATAGTAATTCTAAGTTTCAGTTTTTTGTGGAACCTATACCATTTTATGTTCCCACCAACAGTGCACAGGGGCTCCAATCTCTCCACATGCTTACCAGCACTTACTATTGCTCTCTTTCTCATTTTTTATAATAGCAATCCTAATGGGTATGAAGTTGTATCTTATTGTGGTTTTTTTAAGTTTATTTATCTATTTTGAGAGAGAGAGGGCATGTGTGAGCAAGTGGTGGTGGGGCAGAAAGAGAAAGAGAGAAAGAGAGGGAGAATCCCAAGCAGTCTCCGTTCTTTCAGTGTGGAGCCCAACGTGGGGCTGAATTTCATGATCCACGAGATCATAACCTGAGCCGAAATCAAGAGTCGCACAACCAGGGGCGCCTGGGTGGCGCAGTCGGTTAAGCGTCCGACTTCAGCCAGGTCACGATCTCGCTGTCTGTGAGTTCGAGCCCCGCGTCGGGCTCTGGGCTGATGGCTCAGAGCCTGGAGCCTGTTTCCGATTCTGTGTCTCCCTCTCTCTCTGCCCCTCCCCCGTTCATGCTCTGTCTCTCTCTGTCCCAAAAACAAATAAATGTTGAAAAAAAAAATTTAAGAAAAAGAGTCGCACAACTGACTGAGCCACCCAGGCACCCCCTTATTGTGGTTTTGCTGTTTATTTTCCTAATAGTGATGTTGAGTATCATTTCATGTGCTTATTGGCTAACTCTATATCTTCCTTGGGGAAATGTCAACTCAAGCCCGTAGTCCATTGAGTTCATTTTTTTAATTGAGTGGTTTTTGTTGTTGTTGGGTTAAAGGAGTTCTTTTGATATTCTGGAGATTAATCCCTTATATATATCATTTGCAAGTACTTTCTTCCATTCTATTATAGGATACCTTTTCATTCCGTTAATAATGCCCTTTGATGCACAGAAGTTTTTAATTTTGATAAAGTTCAATTTATTTTTTCTTTTGTTTCCTATGCTTTTGGTGTCATGTGCAAGGAATCGTTGGAATCATTCCAATACCAGGAAACTTTTCCCGTATATTTTCTTTTTTTTTTAAATGTAGATACAATTGACATATAACATTGTGTAAGTTTCAGGTGTAAAAGGTGTTGCTTTCATACATTTACATATTACAATAACATTAGCTAACACCACTGTCCTTTCACCTAATCATCCTTTCTTTTTTGTGGTAAGAACATTTAATATCTAGTCTCTTAGCAACATTGAAATTTATAGTAGAATAATGTTGACTATAATCACAGTGCTGTGCATTAGATCTCCAGGACTTATTTATCTTCTTAGTGGAAGTTTGTATCACGTGACCAATATCTCCTTGCTTCTCTTACCCCCGGCCCCTTGTAACCACCATTCTACTCATCTCTACAAGTTTACTTTTTATAGATTCCACGTATAAATGAGATCATACCATATTTATTTGTCATGGCTGAATAATATTCCATTGTATGCATATGTGTGTGTGTATTGAGATATATATGTATATGTGTATATGTATATATACATATATATATATATATATCTATATATCTGATATCTGTTTTATCTGTTCACCCACTGATAGACATTTAAGGCATTTAAGCTGATAGACATTTAAGCTGTTTCCATATATTGGCTATTTTGTATAATATTCTCAATATCCTGTTTTCATTTCCTTTGGATACATACCAAGAACTGTGATGACTAAATCATATAGTAGTTATATTTTTATATTATATTGTATTTTATATTTTATCTAAGGATAAACGTTTGAGGAACATCTACATCGTTCCATAGTGACTATACCAACTTACATTCCCACCATCAAAATACAAGGGTTCCCTTTTCTCCACATCCTCATTATTACCTGTTATCTCTGGTCTTTTTGATGCTAACCATTCTGATAAGTGCAAGGTGATATCTCATTGGGGTTTGATTTGAATTTCCTTGATGATGAATGATGTTCAAAATCTTTCCATGTACCTGGTGGTCACTCGGATATCTTTTTTTGGAAATATGTCTATCACTTCCTCTGCCCATTTTTGAATCATATTATTTGTTGTATGGGTTCTTTATATATTTATGTTAACCCCTATCTGATATATGGTTTGGAAATATTTTCTCCTGTTCCACAGGTTGCCCGTTTGTTTCTTTTGCTGTTAGAAGCTTTTCAGTTTGATGTAGTCCTACTTGTTAATTTTTGCCTGTGTTGCCTGTGCTGCTATTATACATTTTCTTCTAGGAGTTTTATAATTTTAGCTCTTACACTTCAGTCTTTGATCCATTTTGAGTCAATTTTCGATATGACGTAAGGTAAGGGTCCAGTTTCATTCTTTGGTGTGTGAGCATCTAGTTTTCCTCACTCTCATTTATTGAAAAGGCTGTCCTGTCTCCATTAAGCGGGCTTGGCACCCTTGTCGAAAGTCATCTGACCATACATGCACGAGTTTATTTCTGAGCTCTTGATTCTGTCTTTATGCCAGCACCATGCTGTCTTGATTAATATAGCTATGTTTAGTGCCCCTCTTAAATCATGTTCTCTTCAAGTCTCCTACTTCTCAAGCTTACCCATGAAGCTTATTTCCCCGGGGAGGGGGGGAAAGTAGGTACGCTTAGGAGGCTGTTGACCATCTCTGACTCTCAAAGCTTGTGCAGTTAGGTAAGGTCCAGGGGGCAGGTTGTAAAACAGTCTCTTTGCAGAGTTCTAAGCAGTAACTGGTACAGAAGCCTCCTGCCCTTTCTGTTCCCTTCGAATTGTGCGATTAAACCTCTCCCTTCAGGGCTTTTACCCAGAAAGGAGAGACTGAACAGATATCTGACCATCAGTTTTCCCTACCTGCCTTCCCTTTCTTCTCCCCCTCATCCACCAAGAGTAAATTAAATGTTTTCTTTCTTTCTCTGTCCGTCTAACCTGGACCTCCCTTATATAAAACTTGATCGTGAAGTCTGCTGACACAACTTCTTGAAGCTGTCAATAACCCTGAAAACTTGGCTTCTTCACCTTAGCTTACAGATTTGGGCATGGCTCTATAAATAATGAAATAGTCTGTGTGGGACTTTACTTGGCTCAACTATCATGCAAAAACTAGCGTTTCCCCCCCCCCCCGCTTCCGTTTCTACCCCAAGCAAAGAATGGTCCAGTTAAGAGTCCTTAGAGAAAGCGTTCCTGAGGGAGACAGCAAAAGGACTGGGGCTGTGCCTTGCATGGTGATGGGAAAGGCCTGTGGAGAGGAAAAAACATTCATTCTGGGCAAGGTAGGAACGCCCAATTGCCTTGCCTACTGGGTATGAAATATCGGCCAAGGAGATACGCAGGGTTCCAGGGTTCCGTTAAAGTGGGCCTAAACTCAAACTGAGTGTTCATTTATGTTTTGGGGTCAGCAGAGGCTCCCGAGGCATTAACTTGTGGAATCAAAACACCCGTCGGAAAATGACATGTTGCTCTCATGTGAGATATTCTCGACTGAAAAGATTTGGGGACAGTAGCATGGCCAATACTGCTGTCAATGGAGAGGCAGCTGAACGTCTGAAAAAGGGTACAGAACCAGGAATAGTAGACAACAAAGAAAGAATTTGCCAACTGGCTAGCGTTGCCAAGCGCTGGCCTTCCATGTAGATGATCAAAGAAACTATTGCTGAATGTTGAAAAGTGTTGCTTGGACGAAGCCACACAGGGGGTCATTGCCATCTGTTTTACTGGCATTTGCATTCTGCAGACTTTAGCCAAGTTTGCATAACATGTGTAAGTGGAATCTTCGCAAAATTTCACTTGCTGAGTTTTGAAAATCTAAGCTGAAAAAAGAAGGAACCTCACCAAATCTTTCGTTCTACTTCTTGAACTTGAAACTTTATTAAAACCTATGTGTTGCCCCAAATTTACTCCCTCTTCTTTTGTAACAGCAAAGAATATTTGGTTTATTTTCTTAAGAGTATTTATTTTATTTTGAGAGGGGGGAGCGCAGCGAGGAGGAGAGAGAAGCCCAAGGAGGTCTTGGGATTAAGTAACACTGTTGGCCCAGAGCCTGATGCGGGGCTGGAACCCATACACTGTGAGATGATGACCGGAGCTGAAACCAAGAGTCAGACGCTCAACCAACTGAGCCACCCAGGCACCCCACAGCAAGGAGCATTTTAGATGCATATTATTCCCCAATATTTCCCTCATTTACCGTCATATAAATAATATTGGGATGAGGAAGAATAGAGGTTCTTAACTAATGAGAAACAACTTAGGCAAATTATACGATGGTGGGAGTAAAGTAATGCATTTGGGTTTTCTTTTTTTATAATATCTGGCACATTTCTAGATTCATAAAAATCTTAACAGGGCTACAATAAAGTGGCCTGCAATGGATTCCAGTGAAATTTAATAAGATACTCAGTTACTAGCTTCATTAAGACACAGTAAGTTCATTATAACCCAATCTGGCAGAAGCTTGCATATTATTTCATGTGCTTTTCTGCTCTCTGCCCCCCTCCCCCTCCAAACCCCATCATTCCTTCGGAGCTACATTACAACCAATTAACACAATTTAACAGCTTGTTTGCAATGCATCATTTTTTTCATTACTCTTCGAAAGGAGTTTGCTTTTTCTCCGTTTTCTTCATCGGATCATTGAAGTAAGTCTCCAAAGGCTTTAAATGTTATACTTGATTCTACTCAGCATTTTAAAGGAATGCCGTTCTAGGACTACGGGATACCAACATTTTGACTCATTATACGTTCCTTATGATAAGAATATGATCCAATACTGCTCTTTTCCCCGAATCGCTAATAAAAAAGATATGGGAGGCTCGTATAGGAAAAATGCATATCTAATAGACGGTAAGCTTCCTGAGAGGATAATTATGATTTTATTTCATAGCAGCTACCATTTATCAGGGGTTTATACTGTATCAGTTACTGTGCTAAGTTGGACATGTGATTTCACTTAACATGACAGCTGAATGATGCACGTACTGTGCAATTATCCAATTATCCCAATTTTACACATGGAAGATAATCAGACTCCCGGGGCGAACCACTACCCCAAGGTCACAAACCTAGTAGGTAGAATGAGAGGTACGCTCTGGTTCAGAGTCAAAAATCAGCATATTCTCCATTCTAACAGGCTGCTCCTCCGGGTCTTTGTGTCCTTAGGGCCCAGGACAGCACTGAGCACGGAGTGGGCACTGAAATCTTTGTTGACTCTAATGTTGATGATGCTAACAAATCGTCAGCAAGTGCTTGCCGTTCAGTTCTTTTTCATTTCAATGTTCTTTTTCATAGCCGTTTCTGCTTGAAGTCAACCACTGTTTTATTTTGTTTATTGTCAAAATGATGTACGAGCACAAAGTAAATGCTTACCATGGCTACAGGGAAGGCAGTCGGGGGGGTCAAGGGGTTAAGACAGAATTTGGCAATCGGAGGAAGCCGACAGACAGGAAAGTGGGGAAGAGGAAATCAAAATCAAGAAACAAAACACAGGCCCCTGTATCCCCTCTTGTGCTCTCCGTCTCATTTCATTTCGTGCCACCGTCGTTCTTCCAGTGACATCAGCTGGAAATTTAGGATGCATCTATGATTATCCCTTCTTGACTTCCCTCATCCTACTTAACGATGTGCCTGTTCCAAATCCTGCATATATTTTTGCAATCTGCTTCCTTGTCTTCTCCCCTGAAATCACTTGCTGTTTAAATTGTCACCTGGATTAAAACCTTTCAAATTAATCTGCCTGCCTTCATATTCTTTCCCTTCTTAGGTTCTTTGTCCACACAGTGATAAGAATGACATCAAAATTTCCCATCTCATTAGCTCGCTCACCTCTTTTACACCCTTTAGTGGCTTGCCAAGTTTGTGTGTGTGTTGTTGTTGTTGTCGTTGTTTTGGAAATATGGGGAGCCTCTGGTGGTGAGAGGTAGTTGGGGACTATATGTTCTCTCTCACACATCCTGACTAGGAGATGGTATGTGACAATGAAAGAAAGTCTCAAGTTAAATTCCATCTAACATCGAAACATGCATTAGGAATGAAACGAAATATACTTTATCCTGTTCTGTAGTTCTGGGAGGTCCCACTTTCTGACCTAAACCCAAAGATTGGCACTTTGCATATAAATCACATTCTGAGGAAGGTGCACTGAAGTAGCAAGGGTAGGACTAGAGAGCTTTGCAGTCAGGTTAGGCAGCAGAAGACTGAGAAATGGACGTACGTAAGACCAAAGGGGCTCTAGACCTCTAGCCCTTTGTTGGTTCTAAACCTTCTCCATGAGAGGGTAAGCAGGTCTGATATGCTACTTCTGACAATAGCCTACCTTGAACACCATGAATTTCATCAATTAAAATTCATTTCTTATATTCATGCAAATAAGTAGACTCTATGGTGTAGTTTTTCTTAAAGATGATCCCTGTTAAGTAACCAACCCTTAAGGAAATAATTCCTGATTATGGCATTTCAGGTGTTGACGACCACAGGAGAGATGATTGCAATGAGGGCACTTCTAAATCTATTTAACTGTCCTTATAACGTGCAGCAAACTCACTTTCATTCAATTTTAGCTCTAATGACATGCAAGGACTTGTCGTTTCTTCACTGATTCATCCATAGATGTTTATTTTTTTATTTTTTATTTTTTAAGTTTATTTATGTTGAGAGGGTGAGCACGCAAGTTGGGGAGGGGCAGAGTGAGAGGGGGAGAGAGAATCCCAAGCAGGCGCCGATGGCGCAGAGCCCGATGCGGGGCTCCAACTCACAAACCACGAGATCAGGACCTGAGCCAAAGTTGGACGCTTAACGGACTGAGCCACGCAGACGCCCCACATCCACAGATCTTTATACAGTACCTCCTTTAGGCCGACCACTGTTCTGGATATACAGTAGTGAACATAGCAGACAGTCCCTATTCTCAAAGCACTTGCACTACTGTGATAACACAGAATATACACACACGCACGCCCCCGCGCATGGTAATGATAAACGCTATGCGCCAATATTCCAGATCTTTTCCAGTTTGCAAGTGAGAGCGATCCAAGTAAATGGACTTACTGCCCCCCAAAAGGAAAACGTTTACAGGAGAGATAAAGTCAAAGAAAAGGTGATCTGCAAGCACTAGTGGAGTTTTGATTTAAGGGCTAGAACTCAAGACAGAGTATAGACTATAATGAAGGACTCATTCAGTCTAAATCACTCCACCTCTTGTCTATGTAGTTCTTCCCACGTTGACTTCCTTCTTTTCTGCAGCTCCTGGTCTTTCTCCAGGTGGAAGGTGAAATGGCTGCAGTGGTTCTCACGCCAAGGCAGTTTTGTTCCCAGTGGAACATTTGGAAGTTTCTGAAGACCTTTTTTTGTTTGTCGCAGCTGGGTCGATGCTTCTGGCATCTCATAGGAGGAGGCCGGAAGTGATGCTACCTGTCCTATAATGCACAGGACAGCTGCCCACAACAACGAATTATCTTGTCCAAGATGTGAGCAGTACCAATGTTGAGAAACCTGGCTTTAGTGGTGATTCAAATCATTTATCATCCCCAAGTAAGAATCCCATAGCAATCAGTAGTTAGTATATAACAACAACGTGTTTACTATGTACTGCCTGAGTTCCAAGAATTATTCTAAGTGCTTTACGTGTATTAACACAGTAACCCTCACAATACTTCGATGTAGGTACCATTGTGGTCTCTATTTTACAAATGAGGAAAGTAATATACAAAAAGATTAACTACTTTAGCTTTACACAGCTAATAAGTGGTGGAACTTATATTTGAACCCAGGCAGCCTTATACCAGAGTATATTATCCTAGCTTTTGTGGCACACTCTTTTTCCTTTTTTTTAATTAAATTTTTATTAATTTATTTTTGAGAGAGAGAGAGAGCGCAAGTGAATAGGGGAGAGGCAGAGAGGAAGGGAGAGAGAGACTCCCAAGCAGACTCCACGCTGTCAGCACAGAGCCTGACACGGGGCTTAAACTCACAAACCGTGAGATCATGACCTGAGCAGAAATCAAGAGTTGGCCGTTCTATCGACTGAACCACCCAGGTGCCCCGACACACTCTTTTTCATTTGCAACTTGGTATATTAAAACCTTCGTGAAAGCGTCTGATTTCTCTGGCTTGGGTAATATGCCATCCCTTGTATGGGCAGCTATGCCCAGGGGAATGGTATCATATGATTGGCTGTATCTGGGGCACATGCCCACCCGTGTATCCATGGGGATAGTTTAACATGGTTAACAGTCCCACCACATAGTTGGAGTGAGAGAGAAACATATGGATAAACTAAGAAAGGGAAAAGGAGTATGAACGGACAAAACACTAGAGGCCTACACTTTTCATGATGCTATTTCTCATCTCTGTTCATTAGCTCATCTCGTTCTTTTATGTTGCATGCTCTACCCAACATTCTCCCACAAGAAAACACCTCAGTTTGACGAATGTCATAAGGTAAAATCTCTACCTTAGAAACCTTCTATTATCATCCCTCTCAATCTGAGTTATCTATTCCTTTCCTCTATGTCCATAATATCCTACATATATCTCTATCATGATATTGTGCTCATGGCATATGTTTCTATCTCCTCCACTATACTATGATTGTCTTTTAAAACCATGACTCTGGGGCCGCCTGGATGGCTCAGCCAGTTGAGCGTCGGACTCTTGATTTCAGCTCAGGTCATGATCCCATGGTTGTAGGATCGAGCCCCACATTGGGCTCCGTGCTGAGTGTGGAGCCTACTTATGATTCTCTCTCTCTCCCCCTCTCCCCCACAGATTCTGACTCGCTCTCTCTCTAAAAATAAAAAAATAAAAAATAAAAAATAAAAAATAAAAAATAAAACCATGACTCTGTATTAGTCATCTTTTTCTTCCTAAGGCTTAACCCAGTGTCCACGCATATTGTAGGAATCCAGTAACTGTTGGTCAACTAAATGGCACTTTAGTTGGAAGCCCCTTGGGGAAAGTCAAAGACAAGTGTCCTAAGATTACTTGAGTTCCTAGAGTAGGATGTTAAGAAGAAAAAAATCCCAGGTGACACCATCTGTCTGATAATGAATTTTTTAGCTGAGCAGCCTGCCTAAAACAATGCTTTTATAATTGGCTGTATTGTGTGGTTCAGAGAAGTCAGGATTCTCATTTTTTGGTTAATTTATGAATCATAGAATCATGGAAGGGTTGAGCTGGAAGAGTATCTGGAGATAATTTAGTCAAGTACTTGTCATTTAATAAAGAACTCTGAAGTGGGATATTTTATGATAAAATATTCAGAGTAATGATGCTTTCAGAAGAGCCAGAAATAATGGCCAGATCTCAACTGCCTACTCTCATCTCTGGTGTTTTACCTTTTTAGACTGACTTTATCTTTGGTTCCAGCTACACACTCTTCTCCAATATTATTGCCTGACTGCCTAGGTGCCTCTAGAATCTTTTAGCATTCTGGCATTTCCAGACATTCATCTTGACTTGATGTTGGTTTTTTTTCCATTCCTTTCTCCCACCCTCAGACCTCAGACATCAAAACTTACTTGCCCTAAGAAAAACCCAGATTTCTATTTTCCCGAGCCATGGCTTCTGACAAAGCGATTCTGTGCCAGTAATGGTTGTTAGGAGGCTCTCTCGATCTGTGCCCTGTGGTGCTATACTCATCACAAGCATGGTCTCCAACTTTCTTAATTCCCTGACTAATAGGGTTGCCAATCCTCAAACATGAGGTATAGCCACCAAATTCTGAGGCATCAGTCACAGTAACTAGCCTTCCCATCAGGAAGCTAACCGAGCAGAAACGAACGCTTGCTCTAGGTCCAAGGTTTAAAGATTCTGTGTGATTCTGTGTGGTTAATTCCTCATTCCACACTTTCAGGAGAGAAATCCAGTGAGAAGTATGAGAACACATATCATGCTAGTCATTTTAGCACCCCCCCCACACACACCCTTGTGTATCAATGGAAAAAATGTGAAATCTATATAGGAATAAGGCCTGTGGGCATTTGGGGCTGATCACATAAACTTTGAGGAATAAGAGGTAATGTAGCATTAGTGGTAAAGCACATACAATCTGGAGCTAGATGGCCCAGATTCCAATTCTAGCTCTACAAGTGATCTGTGCAATCTTGGTCAAGTTACTTAAACTTGTGCCTCAATTTCCCCATTTGTAAAACGGAGGTAATGAAAATAGTTCTCTTATAAGGGTAATCTGGAGGTGGAATTTGTTAATACCTTTAAAATGCTTATAACAGTACTTTGCACATAGTAAGTGCTATATTGTTATTGTCTAGACCCAGGGACAGAAATCATGTAGTCAGTTAGCAATGTTTACTGTGGTATCAGGAGAGGTGACTACACGTGTCATAAATGTGTCATTTCTGATAGAGACAAAAAGCACATTTAAGCGCAAAGAGCCTACTTTGGGGATGAATAGCTTAGCTGTGGTCCCATAAAGACCAGACAATTCAAAGTTCATTGAAATAAGTATAATGACTTGACGACCCTACGCTAACATTGTAAACGGCAAAGAAGAGAAAGGCAGTGACCTAATTATTCCAAAGATGGGAAAAAGTAACCATAGGAGAGCAAATTCTACAATCTAGGCTAAATTCCAAATCTACAATAACCACTTCAGAAGGTCGAAAAGTCACCTGGACGCTATGAGAAAGGAAGAGTAGGGAATCTTAGAGTGCAGTGACAAAGTTGAATCGAGTTAAGAACCAATACCTAAACAATTACCTGTCCTTAAGTTTGTGTGATCTGGGAAAAAAATGATAATGTATGTCAATTAATATCTGCTGGTAAATTTAGAATAATCCAAGTACAACTTAGAACAGTACCTCTCCTTGACCTTGTGAATTCCGCCTGTTTCTAATTGGAGTCCTTCCCAGAAATCTGAATTCTTTTTCTGCTTCCACAGGCTTCTACTGTCAATGCAACCTGAACTCTCTGTGAGTTCTTATCATCACTGATGAGGCAGTAACACCTATTTGATTCCTCTGAGATGGATTCCGCCATATGCATAAATGTTTCCATTCTCCTAGTTGTTGCCCTTCCTGGGTCTCTACACCTCTTAAAGTTGACCCATTGACCAGTGCCTTTTTTTTTTCCTGTTATTAGCTATTCTATTCTCCCTACCTAGCCTCATTTTGGTATCTGGCTATTTATCCAACAGTGGTGCAGGGAGTTAATTCTTCTAAGACCCAGAGATCGTATCTCTATTAATAATTATCTCTATTCATTAGCATACATAAGCAATTCCAAACACATTGAACATAGGTACAAAAGCAGGCCTTTCTTTCTAGTCAAGGATTCCAAATGTATTTTATATGTAATGTTGGGCAATTTTCCTATACTCTCTAGGGCTCATCTGCTCTATTTGTGAAATAGCACATGTGGAGAAACTATATGGGATTTAAAGCAATATGATCTCTTCTGAAGAAAGCAGTTATACATGAAGCCCAAAGAAATCTCTTCCTTGCTTAGAACCATGAATAATTCAGTTAGAATATATTTCTGGCACAGACCTTAGTTCATGGAAAGAAAAAACAATAAAGTAAGACAATATGATTTAGTTGGAAATATCTAGAGTAGAACATCAGTTTATAATCCTTGCATATCTTTATATAATCTTTATAGCCCTTTAATCCTTATAATCTTTAAGTAGCTGCATGACCTTAGGCAGGGAAAATACTAGCGTTCTGCCTACTTCTCAGAGTGTTACCTTTGCAAAGGTACAGAAAAGTACTACATAATTCTACAAGACTCTCCTTCCCTTCCATAAAATATTTTAAAAACATTTATTTTAGTAAAATTTAATAATCCATAAAATCAACAAAATTTAATACAAATATGGATTTAATTAACACTTTTAAATTCTAAATTTATTAGGATAAATTCTTACTGTTCTTAGGGAATATATTATTGCTTTAAGTATTAGAATAGACATAAATCTTGCTGATGAATGAGAAACCTATTGATAGTCTTTTTTTTCTTCTAAGTCTTATTTAAATTCCAGTTAGTTAACAAACAGCATAATATTAGTTTCAGGTGTAGAATTTGGTGATTTAGCACTTACATACAACACCCAGTGCTAATCTCAACAAGTCCCCTCCTTAATCCCCATCATCTATTTAACCCACACACTCCCTACCCACCGACCTCCCTCTGGTAACCATAAAATTTTTCTCTATAGTTAAGAGTCTGTTTCTTGGTTTTCCTCTTTTTTTTTCCCCACTATGTCCATTTGTTTTGTTTCTTAAATATATATAATGGACTATTACTCAGCCATAAAAAAAGAATGAAGTCTTGCCATTTGCAACAGTATGGATGGATCTAGAGAGTATTATGCTAAGTGAAATAAGTCCGAGAAAGACAAATATACGATTTCACTCATATGTAGAATTTAAGAAACCTATTGGTAGTCTTATAGGCTTTTGATGACAACTGTTTTATGTGATTACCATTTGGTCATTGCATATAAAATCATATTAATATCAGGGGCACATAGGTGGCTCGGTCGGTTAAGCCTCCCACTTCGGCTCAGGTCACGATCTCGTGGTCCATGAGTTCAAGCCCCACGTCAGGCTCTGTGCTGGCAGCTCAGAGCCTGGAGCCCACTTCGGATTCTGTGTCTCCCTCTCTCTCTGCCCTCCCCCCCCCCCCCCCGCTCATACTCTGTAGCTCTCTCTCTCAAAAATGAATAAATGTTAAATTTAAAATCATATTAACATTGTATAATGAAAAGCCATTTGATTTTGTTATATCTTTAAACGAGGCAAAAATCATACTTGAGGATTCCACATTAGTTTGAATGAATGGTCAGGGGACACTACTTTCTAATCAGATGTATCAGAAGGAGAACCAGTTGCATGTTTTGGATGCCTATGTTTATTTCACGTTTCAACCATGTTATTTTATATTGCCAAAAGATTGCAAATACTCATGGGTGATCCATGTAGTTGAGCAACAGAGGCCCCAACCCAAGTTTTTAAAAATATTTTCGTTAAAAAAAAAGTCTTCAGTTTATTTTTGAGAGAGAGAGAGAGAGAGAGAGAGAGAGAGTGAGCGAGTGGGGAGGGACAGAGAGAGAGGGAAACCCAGAATCCAAAGCAGGCTCCAGGCTCTGAGCTGTCACCCCAGAGCCCAACTCAGGCTTCATATATAAAGCATAGCACACTTAGGCTTCCTTGAATTCATGACTGAGTAGATTGGTATTAATCATTTCTGGAAAGTACACCACCATGGAAGAGAGATTGTTCTGTTTCTCTGATGCCTAGAGATCACCTGAGAGTCTGGTTGCATGTGTATTGAGTGGGGGTGGTGGTGGTGGTGGAGAGAGTTGCTGATGGTGAAAGAAGGCTATGGAGTATAGCTTTTTGCAAAGGTCCATTCTCAATATATAACCTACCACAGGAAAGAAGGCTGCCGCCCCAGAATTAATTAGTTAATTAATGAAGTCATTTGCCATGTTAATTCCAAAAAGGCTCTAATGATGAGAACTGGTATGCTGTGGAATATGGGCACGCGGTAGGGAAGTTTCTTGCTTGTTTGTGAAGAGCAGTGGTCCTACAGCTCCTAACGTTTTTTTATAGGGAGGCTGCCTCTCCCATGTAGGTTGAGACCTCACCGGGCAGCTGGATTTGAATAGTGAATAGCTTTTAAATCCTCTCAGAAGATTTTTATTGCTAAAGCCCACCCAATTTCTGAATTTCTTACATGTGACTTGACGATACTAAGCTTTTCAAATGCTGAAGCAAAAGAAACTTGGAAAATAAGCCAACCTTTTGGAGACTGTATTTGATCTCACCTTTCTGCCCTGCTTAGGGATGGATCGCCTCTTCTGGGCCACTGGCCCTGGCTGACAGGGTATTCAGTGATAGTGCCCTTCAAACTCAGCCTTTAAGTCTGCTCTTTTCAGAGGAATCAGCTGGATGTCTTTAAAAACAATATGGCCTACTAGCGACCATCATTGTAGTAGTACCTACAGGCCAAAGGAGTGAAAAGCAGCAACTGAAGATCTAAACGTTAGGGAAAAATTCCAGCAAATAAATTTGGTGTGAAATGGGACAGTGTGAGGGAGGATAAAAATCACATTATTATAACATGCCCGTCACACCTCCTTGAGACAGATGGTTCCAGATGAGGAAGAAGAATCTGTGTGAGGAAAGACTGGCCACAAGTAGAGGTTAACATTTTAATACTTTGCACTAAGTGATCACGGTTGTCATTTATTCCATACACATTTATTTGCTTTTTAAATCTGTGTCAGGCACTGAGCTAGACTCTCAGAAATTATTTTTAATGGGCCCCTTAAAAAGTATTTGTACTGGGAGGTGCATTTCATTCCTGCAGAAGCTCAATTCAGTTGAAAAGATGGCAGACGCAATAAAGATTAGGAAATCATCAAAGGAACAGGTGAAAAATAATTCCTAGAATAGAAGGCTATCAGCTGGTTGACTGAAAGGACCTATTACTAGTGTAGTACCAAAAAAAATTAAAAGACTTACACTAAGGCAAACGATATGAAATTTAAGACTCTGAGGACAAAGGGGAGCTTTTAAAAAGAAAAATAAATAGGTTGTGTTCAAGGGGATGAGAATCAGAATAGCTTCAATATTCTTAATACCAATACCAGAAAGGCTCCGTTGGTTGAGCATCAGACTCTTGATTTCAATTCAGGTCATGATCCCAGGGTCGTGGGGTTGAGGCCCATGTTGGGCTCTGCACTGAGAATGCAGCCTGCTTAAGATTCTCTCTCTCTCTCTCTCTCTCTCTCTCTCCCTCCCTCCCTCCCTCCCTCTCTCCCCTCCCTCTCTCTCTCTCTCCCTCTGCCCCTCTCCCCACCCCACCTCTTTGCGTGCTCTAAGATAAAAAAACAAAATAGAATTCCACATACAGTGAAATTATCAATCAGGATTTGCTTTTATACGTGCTTTCACACGTGAAAAGCCTCAAAAATTTAAAGTGACTGGAGAAAGTATTCTACCAAACCAAGAAAATAATATGCCAGTAGAGTGGTATCTAAGAAGCAGGTTAATCAACGCATGGGAGAGTGACAGAGAGATGAAGGGAATCCCACTAATGGCCAGTGGAAATCCCAGAATAGCAGTTATTCAGCAGAGCTGAAATGCAAGAAATCCAGACTAGACTAGAATATAGAACCTTCCAGAAAAGCATGGAGCCTACAGATTGCTAGACTGTCTTAAGCATGTGGGAGGCTGTAGAAAAACTTAGATATATTTCAAAGGAAACATGACATGTAAAAAATATATACGATTATTAAATCCAAGGGAAATGCTATACACAAAGCGAGTATTACCAGGAGTGGTAGGCTCTTTATCTCATGCACCATCTTTGCAAGACCCTGAATCCATTCACCTAAATTTAGACTTGGCAACGCTCTTTGATAGTGAAGTTATCAGTAGGGTGATCATCAAATTAATTGTCCAAATTTGGAAAGGTTTGAGAGTGAAAAGGAGGTGCTATGAATAGTTAATATGGGGGGTGCCTGGGTGGCTCAGTCAGACTTTTGATTTTGGCTGGGGTCATGATCTCACAGTTGATGAGTTGGAGCCCCGAGTTGGGCCTCATGCTGGCAGTGCAGAGCCTGCTTGGGATTTTCTCTCGCTCCCTCTGTCTACCCCTGCCCTGCTTGCACACACACACATGCTCGCTTGCTCTCTCTCTCTCTCAAAATAAATAGATACTTAGAAAATCGTTGATATGGAACACCAAGTAATAGGGACATATTGTGGTGATCCCAGTTGTCATGAAAATACCACCTTCCACCTGGTGGCAGCTTTTAACTGCAGTCAAAGTACTCGGGAGAAAACAAACTATTTGCTGATCTTGGAATCTGCCTCCTAAAACATGAACAAAAATATCGCAGTCTACTTCTGAAATAGACGTGAGATGCTTTATTTGCAGGTGTTCAGGCATACATAGCTCACTAAGTAAAAACAAGTAAAGCAAAGCATTCTCCTTCATGAAAAGTAATCTGAAAATCACATTTTTGGAATTGACATTATTTGTTTATAATAAACAAGTATCTCATAAATTACTGACGTTAGCAAACATGGATTTTAAGAGAGTTTCTCAATAAGGCTCTACATGCGTATATCCAATTAAGCCTAATCTAGAGCTCTGACTTGATTTCATTAACTGATGAATAACTCCCATCTTCCTACTTTTTTTGTCAGCCCTCCAGTCCTTAGCTAGGCTGATTCATTAATTATATTAATTACATGAAAAACCCTACCTCCAACCTCCGTATTCACTCGAAATCCCCACTGTGTGCATGCAACATTTTAAAAACTATATAGCTGAACCATTAACACAGGGGCCAAAATCAAAATATCTCCTAGTTCAACAATATGATCGAAGTTCTGTGACAACCAGATTTTTCTTTTCCAAGCAGCATCATGAATAGATTCATAAGGGTTTGAACCGTGATTTTCTGCCAAGGAATCAAGACATTACCACCGTTCTTGTCATTCAAAGCCTTTGCCATCCAATGTGCCTGAGCAAAGGATGGGCTATGACCTTCATCTTCACATTTCATTTTGATAAGTTCACATGTGACCACTGTGATGAGTTTTATGCTAAACATAAAGAAGACTCAATAAAGAACTTTCATGGCTTTGAGTGTCTTCAGGATTCTGGTGCCATTTATTATTAATTATAAGTGAATTCATGCAAATGAGTGAACATAATTATTAAACAAAACCACATAGCACTAATAGAAAATATTTTTCTAAACTTAAGTAGATATTCACATTATTAGAAAGTTGCCCACCTCAAAAGAAGCTTTTATTTGGCTTTAAGCTTATTATTCTTTTATTTCTTTTGTTTTTAAATCTGGGTTTTGTTTTGTTTTGTTTTACCTTTCTTTTCATTTTTATGGAATGAGCTGAAAAAACACATTGATGTTAAATGTTTTTGGAATCTTACTTTTTAAAAGAACATGTAATGAATTCAGCATTTTAATAACACTTTTACCTGTGAACACCCATAGATATTGCTTTCACTAGTGCTTATAAAAGCGAAGCAATTTTAAGCATTTCTCCACACTCCTGAACAATTCTGGCTATCGTTCTTCAAAAAAAAAAATCTTTGTTTTTCCAGACTGAGAAGAAAGAAAGAGACTATGAGTAATTCAATGAAGTTTTCTTCATATGCATGGATACATATAACCAACCTTGCCCATGTCCAGGCATGCCAACTAAATACTAAGCCATCAGCATGTTGGAAAAGAATGGGCAAGCTTGAAAGGAAGCTATTTGGGATTAAAGAGTAACAATAAATAAAATAAACTAAGTTGGTTCAACCAAAATTCAAGTAGATATCAAGGCTATATTTTTGAAGTGATACAAGGTTTTCGCAATTTAAGTGTGTGTGTGTGTGTGTGTGTGTGTTTACATACTTCTGTAAACATGTGACTCTTGTGTGGCGGAAAGTTGCTTGGAACCAATTCCAGTTCCTGGGTTCTAATTTTAGTTGAACCCTAGGTCAGTTGAGGCAGGGTCACTATTTTGTGCAATTGCCAATTTCTTTGCATAATCCCAGAAAGGCCTATGCTCATATGGGTACACAGGATTACATAGGAGTGTTAATCAATGTAGTGAAGGGGGTAAAATCCCTGTTTTTGTCTTTTGGAAGCTTGAACTATTGTCTGCCTCCTAAAGAGAAACTCTTAAATACAATGGCCTTTTTGCCCAGTGATTGAAATCTGTTGATGTGCAATTAACATCTGTTTCAAAAATGGCTATATTCAGCCTCAGCTCTACAATACGAAACTGGGATCATATAGACAAAGCCTAAGTCACCTGAAAGAGAAAATCAGCCAGCGATCCCTATCCATTTGGGTACTTACACGTCAAAGACAACTTGGAATTTTAGCTAACTTTTGTTAATGCATCAGGCTTAAAAATCAATTAGCATCCAAGGAAACAAAATTGTGAGGGTTTGCAAGATGCCCTTTCCAAAGAGAAAAGGCCTTTCAAGGATGCTTGAAGGGGCTTCGTTCCCTGAACAATGGGTAGTCAGCCTTGGCAAGGAAATCTGTCAGGTGCCTGTGTTACAGTAACAGCACAGGGTCGGGAGGGAGACAGAGTGTGAGCAGGGGAGGGGCAGAGAGAGAGGGAGACACAGAATCCGAAGCAGGCTCCAGGCTCCGAGCTGTCAGCACAGAACAGACCCCTGAAGCGATCAATCAGCAATCAACCAACTAGCCTTTCCCAAGATGCTATTCTGTGTCAAGCTCTAATAGTTAAAGAGTGAGCTGAAATTCAGAAATTAGAAATCGAATAGTTTCTATACTGACTCAAAATTCAGCTTTGGCAAGATTACTTAGAATGGCTTGTCCTCATTCATGCTCTCTTTGCTCCAAGGCCCTGTTCTAGAATATACCGCATCCAGGTTTTAGCCACACAAATCATAGTGATGTCACCAATAAAATAATTTTGGTACAGTTAGACTTTACATCCTAAACCTTGAAAGAGTGTGACCTATATACTGATGTGTAATTAAAAATAAAACTTTCTTGGGGCACCTGGGTGGCTCAGTCGGTTGGGTATCCGACTTCGGCTCAGGTCACGATCTCACAGTCCGTGAGTTCGAGCCCCGCGTCGGGCTCTGTGCTGACAACTCAGAGCCTGGAGCCTGTTTCAGATTCTGTGTCTCCCTCTCTCTCTGACCCTCCCCCATTCATGCTCTGTCTCTCTCTGTCTCAAAAATAAATAAACGTTAAAAAAAATTTTAAAAAAAGTAAAACTTTCTTTTTCAACACAACATAAAACTTGAATATAAGCTAAAGTTAAATATTCTGGATCTTTTCTTCTTTCTAGATTTTTAAAAAAATTTTTATTACAAAATCTGGATCGATTAATCAAAACTGAATTTTGCTTCTCCAAACATGAGTTTAGTTTGAGTTTTGGGTAACTCATTCTTGGATCTTGGTTCCGATTTCTAGCATCAATCAGAAAACATCCCTCCAAATTGGACTCACTGAAGTGTATACCACAGACAAATTCTGGAAAACTGACTTAACAATTGCAAAACTTCTGAAATCTTTTGGGAGCTCCTACAGTTTCTTGCCTATAAAGGAGGCTTCATAATTATTTCACTGAACTTTGTTTTTAACTCTTGAACACGTAGTATCTGTTGGTCTGGAGTTAGATGCCCGCAAAGCATGTTCAGCTAAAGTGGTTAATGTAGAGGTTTAGGACTTTTAAATTTCTCCATTCAGGGTATTTGTCTGTAACATCCTAAACAAACCTTAATTGATGTACACATTCATTTCTCAGAGGTGGATACTGATCATATCGTGCCTTTTAACAGTGAGAGTTTAGCCTATGCACAAGACCAGATCTAGAAGCCTCTTAAGGAATTTTAGTCTAAAATCAAATTACTCAACTAATTTTCCCCTTCCCTTCCCCCATGGTCTTCTGTTCGATTTCAGAGGGAGGGAGGCAAACCAATACAGAGAACAAACTGAGGATTGATGGGGGGTGGCGGAGAGGGGAAAATGGGCGATGGGCATTGAGGAGGGCACTTGTTGGGATGAGCTCTGGGTGTTGTATGTAAGTGATGAATCACGGGAATCTACCCCCAAAATCAAGAGCACACTGTATACACTGTGTGTTAGCCAATTTGACAATAAATTATATTTAAAAAATTTAAAAAATTTAAAAAAATCATGAAAAAAATAATAAAATAAAATTACTCAGGCTAAACAAAAATTTGGTAAGTCAGTAGCTCATTCCAGGTACATCGGTTAATCATTTGGTTGACTAATTATTTTTTGCCACATCACCCAGGAACTTTTAGCTGGTATAAATGCAATTCTTTGGCAGATAGGAGGCAAAGATGAGACAGTGTTGCAAAGACAAATTTATGATAACCTCCCAACTCAGATATAGAATTATCATGAGGCTGTACTCAAGGTACAGGGAGAATTAACAGCCATTAACAACTAGTTTCCAGGCACTTTGCTGTTTTATTAAATCTGTTTTATATCCTCTTTACATTAACCCTGTGAGGTTTATATTATCATAATATTACAGATGCAGAAACTGAGGTCTAGAGATACCAAATAACTTGACTATGACTAGTCAGGCATAGATCCAGGACTAGAGCCCAGATAGGACAACTCTAGTTACTAGTTGTGTGACCATGAAAAAGTGTTAATTCTCTGTGCCTCAGTTTCCATGCTTCTGTTGTAAAATGGAACAATAAGTGTCTGTCCCATAGGATTGTTACGAAGAATTAGTGAGTTAAAATCCGTAAACATTTTGAAGCTTTATTTACAATAATGCTCAGTATAAAGAAAGTGCTAAATAAATGGTAGCTATGGTTACTATTTTTATTATATCATCCAGTTGATAGTTGTCAATAATGAGAGGCTATTGGTATTTCAAACAAAGTAATTCATTAAAAAAAAAGTATTTGTCTACAAGTGTTTACAAATACATGGGAATGGGTTTCTGGATGGCTCACGGGTTGAGGGTCGGACTCTTGGTTTCAGCTCAGGTCATGATCCCAGGGTCATGGGATAGAGCCCACCATGGGGCTCCATGGTCAGTGTGGTCAGATTCATTTTCTCTTTCTCTCTCTTTCTCTCTCTCCCTCTCTCTCTCTCCCCCTCTTCCCCTCTTCCCCTTCCCCCTCTTCCCCTCTCCCCTGCTCTCTCTAAAATAAAAAATAAAAATGAATCAATGGGGAAAAAATAAAACTAGGATTTCCTCACCAATTTCACGTAAGAGTAATTTTTCCTTGAACATTTTTTATCATCAGAACGTAGCAGAATATTTAGTATGTTATTTTTCCTACCTATGATAAGCCATGCCTCTTTGGTGTATGTAAACAATTTTAAATTACCTTTAATGTTATCTGTAATTTTCAGATAAACTAAATGTAAAGATTGAAAACATCGAAGTGAATGCAACAAAGGGTAGCTTTATTTTCAAAATCCGCTTTCCATCTGTTCCTACGTTTGAGAAACATGGACTTGGCAGATGGGACAACATGTGCTGAGTGTCCTTAGACAAGTAATATAGTCTCTGAGAACCCAGGCACCTGTTGCAAAAACAGAGAAATGCACGGCTTTGATCTCCTGTCCCAGGGTGTGCAGGGAATCAAATAAAACGCTAGATATAAAGGCCCTTTCTATTCCATAAAGCCTGATCCACAAAAGAGACCCATTACTGTTGTGGATGGGAGCGGTCTTGACATCTTGCTGTTAGTTGCTCATTCATGTTTAGCTAAAAGCATCCGCATGTATTTCGTTGTTCTCAAAGACATCCAGACCTCTTCTTGTCAGAGAAAGGAAGTGATATTTCGGTTTTATGATGGACAGCTCTATGAGGAAAAACACACACAAACCAGTCATGAACGGTAAGGCTGGTTTTCCAAATGCTTTCTGGTCGAAGTCCACCTGGCTACTCATAATTTAATGATATGACTGTTACGCATATCCAATGCAAATGGCCGTCCTTATAATTCATGATATTGTGAGGAAAATATACTGCGAGTCACTGCCATTTAATCAGACGTGATATACACATCCTAGGACACATTTTATGGTAATAACTAAAATGAATCACGGAGTCATTCGGAATGAATATATTCCTGGTCACTGATTGTGGGAAGATTGGCTAATATACCACGTTCATTATTGGTGCAACCTCTCCTTATTGCTATATTTGCATGCAAATGACTTAGTTGTTCCTTCAATTTAAATAGAATTTTCCATTATAAACAAAGAGCTGAATGTAAAGCCATAAAAGGAAATTTGTGGGCTGCTTTCATTAAAAAATGGTCCTGATAAAATAATAGAAGGAAACAGCTGCTGGCAGATTAATCCCATTTTTACATCCCAACTGGAATCTTAGCAAGTTTCAAGCAAAACAGACTTGCCTTTTTTTCTCAATAGCGATGGATCAAGAAATCCATTTATGGGGTAGGACTTAAGTCTGTGGTTACAGAGGGAGAGTCGGGGAAGAGAAAGAAATAAAGACAAGGGGTAAAACAAAAAGAACGTGGGTGGGGAAGGCAAGGAAAGAGGTCTGGAAAAGTCTGCAGCTGCACAAATACAGAAGAGTGGGCTGGAAGTCACCCGCCTACCAAAAAGAACTTCCTCCTCCTCCTCCTCTCCTCCCTTGTCCTTCCCACACATGTTGCAGACTAGCCCCACTAATCTTCACTGTCGTTCAGTTTAAAGCACAGAGCAGATTTTGTCTGGCAGCAAAATGGTGGCATTGCATCATTTTTCTATAAAGAGCAATTTTAATGCTTTGCCAAGATGAAAGCGGGTTGAAATAGTGACGTCTTCCTTTGTGGGGTTTCCCATAAGGGCGTTAACTTTTTCTGATCGCTTCAACGGACCCTTATCTGTGCATGCAAACTCCGGGAAGCTGTCGGAATACCATAAAAATAATGCCGGTTTAAAAACAATGATAACAGCAACAACAAAAGCCTTGCCAGAGACTATCGTATTTTTGGACTCTGTCTAGGAAAAGGGGATTGCTAAGCAAATTAATAGTTTCAAGAGGATTGTCGGAGGAATGCCTCAATCACTGATTCAAGCTCTTAAGTTCTAAAACCAGTTTAGCAACTTCTGTTTACTAATAAATATGTCAAGCATTGTTGAGCATCACAATCTCACATAATATCCATTCTAATCCTGTCATTTATTATAGATGCGAAAACAGAGTACTCGTAGCGGCAGATACGGGAACAGGGTGCATATGACTGGACTCCCAGTCCATTGGGTATTTCTACTATTTTCCATGCTATTCCCTTATGGCCTAATCGCAATCACATTTTTACCCAAACACATCCCATCAATTGCCAAAACTTGGTTAGCTTTTTATTTTTTTTTTTATTTTTTAAGGTTGATTTGATGCAGAGCATGTATGAGCGCAAGCATGAGCGGGGAAGGGGCAGAGAGAGAGGGAGAGAGATCATCCCAAGCAGGCTCTGCGCTCCCTAGTGTAGAGCATGACACAGGGCTCGAACCCACGAACTGTGAGATCATGGCCTGAGCCGAAATCAAGAATTGGATGCTTAAACCACCGAACCACCCAGGCGCCCCTGGTCAGCTTTTTAAAAAATTCATCTCATTACACTGCTTGAAAGTAACTCGGCTATGTTTCCTTTCACACTTCGTGATTTAGACTTTTCACGAAATCAGAATTGCCTTTCTCCCAAGTATTCTTGATTATTGAAGTTTTATCTGTAGTTAACATCTCGAAGCTTTGTTATTTTTCAAAGTAGAAATTTAGTAAACAGTGACAAAGTTTTGCTTCCATTTGCCGTCCTCGTATTTTTATCACCTCAAGATGGTTCATAAATCAGTGTCCTTGCCACGGATATAAAGAGAAAGGAAATTAACTATGAAAAATGATTTTTTGAGAAGTGCACTTGAAGCCTTTTTTTTTTACGTTAGACTGTGGAATCATTTTATGCTCATTATCTGATTTATGGTGCGTGATTTGGCTTTTTTAAATTAGTCACTCTCCAGAGCATACTCATTTCTGTGCAATTCAAAATGTCAAAATCGATAAACACATGTAGCCCGTAAGCCTGGTTTATGTTTATAAAAATGGAAAACTTCCTGGAATGTTTACGGAAGGGTTCCTTTTTTGAATGAGCATGAGATTATTTACCTGTCAGTCATGGCATACGCTGGTCCTCTCAGCCCTCATTTTGTGACACAGGCACGTGGTGTCTTCGTGCCTCATTTGCACGAGTCAACATAGGCTATGCCCTTGTTTTACTTCCCCTGTCAAAGCTTACCATGTAGGTATCCCATTCTCTAGAGACCTGTCAGACGATTTGCTGGCAGATTGGTGGATTATGCGTCTGTCTACAGGGCATCTCATGGATTCTACGATGCACGTTGTTTTTCTACATTCAACATCTTTGATATAAGGCTGGATCCTAAAACTCTATGGCATTTTACATCAATCAGGCGTAAGTTGGTTGTCGTTGTCTGCATGGTAAAACTTGCTCATAATTGTTTATATACTCATCGCTACAGTGTGTCGTACCCTCTCTTGGTACTATTTGCATTATCTTAAAAATGTCTCCAGAAAGACTATCATGTGATTTCTCTCTGAGGCAAAGTTACTGAGCATGCAGGAAGGGGCCAGAAAAAGAAGCAGGGCCCTGAATGTGATGTGAACGATCGTGGTAAGAAGAACAATGCCTCCCCCAAGCCCAAGATGTCAACATCCTGATCAGAGGAATCTGGGACTGTCACCCTATATCTTATACAGCAAAGGGTAACTAAAATTGCTGATCAGAAGAACTGAAACAGGATAAACCCAGCGGGATCACAGGGGTACTTAAAAGTGGAAGAGAGAGAGGCGGGAGATAAGTCAGAGTGAGCAGATGTGACTGCAAAAGAGAATCGGCAACGTGTCAGTGTGAGAATCTACCCCGGCACTGCCAGCTTGGAAGAAACGGTGAGCCAAGGAGTGTGGGCGGCCTCTAGAAACTGGAAAAGGCAAGGAAACAGATTCTCAGCAGAGGCTTCAGAAGGAATATAGCCCCGCTGACAACTTGATTTTAGCCCTTTGAGACCCATGTGAGACTTCTGACCTCCGTGATTGTGAGTTCATAAATTTGTGGTGCTTTTTTAAAAAAAAAATGTGTATATATTTTCAAAGAGAGAGAGCTGCAGGAACATTACTGGGGGAGGGCTGGAGGGAGAATCCTAAGCAGGGTCCATGCTCAGTGGACTCGAAGTGGGGCTCAATCCCCCGACTGGGGCCGATCTCAAGAGTAGGATGCATAACCAACTGAGCCACCCAGGCACCCCTAGAATATTTTTTTTAAAGATTTTTAAAAACTTTTTTAATGCTTAGTTATTTTTGAAACGGAAAGAGAGAACACGAGCTGGGGAAGGGCAGAGAGAGAGGGAGACACAGAATCCGAAGCAGGCTTCAGGCTCCGAGCTGTCAGCACAGAGCCCGACGCGGGGCTCGAACTCACAAGCTGTGAGATCATGACCTGAGCCGAAGTCGGACGCTCGACTGACTGAGCCACCCAGGCGCCCCCTTTGTAAAGAATTTTAAAAAGTAATCTCTACACCCAATGTGGGGCTCGAACCCACAACCCTGAGATCAAGAATCCCATGTTCTACTGACTGAGCCAGCCAGGCGCCCCAAATCTGTGTTGCTTTCAGCCACTGATTTGGTTGCAGTTTTCACAACAGCGATAGGAAGCTGGTTTTATTAGTGATTAGCAGAAAAATGACAATTTTTTAATTTTCTTGCAAAGAACCAACCAAAATCTTTATGAAACTTAAATAACGAGGGCTACACGTAGATGAACCCGCATTACATTCTTTTTCCTATGTGTGAAAAATGATTATTTACCATACGTCTAATAACGCAAGTGAAGGCAGAAGAAAAAAATCACCACATCCTTTGGAGCTGATAAACGAAATTGTAAAGCAGTTTAAATAGTGCATAGAACTATCATTAAAGCATTAAGTTATAGTTTAATTTACCCTTGTGTTTTCTTAGGGGCACATAAACTCATAGTGCTTCTTACTGTCGATGTCGCCTTTCATTCAATGAAATAAGTTAATAGTAAGGGATTTTTTATATTGATATACATATAATTTTATAATATATAAATTATTTTTAGTGTATTTATTTTTGAAAGAGAGAGAACAGGGGAGGGGCAGAGAGAGAGGGGGAGAGAGAGAGCTCCAAGCAGGCTCCGCACCGTCAGCACAGAGCCAGACGCGGAGCTTGAACCCACACACCGAGAGATCATGACCCGAGCCCAAATCAAGAGTCAGATGCTTAGCCGACCGAGCTACCCAGGTGCCCCAAAATTTTATAATATATAAATATCCTTTTATATATTGATATAAATTAATCTCTTGAAAGATTAATTCAAGCTCATTGTGTATATTTTGTGAAACGGAAAACTGTATAGAGAAGAAAAATGAAATCTTCCATAATCCCATGATATCAGTCAGGATAGTCCAGTCCGTGTCATAATAAGCAACCCCAAATCGCCATCACTACAAGATTTAGTGCTTACTCATTCTACCTGTCAATTGTGAAGTGGCAATGAGAATTTCTACTCACAATAGTCATTCAAGGACTGAGCTTACTGGCACAGCAGCTGAGTTGAGCATTCCTGTTATTCATGGCACAGGGCACAGGTATTTTAAGTAAGCTCCGCATCCAACGTGGGGCTTGAACTCACGGCCCTGAGATTAAGAGTCGCGTGCTCTACGGACGGAGCCGGCCAGACACCCTTGAGGGAAGAGGGATTTTAGAGTCTAACAATGCCAATGCTGCATCCCAGAAGTAACGTATTATTATTTCTGTTCACAACACCTGGCCAAAGGTAATTGTATGGCTCTGCCCCACTAGAAGGAAGCCAGGAAATGAACACCTATCATGTGGTGGGAAGGCTGAAATGTTAACAAACAACAGCTACTGATTTTGGTATTTAACACTCAGATAAACACTGCTATTAAGAAGGTAATGCCTTTTCATCCAATTTAAAAACGTGTATTTACAGATTACTAATGAAATTGACATTCATCTATATATATAATTTTATTTAACATACATATTAATATGTTCTAATGTAATTAAATATTTTTTTAATTTTTTTTTAATGTTTATTTTTGAGAGAGAGCGAGCACGAGCAGGGGAAGAGCAGAGAGAGAGAGGGAGGCACAGAATCGGAAACTGGCTCCAGGCTCTGAGCTGTCAGCCCAGAGCCCGACGCGGGGCTCGAACTCACAAACCGTGAGATCATGACCCGAGCTGAAGCCGGACGCTCAACCGACTGAGCCACCCAGGCGCCCCTGTAATTACATATTTTTGAGAAATATCAGTTAATGGCTGTATGATATTTCACCTTATATATTTATCTTAACATTCCCATTATTTGGATATGTGCTGTGTATTTTTTTTACATTGCTGCAATTATAAACCAATGCTCTGGTGAATATCCATATAAACTAATACTGATAATATCAAGTATTAGCTGTCAGTACCTTAAGTTATAAAATAAGCAAAATGAGGATTTGAGTAGCTATAGCATACTGAGTAAAGACTAAAATACACAATTAGCCTATTGGGTGCCATCTAAATGAGTTCTTGCAAAACAGAGCTAGAATTTCTGGGTCACTGAAAGGTGTCTCAACCAGACGGATGTCTTCTTACATTTAAATGTAAAGTTAAACAGGCGGAGAATGCCAGTTCCGGCCAAAAGTGGAGTCGTAGCGACCAGATTTAACCTCATTCCTGAAACAAACCTACAAAGCAAAAATACAGTTAAGTGAGGTGAGCGATATGATTTTCCAAGTTTAGTGCTTTAGGAGAGTTTCTAGGCCATAGGGCGGGTAGGGAAAAGGCAGGCAGAGTCCTGGGGAGTCCCTGTGTTGAGGGGCTAAAAGTCTGGAGACAACCAAGCTAACTGAAATATACAAGGCAGTGTGCTGGAGAGTGTTCAGAAAGTTCTAACGAATGCCAGGGACGTGAGGTTTCAGAAGTGACACGAAGTATGCGAATACTAAAGACAGTTATGAGGACCCAAAGAAGCCAAGCCCGTATAAGCCAACCCTGAGGCCTGGCTTCCTTTCTTCACACACAGAGAGAACTTAGGGTATTGAGAATAGTGAGCGGGTGACTGGATCCAGTGGGTGACGAAACGACCTGAACCAGGGGGGCTTTTTTCACAAGTAGGACTGGAAAATCTCATAGTTCATGGGGCACTGGGCAGAATACTCAGATGGATCTTGACTCATTAGTGGGGAATAAATGGTGCTAAACTAATCACAGCTCTGGTTATGCCTAACAGTCCTTGAAAGCAAGACCTGAAAGGATCAAACCCCAAATTTCCAAGTAATTTTACTTGGAAAAAGAAAGAAAAAAAGCCCCAGAATACATACATACAAGAATACATACATTTTTAAATTAGATTTTAAATTGGTGGCTTAGTCGGTTAAGGGTCCGACTTCGGCTCAGGTCATGATCTAACGGTTGGTGAGTTGCAGCCCCGTGTCGGGCTCTGTGCTGACAGCCCAGAGCCTGGAGCCTGCTTCCGATTCTGTGTCTCCCTCTCTCTGACCCTGTCCCGCTCACACTCTGTCTCTCTCTCTCTCTCTCTCTCTCTCTCAAAAATAAATAAACATTAAAAAATTAAAAAAAAAATTACCAAGCATAGAAAGAAGCAGGAAAATAAAATTCATAATGAAGAGAAAAATCAAATAATTGCAATTTACCTATTATTGTACTATATATGTGCATAAAGGTAAGCAGAGACATGAAAGATACTTAAACAGGTTCAAATAAAACATCTAGGGATGAAAACTACAATGCACACGATGAAAAATTCCCTAGTTGGGATTAAAGGCAGACTAGGCATTGGAGATGAAAGGATTCATGAATTCACACACATACCAAAAGAAATTTTCCAAAATGAAGCAAAGAGAGAAAAATAATCCGGTGAAAGTAAACAAGAACAGACTGTCCCGAGCTCGGGGATAATTTCAGGGAGCCTAATATGTGAATAATTCATGCCCTTAGAGAAGAGGAGACAGAGGGGGAGGACAGGAAAGATGTTTCAAGAAATAATGACCAAGGAAATTCCAAAATTGAGAAAAATCATAAACCCAGGGATCCAGAAAGTTCAAGAACCCTCAAGGACAAGAACTCAAGGTAAAGTGCAAGGACTGTCAGTATCAGATTGCTTAAAAACCAGTGGTGGGGCCACCTGGGTGGCTCAGTCGGTTAAAGCGTCCCACTTCGGCTCAGGTCATGATCTCACGGTTCGTGAGTTTGAGCCCCGCATTCGGCTCTGTGCTGCCACCTCAGAGCCTGGAGCCTGCTTCGGATTCTGTGACCCCCTCTCTCTCTGCCCCTTGCCCGCTCATACTCTGTTCCTGTCTCTCGAAAAATAATAAATAAATGTTGGAAAAATTAAAAAGCAAACAGTGGTGAAGAGAAAAATCTTCAATGCAGCCAGAGAATAATGAACAACCTTGGAGGGCTAACACTATCTGATTGCAAGATTCAGTATAGAGTTTAAAAACATAGAAAACACTGTGATTTTAGCCCTCCGGAGAGACACATATATGCAACCGAGGAAAGAGCTGAGAAAGAGACCCCTAAGTATGCGAGCAACTGATTTTGACAAAGGTACAAGAGAAAGCTGGTGGAAAAGAGAGAGGATTTTCAGCAAATGCCACTGGCCAGTTAGATATCAAGAGGCAAGAAAATGAACTTTGATCACGGACCTAAATGTAAAACCTAAAATCACGACACTTCGAAGAGAAGGGTTCGGCTATCTATGACCTGTGTGCCAGCCACCTGTCTTTATAAATAAAGTTTTATCGGGAAAGAACTCCGCCCGGGTGTTTGCGTGGTTTCTATAGATGCGTGTATGTTACGACAGCAGAGGTGAGTTGGGGGTATTTCTAAAGACAATGTTGAGAGAAGGGGCAGGGATAGAGATGGACACACACGTGTGCGCACACAAGACACACACACACACACAGGGATTGATTAACGGATTATATTTTAAAGTAACTGGCACCTGGGAGGCCTTTGCAAAGGCTCTTCAAGTACAGCCTTTGCCAGGCAGAAGCATAGTTGAAAGTTTGTTGCTCGCTGACATTTTCAAACAAAGATCTGTGCAGTCTTTGTGTTCCCCATCCCTTTAACTCACATAATTAGTACCTCATCAGGCACCGATGTTATCACCGTGCTTTTCTGATACAGGGATTTCAAGACTTGCAGGCCTTGGAATGATAAAATTCGGTGGCTTCTTAGGGTGCTTAGGGTGCTTCTCAGACGGGCACCGTATTCCCAAATTGGCCACCCATGGCGGGGGCCTGAAATTCCACTGTCAGGTTGCACCACAGTTGCTTAAAATGTTGACCCTTTTCCAATCAGTACGAAAGGCTTATTTTTCAGAGCACGCGGTGGACGGGGGATTTGTAAAGCATGAAGTCCCTTTTCACCTGATGGGGACGGAAGCATAGTGCATCCCTGAAGATGTGAAGGGCACCAAAGCTGAATCTAATTTTTTGCACTTTGGCTGAGGCTTCTCCTGGCGACACGTCACTGAAACACATGAAAGCTAGCAACTGAAGTGGCAAGGGCCTTTCACCCCAACATAGACATAGTCTGAACAGCAGCATGTGTTTTCTCGCATTCTGCTTCTAGAGGGCTGATACCACTTCAAGTGGTACATAACTGAATAGAAGTCCCTCTCCCTTCTTCCTACGATGCCCGGACAGCCGGATGCAAAATAAAATATTCAGTCTTCCATCTGAATCTTTGTCACCACGGTGTGACCTGTACAACTGCTCGCAAGGTGTGGAGCTACTGATGACATTCTTTCTCGTCCCTTTACAATGTGTAGGCACGGGTGACGCAAATGCTGTAAATGAAAACAGATTGAGTTTGTGTAGTTTCAAGAATATTTAAACTGCAGGGGCGCCTGGGTGGCTCCGTCGGTTAAGCCTCCGACTTCGGTTCAGGTCATGATCTCAGGTTCGTGAGTTCGAGCCCGGCGTCGGGCTCTGCGCGGACAGCTCCGAGCCCGGAGCCTGCTTCGGAGGCTGTGTCTCCCTCTCTCTCTGTCCCTTCTCTGCTCACGCTCTGTCTCTCTGTCTCTCTCTCTCTCTCTCTCAAAAATAAATAAACACTAAAAAATTAAAAAAAAAAAAAAAGAAGTGTGACTCAACAAACTGCTCAGTTAATTACATCACTAGCCCCTCAGTTTCGCTGGGTCCTGTTCAACCACCGACAACTTGCCTATCTCTGCATCTGCAAAATGGAGATAATAAGCATCCCTAAACAGAATTGTTGCCATGGTCAACTCAGATAAATGCAAAGTGCCAGACATATAACGAACCTTCAATAAGTATTGTCTTCTTTTAAAATTCTTTGTAGTAAGGCATTCAAGGATGTCACAGAGCTACCTTGGAACAAGGAAGAAGACGACCCTGGGGGCTCTCAGGTCCCCAAATTCTTCTGTTCCATTTGCTAAAACACATCTGGAGTGACTTGAATGGCCTGAATGCCAAGCCAGTTGGGAGGTGGGGGGTGTAGGGCCTTGGAATGGCCTTTAAGCCCTTGTGGGCTTGCTTGGGCATGTGATCTCATTCTTTGCCTTCTGCTCACAATGGAAGAGAGTCAGGGGGTCTTCTAAAAAAGGGATAATAGCTACTGCTAATCTTCCCTGATGGCCGCAGGAATTTCCTCTTATTAAGGGCCTTTGTTTTGGAATTTGGATTTCTGATTTCATAGCCTAAATGGAACGGGGTGGGGGTGGGGGGGCGGAAACAAACTATTTAGGTTTGTACATTCCAGCCAGATAATTGTCCTTCAGAGGTGGACCCTCTGTCCAGTGTCTTCTTAATGGCCTGGATCTTCCCAGGCCTGAAGGAAGGGATTCTGGTAAATTAACTGTCAATGAGGTGTCAGTTACCTGATCTATAACCTCTTCGAGAGCAATTTTGAAAGAGACTGTTCGTAAAGGGGAAAAACTTCTTGGTGGGAATTACGCCGTAATGAGTCTCAAGAAAAGAAGGGTCTATAACAGAGATTTGGCAATTCTAATCTTTATATCCCAACCGACTATAATACTGGAGTGTAAGGCCAACTCTACCTTGAGTTCTTAAAATGGTCAGAAGGCTAAACTGTTCTCTTTCAGTAATTATAACTACCATGCCCCAAGTGCCAGAGAGCATCTGGGGTGGAAATAACCTTGGAAGAGAAATAACATAAGGTTAAAAGGAAGAGAACTTTGAGCTACAAGCCTGTCAATCAGTTTGAGTACTGTGTGGAAAACCCCCAGTGTGGGTAAGACACCCAAAGCTTGTCAGGATCAAGGGATTTATTCCCTTTTAGTTCAAATATCTGTAATCTGTTAGAATATACGGCTTTAGGAACTCATTAAGTTTTTGTGAATCAGAACCCACGGTCTCCTAACTTGACAATGTCATTGCCCTTTATCTTCTATACAAACAAAATGCAACATCTTTTTTAATAAGAATTTTGATTTAAAGCTAACACTGATGGGAGTTTCAACATATTTCTAATTTTATGTTTATTTTAGTGTGTAGTATATAAAGTTCTTATAAAATAATTGCTTACGCATGAATTTCTTGCAAACAGCAACCATTAGGAATCAGGAATCCATTCCATCTATATCCTTTATATTTACATTTCTTATTTTTTTCCCTTGTTGGTAGCGTTCTGAACACATGTCCAACACCATTTTACCATGGTCCGTATACCTGTCAAAATAGCTGTAATGTGATTTAAAATTTCCATTATTTGAATGAAATCAGCATAAATTGGAATGAAAGCACTCTATGATTTTATAAGCAATAGGACTGAAAGCTTTATATTTCAAAAGCATGAGACTGGATGGATGGGCCCTGAGTTGCTTGAATAGCCTAATTTATCACAGTAGGAATAGATTTCAATCTTAAAAAGGAAACCTCACTGGATAGACACATGCCTTTTTTTGACACTTAAAATATTGCGAGAAGGTTCTTTGTTAATATGTGCTGTACATTTCTCCCTACTCACAGATTTTCCATAGAAAAATTCACATCCCACAAGGGGAATGGAATACAGGCTTCCTTATATGGTCCATCTCCTGAGGCAAAGGTATATGAAAGATTCGTGTAAATTCTACCCCACGGTGTTTCTCCCTTTCCCGACATACCAACCCAGGGGTCTGTTCATCTGTCCCCACTTTCTCTGGTTAATGCTTCTCTCAGAAAAGGATTACATGTCAGTCATTTTCACCTTACAATGAACTCCATTCAGTGTGTAGAAGAAAATCTATTATTTTAAACTTGTAGTTATTCAATTGTATATACACAATTACATACCGTGTCAAAATAGGCCTCTTTGTACAAAAGAGATAACTTGCTAGATTATCTCCTCAGCCTCACTTTAAGGGAGAGGATTTAAAGTAGCCCAGGCAGAAATGCTTCCATATGCTCCCATTAGCAGTGCAGAAGAAGGGGGACAGATTTGAGTGGGGCCCACATCTGAACATGAACCAGAGAGCAGAGGTTTCATTTAGAGAGAAAAAAATGCTGCAGATCCTTCTGAAAAGAGGAAGTTCCTTTATTCTTTAAAACAAAGGAAGTTAGTGTCTCTTATATTGTGGTTTTTCACAAAGTAATTGCAGAAAGAGCCATGTAAAAAATCAATTTGGTTACAAAACCATGAATAGGCTGAGAGAGGAACACGGTGTGAATAAAAATAAATTTATCTGTCAAAGAAGAAAAGGCAATAACTGATGTTGAGTTCATCATTCATTTCCTTGTTGCTTTGTGTTCATTTGAGGAACTGTTTTAATTACTTTAGCTTTACTCTGTGTGTGTGTGTGTGTGTGTGTGTGTGTGCGCACGCATAATCAGTTTGGTTACAATAACATTAGAATGATATTTTCAAAGAAGTCCTTATTTGTCCAATAGTACGAACCACAAATGAACAGGTCAACGGGCAGCGATAACATAAGAAAATACAAGACATTTAATAAATTCATTAAGCTATTTCTAATACATATGGAAAGAAGTTCAGACATCACATCATACAGGAAGGAGCAGGAGAGTTAATATTTGGGGAGGTAGGGAGTTTTGGGGGAGGTTGGCGGTCGCATCCCTAAATATATTATCTCCTCATCCAGAGAGGATACCGGGTTACAGGTATATGATTTGTGTAATAGAACCATATTTTGAAGTAAAATCCCTATGTTGAAGAAGATGCAATAAAGCTCATTGAAAGGGCTATTAAAAAGGCAGTTCACATTTTTGTAAAGTGAAAATGTTGGGGTGTCCGTGTGGCTCAGTTGGTTAAGCATCTGATTCTTGATTTCGGCTTAGGTGATGATCTCAGGGTTTGTGAGTTCAAGCCCCGCATTGGGCTCTGCACTGGCAGCACGGCGCCTGCTTCGGATTCTTTCTTTCCCTCTCTGTCTGCTCCTTCCCTGCTAGAGCTCTTTCCCTCTCTCTCAAAATAAACGAATAAACATTAAAAAAATTAAAAATTAAATGAAGTGAAAATGTCTATCATTTTCTGATTTTTCCCCCTAAAAACTATTTGAGGGGCTCCTGGGTGGCTCAGTCGGTTAAGCATCCGGCTTCAGCTCAGGTCATGATCTCGCTGTTTGTGGGTTCGAGCCCTGCGTGGTCTCTGTGCTGACAGCTCAGAGCCTGGAGCCTGCTTTGGATTCTCTGTCTCCCTCTCTCTCTGCCCCTCCCCTGCTCATGCTCTGTCTCTCTCTGTCTCTCAATAATAAATAAACGTTAAAAAAAACTGCCTGCGAGATCATGACCTGAGCCGAAGTTGGACGCTTAGCTGACTGAGCCACCCAGGCGCCCCAGGGATATTTTTCCTAAAATCTAAACTTTCTAAAAAATTTACTGCTGCTATGACTCAGTTTAGTACATTGCTTTGTACCTTGCATTTCTCCTTTCAAAACATATTGTGCTAAATCAAACTCCTAGTGACACAGGAGTGGTAACATGTATGCCTTATAATTCCTTATCCTCTGCTATGGGTACTCAACTGTGGCAATTCCTATGACATGGGTGCTATGTAAAATTCTGGGATGACGTCTGAAAGCATAAATTTGTCTGTTTATCAAGTGTATATGTCAACTCTTTGAGGAGTTTCTGAACGGGGGCACTCTATTTTCCCTACTACTTTTGACTCTGAAATGTTTAAATCTATGCAACGAAAAAATTCTTCTTTAGTAGATATTGGGGTAATATAGAAAACACACTGTTTACAAAACACGATGTTTCGGGTGGGTGGTCAGCCAAATGTTATAAATTATAAACACGGTGTGAGGAATATGAGTTGTTGCTAATAAGCTAAGAAATACTCATTACACCCAGTAGGCTCACCATTTTTCCTCATCTTGTCTGGTCATATGATGGTAAAAGATTAAGATATATACGATTTATCTGGAATTTATAAATATTCATGTGTACTTATAAATCAGAAACTGTTGCACAGCTAGTACTCTGTTAAAACTAGATGTTAACCTGGGAATGCAATTTGTCAAGCTAAATATTTTATGTGTATTCGAGAGATAACGTTTCTCCACTTGTAATGTATTTTGTTTGGGAATTTGGAAATAACTGAAGAGATTACACTCGCTAGTATAAAATGCTTTTCTTTTTAAATCTGATCCCTTGGGGAAATTGGGATTGGGAGAAGACCCCAGTTGGTGGGTTTCGGTTTAAAAAAAAAAGAATAAAAATCTAACTTTACGCTATACCTATCTTTGTTCAGTTCAAGAGTCAGAGGCAATATGCTAGTTTATTATACTTTATTTTTCTCCTCTGTTAAAAGAAATACTTGCTGTATAAACTGGTCACTGAAAATCAAGTTTGGAAGGATGAGACATGTCCGTATAGAGACAAACATTAACTGAATGGCCTTAGGCCACTCTGCATTTTGGTTTCCACATCTGTAAAAATCATGATAATAGTTCCTCATTTCATTTGATGTAATGTAGTAAGCATTCAATAAGCTCTACTTACTGTCATGCTTCTTATTCTTACGCAACTATACCCAGATTTGAACAAAAGAAGCCAGACCTTCTTTTGGTCGGCGTTTGGTCTTTTACCTTTTGGTTGGCGAATACAGGCTTGGCTTCTTTTGCCAGTCATTAGTATCTCTCGTATTTCCTTGTGATTCAAGCTTGCCATATTCTTTTTTTTTTTTTTTCAATATATGAAATTTATTGTCAAATTGGTTTCCATACAACACCCACTGCTCATCCCAAAAGGTGCCCTCCTCAATACCCATCACCCACCCTCCCCTCCCTCCCACCCCCCATCAACCCTCAGTTTGTTCTCAGTTTTTAAGAGTCTCTTATGCTTTGGCTCTCTCACACTCTAACCTCATTTTTTTTTCCTTCCCCTCCTCCATGGGTTTCTGTTAAGTTTCTCAGGATCCACAGAAGAGTGAAACCATATGGTATCTGTCTTTCTCTGTATGGCTTATTTCACTTAGCATCACACTCTCCAGTTCCATCCATGTTGCTACAAAGGGCCATATTTCATTCTTTCTCATTGCCACGTAGTACTCCATTGTGTATATAACCCACAATTTCTTTATCCATTCATCAGTTGATGGACATTTAGGCTCTTTCCACAATTTGGCTATTGTTGAGAGTGCTGCTATCAACATTGGGGTACAAGTGCGCCTATGCATCAGTACTCCTGTATCCCTTGGGTAAATTCCTAGCAGTGCTATTGCTGGGTCATAGGGTAGGTCTATTTTTAATTTTCTGAGGAACCTCCACACTGTTTTCCAGAGCGGCTGCACCAATTTGCATGCCCACCAACAGTGCAAGAGGGTTCCCGTTTCTCCACATCCTCTCCAGCATCTATAGTCTCCTGATTTGTTCATTTTGGCCACTCTGACTGGCGTGAGGTGATATCTGAGTGTGGTTTTGATTTGTATTTCCCTGATAAGGAGCGACGTTGAGCATCTTTTCATGTGCCTGTTGGCCCTCCAGATGTCTTCTTTAGAGAAGTGTCTATTCATGTTTTCTGCCCATTTCTTCACTGGGTTATTTGTTTTTCGGGTGTGGAGTTTGGTGAGCTCTTTATAGATTTTGGATACTAGCCCTTTGTCCGATATGTCATTTGCAAATATCTTTTCCCATTCCGTTGGTTGCCTTTTAGTTTTGTTGGTTGTTTCCTTTGCTGTGCAGAAGATTTTATCTTCATAAGGTCCCAGTAGTTCATTTTTGCTTTTACTTCCCTTGCCTTTGGGGATGTGTCGAGTAAGAGATTGCTACGGCTGAGGTCAGAGAGGTCTTTTCCTGCTTTCTCCTCTAGGGTTTTGATGGTTTCCTGTCTCACATTCAGGTCCTTTATCCATTTTGAGTTTATTTTTGTGAATGGTGTGAGACAGTGGTCTAGTTTCAACCTTCTGCATGTTGCTGTCCAGTTCTCCCAGCACCATTTGTTAAAGAGACTGTCTTTTTTCCATTGGATGTTCTTTCCTGCTTTGTCAAAGATGAGTTGGACATACGTTTGTGGGTCTAGTTCTGGGGTTTCTATTCTATTCCATTGGTCTATGTGTCTGTTTTTGTGCCAAAACCATGCTGTCCAAGCTTGCCATATTCTTGACATTTCCTAGAACTCAGTGAAAAGTCTTGTTTCTTACATAGAAATTCCCATATTTAATTGGAATACAATAGGTGATTAGCATGTGCAAGGAAAAAATAACCCAGAAACTCTGATGGAATTATTGATAATTAGCATACAAAAGGCTATCATTTGACAGACAAATATTACTCTGTTCTTTCAGCAATGGAAGGGGCCTGATAGAAAATGTTCTATCCTTATGACCGACTAACATCAGCGAAAAACTGGATGTGCTTTTCTATCAGATTTATTAGCAGTTTTATAACAACTTTTTCCTTAATTTTTTTTAATGTTTCTTCACTTTTGAGAGACAGAGAGGGACAGACTGTGAGTGGGGGAGAGGCAGAAAGAGAGGGAAGGAGACACAGAATCCGAAGCAGGCTCCAGGCTCTGAGCTGTCAGCACAGAGCCCGACGCAAGGCTCGAACTCAGGAACCATGAGATCATGGCCTGAGCCGAAGTCGGACGCTTAACCGACTCAGCCACCCAGGCGCCCCATAACAACTTTTTAAGGTAAAATTCAGGTCCCATAAAATTCACTTTTTAAAAGTATATACTGCATTCGTGTATATTGTATTCACTATACAACAAGAGTGATACAGATGTTACCATTATTTAATTCTAGAAATGTTTATCACCTTAAAAAGAAACCTTCTAGGGGTGCCTGGGTGGCTCAGTCATTTAAGCATTGTCTCTTGATCTTGGCTCAGGTCCTGATCTCACAGCTCGTGGAATCGAACCCCGTATTGGGCTCTGCACTGAGAGTGTGGAGCCTGCTTGGGATTCTCTCTCTCTTCCTCTCTCCTTGTCCCTACCCACCCCTCATGAGTGCGTGCACACACACACACACACACACACACTCTCTCAAAATAAATAAAGAAAGAAAAAAAAAGGAATTTTCTATACATTAGCAGCCACTCCCCATTTCCCTATTTCTCTGTGACAATTGTGAATAGCATTACTTTGGACATTCCTGTACAAATTTTTGTGTGAGCCTGTCTATTTCCATTCTTTCAGGTATATACCTAGCAGCAAAGTTGCTGGCCGATATGGTAACTACATTTAATTTTTGGAGGAACTATCAGACTGTTTAGCCAAAGCAGCTCTAGCATTTGGCATTCCCACCAGCAGTGGATAAAGATTCCATCGGGGAGGAAAGGAACTTTTCCTCCACTCTCTTAAGTTCAGTGTCGGAAAACTGTGAATTAAAATAACAAAAGATAGATTAGCTTGAGGAAAGGTTTATGCCACGTGTACACGGGAGCTTCACCGGAAGGAAATGAAAACCTCAAGGAAGTGATTTAGGCACAGGGGCTTATATACCACTTTAACAAAGGGCAGGAAACTTTGGAGAAGTGGCAGAAAGATGAGCGTTATTTAGGAAGATTAGTTGCGTAGACAAGTCAGTGCTCTCTCCATTGATGAGTCATCGCCTCTTCCGGGGAGGGGCGGGGGGGGGGGTACCGCCAAAAGGGAAATTTATGCCCTGCTTTTAGATAGAAAAGGGGAGGACAGAGAATTCTTTCCATGGCCGTTGTTTCTAAATTGCCTTCAGCTCAAAAGAATCCTTACACCAGAGTGGCGTATTTTCCGGTGGTGTATTCTTAACGAACTTCAGTTTCAATTTCTCTGCATCCTCACCAACACTGGTTATAGTTCTTTCTTTCGGTTACAGCCATCCTTGTGGGGTATAGTGGTACCTTTACCATTTCGATTTGGATGATGCGGATGGTTAATGATTTTGAACAAGCTTTCATGTGCTAATTGGCCATTGGTATATCTTCTTTGAAGAAATGTCTATTCAGAGACGTTGCCTATTTTTAAATTAGGTTGTCTACCATTTGTTGTTGATTCGTAAGTATTAATTATACCTATTCTCTTTTGGAGAGAGAGAGAGAGAGTGCGCACAAGCACAAGGTGAGATGGGCCAGAAGTAGAGGGAGAGACAGAATCTTAAGCAGGCCCCATGCTCAGTGAGGAGCCCAATGCAGGGCTTGATCTCACACCCATGAGATCATGACCTAAGTCAAAATCAAGAGTCAAACAAGTAACCAACTGAGCCACCCCGGTGCCCCTAATTATACTATTCTTAATTTTAATGTCTTAAAATCAGTTTTTAAAGTATAGTTTACTAGGTGAAGAATTCTTGTTTGATGTTTTGTTTTCCTCCTTTCAGCATGTGAGAAATATATCATCCCGCTGGCCTTCTGTCCTCCTTAATTTCTGATGTGAAGTTAACTGTTATTCTGATTGAGGCCCCCTTGTATGGAAGAGTCACATTCTACTTGATGTTTCAAGATTCTCTCTTTGTCTTTGACTTTGGCAGTGTGTCTGTGATGTCTGGATGTCTGGATATTTTTTAGTTTATCCTACGGACTGATCACTGGACTACTCGGTTGTGCAGATTTATCAAATGTTAGTAGTTTTTAGCAATTATTTCTTAACCTTTCTTCTCCTTCCAGAATACCTGTTATACATAATTGTTATACAGAATTGCTGTTTGGTTCTTTAAAAAAATTATATCACAATTTTTATTTTGGGGGCGCCTGGGTGGCTCAGTCGGTTAAGCGGCCGACTTCAGCTCAGGTCATGATCTCGCGGTCCGTGAGTTCGAGCCCTGCGTCGGGCTCTGTGCTGACAGCTCGGAGCCTGGAGCCTGCTTCAGATTCTGTGTCTCCCTCTCTCTGACCCTCCCCCATTCATGCTCTGTCTCTCTCTGTCTCAAAAATAAATAAACGTTAAAAAAATTTTTTTTAATAATTTTTATCTTGAAATGTTTATTCATTTTTGAGAAAGAAAGAGACAGAGCATGAGTTGGGGAGGGGTAGACAGAGATTGAGACACAGAACTTGAAGTAGGCCCCAGGCTCTCCGCTGTCAGCCCAGAGCCCCAACGTTAGGACTCGAACTCACAAACCAAGAGATCATGACCTGAGCCAAAGTCGTATGCTTAACTGTGCCACTCAGGTGTCCCTATTTGATTCTTTTAAAGAAACAAATTCTGTCTCTTAACTAACATTCTCTGTTCAGTGAGACATCATTATGATACACTCCATTAATTCTTTAGATATGGTTTTCTTTGATTATTTGAACATTTTTATAATAACTTAAAGCTTTTATCTAGTAGGCCCAACATCTTGGCTTCCACGGGGACATTTTCTGTTGTCTGCCTTTTTTCCTTTGTAGGGGCCATCCATTCCTAGATCTTTGCACGTATTCTAATGTTTTACTTGCCATTTCAAATAATTTGGTGTCTCTGGAATCAGAATTTCACTCTCCCCAGGATTTGGTTGTTATTGCCGTTAGCCATTGTTGTGGTTGCTATTCTTAATTTGTTTAGTGACTTTCTCGGATGAATTTTATACATTCCGTTTTCTTTTTCACATGCAGCCAGTAAAATGTCTGTTTGGTTAGCCCAAGGGTCAACTAATAGCTAGACAGAGACTCCCTTCAATGCTGTGTACCAGTAGTTCTCCCAGATTTTGCCAAAAGATTTTATACGTGCCTTGACATATGCCTTCCATGCTTCTGTAGTTTACAACTTTGGCCTTACTTCCTGCTTATTTGGAGCCTTACGGTCAGAGGTAACAGATTAGGGTTTTCTGAGATCTTTCTTGGGCATGCCTACAGCCCTGCATTCCTAAGTGGACATCAGGAGTCCCCAAACATGTTGAGCTTTTCTTTTTCTTTTCTTTTATTTTATTTTTTTAGCATTTATTCATTTTTGAAAGGCAGAGAGACACAGAACGTGAATGGGGGAGGGACAGAGAGAGAGGGAGACACAGAATCTGAAACAGGCTCCAGGCTCCGAGCTAGTCAGGACAGAGCCCGACGCGGGGCTCGAACTCACAGACCGCGAGATCATGACCTGAGCCGAAGTCGGCCACTTACCCGACTGAGCCACCCCGGCGCCCCAACATGTTGAGCTTTTCAAAGCCTGCTGTGAACATTTCATTTTTCCTTTTACGTTTTTAGTCAGCCTCTTGTTAACTCCAACTGGTATCACTATCTCAGGTAGCTGCAGTGTTTAAAAATTACCACTATTTTTTTTCCAACAAATTCCCTAGGTATTGGCTTTGTTTGCACAGAGGGAGCTCTGACTCGGGTCAGTTATAGAAAATCCTGAGAAGGGAGCTATGCAAGGAGCTTCCAGTCATGTTAAGTGGTGACAATTATCAGAAGATAGGTTTTGTGGAATTCTAAACCTGTTTCTGTTCCCTCCAGTGGTTCCTATGTGCTGGTTCTCACAGCTACTAGAGTTGTGAGGCTGTTAGTTTTAAGGTTCCCACAGATCTGGGGAGTGGGAGATAGCAATAGGGAAGCTAAAATTCCACAAAGCTTGCTGGGTTTTTTTTTTTTTTGTGTGTGTGTGTGTGTTTTTTTTTAAGATTCAACTGTTTTTCTTGGGGAAAAAAATACTCCTTGGATTATTATATGCCTTTAGTTAACTTTCAGAGTTTTTGAAAAAGTTGATTTTAAACATTTTTTTTTTCCAGTATTCTCCTTGCTTTTATGGAGGCGAGGACTTTCGGAGAGCTTCTTTATTAGGACCTTTGACAGCTCTTTGACTTTTGTTCAGATCCGCAGAACATCGTCTTCTTTCTCATAATAATAAATTCTAATAAATCTTCCTTGCAAGATACGGAGAAAAAGTATTTCAACAGTTGAATATTTCAGGATATAAACAAAGCCATCTGTTCTATTTAAAGTATAGCCTTATTTAACTTTTATTTTTCGGAAAAGTTTTGCTGCCTCCATAGATAGCATTTTCACAGTGAGGCAGGGAAATAGAATTCCCTGAGAATTTTGGCAATAATAGCTCTCATTTTACAGCACCCCTCCCACTCTATACACATACACACTCATTCATGCCCTCTGGACATCAGTCTACAAGGCTGATTTCATTGTAAGACCCTGAGGCGTGCTACGTTTACTTCTGTTTCAAATTATATTGTCAGGTACAGAATGTTTATCTTGGTGCACGAAAGCCTGAATGGCACATATTACACATACAGTGATAACGCATTCACATTCTTCAGATTAGATGCGTCTGATGTGGAAGATCCTAGAATGTTAGAAAGACCACCCTTCTCAGATTCCTTTTAGTTTGTGTCTTTTCTAAGGAAATGTGGATGTATCACCTTTGAACACAACCCAAGAATGACTCTCAGGTTTGATATCTGAGTGATGTGTTCCAACCCCACATTTGCTTTTTTTTTTTTCAATGTTTATTTATTTATTTTGCGATAGAGCATGAGCAAGGGGCGGGGCAGAGAGAGAGGGAGACACAGAATCCCAAGCAGCCTCTGCGCTGTAAGCACAGAGCCTGATGCCGGCTCGGACTCACAAACCATGAGAGCGTGGCCTGAGCTGAAATCAAGAGTTGGTCACTTAACCGACTGAGCCACCCAGGCACCTCCAACCCCACATTTTCTAATGCTTACTTCCTACATAGTAACCAGCAAGAATGGTCATTACGTTTTATAGTGATGCCCGCAGATCTTCAAATTAGTTTGTATGTTTGTTTGTTTGTTTATTTATTTATTTATTTATTTATTTATTTATTTTTTGTCTGTTTAGTCCACGGAGTCTGGACTCCTTGGCATCTGTAATAATACGAGAGAAACATGATCTTGCCTATAACAGATTATTCAGCTTGGATTCTTTATCTCTTGCTCTGTAGGTACTTCATTGAACTGTTCTGAGTTTATGGTCAATTAAATGGAGAACAATGAAATCGCATTCATTAGAGCTTGCTTAATTCAAGGAAACCTGGCCTGCGAATGAGGATTAGTAGAGCTCTTGCTGTTTTTCAAATTATATTTAGATTGCTCCAAAAGTGATACGCAAATGTGAAATGTAAAAAGCCAAAGTGTCAAAGATCGACTGTAATACACCATTTGGGGATCTTTAGACCGTTACTTAAGCCCCTGATGCCCCCTCAGCTATATCAAAGGGATCATGATGGGGAAATCTCAAGCTTTTGGTTATGTGTGAAGGGCCTAACTATGCTTCTAGGACGTAGACAGAGTCAACATGCATTGTTTGAAACTGTGTGTATTTTTCCATGAATTTTAATAGCTCTCACCAAAACAATGTCACTTGAAAACATTTGCTTCGGGCTCGCCTGGGCGGCCCAGTTGGTTGAGCGTCCGTCTCTTGGTTTCAGCTCAGGTCATGATCTCGTGGCCCATGGGTTCTAGCTCTGCATTGAGCTCTGCGCTGACAGCATGGAGCCTGGTTGGGATTCTCTCTCTTCCTCTCTCTCTAGCGCTTCCCGGCTAGCTCTGTCTCCCTCTCAAAATAAATAAACTTTTAAATAAATAAATAAATAAATAAATAAATAAATAAGTACCATTGCTTTTGGCTGTTAACACAGTAATTCACTATAGATAGGTTTTGCTTGCCGGGAGAAATTACTAACTTTGCAGTCGTTCACAAAGGAGAGTGATATCATACATATCTGCATCTGGGGGTAGGGGGGGTTTGAAGGGTCCGGTAGTGTTTTTCATTGTCCAAGGACTAGAGTGCCACACTAGCATTTAGTGAATGTTGGCCGGAGATGCCGAAGGGTCCCACGTAACAAGGACTTGTCCCACCCAGAATTCCAATATGGTCCCCTTTAAGAAACAGTGAGAAATGGAATTGCACTCTAGTTGTAATAGGCAACATACTGCAATGATAATGCACTTTCTTCACACTCACATGCCCCTGCAATGAAATCCATTGCAACGTGTCAGAATTCATTGTGCTATCTTATGGATCCCGCCACTGCTTAAGACTTCGGAGCTGAATGAATTGTAAACTCTTAATAAAGAACAATTGTAACATGTAGGTATCTGCCTTGTAGTGCCATCTCGTGAACTCTTGATGGCCTCGGTACACATTCACAACCTTGTCTATAAAAGGGACTCTGTCCTCTCAAATTCAGAATAGGGTTTGAGAGGGCTCTGGATTCATTTCAGTGATTGTGATCGTGGGCTGAGTTCTGCATCTGAGTTGGTGGGAGGCAAAAATACAGATTGATCACAGGTACAGGGGAACTGGAGAATGGGACAGATAACACGCATTCTTATATAATAAATGATAAGCTATGCTTTAGTTCCCAAAGAAACACAATATTGAATAGGGTATAGGATAGTAGATTGCCCTTAAAGTAGATTTCGTTTGAATTGAAAAGCCGAGAAAAAACAAATAATAACAATATAATAATGATAACAATAATAATAATAATAATATGTAAAATGGTCAAATAAATTGTTAAATGTAGTGGTGCTAAGAATGTGTACTTGAGGAACTAAGAGATAAGGATGTAAATTTAGTCTGTTTCAGTGAAGAATTGCTTTATGGTAGCTGTGCATCTTCGCTGAGTTTTGAGCACTAGGCACATACATAGTAACTTATTAGGAAGTGATGAAAAGTCCATCTTGGGTGAATCCAATACCATAATAGGTTTTTGTATACTAGTCTCGGGTTCAAGCTTCTCCAGGCCTTACCCACCAGTAATATGATTGAATTCATAATTATGATCTATATTATTAGCTCATGACCTCAATTACTGATGCAGGACCTCCACATTTCTTCAAAATTGTATCCATACTGATGTGTCTCACACGTGTTTGCACGTGTTATATTTTCATGTTATATCCCCACACTTGTTTTTGAACCATGTCCGATAAAAAGCTTGACGATAGTATTTGGTCATGATGTCTGCTATGGAGTGAGAGTGTCTGACCAAAATTCATAGGCTGAAACCCTAATTGCCAATGTGTTGGCATTTAGAGATGAGTCCTTTGGGAAGTGATTAGATCATGAGGGCACAAGTTCTCAGTATGGGGTTAGTTCCCTTATAAGAAGAGACATGGGAGAACTTGCTTCCTTTCTCTCTCCACTTTCTACCGTGTGAGGTCACAATGAGAAGATGGTCATCTGCAAACTAAGAGGGGGATTCTCACCAGATGCCCGACCTATTGGCACCTCGATCTTGGACTTCGTAGCCTCCAGAACCGTGAGAAATAAATGTTTATTGTTTAAGCCACCTAGTCTATGGGTGTTTGTTATTGCAGCCCAAACTGACAGTGTCTTTTTCCCACGTCCACAATATGAATGACAGGGAACTGTCTTCTAATTATTTTCCAACTGCAAACCCATGGGGTGATGAGGTGATACATGGCCCTTGGGAATCCCAAATGAAAACAATGTCATGGTCTTTGCAGGAATGGGAAAATGTCCTTTCTTCTTGTAAGTGTTATGCTTTGTCATTCAGGCCCTGAAATAGTATTACAGATTTTGCCATATTCCACAAAGTCTCCCTAGTAAACAGAGAGCTCTTGCCCAAAGTCCATTTCTCTTCAAGACTCAAATGCTAACTCATACAGCGAGGTCAAAGGACCAATTTTTCTAACAAATAGTATGTTACCTACATCTCCCTTTCCTTTATTCAGCCATGCACACACACACACACACACACACACACACACACTCGCTCAAAAACAAAACCCCTCTTAACTTTGTGCAAACTATGTCTGCTCGTTCTTGCCCAATAAACATTAACAGGTATGCTCAAATGTACCTGAATCCCAGGTTAAGTGAAATCTGGTCTTCTCCTAGGCATAAGGATATAGGTGTGTTTTTTTTAATGCCTCATTCTCCATACATATATGCTGTCTATGTGAATATATTCTAGTCCCATCTTCTCATTAACTTGCAATGGATTTTGAACCAGACTAATTATTCCAAATCTGAGTATTCTTATGTGCAAAATGAGGATAGGACAGAAATCAGATGTTATCCAAGCTTGAGGTCATTTCCATTTGTGTTGTTTCATTATTCTATGATTCTAAAGGCAGAATCAAAGAAGATGTATTGTTAGCCTAAATTAAAATTTCCTCTTCTATTCCCTGAGAATAATTCACATATTATATTTATCAATCAATAGTGAATGTTTTATGAAACATTTACTATTCAATTAGCAGTTACTCAGTTAAGGAACTACATATTCAAAGAAAAGGATTAAAAGGATGGTATTTTTTGGTATAGAAAACCATAGCAAAAGATTTCTAGGAAAGGGGATACCTGAGCTGAGTCCCAAAATGCATAGGAATTTACAGATCTAAGAAGACCGGGGAGACCTGAGATATTGCAATGATTCCTATAACTTCACATAGTTCTGTTAAGGCCATTGGAGTATTGGTGGAATTTCAAGAGAGGTGAAACTAGAGATGTTGGCAGAGGCTTGGGAGAAACATCCTCCTATATCACAGTACAAAGTTTGTATTTTATCCGGAAAGTAATGGGAGTCACTGAAGGGTTTTGAGCAGGAAAGAAGATGATCAAATCAGCCTTCTAGAAAAATGTCCTGGCAGCGGTATGGAGAATAGATTGGAAAAGGGTAGCATTGACAGCAAGTATACTTGGTAAAAGCTTATGGGCAGTAATCCAGTAGGAAGTGAGTGCATGAACTAAGGCATTGGCAAAGGCAAAGGAGAAGACTAATTTAAAAGTAATAAGAAAATAGAAGCAGCATACTTTGTGATATGTTGATAGGAGGAGTTTTAGCAAAGCAAAGGAGTTCTGACTTGAGCTATTGAGAAAATGGTATTTCTGCTCATTGATTTCAGGAATTTGGAGAAAGCTGCAGCTGTAGAATGATGTGGGTAGGGAATAAAAGAAATGGGTTGGAGCTACCTGGGAAACATCTCTGTGAAATGATACTGAAGCTAGACCAGAAAAAATATGTATCTGGAAGTCATCATCATATAAGGAGTAGTTTAAACTGATCAGACTAGATGAAAGTGTTCTGGGGGCAGGCTCTGAGTACTGTTTTCAATGTGTGATCTTCACACGGCCTTCATAAATCTGCTGGATCATAACATTCTGAATCAAGATCTTTAGGAGTGGGCCCTGAAATTTGGTATGCCTCCCCGGGGATTCCTTAGAACGAACTTTTAAAACTACTGTTTTATGGTAAGAAGCAGAGATGATGAGAAAGTGAAGCATGGAGTGTTAGCCAGCCTCCAAAATTGGCCTTGAATAAACCCCATCTCCCAGTATATATACCTTCATATAGTCCCCTCCCACGTTTGATCATGTTTGGTCTCTGTCACCAATAAAATATGGCAAAAATGATGGTATATCTTGCAGTTCTCTATGATCACTGGCTCTGGAAGAAACCAGCTGAGACACCCAGGCAGCTTATAGAGCAGCCAGCATGGTGGCTAACAGAGGCCTCTGGCCAACATCTTATGAAGAACTTAGGCCCACCAATAATCATATAAGTGAGCTTAGTAGAAGACCCCAAAATCCCCATCAAGATTTCTGATGACCGTATCCCTCGCTGCCCTTTGGACAGCAACCTCATGCCACATCTTGAACCAGAGCCGCGAAGGTAAGTCACTCTTACATGGATCCTCACCCTTAGAAACTGAGAAAATAAATCCTTGTTGGTTTTTTTTCAACCCACTGTTTTGCAATAATTTGTTATGCAACAATGCACATGGTAAATTCCATGTGAAAATCGTAAGGCAGTCTTCAAGATCATTAACTGAGGTTTTAAGAAATATGCAAAGCCTTTTTTTCCTCCTCAGTCAATTAGAATTGATTTATTGATTCAACAGATATTTATTAGATGTCTTTTCTGAATATATATATGTATATCTACGTATCTCTCTCTCTCTCTAGATACATATATTACATGTCTTTTCTGTATGTATATATATTTGTAGTCTGTTTCTTCCATTAGAATTACAGTGATCAGGGGCACCTGGGTGGCTCAGTTGGTTAAATGTCCAACTTCAACTCAGGTCACATAAACAATCATAATCCAGAAAGATTAACTTATATTTCAGGAGGAAATGACTCAGATCTTACATGCATTACATGCATTCATGTTCCATGGGCCTGAATTTAATCATATGGTTACATCCGGCTGCAGAGGAGAGTGGGAAATGTACATTCTAGCTGAGTGTGTGACCATTTGGCCAAAAAGATGGGAAGAATTGTTTTGTTTTGTTTTGTTTTGTTTTGTTTTGTTTTTTAGCCTAAGTGGTAGTCTAGAATGGAGTGTTTTTCCATTTTCATTTGATTCTCCTATTGGCAGTGGGAGCTCCTGAAAGACTTTACACAGAGTAGTGCTATGAAGAACAAATTGGAGAGGGATATTACTCTAGGAGACCACTTGGAATACTTATACAGTAGCTCAAGGATCCGATGAATCTAGTCTTTAACCAAGACAGTAGCCTATATTTATGGTTCACATAAATTGTATACTCAAATGCTAGGCACATTAAAACAGGAAAACATACATCCTAATTGGAGAGAGGGAGTGGTGCCCACTAAATATATTTCCATTCTCCCACCCTCTGTCTCAGGGAAGAAGACTCTGAACATTCTTCCCTTTGGACTAGATGTCGCTAATGACAGATGTCGTATTAACGCCTCCTCTTAGAACTTTGCACAACAACGTAAGTGTTCATCTCTCCTGATTGCAAAAATCTGGTGAGAATAATAGAGCACTGACCTCATTATACCTGCCATTACAGGGGGAACCTTAAAATATTCATTTCTACAAGTTCCGCGTGTGATTCTTAACACTCAAGTTGATAAACACTATTAAATTATGAATATGTGGAGATAGTTATAACAATAGGCATTAATTTATTGATAGTATACTTTTAAAACAGACTTTAAGGTTTAAGGACCAATAGTAGAACAACGTTCTGTTATTGGTAACATGCGTATTGACGGGCATCTTGATGTAGGACCCTTAGAATTTGGGATGATCAATAATTAGACTTGCTTAACATGTGCTAGCCATCTTGAAATCTCATGTTAATCATAACGATATTCCACATAATTTCTGTTAATTAATGGGAACCTTCTCTTAGTTTCCTCAGAGACTCAAAATTTCTTTACAAACTCTGCTTATTTATTGCCTTTCCCTTCCCTGTGTCACCTTACCCAGTCTTCTGTGCCCTCTTCCTGCTCTATCCTAGTCAGCCTTTCCGTTCTCTGTTAGGTATGGTTGTGGCCTAGAATAACCCACTTTATAACGGTTTTACAGTGGGCTTATTCTGCTACATCCCTCCTAGCACTATATAGATTTTACTTTTTCAACCCTATCCTGACCACTGGTCTGCAGTGCCCCACCTGCCTTATGCTAGCTTACCGTGACATAATCCATCATGCCCTGCTTTGCCCTGCATCGTTCCAACGTACTCAACCCTTCCTTGTCCTAAGCATCTCGAGCCCACCCCACCTTTTCCTTGTCTCGCAAAAGAGAAAAGGTCCTGCTCAACCCCTCCTGACCTTTCCCAAACTTTCCTTACTCTGGCTGGAACCCACACTACATTCTCGAGTATGCACTACCCTGCCCTGCACAGCCTTTTTCTGTCCTGCACAATACTTTCCTGCTCTGCTCTTCAATTCTTGTGTCTCTTCTAGTTCCTGGGTAATGATACTTGTTTATCAAATAGGCCTTGAGGAAAGCTCTGATGCCTGTTATTCAACAGAAAGATGATGGCGGTGACCCAACATACTGCCAGTGTCCCGGCATGAAAAGAAAATCTCTGAATTTGGGGCTGGTATTTGTCAAAATTTAACAAAGCTCTTTGTTTTATTTGAGATTTAGAAACCATCATAAGCTCTTTTTTATTTCATTCAAGCTTCATGTCAACAGCTGTAAATAATAGATAGCAATTTAGACAACTATTTCAGCAATCACAAGTTGCATTGAACTTTTACAGTATATGAAATGACCAAAAAAATCAGTTTTAGATAGAAATGAAGAAAGGAAGAAAAACCAGACTGGGATTATATATATATATATATATATATATATATATATATATATATATATATCTGAAATACATATTCTGAAATATATATTGAAATGAAATGAAAATATATCTGAAATATATATCTGAATATATATATATATCTGAAATGATGAACAATTGGGACAATATATGAACTACCACTGGTTTTTATACTTTCCATATTTTATGGCTTTTCAAAACTATAGCATCTTTCACTAGCCTTGGTTTCAATAAAACTTAGATATTTACATTCCAGATGGATAAAGACAGGAACTGCAGTAAAACAATTTGACAATAATAGAACTTTATTGAATGCCGAAAACATTCAATTACTCAACATTCAATTCAGTAAAGAGGCATTTGTCATATACAATTAAGAACACAAAATAGGCCAGATTACTCTCATTTTAATTTTTTTGTCAATTTCAATAGTCAGTAAATGCATTATGAATAATTTGTAGCTTTTGGCTTATCATCTGAGAGACAGCTATTTATAACAGAGAAACTGAATACGTCAAGTGATTTTAGGGCCAAGAATTTGTTTATAATTTTTCGTTAATAAAAGCTGGTTCCTCTTTTCAAGGATGTAGTAGGTTGAATGGTGGCCCAAAAGGCATTATTAGGTTTTAACTCCTGAAACATATAAATGTTACCTTATTTACAAAAAGGTTTTCGGAGATATGATTGAGTTAAGAATTTTGAGATAAAGAGATTATTCAGGTGGACCCTGAATGCCATCATCAGTGTCCTTAGAAGAGAAAGGTAGAATGAGATTCCATTGGAGTGCTATGGACAGAAGCAAAGGAATCCTGTCAGCCACCAGGAGTTGGAAGAAGCAAGAAACATATTCTACCCTAGATCCTTGAAAAGAGCATGGTTCTGTGGACACCTTAATTTTGGATTTCTGGTCTCCAGAGCTGTAGAGGATAAATCTTTGTTTATTCTTAAATGATCCACTCTTTGGGGTAATTTGTTATAGAAGCCACAAGAAACGAATACAGATTTTTGCACCGGGAAATGGGATGCTACTGTAACAAATACAAAAATCTAAAAGTGGTTTCGCCTCGAGTTATGGATAGAGGCTGGATGAAATTTGAGAAACATGGTAGAAAAAGCTTCGATGTCCTTGATAGCCTGTTGATAGGAACAAGGATTTCAAAGGTTCCGCCATTGAGGTCTCAGGAGGAAATCAGAAACATGGTAGAGAGAGCCTGTATCATCTTAGGGAATACACATATTACCTGTCATCATGCACAGAATGCTGGTAGAAATAGAAACATGAAGGGCATTTCTGGTGAAGGCTCGGAAAGAAATGGGGAACATGTCATCGGAAATCAGAGGAAAGATCACCTTTTTCAATATACTGCCAGAAATCGTAGCCGAATTGTCTCCTTCTCTTTTCTGAGCATGCAGCTTGTCTTGCGATGTGCGTGTGGCTTTCTGAATTCCCCAGGGTACACAGATGCTTTTAAATGTCTTTATTTCCCAAAGCAATTCTCTCTCCAGAGTTTTCTGCCAGGCTGTAGGTGGCCAATTGTGTGCTCACACATAATCCATGGTCCCAGTTGGCTGAGGAATTTTCTTTAGGTTTACAATGTTTTTGAGCAACGCTGCCATTCCCGCCCCCCCCCCCCCCCAGTGAGTTTTTAGTTAGGCAAAGAGATGGTACCTTTTGTCAGTCTATCAGGTAGCCCCGGGCAGACTAGAACAGATAAACACTGTAATTTGCAAGTAACATCTGCTAGGTTCCCTCCAGAGCCAGGTAAAAAGGGCGGACACTGCTGAACCCAGGAGAGGGTGCGGTAAGGACAAGTGAAAATGCCATAAAGCTTCCCTACCATTTTTAAGTCGCTTTTTTCTTGATTTAGCATTCACTTGTTTGCTGTAAACCTTTGTTTTCCAGATGTCTAACAAAATCGGCTCCGACAGTTCTCGCTTGCTTTTCAATGCTTTTGCGGAGAAATGAATGTTTGAAATTGCTACTCCACGGTCTTGGCTGACCTCACTCCCATATGAACCTTTTCATACGTTACTGGATTTGATTTGCTGATGTTTCGTTGAAGATTTTGGATCTGTGCTCATAAGAGATAATGGCTTCTAGTTTTATTGCGATATCGTTGCCTTATTTTTGTGTCAGGATAATACTGGCCTCCTAAAATGGAATGGGATTGTTCCTTCTTCTTTCATTATGTGTAAGGGTTAGTGAAGGTTTGATGTTATATCTTTTTTAAATGGTTGGTATACTTCATCAAGAAAGCCCTCTGGAACTAGGCTTTTCGTTGTGGAATTTTGCGGGGGGGGGTGCTGGTTTATTCAATCTGTTTATTTCTTAGGGGTCCATTCTGATTTTCTATTCCTCTCGAGTGAGTTTTGACAGTCTGTGTTACTATCAGACTTGGACCTGCCCATGTAACCTATTTTATTTGCACATAATCACTTTTAAATATTCCCTTCTATTTATTTTGTATCTCTAAAACCAGTCGTAGTATCTCCTCTCTCATTCTGGATTTTAATCATTTGGGTCTTCTCCTTTTTTTCCTCTTGCTCTGTCCAGCTAAATGTTTATCAATTTGTTGATTGTTTTCAAAAGGCAAGCAACTTTTGGTTGAGTTCATTAGTTTTCAATGTTTTATGTATTTCCAGTCTAGTCATTACTATTTGTTTCTTCAGCTAGCTTTGGAGTTTGTTCTTTCTTTTTCTAGTTTATTAAAAGTAAGAGATTAGAATACTGAGTTTGAGATCTTTTTTAATACAATAAATTGCAGCAATCATTTTAGCTCTAAGCACAGCTCGCTCTGCATCCCTTAAGCTTTGATATGTTGTGTTTTTGTTCTCTTTTATTTCAAAGTATTTTCTAATTTGTCCTGTAATTTCCTTACTGACTCATCGGTGATTTAGTAATGTGTTATTTAATTTCGGAGACTGCAGAATTTTCCAAACCTCTTTTTGGTATTGATTTCAAATTTCAATCCATTGCGGTCAGAAAACATACTTTGTATGATTTCGCTCCTTTTATATTTATTGTGACTTATTTTGTGGCCTAATGTATACAGTTGATCCTTGAACAACATGGGTTTGAACTGCGCGAGTTCACTTTTCTGTGGATTTTGTGACAGCGCCATATTGTAAAAGTAGTTTCTCTTCCTTAGGATTTCCTTAATAACATTTTCTTTTCTCTGGCTTTCTTTATTGTAAGAATACAGTATATAATACATATAACATATAAAATGTGTGTCAATAGACTTTTTATATTATCTGTAACATATAAAATGTGTGTCAATAGACCGTTTATATTATCTATAAGGCTCCAGTAAACAGTAGGCTATTAGTAGCTAACATTTTGGGGAGTCAAAAGTTATATGTGGATTTTCTTTATTGTGTGGGGGTTTGGTATGCATAATTTCTGTGTTGTTCAAGGATTAACTGTAGTCAGTTTTGGCGAATGTGTTCCCAAATCTGCATTAGCTTTCTGTTGCTACTGTAAAAAAGTTCACAAATGAATGGGTTTAAAATAACCAATTCTTTGAATTACACTTCCATACTTGAGAAGCCTAAGTGGGTCTCGTTGAGCTAGCTTCAAGAGGTTTACGTAGCTGTATGCCTTTATGCAGGCTCTAAAAGAGAACCTGTTCCCTTGCCTTTTCACTTTCTGGAAACTTCCTGCATTCTTTTTTGGCTCATGCCCATTGCACCTTCAAAGACAGCAATGGGGGGTGCCTGGATGGCTCAGTCGGTTAAGTGTTCGACTTCAGCTCAGGTCATGATCTCACAGTTCGTGAGTTCAAGCCCCACGTTGGGCTCTGACAGCTCAGGACCTGGAGCCTGCTTCGGATTCTGTCTCTGTCTCTGTCTCTGTCTCTCTCTCTCTCTGCCCCTCCCCCACTCATGTTCTGTCTTTCTCTCAAAAATAAATAAACATTAAAAAATTTTTTTAAAAAAGCAGTGGTCATCTGTTTCCTTCTTGAATCACATGACTCTTTCTTTTCCTCAGATTGGATAATCTCAATTGAGCTAGCTTCAGTTTTGCTGATTTTTTCTTCTGTTTCTTCCCATCTGCTGCTGAGCTCCTCTAGTGAATTTTTCCTTCAGATTATTTTATTTTTTCAACTTCAGAACTGCTATGTGTTTCTATTAAGAAGTATTTTTATATCCCTTTGTTTGTATTCTCTATTTGGTGACATTATTCTCATATTTTTAGTTTTTTAGGCATGATTTCTTTGTAGTTCACTGAACATTTTAAAAATAGCCATTTCAGGGGCACCTGGGTGGCTCAGTCGGTTAAGCGTCCGACTTCAGCTCAGGTCGTGATCTCGCGGTCCGTGAGTTCAAGCCCCACGTCAGGCTCTGTGCTGACAGCTCGGAGCCTGGAGCCTGGTTCGGATTCTGTGTCTCCCTCTCTCTCTGACCCTCCCCCATCCATGCTCTGTCTCTCTCTGTCTCAAACATAAATAAACGTTAAATAAAAAATAGCCATTTCAAAGTTTCGGTTAGAAACTCTAATGTTGGAGCTTCCTCAGGGATAGTTCATACTGACTGTTTCTTTTCCTATGTATCAGCCATACATTCTTTTTTTTTTTTTTTTTTTTGCATCTGTTGCAATTTTTATTAAAACCTGATAGTTTTAGATATCATGCAGGACATCTTCCAATCAGATCCTTCTCCAAACCCTTGCCCGTATTTGGTAGTGTCCATGTTCTGGATTTTGGTCATTCTAATAAGTGAGTACTGGTATCTCGTTTTTATTTTAGTGGGGTTTCTAAACTACTGTAGTAAAGCCTGTATTGTTTGTTATGTGTCACCACTGACCTCTCTGCTCAGGATGCTTCATGGGCAGCTAATGAGTATGCAAAGATTTCCTTAGATATCTGGAACCAATAAATCTCCTTGTTTTTGTAGGGTTCTGTGTGGGTATGTGTGTATGCTAGGATATGTCTTAAACACCCAGCCCAGCAGTTTACAACTCCACCTTGGTTTTTACTTCCCCCTTGCTTAAAGTCTTAAGGTTAGGGAGAGGTGAGAGCTGAGGGCCTTCTCAGATGTTTCCTGGGCATGTGCGTAGCCCTAGGTCTGTTCGGTGCTCTACGTGGGGCCTTCTGGATGAAAGAGAAAGGTAAAGAAGGGAGGCATAAAGGTTGGATAAGAGCATCCTAGCCTGAACCGTGGTTCAAAGAGACTTCTCCAAGGTCACTGGGGAGTCCCTGAGCCAAAGTCTCCCATCAGAGCCGTTCTGAATGTCTCAGAAATACACCTGTCTTAGCATCTCTGTTGTGCTCAATTATTCACTGGCTGGGAGTACCTGGTAAGAAGAATGGCCTCCGAACAGAGCAAACACGGTGATAGATTTCGAAAGTGCTGGAGCTGGGCTGCAGGTCCTTTACACTCCCTACCGTCTACCATCAGAAATACGAAAAGGACCTTTTCGTGCCATTATGCGTGGCAACATCAATTTCTTTATATATTTGTAGGTCAATTCGGCAATAGTTTTCCAATTTGTCATGCTTGTTCAAATTTGAACAAACATGCTTGTTCCCTTTCACATCCGATTCCATCCCTAGGAATTTATCCTACTGATATACTCACAAACTTGCATCATCATTTTTCATTGTTAGAAATTAGAATCAATTTAAAGGTTCATTAATAGAGGGAAAGGGAAAATAGCCTACAGCAATTAAAGAGAATGTTAAATAGGATATTGTCGAAATACCTGTATTAAAGAAGCCATAAAAAGGGAAGAAAACTGGGGCACGTGGGTGGCTCAGTCGGTTAAGCATCCGACTTCGGCTCAGGTCATGATCTCGTGGTTCACAAGTTCAAGCCCCATGTTGAGCTCTGTGATGACAGCACAGAGCCTGGAGCCTGCTTCTTGGATTCTGTGTCTCCCTCTCTCTCTCTGCCCTTTCCTGTTTGTACTCTGTCTCAGTCTGTCTCTCTCTCTCTCAAAAATAAATAAAACATTAAAAAGATTTTTAAAGGTAAGAAAACTAAGTGGATGGAATGAAAGTATCTTCCTGAATAATAGGTGAATTTTTAGCTCCAAAATTTTATGGCAGAGGAGAGAACTTTATAATTCTTCTCTCATATTATGAGACCTTTCACAATTACTTTATTTTAACCAACTACTTGAGGAAGATACATTAGTATAAAATAATCCCTATTAAGGCTAGTTTTGGATATCAGTAGAAATCACCAGTTACAATTGATAAGAAAAAAGAGGACAATGAAAAATCAATACTAAATTTTAACTGATTGTGCATAGAGGAAATGACATCACAACTGGAGATTTTAGGTCCCATTGTAAACAAGCCTTTTAAAGACTACTTTAAAAGCAAATATATAGGGGCGCCTGCGTGGCTCAGTCAGTTAAGTGTCCGACTTCAGCTCAGGTCATGATCTCCCAGTTTGTGAGTTCAAGCCCTGCCTTGGGCTCTGTGCTGTCAGCTCAGAGCCTGGAGCCTGCTTCGGATTCTGTGTCTCCCTCTCTCTCTGCCCCTCCCCTGCTCATGCTCTGTCTCTTTCTGTCTCTCTCTCAAAAATAAATAAACGTAATAAAAATAAATAAAAAATTAAAAGCAAATATATAAGTGGTTATATCATAAAATGATGAAAACAGATACCTACTTATGATTTAGAATACATTTCTCATGACAGCATTATATGTAGATTTAAAAAGCTTTTTCTCTAAAATATCTTAGAAATAAATATGTTGTACTTTGGAAAACTGGGTCAGATCACTCAAGGAGAAACTTTAGTGATGATAAAAACCGGTGTTAAATTTTCAAGGAGAGTGTGAATAAAATTGGTTCATGAAACATGAGACAGAGAATATAGCATTACTAAATGTGTGGTTTTAAGTACATATGTGTGATTAATTTATTAAGTATTTTCTTTTTTTTTTTTTTAATTTTTTTTCCAACGTTTTATTTATTTTTGGGACAGAGAGAGACAGAGCATGAACGGGGGAGGGGCAGAGAAAGAAGGAGACACAGAATCGGAAACAGGCTCCAGGCTCTGAGCCATCAGCCCAGAGCCTGACACGGGGCTCGAACTCACGGACCGCGAGATCGTGACCTGGCTGAAGTCGGACGCTCAACAGACTGCGCCACCCAGGTGCCCCAGTATTTTCAAAATCAATATTATAAGTAGATATTTGCTTATGTAGCTTCTATTTAAACAATTTTCTGTATTCAATTTAGCCACAGATTCCTTTTCAAAATTTTGTTTCTCCTTGAGAAAATAGGAAAAGTGTATATTCAAAATTATCTTCTAAATGAGCATATTTGTAGAATTCTTGAGCCTTGCAGAAAATCTGCTTCATTTCTCATAGGGAGACGTTGAAGGACTTATTTTTTATTGTTGAAATCGTTTACATTCATTTTCTATCACTGCCAAACAAATTATCATGAATTTAGTGGTTTAAAATGATCTCTGTAGCACTGGGTATTATATGGATGGAATGAATCATTGGATTGTACTCCTGAAATCATTATTGAACTGTATGCTAATTAACTTGGATGTAAATTTAAGTAAGTAAGCACATACATACATACATAAAATAGAAGCCCCTGGGTGGCTCAGTCAGTTAAGAGTCCAACTTTGGGTGAGGTCATGATCTTGCAGTCCATGAGTTCGAGGTCTGCGTTGGGCTCTGTGCTGACAGCTCGGAGCCTGGAGCCTGCTTTGGATTCTGTGCCTCCCTCTCTCTCTGCCCCTCCCCTACTCACTCTCTCTCTCTCTCTCTTACTGTCTCAAAAACAAATAAACATTTAAAAAAATTGAATGAATGAATAAATAAATAAGTAAATAAAATAAAACGATCCCTGTAGATCCTAAATCCAACATGGATCTCCCCAGGTTAAAATCAAGGCATCAGCAGAACTGCATTATTTCCTGAAGACTCTGGGGGACAATTTGTTTCTTGGTCTTTTCTAGCCTCTAAGAGCTATCCACATTCCTTGGTTCATGGTCCTCCTCCTCCTCCACCTTCAAAGCTAGCAACAGCAGATTTAGTTGTTCTCATGTTACTATGTCATGGATTCTCTGCAGCTGGGAATGATTCTCCACTTTTAAGGACTCATAAGATTAGATTGGACAGTCCATGATAATCCAGAATAATCGCCCCATCGCAAGGTCCTTAACCTTCTCACAATTTTAAAGTTCCTTTTGTCACACAAAGTAACATACTAACAGGTTCTGCAGATTAGAACATGGAGATTTGGAGGGGTATTCTTTATAACTTAAAGAATAAAACTTAAGGGTGCCTGGGTGGCTCAGTCCGTAAGCATCTGACTTCGGCTCAGGTCGTCACGATCTCAAGGTTTGTGAGTTCAAGTCCCACATTGGGTGAGCTCGAGCCCCGCTTCAGGTGAGCCCTGCTTCTCTCTCTCTCTCTCTCTTTCTCTCTGCCCCTTGTGGGATTCTGTGTCTCCCACACTCCCTTGTGCCCTCTCCTTCTCTCTCTCTCTCTCTCACACACACACACAAAGAATAAAACTTAATGATCAATTAACGTAATCTCAGACTCATGTCAATAGAACACGATGTATCAACAAATCTGTGCCATTGGGTTGGGTGCTATAAAGTAAAATATAAAGAAGTGTGAAGGAGGCCCCACCTTGAAAAGCATACTATATTGATGGCTCATCAGGAACATTTATGAAAATGCAATTAACAATAAAATGCCTGCATGCTTTAAAATTCAGTTGTTCAACAGGATTTCTTGAGTACCTGCTATGTTGTTCTATGCTCTGATAATACTGTAGGAGTGCACAGCCCAATGTCTACCTTCACGAAGCTGATTTTCGAGTGGGGAAAATAATAAATAAGAAAAGAGACTGATAGATATACTGTAATATCAAGCAGTGATAAAATGGTATGGAGGAAAATAAAGCAAGTGAAGGGGATAAAAAGGAGTGGAATAGCTATTCTGAAAACCATAGCCCTCTGTGAAAGCTGAATGAATAAACGGTACTGAGAGATGTTTACTTGGCTAGAGTAATCTTGAAGTCTTCATGTTTTTTTAAATATTTATTTATTTTTGAGAGACAGAGAGTACAAGCTGGGGAGGGGCAGAAAGACACGAAGAACAAAATCCAAAGCAGGCTCCAGGCTCTGAGCTGTCAGCAGAGAGCCCAATGTGGGGCTCGAACTATGAGATCATGACCTGAGCCAAAGTCGGATGCTTAACCGACTGAGCCACCCAAGTTCCCCCTGAAGTCTTCATGCGTGACAAATGGAATATATGTCTTAGGAGGATAAGTAAAGTTAACAAATGGACAGACCAGTATTTCTCCTTTTGTTCCATGGATCACCCTCCCTAGAATCCACAAAGGTAACTGCTAAAAGTGCCCCCTCTGGGCCTGCTGAGTTAGAATCTCTGTGGATGAAAGCCTAGGAATATACCAGGTGATTATTAACCTACACTGAATCATGGGGAAAAAAATACCAAGATGCAGTCTTAAAATATTAAAATTCAAAAGAGAACTATACTGCCCCTTCCCTGCAGCAACATATAGCTCATGTTGTGCTTGGGGACGTAATGAGTAGACTAAACTGGTGAAACAAATAGTTGAAACTGGAAGGATGCTTGCCACCGAGTTAAGGAATTTAATCTCTTTATAGAATGATGAACCATCAAGTATTAATGAGCAAGCAGTTAACATTAAAAAGCAATATTTTAGGACTGTTAGCAATATTTAGGACTATTATCACTTGCATCACCGCACAGGATGGGCTAGAGGTAAGGATGTCAATAACAAGGAAAGGTATGATAAATCAATGGTAGTATTACAGGCATGAAGCATTAAGCATCAGAGTCAGGTCAATTTCAGTAATAATCGAGACGGAAGAACAGAGAGGACATTATGAGTCAAGTAGAAATGGGGCTCTGTGACTGCATTGATTGTGTGAATGAAGGAAATGTCAGAAATGACTCAGATTTTGAACCTAGATAACTGACGAAATGGATTTGATGATCATTATGGAACACCATTAGTTAGCTTGATGGGGACAATACTCATAAATGATTGTAGAAAAGTGTAGGAGAAAAAAGCTATTACTTGTTCCTGCAATTTTTCTAAATTTGCCAGTAAGCCAAGAAAAATGATTAGAGCCTACTCTTGTACCTCTACTCAAGTTAGCCACATGAAATAACACCTTGCACTTAGGAATCAATGTGTAAAAAAAAAAAAACTTTTAATATTAAAGAAAGTTGAAACTAGTCCTTTTCAGCAACCATTAGTAATTTATTGGCTAAGGAGGGAGTAGAATTTAATTATACCTTTATGATTGTCAATATTACTGACATTTTGGAGAAAATGTATACTCTTTCATGTGTGGTTCTTCATTTATAGCACATATGATTAAACATAATACACTAAGCAATAATTACTATCGTTTGCTAAATTATAAGCCTTTCAATTACCTAGTGATCCATGTAGAAGAAATCTCGTTTTTTTAAAAAAAAAGAAAACAACTTACTTTTTAAGGCTGAAGTACACGTTTTTCTAAACCAAGATGTGGCAGGATAGGCACAAAAATAAGGAACAGGCATTTTGGGATTAGAGTCACCCATGCATTTTAAATTAAATTGACTGTGGATGTGAATAATATGTGCCCTAATCTCTCTCTCTCTCTCCCTGTCTCTCTCTCTCCTACTCTTTCTTTCTCTCACCCTCTCTCCACACACATACACAGGGGTGTGCATATACATGTATAATTTAAAATTTTGTTCACTGCATTACATGCCTGTGGAATTATCTATGCATATCAAAAAGCATTTGGCAATATGTTTTTACTACTCTAGAAACATATCTGTTTTCATGCCATCTTCTCTACAAAGTCTACTGTCTCTGCTTTGTTTGAAAGACAAATCCTGCGAATCTCTTCCCTTAATTTTCGACTGGAAGAGAAACAGCAAGCAACTCTAAGAATCAAAGACCCTCCCTTACTTTTTCTGAAGCCAAGCCTTTAGAGAGACTCAACTGGGTATTTTTGAGTATTCACGTGACTACTTTGTCTTCTCATGTGTAGCTCTTTAATAGATATAAGGGGGGATGGGTTCGGCATCCATTAATGGCTCAGTATTCCTTATCAGAACACACCTTGTAAAGGTAACGCTACTCTGGATGCAATGTTTAAAAAAATATTTGAAGGCATTGGAGTATGACCAAACGCGAGCAGCAACTGGAAAAAGTTGACTATAGGAAGAAAGTTAAAATACTAGTGGGGTTTATTTTCTTGTAATGTCTTTTAGCCTGAAGACAGGCCCCAGTCACTGCCAGCTTTGTGGATAATACTATGACGGAAAGTTTGTAGTGTCAACTTCCTAGAAAAACCAGAGGAGGGAGTTCTGGGGAACCACAGCCACTGAACAGTGAAGAGAAAAATGACAGAAGATAGAGCCTCGGAGCGAGATGCCCAAATACTATGAATAGTCTATGACCAAATTTCTGGCTGATCCCTGAATGATATATGAATGAGACAGACCACAACCAGTAAAACGAAAGGAAAGGAAATGGATTGAGATCTCAGCTGTTATCCACCACACGGAGACATTGCTCACATTATGAGTTCAACTACTGTCTTAAAAAATGATACTCTTTTGAAAAATATTACAAAACAAAAGCCAGAATCTCTGTAAGATAAGCTCTACAGCTTTAAATAAAAAAAAAATACTCAAAATATGAATAACTGGAGAAATGACTGATTCAAACAGAAAGAAAGTCCGTGGAGATCAACCTCAAGATTTTATGACTATTTTATTACTCTGAAGACTTAAGACTTTGTTTTCTTAATTTTTTTTTTTTACATTTTGTATGTTTTTTTTTTTTTTAATTTGCTCCAGCTAGGATTTTAACTGTCACTTTCCCACACTCTGGATTATTTCTGACCCCATCACAAGGAGCCCTTGAATCAGCTAATGTAAAAAGTTGGAAATGAAGACCCTTACCCTGCCATCTTGCCAATGGAGTCTCCTTTCTGAAAAAAACCAAAAGGTTATTGTGTGAGCCTAGATGAATCCCACTCTCAGATTTCCACAGTCCAACCACCTCATCTCAGCCCCTTTTAGGCAGGGAGAAGAGGAGAATATGGTTCCCCAATTCTCTTCCTTCACCTTGTTAAATAACAAGGGGAAAGCCTGCCATGGTAACGATTCACCTTAATTCATCTTTAAGCATGCCTCCCTTCTCCATCCTCATAAAAACCCAAGATTTTATAACTATGATCAGGGCTGTAAAGAAATTATGCTTGTTACAAATTACTAGAAATCTCAACAGAAAAATAGAACCTATAAAATAAACAAAAGGGGACTTGTAGTATTAAAAAAAAATACAATCTCGTAACATGAATTGTTGAATAGGCTTAGCAGCAGAATGGAAATGCTAGAAAAAAAAAAGTCAGGAAATTTGCAGGTAGATCAATAGAAATTAGCCCATCTGCCATAGGAATTAGACGACATAAAGAAATAGAAGGCATCCAAATTCGTAAAGAAGAAGTAAAACTCTCACTATTTGCAGATATCATGGTACTATATGTAGAAAACCCTAAAGACTCTACCAAAAAACTGCCAGAACTGATAAATGAATTCAGTAAAGCCACAGGATACAAAATGAGTATACAGAAATGTGTTGCATTCCTATATCTAATAATGAAGCAGCAGAAAGTGAAATTAGCAAAACAGCCCCATTTACAATTGTACTGACAATGATAAAATACCTAGGAATAAAACTAACTAAAGAGGCAAAACACCTATAATCTGAGAACTGTAAAACACTAGTGAAAGAAATTCGAGATAAAGCAAACAAATAGAAAGACATTCCATGCTCAGAGCTTGGAAGAACAAATAGTGTTAATATGTCCATCGTGCACAAAGCAGCCTACAGATTTAATGCACTCCCTGTCGAAATACAAACAGCATGTTTAACAGAAATAGAACAAACAATTCTAAAATTTGTATGGAACCACAAAAGACCTTGACTAGCCAAAGCAATCCTGAAAAACAACTCGCAACTTTACCGATGACTGGGGTCATTACAATCCCGGATTTCAAGTTATATTATAGAGCAGTAGTAATTAAAACAGTATGGTACTGGAATAAAAATGGGCACATGGACCAGTGGAATAGAACAGAAAACCCAGAAAAAAAAACCCACAATTATATGGTCAAAAGTAATGCATATGGAAAAGTAATGCATTAAATCAGGGAAAATTATTTAATAAACGGCGACATAGCAGAACAAACACTGAAAGTCAGTAGATAGTAGAAGAACATGTTAAATGCTGGAAAAAATCTGAAATGTGATATTATACTTTGTTAATGAAGGCCAAACAATTCATTTTCAGAAAGAGGTAAAAGATCTCTATGCTGAAAACTATAGAAATCGTCTGCAAGAAATTGAAGAAGACATAAAGACATGGAAAAACATTCCATGCTCCTGGAGAGGAAGAACAAATATTGTTAAAATGTCGATACCACCCAAAGCAATCTACCCTTTCAATGTCATCCCTGTCAAAACAACACCAGTATTCTTCACAGAGCTAAAACAAACAGTTTTAAAATATGTATAATATAAAAACGGGGAGGGGGACAAAACATAAGAAACCTTGAAATAGGGAGAACAAACAGAGGGTTACTGAAGGGGTTGTGGGAGGGGGGATGGGCTAAATGGGTAAGGGGCATTAAGGAATCTACTCCTGAAATCATTGTTGCACTATATGCTAACTAATTTGGATGTAAATTAAAGAAATAAAATAAATATATATGGAACCAGAAAAGACCACAAATAGCCAAGGTAATATTGAAAAAGAGAACCAAAGCTGGAGTCATCACAATTCTGGACTTCAAGCGGTATTACAAAGCTGTAATCTTCAAGAGAGTATGGTACTGGCACAAAAACAGACACAGATCAATGAAATAGAACAGAGAACCCGGAAATGAACCCACAAACATATGGCCAACTAATCGTTGACAAAGCAGGAAAGAATATCCAATGGAAAAAAGACAGTCTCTTCAGCAAATGGTATTGGGAAAACTGGACAGCGACATGCAGAAGAATGAAACCGGACGACTTTCTTATATCATAACACAACATAAATTGAAAAGGAATGAAACACTTAAATGTAAGACAGGAAGCCATCAAATCCTAGAGGACAAAACAGTCAATAATCTCTTGGACCTCAGCCGCAGCATCTTCTCCCGAGGCAAGGAACACAAAAGCAAAAATGAACTATTGGGACCACATCAAGATAAAAAGCTTCTGCACAGCAAAGGAAATGATCAACAAAACTAAAAGGCAACCTACCGAATGGGAGAAGATATTTGCAAATGACATATCAGATAAAGGGTTAGTATCCAAAATCTATAAAGAACTGATGAAACTCAACACCCAAAAAACAAATAATCCAGCAAGTAAATGGATAAAAGACATGAACGTAGACACCTTTCCAAAGAAGACATCCAGATGGCTAACAGACACATGAAAAGATGCTCAATATCACTCATCATCAGGCAAATACAAATCAAAACCACAAGGAGATATTACCTCACACCTGTCACAATGGCTAAAATGAACAACTCAGGAAACAACAGATGCTGGCAAAGATGCAAAGAGGATCTCTTTTGCACTGCTGGTGGAAATGCAAAGTGGTGCAGCCACTCTGGAAAACAGTATGGAGGTTCCTCAAACAATTAAAAATAGAACTACCCTACGAACCAACAATTGCACTACTAGGTATCTATCCAAGTGATACAGGTGTGCTGTTTCAAAGGGACACATGCACCCCCATGTTTATAGCAGCACTATCAACAATAGCCAAAGTATGGAGAGCCCAAATGTCCATCGATGGATGAATGGATAAAGAAGATGTGGTATATATACACAATGGAGTATTACTCAGCAATCAAAAAGAATAAAATCTTGCCATTTGCAACCACGTGGATGGAACTAGAGGGTATTATGCTAAGCGAAATTAGAGAAAGACAAATATCATATGACTTCACTCATATGAGGACTTTAAGATACAAAACAGATGAACATAAAGGGAGGGAAGCAAAAATATTATAAAAACAGGGAGGGGGACAAAACAGAGACTCATAAATATGGAGAACAAACTGAGGGTGGCTGGAGAGGCTGTGGGAGGGGTGATGGGCTAAATGGATAAGGGGCATTAAGGAATCTACTCCCGAAATCATTGTTGCACAATATGTTAACTAACTGGGATGTAAATTTAAAAATAAATTAATTTAAAAAATTAAAAATAGATGGGGCGCCTGGGTGGCGCAGTCGGTTAAGCGTCCGACTTCAGCCAGGTCACGATCTCTCGGTCTGTGAGTTCGAGCCCCGCGTCGGGCTCTGGGCTGATGGCTCAGAGCCTGGAGCCTGTTTCCGATTCTGTGTGTCTCCCTCTCTCTCTGCCCCTCCCCCATTCATGCTCTGGCTCTGTCTGTCCCAGAAATGAATAAACGTTGAAAAAAAAATTAAAAAAAAAAAATTAAAAATAGAATTACCCTCCAACCCAGCAATTGCACTACTAGGTATTTATCCAAAGGATATAAAAATGCTATTTTGAAGGGACACATGCACCCCAATGTTTATAGCACCACTATCAACAATAGCCAAAGTATGGAAAGAGCCCAAATGTCTGTCAACTGATAAATGGATAAAGAAGATGTGGCATATATATATATATATATATATATAATGGAATATTACTCGGTAATCAAAGAATTAAATCTTACCATTTGCAACAACATGGATGGAACTAGAGTGTATTATGCTAAGCAAAATTAGTCAGTCAGAGAAAGATAAATATCATATGTCACTCATATGTGGAATTTAAGAAACACATCTGATAAACATAGGGGAAGGGAAGGAAAAATAAGATAAAAACAGAGAGGGGGGCAAACCATAAGAGGCTTAAATCCGGAGAACAAACTGAGGGTGGCTGGAGGGGAGGTGGGTGGGGGATGGGCTAGATGGGTGATGGGCATTGAGGACGGCACCTGTTGGGATGAGCCCTGGGTGTTGTAAGTGATGAATCACTAAATTCCACTCCTGAAACCATTACCACACCATGTGTTAACTTCAATAAACTTTAAAAAAAGAGAAATAATTTGTTATTAACATACTGCCATTATAAAAAAAAATTACGTAGGAAATTTTTCAAAAATTAAGAAAAATAATACCAAAAGAAAATGTGGAAGTTTATAATAAAAACTCAGCCGTAAACAATAAATTATGCCAAAACAAAACATCAAGGTAGTCTCTGTCATTTATATTTTAACCCAGAAGTGGTTTTTCTCATATTTCTCATATTTTCTCTTCTCTGTAGATTTGGGAATAAATCATGATGCCAGTGAGTTTTGAAATAATGTTTGTCAAGTGTGAATATTTAATTTCCAAAGAAATTATGAAAGATGTATGTGTGTGCATGTAAATGAATGACTTTGATTTTAGATGCTTTTTAAATATCTTTGGTTTTAACTATTTTTGCAATGATTTGATTGAGAACTCTGGTTATAAAATGGGGAGTAAAATGAAATTCTCTACCTTGACCTTCTGGAAATCCCCCAAACGCAAAAGGAGAATAAGAAAAAGAAATACAAAAAAGAAAAAAAACAGTTTCTTGTTTGATTGCCCTAAGGGATGTCTGGAACTCTGAATCACACCCTGTGAGGATGGGCTTCATACACATTTAAAGTTAAATAATGATGCACAAAGACACCAAGAAAAAAAAAAAATGCCCTTTCCCATCTCCCAGACATGTGGCACATTCTGAGGAGCAAAACAACAATTTATTATTACAAGTGAATCGAAGCCATTACTTTAATAGTTTGAAATTGTGTTCTAGGGGCATCTCAATATTACTTACCTTTTGGGGGACATCTTTCAGAAAGGGTTGAGGAAAATTATACATAAGTGGTTCTTTGGAGCTCACTTTTAGTTCAAAGAGATTTAGTTATTTTTTTTCATTCCAATAAAAATGAAAATAAATTGTAAAAATCTGAACTCATTGACAAAAGTTAATACTACCTACAGATGGTGATGAAATGGGTCAACTGTCTCAAGTTATAGCAGTGTAAAGCATCATCTTATTAGAATACAATACAAAGAAGGTCCTTTAACTGCACTATCTATTCATTGATTTGCCAAAATAATCAATATTCTGTTTCCTCTATAAAGCATCCTAATTTTTTATGTTTATTTCTTTTGAGAGAGAGAAAGAGAGAGTGTTTGCAGGGGAGAGGGAGTGAGAGAATCCCAAGCAGACTCCACACCACCAGCGTGGAGCCTGATGCAGGGTTCAAACCTACAACCATGAGATCATGACCTGAGCAGAATCAAGAGTCAGATGCTTAACCATCTGAGCCACCCGAGGGCCCCTCTCTATAAAGCATTCTAATTGATGTCCAGGACAGGCTAAATGCTGATAGTTGGCTATATTCTTAGTACTTTCACATTCTTTTCCTCCCACTATTCAAATTCTGTGCTTACGAAGAGTCTACCAAGTTTGTTCCAAAAGTTATTTATGCCAGTTTTATACGTTAATATATTAGGTGATTTAAGGAAATGCTATGTAAAGTGATGAAGTATAAATGCAATAAAGAGCTGTTCTTTCTATGAAAACGAAGTTCAGTGCTTTGGAAACTACTATTAAAAGTGTGTCTGTGGGGCGCCTGGGTGGCTTAGTCGGTTAAGCGGCCGACTTCGGCTCAGGTCACGATCTCGCGGTCCGTGAGTTCGAGCCCCGCGTCGGGTTCTGTGCTGACAGCTCAGAGCCTGGAGCCTGTTTCAGATTCTGTGTCTCCCTCTCTCTGACCCTCCCCCATTCATGCTCTGTCTCTCTGTCTCAAAAATAAACAAACGTTAAAAAAAATTAAAAAAAATTAGAAGTGTGTCTGTAACACAGAGATCAATGGAACAGAACAGAAAACTCAGAAATGAACCCACAACTATATGGTCAATTATTCTTCAGTAAAGCAGAATAGAACATACAATGGAAAAACAACAGTCTCTTCAACAAATGGTGTTGGGAGGACTGGACAGCTACATGCAAAAGAATGAAAGTGGACCACATTCAAAATGGATGAAAGACCTAAACGTGAGACAAGAAACCATCAAAATCCTAGAGGAGAACACAGGCAATAACTTCTTTGACATCAGCCACAGCAACTTCTGACTAGATATGTCTCCTGATGCAAGGGAAACAAAAGCAAAAATAAACTATTGGGACGTCATCAAGATAAAAGTCTTCTCCATAGCAAAGGAAACAATTGGCAAAATTAAAAGGCAGCCTACTGAATAGTAGAAGGTATTTGCAAATGGCATATCTGATAAAGGGTTAGTATCCCAAACCTATAAAGAACTTATCAAACTCAACACCCCTAAAATACATAATCCAGTTAAAAAAATGGGCAGAAGACACGAATTGACATTTTTCCAAAGAAGACAGACATCGAGATGGCTAACAGAATCACGAAAATGTGCTCGATATCACTCGTCATCAGGGAAATACAAATCAAAACTACAACAACTACCTAAAAAATAACTACAAAAACTACCACCTCACACCTGTCAAAATGGCTAAAATTAACAACACAGGACACAAGTGTGGGCGAGGATGTGGAGAAAGGGGAACCTCTTACACCATTGGTGGGAATGCAAACTGACGCAGCCGCTCTGGAAAACAGGATGGAGGTTCCTCAAAGCGTTAAAAATAGAACTACCCTACAACCCAGCAATTGTACTACTAGGTACAATTTACCTTTTACCCAAAAGGTACAAAAATGACTCCAAGGGATACATGCACCCTGATGTTTATCGCAGCACCGTCACCAATAGCCAAATTATGGAAAGAGCCCAAATGTACGTCGATGGACGAATGGATAAAGAAGTGGTATATAAACATACAATAGAATATTACTCAGCCGTCAAAAAAGAATGATGACGCCATGGACGGAGCTAGGGAGTATTATGACAAATGAAATAAATCAGTCAGAGAAAGACGTAATACCACATCATTTCACTCATATGTGGAATTTAAGGAACAAAACAAATGAACACAGGGGGGAGAAAAGGCAAACGAAAAAAGAGACTCGTAAGTCTATTAAGAAACTGATGGTTACTGGAGGGGAGGGGAGGGGGGTGGGGGTAAACAGGTGATGGGGACTAAGGAGAACACTTCTTGTGAGGAGGACCGGGTGTTGTATGTAAGGGATGAATCACTAAATTCTACACCTGAAACTAATATTGCACTCTGTTAATTAGCTGGAATTTAAATAAAAACTTGGAAAAAATAAAAATAGATATCTATGTAAGTAAAAAAATGTGTGTCTCTAAACATTGCTTTTGAACTTGATGTGGATGAGACTGCAAATATAGGCAAAATTCCATGAACGTTGAAAGGTTTTTGAACTCAGATTTCTTGCCAGTTCTTTAGGTCTTTAAGGAAACTCAAAAAAATTGTAGAAAAATGAATTATATGGTATAGTTTACATCGGAAAGATAATGTGGAGTTCAGACTACTGATATTGTAGGGGGTATAGCTCAGGGGCAGAGCATTTGACCGCAGACTACTGATTTTGTATACTCAAAGCAAAGACCCTATGTAAAAAAGGGCAAATGTACATTTTATGTTTTAAACTTTTATGGCACATGTTCATCATCTTTATGTTTCCACACTTTAGAACACCTAAAAAAAAGTTGTACCACAATGTCACAGAACAACAACGAAAAAACGGTTTATCTGTGCCCCTTGATGTGTGATTAGCCATGAAACATTCATTTTCTTTTCTTTTTTAATTTTTTTTTTTAATTTTTTTTCATCGTTTATTTATTTTTGGGACAGAGAGAGACAGAGCATGAACGGGGGAGGGGCAGAGAGAGAGGGAGACGCAGAATCGGAAACAGGCTCCAGGCTCTGAGCCATCAGCCCAGAGCCCGACGCGGGGCTCGAACTCACGGACCGCGAGATCGTGACCTGGCTGAAGTCGGACGCTTCACCAACTGCGCCACCCAGGCGCCCCCTTTTTTAATTTTTTTAATGTTTGTTTATTTTTGAGAGAGACAGTATGAGTGGGGGGGGGCAGAGAGAGAGGGAGACACAGAATCTGAAGCAGGATTCAGGCTCTGAGCTGCCAGCACAGAGCTTGGCTCGGGGCTCGAACTCGTGAACTGTGAGATCATGACTTGAGCTGAAGTCGGATGCTTAACTGACTGAGCCACCCAGGCACCCCCACAAAACTTTCATTTTCAAACAGTCTTCTGGAGAATTGCTAGATATATTTATTTTTTGGTCTCTCCAATCAACAGGAGTTTAATAACATGAAATATATGCTTTCTAAAATGGAGAAGTCATGCGAATAAATATGGTGTTCAATTATCATTGTCCGACTCCATTGTTCCCCTATTAGCATTTCATTATTATAAGTTAACTTGGCATGATGATAATAGTTAAAAGCCTATGTAGAAAGCTTCATAATCATTTGAACAGTAGCTAGCATTTGTGGAGGCTTTACTACATGCCAGTCACCTTGCTAAGTGCTTCATGGGAATAAGCCCATTTAATTTGCGCAGCTCTGAAACTAACTCCCAGTTATAAGACATGCTATCATCCAGTAGCCTATCATACCCACTTTTGTGTCAAATTCGTATCCTAATGAAGCATCTCGGTGCCTCGTTCCAAAGCGAGCATAATATGAAAAGCCTGCTGCTTCTGAGAGGAAAACAGTGCAGAGTAATGAAAGCCCTTCGGTTTAAAACGTGGAGCAAATTCCGAAGATTAATCTCTTCTTTACTCAAGTGCATGGAGCAATCAAATTGAAAACGAAAGGTAAAATTAAGGAAATGTGTTTCGCTGAAGGATAACGATAGTTCCATGACCGATCCATCGAGTCATGTATTATTGTCACTGCTGATGTAATTCATTTTGACTTAAGAATATGTAATAAAGTTTACATCCTGTAAGAGATCATTTCCCCTAAAGTCACAACACATTACATTCACTGTATTAGTTTAATTTCTACGGAGATCCGGCTTTTCCCCAAAGAAACATTTAAAAGTACCCTTTACATTTTCCTGAACAAGGAAAGTCTTGGCCAGCCCTTCACATCCACTCTTATTCAAACTTAAAAAAAACAAAACAAAACAAAACAAAACAAAACAAAACAAAACCCAAAACTCTAAAAGGGTAGGTACCTTATTCTTTCCAATGTACTGATACGCAGAGTGAGGCTGGGAGAATATAGGACGCTTGCATCAGCACCCGTGATAAATGTGGAAATCTAACGAAACAGAATGTCCGAATAGGACTTCTCTTATTGCCATGAGGTGGTCCACCAGAACCCCCAGCTGAAAACTCGTGGGGGAAAAAATGATACGAAGTCACTATCTTTTTCTAAAAGGAGCCTCCATCAAGAGGCCCCCGAATTAGGTCCAGATGTCACACTGAATGTGTCCCAACTCGTTCTTCCCATAGCCAGCCACCGCCCGCCTGCTTCACCCGGTATAATGAGAGAGCAGGAAGCTCGCGGGCTGTCGAGTGACTCCACTGCCTCCTAGTGGAGACGGCGTGCCATTTTCTTCTGGAAACCAAATGCCAAGGAAACGCGTTCCTGACGTTTGGGATGCATGTGAAAAGAGTAGAGGGGCATTGCATTCTTGGGCAAATTTGTTTTTCTTCTTCAGGACTCTTTTGGCTAGTCAAGGCCCCTGCCATTCCTTATGAATCAGAGGATCAGCATTTCCCAAGATGAATCTCTTCTTTACTCAAGTGCATGGAACAATCGAATTGAAAACGAAAGAGAAAATTAAGGAAAGTGCTAGAAAGGGGCTGTTTGAATTTTGATAGGGGGGTGCACTGTATCTGAAGATCTCTTGCAGCAGTATTGATATTTTAACTCTTCTGGCTCCAGTTCCACAAAATGTAGAGGAGATTGCTTATTTGAAATCTTTCTTTTCTAACGTAGGCATTAATTGCTGTAAATGTTTTGCTGAGCAACGCTTTCACTGCACCTCAGAAGTTTGGGTATGTTGTGTTTTCATTTTCACTCACCTCTAAATACTTTCTAATTTGCTTTGTGATTTTTTTTTTAAGTTTATTTATCTTGAGAAAGAGAGAGAACGTGCGAGCAAGGGAGGGGCCGAGAGAGAGAGAGGGAGGGAGAGGATCCCAAGCAGGCTCCGTGCCATCCGCACAGAGCCTGACACGGGGCTTGCGCTCAGGGACCCTGAGATCATGACCTGCGCCAAAATCAAGAATGGGATGCGTTGCGATTTTTTTTTTTGTTGACCGGTTGGCTGTTGAATGTGTTGTTTAAGGGCCACGTGTTAGTGAAATTTACGGGGTTTTGTTATTGTTGTTAGTGATTTCTATCTTCATTTCATTGGGGTCGAGAAGACATTTTGCATGATTTCAATAGTATAAAATGTACTGTGATTTCAATAGTATAAAAGGTACTATAAAATGATTTCAATAGTATAAAATGTACATGATTTCAATAGTATAAAATGTATGGGCCTGGAGGATTTTCTGTTTGCACTCGAGAAGGATGTGTGTTCTGTTATTTTGGTGGGGGGGAGTGTTCTCTATATGTCTATTATGTCTAGTTAGCTTAGTTTTGTTTTTGTCCTCTGTATTCTTGTTGCTCCTCTGACTAGATAATCTATCGATTACTGAAAGTGGAGTATTGAAGTCTACAAGTATTATTTTAAAACGATTTCTCCCTTCAAGTCGGGCAGTGTTCCCTTCCTATATTGTGTGGCTCTGTTTTTAAAATACGTTTATTGTTATTGTTTATTGTTATTATATGTTATTGTTCTAAAATATGTTTAAAATATTGTTGTATCTCCTAATGAATTGACCCTTTTCTCAATGTGTAATATTTTTGTGTCTTATGACAATATTTGACTTCAAGTCCATTTTTTTCTGATATTAATATAAATTACCCATCTCTCTTTTACTTGCCATTTGCTTGGAGTATCTTTTTTCCATCTTTTTGCTTTCAACATATTTCTGCCTTTTCATCTAGAGAATGAGTCTCCTGGGGCGCCTGGGTGGCTCAGTCGATTAAGCTTAAGCGTCTGACTCTCAATTTCAGCTCAGATCATGATCTCATGCTTAGTGAGATCTGCATCAGGCTCCATGCTGACAGTGCAGAGCTTCCTTGGGATTCTCTCTCTCGCTCACTCTCACTTTGCCCCTCCCTTGCTTGCAGGCACTCTCTCCCAAAATAAATAAATAAACTTAAAAAAATAAAGGGTCTCTTGTAGACAGCATATTATTGAATCATTCTGGTCAAATCTGACTTTTGATTGGAGAGGTTAATTTACTTACACTCAAAATAATTACTGACAAAAAAGGACTTAATTACTCTCTTTTGGCTGTTTGTTTTCAAAATGTCTTCTACTTTTCTCCCCCCACGGACTCCATTTTTCTATTTTTTTCTCCCCCCACTGACTTCTTTTGTGCTTCGTTGATTTTTGTAGTGACATGTTTCGATTCCCTTCTCTTCTGTTTATATTGGGTTAGGTCTTTTCTTAGTGGATACCATGGGAATTATAATTAAGATGGTAAAGTTATAACAATCTACCTTGAATAGATACCCAATTACCTTCCATAACATACAAAAACTCTAGTCCTCTTCTCCTTGGGTTGGCCGCCTGCCCAGTCAGCTACACCTCTGCACACCCCACCTCTCCACTCTTGGGTCCTCAGCCTTGCATCCAGGGGGTGTCCCCAACCCCCCACCCAGACGGGTGCTGGGCAGGACTCAGCCCCAGGTCTGTCCCCACCAGGGGTGTGACAGCAGCTGTTCCATGCACACACACCCCAGCCGTCCCCCCGGTACTCCTGCCTGGGGAAGAGGCTGTCAGCCAGGCTGCCCTGGTGGGCTTGTTGTGTTCAGAAATAGTCTCTCCTGGGGAGGGAGACTCTGGTCCTACGCAACTCCCTCCCTCTCCGTTCCATTGTCGCTTTTACAAGTTGCTTCTTCATATATTACATATAACGCCCAGTGCTCATCACAGGTGCCCTCCTTAATGCCCACTGTCTTTTCAGCCCATCCTCCCACCCACTCCCCCCCCCCAGCAACCGTCAGTTTGTTCTCTATGTTCAAGAGTCCCCTATCATTTGCCTCCCTCTCTGTTTTTGTCTTATTTTTATGCATTTGTCCCTTAAATCATGTAGAAAATAAAAAAATTGTGGTTATAAGTTAAAAATACAATAATATTGGCTTTTATATGACCCACGTAGTTATCTTCACTAGAGGTGTTTACTTCATTGTATGCTTCTAGTTACCTTCTAGTGTCTGGTCATTTCAGTGTGGAGAACTGTCTTTATCATTATGTGTGGGCAGTTCTCCTGGTAACAAGCTCTCTCAGCTGTTGTTTATCTGAGGATATCTTAATTGCTCCTTCGTTTTTGAAAGATAGTTTTACTGAATATAGAATTGAGTGACAGTTTCCACCCCCCCCCCATCATCTGCCCTCTGTGCTTTCTGATGAGAAATTAGCTGATAATCACATTGCAAATCGCTTGTATATGATTCTCTTTGATTGGATTTCAGCACATTGATTATAATATAGCCTAGTGTGGCTCTCTTTTAGTTTATCCTTCTTGGGGCTTATTGATTACCTGGATAATTTCAATACTGCTATCTTCAAGGTCACTGATTTTTTTTTTTTTTTTCTTCCCGCTCAAATTTGCTTGTGAACTCCTCCGGTGAAATTTTCCCTTCAGTTATTTCACTTTTCAGCTGCAGAATTTCTGTGTTTATAACTTCTATCTCTTTATTGATATTATAATTTTCTTCATAAGTAATTTTCCTCAATTCTTTTAATTCTTTGTTCATGGTCTCCTTTGGCTTTGAGCATATTTAATAAGGCAGCAGGTTTAAGGTCTTTCTCTAAGTAAGTCCTATACTTGTGCTCAGGAACGGTTTCTGTCAGCTTATTATTATTTTTTTCTCTGGGTCATAATTTCCCATTTATTTGTATGCTTTGTGATTTTGTTGTTGTTGTTGAAAACTCAGCATTTCCATATTGTAATGTGAGGGGCGCCTGAGTGGCTCACTCGGTTGAGCATCAGACTTCGGCTCAGGTCATGATCCCACAGTTTGTGGGTTCGAGCCCAGCGTCGGGCTCTGTGCTGACCCTGGAGCCTGCTTCGGATTCTGCCCCCCTCTCTCTGCCCCTCCCCCACTCATGCTGTGTCTCTCTGTCTCTCAAAAATGAATAAACGTTAAAAAAATTTAAATAATGTACTGTGATAACTCGGGGAATCAGATTCTCCCACTTCCCGAGACTTAGCTGTTCCTGATTGTTAAAAGGTTATGAGCATCTATTTGGTTTGTTAGCTTTCCAGATTCTTTCTAGAAAGACTCTGTTGCTTGTCATGTGTGGTCGCTAAAGCTTCTGTTCTTTTATCTTGTGTTCAGCTAGTGCTTTGATAAAAATGTCCTTCAACACAGGATTAGAAACAAACAAGAAGACGTGCACGCCAAATAGCGTGTCTCTTAGACTTTGCAGCGTCTCTGTTCTGGGTCTGTTTGTCACTGTGTCTTAGCCTTCATTTCCTGCTTGCCCTGTGCCTGGAGATCAGCCAGAGGGAAAAGCTTGGGCTTTTCTCATGTCTTTTCAGAGCAGGCATCCTGTGCTAGGCATGCATGTAGCTTTCTTAATTCCCTAGAGGAGCCTCACGTTTTTGAGCACCCTCATTTCCTAAAGAAAGTCTCGCCTTAGCTTTTCCTCCTAGGCTTTAGACAGTCTCTTGTATGTCTCAACCATAATTGTTTAGCTAGGCAGCTGCTGGCTTTGTATTCTCCTTACGAGATTTTCAAACAATACCTGATGCTTTTCCGCCCAGAGTGAGTTCCAAGTTGGGCAGGACAAAGAAGAATGCCTTGTCTTAGACTTCAGGTAGTCCTCAAACTGATCAAACTGATTAAAACACACAAGCACAGTAATTTATCAGTGTGACTTGTTCTACTCCCTTCAAAATAAGAGATCAGGGTCACACCATGGGAATGTAGTCTCACATCACCAAGACTATTTCTGAGCCAGGGAGGGTGTGGGACAAAGGCAAGTAAAACCTCCACAGAGCTTTCCCACCAGTTTTTTTTTTTCATATTTATTAATTTTTGAGAGAGAGAGAAACAGAGCATGAGCAGGGGAGGGGCAGAGAGAGAGGGAGACACAGCATCCGAAGCAGGCTCCAGGCTCTGAGCTGTCAGCACAGAGCCCGACACGGGGCTTGGACCCACGAATTATGAGATCGTGACCTGAGCCGAAAGCGGACACTTAATCAACTGAGCCACCCAGGCACCCCTCCCACCATTTTTAAGTTGCCTTTTTCTTGATTCAGAGTTCACTTGGTTGCGGTAAACCCTTGACTATTTTCCAGGAAGCTGACAAAGTTGTTTCTGAAGACATCTGCTTGTTTTTTAATATTTCTGTGGAAGGACAGACATTTGGAGAAAAACTTCCCTACCAGTTCACTTATGTGACTTCTATTTTTTTTTTTATATATTCTCTTTTTTTCTCATTATAACTCTTCTTTCCTTGCAGACTCCAATTATGTGTATTTGGAAGTAATGAGAGTATGTCAGTTATTGATAGGTGGGTACAAATCTCCAGCTATATTTGTGTACGTATCTATTACTTCCTTTATGCTGTTTGATATTGTACCATATTCTTTGTGACTCTGTTAAATGTTTGTTTGTTTGTTTGTTTGTTTGTTTATTTATTTATTTATTTTAGAGAGAATGTGAGTGCGGGGAGGGGCAGAGGGGGAGAGAGAGAGAGAGAATCTGGAGCAGGTTCCAACCTGGGGCTCGATCCCGTGACCCTGGGATCCCGTGACCCTGGGATCATGACCTGAGCCAAAATCCAAAGTCAGATGCTGAAGCAACTGAGCTACCCAGGCACCTCTGTTATCTTTTTTTTTTTTCAAGAAATCTTTATTGTTTTCCTTCTTTCTTTCTGAAGAAATTGCTATTGACCTGTATCCAAGTTCACTTTTTTCCTCCCGTCGCCCATCTATTATTAAGCAAGAGAGTAAAATTTACAGTTCGTGCATTCTGCATTGCTTTCCTAAAGTTTCCTTTGGATTCTTATGTATAGTTTTCATTTCTCTACTAAGCTTCCCTTTTACTTGTTGATACCATGTGTTTCCTTAATTATTTGACTCACGTTTTCTTTAATATTTTGGACGTATTTTTAATGTCCATGTTATTTATGTATTTATTTATTTATTTACTGTCTACTAAAATCCAACATCTAGGCCACTTTAGGGTTGATTTTTATTAACTGCTTTATTCTTTTTTTTTTTTTTTAATTTTTTTTTCAACATTTATTTATTTTTGGGACAGAGAGAGACAGAGCATGAACGGGGGAGGGGCAGAGAGAGAGGGAGACACAGAATAGGAAGCAGGCTCCAGGCTCCGAGCCGTCAGCCCAGAGCCCGACGCGGGGCTCGAACTCACGGACTGCGAGATCGTGACCTGGCTGAAGTCGGACGCTTAACCGACTGCGCCACCCAGGCGCCCCTTAACTGCTTTATTCTTGACAACAGGACATGTTTTTGGTCTTAACGTCTAGTGTTGCTTGCACCATAATAACCTTTGTGATTGTTGTGTTGTGTATACCCTGAGCACACCCTCCACCTTACGAAGAACCAAATAACTGCATAATCCCCATGAGTTTCGGCAGGCTTGGTTTTGCACGTTTTCAAGGCAAGTTTGTCAAAAAAAAAAAAAAAAAAACAAAAAAAAACAAAAACCCAAAGTATTCTCAGAACCCCGATAACACAGTAGAGCTCAACCTCTAAACTCTTTTCACCTAGAATTTTCTAAGGCCTTGATTTTGAGCCTTGTTATTGTGCTCCTTCATGAGACGTTACTCTAGAACAGGGATCAGCAAACACACGGACCTGTTTTTCTCTACTAAGAATATATTTTTTAATGTTTTTAGAGGGCTTTTTAAAAGAAGGCAAAAGGAGAAGAAAAGCAGCAGAAGGAGAATGAAAAAGAGGACTAAGAGAGCTTATATGGGCCTCCAAACCTAAAATATTTACTACCCAGACATCTACAGAAACATTTTGCCAATCCTTTGCTCGAGAACATGGTCCTTCCTCGTAAGGCACAGTCTTTGTGGATGTCTCAGTTGGATGCTATAGTTACCAGCATTAGTGCTAAGCAGAGAGCTCCTCTCTGGTATGCCAGAAATGCCAAGTTCTCCATCACTAAGTAACTCAGTAGCAACACCGCTCCGGTCGCGTCGCGGTCGCGATCCGACAGCAGCCACACTGTGTCTTGTCATTCGCAGCCCGGCTCTCAGCCAGGGACCTGCAGGGGACGTTCAGGTAGACTCAGAGCCCCCTCTGCATAGCACCCTTGCCTCTGATAACCTGCTGCACAGAGTGCAGTTACCCTGAACTCTGATCTCTGTCTTTTAATTCAGCTGGACTGCTGGATTCTGCTTGGGTTCCAGCCCATACACGTACCTGGAACGTAGTGACCAGCAGAGAAGTGATAGTTATGTTAACCAACAACTCATTAAACTCTTAAAACAACATTATGAGTTAGGTATCATTCTCCCCATTTGGCGGATGGAGCAAATGAGGCTCAAAGAGTTTAAGCCACTTTCCGTAAGTCACAGAAAATGGTTCTTTTCATGAACACATATGAAATAATATTTGTGTGTGAAATATAAAAGGCGGTACAGCAGATTTAATTGATATTGATGGAGATGGGCCTTTCTCCTATACCTAAAATCATCTGCATGCTGATTAGTACCATTCTATAGATATTCCAAAACAGAAAAATTTTCAGAGTTTGAAACAGTGCATATTAACCTTGGTAGCATTTAATTATGGACTAATCGCTGTAGTTGTTTGAGTACGCTAAATAAATGCTAAGTATCTATATAAAATCACATACAACCACATTGAATATTTAATAAAATGAAAGTTATGCAACAGTTCATTTTCAAAAAGCAGTCATGCTAATTGAATGACAGGTGAATAACAGAATAAGAAAATATTTTAGCTCTATGAACAATCATTTTGAAAAGACAAAATGTGATACTCAGTAAACGAGAATTGAAATGGTTTGCTACAGGGGCGCCTGGGCGTCTCAGTCCGTTAAGCGTCCGACTTCGGCTCAGGTCATGAGCAGCACCTGGTTCGTGGGTTCAAACCCCACGTCAGGCTCTGTGCTGGCCGCTCAGAGCCTGGAGCCTGCTTTGGATCCTGTGTCTCCTTCTCTCTCTGCCGCTCCCTGCTCTCACTCTGTCTGTCTGTCTCTCTCTCTCAAAAATAAATAACGATTAAATTATTTTAATTTTTTAAACATGTTTATTTATTTTTGAGAGAGACAGAATGCGAGTGGGTTAGGGGCAGAGAGAGGGAGACACAGGATCCGAAGCAGGATCCAGGCCCCGAGCGGTCAGCACAGGCCCGACGCGGGGCTGGAACTCATGAGCTGTGAGATCATGACCTGGGCTGAAGTCAGACGCTCAACCGACTGAGCCACCCAGGTGCCCGCGATTAAAATTGTTTTAAAGGGACTACTACTCTTTTACCAAAGTTCAAGGTTTGGCATTCAGCTTGCTTTCATTATAGTAAGATCAAATTTATAAATAGCCAGGCTCTTTTTGTGTGTGATTGCATGTGTAGACACATTTGGGATAGGGTGGGAGCGAGGAGGAGTTCAATCGCGGGGGTAAGAGTATAATGCTGTTGTGATTTAAATTAATTGTATCTTTAAAAAATAATTGGAGTCATTTAAGTAGTGCTATATTTTAATTTAATTAAGTTGCTTCGAATCTCTGCTGGACCTAAAAGGACTTGCTTTAAAGTTGAAATAAAAGAAATGAGAGTTCGGTTTAACAGGGCCTTTAACAACCAAGAAATAAATCTGTCCTCAACACAACCCCCGAATCTCTCAATTAATTAGTTTTTTAAAATTCATTAGTTTTAATCTCTCTGGAATTACGGTGATCAACATATAATGGTTTGCAAATATATAGTTCACTCTGGCATATACTCAGAAGGCGAGGAAACCTATAAATGTTGACATGAGATGTATGCTCTACAGATAGACCAGCTACATAGGGGAGGGAGGTAAAGTCGGGTTTATTACTGTTACCTGAGCTTTTAGTCATATTGCTAACTCCAGTGCTATTAATTTAGGTATAATGTCAGAAGGGACCAGAGGTGCCCTGAGATCTTTGACTTCTTGGGAATAAGGTTTATGTTCCAAAGGCCTATTATGTGCGGCCCTGTGGAGACTGTACAAGCTAAGAGAGGAACAATAACTTGAGAAATCTAAGACCAGGTAATCTATGTGCCTGTATAGGCTCATTCTCATCAGGAAAAAAAAGATTAATGTCATTTGTGCAGATTACATTTGTCACAGTCCCATCTACCTGGTCCAACTCTGCCAACGAAATTTCCACATGACACACACCGAACCGTGGGAAGGGGATTTTCTAGAGCCACCGAAGTTGCAATAGCCCCACACAGGGTGACCCCAAACCGTTTGAGAACCATCAGTGATCAGCAATTAGCTTGCCGATGACGGCAAGCGAATCATTTTTATGGCTTTAGAGATAAATCTCTAGGTTGGTTAACATAAAAATAATGGATTTCCCCAGATCTTCCCTATTCTCGGCCCTGCTTAAGTCAACATTGCTTTGAAAATTTGAAAAGAGCTATGTCTTCTTTCCGCAGAGAAATCTATACATGGACATATATAGCATTTTGTACACAATTTCAAGGCATTCGCATACTCCATTAAACCCATCATGACACTGAAACACCACATTAAAAAGCCCTGCTTTAGAATTGTCAGTGGGAGGAGAGGGGAATTGAAAATGAAGACCCCACTGAAAGGGAAGTGTTTTGTTTTGTTTTTTTAAATGAGACAAGAAATTTTGCCAAGAGGTGGCAAACCTCTATCATACGTTATTTCTTTCCTCCCATGAAATTCCGCAAAAACAATATAATTTTTATTCCTCTGGACCCAGGAACCAGGCTATGCTCTCACTATGTAATGACAAGTGCCCAGGAGAAAACGAAGGGTGTTGTTGTGGAACGGTCCGTTAGGAGAAGCAGTCCATCATGGCGTCTGAGCATCTCTGCATATTCTCAGTGGGTATTGATCACTCTTTGCCTGGACCATTTCTTGAGGTTGTGTTTGCAAAGAAATGCTGAAGGATGGGGTATTAGCCCCTTCCCAAGAGCAAGTTTGCTATGCTTTTTGAATCTTCTAAGCTTCACATTACTCTCCCGTAATACAACCCACTCTATGGATACGCATCTATTATGGGCCCTGTGGGTTGCCCCAGTGGGACATGGGCCCGTGGGGGTACTACACAAACCAAGATGAAGCTCTCCTGACTCCTTTTGCTGTGACTGATAAAGTCCTTTGTCTCTCACCTAGTCAGCTAGTTAGCTTCCAAGTATGGTCAGTCAGGCTCTGCACGGTTTCTGACCCAAACTATGCCAACACTTGGTGGCCAAAAAGAATAGCCCTTTGTTACAGCCCATGGTTTTTCTGTGTTAGGAATTCCAGCAATGCTTGGCTGAGTGATTCATCTGCTCCACATGTATCAACCAGGGTCACTCAGCGGCATTCAGCTGATGGCCGAGAAGGCTTGAAGGATCCAAGAAAAATTCATTCATTTGCCTGATGCCTCGGCAGTGACATCTAGAAGATTGAATTCTTCCGGGACTGTCTCCCGGTAGTCCCAGGGTCCCTGCACATGATTTCTCCAGCACAGTAGTCCCAGACCAGCAGATTTCTTATATGGTGGCTCCGGGTTTCAAGAATAAATGCCCCCAGAGACCTAGGTAGAAGCTGCAGGAAATTTTACGGCCTAACCCCGAAAGTCCCAGAATTTCACTTCTGTCAACTTCTATTAGTCAAACCAGCTCAGTATTCATAGGAGGGGAATTAGGCCCTAAATCTCAGTGGGAGGACTGTTAAAAAATTGGTATTTATTTTTAAACTGCCATAGTAGGTACTCAGTAAGGATTACTTGTGGGTTTTTTTTTTTTCCCCCAAACCTCTGAGCCTATCACTTCAGTTTCTAAATAGATTCTGGGTTCACCATTATAATAGGATTTTTGCTATATCCTTTGATAATAGATAGATAGCCAGACTGAAACTGTAAATGCATCTTATTTGTCAACTCTTTAAAAATAAGTTTTCTGCATCTAAAGCTCCTTAGCGTATTTTACGGGGGGCTTGGGGTTGGTCCCACTAATGTCTTCCATAGGCGTCATCTTGTTTTTATCAATTTTAGTCAGATCAAGGCATATTCCGTTTGCACTGTTAATTGAGAGGAAATTGCCTATTGTTAATGAAATTGACATTTCATTTTGTTTAGAGTTTTAGCTATCAAATAAAAGAGTTTTATCAAAATCCTCTCGATATTTAGAATTAAGTATGTAAGCATGGTAGGTAAGCCTTGGTAGTTGAAATGGAGTCTAGTTGTTTGGTTGTTTTCTTTTTCTTCTTCTGAAAATTAAATTTTACCGCATTTAAACTATTCAATTTGAAAATAATGCAATAAGTTATTATTTCATGAAGAATGATAGAACTAATACATTTATTACCTTTGGGTTTATGGTTAGGTGATAATGATTGTTTTGAGAGATATTCATTTATTTTCCTGACCTTTGACTGTATCTATACTCAATGGAAATTAATGGCACTATGTAGTGTGAAAGTATCTTAACCTTTTATTTTAAAACGTTTCAAGTTGTAAAGTGTTATTAAATGATTCAAAAATAATACTATTAGTGGTTCAATCAGCAAAGAATGCCAAAAAGCTCAATCTGAAAACATTCCAAGGTCTGAAATACAACAACTGATAAAAACTTAAAAGAACTGAAAGAAATTCAAAAACAGTAAAGCATTAAGAACTTAAAGGAAGAGTGCTTTTGAAATGATAGTGGTCTCAAAACACAAAAGTTAAAATAGCAAAATAAAAATAAGTCTAAAATACTAGAAAAAAAAGGCAGCAAAAAACACAGAGGCCCAATACTAAGAATGTTCCAAATATTAAAGAAAAAAAAACCCTATTGTAGTACTACAGTACAACAAAATAAATATGAAAAAAAACTCACAAAATTCTAAAATCAGTCTCTTTATACTGGTGGGTTCAACCATTTACACTCGAGGCATGCTGTCTGCAGAATACCCAGTTATTTACGCACATTTCGTGGTGCCCTAAATATCATTATGCCCATTTCTTTCTGTGTTCAACAAGGTTTATCAGAATGCAAGTCAATGTAGTTATAGGAAAAATCTAAATTCCTCTTTATGACAAAGAAGTCTTTGGTCATTTCATTCACTAGTTAAAAAAAAAAAAACAAACAAACTAGTGTGCTTTCTGCCTGAAATGTTCCCAACACTGTTTTGCTAAGTTCCAGTCATCCTTCAGACCTCAGCAAAGAATCGCTTCCCCAAAGAGGAATTCCCTACTGGCAATCAATTAGAATTAGGTCCCTTCTATCATTCTTTTTCATGGCACTGGCTATCTCTCAGCACAATTTGTCACCAAATATACGTTCATTTTTTATTGTTCTTACCCCCTACCTCTAGATATCAATAAACTCTTAGAAAGCAGGGACTTTGTCTTGTTCCCCACCATATACTCCAGCTTCTTGAACAATCCCTACCTAGGATATAATAGGTAGCCACTCAGTAAATGTTGAAGAAATGAAGACATGAATGGTTTCACGCTAATCTTAATGCACCAGCGTTTCAAAGTAACTGCAGTTGGCAACCGATATTGTTGGCCTGGAAACTTTTTAATCAATACTGCTAGCTTCGGGGCGCCTGGGTGGCTCAGTCGGTTAAGCATCTGGCTTCGGCTCAGGTCATGATCTCACGATCCGTGAGTTCGAGCCCCGCGTCGGGCTCTGTGCTGACCGCTCAGAGCCCGGAGCCTGTTTCAGATTCTGTGTCTCCCTCTCTCTCTGCCCCTCCCCTGTTCATGCTCTGTCTCTCTCAGTCTCAAAAATAAATAAACGTTTAAAAAAAAAATACTGCTAGCTTGGAAAATGTTGAAGGATCAAACCATGACCAAGATAGATTGAGCTAGAGGGTGCCGGGGCATCCTCTGATTCTGTTAGTAGATTGAGTCAGAGTGTAACATCTTCTGTGTTCTAATTAGAAACGACTGAAGGGGAGCGAGTCCCAAATTAATTATTTCACTTATTCAAGTCAAGAAATATTTATTGTCTCTATGTACCAAGCACTGGAGATACGTTTCAGTTAAGATAGGCCAGGATTGGCCCAAACAAGGCCTGGTCTTATTGAAGGGGATGTATGCCTGAAAAGAAAAGAGAACTGACTTGTCAGGCAGCTTCAATGGCTACGACCATTCACCCTTCCGCTCAACAAGTATTTGGCTCACTTTCCGGCTTGCAGGCAGATATACTCCCTCCCTCTCTGAGGAAGACAAACCAAAACGCTGGATTTTTTTTTTCAGGGACATAAGCACAAAGCCTAGGATCTCTGAATAACTGCCTACCTCAGAGCCTGAGAATGGTTGGGAAAATTCTAGAGACAAGTTATCGGCTCCTCACACATTCAGCACACTCTGGTGGGGCAAGGACAGGATAGTCTCAATTAGCACCACCGTTGGAAAGGGGAAGAACGGCAGATGTATAAAAAGCAGTGAAGGTTTTTAGCAATCCTGAAATCCCAACGGTCAGTCGTTCCCTGTTGATAGCAAATCTCTGAATTAGGGGATGATTTAAACCTGGAGGGGCGCCTAGATGGCTCAGTCAAAAGAGCATGCGACTCTTGATCTCAGGGTTGTGAGTTCGAGCCCCATGTCGGGTGTAGAGATTCCTTAAAAATAAAATCTCCAAAACAACAAACTAGAAAGAGGGAAGAGTTTACTCAGAGCTACAGATCTTCATTCTCCCAGCTCGGATGGTCTCCCATTTCCATCATCCTCTTTGACTCCAAGGAAACCGGGCATTACGGAATATGTATGACTTCAGGCCTAGCAGCTTTTTCAGCTTACTTCTTACCCTTAGAAAGGTACAAGGGTTGCTTTAAATCTTAGGTAGACATTTATATTCCAGAGCCACGGTTTTCTTGGCAGGTACAAGTCTAAAAACATAGTAGATCTTAAACCATTTTATTGCAATCAACAACATGTTCTAAGAACCCACAGTTATTTTTCAAGATGTAATCTACAAAACAGATCTATTTGTTTGCCTTCTTTCCCCTTCCCTCTCTGTCTTCTCATAAAGACTGGAACCTTGAACCTATATCCCTTGGCTCATTTCGTAAAACTGAAAAGACTTACTGGGAATCCACACTCAAAGTCAGCGTGCCTTAATGCAATTTACTTAGGAGAAAGCATCTACTAAGTGGTTATTCCTCAACAGTTTTCTCAATCTTACCTTTTTTTTTTTTTCAGTTGAAGGATTTTAAATTGAGAAGTAACTGTCTTTATTTCTTCAACCGTGAAACGGATCTGAAATTCTGAACTCTGTCTCCTTACATCAGTTTTCAAATTGGCCAAATTGTCCTAAGTCAAACTCTTTCTTGTACCTCCTTCAATTTTCCAACATCCTTCTCTAGAAGTACAAGTGAATTAGGTGCATGATCTGTTTCCCCAGTTATCACAGGATAAGAGCACTGCTCCCATAATCTAGGTCACAATCTTTGTAGCTTCTAATAGTGGTTTCCCCTTTCAACCACGGAACCAATGTCAGATAGTTTATGTGTTTGAAACAGCCTCCTTCTATCCAATGTCTTGGTATTTTTTTTTTTTTTTTAGCTCTAGTGAAGTATATTTAACCCTTGAACAATACAGGGGTTAGGGGAGCCATCGCCCACAGGGTCAAAAATCTCCATATAACTTTTGACTCCCCCAAATCTTATAGCCTACTATTGACCAGAAGCTATACTGATAGCATAAGTGGTTGATTAACACATGTTCTGTATATATATTTTATACTGTATTCTTACCAAGTAAAGCAGAGGAAAGAAAATGTTATCAAGAAAATCATAAGGAAGAGAAAATACGTCTGCAGTATTGTACTATAAAAGAACTACATATAAGTGGACCTGTGCAGTTCAACCTTATGTTGATCAACCGTGTAATTGAAAAATAAACATTAGGGGTGCCTGGGTGGCTCAGTCGGTTAAGCGGCCGACTTTGGCTCAGGTCATGATCTCGCGGTCCATGAGTTTGAGCCCCGCGTCAGGCTCTGTGCTGACAGCTCAGAGCCTGGAGCCTGTTTCAGATTCTGTGTCTCCCTCTCTCTGACCCTCCCCCATTCATGCTCTGTCTCCCTCTGTCTCAAAAATAAATGTTGAAAAAAAATTTAAAAGAAAAATAAACATTATATATATTTAGGGCATACAACTTAATGTTTTGATACATATTTGCATGGTGAATTGATCACCACAATTCAGCTAACTAACATATCTATCACTTCCACATAGTTACCTTTTTTTTTTCTTTTTTTCCTCCTTTTGTGGAAAGAGTACTTAAGATAAAACCCCTGAGAAAATGTCAACTATAGTATATAATACAGTAGTATTAACTGTGGTCACCATGTTGCACATTACATCTTCAGGACTTATGCATTCTGTACAATTGAAACTCAGTACCCCTTTGACCAACATTTCCCTCTTTCACCCTACCCCCTAGCCCCTGGCAACCAACATTCTTCTCTTCGATTCTATGACTTTGGCTATTTTAGATTTTACATATAAGTGAGATCATACAATATTTGTCTTTATGTGTCTGGTTTATTTCACTTAGCCTAACTTTATCCGTGTTGTCGCACATGGTAGGATTTCCTTCGTTTTTCTGTGTATCCAATTTCTGTATCAGCCGGGATACGCTGGGTTATGCTGAAGTAAGGCCACCAAAATTTGATCAGCTTAACACAACCCAAGTGTATTCCTTGCTCATTCAAAGTCCTTCAGGTCCGGGTGAGTTCCTAAGGGGAGCCGTGTTCCATACGGTGGCATAGCATGCCAGATTGCTTTAATCTTGTGACCTCTTATCAACACATGCTTCCATAATTTCTAGAATCTGGAAAGGAAGAGCATGGAGAATTGCATACCGACTCTTAAATGCTTCTTTCCAGAAATGACACTTGCAATGACAGCTCATTGGCCAAAACAAACCACATCTGGATATCTAACTCTGAGGAGGGCTTGAAAGTAGAGAAGAAACCGAAAATCTTCCCGAACACTAATATCATCTATTACACAAGACAGGCCTAATGACATGATTAGACACCAGCTAAAAGCTATATAGGAAAGCCCATGTTCTGACAGGCTTACGTAATGCAAAGATTACTTGGTGACCTCAATGTTCCTTTCCCTCACTAGCTCAGAGCTTATGGTGTAGTAGAGTTATAGAAGGAGGAGAGTTGTTTCTGGAATATGGGGGAGGTAAAGGAATTAGATTACACTGAAATAAAGGAAGGGGTGTGTGTGTGTGTGTGTGTGTGTGTGTAACTGGTACTGTGAATAAAACAGCTGAAATATATCTGTCCTCATAAAGCTTACATTCCAGTGCAGACTATATGTTCAGATCTGTGGACCCGCCAAGACAAGATTTTGGTGGTGTTTTTTTTTTTGCTTTTTGTTGTTTTTTTTTGTATAGAAAGTAGTTTCTAGGGAAAACAAAGAGGCAGCTTTGGAAGCCAGGCAGAAAAGATTCTTCTTTTTCCATGATCAGGAAAGTTCTTGTGTGTCCTGGGAGTAGTAAGGGGATTAGAGACGACTGCTGTAGAGTGAGATTTGCATTTTCTATCACAGTAAAGAGGTATTTGTCTCTTACGTTGCTATGAATGTGCCTGAAAAAGTAGAGAAGCAGTAAAGGACTGAGAGGTCCTGAGTATTACTGACAGGTAATGAAGAACTTAAAGGGAAGAGGTGAGGAAAGAGAAGTATAGCAATAACATTGTCACCCCTTCTCCAAATGGCTCATCTTTATTGAAAAAGTCAATCTCATTCATGCCTTGTCTTTGAACTTCCTGTATCCTCTAGCTGGAATGATACCCCTTTCCCATCCCCTAGTGAACTCCTAGTGAAGGAGTTCAGGATTGCCAACCAAACTATGCTGACTTCCTCTTTTTTTTTAGTTTATTTATTTATTGAGAGAGAGAGAGAGAGAGAGAATGTGTGCACATGTGCACTCATGTGCAGGGGAGGGGCGGAGAGAGAGAGGGAGAGAGAGAGAATCCCAAACAGGCTCTGCACTGTCAGCACAGAGCCCAGCATGGGGCTTGATCTCACGAACCTCGAGACCACACCTGAGCCGAAATCAAGAGTCAGACACTTAAACGACTGAGCCACTCAGGCACCCCCTCCTTTGTTTCTTTATTTTAAAATCAAGCCATACAATTTCCCACGAGAAAGGTGCCCTCCCTGTGCCAGGAAGAGAAGAGCATCCTTATTACCAGAGACTGAGAATCAACTCTGAAATGGATCTGTACAAACAAACTTCCTAAAATAACCCTTATCTTCCGCTTATCCCCCCCACCACCATTAATCTCCTTGTCAATTACACATAATTTACCATTCCTAGCCTACACCATTTTTAGACTCACCATAGACTTACCATTTTTTTCACAAATTCATCGTTTCTTTGTGTAAAGATATGTAAGTCTGCTCTGGCCCCTTCTTTGGGACTTTATATTCTTGTGCAGACTCCCACATACATGTAAAACTCTAATGAAACCTGTATGCTTTTTTTCCCTGTTAAACTGTCTTATATTGGTTTAATTCTCAGACTCAGCTACCGACCCTGAAAGGGTAAAAGAAAAATTTCTCCTCCCCTACACTAGCTCATTTGTGTATCCATTCTAATAAAATTTTATATGTAAATTGCCTAGTAGAGTGCTTCACATATACTAGGTTTTCAATAAATATCAGTTCCTTTCAACAATGTATGAAGCAGGGGCACCTGGGTGGCTCAGTTGATTAAGTGTCCGACTCTTGATTTCGGCTCAGGTCATGTTCTCACCGTCATGGGATTGAGCCCCATGTTGGGCTCCATGCTGAGTATGGAGACTGCTTAAGATTCTCTCTTCTTCCCTTCGCCCCTCTCCCTTCCACCCTCTCTCTCTCTCTCTCCCTCTCTCTCTCAAATAAAATTAAAAATAAAGAATACATGAAGACGGTAGACTCTGGACATTAATTCTCTCCCCGAGGACAATTAGACCCACGAGATAATTGGATCTGTCTTGTGGAATTTAAAATTCATTACTCTAAAAATAAATAAATAAAATAATAAAATCCATTACTCTTCATGGTTCAACCTATCAGCCCAGGGCTAAAAAGTTAGAGAAATGAGATACTGTGCTTGAATTCCTCAGAAAGGTCCTACTATGTTCCAAATACCCAAATATTATTATGAACTTATTTCCATGTTTTTATGGACTGAATGTTTGTATCCACCCAAAATTCATACATTGAAGCCCAAACTCCTGGTGTAATAGTATTTGGAGATGGGCCTTTGGGCAGTAATTAGGTTTAGATGAAGTCATGAGACTGGTATCCTCATGATGGGGTTAGTATCCTTACAAGAAGAAGAAAGAAACATGAACGCGGTCTCTCTTTCTCTCTCTCTCCTTCCCTCCCCCTCCACCCTTTTTTCTCCCTCTGTCCCTCCTCTGTGAGCTCAAAAATGAGGTCATGTGAGCACACAGTGAAGTGGCAGGAGTCTGCAAGCCAGGAAGGGGGCCCTTACCTACCACCAAATCTGGCACCTTGATCTTAGTCTTCCCAGCCTCCAGAACTGGGAGAAATAAATGTTTGTCATTTAATGCACTCTGCGGTCGTTTGTTAAAGCAGTCCAAGCTGGCCAAGACACGTGTACACAAGGATATTTCTGGAAGAGTGCTTCTTCAGCCTTCTCACCCTTCGTAAAACTTATAATTGTCAATTGTTTCTCATCAAGGCTATGCAAATGTGCTTAGGGCAAATTGCTAGATTAAGAATCAACTAATGATAGATTTAAAGCACCCATCTCAGTGCCTAGTATGTAAAAAATGATCAATAAATATTAATTCCCTCCCCCTGTCTACACAGGAATTTGCATGCAAAAAAGAACCTCCGCTTATAGAATTTATTAGAATTCTATGCCAATACAAAATGGAAGTTGAGCTTTGATTCATTTTCTTTTTTAATTTTTTTGAAATTTTTTATATATTTTAGAGAGAGAGAGAAAGTGCAAACAGGGAGGGGCAGAGAGAGAGGGAGATGCTGAATCCGAAGCAGGCTCCGGGCTCTGAGCTGTCAGCACAGAGCCCGACGCAGGGCCCAGTCTCACGAACTGTGAGATCGTGACCTGAGCCGAAGTCCGACACTTAACTGACTGAGCCACCCAGGCGCCCCACATTCTTTTTCTTTTTTGAAATCACGCCATCTTGATGGTACACATCAGTTTCTCAAAAGGCAGGACGTGTACCAGAGGAATATGGGCACTGGACAAGTTCAGCTTTGAGCCTGATGACGTTAAAACATGGCTCAAGTACAGCATAGGGAATATAGCTGACGATATTGCGATAGAGATGCGCTAGGACAGATGGTGGCTACATCTGTGGTGAATGGAGCATAAGGTATAAACTTGTCAAATCACTATGACAGGATTGTGTATCAATTATACTTAAAAAAACAAAACAAAACAACAACAACCATGGCTTAAAGACCCATCAAGGGACAGGGAAGGAAGTTGGCTACCTTCCCCAGTGCCAATCAGGATCATGATCTGCTGAGTCAAAATATAAGAAAAGCAATAAAAAGTAGAGACAAGACAGAACAATTCAAAGAACAGATAACACGTTCACAACAGAGCCACTATGTAGCTAATACTGGAATGGTGTATAAGAAATTAAAGCAGAAATTGCCCCAATAAAAGTCCCTCATAGAAACATCTGGATAAATCTGAGCCAGTTTAAGGAAAAGATGAGCAGCCGTGACGACTCAGAACCAAGCAGACAGTGTGAAGGGAGTCAGTAGGGTAACAAAGAGGGGCATAATGGGGCAGAAAATAGATGACTGTTCCCACAGACAAACAGCGGATATGATGTGTGGAAAAGTGGGAAGCACATTTGCTAAGTCTGTGTCTGTTTCCTGCCCTCCCTCCCTCTCTCCCACTCTGTCTGTCTCTCACAACACACACACGACCTTTGAAATGATCCTGAATATCTTCTAAGTGCCATGAATACTGATAATCAAGTCAGATTATCTGGTGAAATATATGAAGTCACTAGATGCAATGAGACCAGAATTCCCATATTCCTCATGCTCATACTTGCTAAGCACGGCAAGACTAATGATGGTGGAGAACGATTTGGAAATGAAAACATTAAGAGAGGGGAAGTAAGACTGTTCATAGTCTCAGTCACCTGTCCATGAGTGATCTAGACCTTTAACTCAAGACAAAAGGGTCCTGGCAAGCTTCAGTTGAGCAAGTGTAAAGGTGAAAAAAGGGGAGAAAAGAAGCTGATCTGACTTCAGTGAGGAGTGCTGGGTCGACAACAGGGCAGGAAGAATAGAAAAAAAGGGCAAGCAAATAATTTTGCTACATAAATAGCAAAGATGTTCAATAATTCAAAAAGAAAGAAAATACAACTCAGACCACAAAGAGGATGTGGGAGGCAGAATAATGCCTCCTCCCAAAGTCCATGTCTTCATAATCTCTGGGACCTGTGAATATGTTACATCACATGGCCGAGGGGACTTTGCAGATGTGATTAAGAACCTTGGAATGGGGAGATTATCCTGAACCAGTGGGTTCCATGTGGTCACAAGGGTTCTTAATAGTGGAGGAGGGAGGCAGAAGTGGTCAGGGTGACGTGATATGAGAAGGACTTGATCCATTGGTTGCTGGTGTTAGAGAGAGAGGAAAGGACCATGGCCCATGTCATGTGGGTGGCCTCTAGAAACCCCAAAGGGCAAGGAAATAGATTCATTATGTAGATTGTGTAGCATAGGTACCTTAGTCTATATGCAAAAAGTCTAGCAGCTCCAAAACCAAGCATATCTGAAGTCTGTCTTCTACTCCGGTTAATATCCCTACAGCAACATCAACATCAAGTCTAGGGATGTGTAATTATCAAAATTGCTGAGCAGAATACGTGGAGGGATGTTGTCACAGGGGTTTACATACGGTCCAGGAGGTTGGAAGTGGTGACCCCTAAAGCCTATTTAGTTTTTGATCAGCAGTAAGCATCTGGCGTTCAGTGCAGAAGTTGCAAAATGGAAGATCATAACATTGGGGAACCAGCAGTGAATTGTAGTTTGCATCTAGCTCTCCTATAGAAATAAACTCTATGGGTCTTCTTTATACTTTATAAGGCACTGGTTGTTGAAAATCAAATGTGACACCTACAATGTTAAGAATTTGGGAGTGGCTAGGTGGTGCAGTCGTTTGAGCGTCTGGCTCAGTTTTGGCTCGGGTTTCATGGTTTGTGAGTTCAAGCCCCACATCGGGCTCTGTGCTGATGGTGCAGAGACTGCTTAGAATTCTCTCTCTCTCTCTCTCTCTCTACCCCTTCCCCACTCATGCTGTCTCTCGAAATAAATAAATTTTTGAAACTTAAAAAAAAAAAGAATTTTTATGTTTCCTTCATTGTTACATCCTCAGAACCTGGAAGGGTGCCTGGTACACAGTCAGAACTCAATAAGTGGACCCGGAATAGGTGAATGAATGGCTACTGAACAATGGAGAATTCATAGGTTTTACAGAAGGTAATCCACATAACTTTTGACCAGCTCCTCTGTTAAATCACTGTAACGAAATCTTTTTTAAATGAATGTATTGGTCTATAGATAAGGAAATCTCAGAAGACATCGTATAACTAAACAAAGCAAGGCCTTTGATATACTTAATTTTTTCTGTATTTTTCTGTAGACAAATGTGAGCTGAATGCAAAGACATTTCAGGTAGACTAATTACTAGATCAACAACTATAACTAAAGCTACCTTGTTTTGAATCGATGCTAATCTGGAAAGGAGTCTCTAGTGATGAGTCACAGGGATCTGTCCTTGACATTGACATGTATTTTTATCAGTGACTTATTTGGATGAAGACATAGGGAGAACTTGCTCATAGAATATGCAGATAATACGTAACTGGGAGTACAAGACTCTATGTTGAGGAGCAGAGTCAGGGTCCTCAACTGTCTCGCTAGCTAGAATAATGCACTGAATCAGTCATTGTGATACAAAAAAGGATAAGGTCGGGGGTGGCAACAGTACATTCAAAATGCATCAAAAGATTGAGGTGGCTACCAAAAACGTAATGAGATTTTAGGTTATAATAATAGTCACCTAGTATCCAGAATTCTGGATGGTTCCGTGATCACCTAGAATACTGTATCTGTTCCAGAAACCACATTCTTTTTTTTTTTTTTTTTTTTTTTTTTGAGAAAACCAAGAGCACACGAGTGGAGGAGGGACAGAGAGACAGGTGGAGAGAGAGAATCCCAAGCAGGTTCTGCACTGCATGGCCATCGCAGAACCTGATGCGGGGCTGGAACCCACAAACCAGGAGATTGTGACCTGAGCTGAAACCAAGAGTTGGCCAGTTAACCAACTGAGCCACTCAAGTGCCCCCAGAAACCACATTCTAAAAGGAAATAAATTGCATTGCATTGAGAGGAATGTAAATCGAATGACAAAGCTGATTTTCCATATCAGTTGGTAAGACCAGGCTGAAGATATTTACTCTTGTTATGAGAAATACTGGCATAAGGCAAAGACAGGGGATTGCATGATACTCATCCTCTAAGATTTTAAAGAAAAGTAGCATAGTATATAGTAGGAAAGTAGGTCGTAGAAACACTGCTGAAGTTTAAACCCCGACTCTGCCATTACACACATCTGTGACCTTGAGTGAATTACTTAACTTCTCATTTTCCTCTTCTGTAAAATTTGGATAGTAACAGCACCTATACTTTAGGTGTATTAGGAGGATAGACTGAATTAATATCTGTAAAGCCCTCAAAAAAACAAAAAAGACGGATAGAGATCAACTGTGATGTGTTTGCAAAACAAAATAAACCACCCAGAGGTTTTGTCAGGATTAAATGCCTTGGCATATATAAAGTACTTATTGGGTCTGGTGGCTAGTAAATACTTAAAACATGATAGCTGGTATTATTTTTTTTCAAGGACTGTAATGTGAAAGTGGAATTAGACTTGACCGCCAAACAAGTGTTCTAGGAAAATAGAAAGATATAGTTGTAATTGCATTTCCATAGACAAAAGAACTCGTTAATAGTAAGAGCTCTCTAGTATGTGAGAGAAGGTATAAAACCTGTGCTCTTGATCCACATAGATGTTGAGTTCAAGTCACAACTCTTTCCTTTGCAAGTTGCTGTTTGGAGCTTTGATTTCCTCACCTGTAACAGGGGCAAACCTTGAAGGTAATGGCGATGATCAAATGAGAAAATGTTAAGGGGGTCCTTGTCTGTTTCGGTCCTTGCTACATCCCTGGGACCCAGCACAATGTCTAGAATTTAGTAGGCACTCAATAAATATTTCTTGAGTGGATTTGTTGAATAAAATGCAATAGTGTCAATTACCTTCCCGATCCCCTGCCAAAAGTTAAATTATGTCTACCCCAGAGAGGTGCTGAAACATACCCAAGAGGCATGGGAGAGAATGTTTGTAGCACTGCTTATTATAGTGAAACGGGTAAAACACAGGAGAACCATGTTTCATGTTACGGATCACTATGCAGCGGCTAAAAAGAATGAAGCACGTCCAAATGACATGGGGAGTTTCCCAAGCCATAATTATTTAGTACAAGTCGCGAAGAAAAAAAAGCATCTATGTCCGCTTAAATATGATGATAAGCTTAGTAAAAGACCAAGAAGAAAGTTCCAATAGTAGTTACCTTTGTAACGGTCCCTCCGTATCTTTGCAATGGAGGATGGGGCCTGGATGAAGAGGTGTTAGCCCTATCTTTGAAATTCTGATAATTTTTTGAAAGCTCTGTCTTCAAGGTAGTTGCTCCTAGTAATTGGGCAAGATCATGCAAAAGCCAGGGAAATACTTGATAGGGATATTATGGAGAGGAATCGGCGTTAAATGATTTTATATTTCTTCCTTGCCTTGTGAGTTTGATTCCACAGTTCAAATTCAATGGTAAGTACAACCTATGCAGATGAACGTTCATTTCTCAGATGGTGTCTTTGTAAGTGGAGGGGAGGTCATCAACTCATCTCCTTTCTTCTCTTCAATAGCCCTTTCTTCCAGGGCCATCTGAGATGACTTACCCAGTAAAAACAGTTCAGAAACTAACACCTTTAAAGTTCTCAGAGAATTTGAATAGATTGAAATTGCCTGAGGGAACGTGTTTTCTGAATGGTTTCTGATCAGCCATTCAAAAAAAAGAGAACGAATCCTTCAAATGACTATTATATGCAAAGGACCTGGAAGTCACCTTTGGGAACTGACAGGAGGGCCAGGTGTCCCATGGCCCCTGCTGGATCTCAGAAGCTTTTTTTTTTTTTTTTTCCCAACTAGCTAGAGAATGTGAACAAAGCGCAAAATGTATCCATACAGAGGCAATATTTTTCATCGCCCTGCTTTATTGCATTTAATAACTTCTTACCATGTAAAACAAGGAAACAAACAAAATCAGGGTTATTTCAGAGTTCGTAGGATACTTGCCTCCCTACGAAGAGAAAGGTCTACGTGCGTTGAGAACCTGCTGGTTTGTTTGCCGCACTGCTTCAGTCACTTTTGCAGCCTCTCCTTTTCCAAAAGCCAAATGTTAGGGTAGGAAGGCTGTCCTGGAGTTGTGTTTATGCTATGCAACAGTTTCTAGTTCTCAGATTCTAAAACCCCCCCGGTCATTAAGCAGATTCCAAGGGCTGAGAAAATCAAGAAGTAAAAGACCTGAACAAAGGAAGCAAGCCTGACCACCAAGCCGAAAAGAGGGGGGTTGAGAGCAGTCTGCGGCATCTCAGGTATTTTTCAGTCGTGCCCAATGCCCTTAGGAATCAGAATCGAATTAGGAAACTGTCCATAAAAAATGTGAAGTCAGAATTGAGAAAACAATTATTTTAATGTTTATTAAGTTTTGAGAGTCAGAGTGTGAGCGGGGGAGGGGGCAGAGAGAGAAGGAGACACAGAGTCCAAAGCAGGCGTCAGGCTCTGAGCACAGAGCCTAACGTGGGACTCGAACCCTTGAACTGGGACATCACGCCCGTGAGCCGGAGTCGGAGGCTTCATCGACTGAGCCACCCAGGAGCCCCCAGGCCTGAAAATTTTTTAAACGCGGGTGATGTGGGGGGCATGATTTTAGGCTGTACTCAACCAGACTTGGATATCTGAATTGGATCACACACAGGGAAAATATAACGTACAAGGGGAAGTAAAATTTGTTTTGTACTTAAAGTTCTACAGGACATGAAACTGATTAGCTCTTTCTTTATGGAAAGTAGAAAATGAGAAAATCAAGGTAATGATCATTAGTGAAATGTGATACACAGGGTATTCTGTCACCAGCCAAACTACAGGTGATTAATCATTAAGGCAATCACTTCTTCACTATTTTTAGGAATCTCAGATCTTTCCATTATAAATGCACAATAACGAAAGCATCTCTTTAGACGTAGCTGAATGTTAAATGGGTTATGAGCCAAAGGAAATACAAATCAGCTGACGTTTTAAGTTAACTGTCATTTCCACATAAAAAAACGTATTGGCTATTAGATATGGAATATGGCAAATGAGAGAAAGCTGTGCAAATCTGTACGTAAATGACTTGTGTATGCTCAAAATGTAAACTCACGAAGTTTTTGTTTTTAAAAGGGAAGCTCTAAGGGGCACCTGGGTGGCTCAGTGGGCTAAGTGATTTCAGCTCAAGTCACAATCTCACAGCTCATGATTTCAAGCCCCACATCAGGCTCCTTGCCGACAGCTCAGAGCCTGGAGCCTGCTTGGCGTTCTTTGTCTCCCTCTCCCACTCTGTCTCTCTCTCTTTCAAAAATAAATGCTAAAAAAATTTTTTAAATAAATAAATAAACGGGAAGATTTACTTAAAGTAGAGAAACGAAATACGTGGGAATCATCAGGGACTCCAAACCAAGAAGGAAAAAAATTTGCTATTGCTAGCCATCAGGGACAACGTCAGACAAAGAATTTTGATGTTGCCTAGATGTTAAACATTAAAACTTTTAATTCTTGAAATAGTTTCATAAAACCTTTGAAAATGTTACTGATAAAATGTAGGTGTTTCACTAGTTCCACACATATGCTTTAAACATAAGTGGTAATCGAGGGCTCATAATTTCTATATGTGACTATCCAGGCAAAAGGTAAAAAAACAAAAAACAAAAAACATACATTATCAGATATTTCTCTTTTGTTTCTTTCATGGTTTTGTTATAGTGGGGGGGGCAGAATATGGGGACCATCTAGTGGCCAATGCAATATTGTCCCCCCACCTTTGGCTTTGAAACAAATAATTGGTTTTCCAGAATTGTATTCTACCTCTTTTGCTGTCCAAACGAAGAGAGCAAACATGGTTTCCTTTACCACAGAAATCTCTCAGTGAGGTTTCTCTATTGAACTATCTGGATGTTTTGCTTTATTATATGGTAACTAGTGTCAGGGGTGGGAATAATGACAAACATCTTAAATGTCAAAAGAGCTTTGGTTACTCAGTTCAGTATTTCAGCAATTTCATTAGCAAAGGTGGTTAGCTTTTACGGGTTTTTTTTTTTTTTGAAAAATTTTTAATATTTATTTACTTTTGAGAGAGACAGAGAGAACACGAGCTGGGGAGGGGCAGAGAGAGAGGGAGACACAGAATCCGAAGCAGGCTCCAGGCTCAGAGCTGTCAGCACAGAGCCCGACGCGGGCCTCAAACTCATGAACCGTGAGATCATGGCCTGAGCTGAAGTGGGAGGCTTAACCGACTGAGCCACCCAGGCGCCCCATATTTTTAAGGAATCATTTTTGAGTAGGAGTTTAAAATTGCTTATACTACCAGTCCCGCTGACTCACCTGGACTGCTGATTTTTTACTGATGATATCTCCCTCTGATTGGTTAGTGCTCATTCTCTATCTCTTGACTATAATGTTGAGGAGTGGGTCTCAATTAACTCTGTGTTTAGGGATGTGCCTAATTTCTATAATCAATCAGGCAAATTGCCTCACTGGAATCCTGCTGTGAATTTAGAAAAACATAGTTATTTTGGCCTTCCTTTCTAACCCCCAGAAATAATTAATGTTATCAATCTCTTGTGTATCCTCCTTGAAATGGCAATGAGGATAAAAGCATAATGTTTTATTACACAAAGAATGTTACTTTCTTCACTGAATATACATTTGAAGATACTTCCCCACATACACATATGCAGTAGGATTCTTCTTTTTGAATTGCTGCAAAATACTCTGTTGCATCTCCAGTCTTCAGTTACTACCCGCCCAAATCACCAAAATGGCATTCTCTATGTTTTTCCGTGCTCCCTCCGGTCTGACAGTCATTCTTAGAAGTGGAAATACCACTGGGTACCTTCAAATGTTGACATTCAAATCCAATTTTCAAGCTGACGGTAAGAAAATATTTGAATGTAGTTGTGCGACCATGTGGACATCAGGTAGGTTCTGGAATGTGGCTGATATTGTGAATCACACATGTGTGGGTATATATGCTTTAAAAATGTTTTTGACAACATAACAATTTCCACGTAAGATGAAATTTCCAATTTCGAATGAGAATTCCTTCCTGATATTCCAATGTTATTTACAGTATTGAATTTCAGTGGAATGATAGTTTTAAATGACTAAATTTAATTTTCAGGATCTGTGAGCCAAAGATAACCTTTGAAAATACTAGTTTATTATTATTATTATATTATTATTCTCCTCCTCCTCCTCCTCCTCATCACCATCATTATATCATACTTTTCTAAGCTGGGAAAAGCCTTTTCATTTATTGCATACTAGCTTATACAGCCTTTTTTCAAAAGCACATGCAGAAGTCAACTATAAAAATTAATGATTTTACTATACTTTGCATTTTCCCTAGTGATCCATTCAAGTGAAATATGCTTGAGGGCACCTGGGTGGCTCAATCGGTTAATCATCTGACTTCGGCTCAGGTCATGATCTCACGGTTCATGAGTTCAAGCCCCGCGTCGGGCTCTGTGGTGGCAGCTTGGAGCCCGGAGCCTGCTTCGGATTCTGTGCCTCCCTCTCTCTCTGTCCCTCCCCTGCTCGTGCTCTGTCTCTCTTTCAAAAATAAATAAACATTTAAAAGTTTTTTTTTAAAGTGAAATATGCTTGATGTAGAACTTATAAACTAGTATGAAAGTAAGCATGTCTGTTTTAATCACTATTGTATACTAAGTACTAATTCAACACTTAGAATATATTTGAGTTTAATAAATAACTTGCTCAATTAATACTTCAAATCACATCATAGTAGCATTAATGCAATATCCAAATTCTTGTGTTTTAATTTCATTGTGAGAATATGCTTATTATATGTTCAAATCACGGACCATTTACACCCACCAGAACATCCACCAGCTCAATTTAAATATGATCAAATTAGTCCAATATGCAGTTGGCAGTACTTTTTAACTGATGGATAATGCAGAGGGAATTTTATCAAATTAGTTTTCGATATCCCTTTTCCTGTCTGAATCAAGTGCTTCCTTTACTGTGTAATGTATAATAAATGTGTGCTGAGATACTACTATGAATAAGTTATCAGAAGATGGTTTAAAATGGCTATATTTAATATGAATGGTTATTATTTTTTAATATGAAATTTATTGTCAAATTGGTTTCCATACAACACCCAGTGCTCATCCCAACAGGTGCCCTCCTCAATGCCCATCATCCACTTTCCCCTCTCCCCCACACCCCCATCAACCCTCAGTTTATTCTCAGTTTTTCAGAGTCTCTTATGATTTGCCTCCCTCCCTCTCTAACTTTTCTTTTCCCTTCCCCTCCCCCATGGGCTCCTGTTAAGTTTCTCAGGATCCACATAAGAGTGAAAACATATGGTATCTGTCTTTCTCTGTATGGCTTATTTCACTTAGCATCACACTCTCCAGTTCCATCCACATTGCTACAAAGGGCCATATTTCATTCTTTCTCATTGCCACGTAGTATTCCATTGTGTATATAAACCACAATGTCTTTATCCATTCATCAGTTGATGGACATTTAGGCTCTTTCCATAATTTGGCTATTGTTGAAAGTGCTGCTATAAACCTTGGGGTACAAGTGCCCCTATGCAATAGCACTCCTGTGTCCCTTGGGTAAATTCCTAGCAGTGCTGTTGCTGGGTCACAGGGTGATCTATTTTTATTTTTTTGAGGAACTTCCAAAGGCAAGGGAATTAAAAGCAAAAATGAACTATTGGGACCTCATCAAGATAAAAAGCTTCTGCACGGCAAAGGAAACAATCAACAAAACTAAAAGGCAACCAACGGAATGGGAAAAGATATTTGCAAATGACATATCGGACAAAGGGCTAGTATCCAAAATCTATAAAGAACTCACCAAACTCCACACCCGAAAAACAAATAATCCAGTGAAGAAATGGGCAGAAGACATGAATAGACACTTCTCTAAAGAAGACATCCGGATGGCCAACAGGCACATGAAAAGATGTTCAACGTCGCTCCTTATCAGGGAAATACAAATCAAAACCACACTCAGATATCACCTCACGCCAGTCAGAGTGGCCAAAATGAACAAATCAGGAGACTATAGATGCTGGAGAGGATGTGGAGAAACGGGAACCCTCTTGCACTGTTGGTGGGAATGCAAACTGCTGCAGCTGCTCTGGAAAACTGTGGAGGTTCCTCAGAAAATTAAAAATGAATGTTTATTATTTTTGAGCATTTTCTCTGTGCCACCCAGTAGGTAATTGATTTAAAACAATGCTGTTTTAGGGGCACCTGGGTGGCTCAGTCGGTTGAGCATCCAACTTCAGCTCAGGTCATGATCTCGTGGTTCATGAGTTCGAGCCCCGCGTCGGGCTCTGTGCTGACAGCTCGGAGCCTGGAGCCCGCTTCCGATTCTGTGTCTCCCTCTCTCTCTGCCCCTTCTCTGCTCATGCTCTGTATCTATCTCTCAAAAATAAGTAAACATTAAAAAAAGATATGCTTTTTAACATGAAAATACCATTAATCCTCATACCATTTAATGCTCAGCACAACTGTATGAGATGTGCTATTATCCCCATTTGTAAGGATGAAGTGACTGAGGCTTACAGAGGTGAAACATCATTGCCAATGTCAGACAGCACAGTAGTCACAATTAAAACACAGGTCCGTCCATTTTTCAAAGACTGTTCCTAATTAGTATGCAATTCCATTTTACCTTATTACCACACACACACACACACACACACACAGAAAGAGAGAGAGAGAAAGAAGCACAGAAACAGAGAATTTTGCTTTAAAGATTCAAACCACTATAGTAGGAAATCTTACCAATGTAATGAACATAGGGGTTATTTAAAGCCTTTCTACTTTATTTGACAGTAATAGTTATCATTTATTGAGCATTTACTATCAGTCTGACAGTATTTTAAGGTGATTTTATATGTATTATTTAATTTTACTCTCATGAAAACTCTATAAAGTAGATATTATTATTTTTCCCCCCAAGTTTAGGGTTGAGGAAGCTGAGGACCAGAGGTTGAATACTTTGGGCAAGGTCACACAACTACTAATTGGCTGAGTCATGACACTTAAACACTATTATATGTCTTGATTTTGAAAAATTGTCTTAACAATGACCTCCTAAGACCTTCTGAAAGTGAGATTTATAATAGCTAGAAGTACCTGTCAAGTTAGAATGAGCTACCTCTGTACTGATTGGCAACACTCTTAAAAAGAAAGAAAGGAAATTAGCCTGGCACAGCAGAACGTGTGAAGGGAGAGGTACTATTGGACAGAAGCCAACATATTCCTCCTGTTAGAACCTTTGAGTGAGGAGAAATGAAGAGCCAGGTCAGCTATTTGTTCTCTGGTAAGGAAAAATAAAAATGGAAATAGCACGTGCTTGTCTCAGAAAGGGAGCTGAGGGGGGTACAGTCGGTGAAGTGTCTGACTTCGGTTCAGATCGTGATCTCACAGCTCGTGAGTTCGAGCCCCGTGTTGGGCTCTGTGCTGACAGCTCAGAGCCTGGAGCCTGCTTCGGATTCTGTGTCTCCCTCTCTCTCTGCCCCTCCCCTGCTTGCGTGCTCTGTCTCTGTCTCTCTGTGTCTCTGTCTCTCTCTCTCAAAAATAAAGAAACATTAAAAAAAAAAAAAAAGGTAGCTTAGGGATCTTAAATGATAAGAATGACATGCTTTAATTTGCTGATCAGTAAATTATTTATTCATCCATTCTTTTGTCAAGTATTTATTGTGCCAGGCATTGTGGGGATACCATCCCATCCCATACTTAGTGAAAAAGTAATTCTGCTTACCACGTTACAACTTTCAAGGGTAGAACGCAATTTCAGATGAATTTGCCCTATTGTATTTTTAGAATTAGGCTGTAAAGTAAGTTGAACAGGTCTTTAAATCACCATTTCACAGAGGAAGAAACAGAGAACTAATGAAGTTGAATGCCTGTCTCAGTTTACTAAGCTAATAAACATCAGAATCTGGCCTCAAATTTGCATCTTTTGTTTCCAGTTAGAGTATTTTCTCCACTACCCCAGGTCAAACCTTTTTAAAACATTAACTACGACAGACAAAGGTACTCTAGTAGGTTTGGGGGATGCAAAGTAGTCTAAGACAGGGGATCTACTCCCATGAAATTTTCAATGTAACTTGAGAAACTAAATGTCCACTTGTAAAGGTAAAGCAACGTAATGGTTTATGATTTCTAACTAATGAGTGATACAAGGAATGTAGGACCAGAAGAATTTAGAGAAGGAAAAGGTCACTTGGGCTTGAAATGGTTTGGGGAAAGCGATAGGATTGAGCCCGACTTTGAAGTAAAGGCAAAGATACAGGGAAAACAGGGGGACCGAGGGAAAACGGGGACATAACCAGACAGGAGGAACAATGGGAGGAAATATGGAAATGGAAAGGTGCATTGCATTTTTTTGTAGGATGCGATTTAGGTCCATTTAGGCTGATGATATATTAAGAGCAAAATTTAAGCAAAGAGCAAATCATGCTTCAAGAATTAAGAATTTTTTGCTACAAAATTGCTCTAAACCTGGTTCAGCAGACAATAAAGGAATTAACATTGAATCATAGCAACTCGAGCTTTCTTCCCCATGCTGATATAATTTTAAATATTATTTTATGGTCATCTTTCCATGTTTAAAGGTGGTGTCTGGAATTACTTGGTGTTGGCACTTTGATCTGATAAATCCGCTTGAAGCTCACTCTAGGGGAGAGGCTACTAAGCCTTTTGCTCTATCACTCAATCAATTATCTACCATACACTAGTTGGTAAACCTACCAAATTGAGTAAGTCATTGACCCTGTCCTTGAAGAGTAGGATCTTTATGTCTCACTTCCTTATTTACCTTCCATTCTCAAGATATGGCAACCTGCAAAAAGCTAACGCAGGCATTGGAATCCAATTATAATATCACTCTCTCCCCTGGTCTCACTCCGTAGTTCGTGGAAAGCTTCTCATCTATTTTTAAAAAAATTTTTTTTTCAACGTTTATTTATTTTTGGGACAGAGAGAGACAGAGCATGAACGGGGGAGGGGCAGAGAGAGAGGGAGACACAGAATCGGAAACAGGCTCCAGGCTCTGAGCCATCAGCCCAGAGCCCGACGCGGGGCTCGAACCCACGGATCGCGAGATCGTGACCTGGCTGAAGTCGGACGCTTAACCGACTGTGCCACCCAGGTGCCCCTCATCTATTTTTTTTTAAAAAATGAGAAATTTTCGGGTGTGGAGGAGGGCACCTGTTGCGATGAGCACTGGGTGTTGTATGGAAACCAATTTGACAATAAATTTCATATTAAATAAATAAATCAATAAATAAAAATAAAAAAAACAAAAAAAATGAGAATTTTTTTTCAAAAAGTCTCACTAAATTTGGAGTGTAGTTTTTGAGGCAAAGTGTGCTAAGGAATTCCAGGACTTATTTTGGTTGTCACACACAATATGGCACATCAAACAATAAAGAACACGACACAATTTGTGTCTGCTTTAGCAAAGGTTGACGCTAGTTTGGGTGAGAGAAGATTCAATTGAAAATTATCAGTGGATTAAAACAATATGAGTGTATTTCTCACTTCCGCGAAATCCATTTGGTAGTGGTAAAAACATCTGCTTGGGATTCAGGCCCTCAAAAGCACTCTCGTTGTCAACGTGCGGCTCCTAGTGTCACCCTAGAACTCAAATCTAGTTTGTGGATCGGGGAGGAGAGTGTATTATTGCAGAGGAAGTTTTTATGAACCATGACTGTATCTAGAAATAACAAAAATTACTCAACTCTATTTCCATTAGCCAGAAGTTAGTCCCATGCCCCTATCTAATTCCTTGGCAGCCTGAAAAATGTGGTCTCTGACTGGGTAGTCGCTATCCAGCCATTGGTCTACAGTATGGTGAGGGAGCCAGAATCTTTGGGGATAGCTAGCCATTGGGCCAGTGTCCAATTTCTTCTGGAACAATCTCTCCTATGGCATTCTAATTTGCCCTATTTATTTTCACTAGAACCATTTGCTTAGGAGTGATGAGGATAGATGATGAAAGTTTACATAAACTTTCAAGAGACATGATTTCGAGTCATGGCCTTTATATGAAGTTTTCCAAATATGCCATATGTGGAACAGGCAATAAAACATGAGATTTACTCTATGACACAAGACATTCTCTATAAAAAGTTATATTCGAGGGGTAGATAATTTATTAGCGGCTCGTAAAAGGATTCCATTCAATGACTTTCTCCGTTGCTGCAAAAATCCATATCCACTTTAGAATAAGGTCAATTGTATAATCTTTATAGCTTGAAGAGTTAGGTCATAGAGAACATCTCGTCAGAATATCCAGTGGAGAAGGCATGACATAACCTGAATTGAGGTTCACCACAATCACTTTTTATGGTTTCTTCAGATTTCTAGTCATTGACACTAAGCAAACTCCCACAGTGAAAAAATGAACTTCTTCATCAATCATGCTAGCCCATGCTGGAAATGATACTATTTTTGAATGAGAAGTAATTCATGCCTATGTGGGTTAGACTGTGTCCACCTAAAATTCCTATGTTGAAGTCCTAACCCCCCCAGTACCTCAGACTGTGACTTTATTTAGAAATATGTTGTTGCAGACATAAGTAGTTAAAATGATGTCACTAGGGTGGGTCCTAATCCAGTGTAACTGGTGTCCTTATAAAATGGGAAAATTTGGACAGAGACATGCATATCGAATGACATACGAAAGCAGAGATAAAGTGTGATGCTTCCAAAAACTAAGAAATGCTAAAAATTGTGGGGTGCCTGGGTGGTTCAGTCAGTTAAGCATCTGACTTCGGCTCAGGTCATGATCTCACAGTTTGTGAGTTCGAGCCCTGCATCGGCCTTTGTGCTGACAGCTCAGAGCCTGGAGCCTGCTTTGCATTCTGGGTTTCCCTCTCGCTCTGCCCTCCCCCGCTTACGCTCCACCTCTCTCTCTCTGGAAAATAAATAAACATTAAAAACATTAAAAAAAAAAAAAAAAAAGAAATGCCAAAAATTGCTAGCAAACCACCAGCAGCCAGGGGAGAGGCACAGAACAGATTTTCTCTCACAGGCTTCAGAAGGAACCAACCCACCCAATACCTTGATCTTGGACTTAGCCTCTAGAACTACCGATCAATATATTTCTGTTTAAGCCACCAAGTTGGTGATACTTTGTTACAGCAGCCCCAGCAAACCAACGCAGGGCCTCAGTATTCTAAGATATTCTATGGCCAGTGGTCCTAGAAGGCAATTACTTTAAAGTGTCAATGGTGAAGAGAGTGGTACATGGTTACTATAATTGGAAACTTAGCACGGACTGAAAGGCAAGAGCTGCTGACATTCTTAAGGAAAAACTGTAGTCGTAGGAAGGCTTGAAGCTTTTGCTCTGTATGTATTGGAGGGTGAGATGGGATGGGGAAGTTGCTGGGTGGAGACAACGCTACGGCAGGGGCAGCAGGGCCCTAGAACCAGATCTTGAATATGGCGGATCCCTCCTAAGATAGTGGCATTAGGTGTTCTGGCAGTAGAATTTTCCCATTGTTTGCTCAGAAACCAGATGCATTAATACAGCGCAGAGCCTCCTACGGCATCACCTGAGAAAATACACGCTCAGGTAACATTTTAAAAGCAAGCAATTAACTTCCGTTCTTGAGTCTGTATATGAATATCAAGGAATATCAAGGAATATCCATATTACTTTCATTGTGTTTCTAGTGACATGATGGGATCAACTTAGTTTTTTCTATTGCATATTTGGAATGCTTTAAATTTGCTGGGCAAATGTGTTTTCAGTATGCTCCAATGATTTTTTTTGAAGCAGAAAACTAGCTGCGTATAGTTCTTGAATAATGTCATTCTTTGGGATGTGAAAAGAGATGTTTCTGTATCATTCACTGTCAGCTATCAAATTGAAAGAATTTACAGGGGCACCTGGGCGGCTCAGTTGGTTGAGTATCCGACTCTTGATTTCGGCTCAGGTCACGATCTCACAGTTCATGAGTTCGAGCCCCGTGTCTGGCTCTAAGCTGACAATGTGGAGCCTCCTTGGGATTCTCTCTCTCTCTCTCTCTCTCTCTCTCTCTCTCTCAGTCTCTCTCTCAAAATGAATCAATAAAACTTAAAAAAAGAATTTACAGAAAAAAGAATACTTGAGATTTTGTTTAAGACTTGTTGAAATTTGTAGGCTTTCAGTGAATACTTATGGCACTATAGTATCCCTGTCCTCTCAAGTTATTTTTCTCAACATTCAGTTTTTTGACAGTAGATTGCTAAAGACATGTACAAATTCTCCATTTGTGCCATCTGCTGGGGAATATACCCACACATGTTCTATATAAAGATACTTGCATTTCAGAAATTCAAAAATCTATTAATTTCCATTTGCTTTCACTGGTTCACACATTAGCAGTTGTACCTTAAAAGCTTGAGTGATCGTTAAAATTGTCTTTTTTCTTTTAACTTTTCCCTTTGAAATACAGTCAGAATTACTGAAATATAAAAAACAAATGATTTCTATATATTCTTCATCCGGATCCCCTAAATGCTAAAATTTTACCTTACCACATTTGCTGTCTCTGTCTTTCTCTCCTCTGTCCTGAATTTTATCCAGGACTATTTAAGAAAAGGTTGGGGATACAACTCCATCTATCTCTAAATATGCCAATATGCATTTCCTTGAAATGTGTGTTCCATTCCATAAGCATAGATCCTTATCACAATGAGGAACTTAAAAATGATGAAATAATATTGTGTAATTTTCAGTCCCATGTAATTTTGCCTATTACCACAGTAATGTTCTTCACTGGGAAAGAAAAAAAAATCTGGTCGAGGAGTCTTTTCTGGATTCACACATTGCGTTGCATTTTCATATCACTTTAATCTACGTTCATCAGAGACTTTTAAAAAGTCTTTGTTTTTCTTTCTTGACATTTTTGGATAGTAGTGGCCACTTATTTTATCAAATGTCCCTCAGTTTAGATTTGCCTGATGTTTCCTTTTTGATTAGATTCAATTTACACATTTTTTACGGGCATATCACACAATGAATATTGGTTCTTTTCATCACATAGGATGAGGTCCATGGTGGCGATTAGTCCCATTACTGGCGATGTTAACTTTGATCATTTGGTTCTCCACCTATAAATTTACTAGTTTTCCCTTTGCAATTAATATGTATTTGTTGGAGAGATGCCTTGAGACTAATTAAATATCTGATTCCCCGTCTTTCTCTAGCTTCAGTGTCACGGATGATACTTGCCTCAAGCAATTATTGCTGTTGTAGTTGCCACATGGTGATGTTCTAATTTGTTCCTTTCTTTTTTAATAGTTGGGATTCTAGTGTAAAGATGAGTTTTCCTTTCTCCCCTGTTTATTTTTATTCATTTACATATATAGTAATATAGACTTATGTTTTTACATTTTAATCTATGGATTATTGTCTGTTACTGCATTATTTATTGTGATTCTTAAATTCTTCCTGATTTGGCAAGTATTACCCCTTCAAGCTGACTTCTGTGTCCTTTTAACATGTCTTAATCATTATTGGAGCATTTCCTCATTTTCTGTCATAAATTCTTACAGGCTTATCTTGTACTTTCCCTGCTTCAAGACTTCCTAAGGAACCCGCTTCCTGTTAGTGGAAAATTGTATTCAGAAACCGAGATCTGGGTGCTAGATGAACTCAATGATTACCACTATATAGGTCCTATATATACATATATACAAATATAGAATATAAATATAATATACTTATGTATGTATTATATGTATTATATTTATATCTTTATTTATATTATAATTATGTATTATATTTATAATCTATGTATTATATTTATAATCTATATTTACATTATGCATGTATATATGTATATGATAATATAGGCACATTACAAATATATATGTACAAATATGTACATGTATTTAGATAAATATACATATGTGTTATATTATCTTTTCTAGGATATGTATGTATGTGTGTATATATATATATATATAACCTAGATTATATATGTATATACATATATATATATATTAATATATATTAATGCTGATACTTTCAAATCCAGGGTTTATTCTTGCTTTCCTGTTTCCATATTTTTAATTCATCTCCAACAGCAGAAAACCTGATTCTAATTATCCACAATATATTTACTTATTTGATCAGTCCTGCAATATACATGATGTAATTTCAAAATTGCTAACTCAATCCACTGGGAAAACAAGTTAACCAATTAAAGTGCACACCATTTGTTTATAGTTCTAATTATCTTTATTCCAAGGGCCTGTGATCAAAATCCTTTGCTCAAAAGTACTTTGAGTTAGCATCACTGCAATGTGATATTATTTAATTGAAATACATTTGGGTTCATTTGTTTTATTTGTATTTCATTTTTTTGCCACCTTCCTATCCATTGCCCTTTGTTATGCTAAATATACTAAGATCTCTAACATATGGAGTGTGGAGGGCTCAGTTGGTGGTGCAGGTGCCTCTTGATCTTGCGGGTGTGAGTTCAAGCCCCATGTTGGGTATAGAGATTACTTAAAAAATAAAATCTTTTATTAAAAAATATGGTACTGACACAAAACAGGCACAGAGATCAATGGGCCAGAACAGAGAACCCAGAAATGGACCCACAAATGTATGGACAACTAATTTTCAATAAAGCAGGAAAGAATACCCAATGGAAAAAAAAAAGAGTCTCTTCAGCAAATGGTTTTTGGAAAACTGGACAGCAACATGCAGCAGAATGAATCTGGATCACTTTTTACACTATACACAAAAATAAATTCAAAATAGATGAAATACCTAAACAGAAGACAAGAAACCATCAAGATCCTAGAGGAGAAAACAAGCAGCAACCTCTTTGACCTCAGTCACAGCAACTTCTTACTAGACATGTTTCCAGAGGCAAGGGAAAAAAAGCAAAAATAAAAACTCCTGCACAGTAAAGGAGACAACGAACAAAACTAAAAGGCAACCGACCAAATGGGAGAAGATATTTGCAAATGACATATCAGATAAAGGGTTAGTATCCAAAATCTGTAAAGAACTGATCAAACGCCAACACCCAAAAAACAAATAATCCAGTAAAGAAATGAACAGAAGACATGAACAGACACTTTTCCAAAGAAGACATCCAGGTGGCTAACAGACACGTAAAAAGATGCTCAACATCACTTATCATCAGGGAAAAACAAATTAAAATCACAATGAAATACCAACTCATGCCTCTCAGAATGGGTAAAATTAACAACTCCGGAAACAACAGACATTGGTGGGGATGCAGAGAAAGGGGAACCCTTTTGCACTGCTGGTGGCAATGCAAACTTTTGCAGCCACTGTGGAAAGCAGTATGGAGGTTCCTCAAAAAATTAAAAACAGAACTACCCTACAACCCAGAAATTCCACTACTAGGTATTTTTCCAAAGGATACAAAAATGTTGATTCAAAGGGACACATGCATCCCAATGTTTATAGCAGTCACTATTGACAATAGCCAAAGTATGGAAAGAGCCCAAATGTTACCAACTGTGAATGGATAAAGAAGATGTGAGATACACACACACACACACACACACACACACACACACACATATATGATGGAATATTACTCAGCAATCAAAAAGAAAGAAATCTTGCCTTTTGCAACAATGTGGAAGGGATGACAGTGTATTATGCTAAGAGAAATAAGTCAGAGAAAAGCAGATATCATATGATTTCACTCATATGTGGAATTTAAGATAGAAAACAGATGAACAAAAGGAAAGGGAAGCAAAAATAATACAAAAAGAGAGGAAGGGGCGCCTGGGTGGCTCAGTCAGTTGAGCGTCTGACTTCAGCTCAGGTCATGATCTCACAGCTCGTGAGTTCGAGCCCCGTGTTGGTCTCTGTGCTGATAGCTCAGAGCGTGGAGCCTGCTTCAGATTCTGTGTCTCCCTCTCTCTGCCCCAACCCACTCGCATTCTGTCTCTGTCTCTCTCAAAAATAAATAAACATTAAAAAAAAACAGAGAGAGACAAACCATAGGATACTCTTAAATACAGAGAACAAATTAAGGGCTGCTGGCAGGGTGTTGGGTTGGGGGAAGGGCTAAAGGAGTGATGGGCATTAAGGAGGGCACTTGTTGGGATGAGCCCCCGGTGTTATATGTGAGTGATGAATCACTACATTCTACTCCTGAAACCATTACTACACTATATGTTAACTAACTTGGATTTAAAATTAGGGGCGCCTGGGTGGCTCAGTCGGTTAAGCGTCCGACTTCGGCTCAGGTCATGATCTCGCGGTCCGTGAGTTCGAGCCCCGCGTCGGGCCCTGGGCTGACAGCTCAGAGCCTGGAGCCTGTTTCCGATTCTGTGTCTCCCTCTCTCTCTCTGCCCCTCCCCCCTTCATGCTCTGTCTCTCTCTGTCTCAAAAGTAAATAAACGTTAAAAAAAATTAAAAAAAATAAAATTAAAATTAAAAAGTAATATACTAACTCTATTAAAATAATCCAATAGTATTTACAAATTTTTACATTCCTCAAAGTCATTTTACTCACCACATCTATTATAATTTTAATTATTTGCCTTTGGATTTGATCCCCTAAAATCTTTAGTAGTATTTTGTGTCATTGTATTTTGCATAGATGTTTACCTCTAAATGTTATCAAATGCAGTGTTTATTGTTCTTCCAAATGAATAAAACTTCCATTATTATGCTTGTAAAGTTTCCTGGATAACCTTAGTCTGAATGCTAGGTATTGTTTTGCCAAATGTAGAAACCTGTATATTATGCATTCGGCAAAAGTGTAGTAATATTTTTCACATCTCCCTATTTTTTTTTCAACGTTTATTTATTTTTGGGACAGAGAGAGACAGAGCATGAACGGGGGAGGGGCAGAGAGAGAGGGAGACACAGAATCGGAAACAGGCTCCAGGCTCTGAGCCATCAGCCCAGAGCCCGACGCGGGGCTCGAACTCCCGGACCGCGAGATCGTGACCTGGCTGAAGTCGGACGCTTAACCGACTGCGCCACCCAGGCGCCCCTCGTCTCCCTACTTTTAATGGTCTTTAAAATTTTAGTTATCTCAACGTGAATTTAAATTTTGAGTGCCTAGGGCTATTATTAATATAGTTTTTACTTTCTTCGAGTTTAACAACCTTGACACAACGCTGCCAATCTTTGGTGCTCCTGTTTTGCAGGTGTTTTTAGTGTTGTTGTTGTTGTTTTCTATCTTAAGATTTTGGAGCATTGAAAAAATTATGGAATTATTTCAGGTAAAATAGATCACCAGAGTCAAGTGATTTTTGTCATTAGAAACAGTGTGTGTAGACTACGTATCATAAAACTTCAAACCATGTAGTTTTCCAACAAGAATATCCACCATTTAATATTTAAATTATATTCCTATGTGCCTGGATTGGCAGAAAATGCATTTGGTTAATAACTGAGAGTTATTTCTATTTTATAGTTTTAAAAATATTATTTGGTTAACATGGGTATTGAAGATAAAGTAAATCCTCAGTCTACATTATTTGTATTGTTTCTCCGCTATGTTCTCCTGTGGCTAGAAATTTCTAAATTTTATTTTTCATTTTCCATCTATGTTTTTCAAAAATGGGGTTAATCATCCAAATAATTTTATTTAATGTTCTTGTTTAATGGCTTTATATTTTGTGTTCTCTCATGCTGGTAATTTCATTGATTTTCTTTTTGACATCCGAGATAGATGATATGTTAGCTTATAATTCTCTATTATATGTAATATTAAAAACGTATATAATTCTGCTAAATTTGAACACTAGTTTGTTTTTGTGCTGAGAAAATGTCCGTAACAATAAAATACATTTACTAAATGTAACTATAGGTCATTATAATTAATGATAAGTTCATATTGCTTATATTTAATAATTCATGTCATAATGGAATTATTTGTGGAGTTTAATTGATAACGCAACATTACAGAAGAGCAAAAACAAACACAAAAGCTAAAACAGAACAAATAAAAACTCAACAGAGTATATGAACTATGCAACATGAAGTGCCTAACCAGAATCAAATCTGGTTTTCTAAAATACTCATCAGTTTTTTTTTTATCAGATATCTTTAATAACACGTTAAACATTGAGTTACTTCTTATAAAAAAAGCAGTGTTTCTACTAAATAAAATCCATGTCATTGAGCAGAGAGAATTTAATCTAAAGAATTATTAACGAAATATCAACTTGTTAAATAGGTAACAGAGAAGGTAAACATGTTTGGTACTTCTTGAATTTCCCTTTAATACCATAAGCTCATCAAAGAGACCGTATTCCTTCTCTGCAATTATAGCATGGTACCTACACAAAGCAGTATTTGACCAATGCCAGCAGAGTTCTCCTTAATATCATTGCCCTTCCTCAGAGCCTACAATGAAACCTAATTTCTGATCACAAACGGAAGACATCTCTGTCATTACTTATTATACTTCTTTGCCAATGATCTGCAAACCTTCATTCCAATCCAGACCGCTCTAGATCTGTATGCCATTTTATGGTGATTTCCATCTGAATATTCTATAGGTACTACAAACTCACATTTTTTTTCTAATAAGAGAAGGCATGAGAATGGCCTCTCTCCCTACCCCATCCTTTCTGCTTAAAGTCATGTATATTCTTTTCAAGTATACGTAGACAATTTAAGGATTCGTGGCAACATATTAGTGTATAACATCAGTCTTTGGAGTGGGGGAGAGGGGAAAATGGGTGATGGGCATTGAGGAGGGCACTTGTTGGGATGAGCACTGGGTGTTGTATGTAAGCAATGAACCATGGGAATCTACCCCCAAAACCAAGAACACGCTGTATACACTGTATGTTAGCCAACTTGACAATAAATTATATTTTAAAAAAAAGAGTTACAGCATTAAAGTCCTTATGAGACCCTCAAACATTGATTGTGGGAATTTTAAGTTTTGGGAACCAATGGCTCTCAAGTGCTTTTAACTGTGATCTATAGTAATAAATCTTTTATATTGTCGCTCAATGTACACGTATATGTATATGAAACAAACATTTTACAATATAATCCTTGCCCTAACTATGTATATTGTACACTATTTTCTAACCTAATTGATTTCATTTTTTAAAATGCTAGAAAACTAAAGGAAAGAAATTGTAAAAAAAAAAAAAATCAGTCTTAACAAATTTCAAGGAATTTGTATTACACCATGTTTTCTGAACATTCCAATTAAAGTAGATATCAATACCAAAAATAAAATTCAACAGAGAGGATTTTCACATGAGCTGTTGTATGCGGTATTAAAAAGAGCTAGCAGTTCCCAATTTAATTTTTGCCTATTTTGGTTACTGTTTGCATGATCTATAGTTTTTTCATCTTTTTATTTTCAGTCTCTTCGTGTCTTTGAATCTAATGTGTGTCCCCTACAGGGGCACTTGGGTGGCTCAGTAGGTTGAGCATCGGCTCCTGATTTCCGCTCAAGTCATGATCTTATAGTTCATGGGTTCAAGACCCGCCTGGGGCTCTGCACTGGCAGCGTGAAGCCTGCTTGGGATTCTCTGTCTCCCTGTCTCTCTGTCTCAAAATACATAAATAACCTTAAATAAATCAAGTATGTCTCCTATAGACTACATATAGTCAGATTATATGTTTGATTTTTAAGATCTATTCTGTCAATTTCTGCCTTGCAATGTTTAATTCATTGTAACTTAATGTAATTTCTGATAAGATGGGATTTAAGTCCACCATTCTGCTGTTTTCTATTTGTCTTACGTCCTTCTTGCTGGTTTATTACTTCATTACTGTGTTCTTTTGTGCTAGATAGTTTCCATTGTATCACTTCCATTTTTTCTATATATTTTGAATGATTTGGTGATTGAAGGGTTGTGCTGAGAATCACAATTAACAACTTAATCTCGGTCTAATACCAATTTACTCCTCATAGAAATTTGGTTACAACATATTTCCATTCTCTTGCCCTTCTCTGTATTGCTATTGTCATACACATTGTCTTTATACAGGATGAGCCCATCAACAAGGTTTTGGGTAAACCTTGGCAACCTCCCCCCTTTTTTTGCTGTTTTATTATCTTTTAATTCCAAAGGCTGTACGATGTCATATTTTCTCGTTTGTTGGTATAATAGCTTTATTAGTCGGAATCAAGGGATGATCACGTATTCTAAACCATCATGATGATGTAATAGCTAGCTCTTGTATGTGGCTGGAAATCAGTAATTTGTTTCCTTTGTACCTGCTGGCTCTTTTCTAAGCTTTACAGCATCTGCCTCAAATCTGTTTGAAACTTTGTTAGGTATCCTGTTTTTCCATCTCTCACAGTTAACATTCCCATGACTTGCGAGAGGCTCTCTTGGACTCCAATCCCTGCTGCCTGGCCATCGTACTTTCCCTTCAGGGCGTACCATCCTGTCCTGTCACTTCGTATACCATAGGGATGCTCTCCTTTTCACCATGCTTTGACCTGTCTCTATTTCTGGTGGGCCAGACAGTAAGTTGGGGAAGGAGAGACCACTCAGGTGGCATCGTGATTATCCTGCTGGCCTTGCAATAAATCCTTCCTTTGGAAGAAGTCACAGGGGCCAGTGGACTAACCTCTTCAAAGAGGCATTCTACCTCATACATTTCATCTTCAACTTCCTCTTCCATCTCACAGTCTTCTGAATCCTTGGAAAGTGAAACGTTCAAGGCAGCATTTTTCTTCACTAAACACACTCTATTACCACTTGAGGGTCTTCTGCTCCCTGCCTTTCACAGTCTAATTATTGTTGCTATTATTGTCTTATGTACTTGCATTTTAAATCAGGAGAATTGCAAACAAAAATACATTTTTGCTGCATTTTGGAGTTCATCTTCCTTGGCATTCATTGAGCTTAGTGGATATGTAGATTGGTTTGCCATCAAATCTGGGAAAGTTTCAACCATTATTTCTTCAAATATTAATTCTGCACCTTTTTGCCTCTCCTGTCCCCCCCTTTTTTTTTTTTTTTTTTGCATATGTAAGTACGACTGAAGATGGCTCCCAGGTCCCAGAGTCTCTGTTCAGTTCTCTCCAACATTTTGTTGTTGTTCCTCAGACTGGAGATTCTCAATCGACCTGTCTTCAAACAGGCTGTCGCTTTCTTCTGTCCCTTCAAATATGCTGTCGAGCCCCACTAGTCAATATTTCATCTGAGTTACTGCAATTTAACTTCCAGAATTTCTACTTGATACTTTTTAAAAATAATTTCTCGGTCTTTGTTGATATTTGGTGAGGGGTTGTGGTCATGCTTTCCTTTAGCTCTTTAGACATGCTTTCTTTTAATTCTTTCAGCCTATTTGTAATACCTGATTTCAAGTCTTTTCCTAGTCAGTCAAATGTCCTGACTACCTCAGGACTAGTTTCCACTGACAATTTTTTTCCAGCCTGGACCATACTTTCCTATTTGTTTTGTTTGTATATCTTGCAATATCTTTGTTGTTGTTGTTGTTGAAAACTGAATTTCAGGTAATATAATGTGACAACTCTAGAAGTCCGTTACCTTTCTCCAGGGTTTGTTGTTATTACTGTCATCCCTGTTGCCGTTTGTCTATTTAGTGACTTTTCTAGACCCATTTGTTACAGCATGCATTCCATCTCTTCTCCAGCCACTGAATTCTGCTTGGTTAGCTTCATGATCAACTAATAATCACTCAGAGATCTGCAAATGCCTTGAAAAATTATTCTTTCAACTTTTCCTGAGGGGCTCTGTGTTTGTGTATAGGTCAGCCCAGATAAGAGATCAAGGCTTTCTGTTGTTTTTTTTTTTTTAATTCTACAAGTTTTTATTTAAATTCCAGTTAGTTAACATACAGTGTAATATTAGTTTCAGGTGTAGAATGTAGTGATTTATCACTTGTATACAACACCTGGTGTTTATCACAAGTGCCCTCCTTAGTACCCATCACCTATTTAACCCATTCCCCCCACCTACTTCCCTACAGTAACCATCAGTTTGTTCTCTAGAGGAAGAGTCTGTCTCTTGTTCTACCTCTCTGTCCCCCCACCATGTTCATTTGTTGTGTTTCTTAAATTCCACATATGAGCGAAATTAAATATTTGTCTTTCTCTGACTTATTTTGCTTAGCACAATACTCTCTAGCTGCATCCATGTCATTGCATATGGCAGGATTTCATTCTTTTTTTATGGCTGAGTGATATTCTATTGTGTATATATACCAATTCTTTATCCATTTATCAATTGTTGTGTATTTGGGCTCTTTCCATAATTTGGCTATTGTTGATAACATTCCTATAAACATCAAGGTGCATGTGTCCCTTTGAATCAGTATTTTTGTATCATTTGGATAAATGCCTCGTAGTGCGATTGCTGGGTCATAGGGTAGTTCTAGTTTTAACTTTTTGAGGAACCTCCATACTGTTTTCCAGAGCAGCTGTACCAGTTTGTTCCCGCCAACAGTTTCTTTACATCCTCATCAGTACCTGTCGTTTCCTGTGTTGTTCATTTCAGCCATTCTGTCGGGTGTGACGTGATATCTCATTGTAGTTTTGATTTGTATTTCCCTGATGATGAGTAATGTTGAGCATCTTTTCATGATTCTGTTAGCCATCTGGCTGGCTTCTTTGGAAAAATGTCTATTTATGTCTTCTGCCCACTTTTAAACTGGATTATTTGTTTTTTTGGGTGTTGAGTTTTATGAGTACTTTATGTATTTTGGATACTAACCTTTCATCTGGCATGTCATTTGCAAATGTCTTCTCCTATTCAGTAGGTTGTCTTTTAATTTTGTTGATTGTTTCCTTTCCTATGGGGACACTTTTTATCATGATGAAGTCCCAATAGTTTATTTTTGTTTTTGTTTCCCTTGCCTCAGGAGACAAATCTGGTAAGAAATTGCTAAGGGTGATGTCAAAGAGACTACTACCTGTATTTTCCTCTAGGGTTTTAATGGTTCCTGAGATCTGGGCCTTCTTAATTCTTTCATGGGCATCCCCACCTCTCTGCATATGCACTCAACACTTCTAATTCCCCAGTAATGCGCCACAGCTTTTTAAAGCTTCCTATGGACGTCTCTTCCCCAGATCTTCTTTTTAAATTTTTGGCCAGCCTAATCCCACTTGCATTTATATCTTAGGCAAATAAAATGGTAAATAGTTCCCTGGGGATAAATTTTTTCCTATGGATTGAGCTGAAACTGGGAGGTCAAGTCGAATAGTAACACCCAGTGAATGAGGTTTTTCCAGGGAGTTTCCAGTCAGGTCAAATAGGGAACATGGTCTGGAGATGAGACTTTTTGAAAAAATCCAAATCTAGTCTACTTCCTCACATGGATGTGGGCCTGTTGGTTCTCACAGCTACCATATTTGTGAGGCTACCCATTTTCAAGGCTATCATAGAACTGCAAAGAAAGGGGTGGATAGATGTAGGTTAAGGTAAATACCCCAAACTCGGATGTACTTACCAAGATTCAGCCGTTTTTCTTTTTTCTTTCTAGCTTTATTTTTTGAATTTAAATCCAAGTTAGTTAACATGTAGCGTAATAGAAATTTCAGGAATAGGATTTAGTGATTCATCACTTACATATGACACCCAGTGCTCATCCCAACAAGTGTCCTCCTTAATGCCCCTCAACTCTTTATCACTTCACCCAACCCAACACTCTGCCAGCAACCCTTAATTTGTTCTCTGTATTTAAGAGTCTCTTAAGGTTTGTCTCCCTCTCTGTTTTTATATTATTTTTGCTTCCCTTCTGTTCATATGTTTTGTATCTTAAATTCCACATTTGATTGCAATCATATGATATTTGTCTTTCTCTGACTGACTTATTTCACTTAGCATAATACACTCGTGTCCCTTCCACATTATTGCAAATGGCAAGATTTCATTCTTTTTGATCACTGAGTAATATTCCATTACACACACACACACACACACACACACACACACACACACACCATATTCTTTATCCATTCATCAGTTGGTGGACATTTGGGATCTTTCCATACCTTGGCTATTGTCGACAGTGCTGCTATAAACATTGGGGTGCATGTGCACCTTCAAATCAGCACTCCTGTATCCCTTGGATAAATACTTGGTAGTGCAGTTGCTGGGTCATAGGGTAGTTCTATTTTTAATTTTTTGAGGAACCTCCATACTGTTTTCCAGAGCGGCTGCACCAGTTTGCATTCCCACCAACAGTGCAAAAGAGATCCTCTTTCTCCACATCCTTGCCAACATCTGTTGTTTCCTGAGTTGTTTATTTTAGCCATTGTGACAAGTGTGAGGTGATATCTCCTTGTGGTTTTGATTTGTTATTTCCCTGATGATGAGTGATGTTGAGCATCTTTTCATGTGTCTATTAGCCATCTGGATGTCTTCTTTGGAGAAGTGTCTATTCATGTCTTCTGCCCATTTCTTCACTGGATTATTTGTTTTTTGGCCGTTGAGTTTGATAAGTCCTTTATAAATTTTGTATACTAATCCCGTATCTGATATGTCATTTGCAAATATTCTCTCCCATTCCATTGGTTACCTTGTAGTTTTGCTGATTGTTTCCTTCACTGTGAAGAAACTTTTTATATTGATAAGGTCCCAATACTTCATTTTTGCTTTTGTTTCCCTCTCCTCCAGAGCCATGTGAAGTAAGAAGTTGCTGTGGTCAAGGTCAAAGAGATTATTGCCTGTTTTCCTCTAGGATTTTGATGGCTTCCTGTCTTATGTTTAGGTCTTTTGTCTATTTTGAGTTTATTTTTGTGTATGGTGTAAGAAAGTGTCCAGGTTCATTCTTCTGCATGTCGCTGTCCAGTTTCCACAACACCATTTGCTGAAGGGACTGTCTTTTGTTCATCGGATGTTCTTTCCTGCTTTGTCAAAGACTAGTTGGCCATACATTTGTGGGTCCATTTCAGGATTCTCTATTCTGTTCCATCGATCTCTGTGTCTGTTCTTGTGCCAGTAACATACTGTCTTCAGCAGTTTTTCTTTAATGCTCCTTGCATTTCTTGTATTTGGTTAGTTTCCAGAGTTTAGAAAAAGTTCATTTTGACCATTTTCCACTGTTTTTGTTACTTTTGTGGAAGGGTATATTAACTAAGGTCTTCTCTACCTTTCTCCAAAAGATGCATTTTTCACCACTTCCTTATACTTTTCTTTCTTTGGCTAACCCTTTTCTTTGGCTTGGTCCCCTGTGCCCTATAGTAACATCCTATATCCAATTGTTCTTTAACAATAAGTAAACAGTCAGTTATAATACGATGTGATATTCCTCCCGTGAGACTGTGACCTACCTTCTTGGGAATAAAACAGTATTTCTCTTGAACTCAAACATATAGAACATAAGGATAATGTGCAGTAAATGTAGGGGCACGGGATTTATTCTGAATTTTTTAAAGTCAACAGGTAAAAGATGCAAAAGGAAACTTGAAAGTGGGAACAGATTGAATACACTTTCTAAAAACAGTTCCCTCAAGAAAAACTCCCATTTTCACTTATCCTTGTTACTAAATTAATTGCTGCTCTTAATCCTTTTCTAATCTATGCATAAGGTTCTCAACTGGCCCTAAGGCATTTGCTTCATTAGCATATGAGTCATTTTGAAGCATAATAAACATCCCCGAAGTCTTTTCTCTCATCTCTTGACAATTGTCACTTCTACACAGGCGTGTTTTTCCATAGACAAACACAATAAATTCGCCTCTAATTCACTTTGTTGAACCAAGATAGGCAAAGCAGAAAAGGAGGAGAAATCTGAAAGATGCAGCAGGACGGTTTCATTCTACAGCCTTCTCTATGACAACATAAAAAAGGTTAAAGAGAAATTCAAGTAAAATACTCCTACAACAATCTTTCGGAAACTCAACTTTGGGACGACAGCCCATCTCCAAGCTCATCTCTGGACCAGACAGCTAAGTAAAATGTAGTAATTGGTCTGCCCCATATCAGCATAGAAAGCAACCTCCCAGTTTTGTGTTCTCTGCCTTAAGATGCCGGTGCTGTTGGTCGTTACTGAGAATGAACTGAGATACTTGGAACAACTACTTGACAAAAGGAAATTGAACAAATGTGCAGAGGAAAGGAGGAGGGATGACAAGGACTAGCCGGGGAAGATGGGAAATGATGGTTCGAGAAGGAAAGTGGGGAGTGATAATTGGTCTATAAAGGTTATGAGAGAAGGCAGAAACACCAGCTACGTGTTGAATTAGAACAACAAAAAATTCTCGTCCGTGTTTTGGCACAGACTGCGAGGTTCGGCAGAGTCTTTGAGCTGGGACGTGTGACTTATAAATCAAAGTAAATCCAACTGCTTTGGATTGTTTAGATTTTTTTTTTTGTCGTTATTCTGGATTTCACTCTGCTTTTCTACTTTTATTTTCTTTTTATACGATTGTCTAAAACACCCGCGATTGAGAACATAGTTTTATATAGCATTTAGTTAAAAGTGAGACCAGTGGAGGCATCAAATACATAGAAAATAGTTTTCAAAAATTTTTTAGAGTGTATTTATTTATTTTGAGAGAGGGAGAGAGAGCAGAGAGAATGTGAGCGGGGAAGGGGCAGGCTGAGAGGGAGAGAGAGCATGAGCGGGCGGGGTTGGGGGGGAGGCACAAAGAGAGAGGAAGAGAGAGAGTCCCAAGCAGGCTCCACATTGTCAGCGCAGAGCATGATGCCGGGCTCGAACTCACGCACTGCCAGATCACGATCTGAAGCCGAAATCAAGAGTCAGACACCTGACCGACTGAGCCACCCAGGCACCCCAGTTTATGTAATTTAAGAAAACTGTGACCTACTGCATCAAAAGCGTTTCATTAGGGACCATCAAGGTTAGGTTCCTAGTCAGGATGCCGTGTAAATAGCCAGGTGGTACTGACATAGCCAATAGGCCATGCCATGGCTCGATGCTTACGCTTCTCTCTTTTTCTAGAATACCTTTCTCCAACCTTGAATACCTGACTGATTCCTAACACGTTCCTTAATAGCGAGCCCAATACCTCATAGTCTGTTTTCTTCCTCTGAAGTGTGGAGGGTACGCTTACGTCTTCTGGAGCCAGACTGCCTGCCCACTGTACCAGTTCAAATCTTTGAGCTCTTGGGCAAATCACTAAAGCTCTCCGGGCCTCAGTCTCCTCACCTGGAAGATGAACATGATATTGGCATCTACCACCTAATGTACTTGTGGAGATTTAATAAACAATTATGCAAAGCCTTTAGACGTTGCTAATGCCATATCAGTTGTTCGAAGAGTGTATGATTTTATGACCTTTCCCCCCACAGTTCATTGATGCTTTGTGTCCACGCTGTGCCTTCTTTGCAGTAGTTGCCGGAACATCTGTTCTCTGGGACGAAAACTGGGAGCTTAAGGGCAGACCATATTTGGGGGATCGTTGTATCCCCAGCGTTTAGCACAGGACCAGGCACAGCGTGTGTATTTCAAATGCCATTTGATTGCTCTCTGTCTCTCTCCCTCTCTCAGAATTCCTACAGGATGTAGGAATTTTTTTCTGCATTCATATTTTTTTTTCAGGTTTTTATCTGCGTTCATTTCCTACGTTTTGATTGTCCAGTCTCTGCTGATGACGCTCTAATTTACTCACCAGCCACATGTTCCCACCCGCGCTCCATCCACATGCTGGCTTTCTGCTGTTGCCAGGATTAGCTGCCTTTGGAAACGCTGTCACCACCTCGAATACACTCTGTTCCCAAATTCAACTATGCATCTTCCCTCTCAAACTATCTCTCTTCCTGCCAACACTGTGATTGAATTGCCTGGGCAAAATCGCTTTCATCATAGTACATTATCTTGTGGTGGTTTTTCTTTTTTCTTTTTATGCTGTTGGAGTTCAAAATGCGAGAGATCAGAGCTTTATATTTCTGAATAACAAATGTGAACACAAATGAGCACAGTAAATTATAGATAATTATCCTACAGAATCCAAGAAAGAAAGGGAGTAGTATTGATTGAAAATATAATCACTCTCTGTGCCTACCTACGTTTGTTGCAGTCCACCTACAACGTTCCATTTCTGCATGTTCCAGCTCTTTTTGTCTTTTGTTGTTTTTGCCCTTTTCCTCTCATATTCTGTCACAGTCTTCGTCTCATCTCCTCAGTCTATCCTCTTTATGTACATATTTATTTATTCTGTGTAGCGAAGATAGTTGGGGTGCAGGTGTAGGGGTGCAGTTTCAAAGAATACAGAGTAGGCAAAGGCCATCGCACAGTGCCTTCACGGGGGTGCAGAATGTTCTGCCTCGAGGAAATAAGAAAGCTGGTGGCGATCGTGTATTGAAAATACTCTGACGCGATTTCTCACGCCCAGCTTCTTCCCTGACCATCACCTGTAGCCTATTCAGAGGGAGCAAAACCGATTTGCCAGATTCCTTTTCTGCAACACAATTCAGTAAGCTAAATAACATGGATATAGTTACTGGTAAGAATGGTGTGGAGAGGAGTTATTCCATTGGATTCTGAAGGTTAGCAACAACACAGCACTATTTAACTGTAAATAGAATCCCGTAAAGTCTTATGTATTTCCTATTTCTGTATTTATTTATTTACTTACTTATGTATTTATTTATTTTGCATATATAGTTCTCTAGGAGGCCACAGGCCATTAGCATGACACATAGTAAGAAAACTTCTGGCAAGCACATCAGACACTCATTCCTCTTCTTCAAACTCCAGAACAAGAAGAGGCAGTGTTTCAAATATATATTTTTAAAAAATTTTTAAAGGTTCATTTATTTTTGAGACAGAAAGAGAGACAGAGTGCGAGTGGGAGAGGGGCAGGGAGACAGGGAGACAGAATCCAAAGCAGGCTCCAGGCTCCGAGCTGTCAGCACAGAACCCGTTGCAGGGCTCAAACCCATGAACAATGAGACCATGACCTGAGCCGAAGTTGGAGGCTTAACCCGACGGGGCCACCCAGGCACCCCAAGAGGAGGCAGTATTCAGTGTATCCGCCTTTCAGGAGACAGATGAAGACAGGGGAGAAGAGTTCCAGAAAAGTAAGATCAGGTATAGAAAATCAGCTGAGGCAAAACTCAAATGAAAGAGAGAAGCCTTTAACAAACCAATCAAGTAGCGTGGAAAATATGCGAAAATGGTTGATTTTTAAAGGCTTGCAAGCATAAAAATCTAGTACTGATGTAAAATAATCTAGATACTTCACGTGTCTAGAAATGTATGCTGAGGGTGTTAATGAACCTCATTAAATATACCCTGTTTCTTAGCATCGAGGAGAGTCCGATGTGCCTGGAGAAAGCGTCAGAGAGCAGTGGGGTCCGATCGCCCCTAAATAGTGTCTCTTTCCCCACCACTCCTCTTAATTTTTCTCTGCTTCCCCATGGCTCCACACTAAACTGACAAGCCTTTCTCTTTTCTCTTGTACACATTCAGCTAATCTCACTAGGTAACTTGCAGGGGGCTTTTGAGAGAGGCTTTTGCTCTGGATGGAAGGGGCCTGTGGCAGAGCACCAACTGTGATTTGGAGAGAGGTCGGAAAACAACACCTGCCCACATCCTGTGGCCTTTACAACGTCACGGAACCTGGTGCGAATGCACACGCGCACGCGTGCACTTAAGATCCAAAATACGTATAGAGCATGTACCCTCATTCTCCAATCATCTGACATCCTTCTTTTTCAGAAACAGTACGAAAACAAAATTCATCAGAAAAAAAAAATCTCTCTCTGTGAATAATGTTCAGCCCATGCAGGCATAGCACCTGTTGATGTAGTATTATGTGCTTTCTACTGATAGAGTTTTCCTAACTGTTGTGAGGCCCTTGGGCACCCCAGATGCTTTCTTCTCTTTTTGGTGGTATGGGGGCCAGTTCAGAAACATGCTCAGCTGTGGGCGCCATTTGATGTCCCTTTACACGTATCCTGTTGTGTATTTAGTGTGTGTTTCACATATGCACACGTGAATATATTTCCATGTTGACTAGGAGTCAGTAGGTGTTTTAGAGGTCAAGGTTATTTGACATTTAGACATTTTCCTAGCAATTCGAACAAAGTAACTTCCAGAGCATGTTCATTATTTGAGATTACTTTGGTGTTACAGAAATACTATTGAGACCTTAGGGAGGTTTTCTTCCCCAAAGGTTATTAATTTATTTCATAGGATGAGAAGCAACCACCAGACAGATTAAAATCATAACCATTTTCCAAGACTGCATTTTTGACAGATGCTCTAATAAGAGGGACGGAACTGATAATGCAGGTGGTAAGGAATCATCCCCCTGAATGCTGGTAAGGTTATGAAGGCTGCAGTTTTCAAAGAGCTAGTCTGGAGGATAGATGTCAATTGTGTCTGCAATACAGAGCCCTGCTACATTGGAGATTAAAGACTCCTTTATCAGCGGTGACGTGGAGATCTGAAATGAAATATAGATCCAATTAATTTCATATTCCTGTGTCAGTGATGTTCTTTTCTCCTTTCATGAGGAAACTCGCCATTTGGGTTCTATAGAGTTTTATGTGAAGTTTCCGTGGCGATACCCTTATCTTGGTAAAACAAAGGCCTTGGCTGGGCCTTTAGTTGGATCAGCTGTGAAGGAGGATTTGAGGATTTGAAGCGTCTTGTGTCAGGCTGAAAATAACACTCTTTTTCCACTTGTAAAGTGATCCCTGGACCAGCAGAATTTTTCAGCCTTCTCTAATTCCGTTATCCCATCCTGATAGGTGTGTTTCCACAGACTGAGAGGAATCTATTATGTGCCGGAAGTTTTCAGAGGAAAATTTCCTTTGTTTTCCTTTCTTATCCCTTAAAGGTTCTTTCAGTTCTGTTTCAGAGTTCAGCATGATCTTTTAAAATGAGGAGCTATAGGTTCAATCTCTCGCTTTGCCATTAACTTGTGCGATTTTGAGCAAGTCAGTTAACCTCCCAGATTAAAACTGTCCGTGTTGCTATCTTAGGGTAATATTTCCTGTTGCTATTGAAAATGATGAGATGATGATGATGTTGATGATGATGCTTTGTTTTTGTGAGGGTGAACTATTAACGACAATTTTCCGAACGTCATTCCCTTGAGCACAGAAAGGGTAGCACCTTCCATGAGATCAAGAGGAAGGAGGAATGGCGTGTAACCTGAGCCAGAAAAGAATCGATCATTCCTTGAGCTTGTGTTAATCATTTCTGCTTTGTACCTCTGCCAAGAGTAAAGGGGGTCCCTTCAGAAACCAGTATACAGTGGAAGGTGTAATGGGTGATAATTTGGGTAAGGACGATGTAGAGATCTTCAGTGTGGCTATGGAGCACAGATGCTCCCCAGGAATTTAGGGTCAGATACTTAGGACCCAGAATATTGCAATCAGTTGTGCCCTATGCTCACATTATTACTAACTATGCTTAATCCGAAGTTTCCAAAAGGTTTACATTTAGAGGTAAGGTAAATTAGACAGAAGATGATCCCAGGGCGCCTGGGTGGCTCAGTCGGTTAAGCATCCATCCGACTCTTGATTTCAGCTCAGGTCATAGTCTCACGGTTCATGGGATTGAATCCCACATTGGGTTCTGCACTGCATCAGCACAGAGCCTGCTTGGGATTCTCTCTCTCCCTCTCTCTCTCTCTGCCCCTATCCTATTCAGCTCGCTTGCTCTCTCTCTCTCTCTCTCTCTCTCAAAAATAAATAAATAAAAATTTATGATGTGTTCTTGTGATGGGAGAAAAAGATGTGTTACCTACCCAACATCGCACGCATTTTCTGTTTATTTATATTCTGTCTCTCCAACCCAAAGGTAAAATCCATGAACTCTAGTGACATCCAGAATATGACACTCAAGATCTGAGACTTTGGCGTAAGGATTATTTTGAGTTGAAGGCAACTGCGGGGGGAAAAAAAAAAAACAGACACATGAAGAACTTTCTGGCCTCCCCTATCTATCTAAAAGCAGGGCATAAATTTCCTTTGTGAAGATGTTGCCCTCTCCCATGCCAAGGAGAAGAGAGCAACTCTTAATACCAGCGATGGAGATAGCACTGAGATGAGCCTGAACAAATCTTACTAAATACCCCTCCCCTACCATTCATTTCCCCCCATATATTTACCTTCCCACGCTGACTACTCCTAGAAGCCCAGACTCGCTTTTCTTTGTCTACTCACTTCACGTTTTACTGCCCTTTGCTCAAATGGTATGTCAACCCTGAAGTCTAACCACTTCTTTTGATCTTTTTACTTTTGGGTGTATGTAAAGCCCCGGTGCAGGTGAAATAACATTTTGCCTTTTTCCCTATTCATCTGTATTTTATAAGCTTAATTTGCAAGTCCCGACCATGAACCTAAGAGGGCAGAAGAAAAGTTTTCCATCCCCTAGGGTTCAAGGAGTAATTACCCAGATCCTGAAGGTTATCTTTTTTCTATGCCACAGCCTATGTAAACTACCATTTCTCATGTAAACCAATGGGGAATTGCAAATAATGGGGGTACTTTATTCCTTGCCATTTGGAAAGAAGAAGGCATTATCAAAACCTGATTACCTCCTGGGGGTATAGCTCCCATACGGGTGCTGGTTGTCTCATATGAGTAAAGTTAGTATAGAGTGATAAGTATAGAAAAATATGGTATTAGCTATCATTTAAGTACTTTATAGATACTTTTTGCATCTGTGGTGTTTCATCCTCAGTGGGGTAGATAAGATTACTAGATCCTATTTTACAAATGAGGGAATAGGCACAAAAGGTCACGTAACTCGCCCTAGAGCCAAGATTAGCCTCTGAACTTGAACCTAAGAAGCCTGGCTACAGTATATATGTACTTTCCCACCACACTGCTACATACTGTGTGCAGACACTTAGCTATAGTAACATGATTGAGGCAAAAATTGGTTCAAAAAGGGAGTCAGGGAGGGGCACCTGGGTGGCTCAGTCAGCTAAGGACCGACTCTTGATTTTGGCTCAGGTCATGATCTCACAGTTATGGGATCAAGCCCCGTGTCAGGCTCCACAGCGAGCACGGAGCCTGTTGGGGATTCTCCCCCCCACCTGCCCTCACCCCTGCTTGTAATCTCTCTCTCTCTCTCTCTCTCTCTCTCAAAATAAATATATAAAAACTTAAAAACAAAGGGAGTCATTGAAGATGTCAGTTTCTGAGATCGTTAGCAAGTAAGAGTCCTTAAGGGCACTGTTAGAGAGTCGATCTTATCCCCCTGCTCTTGAGTAAACAATGGGGGCCAGATGGTAGGAAAAAGAAAACAAAACCAGTAAGAACTCACTACTCTCTAAATATTTTTAGAACAATTCTTTTATGTCATCTGCATTTTCAGCAATGGCTAGATACGGGGTAAAGATGCATTATGTTTTATGGGCAGCTGGGGGAGAAGGATCTTCATGACAAGATAAATGGTGAACAACATAGAGAAAAAAAGAGATGAATGAAAACCTGGAAGTGAAGAAAAATAAGTGAATAGACCCATGATGAGTAATTGGCCTATAGAAGTTTCCAGAGGAAACCGAATAGCAACGGAGAGGGAGCCCCCAGAGCTGCCCCAGTGTGCACTTACGGACTTTTAGCTTTGGTGGACATGAACGAATTTTCAACAGAACAAACTCACATTCAGCTTAACTTAATATCTTATAGCAATTTGATATTAAGGAATAGAACTGCTTCTCTCTCCCTTTTGTCTTCTCCCCTAATATGGAATACGTAAATATTATCTAAATTTTAATTGATGAACCTGAATTTAGGATAAGAAGAGTTTATTAGGTTTTCTATTTAATCGCACTCCTATGATAAGGATGTACTTGCCAGAGGGACAAAATATTTTATCTTTGGACCAGGGCACTCCAAATACTGCTCGCTTGAGATTATCTTTGCTTGTCTTAGTGACGTTTTTGTTACTTTTACAGGTCAACTCTCCTAATGGTTGTTTTTTTTTTTTTTTTCTGAAATTCCATTATATTTTAAAAGACATTTAAATCATAAGAAAATAATGGTATATATTTACCCAACATGGTTACCATTTCCAATGCTCTTTATTCTTTTTGTGTAAATGCGTATATCCACCTGGTAAGTTTGTTTCTGGCCTAAGACCTTCTTTTAACATTTCTTGTAGGAATGGTCTGATGGCAATTAATTATTTCGTTGTTTTCCTTCTCAAAATGTCTTTATTTTGCCTTTCCTATTAAAAGAGATTTCCATTGGGTTATAAACGTCCAGGCCAACTTTTTTTTTAGCACCTTAAAAAAGCTGCCCTAATATCTTCTCGTTGTCTTATTTCTTTTCTTTTTTTTTTTTTTTTAATTTTTTTTTCAACGTTTATTCATTTTTGGGACAGAGAGAGACAGAGCATGAACGGGGGAGGGGCAGAGAGAGAGGGAGACACAGAATCGGAAACAGGCTCCAGGCTCTGAGCCATCAGCCCAGAACCTGATGCGGGGCTCGAACTCACGGACCGCGAGATCGTGACCTGGCTGAAGTCGGACGCCTAACCGACTGCGCCACCCAGGCGCCCCTCGTTGTCTTATTTCTAATGAGAGACCTGGTATCCTCCTTTTCTCTGCTGCTCTGTATATATGTTGCTTGTAAGAGTTTCTCTTGGCCAGTACTCTTCAGCAATTCGATTTGATATGACTTAGTGAGGCTTCCTCTATTTCTTTGCATTTTCATTGTTTCAAGTTTATTTACTTTGAGAGAGAGAAAGAGAGAAAGTGTGCATGCACAGGAGGGGCAGAGAGAAGGAGAGAGGGAATCCCAAGCAGGCTCTGCACCGTCAGCGGGGCTCAAACTCACAACCCGTGAGATCGTGACCTGAGCCGAAATCAAGAGCCCGACGCTGAACCAACCGAGCCACCCAGGCGTCGCGCTGTCATCTTTTATTGTGATAAGAACATGTCACACACAATCTGCTCTCTTGACAAATTTTGAAGTGCACAGTGTGGCAATCTTGACCAATTCCTTTCTTTAGGTGTAATACTAATTGCCCTCGAGCCCCTGTCCAGGCTGACAAATCCTGGCGCCATTTTCTTTTTTTCAGTGGCCTGAACGACTTTCTACTCTCCTCGTTTTAAAACTCCAATCTCAGGGCGCCTGGGTGGCTCAGTCGGTTGAGCGGCCGACTTCGGCTCAGGTCGTGATCTCGCGGTCCATGGGTTCAAGCCCCACGTCGGGCTCCGGGCTGACCGCTCGGAGCCTGGAGCCTGCTTCAGATTCTGTGTCTCCCTCTCTCTGGCCCTCCCCCCATTCATGCTATGTCTCTCTCTGTCTCAAAAATAGACATTAAAACATTTTTTTAAAAAGTAAAAAATAAATAAAACTTCAATCTCAGAGGACAGTCATGTTTCCCTTGTTTCCACAGATCCGGTGGTTAAGAAATACTGTGACTCTACCCACCTATGCAATCCTCATGTCAGTTGCTGTCTAGTTCATTTTGCTCTAGCAATAGCCTTCCTTTAGATACTCGAGGACAGTGAGCGCTCTCCCATCTCAGAACTTTCACACACGTTGTGGCCTTTTCCTGGAACAATTTTCCTCCTATTCACCAAGACACTAATTCCCGCGTCAGGCGCAGGATGCATCTTTTTTTGAAAAAAATGCTTTATCCATTTTTCAGAGAGAGTGTCTGTGCACGTGAGTGGGGGAGGGGCAGAGAGAAACGGGGACAGAGGAGGAGCCAAAGCGGGCTCTGGGTTGGCAGCAGAGAGACCTACAGGGGGCTCGAACCCAAGGACCATGAGATCATGACCTGGGCCGAAGTCAGACATTCAACCGACTGAGCCACCCAGGCGCCCCAGCTCAGGATGCATCATAAAAATAACTTTCTTTGGGGAGTGATTCCTATACTATGTTAAGCCTCCCCGCTTCCTATTTCCCCTTATAAAATACTGGTTTCATAGACTTTATCAGAATATATAACTCTCTATTTATTCAAGTTTTTACTTAGTATTATCTTTCCCCACTTAATGGTGTAAGAGCAAATGCAAACATAAATGACTTAAATTTCTCCCTATTGAAAAGAAGGGAAGAGATTCTCCTTTGCCTTTTTCTTTCAGAATTTCTTTCCCAGTCCTCTTCAAATACATGTAAATCTTTTTAATGACTAAACAAAACTTTTGCCAGTGTCATCACTCAGGAATATTTCCTTGAGGACCCGAGAGTCATCTTGTTGAAATGTAATCATCAAAGAATATAAGGGCCTATCTCCCAGTGTCCTAGGATGATATAGACCTAAGTTTAGCTGTCACCTGACTCCAAAGGGCAAAACCTACCTTCAATCCTAAAGAGAGGAGAAAATTAGCAATGTGATCATGAGAACATGAAATTCTTTTCAAGTTTATTTATTTTGAGAGAGAGAAAGAGAGCACCAGTGGTGCAGGGGCAGAGAGAGAGAGAGAGAGAGAGAGAGAGGGAATCCCAAGCAGGCTCTGTGCTATCAGAGACATGGGGCTTGAACCCACAAACTGTGAGATCATGACCTGAGCTGAGATCGAGGGTCATCCGCTTAAGGCATACCTGGGTGGCTCAGCGGGTTAAGCATCAGGCTTGGGCTCGGGTCACGATCTCACAGTTCGTGGGTTTGGGCCCCATGTCGGGCTCTGTGCCGACAGCTCTGACCCTGAAGCCTGCTTCAGATTCTGGGTCTCCTTGTCCCTCTGCCCCTCACCCTATCATGCTCTGTGTCTCTGTCTCTCAAAAATAAACATTAAAATAATTAAAAAAAAAAAAAAAAGATTCAGACGCTTAACTGACAGAGCCACCCAGGTGCCCTGATATCATGAATCTAGTGTGTTGTATCTATTTAGCTATATAAAAGAGTGGTATTTCTTCTTGTCTTAACGACGTCTTTAGCGCATTACCTATAATGTGCATTGCATTCTTATTGTGCATTACTCTTATTCAATAAAGAAATCTTTTTCTTTGCTACTTTTGTAGAGAGGTTTTCCGGGCTGGGAAGAGATTTTGTTTATAATGATATTTCCCCAATAATGGTGAGCTCCACGAGAACAGTAACCAGGTATGTTTTGTTTATCACTGTATTATTCTCAGTGCACACGCAGTGACCTGGATATAGGTCAAATAATTGTTTAATGAAAGAATGAATGAAGAGCCTAGCAGGAGACTCCATTTTTCTACTCACTTTCCCTACAGGGCTATTATGTGGCCCAAATGGAGTCAGACCAACCTAACCGGGAGCTTTAATTCCATCAGTATTTTGTAGTGTGATAAAAGACATGTTGCTTAAGCTCTCCCTGAACTTGAATTTCCTTACCTGTAGGATAGGGATAATAATAGCACCTATCTCAGAAGACCATTGTGAGCATAAACTGGTAGAAATATGCAACATGGTGCCTACCTGTACATAAGGAATGACAAATTCAGCCGGTAACAGTTCATTACGATCGTTTACCCCAAATATATAAACATTTTTGTTGGGACCCAAGCATCACAATGATAAGGACAACTGTGGTTCGGAAGAGGTATGAACAATTGCCTTTAACATCTTATCAGAAAATTTGGTAATTCTACCACCCCGTCCTCAGATTTATGTGGGCTTTTTTGTTAGGTTGACATTATGGGACTGGACCTGTTACCCCAACCATTCTCCCTACCTTTCCTCGCTGATGCATAACTGATTCTTCACTCAGCCAGCAATTCAGAGTATATGTGTGAGATATGTCAGGGTGCCTGTAAGCCAGAGGTAAGCAAATTATAAACGTAACATTCTAAGACTCTGGCATTTTTCCACTTTCTCTCCTGATCAGTTGGTATCTTCTCTCTGTGGATCATTTGTTCAAATAGGTGAGCCCAATCAGGTTCCTTGTGGATTTGCAGTGTTTTCAAATTTTCTTTAAAGAATGGGAATCATGCTCTTTTTTACATTTAAGTACGTCAGTTTATTATGGAAACGCTGTACTCAGAAGTCAGCTTAGGAAACCTGTGCAGAGAAAATGGGATGCTGAGATGCTTTTATGCTCGGCTGTAGGAACATATCTCACAGTGAGATAAAGTAGTAACAGTGATTTCCTTGTGTGACTCATAAGCTGATTCTGGTGGCAGTTGCCAGAAGAATTCCACACGTTGCTAGAATAACGCCATCTTTTCTGTAACTATATTTGCCGAACTCCAAATCACAACACATGATTCAGCTGAGTATTTTTTTCTGATTTCTAAATATCTGTAAAACGTCTTAAAAATTATTCCGATTAAGTACTGTCACATTCTACCTTGAGTGAATCACCTTTATTGAGAATAATCAAATTATGGGTCATCTGGATTACCTGTCCTGGACAGTTTGGAGCCCATAGTTATCAAGTATAAATCCAAGATGATTACTTTGAAGAAGACAAAATTCACTGAAATGTAATAAGGCCGTGTGCCTATTTAAACACTAGTCGTACTCTTTTACACTCATACCTTGTCTTAATATACGTAAGATGCCCTAAAATGAGAATAATCACAAAATGACTGAATCTGTTGTTTTCCTTCTTTCTTGGCAGAGTTAATTGATTGCCACAGCAGGTAATAATTCCTTGTTCCTCTGTATTTATATAAAAAAAGGTAGTTATTAACAGACTACGGTACAGTTGTTATTCAACCACACCTCTGTACTTGGGATAAAATGGCTTGGTGTACATCTATTATTGGGCATAATAGTGTTCTTTGTACTAAACTTGCACAAAGGATCAATCCAATATTTTCAGGAAATAGGTATACTGACTTCCCCTTGACATTTACGTAGCGATAGGAGACCGTTATCCCTGTGACAATGTTTTTTTTTAAACTATCATTATCTTTAAAGAAAATAAAAACGTCCGCAGCCCTTTTAACTATCTTGTTGTAGAAATCACAGTTCAGCTTTTCTCTTGGTCCTATCAGCATATATAAGATAGTTTCCTTCTAAGTTCTAGCTTCTCCATATGTCCTTGAGGCCCCCCCCATGTGAACTCTTATAGATTTCTCATTTTCAACAAGTTAGAAGTCACCATTGCCGATTGTGTTTGTTCCTTTCTCTAACTATATACTAGCCTCAAGCCTGAGGAAGGGAGAGCGGGGATGGCCAACGACATTTTTTAAATGTTTATTATTTATTTTTGAGAGAGCAAAAGAGAGAGAGAGAGGGAGGGAGAGCAGGGGAGGGGCCAAGAGAGAGGAAGACACAGAATCGGAAGCAGGTATCCAGGCTCCGAGCTGTCAACGCAGTGCCCGATGCAGGGCTCGAACTCACATAGTGTGAGATCATGACCTTGGGCCCAAGTCGGATCCCCAACCGACTGAGCCACCCAGGCATGCCAGATATTATCTTCTAGAGTCTTAAGGTTAAAGAAACTTAATATCCAAAGAAACTTTTATATCCAAAAGGGAAGTGCCTAAGAAAACAGTTGGCTATGGATAGCGGAGGGGGCAAAACCACATTAGCATTTAATTCTCTGTTATTACTTTCAGCCAAAATAGAATTGAGGCCTTGGAAGTATTACCAGAAGAATGAAATAGGAAACATCTCTTATTAGCATACAAACTTAATTTTATTCTGATATCACAACATTGTCAATCAAATTGGAAACTCGATTCTCACCTAGTGAGTAGAAAGGAACATTAATATTTTTTTTCTCAAAACACTTTCTTCTGTAACATTGGAAAACACCAAGTGGAACTCTTTTCAGTGCTTTTTGCTAAATCATTCTGTCCTCTTCCAATGCTGTCGAAGAGCATTGCCGAGAACCTCTCCAAAGACAAGGATGCATTGAGACAGGGTTGCCATTTTAGCCCAAGACCATTTGAAAATGCAAACCAAACAAAAGATAGGCTTGATGTGTTTGGTGGTCATTGGGGGCTTTCAGTGCAGTTCCTACCTGCACAACGTCCACTAGCCCCATCAGCTTTTTTGGTCCAAAGTATCGTTCTAGTATATTTATGTTTATTTTTGAGAGAGAGAGAGAGAGACCGTGAATGGGGGAGAGGGAGAGACACAGAATCTGAAGCAGGCTCCAGGCTCTGAGCTGTCAGCACAGAACCCGACGTGGGGCTCGAACTCACAAGCCTCGAGATCATGACCTGAGCTGAAGTTGGCCTCTCAACTGACTGAGCCACCCAGGGGCCCCATATTGTTCCAGCGTATTTAAACAATCACATGTATATGATAGTTTGTCTCCACCCCCCTGGAGCCTAATCTTCTGTGGTTGCTTCCCGGTTTGCAAGAAGCCAGAAATGGTTGATAGGTAACACTGAATAGAATAAGACTATTTGTAAATAGAATTGATTGCTATATAAATACTGTACTTAAACACTAAGTCCTTGATAGAGAAGATCCTCAGTTGGCCTAGCGTTTTTACCCCCGAGGCTGCGTACCTGAGTATAAAATTGTTTTTGTAAAGTCAAATAATTTTATAATCCTCCCTAGACACATCCAGAGAGTTCCAAATTAATGGGCAGATGACACTGCAGTGGCATCAAAAGAACATGGGCTTTTCACTCAGACAGATGGCCTTTGGGAAGTTTTTTTTAACTTGCCCAGGCGTCAGTTTCTTTAAGTGGAAAATGCACATCGCTGCTAATTCAACGGGTTGCAGAGAAGATTAAAATAAGAAGTGTTTGCAAAACATCCAACACGGTGCATGGAGTATACTAGTTCAAGAAAGATGTTCATCGTATGAAAACCTAACTTCCAGAACATTTGAAAATGCCCTTTAAAAAATTACAGTCTTGGGGCGCTGGGTAGCTCAGTCAGTTAAGTGTCCGACTTCAGCCCAGGTCATGATCTCGCAGTTCATGAGTTTGAGCTTTGGGCTCTGTGCTGACAGTTCGGAGCCTGGAGCCCGCTTCGGATTCTGTGTCTGCCTCTCTCTGTGCCCCTCCCCAACTTGTGCTATGTCTCTCTCTCTCTCTCTCTCTCTCTCTCTTTCTCTCTCTCTCAAAGGTAAATAAACATTAAATTTTTTTTGAATCACAATCTTTATTTTCTACATGTTTTCAAGCTAGAAACTGCACTTGATATTAATAATAACCTTGTTAGAAAGGACGTGTGCTTATTATATTCTCATCGTACAAAAGAAAATTTACAGAATGCAAGAGGTATGCAACTCACCCTATGTTATCCAGTTAGCAGGTGGCAGACACAGGGTAAAATGTGGTTCTTTTTTTTTTTTTTCTCTAAGTCTACTGCTGTCTCAATGATGCAGAATAGTCATGACTTTGGAGGAATTAAAATACAAGCGTAAAAGGGGGAAACATGTGACTGGGAAACATGTAAATAATTTGTTATTTATAATCACCGTGTAATTTCTACAGCAAGTTGATCCTAAGGTCGGCCCTTTGTTACTGGAGTTACATTATAAGCTAAAAGAATAAGAAAGAGTGGAATTTCTCTACATAGGAAAAGGAGGGATCGTTGGAGGTGTGGAGTGCTTGATTTGGGAAGCAAAAGCCAGCAAAGTAGACCGGCTAAAAGCCAGGCCTGGGGGAAATGGGGGCACTGATGGTTGAAGGAGAACTTTAGAGGAACAACAGAGGTATTTCACCGATATTTTCTTATAATTTTCCTTCAGGGTGTGACGTAAACCTAAGCCCTATTCCCAGAACAAAATCATCACCAAAATCTCAGTGTTTTAATACTGCTAGCAGAGGGGCGCCTGGGTGGCTCAGTTGGTTAAGCATCTGACTCTTGATTTCAGGTCGGGCCATGATCTCATGGCCAGGAGATCGAGCCCCGCATCAGACTCAACACTGGGCGTGGAGCCTGCTTAAGATTCCCTCTCTCCCTCTCCCTCCGCCCCTTTCCTGCTCTCCCAGGTGTGCACTCTCTCCCTCTCTGAGAAAACAACAACAACAACGCTGCTGGTAGAGTGGATTTTCTTTGTCAGGGAATAGAAAATGACAGGATGTATTACCGGTTAGCTTGAATCGTTTCTGTCTTCACCCAATGACAGTCATATCTGGGTTACAAAAGAGTAAATTGTCGTCTTTTAATCTTTACAGACAATTAAGCGCCCTTATTAATGGTCTTTGTGTGTGTTATAGCAGACGCCATAAATTCCAATATGGCCGTGCAGATGGTATAAGGGAGGAAGGCAAGCTCAGTGGTGAGTGCGTGCCTCTTGTAAAGGGGACTGCCTCAGCTCAGACCCGACAGATGGCTGCCGTGCAGGAATGAGTATTGCCAGAACTTCTGATTCTGAAAAGAAAAAACAAAACAAAACAAAACAAAACAACTGCTGGTCTGAAATATTATGTGGACTTTTGTGACTTTAAAACATCTACCATATTTTAAAAACTAAATGAAATAAACAAGCAAACGGCAAACACTGTGTTGGCCAAACAAAGCGATCGACAAGCTGGATATGCCTCGGAACCACCTGTTTACAACTTCTGCCAATATTCTTATTCTTCCACATGCTACGAGTTAAATTTGACAAGCACTCTCACATATGCATCCCAAACACCTCAGGCTGGGGTTTTAATAAGTAATCGCATGACCTTGAGGGAGTGTGTTTTCTCTGTACTTCAGTTTCTTCATCTACAAAGTAGGAAAAATCATTGTCCTTACCTCAGAGGACCGTGGTAAGGGTTAAATGTATTAATGCAGTGTTCTCTTCATTCACTTCCCATCATCTTTTTAAAAAATTTTTTATGTTTATTTATTTCTTTTGAGAGAGAGAGACAGAAAGGGAGAGAAAGAGAGAGAGTGAGTGAGCTAGGGAAGGGCAGAGAGGGAGAGAGAGAATCCCAAGCAGGCTCCATGCTGACATTGCAAAGCCTGACGCAGGGCTCTGTCTCAAGAACTATGAGATCATGACCTAAGCCAAAATCGAGAGTCGGATACTTAACTGACTGAGTCACCCAGGTGCCCCTCAATCATCTTCTTTTACAATCACTCAAAGTCTGTATTTAGGTCCAGTTAATCTCTAACCGATAGTGCCATGGCTCACCAATGGCGACATTGCTCAAGAAGGAAGTCTTGGGGCGCCTGGGTGGCGCAGTCGGTTAAGCGTCCGACTTCAGCCAGGTCACGATCTCGCGGTCCGTGAGTTCGAGCCCCGCGTCGGGCTTTGGGCTGATGGCTCAGAGCCTGGAGCCTGTTTCCGATTCTGTGTCTCCCTCTCTCTCTGCCCCTCCCCCGTTCATGCTCTGTCTCTCTCTGTCCCAAAAAAAATAAATAAACGTTGAAAAAAAAAATTAAAAAATTAAAAAAAAAAAAAGAAGGAAGTCTTCTCCTCCTTGAGAAGGAACATATATATATGTTTTTTGTTTTTTTTGTTTTGTTGTTGTTGTTTTTTTTTTTTTTTTTTTTTTTTTTAATTTTAGTCCTTAGCCCTAGTCAATAACCAAGTTACATTTGGGGCCTATGTCACGTTTCTCCAAATTGCCCTAAGACCACAGGTGCCTTTCTAACTGAACTCTCGTAGGATGTTCCTTGCGAGCAGTCCTACTACATAATGCTGGGAAAGCAGGCTCTTTCTGAGCACTGTTTTAATCTCACTGCTTTTGTCCTAAAAATTTCTATATTCGTTCTTCATCTACTACTTAAGACCGTGCCACTTTTGTTGTTTTCAAATTTTTTTTAGCTTCCAAAAATAAATATTTATGAAAATTCAAGTAATATGAAAACTAGAAGATGATTTGTTTATATCAGTGAAATCCTGCCAACTAGATAAAACTATCACATTTTTACATACTGTTCCACAATCTGCTTTTTTCATGCATCATTGTGTTGTGGACATTTTCTCTAGTCAATGAATTTTATTCACTAAATAAAGTAGCATCATTTGTAAATAGCTTTCTAACATTCTCTTATGTGGAAATATCATGATTTATTTAACCAAACCTCTATGGATGGGCATTTGCATTTATATTTTTTTTTGCATTTATAAGCAATTCAAAGACTACTATTTTTATACATATTTTTCCTTTTTCCAATCATTTTATGAAGATATATTCCTAGTAAGGGTATTTCTTTAATATATACACATATAAAAATTTCTATACTCATTGACAGATAACTTTCTGGAAAATTGTACTATTTTGAAACTTTAAGAGACCAAGAATGAGTGTTCATTTTCCTACATGTTTACCAACATTGGGTATTTTAGTTTTCTTTTATTCTTTCATCTTTCCCAGGCTCAGAAAGATAAATGATGTCTCATTGTTCGTTCTTATATGTTTGTTTGTTTGTTTGTTAGCATTTCTTCTTTGGTCAAATTGCATTCATACATTTATTGACGGATTTTTGTTTTTGTTATGAATTGTCTGTTGCTTTCTACCAACATTTCTATCAGAACATTCATTCCTATTATTAACTTATGATGACTCGTTTAAAAAAATTTTTAATGTCTATTTTTGCGAGAGAGAGACAGAGAGAGTGTGAGCAGGGGAGGGGCAGAGAGCAAGGGAGACACAGAATCTGAAGCAGGCTCCGGGCTCTGAGCTGTCAGCACAGAGCCTGATGCAGGGCTCGAACTCACAAGCCATGAGATCATGACCTGAACCAAAGTCAGACACTTAACCGACTGAGCCACCCAGGCGCCCCATGAAGACATTTTTTAAAAGTCACTCTTTGACAGAAACATTACAAATATTTATGCAGGTATTTCCCTCTATGTCAATTTTCCACCAATTTCTACGAAGCACGTTGCTGAGGAATAGTGATAGTAATTAGTAAAACCATCATGTAGCCTTTACTATGTGCCAGGCTCTCTTCTAAGTTAATTATGTGGATTAGCTCATGTGATCCTGTCTACAAACCTATTATCATTATTATTATTATTATTCCTATTTTCAGATGTGGAAACTGAGATACATAGAAGTTATGTACTTGACCAAGCTGGTGGTTCTGCTGGGATTTGAAACACTGTAGCCTGGCTATGCTCTATGTCCTTAATTGCTGTGAAAGATAAATAAATCCAGATACTACTGAAAGTGCTAAGGGTAGATTTTATTGAGTAATACTACTACAATAGGGGAAAGAGTTCAGCATGAACCAAATTCAACTTCAATTTGTGCAAAAGTGACTGAATAAAAGCCAAACACAACAGAATGCACATATTGTATTCTTCAATTTATAAAAAAAATTTATTTGATTTTTATAGAAAATTTTAAGACAGGCAAAATTAATAAGAGATGTTGGAAGTTGAGATAATGCTTACATCTGGAGAGCTGATCGGTAAAAGAGGGGATTCTGGGATGCTAGTAATAGTCTATTTCTTAATCCGGGTGACTATAACTATGTTCATTGTGTATAAAATTCAATAAATTATATAGACTTATGATTTGTGTACTTATATGTACATATACATGTGTAAACACATATATACATGTGTATGTATACCCGTGTGTGTATATATATATATGATTTACAAAATTTTTCTGATATTATTTTATTTTTAGCCTCTGTATTATTGAAAATCTAAGAATAGCCCAATCATTTTTTTCCCTTAGTAGATGACCATAGCAGACACTTTTATTTATTTTTTCTCTTTTTCACATTTTAAATTTATTTACCTAAATTCAGATTAGTTAATGTGAGAAGTAAGGGAGATGATTCATTTTCAGCAATGCTAAATAAAACTGTGCTGTCCAGTTAACTGCATGTTTACAACCTACTAGAAATATGTACCCCCCCCCACCCCACACACACACATACACACACACACACACACACACACACACACACACACGGTGGAGTCCCAAACCGTTAGACACTTCACTTCCTGGTTCTTCTTCCCCTCTCCATTTCGCAGGATTATTGTGGAGAGGCTTTGCAATGAGCATGTGCCATAGAGTAAAGAGAGGAGGGACTGGAAGTCTCTGCATCACCTCAGGAAGGTACACTTGTTCCAATCAGACTATTTTTTGCCTTACATGGGTATAGGCGACATCCGGGTAAGGCTGTAACCTCTGTGGTACTCAGCCAATGAGGAATCAGGGGAGGGACTTCATGCTAGGAGATAAATTGCCTGCTGTAACTGCCCCAGGTGTGCCTGTCCATCAGACATCTGCTCTTGCAAGAACGTTGACTAAAGCCTTGCTTCACTGTGCTCCCAGTCTCCGCGTCCCTCCTTTGATTGGGCCAGTGGACTTATTTCTCACAGGTAACATACAGTGTAGTATTGCTTTCAGGAGTACAACCCGCTGATTCATCACTCACGTACAGCATCCAGTGCTCATCCCAATAAGTGCCCTCCTTAACGCCCATCTCCCATTTAACCCATCCCCCAACCCGCCTCCCCTCTAGCAACCCCCGGTTCATTCTCTGTATTTAAGAGTCTCTTATGGTTTGCTTCCCTCTCTGTTTTTATCTCATTCTTCCTTCCCTTCCCCTGTGTTCATCTGTTGTGTTTCTTAAATTCTACATGTGAGTCAAATCGTGTATCTGTATTTCTCTGCCTGACTTATTTCGCTTAGCATAATACACTCTAGTTCCATCCACGTTGTTGCAAATGGCAAGATTTCATTCTTTTTAATCGCCAAGCAGTATTCCATTGTGTGTGTGTGTGTGTGTGTGTGTGTGTGTGTGTGTATCACCTCTTCTTAATCCATCCATGGGTCGGTGGACATTTGGGCTCTTTCCATAATTTGGCTATTGTGCATAGTGCTAGCAGCCACTTTTAGTTGCCTACACATTAGCCAATCCCCTTTTACTTGTTATTGGCCATCAGAGTCCACGGTTAATAGAGCATGGGAATGTCAGGTCCTCACTTCCCTAGACCCCCTTACAGCTTTGGTGTAGTGATATGTATGGCCTTGTTCTGGCTTAAAAGATGCGAGGAGAATTTTGCTAGATCTGTCACAGAGACCCCACCGGAACTGCTGCCACCATGGAATGTCAAGATGATAGTCAAAGGAAGAAGCCTCCTACCTACTGCATATAAAAATGTCATTGGAGTGGGCTAGAAGATCTTCCTGGAGAATCAGCAGCAGCACTGAGCAGATAGAAGAAAACATGGAAGGAGTAGATAAACTAAAAACAATTCAGGCATCTTGGCAAGTGGTTGCAACTGAGCTAGGGCCAATGTTTTCTGACAGTTTGGATGCACCCTGGGCAAACACTTCATTCCAGCAGCTAACACTGGCGAGTCCAAGGTTTTCTCATTATAAAATGAAAAGGGGGCTATCACAGTGGCTTTAAGGCTGCTAAGGATACTGCAACGTTAGAACTTTAACCGTGGTCCCTCATCCACTGAGATCTTGCTCTCAAAGTTTCCATACTCTACTGTGACTTTCTTAATTCCTCTGACCATGCCTGCAGGTTGGCCAAAGTGGCTTTTGATGATACAATTACAGAAATGGATACACAGAGTGAAAGAAGTTCTGGGGACTCTATCCTCAGGATGCGGTTGTTACATTCTAATCTGATACTATGGACTTCACACGTGCAGGGTGATGGTTAAAGAGCAGAATAAGGAATGTCCGCAGGGTCGCCTGCGTGGCTCCGTCGGTTAAGCGTCCGACTGCGGCGCTGGTCGTGATCTCGCGGTGCGTTGAGTTCGAGCCCCGCGTGGGCTCTGTGCTGACGGCGCGGAGCCTGGGGCCTGCTTCAGATTCTGGGTTTCCCTCGCTCTCTGCCCCTCCCCCACTCGCGCTCTAGCTCAAAGGTAAATAAAAACATAAAAAAAAATTAAAAAAAAAAAGAAGAATTTCTGCAGGAGGTAGAAGATGAAAGGCAGTGAGACCTAAAAGCCATCAAGAGAAACCACCTCTGACCACCCTACTCCTTTCCATTACCCCACCCCGCCCTTGGCAATTCCTCCAGAGTCACTAAGGAACACCACCAAATCTGACTTTTATAGTTGGTCTCAGAATTGAGGTTTCTGCCCTGTTGGTTTTTGGGTTTGTTTTTGTTTTTTTACATTGTTCAAAAGTTCTTAAAGGCAAGAATGCATTTCTTTTAGATTCATTTAAGACACTAACAGGACTGCACAGAAGCCTTTTCAGCATTACCATATTATCTCCTGCCAAATGTGGCAAGACCACGATTGGAAATAGAAATTACAGGGGTGCCTGGGTGGCCCAGTTGGCTAGGCACGCGAGTCTTGGTTTTGGCTCAGGCCATGGTCTCGCAGTCGGGGGATCGAGCCCCCCGCGTCCGGCTCTGTGCTGAGAGCACGGAGCCTGCTTGGGATTCTCTGTCTCCCTCTCTCTCTGCCCCTCCCCCCACTCCCTCCCGCAATAAATAAATAAACTTAAAAAAAGAAACAGAAATTAGGTCTTCATGGGCATTATATTATTTGTTTCTTCCCCTTCCCCTTCCCCCAGGGACCCTCCCCTACTTCACTCCCTCAACTTTTTTTTTTTTTTCATTATATGTAACTTGAAGCTCATTTGCACTATTGGATATCCGTCTGGAGCCACAGATACAGAATCTGTACTGGCCTTATTTAACCACTGCATGGGATTAACATTAAAGTTAAATAAAGCAAATCTTAATTAAAAATGCCCAATATTGGGATGCCTGGGTGGCTCAGTCGGTTAAGCGTCGGACCCTTGGTTTCAGCTCAGGTCACGATCTCACAGTCCTTGGGTTCGAGCCCTGCATTGGGCTCGGCACATTTGGTGCAGAGCCTGTTTCGGATTCTCTCTCTCTCCCTCTCTGTCTCTCTCTCTCTCTCTCTCTCTCTCTCTGCCCTTCCTCCACTCGCTCTCTCTCCCAAAATAAATAAATACACTTTAAAGAAATAAATTATTTTAAAAATGCCAAATATTATTACACCTGCATCCATTGTACCTCTAAATCAAAACTTCTAGTCAAAGAAACTGGATAGGTAGATGATAGATAGATAGACATCAGGAGAAAGCATCCCCCCTCTGTTTCTGCTTTTGGGTGTAGCTGTGTAAGGGCTTGATGAGATATGACACAATAGCCGTGTGACCAGGAGAGAAAAAACTGGAGAGAAAAGCCTTCATGCGAAGGATGGCGATGTGAAAAGATATAAAGGGCCCAGATCCTTGTGGACATCACTGAGCCACTGTGCCGACTCTGGAAGAACCTCCTTCCGATCTCTTCCGATGTGGGGAAAGTAAAAATGAAACAAAGTAAAACGAACCAACACAAATTGAAGCACCTATTTTTAACCCAGTTTAAACCACTCCTCCTTGGACTTGTTGCCAAGAATGTCTTCAGGAGACAGTGATCTTCTTCTTCTAGCTGGGTATCTACAATAGTCCTTCTCCACCTCCAAAGTGAAATAATGAGGAATACCTCTGTATTGTGTTGTCATTATATACTCTTCTTGGAAGAGTGAAACCTTCGCTTATGCAGACTTAGGACTTCTGTCGTTTCTGGCAGATTTTCTTTTCTATTTGTCAGTATGTTGTCAATATTTTGTTGTTCCTTTTATCAGGCATTGCAGCTATCCTGATTTGGAATCCCCATTCTATGAGTATCTATCCTTTCTTGTTCATAAGGGGTTTTCTTCTATATCCTTCTTTGGCATTCACCTGTTATGTACTTCTATCTTCCATTCCAGTTTTTTGGCCCATAAAAAAAATCAGCAATCTTCTACTTTAATTACATTTTAACATTAGATGACATTATTATATTTCCCCTATTTCCTGGCTGACATAATATTTTTAACTGCCCATCCAATTTGAGAAACAGCAGTGAGGTTTTTTTGTTCTTTCTTATCCTTGCAGTCCCATCAAATTACACTGTTCTCTCTATAGTTGGTACTTAGTGTATATTTTTTCATTTATTCAACATAATTTATATCTGCATGATATTCCTCCAAGCTGTGTTATATCATTAGAATACAGTCTTAATTTCAATGATACTTTAATTTTTTACCCTTTTTATGACCCCCCCCCCCCGGGAAGGAGTGATATTATAAACCTGAATTTATGCCACTTTCTCTCTTAAAGCCTCTATCACTCTCTTTGGTTATTTTATGGTCATAATTTGTCTTTTGTCCATAAAGAAAGTAGTTTTCTTGGCTACCACCTCAAATAGGTATTCCTGTCTTTGCTGCTTTCACATACCATCTTTACATTAGCTTTTATACTAACTAGCTCTAAGAAGGAGAAAAAACTAAAGATGTAACCTAAAAAAAAGGAATATGAATTATTTAGGCGTGTGATATATCTTTCTTGTGAAACTTCCCCAATACTCTCTACGACGTTGAAATTGCTATTTTTACAATATCATATGAGAATAGAAACTTGTATTCTGGTCCGTTTGTATGTTTCTGTCTTTGGGCACATCACTGAACGATTTATGGGGTGATATTCAGTAAGCCAATATGATTGAAACTCATAACCAACATGAACATGTTGTTTATTTCACACAGTCACCTTATGAGACCATACACAAGAAAATAACTTTCATTATCTTATAATTAGACTTCACTTTCGATCCTAAACAGGAATGTGAAATTTGTTTTGTAACCTCTTTCTCTAGACTTGACTTCTGAAGGCAATTTACACCTTCATGTTCTGTACTCCGACTTCTGCTAGTTTATTCCCCCACCCCCCCGCCATCTAGGGCCGTGTTTTTTTAAAAAGATAAGTGCTTTAATCATAGCAGCAAACAATTACTGTAAATCACAAATATAAATTTTTAATGTTAAAAAATGTTTATTTCTGCATTAATGGTGTCTTGATGCAGCATAATAAGTGTGTTCCTTGAACAGTTGGAGAACGGTGTTTTTTGTCTCGTTTCGTTTTGTTTTGTTTTGCATTCCAGCTGACAAATACCGAAGAAAGTTTGCATCAAGGGAGAAGTTTTCACATTTGTGTCATAAATTGCACATTTTTATGTTCCTTCTGAAATATACTTGAAATGTAAGCCAACATCCAGAATACTGAATTTTTCACTGTGCTTAATGAAGTCTGCCTGCCTTCTTCCTTTCTTCCTTCCTTCCTTCCCTCCTTCCTTCCTTCCCTCCTTCCTTCCTTCCTTCCTTCCCTCCTTCCCCCTTCCTTCCTTCCTTCCTTCCTTCCTTCCCTCCTTCCTTCCCTGCTTCCTTCCCTCCTTCCTTCCTTCCCTCCTTCCTTCTTTCCCTCCTTCCCTCCTTCCTTCCTTCCTTTCTTCCTTCCCTCTTTCCTTCCTTCTTTCTCACCTTTTTTAGGATGTCAGTAAATACATTGTGGATATTTCTTGGAAATAACAAGAAATTGTTATTTCTAAGAAATAACAATTCCTTCCTTCATTCCCTCCCTCCTTCCTTCATTCCCTCCCTCCTTCCTTCATTCCCTCCCTCCTTCCTTCCCTCCTTCCCTCCTTCCTTCCCTCCTTCCCTCCTTCCTTCCTTCCTTCCTTCCTTCCTTCCTTCCCTCTTTCCTTCCTTCCTTCTCACCTTTTTTAGGATGTCAGTAAATACATTGTGGATATTTCTTGGAAACAACAGATGGTTATGCGGTCATAAATTAATCTTCTGATTTGCAGATGAGAAGAAAATAAAAATAATTTGTACTTTGGGATTGTAAGAGTGCACAGGACACAGTAGAACATGTGTATATATATTTTGACAATGATCAGGAAAATGATTAACTACGAAGGTGACTGCAATACCCAGGTAGGCTAAATTTCAAAACTAGTGGGGAAAGGATAGGTGAACAGGTAGAATGGGAATGATTTGCTGACATGACTTTAAAACTAATTCCTGAGAGGGATGGTCAATAGTTTAAATTCGAGTATTCAATCAGATGTGGTTAACTTGTGCTTTATCTTGGCAGGCAATGGAGTCCTAAGGAATCTGATCTGGTGTGTAAAGTCACAGAAACAGGACGCTTCAGAGTGGTGGTTGGCAATTTCAGATTTATTGCAGCACTATGTGTTTATAGGTTTTATATGAAATTTTGAGCAAGACTCCGGAGGAAATACAGAAAAAGATAATTGGCAACATGTGGAAAGTTTTTCAAGGCCCCAAACGTACTCTAGGATCCAGTCTTCAGGATCCAGACAAGGCTTTGGTTCCAGTGAACCAGATAACCCCCAGAAACCCAGACCTGGCATTGAGGGATCTCAGACATTTGACTTCAGGTATGGCTTCAGATCCTGCAGTAGGGAGGTGTACATGCCTACAGACGAGCAATACTAGGAGAGGATTATAAAACGTGTTGGTTCTTGGAGATGAAATATCCCTCTTTTCTTTTCCAACTTGTATATACCTTGCAGATTTTATCACAGTGCCCAAGCAGTAAATAGGTGGCTTCTGAACTGAAGAATATCTAGCTTCACCCAGAGCATGACAAGGTAACGTTTTCGTTTTGATGTGGCCTCTCTCTGTGTTTTCAGATTTATCTCAAAGCAGTCAAGGATTTCAAGTTGATCCTCTGTTCACTCCATCTCTCCATCCCTTCTGTTGTCCTCAAGCAGTCCCCTGGAGTCCTTCCTCTCTCCCTCTGCTTCCTTTACATTTCACTAGAGCAAGACAGAACATCGTTGTAGAGCTTTTTCTCCATGTTTTTGTTCGTTCCATTGCTTTCTGGACATTGATGTTGAATTGCCAACAAAATAAATCCCTACAGCATGGTTCCTAGTATATTTCTCCTCCAGTGTAAGAGAACACCCTAGTCTGGTCAAAATCTTCCTAGGAAAACTCATACAAGTTGATTCAAATGGTCTTGACCTGTTTAGGAATGTAGAAGTATGATCAGAGAAGGAAGAACCTTTTGCACTTTTGGAAGTATGGCATATAGGCAGCTACCTAGCCTACAGAATTGGTCGTGACAGGGTATTCAAGTACAATTGAAAAACATCAAGAAGACCTATCTGCTAGACTTCTAAATATAAATGTAAAATACAAATGTAGAGAGTTGGAGACGGAGAACTAGTGAGCAGCTTACTGCAGCTCTATAAATAACAGCATCAGCTTCTCCACTGACGAACAAATTTCTCTCACTTTGGCATTTATGAGAAAATGAACGACTTCTATAGATGCTGATAGATCTTTGTGTCCTACCTTCTGCCATCCCCTGATGTCTCATTAGACTGTGGTCGCTAATGCTTTTACGGCTGGCTCCAATGTTACTACACCTTCTGATTAAAAATCAAGTCAAGGGAAAAATATTAATAACCGCAGTCTATATTAGGGTAGTGCTTTTAAATTTTTCAGGGCCTGTCTTCGTCTAGCAACGTCATTCTCTTTTTCAAAACAGCTCTGCTAGTTATGAAGAATGGGTATGATCCACGCTATACAGATAATGAAATTGCAGAGCGGGACTGAGGGCATCATGTATTTCTGTCGGATACCATGCTGTATCTGCCACAAACGAATAAACCTGGAGGGAAAATGAAGAAAAACTATGAGTTTTCCTTCTCTCTTTCCATCTGAAACAGGCGCAGTCATCATAACAAAAGCAGCAATCAGTGTTTTGGGACTTTCTTGTCTATCCAAAGTAAGTTGACATTAAACACCTGTTATTTACCTAACATGGCTTATGAGTTCCTAAAGGTTAATGTGCTGGGAAACTGGTGACCAGAAGGAGTTAGTCAGCTTTTTTGCTGGTTTATTTGTTTTACTTTTTTTGTTTATTTGTTTCTGGTATACTTTCACAGAATCATTAGGGACAGAAAAAAATAGGTGCTTATCCAATAATAAGGTAATTGCATTTTCCCTTAAACTGTTTCCAATTGTTACAACAAAGGTTCTACCTCGATTTATTAGACTGTAAATAATAGCTGACATTATTGAGTTGTTATATGGTGATGGTGGAGTGTTTTACTTTGAAACCACCTCAGGATCTACAGTGCGATATAAATGTGTGGGCAAATTAAGACAGCCTCACTGCAGGGGCAGTTAGCGGGCATTTGAAGTAATTTCAGTTGGAATCAACAAAAGAGAAATAGTTATTTAGCATTTTCAATACTATTATCAAAATTGACACCAGAGGCTCTGTAATTAAAATAAAAGACGTTACTACATTTCGTCACTAGAGAGTTGAAGAGATGGCTGGTTAGAAAGATTGTACACGTCCAGCTACCCTTAGGAGAATCAGGTATAAGAATCTGATAATCCCAGCAACCTATGACCGTCTGCGTAGCGCTCACAATCTGCGTCCCCATTGATTCTGCGTCCCTCCGCTTCACAGGGGACACGGCCGGCTGATGAGACTACCACTTTGGCTGCTTCTGCTGGAAGAGTATCACTGTCTCTGCCCTAGAGTAAATCGTTTGCGCAAATTTCAGTCTGTGTGTTTCAGTGCAGAGTGGAAATTCACTTGAGCTACGTGCAGTCATGAATGATTTTGTGCTTATAAATATTGGTACATATGACAGAATCTGGTCAAAGACTTATTTTCAATGAAGCATACCACCGAGTGGTGGGGTTTGGGAGTAGGGAAGTGTTCGACCTCTGCCCATTTCTCACCATGAAAACTCCCTGTACTTACCAGAAGAACCTGACAATTGTTAAATGATGAAATTGCCATAGGATTTTTGCGCAGGTCTCTGCTAAGTATATTACCTACTTTCTCTTCATCTTTATAGCAGTCCTTTGGTTTTTATTTTTTATTGTGTTTTCATTGTCCTCATTTTTTTTTCTCATAAGGAAACTGAAGCCTAAAGGAACTAGGTAAGTTGGCCAAGATTTCACAGCCGATAAATGGTAGAGCTGAGAGGTTTATGTAGATCTATTTACTTCACAATGTAAATATGGTCTACTGTTTGCCAAAATGTAAGACATGTACATCTGTGCTGTACGTGGGTTATTTTAGGTGACACGCAGACATGGCCTTTATAAATAATAACTGAGCGAGAAAGCTATTTTCTTAGCAATCTTCATATTATTCCAATTGCCCAATCAAAAGTGACTCTCATCCCATTCCTTCTCTTTCATATTCCTCCATTTGATTTTCTTCGGTGAATTTGTTCCAACTCTGATTAACTTGTGTGCTTATTTGTATTGATTGTTGTTTTGTCCCAGTTAGGGTCCCAATGAGGCCAGATACCTTGAGTATCCAGGCACCGGGTACGGGGACAACAAATATCACGTATATGAATGAGTGGATTATGTTAAGGAGAAAGTCTCTATCTGGGGCTAATGAGTCTTTAACAACTTTCTACCATTTGGCAATATCCCAGTGTCATAAACAGGAAATAGATTTGGGATTAGAGCATTTGGCAGAAACTAGAAATCATAGCTATTCTATATGACTAGCAATCTTGATTTTCCATTTAAGCTCTTTCCTTTTTAATTATATATATATAGGTATATATATATATATATATATATATATAGGTATATATAATATTTATATACACACATACATACACACACATACATTTTTAAATAAGTGTGTTGAGAGGGGCGTCTGGGGGGCTCAATTGGTTGAGCATCCAACTCTCTCTTGATTTCGGCTCAGGTCATGATCTCACGGTTTGTGAGCTCAGGCTCAGGTCATGATCTCATGGTTCGTGGGATTGAGCCCCGCATTGGGCTCTGGGCTGACCGTGTGGAGCCTGCTTGGGATACTCTCTCTCTCTCCTTCTCTCTCTGCCCCTCCCTGGCTTGCTCTCTCTCTCTCTCTCTCTCTCCCTCTTTAAAATAAATAAAATGAAAAAAATTTAAATAAATGTGTTGAAAGACTATATATATTTAATTATATATATATATATATATATATACGTGTATATATATATATATATATATATATACCTGTTTTTTAAATGAGTGTGTTGAGAGACCATAATAAATAAACGAGTGTACAGGTGTTGGAAAGTTATCGCTGTGATTGTGAATGTTACATTCCATCGTCAATGAAAATAAAGAGAAGAATATTTTGTAGTGGAGAAATAAATAAAATGTGCTTTAAAATGCAGCTAACGGAACAGCAAGGCTCTAGGAGAGTTCCCAAGGAAATCCATGTCATGGTTCCTACTCTCAACTCAAATGGGAAGACAGTATATATTAATTGATGTTGTTATATGATAAATGATCAAGACACAGAACGTGATGCAGAAGGAAATTTTTAGAAAGGGAGAAATCGATTTGGGCTTGGGTAGACAGGACAAAATCGCTTCATAGGGGTGGAATTCAGTTGTGTTCTAAAAATAGGCTCCCACTACATACCCACCTACTGATTCAACCAACATCAGTTGAAAGCCTACAGTGAGGAAAACAACGTATCAGGCACTCTGGCAGAAACTACCCTAAAGAAGCTTCCTCCTGCTCTGAGAACAATCACAATCCAGTGAGGGATTAACTTATAGTACTTGACTCCTATGTAAGTTAACACAAAGGGAAAGCTGATTCAGAGAAAAGGGTGACCAGATTGCCTCTGAGGGGGAAGGATCAAATCAAGAAAAATCTCCCACAGCTGATGGCTCCTGAGTTAACTCTTCTTGGAGGAAGAAGAACGTATGCATAGTTGGGCAAGTGAAGGATGAAAGACAAACTCAACTGAAGAAAAGTACAGGCATGTGTCAACATGGATGGCCAGGAAACTGGCTGGATCAGCAGGAATGGAAGCTGGCGCCATGAATGTAGAGGGTTCATATTGGGAAGCAGTGGGAGACAATTTTACCGAGGTAATGAGTGGTCAGACTGGGGGCACATCTAGATGTGGTGGGTTCTAAATCTTGTCTAATTCAGGGCCCTCTGTAAGAGAAATAGCACAAAATTTTGAAGGCTGTTTTAGTTGTGAACAAAAATAATTATAGAAAAGCAATCTCAACAAACCTCAAGTTTTAGAAAGCTGGCAAACATTTGTTTTAAATCTAGAAACATAACATTTTCTTATTCAATCACGGCTTGACCACCTCTACAATACTTTTCTTTATACAAGTTTTTTTTTGATGTTTATTTATTTTTGAGACAGAGAGAGACAGAGCATGAGTGGAGGAGGGGTAGAGAGAGAGAGGGAGACACAGGATCCAAAGCAGGCTCCAGGCTCTGAGCTGTCAGCACAGAGCCTGACGCGGGACTCAAACTCACGAGCCGTGAGATCATGACCTGAGCCGAAGTCAGACGCTCAGGTCCACCGACCGAGCCACCCAGGCGCCCCTTCTTTATACAAGTTTTGCCTGGAACTTATTGATTGCCTCTTCTTAAAACAATGGTTTTGTAATATAAATGGCTGTGGAAAGAATAGAGACGATGGCTTTTAACCTGTAGTGCAACAGATAGGAATTTTGTTCACTGTAAGTTTAAAAATGGTTCTTTCAGCTTCACAACTCATTATAAATAATGTCATGTAAATTTTTAGGATTGTCAACTTAGATAAAACTGCTATCAAATTTCTTTCATATGTAAGCTGAAAGATTCTTTGACATTTCGTATTTTCTTGGGCAATGACTAATCTTAGACACTCTTTGAATTGATGGCACTCATTAACGAATTTTTCATCAGCGTACACATAATGGCAACTTGTGAATTTTATGTTATCTTTGTCAGTTTCAGATAACTTGTCAACTTCTCTTCTGTGAGATGTAAAAAGGCCTATGACTATGATCCCTCCAACGCCATCTGACGTGAGGCAAAATCAGAGTGGAATGGAACAGTGGTCGTAAAAGAATCTAGTTAAAGCATGGTATTTTTGCAAACTTTTCAGAAATGCATGCCCATGTGAAGACATTGCTAAGGCCCTGCCGGAGCCTTGAAAGGGACCGATGCAAGTGAGGTACCTGCAGGTTAAGTTCAATTGGCTTCACAGCAATTCCACCTCTGGGTGAAATTTTTGAGAATTTTGAATGCCAGGATGAGGAGAATAATCCCCAAAGATCTAGTTGATGAAGAAATAAGACACCTTGAAGAAGAGATGTAAACTGAGGGAACACAAATTGCTAGTGTGGATTTTTAAAATGTAAATTCTAGGGGCACCGGGGTGGCTCAGTCAGTTGAGTGTCGGACTTGGGCTCAGGTCATGATCTCACAGTTTGTGGGTTCGAGCCCCGCGTCGGGCTCTGTGCTGACAGCTCGGAACCTGGAGCCTGCTTCGGATTCTGTGTCTCCCTCTCTCTCTGCCCCTCCCCCGCTCACACTCTTTCTCTCTCTGTCAAAAATAAATAGTAAACATTAAAAATTTTCAAATAAGCAAATAAAATGTAAATTCTAGAATAAATTTCGGTGCAAAGTGATATGCTAGTGGTCCGAGAACATCTGCTCTTTTAGGGGTGAAACTGTGCTTACCTCAAAGTTGCTGTTCCTATAACAGAGCTATCAATTCACTGACTATTACTTTATTTTGCAGCAAAGTGCATGAGTCAGATGAATGCCCTCCAGGACACTGCCAAGCCTAGAGAAGCTGAAGAGCAATAAAGAATGGTTAAGGAAAATGTTCTAATACGTTAAACAGCGCAAAGTACAGATCATGTTAGGGTTTATCAGCTAAATTCACCTTGAAGCTAAAAGTTTCATGGAAGAACAAGCTTGGATCATGCCGCAGGATAAAAGCTTGAAGCTAAATCTCTCCAGAGGGCAGTTCTGGGGGAAAGACATTAACCGAAGTGTGTGTGCGTGCGTGCGTGTGTGTGTGTGTGTGTGTTTTATCATTAGTATAGTGACCATTTCAATGGCGTGCCCTGCATGACTGTAGAGAATCTCCTTTACCTTCTGAAAAGGGAAGCGTAACAGCAAACCCCCTGATGATACACAGGAGTGAAGGTTAAGCAACAAAAACAAGATGGCTGTTGTTTGGTTTTCTGTTCTTTTGTTTTAAAGAGTAACTTCTCTTCCCATTCAGCAGGTGTACTCAGACGATTTTTAGCGTCTGTTAGTGTTCACTGAATAATTCAACTAATAACGGTCACCATATCCGAGCATCTACAATGAGCCATTCTAACTTACTCTCTGCGTTCCCTGTGCCAGGCAAAATCTCTGCATGAGGGTCCCCAATTTGCCCATATTACAACCCAGCTTGGCAAAGAAAGGGGAATGACTCTCGCAGAATAAAAGACACATAAGAGAAGGAACAGCTAAAGATAATGTGTAGACTGTGTTGGAATCCCGATTGGAACCAAATCAACTATACAAGTGTTTTGAGAAAATCAGATCAATTTCATTATGGGCAGACTATGGGGGGAGGGTATGGTGTGATAAGGGCACGGCGTGGTGTTTAGGTTAATAAAAAGTCTGTATCAGGCATCCTGAAGTATTTGTGGGTGGAATGGCATGATGTCTGGTGTCGTATTTAAAATAGCCCAATACCCACACAGATAGAGTTAGGACCCGATAGAGGAAACAAAGGCGGCACGTTTGATGATTGTTGAAACTGGTAATGTGGACTTCAGAGTTGTCTGCTTGATTTTCTCTGCTTTTGTGTATGTTTGGAAAGATAGTGTTCTCATCCCCAGTGTTTCCCTTTTCTCCTTGCTGTGGCCCCAGTCTTTCTCCCTCTCTCTCTCTCCATTGCTCTCTGCCTGTCTCAAGAAAGAAATAAATAAACATAATTTTTAAAAATATATATATAGCCAGGCAATATTATCTCTTAGTGATAATTTTAGAACCGACGAATATATGAAAAATTGAGTTCATATTAAAGAACTTAGGTTGAATAAAATATTCCAATAATAAATGTCATGTAGTGAGTATCTAGTCTGAACTGGGCACTGCAGTAATTGCTTGACTTACATTATTATTCTCAATCTCCCCATTAGCTTTGCGAGGATAATAATATTATCTTCATTGTATAAATAATGAATTGCTGTAAAGTAACTTGTTCTACTTAATGCCATGGCACGATTTTTTGCTTGTTTGCTTTCTGCTCAGGTCGTCCAGGTCATTTCTATCATTATTTGATTCTAATTAGGAGGAATAAAACAGGAAGAGAGAAGAGCGAGTGAACACTTATTGCTTGTGTCCACTGTGTAAAGCAGGAAACGTGCTAGATATTTCACAAATGTTATCCCCTTTCTCGGCAAGCTTGTGAGGCAATTAAAATCATTGATGTTTTCTCTCTGTATCGCAGGTGAGAAACTGAGTGTCAGCCCTTGTCAGGGAATTTCTGCAAAGCCACATAGCTGGTAAATTTGTATCGTCCTATCCAAGATTCTCTCTCTCTGAAGCCTGTGTCCTTCAAAAAAAAAAAAAAAAAAAAAAAAAAGAAAGAAAAAAAACAAAACAAAACACTATATAACTATTATCTTAGAGATAAGTAATAAATCTGTTCATTCTACACTTACAGGAGTGATTCACGTCACCGAGGACAGAAGAAGCCTAAGCATACACAGTAACAAATAATACGAGAATACGTGCATTAGACTAACACATTTCAAGAGACTAAGTTTGGCTCCTTATTAAGACTCAACTAGCACTGAAAATATTTGGTGGCCAGGTACTCAAAAAGCAATATTTTTCTTTTTTTCTGAGATATGCCTTTGACAAATAATGCATTTAAATTTTTTCCTATTTTTAGAATGTAATATTGTTGTTCCTGGGAGTTCATGGCCAAAGTGCTTTGAAATAGAAATGAATTATACCATTAAGAAAACTTGAATCAATAGGTGAATAATGGGAAACACTTTAATACTAAATATCAAGGTTTGCTCAACTCAGTAATTCTAGAGTATGAAAATAGAGCGGTCAAAGAAAACCATTAGGGAAAAAATGTGGTTCTCTTTAGTCTTAAAAATATGCACTCTTGGGCCGCCTGGGTGGCTCAGTCGGTCAAGCGTGTGACTCTTGATCTGGGCTCAGGTCTTGATATCAGGGTTGTGAGTTCAAGCCCTGCATTGGGCTCTGTGCTGGGCATGAAACCTTCCTAAGAAATAAATAAAATAGGGGTGCCTGGGTGGCTCAGTCAGTTAAGTGTCTGACTCTTGATTTCAGCTCAGGTTTGTGGGTTCAAGCCCTGTGTTGGACTCCTCACTGTCATTGTGGTACCTGTTTTGGATTCTCTCTCTCTCTCTCTCTCTCTCCCCTCTCTCTCTCTCAAAAATAAATAAACTTAAAAAATAAAAATAAATTAAATGAAATAATAAAGTAAACCAGAATATGCAGTCTTTTATCTTCAAGAGAAAGATGGCATATACCACAAACATAAGTTCGTATTATGGATCGTGGTTAAGTAATCATCCCCAGCATTGGGAGGGAAACTGGGAAACCCTCTAGTTATGTGGGATATCTTGCCAGACTAGTAATCACGAGATATGGGATCCAGTCCTGGATCTACCACTAACTGGCAGAGTGCTGTTGTATAATTCCCCATATGCCTCAATTTCTCCACCTGTAAGAAATGTGATCATTGAACTAGGTGATCTCCAAGATTCCTTCCAATTGTGACATCCCAAGTTTTTATATGATACATGACGTACGACTGGTAAGATGCTTCCATGTGGCCTTTTATATGCACAGGGAGTGTATCAATCCTCACCGTCGAAGTACAGCTTTCCTCACGTCCATTATCAGAGCCACCACATTTGTAGCCAAAAGAAGGGTGGACTAGTCAGCGTGTGTCCATTCGTCTTGCTCAGCTATGGAGAGAGGAGTATGACCTTGTGACGTTATCAGATCTCTTGCCCAAGGATATATACACCTGGACCTCCAAATCGGACAGATGCCACGGTTGTAGTTTGATTTTTTGTTTTTGGCTTATTTCTTTGATCCCCAGTTAAAGGATTGATAGCTTTGAGATAGATAGTAACTTTTTAGGCTTCATTATACGGTGATATCTCCTATTCATTTCTTTGACAGTATGAGGAGAGTGAAAAATGGTAATGGGAAAAAGGACCAAAAGGCGTCACCTCCTGTCTCACTCCAGGAAAACTTGCACAATTGTAACAAGTGGTAAGGGAATTTTTTTTTTGTCCCTAAAAGGATACTTTATCTCTGGCAACCAGGAGACCCTCAGTGGCTCTTTGAGAAAGAGTGTGGAGGGCAATTCTGGAAGCACATGAATTTATCTTGCTTCCTAACATTAAAAGAGAAATTCAAGCTCACAGTTTATTGCAAATATCATAGATATATAGAAAACCTCCATTATAAAGAACCTCAGTATTCCATACATTATTACCCTGTAGGTCAAATGCAGTCCACAGCTACTCAACTCGTTATCTACTATGTTTCTCTCTCTCTGTCCCTCCCTCTCTGTGCCATGTGGAATTTCTTTAATGTAACTCCTTTTTTTTCTCTAGACACAGGCTTTCTACCAGGCTTGACTCCGTATTTTATGTATTTGGCTGGGAATTAATTTTATGAGTTCGCTTTGTGTTTTTATCATAACCCCGTGACATAACTAAGCTTCTTTAAAATTACTCACTTAGAACAGATTTTTCCCATAATTTATTGGAATGGATTTTCAAATCTGTGGCCCTCCACCTGAAGTGAATATTACTTGTGGCAGTCAGACATATCACCTTGAATATTCTTTCTTTTCGCCATCTCGAAAACAATGACAGCAGGTCTATTGAGGCTTGCTGCTTAATAACTTCATCCTGCAAAAATGAAAATTATTCGTGGAGGGACCATTTATTCCCTTGTTATGTGTTCAAAACATTATAATACTGGCTGTTTTAAAACACAGGAGCTGTCAGAGTTAGGGTAAAATTACGAGAGTGTTCTGGTTAAAAAGTGACACTTGGAAGGCAAAATACAACACTTTAATAAGTTTAGGAAAGACGCCAGAAATTTAGTCCCTTTTGAAAAACATTTGCAATGTAAGGACAGTATTTTCTTTGTATTTCCCTACACATTCTTAAGCTTTCTGAGAAAAAGAGGACGTTAAAATTATTTCTAATTTTTCCACAGCTATCGGCCAGGTTCTTTTCATCTAGCATATTCTTTTAAAAATTTTTTTTATCAATTTATTTTGAGAGAGAGAGAGAAAGTGTGAGTGTGGGAGGGGTAGAGAGAGAGGGAGCCAGAATCCCAAGCAGGCTCCGCGCTGGCAGCCCGGAGCCCTATGCGGGGCTCAAACCCACCAAACCGTGAGATCATGACCTGAGCCAAAACCAAGAGTCGGACGTTTAACCGACTGAGCCACCCAGGTGCCCCAATCTAGCATATTCTTTTAGTTTAGCATACCGCGTTGAAACAGTGTTAACTCTCTCCATGGCATTGCTGCCATGGAAATTAGCCTGGCTCTGGCTCTAATTAAATGGCAAATATTTTGCCTCTAGAATATTCCACAGAAAGAAAATCTGGATCATGTCATGGTTTAGACTTTTCCAACTCTAGGAATACAGGAAACCCTACTTATACCTATACATTAGGCTATAGGTTTCCCCAAATAGATGCTTGCTGCTTCTTCTTGTTTTTATTCAAGTAATGCTCTCTCATTTTTCCCATGTCTTTTGATTTTTTTTCAAACGTTTTAAGTCTGAAAGCCTACATGGACATTAACTAATACCCATTGTAATAAGGAGAGTCTTCCCAGGCTGCCACAGAAGCAATGCAAAAACAAAAACAAAAACAAAAACACAGAAGGCATAAGAAGCAGTTGGGGCAGGAAGGGAATGTCAGAACTGAAACTTCTAAATCCGACTCCAAAATTTGGCAAACAGGAAGATTTTCTGTACCTGCTGATGAGATAGTCAAAAATGCTCCTAATACATTTTCTTTACCGGCAGAGAAACATGAGTGCATGAGAAAGTGTTCTAGAAGCTGTTCCTCATACGAGTGTGGGCTGAATGCAACTCCACATCTACGTGTTGAGGAGTCTCTATTACTGTCAGCTGAATGTATTAGTCACTGTCAAGTGCCGTGCAGCTTCATGAGCCTTCGGGAGAATTCTCTATCAGCCTCACTTGATGTGGGACTCATACCTAAAGCACAGAGGGCAGGTAATTTATCATTTTGACTTGAAATACGGAGAGAAAAAGAAAAGCCATATTTAACCGGCATATACTTTTGGAACTTTGATTCCCATTCTTTGAACTTCAGGATAGCTAAAGGTTAGCAGAAAATGCAGTGTATTTATTTTTTACATGTACTGGGTTTTTTTAGAGCAGTTTTAGGTGCACAGCAAAACTAAGCAAAAGGGCATGATCTCGCGGTGCGTGAGTTCGAGCCCCGCGTCAGACTCTGTGCTGACAGCCCAGAGCCTGGAGCCTGCTTCGGTTTCTGTGTCTCTCCCTCTCCCCCACCTATTTTAATATTTGACTAGCACATGTCTCCCCCCCACCCCCCCCCCGCCTTCTTCACCTCCCATGGAATGTGCCAAATTGCCTGACTTTATAATTAAGGAAGGTTTCAAGGCTACCGTCTCGATTGAAGATCCATTCTCATTATTCAGAACATTATATGCAGATGCAATAGATTTAGGAAATTGGGGTGAATGTATGCTCACTCCAGGTTGACGACTCCGGATTAATTTTTCTTTTTTTTTCCTATTTTAAAAATTAAAACTCTGATCTCTTCTGGTGGAATGCAGGTAAGACACATCATAACTTGAGCATACGGGTTACTTGAGTTTTGGTTAATAGATGTGTGTTTTCATTTATAAGTAAAAGCTGGAACTAGGGCAAAGTCACTTTGTCTCAGGACATTAAAATTGAAGGGAAGCAAATAATGATAATACTGCTCATTGTAAAATTATAGTGACCAGTATAAATATGAATTTGCCACAAAGTGGGCCAACACATCTCTTTGAATTTTACATCATGAATTGTAACTCAATTTTATTGCATTGTCTTTAGTAATGTTTACCTTCTGAATAAAATATCTGCCCCCCCAAATCCTAATTTGACATCAAAGAAATGCACATCAATTCTTACTTATTTACATACCAGTTTTCCTTTCAAAATTTTCTTGTTAAACACCAATTCTATCCACTTGAGTTTATTGCTGATATAGATTTTATCTCAGAGGCACCTGAGCTAATTTGAGATCACCAAATTAAAATAAGAGTTTGTCAGCAAAATTCTATTAAAATTAACACTGCATACAATTACTTAAAAAATTATAAACATAGGGGCACCTAGGTGGCTCACTTAAGTGTCTGTGCTAACATGTGGAGCTTGCTTGGGAGTCTCCCTCTCCCCACCCCCCCGCCCCTCCTCAGCCATGCTCTCTCTCTTTTGCTCTCAAAATAAACAAAGTCAAAAAAATAAAAATAATAAACATAGTAGTATTTCAGTACTTGTTCATTTCATCTGACTCTTGTAGATGACGTAGATTGAGAAAGAGTGCCAACTCTTTTCTGTACAGGGATTTTTAAGACTAGTGTGTATCCCATCTTGGCATCAGGAAGTTTATAAGAACAGTTCAGTGGATATATGAAAAATCTAGTGAATAGTATATCTCCCCTATGTGATTTTTAATATGACACTAATCCAGTTGGGAAAGAAAAGCCTAATAAGCAACCAGGTTTACTAGGTTAAAAATACTCTCGCTAACCCCATACCACCCCAAATACAGAAAATGTTATCTACTAATTTTCGAGGAGGGAATGGTGGTGATCAATGGCCAGCTTTTTGGACTAATATACCCAAATTCATCTCATCGGATTCTGATACCCTCCAAAGGGAGAATGCCTCTCAACAAAGAACTCAAACATAAATGCAATAAATTTGAACCACACGCCCCATTTGCAATACTTCATTGTCCAGCAAGTACGAGCTGGCTTGTCATAAGTTTGGATGGGTACCTAGAGACAATTTGAGATGTATGGAAGAGACAACTATTAGTGATGTGTGTATATATATGTATATATATATATATATATATATATATATATATATGTATGTATAAATTTTCTTTCTGCAAAGAAGACTTCTAATGAGAACATCTGAGAAGAAATATGATTCCCGCTGTTGGCATAGAACATCTTTGAGAAGAGTAAACGTGAAGAAAGTCTGCAGTATTTGTAGTTACAATAATATCTAATGACTGGATACAAAGCACATTTTTATATTTGGAAAGAAACTTGTAGTTACTAGCTGCATTTTTCACAAGAGAGAAAGATTGGCCTCTGTACCTATTTTTACTATGAGTTCTTATCTCTAAACTTTAATGTTTCCGAAGCCCTTTTCTGCAGAGATGTGCAGGTGGCATCGGGATAACCTTTGATACTACAAATGGGTCAAAATGAAGGAGGAGAGAGAGACAGAATTTTCAATTTAGGAATACTGTGTTGGATACGCAAAGCCTTATCTAGTGTTATTACTTGATTTTGAGCCTCAGAATTAAATAAGAGAAAAATTTAAAAAGCCTTGAATAGTCTGTAAAAGAGAGGGAGAGAGAGAGAGAGAGAGAGAGAGAGAGAGAGAGAGAATCATTATAAGTCCCCAATTCACCTAAAGCAAAAACTATTCATGCTGAATGATTATGTGGAAAGCCTTGAGGAATGAATATATATCTCTATCTATCTCTATCTATCTCTCTCTCTTGATAGAGATAGAGATAAGATAATTATTTAAAAAAAACATCTTCTGGAATCAACAAGGGAATTTGGCAATTGAAAAGATACAGGATTGTCCCATAAAAATAAATCCTAGGTTTATATACTAGCAAGAAACAAATCAAGTTTTAGCATTGGAAATCAAAATTTAAAGTACAGAACCATTTACAATATCCCCAAAGTGAAATATATAGGTATATGTCTGGCAAATCATGTATGAAGAAAGTAATGAGACTGAAATAAATGGAGAGGCATACTGTGTTCATGGATTGGGAGACTCAGAGTAGCAAAAATGTCAGTTCTTCCCAAATTGAGGTACAGGTTTAATGCACTCCTCATCAAAATTCCAACAGGATTTTTTTTATAGATATGAGCAAGCTGATATTAAAATTTATATGGAAAACTAGAGAATGTAGAATATATAAAACAATTTTGAAAGAAGATTAAGGTTGATAGAATCACACTACCTGATTTTAAGACTCACCAGATAGCCACAATAATCAAGATAACGTGGTCTTGGTAGGTGGATAGACACAAAACTCAATGGAACAGAATAGAGTCCAGAAGAGACCAAAAATGTATGGCCACCTGATTTTTTTAAATTTTCTAAAAGTTTATTTACTTTTAAGAGACAGAGACAGTGTGCAAGCAGGGAGGGGCAGAAAGAGGGAGACACAGAATCCAAAGCAGGCACCAGGCTCTGAGCTGTCAGCACAGAGCCTGATGCGGGGCATGCACCCAAGAACCATGAGACATGACTTGAGCCGAAGTTGGATGCTCAACAGACTGAGCCACCCAGGAGCCCCATGGCCAACTTATTTTTGACAAGGATGCAAAAGCAACTCAAAGAAGGAAAGATAGACAGTCTTTTTGAACAATAGGATAACCATAGGTTAAAGAAAAAAGAAAAAGAAAAAGCTCAACCTAAACCTCATACCTCATATAAAAATTAACTCAAAATTGATCACACTTCTAAATGTAAAGTGTAAAGCTATAAAACTTTTAGAAAAAAGACAAAACCTTCATTGTTTCAGATTGGGCAAAGAGTTCTCAGCCTCAACACCAAGGGCATGAGCTATAAAAAGACAAATTGAAAATTCGATTTCATTAAAATGTAAAACTGTTGACTGAGAAAACCCCCTTAAGGGAGTGAAAAGGCAAGCCAGACTGGTAGAAAATATTTGCAAATCAACTCTCCAGCAAAAGGATTTATATCCTGATAACTTTGAGAACTCTCTAAAATCAGCGGTAAAAAGTCAATTTGAAATGGGCCAACGTCAGGAACAGGACATTTCACCAAAGAGAATATACAGATGCCAAGTAAGCCAGTGAAGGGAGGTTCAACTTTCTTAGCCACTAAGGAGGTTCAAATTAAAGCACTACTATAGTATTAGATTAAAATTGTAGCACTATTACAGTACTACAGTAAGGTAGTACTATATACCTAAAAGAATGGCTAAAATAGAAATTAGCCGCAACATGAAATTCTGACACTCCTACATTGCGAGTAGGAATGGAAATGGCACTCTGAAACAGTCACTCTGAAAAATACGTTGGCAATTTTAATAAAATTAAACTTACACTTACTAGATGATGTAGCCATTCTACTCCTAGGTGTTTTTGCAAGAGAAATGAAAGCATAGAGTCACACAACATTCTGTATGGAAATCTTATTCCCAGCATTATTTGTAATGCCCTAAACTGGAGTCAAAATGTCGAACAACTGGTGAATGGATTGCCATGCAATACTACTCGGCAATAAAATGTAACGTTATTGATACATATATGGACCTCAAGAGCAAGATGCTGAATTTTAAAATGTCAGGGTCTGTTATTTCTCAAGATTTCTCTGGCTATATGGGGTATTCTGTGGTTCCATATAAATTTTGGGATTGTTTGTTCTAGTTCTGTGAAAAATGCTCTTGGCACCTGGGTGGCTCAGTCGGTTAGGTGTCTGACTTCGGCTCAGGTCATGATCTCACAGCTCATGAGTTCAAGCCCCGCATCAGGCTCTGTTCTAACAGCTCAGAGCCTGGAGCCTACTTCGGATTCTGTGTCTCCCTCTCTCTCCCTCTCTCTGTCCCTCCTCCGCTCATGCTCTGTCTCCCTCTCTCTCTTAAAAATAAATATTTAAGAAAATTAAAGAAAAAAAAGAAGTGCCCTCGTGACGATGAGCACCGGATGATGTATGGAGTTGTTGAATCACTGTATCATACACTTGAAACTAATACAGAAAACTGTTAACTATACGGGAAATAAATACATAAAAAAATAAATAGCTAGTTTCTAAAAATTACCTTGTTTATGATTCCATTCACATAACATACTCAACAAAACTGCAGCGATGGAAAACTAACTGATCAGTGTTTGTCAGGGGTTAGAGTTGTCAGAAGAGTGTAGTTATAAAGGGACAGGGTGAAAGAATCTCTTTAGGATGATGCAGTAGTTTTGTGTGCTGATCATGGTGGTGGTTACACAGATCTATACACGTGATATTATTGCACAGAATCATTCACCAAAAACAAAAAGCGTGCGCGTCAACGCGGTCGCGATCTCAACAAACTCGGTGTTGTGGTGATGTCAGTTTCCTGGTGAGGTCATTGTACGGTATTTTGTTAGATGTTGTCCCTGGGGGAAGCCAGGTGAAGGACACAGGCGATCTTTCTCTACCATCCTTGCAATTACTAAGCTAATTTCAACTTGTTTCGAAACAAAGATGTGAAGAAATGAATGCATGAGTGAGGAAAGTGAGGAAGGTGGTAAGTAAAACAAACAGATGCCAGCCACTATGCCGGACCGTTAATTGATGACAAGAAAAAAAAAAAAAAAAAAAGAAGAAATTAAAATTGAAAACATGGTTTGTTTTATAATTTGTTTTCCTTTACGTAGAAGATGCTATGTTGTAGTCAAAGCTTAGTGACCTGGTATCATTCGGAATCCAGAAACATTGAAAGATAATTGTAAAATATTTTACAGATCATTTCTAAGACCACATCGTCAGCAGCCACATGACCTAGGAGTCATTTGTTTCATTCCAGCTGAAATATCGGGAAAGCAGGAGTGGTCCCTTGGGACATGAGGAGAAAGAAAGGACTACAGTGAAATTTTACCTGAGGAGTCACTATTTGACTTTTGTCTTCTGTTGCCATTTAGTACAAAGGAAACAGCATACAAATAAAATTTATTTATTCTAGTCCTTTTATATAAGAATCAAAATGGCACGTGATTAAGGGAAACATTTATTTAATGCCCAAGAATTCCTTTAAAAATAGCATACTTGGGGCGCCTGGGTGGCGCAGTCGGTTAAGCGTCCGACTTCAGCCAGGTCACGATCTCGCTGTCGGTGAGTTCGAGCCCCGCGTCGGGCTCTGGGCTGATGGCTCAGAGCCTGGAGCCTGTTTCCGATTCTGTGTCTCCCTCTCTCTCTGCCCCTCCCCCGTTCATGCTCTGTCTCTCTCTGTCCCAAGGATAAATAAACGTTGAAAAAAAAATTAAAAAAAAAATAAATAAAATAAAAATAGAATACTGTAGGGGCCCCTGGTGGCTCAGTGGGTTGAGCAACCGACTGTTGATTTGGGCTCAGGTCACGATCTCACAGTTTGCAAGATCGAGCCCTGCGTCGGGCTCTGCGCTGACAGTGTGGGACTTGGGATTCTCTCTCTCTCTCTCAAAATAAATAAACTTTAAAAAAATAGCATACTGTATAGATACTGCAGTTAATATATCCTTCCCATTAGTGGTGACTCCATTCGCTTGCCCAACAGATGAACATTTGTCAGGAGGAGCTGTTATCTCCCAAAGTTTGTGTGAAATCAGAGAAGTGGGTACTGACACTAAAGACAAAAGTGGATGGTGGCTACCCGTGAGCTGTTATGGACGGAGGACTTTCTAGTATGCTTCGGATAGGGACCACAGGTTAAAAATTAGCCATATGATCTCAAAATATTTGATACAATTAATGATTATTCTTTCAAAATAAAGGCTTCGTCACTGCTTGCCCTCAGAAAGTAGCACTCTTTCTTTTATCAAGAGAATATTGATACTTTTGATAAAAAAATACGGAACCAAACAATTCAATAAACACTTATTAAATGGCTCCTAGCTGTCAGTGACTATAATAAGCATTGTGCATAGGCCAATAGGCAGAACGTACAAAGTCTTTGCCTTTATGAGTTTTATCAGGGAAAAGCAAACATCAGGGAAAGCAAACATTAACATAGATACTTTGGGGCACCTGGGTGGCTCAGTTAAGCGTCGGGCTTTAGCTCAGGTCATGATCTCACAGTTCGTGAGTTCGAGCCCTGCGTCGGGCTCTGTGCTGACAGCTCAGAACCTGGAGCCTGCTTTGGATTCTGTGTCTCCCTTACTCTCTGCCCCTCTCCCACTCGCACTCTGTCTCTCTCTCTCTCTCTTAAAAATAAATAAACATTGAAAAATTTTTAAGTAAAAAAATAAAAAAAGACCCTTCAGTTGGTATTTTTAAAATAAAGATTATAAAGACTATGACATTTTTTTAAAGGGAGAAAAATGAGAGAAAATACCATGATATATATCACATACCCAGATGACCTTTCTGAAGAACTGAAATTTAATCTGAGATCTAAAATATGAAGAGTCATTAGCCAGGTGAAGGAAGGTCATTTTGCACAGAGGCACTAGCATCTACCAAAGCTCTGGGATTGGAAAAAGCCTGGAGAATTCAAGGAAATAAAATAGATGTATCTGAAGGGTAGGGAAGCAAATGGGAAGAATAGCAAATAGAGGTTGGTAAGATAGGCCTGAGCCGGATCAGGCCTTGTCTTGTAGATCATGCATGGAACAGAATGTCGACTTTTTTTTTTTTTTTTTTTTTTTAATTTTTAGTGTGTTGGGAAGTCATAAGATGGTTTTAGGCAGAGGAATGAATGTTAAAAATTTTCATGTTTTCAGGGCACCTGGGTGGCTCAGTCGGTTGAGCGTCCCATTTCAGATCAGGTCAAGATCTCACGGTTCGTGGGTTCGAGCCCCGCTTCGGGCTCTGTGCCGACAGCTCGGAGCCCGGAGCCTGCTTCGGGTTCTGTCTCCCTCTCTCTCTGCCCCTCCCCCCTTCTCATGAATTGTCTCACTCTGTCTCTCAAAAGTAAATAAATGTAAAACAAAAAAATATGTTCATGTTTTCAAATCTTTCTCAGGCTACGGTAGCTCCAGCATGAAATCAGGAAACACAGGAGGACATTTGAAAAAGACATGTGCAGGGCTTCCCATATCTTCAAATGTACAAAAGCACTACCATCCATGAGGGTTGGTTTGTCCTACTAACTGCATCCCTGATGAAATGTATAGCTGTCAGTAAGTGACTAAGACTACCCCCCTCCTCCATTCGTCTAGGGCTAATACTATTGCAAAGTGTTTTGTCTGCATTTTAAGTCACAACAACCCCAACAGGTACATAGCACAGATTTTATTATTTCAAAGGAGACATAAACAGGTAAACAACTATAAAAAGTCATACAGCCGATTAGTATCTGCTGGGGAGCCAGGGCATGTGTTTTCTCCTCCTTTCAGTTATTTTCTGACGCTACCCTGCTAATTTCCGTAGTATTTCCCTATCTTCATTTCTCCGTATATCTGATAGAAATAATAATCTTTCTCTTGTCCAATCATCGTAGGAGTTGGGTGGTGTCAATGGTATAAAGAACATGCAACAGCTTGAAACCATGCACAGTACTATCCAAGTAGAGCGTCTTGTGATTCTAGAAGCCAGCACGACTATAAACGCTGGTCGGAATTAAGGGAGATGTACACTTGTGTTCATAAAGAAACAGGACGAACAATTTAGCCTGAGATACCCCTACGTATGCTTCCAGGTAAAAAAAAAAAAGTTGCTCTACCGTTTTAGCCCTGAATAAGATGAAGTTTTGCATAATTGAGAGCTACCCATGCCTGTGAGCAACTCTAGAGGATGGCCTGAATCTTATGATGTTCATCTCTCCTCTACCCATTGTACAGAGGGGAACACATGAGTCATGCGGTGAATAACTGTTGAGCAGAGGATGCTTCTCCCTCCCCTCTGGAGAGAAGTAATATGCTCAGTGCATTTGGCCACACGGCATCCCTTATATCCCTCTGAATGTATTTCTCAAACCGGGTTCTAATAATCACTGCTTCCGAAAAGATGTTACCAGGTAGTCTGAGAAAATAGTTTCACGTTCAGGAAGTTTGGGAAATTATAAAGTCTGCCTCGCTAGCATCGGACTTCATAAAATATTAAATGACCCAATGATTCTTATGCTAAAGAAACCTGCCATAATCTTCTTTAGGCTCTCATTTTCCACAAATCTCGAGCACCTGTGTTCTCAGGTTACCAATACTTTACATTTGCTGGAACGTAGTGGGGAAAATGCCTTATTCCTTTTACTATACATGCTTATATGACCCTAAGGCAACCAGAAGAAGTACCTCTACTATGATACCACACACCTCCTTCTCTTCTATTCAGAGACAAAAGACGAGACAGACCCTTGGGCGAGAATTACTGGCATCGTAAGTTTTGCTCGCTGAATTTTCCTAGGAAAGAGAATGGAAGTTAAGAGGCATTCATGGTAATATTATGGTCCTTTTGGATGTAAAGCATGTCTGGAGTTGTAAAATTTGAGAGCCCTAGGCGAGTGGTAAGTAATAAAAGAAAGGAAGCAACATTATCTTCATCATCATGTTAAATATGGCTTATACCGGAAAACAACCTGGCTAACACATTATGAGGCAGTCAGGCCTAGTATATGTCATGAAGACGGAGTCACCTAGTGAATGATTGTTGATTCTCTCACCCATTATAGGTTTAGAGTCATATCTCGAAGAATATTTGTCCGTGGGAGGTTTGTGTGTGTGTGTGTGTGTGTGTGTGTGTGTGTCTGTGCGTGTGTGTACATTCACATGTGTGTGTTCATTTCTGCTACCCAGGAATTCCACTTTAGGGTATACACACAAAAGAAAAAAGTACACGTTTGTGCCAAAATACATGTAAGAAGCTTTCTAAAATGTACTTGTAACACGCAAAGCTGAAAATAACACAAATGTCCAACTATATCGTGTTTACATTAATTGCTGTTGATCCATGTGAGGGAACGCCAATGGAAAGAACAAACTGCTACTTTGCCAAACCATAAGATTGCATCTTGTTTACGTTAATGTTAAAGCAAGACGTACATATACTATATCATATTGATCTGAAATGTATCACAGCCAATACGATGGTAGAAATCGGAGTAGTGGTTATTTCAGGCTCTTGACTGGGAAGTAGAATGAAGGTTTGGAGTATGTTTCTATCTAGTGTCGGTGGCAGTTACACCAATGGAGCAGAAATTGCCACCGGCTTGCACAAAAGGGGAATAACAACTCATGAGGCAACTGTGTCCAGAATTTCTAAAGGGTGATCAGTGATGAAAAATGGTCTAGAGTTGAATCAGGAGGACTAAGCAACACTGCCAAGGGACCGACTCCAGGGAGAGGAAAGGGAGAACAGGATAAAGGACCAATGCTGTGGTTACGTGTAGCACGGTCACCTATTTTCTTTTTCTATGAAAGAAATAAGTCGTATATTAAGTGGAATGAATTTTATGCTATAACACTTGGTGAGAAAGCTAATCTGGAATATTTTCTATTTTGCTTAGTGGCGGTGTTTCTTGATTTAGGGATTTTTAAAATTTTTTTTTTAATGTTTATTTATTCTTGAGAGAGAGAGAAAGACAGAGCGCGAGCGGGGGTGGAGCAGAGAGGGAAGGAGTCACAGAATCCGAAGCAGGCTCCAGGCTTTGAGCTGTCAGCACAGAGCCAGATGTGGGGCTCAAACTCACGAGCCTAGCCGTGAGATCATGACCTGAGGTGAAGTCAGACATTCAACGGACTGAGCCACCCAGGTCCCCCATTGATATAGGGATCGTTTCGATAGCCTGTCACCACACCCAGAACTCAAATAAATTCACTAGCTAATCAATTTCTCAATCAGTATTGAAATCTCACGCGATTTAGCTAGACAAAAAAATGTGACAAGGAAGAAGGAACAGGATGCGAAATGGTGTAGAAGTTGAAACAGCACACTTCCTTTGGATAACGATCAGTATTTCATTATGGCTGGAATCAGAGGTATTTTAGAGATTGGTGGGAGAGGGCAAGAAAAAAGTGGCAGGCACCAGGTTATGGAGGGAGGTAAATGCTCTCAGTCATCCATTCTTATTCTACTGACATTTAAAACACTTTGCAGAGGGTCACGGGATGGCTCAGTCAATTAAATGTCCTACTCTTGATTTTGGCTCAGGTCACAATCTCACAGTTTGTGAGACTGAGCCCCATGTCGGGCTCTGTGCTGATAGCACAGACCCTACTTGGGATTCTAAATAAATAAATAAATAAAACTTTATTAAAAACACTTTGTAGAAAGACACTGAGTCGATAGATAGGCAGTTCGTTGGCTTTATCAAGTGAGGTACACATAGACAACATACACAGATGGTCCCTGACTTACGATGGCTCGACCTAACATTTTTTGACTTTATAGTGGTGCAAAAGCTCTATGTACTCAGTAGAAACTTCACTTCGAATTTTGATCCTTTCCCAAGCTAGAGATATGCAGTTCAGTCCTCTCTCCTGATGCCAGGCAACCACGGTTCCCCGCCAGCTACCAATCATGAAGGTCAACAACCGACACGCTGACAACAGTTGTGTCCCCATGCAAGTATTCTGTTGTATTGATCACTTTCAGCACAGTACAGTATTTAATAAATTATACGAGATATTCAACACATTGTTGTAATATAGGCTTTGTGTTAGATGACTTTGCCCAACTGTAGGCTAATGGACGTGTTCTGAGCACACTTAACGTAGGCTAGGCTAAGCTATGCTACTCAGTAGGTCAGGTGTATTAAATGCATTTTTGACTTAAGATAATTTCTTTTTTTTTTTCGCTTTACTTTATTTTTTATTTGAGGGAGAGATTGAGAGCTGGGGAAAGGGGCAGAGGGAGAAAGAGAGAGTCTCAAACAGGCTCCATGCTCAGCACCGAGCCTGACCCAGGGCTTGACCCCACAACCCTGGGACCATGACCCCAGCAGAAATCAAGAGTTGGATGCTCAACCGACTGAGCCTCCCAGGAGCCCTCTGGTTTATGATATTGTCAATTTACAATGAGTTCACTGGGATGCAACCTCATCATAAGTCAAGGAAGTCTGTATTAAAACTCAGCACATCTCTAGGGAAATTTAGCTGTAACATAACCTTTGTCAGAAAAGAAGGAAATTTCATCTAATCTTATTTATTTGCTATGTGCCAAGCATTGGTCTAATGATTTTACAAACATTAGTAAATTCTCATTGCAATTCCATAAAGTGGGTTCCAATGTCATTATCCTTGTTTAACAGATCAGAAAGCTGAGGCCCAGAGAAGTTACTCGATATACCCAAGGTGGCGCAAATTGTAAATGGTAGAACCAGGATCTAACTCGGGCAGTCTGGTTATAGAGTTCATGCCCTCACCCATTACATGATGCTGCCTCTTAACTGTCTGATTGATTCAGAAACTCTTATGTATACATGTTTAACAAGCATTCGTGAATTTAGATTTCACTAAGAGAGTAATGGAGTATTGGGGACTCAGTAGGGACTCCTGTAGAGTATATTTGCTGGAAAATCGTGCATCTAAGGATGATTGGATGATCCTGAGATTTAGATTCCAGCCTATTCATGTTTAAACTACAAGGACAGTAAAATGTTCATGAGCTTGAAATTAGTTTTTAAATGATGTCAATGCATTCAAGTCAATTTGAGAGGATTAAAGGATAATATGGATTTGCCAAAGTACTTTGAGATACCAAGAAACCATGAGGGCACTTGTACGATTACACAGGATATTTAACAGCCTCAAGTCTAGCTCTGAGTTTCTAATTATTTGCCTTAACTTTTGAAACTAACTTTACTGAATTAAATGGTGACTATACTAGTTACCGAAACAGAAGTTGCAAGTCTGAGCAATTATAGAGTTTTTCGCTTGTATATTTTATTTTTTATGATGATTATTATTTTTTATTTCAGGAGTAGAATTTAGTGATCCATCACTTACCTATAACACCCAGTGCTCATCCCAACAAGTGCCCCTCCTTAATGCCCATCACCCATTGAGCCCATCCCCACCCAAAATGTTTATTTTGGGAGAGAGAGAGAGACAGAGACAGAGAGAATACAAGTTGGGGAGGGACAGAGAGAGGCAAGAGAAAGAATATCAAGCAGTCTCCACACTGAATGTGGAGCCTGATCTAGGGCTTGATCTCATGAACCGTGAGATCACGACCTGAGCCGAAATCAAGAGTCAGATGCTTAACCAACTGAGCCACCCAAGTGCCCATGAACAATTATAGATTTGACGTGGTGCTATTTTGAGCCATTTGACGGTTGACTGCTTTAGACCGTCTCTTTAGGATACCACAGGGAGAAGAACAAGGCTGGGAGCCTAGAAATTTGACAGAGCAATATTGCCCCCATCCTCACTTCAAATAGAATGGCCATATTGTTATCTCTTTCACAGAGTAAGCTTTTACATACAGTTTGTTTGAACAAAGGGGCTCTGGGGCTTAAAATCTCTTAAAAAAACATTGGGTGTCATTTAATTAAGTGTTCGTTCATTTCATTTAGTCAATGTTCACTAGGTTATATAATCACACCCATTAGAGCGGCTATTGTTAAAAAAAAAAAGAAAATAGCGAGTATTGGTGGCGATATGGAGAAATTGGAACACTTCTGCATTTCTGGTGGGAATATAAAATGGTGCAGCCACTCTGGAAAACAAGTATGGTGATTCCTAAATAAATTAAATGTAGAATTACCATACGAACGAGCAATTTCACTTCTGAGTGTATACCCAAAAGAAGTGAAGGCAGGGGCGCCTGGGTGGCTCAGTCGGTTAAGCGTCTGACTTCGGCTCAGGTCATGATCTGGCAGTCCGGGAGTTCGAGCCTCGCATCAGGCTCTGTGCTGACAGCTCAGAACCTGGAGCTTGCTTCGGAGTCTGTGTCTCCCTCTCCCTCAGACCCTCCCCCGTGCACACTCTGTCTCTCTCTCTCTCTCTCTTTCTCTCTCAAAAATAAATAAACATTAAAAATGGTTAAAATGATAAATATTATATATATTTTACTACAATAAAAATGTGCTTAAAAAATAGTTCATAGATATGGAGAACACACTGGTGGTTGTCAGAGGTGGGGGTGGGGGTGGTCCAAAATGGGTGAAGTGAGTCAAAAGGCATGAACCTCCAATTATACAATAAAGAAGTCATGGGGATGTAATGTCTCGCCTGTTGACTATAGTTAATAACACTGTAGAGCATGTTTAAAAGTGGCTAAGAGAATAGATCTTAAAAATTCTCACTACAGGAAAAAAATGGTTACTATGTATGGTGATAGATGTTAATTAGACTTATTATGGTGATCGTTTCACAATATATGCAAATATCAAATCATTATCTTGTGCACCTGAAACTAATATAATGTTATATGTCAATTATACCTCAATTTTAAAGAGTTACACATACCTACCTACCATGATTCAGCATTGCATGCCTATGCAGTTATGCATGAGAAATGAAAGCCTGTTCCCATGCAAAGATTTGTATATAATTGTTCATCACACCTTTGTATGTAAGAACCAATCTAAAGCAACCCAATGTCCATCCCCTGGTGAATGAATAAACAAGATTGTAGTATATCAATGCAATGGAATACTAGTTAGCTATAAAAAAAAATTAACTACTGTTAACCCAACAACATGGCTACATCTCAAATAATTATACTTAGTGAGGGGCACCTGGGTGGCTCAGTCGGTTAAGTGTCTGACTTTGGCTTGGGTCATGATCTCGCAGTTCGTGAGTTCAAGCCCCATGTCAGGCTCCTGGAGCCTGCTTTGGATTCTGTGTTTCCCTCTCTCTCTGCCCCTCTGGTGCTCCTGCTGTGTGTCTCTCTCTCTCTCTCTTAAAAATAAATACATTTAAAAAAAATTATGCTTAGTGAAAGAAGATAGACAAGAGTACACACTTGTTTTTTTAAGGTTATTTATTTATTTTGAAAGAGAGAGAGAGCACACATGAGCGCACGAGCTGGGAAGGAGCACAGAGAGAGAATCCCAAGCAGGTTCCATGCTGCTAGCACAGAGCCTGATGCAGGGCTTGATCTCACGAAACCTCGATCTCACCAACTGGTGAGTTCATGACCTGAGCAGAGATCAAGAGTTGGATGCTTAATCCACTGAGCCACCTACATGCCCCCACGTGTGAGTCTCTTTATATAAATTTCTAGTAAAATAAATATGTATTGATAAATGGTAAATGAATGCTTGCTTGGAGAGAAGGGAGCAGGAAGGGCAAAAGTGGCTGATAGCTCAAAACTTACCAAATCGTCCCCTTTGAATATGTGCAGCTTATCGTATGTCAGTTATACCTCATTAAAGCTACTAAAAATAAAAATAAACGAAAAACAGCATGGCAGGACTTAAACCTGCACATTAAAGATAACACGTGTTCCCAAAGACTATCAGGTGACAGCTTCTACTCTACATGAAAGACACTGAAGAGTACAAGATAGTTTTTTAGAAAGTGCTCGTTCTGGCTAAGAATTTTGGCTTTTGCTTAGTAAACAGATTAGTAAATATAAGGGAAACGCAAAAAGAAAAAAAAAAGATTAATTGAAGTTATACATAGCGAACATTTTGCCCATTCTAAAATAATTGGGCATGGGGAGCCTTGGCGGTGCAGTAGGTTTAGCGTCTAACTCTTGATCTTGGCTCAGGTCATGATCTCACAGTTTGTGAGTTCAAGCCCGACATCAGGTACTGCACTAATTCGGTGGCGCCTGCTTGGAATTCTGTCTCTCCTTCTCTCTGCCCCTCCTCTGCCTGTGCGCATGCTCGCTCTCTCTCTCTCCTCTCTCTCTCTCTCAAAATAAATAAACTTAATTTTTTTTTTAAATAATTGGTCCTTAATCATTCCTTAGGCAGTTAGCACTAAATTGTGAGTCGTGTGATAAACTTCACGGTCTTAACATACCCATTTACACCATACAGTTCAAGTAGCTCCTGTCATTGGATATAGCTCAAATGATTCCTGATAGGCTAAAAACTGTTCTCGCACTTTTACTTTCTCTTCAGCAGGTTAAATCACTTTAATTTGTTATTGTTAGAGCCTAAGGGATTGTTTCTGAACTCGAGGCTATCCATTACTTAAACGTGATTTTGTTAAGAACATTACAGAGATGGCTTTAAGCCATTGATTTTATCAACCCAATTTGGAAAGATTCAGACTTGGACATCAAAACATTATGAGTCATCCAATGTTATAGAGGCTGTTTCCAGGCTATTTACAGTCCTGGAAATAAAAAACAGACCTTGCAAACCCTAAAAAAAATATCTTTCCAATGATTAAATGACATCCATGTCACCTATCACCAAACATAGCAACTTAGATTACAAATTGCCTTACCTTTCTGAAGAAAAAAAAATAATAAAGTACAAGAACTGACTTTTCTTACTGATATGTTAATGAAATATCAAGAAAGCTTGGGATTTACCAAACCCTGTTCTGCTTCTTACAAGTTCTCCCCTGCTTCCGCGAAGCTGACTATAATTGAGGTGGAAAGGTCTTTAGAACTCTTTCATTTTGGTAGCACACAGAACTGTAGCTAAAAGTTTCCAGACAGGAGAGGAGTTATTAAACCCGAATTAAGATTCACCTGTTCCTTAGTTAATGCTGCAAATTGGGATGTCAATAGCGATGACATTTTGCTTCGTAGTCAACAAATTGTGTCTTTTTTGTGAGTTACATGTTGAAATTGGTTTTATTCGTAATGACTTCCGGTCACTTCACAAGATTTGTTTTGAATTTTAACAACGCATTCCTTTTTTTTTTTTTTTATTTTTCTTTGACACTGAAGGACAAGGTGACTCAATGGGAAAAAAAAAAAAAACAGGCTCCTCCAGTTTTGCTTTGGGTATATTTTAAGAGGTAGGGATGAGGCTTTAGAGCTCAAATACCTAAAGCAACCCTGAATTTTCAGCTCCTTTCTTGATAAAGGATTTGTGTGTGTGTGTGTGTGTGTGTGTGTGTGTGTGTACGTGTGTGTGGTGTTTCTTTTCCTTTATTATTTTTAAAAATTAAATTATACTTATTTTTATGGGGCACATGGGTGGCTCAGTCAGTTAAGCATCTTCGGCTCAGGTCATGATCTCGCGGTTCACAAGGTCGAGCCCCGCGTTGGGCTCTATGCTGACAGCTCAGAGCCTGGAGCCTGCTTCAGATTCTGTGTCCCTGTCTCTCTCTCTGCCCTTCCCCCTCTCGTACTTTCTCTCTCGCTCTCTCTTTCTCTCTCTAAAAAATAAAACATTAAAAAAATTTAAATTATAGTTACATTTAAATAGGTAACGTTGTCATGATTCAAAATTCAAAATGTAAAAAAGAATGTAAAATGAAAAAAATCTTTCTTACTTTTGTCCCCTAAGTACCTAGTTTTACTGCATAGAATCTAGCTACGTTATTAGTTTCTTGTTATACTCACAGAAAGCTTTTATGCACGTATATGTTTATGCATACACGTACATCCACATACAAAATCAAATACGGTGATGTTTTTTAGCCTTTGCTAATGTGCTATACGCTCGTTTGTGTACCAGTTTTTATTTCCAGTTTACAACATATCTTGGAGATTGTCCATTATAACACGAAAAGCTTCCATATGTTTGTTATTCTTTGTCTTTTCAGCTGCATACTATTCAATATTGCTATACTGTCATTCATTTTAAGCAATTCTGCACAGATGAAATTTAGGTTCATTTTTTTGCTATTACACATAATCCTTCAGGAAATAACCTTGTGCATACATCACTTCTCCTAAACACAAATTTATCTGCAAGTTAAAAATGCTTTATCTTGGGGCGCCTGGGTGGCGCAGTCGGTTAAGCGTCCGACTTCAGCCAGGTCACGATCTCGCGGTCCGGGAGTTCGAGCCCCGCGTCGGGCTCTGGGCTGATGGCTCAGAGCCTGGAGCCTGTTTCCGATTCTGTGTCTCCCTCTCTCTCTGCCCCTCCCCCGTTCATGCTCTGTCTCTCTCTGTCCCAAAAATAAATAAACGTTGAAAAAAAAATTTTTTAAAAAGCTTTATCTTTTTAGTTGGTGACTTTTGATTTCATTTCACTTATTTTCTATTTGTCTTTTTTCCCTTTTCTGGCTTGATGATTCAGATATTTTTAGTTTTTAATATTCTTGTTAATATAAGTACTTAAAACTGTGGAATTTTATTAGGGCACCGCTCTAGAAGCTTCACTTATGTTCTGATATGTAGTGTTTCTATTATCATCATTTATTAGATATTCTGATGTAAGGCTTTATTTTCTTTTTTAATTGTTTAAGATAAAGTGTCTAAAACATGATTTTTTTTTATCTCCTGCTCTTGTTAACAAGTTCCACATTTATTGAATTTTAATGAATGAATATTTTTGGAATTGTTCTCCTTTCCATCTATTTTGAAAAAACAATGATGTTTTTCTTCTAGCAAAATATAGTCATTTTTTTGAAAGTATTCCAAGGTATCCTTTGGAACAAAATGTATTCTGTATTTCATGGTATAAAATACAATACATATGAAATACCCACACCTTACAAATTGTGTTATTCACGTCTTCTGTATTTAGTCCTCGTCCACTTGGCCTGAAATGGGCTGAGTGAATAAATAAATCTACTGTCAATAATGTATTCCTGTTTACTCTTTCTTTGGTATCTTGTAGTTTTGACTCTATAAATGTTGCTTCCATGGTATTGGATGCAGAGATATTTATAATTATTATAACTTTATTGTGGCTGTAACTTTCAGTACATTCAATGCTACATTTTTGTTTCATTTAAAACTTTTGCCTCAGATTCAACCTTGTCTGGTATTAAGGTTATGGACTCTGCTAATTTTATGTACACCTTTTCATGTTCGTTTATTTTCAATCTTTCTAAATCACTTTGTTGCCCTTATCTGTTCTTTTTGTACTGTAATACAACTGATGTGCAATATTATATTATTTTCAGGTGTACAATATAGTGATTCAACATTTGTATACATTGCAAAATGGTCACCCTAAGTGTAGTTACAATCGGCTGCCTTACAAAATTAATACAACATTATTGACTATATTCCCCATGCTTCACATTAAAATCCTATGACTTATTTACTTAATAACTAGATTTTTGTTAATTCCTAATCTCCTTCACCCAGGTCACGCCCCGCCCCCCTCCCCTCCCCTCTGGCAATCACCAATCTGTTCTCTGTATCTGAGCTGGGTTTTGTTTTGTTCGCTTGTTTTGGTTTTTGTATTGCCCACATATAAGTGAAATCATGCAATATTTGTCTTTCTCTGACTTATTTCACATAGCGTAATATGCTCAAGGTCCGTCCATGTTGCCTGAAATGGTAACATTTAATTCTTTTTGTATGGTTGAGTAGTGTTACCTTGTGGGCGTTTACCGCCTCTTCTTTATGCATTCATCTATGCACGGACGCTTAGGTTGTTTCCTTATTTTGGCTATATAAATAATGCTTCAGTGAACATAGGGGAGCATACATCTTTTCAAATTCGTGTTTGAGTATCTACAGTAGTGGAATTACTGGATCATATGATAGTTAATACTTTTATTTTTTAAGGAACCTCCATATTGTTTCCCACAGTGGCTATCCCAGTTTGCATTCCCACCAACAGTGCATGAGGGTTCCCTTTTCTCCACCTCCTGGCCAACACTTGTTATTTCTTGTCTTTTCTTTAACACTTTCCTTTTTGTTTATTCATTTTGAGAGAGATGGCACACAAGCAGGGGAAGGGCAGAGAGGGAGAGACAATCCCAAGAGGGCTTGATCCCACACCCATGGGATCATGACCTGAACCAAAACTAAGAACCAGGTGCTTAACTGACTGAGCCACCCAGGCACCCCTATGTCTTGTCTTTTTGATACTAGCCGTTCTGATTGGGAGGAAGTGATATCTCATTGTGGTTTTATTTTGCATTTCCCTGATGATGAAAGATGTTGAGCACCTTTTCATGTGCCTGTGGGCCATCTAGATGTCTTCTGTGGAAAAAGGTCTATTGAGATCCTCTGCCTATTTTGATCTGATTATTTTTTGTTATTGAGTTATGTGAGATCTTTATGTATTTTGTATATTAAACCATTATCAGATATATGACTTGGAAATATAAATGTAATACATCACATCAGTAAAATGAAAGATAAAAATTACATGATCATCACTGTAAAACAATGAAATTAAACCCCTTTCTCATACCTCTCACAAAAAAATTAACTCAAAACATATCAAAGACTTGAACATAACACCTAGAAGAAAATGTAAGAAAGAGGCACATCAATATTGGTCTTGGCAATAATTTTTGGAGCAGGATGCCAAAAGCACAAACAACAAAAGAAAAAAAATCAACAAATGAGACTACATCAAACTCAAAACTTCTGCACAGGAAAAGGAACAATTAACAAAATGAAAAGACAACCTAAAGAACAAGAGAAAATTTTTGCAAACTATTTATTAAATAGGGGAATAATACCCAGAATATATGAACTCAGTCAACCCAATAGCAAAAAGAGAGAAAAAACTAATTAAAAAATGAGCAGCAGGGGTACCTGGGTGGCTTAGTTGATGAAGTGTCTGACTCTTGATTTTGGCTCAGGTCATGAAATCAAGCCCTGAGTCATACTCTGTGCTGACAGAGTGGAGCCTGCTTGGTATTCCCTCTCTCTCCTCTCTCTCTGCCCCTCCCACCACTCACACACACACACACATACACACACACTCTCTCCCTCTCTCAAAATAAATAAAAATTTAAAAAAAAACGAGCAACAGAACTAACTAGGCATTTCTTCAAAGAAGACATCCAGATGACCAACAGACACATGAAAAAATATCCAACGTCACTAACTGTCAGGGAAATGAAAATCAAAACCCCAGTGAGATATCACCTCACACTTGTTAGAATGGCTACCATCAAGAAGACAGGAGTCAACAGGTGCTAGTAAGGATATGGTGGAAAGGGAACTCTTACACACTGTTGGTAGGAACGTAAATTGGTCCAACCACTATAGAAAACACTGTGGAGGTTCTTCAAAAAACTATAAATAGATCTCCCATATGACCCAGCAATTCCACTTCTGAGTATACACCCAAAGAAATGAAAATAGGATTCTGGTGATATATACGCACTCCCATGTTTATCACAGCGTTATTCACAATAGTCAAGGTATGGAAAACAACCCAAATGCCCATCAACAGATGAATGGAGAAAAAGACATGGTACATACAGAGAATGAAATATTATTTGGCTATGATAAAAGAAGATATTCTCCCCTTGGCAACAACATGGATGGACCCGGACCACATTACGGTAAATGACGTAAGTCAGAGAAAGACAAGGACTGTCTGATACCACTTACATGTGGACTCTAATATAGTCAAATTTGTAAAACCTAGAGTAAAATTATGGTTATAAGGGGATGTGGGTGGATAAGAGTGATGGTGTTTAAGGCTACAAACATGTAATGAGTAGTAAATAAGCCTTAGAAATCTAATGCATGGTATAATGAATATAGACAAAAATATTATTACTCTAATTACATAATGTGATCAATATCACCGTATTAGCAATCATATTACAATATATACATATCAAACTAACACAATGTATGCCTTAAACTTACACAATGATACACATCAAATATATTCAATAAAAAATAGGAGTGCCTGCGTGGCTCAGTCGGTTAAGCGTCTGACTTCAGCTCAGGTCATGATCTCTCAATTCTTGAGTTTGAGCCCTGCATCGGGCTCTGTGCTGACAGCTCAGAGCCTGGAGCCTGCTTTGGATTCTGTGTCTCCCTCTATCTCTGCCTCTTCCCTGCTCTTTCTCTCTCTCTCTCACTCAAAAATAAACATTAAAAAATTAAAAAAAAATCTCTTCAACACACCAAATATACTCTATATTTTTATATGTGGTATATATATGTATAACACAAAAATGGGTAGAACTACAAATGTGATATTGGAAAAAAAACTTATTTCCATCACTAATAAATCTCACCAAATATAATAAAAATATAGAAGACTTGAACTATGCTATTAATAAGGTTTATCTCACAGGCTATTTTATGTATATTCTCCACATATTTACTTTCCGAAAGTAAGTTTGTGTTTGATGAATGACTGCTTTTTTTGTTTTTATTTTCATTAACTCCCCCTCACCATCCATACATGGCCAGTACATTGTTATTAGTCTTTTACAGTCACTTGGATTTTTCTGGAGGAACGCCAGAGACACTGAAAGGATATTAAAGTAAAATATGTTCAAAGTGTTTTTTAAATATCTGGACTTCTCTGTGATGCGGACCTTAGGAACAAACAAAAAGCATACCTTTCTTTTCCTTTTCAATCAATGCTGCCAAAATCCCAAGAATTAGGAATGCATTTGTAACATTTGAGAGTTGAGCCTCATGTGGACATTAATGAAAAGATTGTTTGGCATTTAACTCCTATAAATAAAGCTTCTGAATAGAACTACTTCAGAGAGCAATATTGTCCAATTCAGAACAATCAATCAGTCTTCTGAATTGGAAAGAACAAGGGAGAATCACTCAATCAAGAAAATGTTCTAACTTTGTCGTTAGAAGTCTCAAGTTCGCTTTCGAAAAAAGTGCTATTTATCCTCTTATTCTCTACCAGCTCTTATAATGCAGTGAAATAAACACATTTTAAAAACAGCAGTATGTCAATCCTTCAACAGAAATAACTATTATGGGTATCGGCAAGGCAGGATGTGTCTTTATGCAAATTATTCTCATCAAGTCATATTCATATAAAATTTATTACTGTTCAGATAATTAGTACAGTAATGATTTGCTTCATTTTTATAGTTTAGAACAGGCTCAAGACTCTCCATGATGATGGCATTCTCACTCATGAGTGTTCTGACATATTTTGAGAGGAGGAAACATGAAAGTTCTATATGGTTGTTTGAATTTTCCTTATAACCAGCTACATTTTGTGGCTTAAAGTGAACTCAACACTATGTACAAAAAAGGATGGCTGTTTATTCTCAGTTGTGGAACCATCATGTGGAGCTATAGCTTTTCTTCCTATTTAAAAAAATCAGAACTTTCTTTTTTTAAGTTTATTAATTTATTTTGAGAGAGCGAGAAAAAAAGAGAGAGGCAGAGAGGGAGAGAGAAACCATCATGTGGAACTATAGAATTTCCCCCTATTTAAAAAAAGCAGAACTTTCTTTTTTAAGTTTATTAATTTATTATGAGAGAGAGAGAGAGAGAGAATCCCAAGCAGGCTCTGCGCTGACAGCATGAACTAGATCCCATGAACCGTGAGATCATGACCTGAGCCAAAATCAAGAGTTGGACGCTTAACCGACTGAGCCACTCAGGTGCCCCCAGAACAATCAGAACTTTCTACTCGACCTAATATAAATAGCTGCTATTATGAATCATAGTAGTTCTTCATTTCCCCATGAAATTTTGGGAATATCATAGCATTTTGGAATACACATTTGAATGAGGCTATTGTCAGGTGACTTATCAATGCTTTGCACAAAAATTTGTCTTTTCTTTCTTGTTTATTTCAGAGTGACCTGTTTTCTTCGCTGTTCAACAATTTCACTACACTGCATCCAAGTATGTGTTTTTTTCTGGGGGTCTCACTGTGTTTCTTGAATCCTAAGATACATCTATTTCTTCATTATGAAAAATTTTCTGTCATCTCTTTGAATACTGACTCTACCTGGATCAGTCTATTCTCTTCTTCGAGATCTCCTACAAGAGGTATGCATTTATTCTGCTTGATATTCTCTGAGCTTCCTCAATCTATGGTTTGGTGCCTAACATTAGTTTTGGGGAAATTCTCTCATTATTTAATGTTTCTTCTTTTCCTTTCTCTCTTCCTCTTCTGGAATTCCCATTATGTATATGTTCTATCTTTTGTAATTGTCCCACAGTTCTTGAACATTCTCTTCTGATCCCCTCTCCCAGGCTTTTTTCTTTGTTTCTCAGTTTTATTGGCTTCTACTGAAATATCCTCAAGTTCAGAGATTCTTTTCTCAGCTGTGTCAGTCTGCTCATAAGCCCATCAAAGACATTCTTCATTTCTATTGTGTTTTGGATCTCTAGCATTTATTTTTGTTTCTCTTGGGATTTCCATCTAATTGCTTATATTTACCATATGTTCTTGCAGACTATATACTTTATATGTTAGAGCTTCTTAATCATAGTTGTTTTAAATCACCAGGAGGTGATCATTCCAACATCCCTGCTATATCTAACTCTGGTTCTGATGTTTGCTCTCTCTTCAAACTGTGTGTGTGTGTGTGTGTGTGTGTGTGTGTGTGTGTGTGAAAGAGAAACACCCACTGCCCTTGTGCAGTCAAAAATTCATGTATAACTTTTGACTCCCAAGAAAGTTAACTGCTAACATCCTACTGTTGCCTGGTAGCCTTACCAAGAGCCTAAATAGTTGAGTAATACATATTTTGTATGTTATGTGTATTATAGATTGTATTCTTACAATAAAGGAAGCTAGAGAAAAGTAAATGTTATTAGGAAAGTCATAAGGAAGAGAAACTACATTCACAGTACTGGACTGTAAAAACTCACCATGTAAATGGGCCCATGCACTTGAAACCCATGTTGTTCGAGGGTCAACTATACTTCTCAGTCCCCACCCCTTCCTTCAGTGGACAGGGTGACCAGAGTGGGCTGGAGTTTGGTATTTCCCTCTTCCCTGCTAGAAGACTCTGCTAAAACCCCAGGAGTTTAGGCTCTGGTTAGTTTCTCCTGAAGGTAGACTTTGTTAAGAAGAACAGAATGGTCTGCCATATTTCAAAATGATTCTTTTTCCCCTCCACCTGCCAGAAGTTATCAGGTGACTTTTCTCTGATATTCACTGTGAGAACCTGGTCAAGCTCCTAGAGGTAAAATTCATAAAAGTCTTTGGGCCCCTGATAACTGGCTCTCCCTGGAGAACTTTCTTATTTTCTTCTTTCCGTAGATATGTGCCACTTACCCTCTGTGGCCCAGCAGAATTCCCAGATATTCCTGCCCACTGCTTTTGTGGTCCCATTTCACACAATTCGATGCTGTTCTAATCTGGCCAACTTTTGCCCGGGTGGTCTTTGAAGACAGGAAATGGGAGCCTTTGATAATGCTACCTGAGCAGAATCACAATCTGTGATTGTGCTGGAACTTTCTTCGGATAACGTTCAGTTACATAGATAGTGTTCCTGTTTGTGCCCGGAAGCCAAAGCAGACAGCAAAACCTCTCATGGTCCGTGCACAGCCAATCACAGGCACAGAAAGGAGAAAGAGAATAAGTTCTCAGAGCAACAGCACAGCAAGGAGAAAGAAGCCATTCTCGAGAGAGAGCCATTGAACATGCCCAAGAAGATGTGTGGCAGTTCCAGGACTTTAAGAGATCTGTCCAGCAGTAAAGCAAGAAGAGGGATTTCTATGGCCATGCAAATGTAGCTGTTGAAGGCTGTACAGAAAGTGTGAAGTTTCAGGCATTGCAGATAGGAAGATAGAATCTTCTGGGATTAATATGTCTGATACAAGAAATACAAATGCAGACCGGTAACAGTCACAGAAGAGTACCAGCTCCAGAATGAAGGCAGTGGAAGAAGATACGGATTCTATCCCAATAGAGACAGTCCTTTTAAGCCGCACCTTGATAATGGCTTCACCAATTTAGCAACAAACAATGGATATTAATAGGTGAAACCCAAAGGATATTAATAGGTGAAACCCAAAGCATAACATCTGTAATTTTTATACAGTTGTGCTTAAGTTGATTGTTGTAAACTGTATAACTCATATGATACGTGATCTTGATTATAATCAATTAATTTTTTTTCTGTTGTCAATCTAAAGTCCTGGGTAAAAAAAATTCATTCTAATGTTACAAACATGTCTGGACTGAAAATTATAGGTATGATCCTGGTGTCTGGGACAGGTAGCTGAAGAAAGCTGCCCCCTTAGGAGACATGAATAAGGTCTTTTTTTGAGAACGTGTGTCCCTCCGTGCATTAAAATCTGTGGGTCCAGGGCTCATGGACATTTAAAACAAAGGCATGCCTTTTGGACTGTGAGGCTTCTCCCTACACTACTGATCACATGCTTTGAGGTTTCTTGTATGGCATCTGATGATTCTTAAATAAATTAGAATCTCAATAAAAATTTGATATATAGTAGACTATTTTGCATTGGAGACAAGCTGCTAGAAAGAGTGGGAGAAAAAGAGAAGGGAAGTATTCACAGGGGACATGAAAACAGTTTATTATCAAAAATGATCAATATTTCTAGTTCATTCTAAAGTACATATATATACATATCCAAATATACATATCTTGATAACATGCAAGGGAGTTTTAGATGACTCGTTTGAAAATATGCCTTAAAGTGTGTGTGTGTGTGTGTGTGTGTGTGTGTGCATGTGCGTTTTCCCCTATAGATTACAATTTTCTCAAGGTCAAGGACCCCATTCTTTTCTACCTACAGAAATACACACGTGCGTATGTGTACTATATTTTTCTCAAAGTGAGAAAATAAATATTTAAATATCCTACAGTCCAATAGCAAACCATCATAAGAACATGAAGATGTGTGATGAGTTTAAAAAAAACAAACAAACTGGTTTTAGTGCTGGTCATTTCATCATGCCATAGTATAGGCACTAAGGGAAATAAAGTCAGAAAGTTGTAACCAAGGAATTTGATAACCAGAGGATAAACAGGGTCTATTGATGTTGTGACAGGGGAGGACTTGGGAAATTATAGAGTAGTGGCAGTATACTTAGTCATGTTTTGAATGTGCGGGAATGTGTGAGAAATGACCCTGACACTGTATGCTTGATTTCAGGAGAACGACTATTGCTTTTCCAGAGAAAAAGACGTAAAGCCTACAGAAAACATCAGTGCTGATTTCACCCCCATTGACTTTCAACAGAAGAACTGTAGTAATTAGATGGGTTTGAAGCTATGATTTCATCCATAAATCACGCACACTCATACACATACACATGAAACTTGGAAAACAAATCAGTGAAACCAGTTATGATGATATTGAATAGTCTTAAAATGGACGTGTTTTACTTCATTTACGTGTTTACTTATTAAGCACGGGTTGGATACTCATTTATCAGGCATTGTTCTGAACACTGAGGAAGCAAAGGTGAATGATACATATTCCCTGAGCTCAACAAGTTGTAAAAGGTTCTGATCGCGAAACTGTCTAATGCCTTGTTTTCTCTATTGCTGGTTTATGTGTTTAGACATAATAGACATGATCAACTATGTATTTAGACATAGTAGATATAATCAACTATGCAGTAAGAACATAAGCAGTATTTCAACAACACACAGAAAAATCCCCTTTAATGAGAGGACTCACTAGCCCTTAGGTTTGATAGGTCAGCGTTAAGACACATAATTTTATACAGGCAAAGAGGAATATAATAGGTTAGATGACAGGAAGTGAACCGATTGGTTTCTCGGTAGGAGCACAATCACAGAACTCCGCTGTAAAGGTTTCCCCTTAGAATCCTTGATACTGGGAACATAAAAAAATTCACAAGAGAATACTAAGCCTCCAAGCCCAGACTGGGACTGCAATATCCATTTGCTTAAGCGTAAGTCAAACAGCGGCCCCGGTTTCTCAGCCTTTGGAGTCTTTATGTAGTTTTGCAGTAATAATCCATTTGTCACCCTCTAAGGAGAAGCAGGGTAATATATGAAATTCCCTTCACAATTCGCTTCTAAAATGGCATTGACTACTAAGCTCTCAGGTCAAATTCTTGCTCATGGGAAAGCTAGGAGACACTATTTTCCTCAGCAGTTTTCATTGAGTTTAATGTGATAATGTGATTCCTGAATGGCCCAATGACAGAAGGTAAGCCTTCTGCAAAATGGAGAATATAAATGATGAATGCACACTTTCTCCAAGCAAAATGATTTGGAGGATAAATTCCTCCTGAAGATGAAAATACGTTCATCAGGCTCATATCCTGATGGCTACCATCTAAATCCGAAACATCACAGCAGTACTAATTGGGCGCTTCTGTGATAATGCTCACTTGATAGAAAGTCAGTACGCGGTCCAAACACATGCCAGATTTCCAGGGGCATATGTGAAGAGTTACTAGATACTTTTTCAAAATAGGAGGCTCAAAGTACCGACAAGTACTATTCCTTGGAAAATTGAAGCAAGATTTCAGGGAATTGCTTTGCACTGCAGTAATTTATTTTGCACAGCGGCATTCCCAGCCGCATATGCTTAATCACACACGTGCAGAAAGTTGGAAAGCAAGATTTTTATTTGGAAGGGAATCAGAATTTTGATTTTATGCACTGTGCATAGGTCCCCAAGTTTCCACATCTTCTAATCTTGATGTAATAAAAGGAAAGAGCTTTGCTGAAGAGGGAATTGGCTCTCACTTCAAGTCCAAAGGCATTGTTAATTACCTGATTTGCATCTAAAAACAAAAGAAAGGCCTCTATCCACTAATTCTTTATTTCTCTCTGTGAAGTTTTGGGCTTTCGGTGAAAAGATTTTGCAATTTTTTTTGTCAAATTGATGACTACTTTATTTTACATCATTTTAACTTTTTACTTTTACACTTATATTACCACTGTTTGCTGGTAGTTATAGAAATGCAATTAGACTTTTTATATTGACCTTATATCCAAAGCAGTTGCTAAAATCACTAATTAACACTAAGAATTTTGGAGGGCAGCTTCCTTACGCTATTCTACATGGCCAATCATGCCGTGAAAATAAACACACGCTTGCTGCTTCTTCTCTAATGTATTTATGTGGCTGCAATTTTCAGTACAGTGTTGATTAAAAGCGGCAAGGGTGAACATCCTTGCATTGGTCCCAATCTTAGGTGGAAAACATTAAATGTTTCAGCATTAAGTTTAGGGTTACTTTCAGGTTTAGCATAAATGTACTTTATCATCTTCAATGTTTTCTGTGCTAAAAGCTTATGTTTTAAAAAAAATCATGACTGGGCTTTGCTATTTGTCTCATGTATTTTCTGCATCCATTGAGATGATCATGTGTTTTATCTCTTTTGTATTATTAATGTAGTCAATTACATTGATTGACTTTCCAATGTTGAGCTAGCTTGCAATCATGAGATAAAACCCACCTGCATATAATGAATTGTCGCTTTTATATATTGCTGAGTTTGATGTGTTAATATTTTAAATGAATTTTTATATTTATATTCATGGAGGATATTGATCGATAATTTTCTCTCCTTGTAATATCTTTTTCAGCTTTTAGTCTCTGTATTGTATTTGCCTCATAAAAGAGGTTGTGGAATATTCCTCTGGGTCTGAAGTTTCCTTTATGACAAGATTTTAGCGACAAATGTAGATTGCCAGCTACTTTGAGGCAATTTGGTAAGTTGTATCTTTAAAGGAAATTGTCCATTTTGTCAGTGTTCTCAAATTATTGGCATAAAGTTGTTCCTAATACTCCATTATTATTTTTAATGTCTCTAGTATCCAGATTTATGGTTCCCCTTTCACTTCTGATTTGGCTCATTGACAGTCATTTATTTTCTTGATTATTCTTGCTAGCTATTTATAAATCTTAAGAGCCATTTTAAGGAATCAATGTTTTACTTTGTTGGTTTCTTCTATTATGTCCAGTCTTATTATTAATATATCTCCCCTTCAAATCACTTTGGTTTTGAGTTAGTATATTTTAGCTTAAAAAGATGGAAATACCCTGTGTTATTTTAATCCTTTGATATTTTCAGAAATCATTTGTATTACGGTCCAGTATATGGTCCATCTTGACCATGATAGTCACCCTAGCATTATCATGATACTGTTTGTTTACATTCTTTTCCTTTCCACCTGTTTCTGTCATTACATGTAACGTGAATCTCTTATAAGCAGCATATGATTGGGTTTTCCTTCATATCTTTTATGACAGTCTCTGCCTGTTAACTACAGGGCTCATTCATCTACTTTTATTGTAATTACTGCCATTATAGGATCTAGTCTACCGTCTTAGGATTTGTTTTCTATCTCACCCATCTGTTCTTGGTACCTCTTTTCCATTTTCTTCAACACGGGCTATTTGCTTAGTGCTTTACATTCTTATTGTGTATCTTAAAATTGAAATACAATTTAAAAACCATGAAATTCAGCTTTTTAAAGTATACAACTCGGTGATTTTAGTATCTTCACAAAGCTGCATAAAATTGCCACTATTTACTTTCACAACATCTCACCCTCAAAAGAAACCCCACACATATTAACAGTTTCTCCCCATTTATCCAATCCCTCCAGCCCTAGGTACAGCTAATTATTTTCTGTCTCCACAGATTTGCCTCTTCTGGACATTTCCTATAAGTTGAATTATTTGATAAGTGGTTTTGTTTTAAATAGACATTTTCCAGTGTACCATTTTCATTCCCTTGCCATTTCTTTACTGTATTTTCTTGGTGCTTGTCCAGAGTATTAAAATTAAATAACACAACACTCTATTTTTAATTAGTACCAAGTCAATGTCATTAATATAGAAAACCTTGCTCCTATATTAGCTCCATTGCCTTGCAAGGATTGCTAATTGTAGCAGGGATTTGTAGCTAGGGGTTTAGTGATAGCTGAGGAAGTCTCAGATTTTGGTTGAGCACGTGCACACAGCCCTACCCATTCACATCATCTTCTAGATTCCCAGTAATATGTCAGAACTTTCCAAAGCTCCCATGGACCTCTTATTCCTGAGGCTTTCCTTTGAAGGTTTTTGGCTACCCTCTTTTGCCCCAACTGATATGCTCCACCCAAGGCATCTGTTATTGTAAACATTTTTTTTTTTAAATGTGCTGACAAATACCCCAAAGAACGGCTTTGTTTTTTAATTTACGTTCAGGTCGTGTCAAATAGAATGCCTCGCAAGTAGGGTCTTCCAGGGAACCACCAGACCAAAAAAATAACAATATTGGAGAGTGCCTGGGTGGCTCAGTTGGTGGAGCATCCACCTCTTGATTGCCTTTCGGGTCATGATCTCAGGGTTGTGGGTTCGAGCCCCGTGTCAGGCTCTGGGCTGAGCATGGAGGCTGCTTAAGATTCTCTCTTTCTCTCCTTCTCCCCTTCTCCCTCACTCGCTCGCGTTCTCTCTCTAAAAAATACAAAATGAATTAAAAAAATAAAAGAAAAGCAACAATTTCTGGGAGTGAGGACTGGAAAGGGGCCCCAGCTCTGTTTTGTCCCCTCCAGTGGCTGCAAAGCACTGCTTTCCATCATGATTGTGGGTTGCTGATGTTCAAGGCTACCGTGAACCTCAGTGAGGGCAAGAGAGCAGGAACTGAGCAAGTTAAAAAGCCACAGAGCTCACTGTTCTTACTGAGGTTCAGCTTATATTCTAGAATAAATGCTGTCTGGATTGTTGCAAGCATTTGGTTAATTTCCAGCATCCAGAAAATGCTGATTCTGGCCATTTTTTTGCCATTGTTATTCTTGATTTTCAGGTGTCTTCATTCCGCCGGTTTTATCGGCACTTCATAGAATTGACAATATTTTACTAATTACATTATATATCCTTTACTTATCCTCTTCCTTGAATTAGTAGTATATAGTTTTACAAACAGCCTAAGCACTTTATAGCAGTATATTTTTATTTAACCCCTGTTCCTTTTGTTATTGCCATCATGTGTTTTAGGTCTCCATATGTCTAAACCCAGAATACCCTATGATATTTGCTTTAAATCATCAATAGCTTTTTACATGAATTAAGAAGAGCAAAATGAAGTCTATTATATTTATTGACATATTCAACTTTTTGTTCTTATTATCCTTTTTTTTTTAGATTTGATTTCCTCTCAAGTATAATTTTCCTTTGGCCTGATGAAATTCTTTTGGCGTTTCTTTTAGTGTAGGTTTGCTGGTGAAAATTTTTCCCATTTTTTAAAAAAATTTAGTTGAGTATTTCGATTCTGTCTTCATTTCTGAAGTGTCTTTTCATCAAGTAAATTTCTGGATTCCTTCCTCTGGGTAGCCCTGCTTTCTCAGGACTCTGCCCACTCAGCTTCCCTAATGTCTGTGTCTTGACTTCAGGGAAACCATCCTGTTCTAGACTGAGTTCTACAACTGCTGCTGCTTTGTCATGCAGATTATGCCTTCAGGTAAACAATGTTATCACCAGGCTCACCTCGATTATTTCCCTTCTGGTGCCCATTGTCCAATGTCTGAAAATAGTTACTCCGCATATATGGTCAAATCTTCTAGTTGTTTTCAGTGGGAGGATAAACTTGTTATTTCATCCTAGCCAGAAACAAGAAGTACATTTCCCCTACTTTTTTTTTTTTTTTTTTTTTTTTATTGCCCACAGGACGAGCACATTTCTCTGTTGGGGTAAGAGCTGTCAGCACAGAGCCCGACGCGGGGCTCGAACTCACAAACCGCGAGATCATGACCTGAGCCGAAGTCGGTCGCCCAACCAACTGAGCCACCCAGACGCCCCTAGGACTTATCTTTTAATTTCAGTGCGATTCTGACTCAGCCGCCTAACCTCAGGTGGCAATAGGTAGTTAATTGGGCAAGAGATTAGTGTTTAGACTTTATTTCCTGTTTTGGCACTAAAATTTATATGTGGTGGAAATACAAATTATATTTGGATGATGAAGTCATATCAAGAAGGGCCCTTCTAACTATAAAATTTTCCTTGGGGAGTCATGTGTGACTCACACATGATTTCCCACTCCGTTGCTTATGTCTGGCAACTGTTTACTTCCAATCAATAAGAACACCCTTTCCCACGTTTATAGTGAGATAAAACCTTGATTAACCAAAACCTAACTAACTGAAGCCTGTAATTGACTTGTTTTCTTCTGATCTTATCGTTCCATTCAGCTTTGTTTATTTGTTTAAAGGAAACTAATGACAAGAAACGATCTGTTGTAGCAATTCAAAAGTAATGAAGGAAATGGAGAATTAGGGGGATTTCTCTAGAAAACTTAGCACTTCCCAAAGCATTACAGGCAAAAGGGAAGGAGGGAGGCGAAAGGGAATGTATGACTCATGTGCATACTGTCAGCTTGCAACCAGACCTCACCAGACAAAACCCAGTATTACTTTGTATCCCCTTCCATATACATGAATCTGGCTGCTTTCGAATAACTTAGTTTCTCCCTCTATTTTATCCTCAAGCTTCTTTTGAAGAGATACGTGCCCTTAACATATTTTATGAGGTAAAGAAAAGACTGTGACTTTGTGGGGTTCCACGTTCTCTTTAAAATCACCAAATTTTTGTGATTCCATACAAATTTTAGGATTGCTTGTTCTGGCTTCGAGAAGAACGCTGGTGCAATTTGGATTGGGATTGCATTGAATGTGTAGATAGCTTTGGGGAGTATTGACATTTTAACACTATTTATTCTTCCAACCCATGAGCACGGAATGTTTTTCCATTTCTTTATATCTTCTTCAATTTCCTTCATAAGCTTTCTATAGTTGTCAGCATACAGATCTTTTACATCTTTGGTTAGATTTATTCCTAGGTATTTTATGCTTCTTGGTGCAATTGTGAATGGGATCAGTTTCTTTATTTGCCTTTCTGTTGCTTCATTGTTAGTGTATAAGAATGCAACTGATTTCTGTACATTGATTTTGTATCCTGCAACTTTGCTGAATTCATGTGTCAGTTCTAGCAGACTTTTGGTGGAGTCCATCGGGTTTTCCATGTATACTATCATGTCATCTGCAAAAAGTGAAAGCTTAACTTCATCTTTGCCAATTTTGATGCCTTTGATTTCCTTTTGTTGTCTGATTGCTGGTGCTAGAACTTCCAACACTATATTAAACAACAGCGGTGAGAGTGGACATCCCTGTTGTGTTCCTCATCTCAGGGAAAAAGCTCTCAGTTTCTCCCCATTGAGAATGATGTTAGCTGTGGGCTTTTCATAAATGGCTTCTATGATGTTTAAGTATGTTCCTTCTATCCCAAACAGCCCAAGTAATATTGAAGAAGAAGACCAAAGTGGGAGGCATCACAATCCCAGACGTTAGCCTCTGCTACAAAGCTGTAATCAAGACAGCATGGTATTGGCACAAAAACAGACACATAGACAAATGGAATAGAATAGAGACTCCAGAATTGGACCCACAGAAGTATGGCCACCTAGTCTTTGGCAAAGCAAGAAAGAATAGCCAATGGAAAAAAGACAGTCTCTTTAACAAACGGTGCTGGGAGAACTGGACAGCAACATGCAGAAGAATGAAACTAGACCACTTTCTTACACCATTCACAAAAATAAACTCAACATGGATGAGGGACCTGAATGTGAAACAGGAAACCATCAAAACCCTAGAGGAGAAAGTGGAAAAAAAAACCTCTCCAACCTCTGCTGCAGCAATTTCTTCCTTGACACATCTCCAAAGGCAAGGGAATTAAAAGCAAAAATGAACTATTGGGACCTCATCAAGATAAAAAGCTTCTGCACTGCAAAGGAAACAATCAACAAAACTAAAAGGCAAGTGACAGAATGAGAAAAGATATTTGCAAATGACATACCGGACAAAGGGCTAGTATCCAAAATCTATAAAGAGCTCACCAAACTCCACACCCGAAAAACAAATAATCCAGTGAAGAAATCAGCAGAAAACATGAATAGACACTTCTTTAAGGAAGACATCCCGATGGCCAACAGATACTTGAAAAGATGTCATTCCTCATCAGGGAAATACAAATCAAAACCACACTCAGATACCACCTCATGTCGGTCAGAGTGGCCAAAATGAACAAATCAGGAGACGATAGATGCTGGCGAGGATGTGGAGAAACAGGAGCCCTCTTGCACTTTTGGTGGGAATGCAAACTGGTGCAGCCGCTCTGGAAAACAGTATGGAGGCTCCTCAAAAAATTAAAAATAGATCTACCCTATGACCCAGGAATAGCACTGCTAGGAATTTACCCAAGGGATACAGGAGTGCTGAGGCATAGGGGCACTTGTACCCCAATATTTATAGCAGCACTCTCAACAATAGCCAAATTATGGAAAGAGCCTAAATGTCCATCAACTGATGAATGGATAAAGAAATTGTGGTTTATATACACAACAGAGTACTGCGTGGCAATGAGAAAGAATGGCAAATGGCCTTTGGTAGCAACGTGGATGGAACTGGAAAATGTTATGCTAGGTGAAATAAGTCATACAGAGAAAGACAAGATAACATATGTTTTCACTCTTATGTGGATCCTGAGAAACATAACAGAAGACCATGGGGGAGGGGAAGGGAAAAAAAAGAAGAGAGGGAGGGAAGCAAACCATAAGAGACTCTTAAAAACTGAGATTAACTGAGGGTTGATGGGGGGTGGGAGGGAGGGGAAAGTGGGTGATGGGCATCGAGGAGGGCACCTGTTGGGATGAGCCCTGGGTGTTGTATGGAAACCAATTTGACAATAAATTTCATATTTAAAAAAAAATCACAAAATTTTTGAGCTGGGTGACTTTAGAAAGAAATGATGTCTGTCACCCATTTGATGTTTTTGTTTATATAATAAATTCCTACTGAACACCTACTATGTGCCCAGCATGTGCTACGTTACCAGGGAGTCAAAGATGGAAAACCTCAAATGACTCCTGAAATCATCCATTTCTTTTTCAGACTTCCTAATAATTATGCCCTTCTTTCTTATTTTAAGTCAAAATTAACTTACCTTCCATTTCATCCAATGACGCTGAACAATGCATATTAAGTCTGTCTTCGTGATAATTTTGAAAAGGCCCAACATGGCATAAAGCACATATCAGGCACTCGATAATGATTTAATGAGCTAATGAAATTGTTATTAGGCTTTTATCCTCATGCTCCAATTCTCTTTTCTAAGCAAGTTCATTCTTTATTTCTTGACTAAACAACCCCAGTTTTATCAAATGTCACTAATATGACGTTGTTCAGTCCTCAACAACCATTCTAATTGCTTTCCCCTGACATTCTTTAGCTTGTTACTGTCACCTTAAAGTATGAGAAAGGAACCACACACTTTCAGGATGATTTGGAGGTAGAAGAAATGGCCCGGAGCATATATTCTGGTTTTCAGATACATTCATTCCAGCCATCCCTATCGTCTACCTTTCAGTTTGTCAAGTGTTGATGCTGAAACAGAAATTAGAGTTTGTTAATTCCAACCTCTTCTCCATGGCTTAGGAAAGTGAGATGATTGATTGTGTGCCCCAGGTTACAAAGTTAGTAAACAGTCGAATCGACCTGTGCCCCTCAACTAGTGATGTTATCGATTTCCTAGGGAATATTTGGAAAAGTTTGTCAGGATGTTTACTGGCATTTAGTAGGTGAAAGCCAGCAATGCTAAAATCTGACATCCAGGAAGGATTGCCCCATGCAAAACGTCAATAGAACTTCCAGTGAGAAACACTCAGGTGTCCTGACTCCTACCTACATGCAGCATTATTCAAAATGATAAACCTGGGAACTCTGGTAGATTGAGTTACTAAGCCAAATTCTTCCTCACACTCCATACCTTCACCCTTTTTCATGTAACTTTGCAATCCCTCCACAGAAAGGGTCCTATACATCCCAGGTCCTTAAGTTTGGACTTGGCCATATAACTTGTTTTGGTCAATGGGACATGTGTAGACATAATACAAAGCAGGTATTTGAATTTTGGTAACAAAATTTGTTGTGTTCTCAGCCATCCTAGAGTAGGTGATGTACAGATGTGAAAGAAATACATATTTACTAGTATATACCACTGTGGTTTTCTAATTCCATAACAATAGATGATTGATAAAAAATTGACAAGCATCTAGTAATTTAAACAGTTTCCTAATGTATGTTACATGATAGTAGCCTCCTAAGTTGATCTCAGGGTTGGCAGAAGTGGGGAATGGCATGATCAAAGAACTTTAGAAAAGACTGAGTAATTTTTCCTATAACACATTTAAGTAATAAGTTCTGGGGCGGCTGGATGGCTCAATCAGTTGAGCCTCTGACTCTTGAATTTTGGCTCAGGTCATGATCCCAGGGTCATGGGATCAAGCCCTGAATTGGGCTCATGCTGAAAGTGAGGGCTACTTGGGATTCTCTCTCTCTCTCTCTCTCTGTCTCGCTCTCTCTCGCTCTCGCTTTCGCTCTCCCTCTGCCCCTCACCCTTGCTCATGCTCTCTCTCTAAAACTAAGTAAATAAAGTAATAAAGTAATAAGTTCTACTAAAAAAATGCCTTGTAAACTGTGTTTAAAATATTTACTTTAACACAAATCCCATTTTCTGCACATCTATTATCATCCAGATATATTCGAAACTTCTTCACCAGAATTTATTTACTAAGGCACAAAGATGATTTGGAACTTTAAAATGAATTTTCAACCAAATGAGATGAAACAAAAGAGTTTAACAGCCAATTGTTAAGATCGTGCTTATAGTGCAAGCACCCTGGTTGGTTGAAAAAAGAATATGTTCTCATCTCTCTTCTGTATCTTCAACATCTTTCTGCTCACAATCCCTGCACTTTAATATGTAAATACGATCAAGGTTATGTCATCTTTAAAATTTTTTTAATGTTTATTTATCAACGTTAGAGACAGAGAGAGAGGGGGACACAGAATCCTAAGTAGGCTCCAGGCTCCGATCTGTCAGCACAGAGTCCAACGTGGGTGCTTGAACCCACAAACCGCGAGATCATGACCTGAGCCGACATCGGCCTCTTAACCAGCTGAGCCACCCAGGTGCCCCATAGCTATTCTGTCTTTAAAAACAAATCAAAAGAAACCAGACAAAACATCTCTTGATCCTAGTTTTCCTCTTATAATGTATTTGTTTCCTTTTCTCATCAGCCATTTTTTTTTAAATATAATTTACTGTCAAGTTAGCTAACAATACAGAGTGTAAAGTGTGCTCTTGGTTTTGGGGGTAGGTTCCCGTGATTCATCGCTTCCATACAACACCCAGTGCTCTTCCCAACAAGTACCCTCCTCAATGTCTATCACCCATTTTCCCCTCTCCCTAGCCCTCCCTCAGCAACCCTCAGTTTGTTCTCAGTATCCAAGAGTCTCTTATGGTTTGCCTCCCTCCCTTTCTGTAACTTTTTCCCCCTTCCCCATGGTCTTCTGTTAAGTTTCTCAAGATCCACGTATGAGTGAAAACATGATATCTGTGTTTCTCTGACTGACTTATTTCACTTAGCGTAATACCATCCAGTTCCACCCACATCGTTGCATATGGCAGGATTTGATTCTTTCTCATTGCCAAGTAGTATCCCATTGTGTATATAAACCACATTTTCTTTATCCATTTGTCAGTTGATGGACATTTAGGCTCTTTCCATAATCTGTCATCAGCCATACTTCTGAGAGAATAGTCTCTGGTAGTTGTCTGCTTCCCACATAACCTTTCACTCATTTAAAGAAGGTATTATTCACATTTTTAGCAATATATATTGCTCTCAAAAACGTATCATTTTAACCTGTAGAAGTGTATAAAATACAAAACGTGTGGATGCGCGTGCGCGTGCACACGTGTCTTGAAAGGTGGATTCGGAACCAATGTGCTGTCATAGCCTAGAAAATGCTCCTCAAGCTTTCAAATTCTATCAAAGAAGGGAGTTGCATTCTTCCAGAATGACACCTCACTCTCCTCGACACTGCGCAAGAGCCAAGGGACCACCAGAAGAATCAAAGGCTTACGTCTTGTTGAAAAAAAAAAAGAAGGCTAGCTTTCACGGTCATCTGAGGGATCCCACCTGGCAGAAATGCATCAGACAGAGGAATACCCGCTGTGTTGATGGAATGGTAACTTGACCTATTTCTAGTCGCTGTAGCTGGAAGAGAAGTGGGGAGACTTGAGAGCAGAAAGACATTCTCCATGCGTTGTGGCAGAGGGGGGAGAACAGCAGACACTGCAGGGTCAGTCATTTCTTGCTGGTTTACTGCATGTCAGGGAACTGGAATGACGTCACATGCATGATTCTCTGGAAGCTCCACATTCCGAGGAGACAGAAAAGCGTAAAACCCTGTTAAAGGACTGGGTGACATGAAGGAACAATTATATCCCCAGTGATTTCATGAGCTGTATCTTATCCCCTTGCAATAGAGATCAAGGTCATAAAAGATAAAAGAAAGAAAAATAGGAGAGTTCTCAGTGAAAATCTAGTTAGAACTATATAAAATAGTTTCTGAAACTATTTTTAAGCCCTGATTTTTTTTTTTCTTTTTGAAATGCAGTCAATAATCACTACTGGAAACATTATTTATTTTTTGATTTCAAGGAAATGATTTTTATTTTATTATTATTATTTTTTTTTTTTTTAATTTTTTTTTTCAACGTTTATTTATTTTTGGGACAGAGAGAGACAGAGCATGAACGGGGGAGGGGCAGAGAGAGAGGGAGACACAGAATCAGAAGCAGGCTCCAGGCTCTGAGCCATCAGCCCAGAGCCCGACGCGGGGCTCGAACTCACGGACCGCGAGATCGTGACCTGGCTGAAGTCGGACGCTTAACCGACTGCGCCACCCAGGCGCCCCTATTTTATTATTTTTAAAATTTTTCCATTTTGAGAGAGAGAGAGAGGGAGAGAGAGAACATGAGCAGGAGAGGGGCAGAGAGAGAAGGAGATAGAGAATCCCAAGCAGGCTTTGCACTGTCAGCCCACAGCCCGACACAGGGCTCAAACCCACGAACTATGACATCATGACCTGAGCCGAGATCGAGAGTCGGATGCTCGACCAAGTGAACCACCCAGGTGCCCCTAAAGATACGAGATTTAGCTAACATTTAGCACTTGAAAGTTGCTAGGCCTTCTTCCTAAGGAATAGATATGTATTGAGCCTCAAGTAGATATGTATTAAGCCTTATTTAAGCCTCAAAACACCACACAAACCAAAATGCCATATGGAGTGGACACTGTCATTATCATAATCTTTACTTTATAGATAAGAAAACTAAAGCAAAGGAAAGTTAAGGAAAATCCCCAGGGTTACAGAGGTTTTAAGTGACAAAGCTAGGATTTGAATAGCATCAGTTTATACAATAAGAACTATACTGTATTGTTTTATACAAGAGAAAAATGCACAGATGGAATTATAGCAATAATAAAATATATGTTGTATATAGAGATAGTTAACTTTAGAGATTGAAAAGGCTACTAGGCAGGATTGATGAAAACAGGTGCACAACTAGACAAAACCCCTGGTGAAATCCCTTAATTTCAAAGTCAAAGAAAAAATACAAAAAGCTTTCACTCGGGAAGATCGGTTTAATTACAAAGGCAAAGATTCGGACTAGAATCAGGCTTGTCATCACAAAAGGGGAAAACCAGAGCAGTGCTCCTCAAATTATAATGTACACAGCAATGCCTTAAAGGTCTTTTCAAAAAGTGAGTTCTGATTCAGTAGGTCTGGAATAGAGTTATAAAGTCTGCAATTTTACCAGACGTTCAGGTGATGACAAAGCTATCGGTCCACAGACTACCTTAACAGAAGCAAGAAGTTAGGATGCGGTGGGGGGGCGGGGGGGGGTGGGGAATATCAGACTGTTTTGAAAAAGCAATAAAATCTGAGTTTACTATGCCAATCAAGATAGTATTCCCGTGTCAGAAGCAAAAGCAATTATCAGACAGGTATTTTTTTTTAATTTTATTTATTTATTTTGAGAGAGAAAGAGAGAGCATGAGCAGGGGAGGGGTAGAGAGACAGAGGGAGAGAGCAAGTCCCAAGCAGGCTCTGCACTGTCAGCACAAAGCCTGATGCGGGCTCGAACTCATGAGCCGTGAGATCATGACCTGAGCCGAAGTCAGGAGTCAGACCTTAACCAACTGAGCTACCCAGGCACCCGAGACATGCAAGTATTTTAAACATATGATACTGGAAAGAAAAAAAAAGGGAAGAAAAGTGGTGGTAAACAATGCATCTTAGAAAAATTTAAATCTAAACGGAAATTATAAATATGATTGAGAATTTATAATACAATATTAAGTCAGGGTATTGATAAAGAAAATACATACTGTGAGGACATATTTAATAGTAAGTAATAACCTGACTTCTATGTCCAGGTTCGATGTAGAAATTTACGAGACCACCCCCACTGGTAGCCCAACAAAGAGAAAGAATGGAATACACTCTCTCTCCCTGGCTCTCTCTCTTTCTCTTTCCGTGTGTGTGTGTGTGTGTGTGTGTGTGTGTGTGTGTGTATCACACAGAGAGCTAACAAATAAACTAAAAGCGCTAATTTCCAATAAAGGGTAACCCTTTCCTAGGAGAGGACAGATGTGTGTGTGACTGCCACGCTCATAACTTTGGTGGCACTATACGAAGAGGAGGAAATTCACTACAGTTGGGGTAAAGGAGACACCGGCCAATCTTAACAAATGTTTAATGGCTAGCTGGCTGTGGCTTTGAGCAAGAGATAAGAATCCAGAGGAGCTGTGATCACAAAACCGATTTCCACTTACCTGCCTAAGTTTTCCATGGGGCCTTCCTTGAATGCATGGGTGCAGCATGCTGAGAGCTAGACATAGGTTAAGAGGACTGAGAGAGACTCCAATCAAGGTCAATGGGGGTTTTGCTGAGTGCAGCACTAATGGTCCACAGAAGGCTGGTGTCAGAGAAGCAGAGTGGAGAGTTCTCTTAAGGCACAGAGAGCCAAGTTGGATATGAAGATTAAACAACTCCTGATTGTCTTGAAAAGATGGTGACATGAGCTTAAAAACAGGGTATATGTGCCTACATTTCTGAAAGCAGGGAGCTGGGATTAAAGCAAACAATAATGCCCAAGCAATACTGAAGATGAAGTCATAAAATCCTCAAAATATTTTAATTCCGTGGAGAACTGAGTTTGCAACAAATCCCAGACCCAGCTCCGTCACAGCTTAGACGGACTCAAACCACTACCTTATTGTCTCGCACAGGAAGACGTGTGCCCTTTTCTCAGGGTTAGTATAATATAGTTCAGTGTCTACTGTTGTTTTACAAATAGTACCTGCCATTCAATCAAAATAATATGAAAAATGTACAGAAGTGGGAATACATGACTCATAATAAAGAGGGAAATCAATCGATCGTAGGCGACAAATATTCACTAAGATACAGGAATTAACAGAGAAAGATTTTAAGATAAGTATGATAAAGAATGTGGAAGAGTCTAGAGAAAAGGTAACCTACATGTTTGAATAGAGGTGCAATGTACGCAGAAGAACGCAAAATGTATAAAATGATTACGTGGAAGCACTAAAATGAAGAAGAAAGGCTTGGAATTGAAAATTCATTTAGCAGGCTTAATAGAAGAATAGACATGGTGGAATAAATGGTCAGGGACTTCGAAGACAGTCAACAGAAATATATCCAAACTGAAACAAAGAGAAAGAAAACAAAATGCCTGACTGGACATCTGAAAGATGTTGGCAATGCCAAATGGTCTAGCATGCACGTAATGGCAGCTGGACAAAGGAAAGAGAGTAAGAATGGAGGAGGAACAAAACGATTGAAGAGATGACTAAGAATTTTTCATGATTGACAAAACAGCCCACAGATCCAACCAAGATCAATGAGTTTCAAGTTACTCAGAGTTCTCTTGACTGATAGCCTTCAGCTTTCAGCCCTCATCAAAAATGGCCCTTATTGGTGATAACTAACTCTTTCCAAGATCACAGCTTCTTTCTGGGAATCGTGCATCCAATTATTGGTGTCAGTATGGGAATATAATATCTTAGTTCCCTTGCTGCATCACAGGACCAATTTGAAGGTTCATCCCAGTTTGACAGCCCCCAGTGGGATAGGCGAAGGCCTCTGTTGAGATAGCTTTGTATCCCAACTTCTCGGCCAAATCCTATTTCCTTCTCGTCTACAGTTATTAATATGGAGAATATCCCCAATAAAATTTCTTAATGGGAATCTTCATCTAAGAGTCTGCTTCCCAACGAACTGCCTTGCACGTGCAACAGTATGTGTATACATGCATGTGAATTACTGACATGATTATTAATATTGAAAATCAAAACCAACAATGTGTTGTGGGTATATAACATATATAGAACAAAATCTATGAAAAAAATGGATACATGAAATTAAATTGTTTGAAGATTTTTCGTCCGGTAAAAATGTTTACGTCTGGTACTTGAAGATAGATGAAGGTAAATTAAAGATACATATTCTAATTTTTAGAGTAACTGTTGAAAATATCTTAGACCTAAAAAGTCACCAGGAGCAATAAGATTGAGTACTAAGAATATTACGTCAATCCAAAGGAACTGGGAAAGAAGGAACATAATTTAAAAAAGAACACATGAGACAACCACCGAGGCATGTTCTAACCAATAATTACAGTAAATATAAGCAGTCCACTTACCAGGAGGTGATTGTCAGACAGGATAAAAAGACCCAACTCTATGCTGTTTATTTAAAAAAAGTACTGATCATATAAAAAGTCACAGAAAGACTGAAAGTAACATAGAGGGGTGATAAAATGCATGCAGACACTAAGCATAAGAAAACCTGTGTGGCTATGTAATATCAGATAACGTAGAATTAATTCCAGGTGTATTACTAGTGATAAATGTGGAAGTGCCTACCATAAATGCGTAGGCACCTAACAACAGAGCTTCAGACACAATAAACTGAAATAGTCTGAAGGAAAGTGACCAACAGAAAAATCAACAATCATGCTTGGAAACTCCCACAACCCCGTCTTAGAAACTGATGGAACAAATACCCAAAAATTCGGTAATAATAGAGCTTATTTGAACAATACTATCAACAAACATGATCTAAATGACATTCATACAATACAGTATACACCCAATAGCTACAGAAATATATATCCTTTGTTAGTGCACACGAGTGTTCATCAACATAGGTCTTAACGTTAGGCGATAAAACATGTCTCGCTGTATTGCAAATGATCTACCTCAGAGATTATATATTCCCTGGCCACAACATAACTAAATTAGGAATGATTAACAGTAAGCTATCTAGGAAATTACTAAATATTTAGAAATTCAGAAATACATTTCTAAATAAAGGTCAAATGTGAAATTCTGATGGAAATTGGGAACTATTTAGAACTGAATAATAATGAAATAATAATGAAACCAGAACATATCAAAAACTGTGGGAGGCAGGTAAAGTGGCAATAAGGTAGTTTTATCTTAATTTGCTGTTATTTTTAAAAAATTTTTAATGTTTTATTTATTTTTGAGAGAGAGAGAGAGAGACAGAGTGCGAGCAGGGGAGGGGCAGAGAGCAATGGAGACACAGAATCCGAAGCAGGCTCCAAGCTCTGGGCTGTCAGCACAGAGCCCCACACGGAGCTCGAACCCACGAACCTCAAGATCATGACCTGAGCCAAAGTCAGACACTTTACCGACTGAGCCACCCAAGCTCCCCGATAATCTTATCTTTAAATGCACGCATCAGAGAATAAGGATGGTTTAAAAGTAGGGATTTATGCGTCCACCCTTGAAAGTGCAAGAAAGAAAAAAAACAAAAAAACAAGACTCAAACAAAAAGTCACTGTAACACAATAATGAAAGTAAGAGCAATCATTAAGAAGGCAGAAAATGAACCACAGTGCCTTGAAAATCTTTTTCAGATTTATGAACAATTATGAAGAATGTAGAAGAAAGACAATGAGAAAAAACACAGGTAGTAACAACAATGAAGAAGCAAATATCGGGAGATGATTCTTCACGAATCTCTCAGTTTTCTATGAAGTTAGGTCTTCGGTATCCATCTAGGCTCACTCCACATCGCCCCCATGGGACTTGGAGGGGAAGGAGGACTGATCAGTGAGCATAAAGTTCATACCGCCTGCTATGCTATGAGTCATAGATTTTTATAATTTCTTTCCACTTATTTTCTTATGGGCCAAATATACGGAACTATGTCCAAGTACTCTATGATAATAATTCAACAGATTCCAAGAAATACACAATTTTCTCAAAAGACACAATTTAACAAAACACAACAATAAAAAATGGACATTACAGTGTCTCCAATAAAGAAATTGAATTCGAAATAAAAAAGATTTCCGCGATGAAAACTTTTGGCCCGGAAGGCTTCACTCTTTACTCCCATCAACTGTTTAAGGAAAAAATTCATATCAGGTTTATGCAAAAGCTCTCAGAAAATAAAAGAGGAGGGAAAACTTTGTAACTCATTTTATGAGACCAACGTAACCTGGTTGTAAAACCTGATGAGCACATAACAAGTAAAGAATATCCCATATGTGCTCTGATACAAAATCCTAAATGAAATATTAACAAATCAAATACTTCAAAATATGGCAAGAAGGCGCAGTTATTTATGTGTGAGTGCTAAGGAATCCACTAGAAGAACAACAACAACATGACTAGAACCATAATCAATACAAAATTGACTGTGTTTTTACATAATAGCAACAAAAAACTGGGAAATAAAATGTAAAGCCTATGTAAATAACATAAAATGCCAATCACTAGGAATAAACTAATAAGAAGCCAAAATCTTGCTGGGGGTATTAAAAAGAGGTATCACTACCTAAGTTTCACCCATAGAGATTCCAAATTAATCGATCTACGGTAGTGTTTTTTACAAAAACTCCCAGATGAGGAAGTACAAATCAAAACCACAATGAGATACCACCTCACACCGGTCAGAGTGGCTAAAATTAACAACTCAGGCAACAACAGATATTGGCGAGGATGAGGAGAAAGAGGGTCTCTTTTGCACTGCTGGTGGGAATGCAAACTGGTGCAGCCATTCGGGAAAACAGTATGGAGGTTCCTCAAAAAATTAAAACTAGAACTACCCTGCGACCCAGCAATAGCACTACTGGGAATTTATCCACAGGATACAAAAATGCTGGTTCGAAGGGACACATGCGCCCCCATGTTTATAGCAGCGCTATCAGCAATAGCCAAAGTATGGAAAGAGCTCAATGTCCATCAACTGATGAATGGATTATGAAGATGCATATATATACAATGGAATACTACTTGGCAATGAAAGAGAATGGAATCTTTCCATTTGCAACAACAGGGATGGAACGAGCATGTGTTATGCTAAGTGAGATAAGTCAGAGAAAGATAAGCATCATATGATGTCACTCAGAGGTGGAATTTGAGAAACTGAACAGATGACCATAGGAGAAGGGAAGGAAAAAGAAGATAAAAACAGAGAGGGAGGCAAACCAAAAGAGAGTCTTAAATACAGAGAACAAACTGAAGGTTGATAGGGGTGGGGAAAATGGGTGATGGGCATTAAAGAGGGTACCTGTTAGGATGAACACTGGGTGTCATATGTAAGTGATGAAACACTGGGTTCTGCTCTTGAAACCAAAATGACACAGTATGTTAACTAACTTGAGAATAGATAAAACAATAAAAGATAAATAACAAATAAGAAAGCTCCCCAGCTGATTACAGTGTAACCACAGCATTAAGAATAACTGGTCTAATACGGATTTTTAATTTAGCCATGAATGGTGACAGGAGAAATTTTGGAAACTGTGGTAGAAAGCCTGTGATTTCAACTGTCATTCCCCAGAGTGGATGTCTTGTCCACATCTTTATTTTTTTTAATTAATTTATTTAAATTCAAGTTAGTTAACATACAGTGTAGTATTGGTTTCAGGAGTAGAATTTACTGATCCATCACTTACATATGACATCCGGTGCTCATCCCAACAAGTGCCCTCTTTAATGTCAATCACCCATTTAGCCCATCCCCCCACCCCCACACCCGCCAGCAACCCCCAGTTTGTTCTCTGTATTTAAGAGTCTCTTATGGTTTGCCTCCTTCTCTGTTTTCTCCACATCTTTGATTTGAGCTTCATTTCTACAAACCCAAATGCCTGTCACACGCTTCCACCTGTATATTACATTTGCACGTCAAACTCAGAAGTCCAATATTAAATCTATCCCTACCCCACTTTCAACTCTGCTCACTTTTGAGTTTCATTTTTGTCTTTTTGTTTGTTAATGGCAGCAAAAATCAAACTAAGAAATTAGGGAGATAGCCTAAACTTCTAGATCAGTTCTCTAATTCATCTTTGCATTGACCATCTCCGTTCATATCCGACCTGTCAAATACTCCTATCTATTCTAGTAAATATCTTTGAAATCTACCCCCAATGTTTCATTTCCCTAATAACCATGCCATTTTAGTCACTCGTCATCACGAGTGCAACAGGCTCAAAAATGGTCTTCAAGTACCCATATTCTTACAATCTATTCTCTACACTGCCATCAGTAATCTTTTTTTTTTAATTTTTTTAACGTTTATTTATTTTTGAGACAGAGAGAGACAGAGCATGAACGGGGGAGAGGCAGAGAGAGAGGGAGACACAGAATCGGAAGCAGGCTCCAGGCTCTGAGCCATCGGCCCAGAGCCCGACGCGGGGCTCGAACTCACGGACGGTGAGATCGTGACCTGAGCTGAAGTCGGACGCCCAACCGACTGAGCCACCCAGGCGCCCCAGTAATCTTTTTTTGAAATACAAATCTGATTTTACTCTCCTACATAACACCTATTGTCCAAAGTGATGATAAAGACTATTTCTGTCCCCTGAGAAGAAGTCCAAATTACTTAGCATAATGTCCAAAGCCTCTCCATGTCTTGCCTCAGCCTCTTTCTCCGGCTTTGAGCTCCTTCCACTTTGTTCTCCAGCATCCTTAACACAAAGAATGCAGGTGGTACTTTTCCTTTCTACCACCACTGTCCTTGGTACACGCTGCAACCACATTTACTGATAGTGCACATCATAAGATATTTATGCACTTCGGGGCACCGGGGTGGCTCAGTCGGTTAAGCCTCCGACTTCGGCTCAGGTCACGATCTCGCGGTCCGTGAGTTCGAACCCCGCGTCAGGCTCTGTGCGGACAGCTCGGAGCCTGGAGTCTGCTTCGGATTCTGTGTCTCCCTGTCTCTCTCCCCTCCCCTGCTCACACTCTGTCTCTCTCTGTCTCTCAAAAATAAATAAACATTAAAAAAAAGACGTTTATGCATCTGCACACCAGACTTGTCCATTAAACTAACAAGTCATAGGAGCTTAAGAACTGTGACTTTATTATCCAAAGTTTCTACCTCAACACCCGACACATCGTAGGCATTGAAAAGCACTGAGTTTGTTATAACAGACAGCGCTTTCCTACACCTGCCTTATTGGTTTGCTGAAGTTGTATAATCTCAGCTAATACTTTGAGGTCTCATGTTTAAACTGACGTCCTTGTGCTTACTTGACAACATGCCTTTCCTAAAATCTATTAATTCTTTCGGGCAGCTTTTTCTTAACCATCATAAGATCACAAATGAGGATTAGAGAACGCTAGACACTATTTTGTGCCTTGTCATGCAGTGACTCTGGAAATATTTCTCATCCTTTTCTCACATATTCTAATCATTACCCATTCTCTCTTTAAATTATGGGATTGTGAAGCAAGTATGAAGATTATCTTACATTCATTAAATAAAGGGATACTGCAATGTATAATAAGTTTTAAAATCTCATTAAGATTATCATCAAGTGAATGTAATAATGAATTATTTTGATTTCTATTGGCACTTGGTTTGAATTCTTTTTCTTCCATCGGTATGAGTGATTCATCTTTTAATTTTTACCTAGTTTATCTTAATTTCTTTGAAATTATAAATTAAGTGAGGAAAACACAAATTTGCTGAATTTTAGAAATACACAGAAGAAAATTTGAAATTTCTTCTTCCAAACTGTCCCCCAATCTTACTCTCCTCGCCATAGGTAAACTTAAGCATTGCTAACTCTTCTTATTTTTGTAAATGTTTTAACGTTTATTTTTTATTTTTTGCAGAAAGAGAGAGAGAGAGAGAGAGCAGGGGAGGGGCAGAGAGAGAGGGGCACACAGAATCCAAAGCGGGCTCCAGGCTCTGAGCTGTCAGCAGAGTGCCCGACGCGGGGCTCGAACCCACGAACTGCCGAGATCGTGACCTGAGTCGAAGTCGGATGCTTAACAGACTGAGCCACCCAGGCGCCCCACCTCTTTTTAATATCCCTAGCACGATTTTGTAGTTTCACCTTTTCTTTGTTCACCCCATGATTGATGAATAGATCAATTGGTTCAACAGTTATCTACTGAGTACCCAATTAGTGCCACACACCATCCTGGGGACACAGGATGAATCAGAACAAATAAGGTCTTCATGGAGCTCATGGTGTAATGGGAGGGCAATGAGTACACAAGTTATCCATCATCTCTGGTTACATTAATACTCTGAAGAAAATAAACAAAAAGAGGAAATACTGACTGAAGGAAGCCACGTTAGATACGGTGTTAGTCTTGCTCCACTGAGACACCGACACCAAGATGAGTTGAGAAGTACCAGAGGTTTATTGGTTATTGGGCCAAATGTCTGTGATAGAAAATGTAGATCAAGTCCCCGAGAGGCTGAGAGACCCCCAATGGTAAGGACACAGAAGGTGGTATATTTATTAGACTATACATCCTATGCTCTGATCTTTTTCCAATAAAAGTATGCATGATATAAGGCATTCCATGTCAGTTATATAAATCGATTGCTTTCTTTTTTAACCAGCCCTTAATATGCTAAACCAGATTTGATTTACCTATTTTCCATTCTGGGACATATAAGTGAATATATCTTTTCCTTTTCCTCAATACTGCAATGAATATTCTTGTGCCTCGCAGTGAAGAGTGAAAATATTATTCAGAATAGACTTAGAGGTAGAATTGCTGTGCAGGCTTTGTTTTTTTATTTAAAAAAGTTTTTAATGTTTATTTATTTTTGAGAGAGAGGGGCAGGGGAGAGGGGCAGAGAGAGAGGAAGGCACAGAATCCGAAGCAGGCTCCAGTCTCTGAGCTGTCAGGACAGAGCCCGACTCGGGGCTCAAACTCAGGGACCCTGAGACCATGACTTGAGCTGAGATCATGACTTGAGCTAAAGTTGGATGCTTAACTGACTGAGCCACTCAGGCGCCCCCCTGTGTAGGCTTTAAAATTAAATAGGCATTGGGCACCTGAGTGGCTCAGTCGGGACTCTTGATTTCAGCTCAGGTCATTGTCTCACAGTTCCTGACCTCGAACCCCATGTCAGGCTCTGCTCTGTCAGTGCCGAGCCTGCCTGGGATTCTCTCTCTCTCTCTCTCTCTCTTTCCCCCTGCCCAGCTTGTGTACATGCTCTCTCTCTCTCAAAATAAATGAATAAACTTAAAAAAAATTGAATAGTCGTTGACAATTATTCTAAAAGACTGTACTAATAAGAGTGTACTCTTCTAATGAGGAGTGTATGAGATGGAACTTTGACTCATATTTTGCTAATACTGGATATTATCAATCTTTAATTTTTTTTTTCAAACTGAGGGGGAAACAATTGTTTTTAGATGGGTCATATTGAGGAAAGCAGAAACCAATTGTGTTGCATTTAAGGACCATCAGAGCACCTGCCCATCCTTTCTATTGGCCAGATTAGATAAGCAAATATTAGTGTATTCATTTCCTAGGGCCGTCATCACAAATGGCCACAGACTTGGTAGCTTAAAACAACAGAAATCAGAAATCAATTATCTCCCAGTTCTGGAAACCAGAAATCTAAAGTCATGGTGTCGGAAGAGCCACAGTCCCTCTGGCTCTAAGGGAGAATCCGTCCCATGTCTCCTCTGGGATCTGGTGACCGCCAGCATTGCTTGGTATTTCTTGGCTTGTGGATTGCACCAGCCTAATTTCGGATTCCGTGTTCGCATTGCTTTTTTCTCTCCGCGTGTGTCAAAAGTCCCTCTACCCCTCTCTTATAAGGACACCTGTGACTGCACTTAGGGTCCATCCCAATAATCCAAGATAAACTTCTCTTCTCAAGACACTTAAATCAACCCGATATTTTCCCATATAAGGTCATATTGAAAGGTTTTGGGGATTAGGATATTGGCGTATCTTTTGGAAGGCATACAATGCAGCTCACTGTAACTAATGAACTCACATTTCCTCTCCTGTTATGATCACTACATGAAAGGCAGTAGTAGAGGGAGTAGAATTCAGGATTCACCAGATTCCCTGATTGCTAATAAAGTCCGAGTACTGACTTTGGTCATTTCTATTTTCTATTTATTTATTTATTTATTTATTTATTTATTATTTTATTTTTTTTAAAGAGAGAGAGAGACAGCACAAGCGAATGCGGTGGAGAGGCAGAGGGCGGGCGAGAGAGAGAATCTTTTTTTTCATGTTTATTTTTATTTTTGAGTGGAGGAAAGGGCAGCGAGAGAGGAGGGCAGAGGATTAGAAGCTGTCTCCGTGCTGACAGCAGCGAGCCCAAAGCGGGGCTCGAACTCACCAACCAGCTCACCAACCGTGAGATCATGCGCTGAGCCGAAGTCAGACCCTGAACCGACTGAGCCACCCAGGCGCCCCTCTATTTTCTTTTATATAAAATATCTGTTTAAAGCCTCTACCCTTATTCTCCTGAGATGTTAGTCTGCTTTTCACTTTTGTTTATTGGCAAGTTCTATAATTTTTTTATACTGTTTGTTTTTTGAGTTGCATGAGTTCTTTATATATTTTGGATATTAACCTTTTATCTGATATGTGAATTATAAATATTTCTTCCCATTCCTTAGGTGGCCTTTTCATTTTGTTGATAGTTTTCGTGACTGTGCAGAAGCTTTTTACTTTGCCAAGACTGGTGTCAAAGACATTACCCACTATGTTTTCTCTTCTCTAGGAGGTTTATGGCTTTCGATCCTATGTTTTAGTCCTTAATCCATTTTGAGTTGATTTTTGTATATGGTATAAGATAGGGCTCCAGTTTCATTCTTTTGAATATGGCTGTCCAGTTTTCCCAACAATTATTGAAGTGGCTGTCCTTTCCCTATTATGTATTTTTGGCTCTATTGCCATAAATTAACCGACTGTATATCCATGGGTTTGTTTCTGGGCCGTCTATTCTATTCCATTGATCTGATGGAATTAAAAGATAGCTGAACACATTCACCTAAAACATATGCTTTTGGGGCACCTGGGTGGTTCAGTCAGTTAAGCCTCCGACTTCGGCTCAGGTTACGATCTCACGGTTTGTGAGTTCGAGCCCTACGTCAGGCTCTGTGCTGACAGCTCAGAGCCTGGAGCCTGCTTCGGATTCTGTGCCTCCCTCTCTCTCTGCCCCTCCCCCACTCATGTTCTGTCTCTGTCTCCTTCTCTCTCTCTGTCTTTCTCAAAAATTCTTCTTTCTCAAGATTGCTTTTGCTATTTGGGTTTTTTTTTTACGTGTGTGTGGTTCCATACAAATTTTAAGATTTTTTTATTCTATGTCTGTGAAAATTGCCATTGGAATTTGGGTAGGGATTGCAACTGAATCTGTAGAATGCTTTGAGTAGTATGGACATTTTAACACTATGAATTCCTCCAGTCCCTGAGCATGGAATATCTTTCCAATTTTTGTGACCTCTTCAGTTTCTTTCATCAATTTCTTACAGTTTTCAGCATAAGATCCTTCACCTTCTTGGTGGTTTATTATTCATAGGTATCTTGTTATTTTGATGCAATTATAAGGGCGATTCTTAATTTTACTCTCTGATAGTTCATTATTAGTGTATAAAATGCAGCTGACTTTTGTATATTGATTTTGTATCCTGTGACTCAACTGAAGTTATTTGTTTATTCCAGCCATATTTTGGTGGAGTCTTTAATGTTTTCTATGTATAATATTATGCCGTCTGCAAATGGAGACAGATTTAATTCTTCCATTCGTATTTGGGCGCCTTGTATTTCTTTTTTCTTACCAAATTGTTCTGACTAGGACTTCCAGCACTATATGAATGAAAGTGGTAAGAGTGGACATACTTATTTGTCCTTGATCTTAGAAGAAAAGCTTTCAGCTTTTCACCATTGAGTCTGATGTTAGCTGTGGGTTTGTCATACACGGGCTTTATTGAAGTACATTCCCTCCATATCCACTTTGTTGAGAGCTTTTATCGTGAATGGATGTTGAATTTTGTTGCATACATTTTCTGCATCTATTAAGACAGTCACATGATATTTATCCTTCACTTGATTAATGTAGTGTATCACATGATTTGCAGATGTCGAACCATCTTGCATTTCTGGAATAAATCCCATCGAATTATCCTTTTAATCTATTATTGAACTCAGTTTGCTAATATTTTGTTGAGGATTTTTGCATCCATGTTCTTTAGGTATATTGGCCTGTAGTTTCCTTTTCTTGTAGTGTCCTTGTCTGAGTTTTATTTATTTAATTTTTTATTTTTTTTTTCAACGTTTATTTATTTTTGGGACAGAGAGAGACAGAGCATGAACGGGGGAGGGGCAGAGAGAGAGGGAGACACAGAATTGGAAACAGGCTCCAGGCTCTGAGCCATCAGCCCAGAGCCCGACGCGGGGCTCGAACTCACGGACCGCAAGATCGTGACCTGGCTGAAGTCGGACGCTTAACCGACTGCGCCACCCAGGCGCCCCTTTGTCTGAGTTTTAATATCAGGGTAATGCTTGCCTCATATGATGAATATAGAAGTGTTCCCTTATGCTTCATTAAGTATTCAATCATTAAAACTTTTTAGAGAAGTATGAAAATCGTCCCTTTTTTATGCATAAAATGGAACTTAGGGCAATTAAATAGCTTACCTAAGATCAGACCCAAGCATGGGTCTCTTTATAGACTCTATTCTGTTCCACTGAATATTTTCATTTTAAATATTCTGTCCCTTAAAATATTAGTTTCCAAATCACTGAAATTTAGGAACAAAGAAAATCTCTTAAATAATAAAAGTAGACCATGCAAAGCATTTACTCCAATGGTAAAGGAAAACAGTGAGCTATATTTTAATACAAATACAATATAGACAGGGGCGCCTGGGTGGCTCAGTCGGTTAAGCGTCCGACTTCGGCTCAGGTCATGATCTCACAGTCTGTGAGTTCGAGCCCCGTGTCGGGCCCTGTGCTGACAGCTCAGAGCCCGGAGCCTGTTTCCGATTCTGTGTCTCCCTCTCTCTCTGCCCCTCCCCCGCTCATGCTCTGTCTCTCTCTGTCTCAAAAAGAAATAAACATTAAAAAAAAATTTAAAAAAACAAATATAATATAGACAATACATCTAGGGGTGAAAGTAGGGTTTGGGTATGAGGCTTGAGGGAAGTACAGGATAGTACACTGTTAAGCACATAAGAAGCCGAACAGACGACTCATAATGTTAATCGCATCTTTCTAATTAAGCTCATGTATAGCCCTGTAAATGTCCCATTAGGCACGCTTTCACTTAGAGGAAAAAATAAAACAGCAAAAATTATTTCCTACATAGAACGCGTACAACGCAAAACCACCTGCGCCAACAGACGTACACATTTAAACCCGCACACCTAAACAAAGAAAATTAGGTTTTTTTCAGATGGTGTATTCGAATGAAAGCAGCTCGTCAGGCCCAGTCATATATTGTGATACCTCAAGCAATAATCAGGTAAACAGAAGTACATAATTCATGATAATGGTCACATCAATCTGATTTTAGTTAGGAGGGGGATGGCTTTGTTTTTGGCCGCTTTCATCTTTTTGGTGGGGGGACTGAAAATAATGGATGTTGCAATAGATATTTGAATGTCAGAATCCACAGCCATCCTGTATGATATAAGCAACACAGTATGAGACCATCTGGGCTTACTGCAAACTGGCTAGGCATGCGCGAGCCTCTGAAGCCTACTTCCAACGCACCCTGGTTGGCCTGTTTCAAAGCGCTTCGTTTGCCAATATTTTGGAGCAGGTGCAAAGCCATTCTGGAGTTTCCTGCTGAGGTTTATGCAAATGGCTGGCTTAACTGGACTGTGGGCTCAGATTTCCTACTGCCTGAGTACTGAGACCTAGGCATGATTTGGCATATATTTCCCCCTCGACTAAATTTATTCTCTTTCTACACTTTCTTTCAGCTCTTTTGTCCAAACGGTCCCCTGTTATTATCTAGTGCAGTGTTTCTCAAATGAAAGAGGTGGGAGTATGATCACAGTTAACAGTGGTCAATTGAAAGACTGTACAGACCAAGGCGTAAGGAGTCACAGTTGTGTGAAAGAATTGTTTTGTGAGCGACTGTTTATTTTCCGTCATCGTTATTTCCATTTTGTTCGCCCTTGTGGGAGAGCCGCTTAAGACCACTCAGCGGTTGTTCGTACCCATTCAGTGGCCTGAGCAGTGGGAGCTGCAGACCAGCCTTCGGCGGCAGGCCGAGGGCTCCAGTCTTCAGTCGGGATCTGCTGAATAAGCACAGAGGGCACCCGCACACCCTCAGACCCGTCTGTGACTTCAGGTTGGGTAGCGATGAACTCAGGAGTTGGAGCCATCCATTCACCCTGAAATTCTTCCTTGGTCACAGCCTTTTCGGCAGCAGCCTTCTCTTCCTTTTTCCGTCCCCTCAGGATCTTTCTAGAAGTCGAGATCAGGCATGACCTCCCCTGCGGGCTCACGGGAAACGGTGTCACCCATGCACAGAACTTCCCAGGCCAGCAGCCACCACATCGGACGCACTGAACAAGCTCCCTTGCTGTTGCAATGGATGGCAATGGAGGAGTGTTGGTGGGCAGCTTACCATAAGACGCCTCTGTGAGAGGCTGGTGGTCAGCCCCAGGACCAGTAAACTCCAGAGGTTTTGGCTCCCAGAAGGCTGCCTGGATCTGGTTTAGTGAAGGTTCCAGAAGTGAAGTTACCAGCAGTAGTAGAGGCTCCAATCGTAGCAGCAAACTTCAGCACACCTTGCTGGCTAGTATTCCTGGATGGTAGGACACTGACATCAGCTGGGTTTTCAATGACAACAGTGGCTCGAGGTGCTGGCAGAAGCTTCTCCCGGGTTCTCTTCAGATTTATGATGCAGATACCATCACTTCTCTTTTGTAGACGTATTGTGCCAATTTGACGTCAAGGTTGGCACCACCCGCGTGGGTTGCTGCTGCAAGGAATTTGAGGACATCATCCTCCTTCATTTGCAGGACGTCAAGGGCTCTGGCCATTGTGAAAGTTCCCCTTTAACTTACGACGGGAACGCAAAACAACGCCATACGGACCCCTCCCTGGGTAGCATGGAAAGGTAAAATAGTTTTTGATCCAAGAGTCACTTGGATGATTCTAGGTAGATCACTTGACTTCTCTGGGCTCTTCTGCCTACCTTGTGGATCTTGCATAAGAATCAACTGAGGCACCATATGAGAATACATTAAGATACACAAAACATTTTGCCACTCTATTAGGTGAGCAGGAGAGAGAATGTGAGCAAGATTATTAGAAGGGGAAGTGGCCCCCACCTTGAGTTTCCCCTTCCTACCTCAGTTAACTTGTTTGGGTGATGAAATAAAGGATATGAAAATGGGCTTTTAGCAGACAGTGTTGGTTTCTTACCCAGTCATTTCCTTCCACATCCCAGGCAAAAGAAGCAGAAAGTATAAAGACTCTAAAGTAGAACACAGTGAATGGCAGTATAGATGCGTGAGGGGAGTAGATCCGGACAGAAGAATAGGGATGGGCCATACCATATAGGATCTTATGGGCTGTGCTTTAGCACAGCAGACACTGTAGGTTGCCTGCCCCAAATCCACCCTCGCTTCCTTTCTTTATTGTCAATAGGGTTCCAACTTTTATACCCTGATGACATGACCTACTTCTCTCCCCAGCCCCAACAATTAAAGTTTCGTTAGTCCAAGATAATCACAGTCATTGCCCCATGGCAAAAAAAAATTTGATAAAGTTGACCGATTCAAAATTAAGGATTTCTAGATCCTATAAACAAAATCAAAAGATAGCTGAACACAGTCACCTAAAACATGTGCTTTTGGGGCGCCTGGGTGGCTCAGTCAGTTAAGCCTCCGACTTCGGCTCAGGTCATGATCTCACGGTTTGTGAATTTGAGCCCTACGTCGGGCTCTGTGCTGACAGCTCAGAGCCTGGAGCCTGCTTCGGATTCTGTGTCTCCCTCTCTCTCTGCCCCTCCCCAACTGCGCTCTGTCTCTCTTTCAAAAATAAACATTAAAAAATTGAAATCTCAGTTATTGAGTAACGGTTTTACTTTCTAATGTTTTTCAGAAAAGGATATGATGTGACAGAAATGGAGAGACACAGTCCTAGGAGTGTTACCCCTGCTACTCACTGCTATGACCTTTGCCTTGTAGCCTCCCTTCCCTAGGTCTGTTTCATCATATTGAACAGAAAGAGTTTATACTAAAGCAGGAGTATCTTCCCCCAAACCTCTCCCTCCACCCTGGCCAAAGTTAATCCTAACACCAAGGATGAGGATAGGCATGTATATTTCTTTTTTTTTTTAATTTTTTTAATGTTTATTTCTTTTTGAGACAGAGAGAGACAGAGCATGAATGGGGGAGGGTCAGAGAGAGAGGGAGACACAGAATCCGAAGCAGGCTCCAGGCTCTGAGCTGTCAGCCCGACGCGGGGCTTGAACTCAGGGACCATGAGATCATGACCTGAGCCGAAGTCGGACGCTTAACGGACTGAGCCACCCAGGCGCCCCTAGGCATGTATATTTCTTAAAGATCCTCAGATAAGATTGATGTGCAGTGGGGTCCTGGAGCCATTACACAAGAGGATCCAGGTTGAACAATATTCAACCTTCCAAAATGCTCTGAAATGTGTCATTCTATCTTTCCTGGTGTCCGTGTGTTATACAGCAGTTCACGGGTGGTGGAAGGAATGTGGGAAAATCTTCAGATGAAACCACAGCCTATTGTACAGTCCAGTCAGGAAGCTTAAAGATTTATTTGAGCGACAGTGTATTTAAAGATCAGCAAAATGCCTAAAGCACAGTCAGCCACTTGAACCCGCGAAATTGCTGCCTCTTTATTCCCCTCTTTTATTTGGCCTGAGTGTGTGTGCGGTGAAGGGCAGATTAGCTATCAACCTCCATAAATTATACTATCTCCATTAAAGTCTCACTGTCTGTGAGTTCGAGCCCCACATCGAGCTGTGCCGACAGCTCAGAGCCTGGAGCCTGCTTCGGATTCTGTGTCTCCCTCGCTCTCTGCCCCTCCCCCACTCGTGCTCTGTCTCTCTTGCTCTCAAAAATAAACATTAAAAAATTTTTTTTAATGTGAGAATGTGTCCTATAGGATATCTAAGGTTATACCTTTGTGTAGTTATCACGTTAATTACATTGTGACAGCGTACATAATTACACAACATTACCTTAATCATTTTGCAGACACTTCTTTTTCGGAACCAAATTAAGCAGTTTATTCAGGGGACACAAAGAATTACAAGAATCGCATTTCAGAAGCGCGCAGTAGATCATAAGGTTGACAGTGATAACTTGGTCCCAAAGAAATAAGTAAAGTTGAGTTGAAGAAACCCTGTTTGTTTTTTTTCGAGTCAGAAAGCAATTCCAAAGAACTCCTAGACTATGTTTGGTTATTATTCAAACTTCATAGGTAATGTAATTTAGCTTGGATAATGTCAATTACTGGGAATAACAGCGCTCTCCGTGTTGGCTCTATTTGTGAATTTCCTGTGCAGCATGAAGTAAATCACATTGTCAGTTCTCACCCTGATTCTTTTCCCAAAGCAAAAAACAAACAGCAGTATGTAAGGAGCGTTTTACAGTAATTTGGTATTAGGTGATATTAGGATAGGAGAGAGATAAAGACTTCAGAATATTAAAAATAAACTTTACCCCTTGAATGACAACAGTTTGCAAAAAAAAAAAAAAAAACTACAGTTATTTGATGGTACATATGATAAATTTATCAATTGTTTTTTATTTGTCAGATAAGGTACAGGCATACCTCAGAATTATTGCGGGTTCAGTTCCAGACCACTGCAATCATACAAATATTGCAATAAAGCAAGTCAAATGACTTTTTTGTCTCCTAGTGCATATAAAAGTTATGTTTCAGCTATACTATAGTCTATTAAGTATGCAATAGCATTGAGTCTAAAAACCAATGCACAGATGTTAATTTTAAAAATACTTTGTTGCTAAAAAATGCCAACCGTCATCTGAGCTTTAAGCAAGTCGTGATGACTGGTCACAGATCACCATAACAAATACAATACTAATGAAAAAATTTGAAATATTATGAGAATTACCGAAATGTGACAGAGACACAGAACGAGCAAATGCTGTTGGAAAAATGATGCCGATAGACTTCATATGTGGGGTAGGGTTCCCACGATAATGTGGGGTTCCCACGAACCTTCAATATGTTGAAAACACAGTATCTGCAAAGCGCAGTAAAGTGAGATATGCCTGCATTTATAAAGTAGAAGCAGCCAATGGCTGAAGAAAATAGGACATATTGTTCCTAAAAGGAACAGGCTTCTTAGTCATACTTTGCCCAGAACTTATTCTTTTCTTTTTTATTTTAGAGAGAGAGCACACGCAATTGGGGGAAAGGGGCAGAGAGGGAGAGAGAGATGGGGGTTGAAGAGAGAAAATCCCAAACCCGATGTGGGGCTCCATTCCACAACCCTGGAATCATGACCTCAGCTGAAATCAAGAGTTGGACGCTCACCCGATTGAGCCACTCAGATGCCTCTAGAAGTTATTATTTTCTAATAAAAAAAAAATCATGGCGAGAAAATTGCGAGAGAAAAAAATTATTTATATAAGATAAAATTGTTATTTACAATACTTTGTGATCTGATGAGTAAAGGAGATCTTAAGGAAGTTCCTTAGGTTGCTAAGCGGAATGATGATTGTGAAAATGTAAGATAAGGGAAGCTGAGCGAAACCTAAATGGCTAGGCGTAACAAGAGGAAAACAAATAAATTATTAATAAAACACGGTGTTAAATATGACTGTTCCCAAGGGTTCAGAGTTTCAGCAAAGGCTTGAAAGTTAAGAGAACAAGAAAATAGGGGCTAAGTTAGCCTCACATGCTCAAGTAAGATGGTACACCAAAACATGCTAAGATATGGTGAAATGGTTTTATCACTAAAATTGGCCTGCCAACAGAAAGCACCCATTGCCGAGTTATATAAGGGAGGGCCAAATAACCATTGTTGAAAAAGACGGAGGGCACGTAAGGTTTGACTTAATAAGCCTGTGGTACAGAGCAGGGAGAGACATGGGGAAAGTAAACAGAGAGCTGCAGCTCCACCAGTGACGGGGCAGAGGTACACATTTACCATAAGACAGTTATGGGTCTTGTGGGAGTAAACAAAGCTGCGTTGTCTTGAAATGGATTCTGCTCAAGAGGATTGCCAGCTTGGTTGGTGACCCCAAAATAGATATTGCATCAGACACTAGGGTCCGGATGAAACACAGTCATAAAGAACCAGGGAGGAAATGTATCGTCCATAACTTGAAACCATCTTAAGAGCACCTCAGTGGAGCAATCCATCAAGAACCAACGAATGTGGCTCAACGCAAGAAAGAATTAACACTTGAAAGGTAGGCACATACAAGGGGTACCCAGAGAGTACAAAGGCACTGGGTCATGTCCCATTTTCAGTAATGGCAGCGTTAGCTCATAGAGGACTGACACTACCATCGGGAACAAATATGAGCTCTGGAATATGAACATTTAATGACCAAAAGGACATTAAATGAGATCTACTTTTTTTCTGCTTCAAGTTTTCTTACTGAGGCAAAATACACGTAACGAAATTAGCCATATACACCATGTAAGAAGAACATGTCAGTGACAGCAAATGCACAATGTTGTGCAACCATAACCACTATCTAGTTCCAGAACATTTTCATCACCCCAAAAGGAAGCCCCTTACCCATTAAGTAGTCGTTCTCCATTTCCCAATCCCTCCCAATCCCTTGGCTACTACAAATCTCTTTTCTTTTTCTTTTTTTTTTTTTTTTAAGAATTTGCCTTTACTGGGTATTTCATATAAATGGGTTCCTATGCCGCCTTTGTGTCTAGCTTCTTTTACTCACACAGTATGTTCATGGTTCTTCTATGTTATAACATGTATCAGAATTTTATTCCTTATTCCTTTTATGATATTCTATTTTATGAACATACTATGTTTTATTCTTCCATTCATCCGTTGTTGGACATTTAGGTTGTTTCCACCTTTTACCTATTACAAATAGTGTAACTAACATTTTGTGCAAATATTAATTTGAGCATCTGCTCTCAATTCTACTGAGTATATACTTAGGAGTGTGTAATGGGCCATATGATAATTTTGTTAGATTTTTAAGGAACCACCAAACTTTTTCACAGTAACTATGCCATTTTGTATTTCTACCACCAATATATGATGGTCAATTGCTCTAGCTCCTCATCAATACTTGTTATTTTCTGTGATTTTGATTATACCTATTCTAGTGGGTATGAAATGGTATATCACTGTGGTTTTGATTTGCATTTCCCTAATGACTAATAATGTTGAGCATTTTTTCATATGCTTGTTATCCATTGTATATCTTCTTTGGGGAAATATCTATTCATGTCCTTTGCTCATTTTAAATTGCCTTTTTGTTGTCAAGTTGCTTATATATGTATTACTACATATATATATATATACATATATATACATGTATATATATGTAGTATAACATACATATATATGTAGTATAATAGTGTAGTATAATAGTATAATGTAGTATTTATAATGTAATATATGTAGTAATATATATACTTATACATTTACTATATAAATGTAATATATATATATATATATACACACACACATATACATTTACTCTCTTGAACGTGTCATTTGATGCATAAAAGGTTTAATTTTGATGTAGTCTAATGCATCTATTTTTTTTTTTCTTTTGTTGCTTGTCGGTTTGGAATCACATCTAAGGAAACATTGTCAAATCCAAGGTCAAGAAGATTTATCCCTATGTTTTCTTGCAAGAAGTATATAGTTTTAATGCTTACATTTAGATATTTGATCCACGTTCAGTTAGTTCTGTATAAGATGTGAAGTAAGTTTTAAAAGTCTTTCGAATGTGTGTCCTTCTAGCTGTTCCAGCACTGTTTGTTGAAGGGACCATTCTTCCCCCCTTGAATGGTCTTGGCACCCTCATTGAAAGTCAATTGCTTATGGATGTATGGATTTATTTGGGGATTTTCAATTCTATTTCATTGGTCGATAGGTCTGTCCTTATGCTAGTACCACACTGGTTTAATTACTGTAGCTTTGTTGTGTATTTTGAAATCAGGACATGTGAGTCATCCAACTTTGTTCTTTTCAAGATTAATTTAGTTAGCTGGGGTCCCTTGTAATTCCATATGAATTTCAGGATCAGGCTATCTATTTCTGTAAAACATTATCTGCATTTCGTAGGGATTACAATGACTCTATAAGTTATTTGGGGAAGAATTGTCATCATAACAGCATTTAGTTTCCTAACCCATGAACATGGAATGTCTTCTCATTTATTCAGATCTTTAAATTTTTTCCAGCAATGTTTTATGGTTTCAAGTGAACATGTCTTTCACTTCCATGGTTAAATTTAATGTTAGGCATTTTAATCTTTTGGATTCTATTACCAATAGGATGATTTCTTAATTGTTTTCAGATTGCTTACTGCTACTGTATAAAAATGTAAGTGATTTTTGTATATCTTGGGTTCTGAAATTTTGTTGACTTCAATTATTGGTTGTAATAGTTTATTGTGGATTCTTTTTTAAATTTACTTATTCAAATTAAATTTGTTTAACATACAGTGTAGTATTGGTTTCAGGAATAGATTTTAGTGATTCATCACTTACATATAACACCCAGTGCTCATCCCAACAGGTGCCCTCCTTAATACCCATCACCCACTTAGCCCATCCCCCTACCTATCTCCCCTCCGGCAACCCTCAGTTTGTTCTCTGTATTTAAGAGTTTCTTTGGGTTTCTTCCCTCTCTGATTCTTTAGGATTTTTTATACATAAGATGATGTTGTCTGCAAATAGAGATAATTTTACTTCTTCCTTTCCATTTTGGATGCCTTTTATTTGTTTTCGTTGTCTCATTCTTTAGTCTAGAACTTCAGTACAGTATTGAATAGAAGTGATGAAAGTGACATTTTTGTTTTGTTCCTGATCTCAGGGGGAAGGCATTCAGTCTTTCACCATTGAGTATGATGTTAGACATGGGTTTTTTACATATATTGCCTTTATTACGTTGAGAAAGTTTACTTTTATTCCTAGATTGTTGATCATTTTTATTGAGAGAGGGTGTTGGACTTTGTCAAATGTTTTCTCTGAGTTAATCAAGATAATTATGTATTTTTTCCATCATTGTGTTAACACAGTGTATTACATTTGATCAGTTTTCATATATTCAGCCACCTCTGCATTCCTGGCAGAAATTCCCCACTTGGTCATTAGGAATAATCTTTGGACTATGTTCTAGATTCAGTCTGCTGGTATTTTGTTGAGGATTTTTGCATCTACCTTCATAACGAATGTACTCTGTGGTTTTCTTATCATGTCTGGCTTTGTTATCAGAGTCACGGTGGCCTCAACATGTTATAAATTGTTGCCCCCTCTTCTATATTTTGGAAGACTTCGAGAACGATCAGTTCTTCTCTTTTTCCCGCAGCTTTATACACATCTAATTAACAAGTAAAAATGGTTTATATTTGAAGTGTGCAATGCGATGTTTTGATATATGTATATATTGTGAAATGATGACTACAACCAAGCTAATTAATATTTCCCTCATCTCACATAGTTATCTGTGTGTGTGTGTGTGTGTGTGTGTGTGTGTGTGGTGAGAATATGTAAAATCTATCCTCTTACCAAAGTTCAAGTGTGCAATATAGTATTGTTCGTCATAGTCCCGATGATGTGCACTAGATCTCCATCACCATTCTGCTTCTCTAAATGTTTGGTAGAATCCTCCAGATTTTTTTTTATTTCTCATATGAGCCCTTTACTTGTGATAGGTCTATTCAGATTTTTCTTTCTTCTTGATTGGTCTGGTAGTTTGTGTGTTGCTAGAAATGTGTCCATTTCATTTACGTGATCTCATTTTCTGGCATACCCTTGTTCACAGTATCCTCGTATAATCCTTTTTTTTAATTTCAGTAAGTTTCGGTATTAATGCCCCCACATTCATTTCTGATTTTAGTAATTTGAGGCTTTTTCTTTTTTTTTCCTTAGTCTAACTAAAGTTTTGTCAACTTTGTTGCATTTTTCGAAGAACAAACATTTAATTTCATTAATCCTACTGCTTTTCTGCTTTCTATTTATTCTGTTTATCTCTGTTCCAGTGTTTAATATTTCCTAGGTGAAATATACTTCATTGAAAATGAGGGATATAATTCGAGCAGAGGGCAACAACGTTGCTAATTGAAGTTTCCAGACAGCCTGAAAATGGGTTGGAAGAATTCTGGGATGGAGGGACCCACAGATGGAGGTGACCCAAAATTTACATACAAATTATCCTTATATACTCTGCCGACACTGTCTGCATAAGGTGAGACTCCAAGAAGTCCTTAGAAAAGTCCTTCTGGAAAGGTCCGAAGAACTGAGTAGATATTTTTGCATTTTCCAATAGTTGGAGAAACATAGTTAGGAGTTCAAGTTTTGCTAAGTCAGGGGAATTTGATGAACACCCAGGGTTTCCATTAGAAACTCAGAAGGTTTACACTTTAGAACTAAGTGCCATATCCCAGGACTACATACTGTGCCTAACAAATAAAGGCAAAACTAAAGTAGGTCTGCCCTAAAAAGCCTAAAACCAAGCATTCAGATGATAGCCATGATTTGCTAGTAATTTTACTGCCTCCTGTGACAAAACTTAATACTCTTTGGGGAAAAAGAACAGAATCTAGAGTCAGTAGAACAAATACGCTGCAATGCTCAGTAAATACGCAAAATATCTAGGCATGTCGAGAAGCAGGGAAATGTGACCCCCTAAACAAGAAATGGGTAATAAAATCAGATCGACAGATAACCCAGATGTTGAAATCTGCAGACAAGGACATTAAAATAGCTACTATAAACATGCTAATATATTTATAAGAAAATGTGAACATAGAGGACAGTAAGATGGTTGGGTGCCTGGGTGGCTCAGTCAGTCAAGCATCTGACTTGTGATTTCGGCTCAGGTCATGATCTCACGATTCGTGAGTTCAAGCCCCGCACCGGGCTCTGTGCTCACAGTGCAGAACCTGCTTGGGATTCTCTCTCTCTCTCCCTCTCTCTCTCTCTCTTTCTCTCTCTGCCCCTCCTGGGTGCTCTCTCTGTCTCTCAAAATAAATAAATAAATAAACTTTTTAAAAAAGAAGAAGAAAAAGAAGAAGAAGAAGAAGAAGGTGAATTGCAAAGTGATATGAAGTCTTCAAATAGAAGCAAATGAAATCTGAGAACTGAAAACCATAAACTCAGAAATAAAAAATTCATTAGATGTCGTTAATAGTAGATTTGACAATGCAGAAGAAAGGATCAGGGAGGTTGAGGGCAGTAAAATAAATGATTCCATCTGAAGCACTGAGAGAGGAAGAAAATGAATGCAGCCTCAATAATTTGTGGGCCAGTATTATATGGTCTATCGTACAATGAGGAAAAGAAAGAAGAGGCGGGAAAGGTGTTTGAAAAAAAATGACAGCTGAAAAATTCAATGAAAAGAAAAATCACCCCCAAATCCAAAAAGCTGAGCAAACGCTAGGCAAAATAAACGCGAAGCATGCTGCATTAAGCAAATCATAATGAAACTGCTGTGATATAAACATAAAGGAAAAATGTTTCCCAGCTAGGATGAAAAAAGACACTCTACGTAGGGAGGAACAGCGATAAGAAGAGTTTCTGACTTTTCTTTATTGACCACAGAGGACAAGAGACATCTTTAATGTGAAAAAAAAAAAAAAGTTAACCTGTGTCTTAATTTCCTATTGCCATTGTAACACATATCACAAATTTGGTGGCTAAGACAACATAAATTTGTTATCACCCAGTTCTGGAAGTCAAGAGCCTGAAATGGGTTTCAGTGGACTGAAAGAAAGGTGTCACCAATGCTGCACGGCTTCTGGAGGGTCTGGGACAGTGTTTATTCCCTTGCCTTTTCCAGCTCTTAAAAGCTTCCTGCATACGTTGTTTCAGGGTCCTTTTCTCTAACTTCAAAACCAGCAGTAGAAGCATCTTCCAATCTCTTTCTGACTCTGATCCTCCCACCCTCTTATAAAGTCTCTTATAATTACATTTGGCCCACCCAGGTCGTCCAGTATAATCTCCCAGCAAGATCCTTAATCATATCTGAAAAGTCTTTTTTACTATGTCAGGTAATTATTCACAAGTTTCCAGCACTAGGTTATAGACGTCCTTGGGAGGGCATTGTTTTGCCTATACCAAAAACTGAAACTCCAGTGAAAGATACTCTTTAAAGAAATAAATAAATAAAGATAAAAACAGCAACAGGAACAAAATCTGAGGGAATTCATCTCTAGTAGCTCAGCAGTACAAGAGCCTAAAAGAAGGGACTGTAGCTGGGAAGAAATGATACCAGACAAGAGCCTAGATCTGCAGGAAAGAACAAAGAGGATTAGAATAAGGCAAATATGTGGGGAAATATACTAGTTTATTTTCTGTACTATTTGTACGAGAAAATAAAGACAAGGATACTTCCAGTAATGGCAGGATAAGCCGTCATATGAATCGCCGTGCAGATAGTAGCTATAACAACGGGACAAAAATTATTTTAAGGTGAACGATTTGAAAATACTGGGGAAAGACCACAAGCAGGTTGAAACTAGCTAAGGGTTTACTCTGGAATAACTGCTACTTAAAGAACTGCAAGTTTGTGTATTCTTTTCCTGCAAGTGTTTTCAATTCCCAAACCCTGGTAGCCGTCCGAAACCCTAGTAGTGGAAAAACTCAGCCCCTGGCTCAAGGTGGCAGATTATAGAACGGCCAGCAGCAGAGCAGGGAGAAATTTAAGGTGGAAACTTTGAAGGGGAGAGATCTATAAAAAGGCTGGTGCCAGGGGCACCTGGGTGGCTCAGTCAGTTAAGCGTCCGGCTTCGGCTCAGGCCATGATCTCACGGTTCAGTAGTTCAAACCCCACGACGGGCTCTATGCTGACAGCTCAGAGCCTGGAGCCTGCTTCGGATTCTGTCTTCATCTCTCTCTGCCTCTCCCTCGCTGATGCGCGTGCAGGTTCTCTCTCTCTCTCTCTCTCTCTCTCTCTCTCTCTCAAACATAAAACATCAAAAAAATTATTAAATTAAAAGGCTGATGTCCAAACTGTGAATACAATATTTGCCCAAATTTCTAGACGGGTCTTAAAACTAGGCATGTAGACATGTAGATAACCCAAGGGAATCTTTTGAAAAATCAAATAGAATCTAGAAGGTGGGAACTTACCTTGATACACAGAACTCTTCATGATCAGATTTGGGACTTTGCTGTGATTTTGACATAATACATTCTCCAACACACACGCATGCACGCACACACACAGCTTAAATGATGTAAACTAGAGACCTTACTGGCTTGAGATGAGAACTAAAGCCTGGAATAACAACGGAAAATTTAGGAAGAAAACTCTAGAAGCAAAGGAACATAGAGTGAGCAAAAGTCTTGGACTACATCTGCCCAATTATTAAATTTTGTTAAATGTTTATCTATTTTTGAGACAGAGGGCATGTGAACAGGGGAGGAACAGAGAGACGGGGAGACCCAGAATCCGAAGCAGGCTCCAGGCTCTGAGCACGGAGGCCGACGCAGGGCTCGAACCCACAAACCACAAGATCATGACTTGAGCCGAAGTCGGGCGCTTAACCGACTGAGCCACCCAGGCGCCCCGCTTCCAGCATCACTGGAAGAAAGACTGTGAATCTCGAGTCCATGCAAGTTCAGTGCTTGGTACAATAAATGAGCAGTAATCTTCAGATGAACAGGTTCCTGTGTCACTGCAATGTGTAATCTACGATGGCCAGTTTTTAATAATAAAAAAAAAAATTACTTGACATGCGAAGAAAGAGGAAGTGCGGCCCAAAGCCAGAAAATGAAGCAGTCAACAGAAAGGGACTCTGAGTGAGTTCAGAAGTCAGGATTAGCAGACAAAGCTCAGGGGCAGAGCAACATCATATATACTATGGTGGTCATGGATACATGACTCTGTTCATTGGCAAAATTCATACAACCATTCACCACAAAGAGGAAACTTCGTTGTACGCAGACAAAAAAAAAAAAAAAAAAAAAAAAAAACAAAAACGAAATCAACCAGAATGTCAGAGGGAAACCAGGAGGGAGCGCAGATTTGGACGAATGAGTCTTCCTGTATTACAAACGTATAATATAACTTCACCGAGAAGAGTGGGAAAAAGGAGCTGACCTGAGTGTCTTTGTAACATAGTGTTTTGGCTGAATAGTGTAAATCTAAATTAAAAAAAAAACTGTATATAAATCTTGTCCTTTAGTTGGTAAAGTTGTTTTCTCAGAGGGTATGGGTGGGCAATTATGGAACTAGATTTGAATCCGTAAGTAAAGAGATTGTAGACAGTGAAGGCTGAATTTCTCACTGTCAGCTGAAGAATCGACAAATAGCAAGCAGGAAAAGCTAGAGTGAGTATGGGGTGCCATATTAGAGCCAGAGATATGAGTGGAACCCATGTGTATTTTGTTATAGATAGAAATACATACATACATGCAGGGACTGAAAAGACCTTAGGAATACAGTGAAGCTGCAAGGCTAAGCCAAACACACATCTTAGTTTCTAAATACCATTTGCCAATAAAACCCCAACAACAGCAACCAAAGAACAGGTCTCCTTGGAGAAATGGCTGATTCAAGGGCTAAAGTCACAAAAATTCAACATGAGCCGGAAGCATCTCAGGGTTCCAGGGAGTAAGGAAGTGTTCAGAACACAAAAGATGGGGGCATGTCAAAAGAATACAGGAACCAAAGGGACACAGCTCTGAGAGAGCTCCTAAACAGAATGATTTGAGCAACAAAAGGAATATTGAGAGTATCAGTTTATAACCCTTAAAGGAAACGAAACAAATGCACATGAAATCATACTCCTATGAATAAATTATTGCATAAATAAAAAAAGAAGGTATAAATCATTTTTATAGAATAATTCCAAGTAATAAATGCAGAAGAAATGTAGGAAATAGAAAATCACCATTAGGACGGTATAGTAATAATTGCTGAAAGGAAGATCCACAGGGAAATGCTAAAACGAAGGGGTGAGATGTAAAAGGGAAACAGAATATTTACATAGCCTCCAACTGTCTCACTCAAGAATGCTTTTGCAAGCCATGGAATTTAGGGATCAGTAAACTACGGCCCATGGGCCAGCTTATTTTTACATAACTAAACTTTTATTAGAACACAGTCATGACCTTTTGTTAAAGTATTGTCTACGCCTGCGTTCACGCTACACGGCAGAGGTGAGCTGTTGAAGCGGGATCCGTATGGCCGACAGAGCCAAAAATACGGTAAAACCTTGGATTGCGAGTAACTTGTTCTGCGAGTGTTCCGCAAGACGAGCAAACATTTCTAAGAAATTTTAACTCGATGAGCGATGTACGAGTAGGACATGACGCCAGGAGTCACATGATCACAACTGAGCCAACGGTTCTTGAAATTTGTTTGGATTTGCAAGTGCTGTGGATTACAAGCATGTTTCCAGAACGAATGATACTCCCAAACCAAGGCTTTACTGTATTTATTCTCTGACCTTTTACAGAAAACATCTGCTAAGCCCCAATAAAACACCTAAAAGTCTTACATCCAGAATATATAAAGAATTATTGCAGCTAAATAAGAAGAAATACAGCCATTAAAAACAGGCAAATTAGGGGCACCCGGGTGGCTCAGTCAGTTAAGCGTCCGACTTCAGCTCCGGTCATGATCTCCCGGTTGGTGAGTTCGAGCTCCTCATCAGGCTCTGCGCTGACAGCTCGGAGCCTGGAACCTCCTTTGGATTCAGTGTCTCCCTCTATCTCTGCCCTCCCTGCTCATGTTCTGTCTCTCTCTCTCAAATAAATAAACATTTCAAACCAAATCTTTAAAAATTGGCAAATTATTTGAATAGGCATCTCAGTATCACCAAAAAAGATATACAAACTACTCTGTAAGTACCTGGAAAGAGCCTATAATTACTCAGGAAGTGCAAATTAACACCACAATTAGATATCGCCACAAACCCATTAAAACCCCTATAATAACAAAGACTGAAAGTACCAACTGTTGTCAATGATGTCAAGAAACTGGAACCTTAATACCTTGATAGTGAGAACGTAAAATGTACAGCCACTTTTGATAAGAATTTGGCAGTTACTTGAAAGTCACATACGCTAACCATAGGACCCAGAAATTCCAGTAGATGTCTAACCAAAATCAATGGAAACCAAATCTTATGCAAATGTTCAAAGCAGATTTTCTTTCTTCTTGGTGGTTAAAAACTGGAACCTAACTACCGAGCAACTGACTAAAATAGATTACCTGAGGCCACATAGCTGATACGTGGGCGTGCTGAGTTTGGAACCTAGGAAGTTTCATTGTGGGATCCAAGCGCTTAACCGCTCTACTGTCTCTCACATCTGACAGTGATATCTGTGTTAAGGGTCGAAAGTTCTCTCCATTATAAAGAAGAGGAACAGCTACAGGGGTAAACATTAATCAGAAGGTACACTGAAACCCGAAAATCAAAGCACACCGAAGTGACGTGATCAGCAAGCATGATCATGTTATTTCACCATTCCAGCAAAAGGAGCAGTTAAAACACAAAGAGGTTACTACTGAAGTCAATAACCAGGAGAACTTAGATCTCTCCTTTGGAAGAAACTAAGAGAAAGTACACTTCGAGAAGAAGGCCCCAAACCATTGTAGGACGTATTTAAAAATATAGGTCAGGGCCCAATTATCAGGACATTCAGCATGAGTTTAAGATGATTTACTTAGTAGTTTAGAGCATAACAATTAGTTCTCGTCTTTATATTCCAAATCCTCTTTAATTTTTTTTTAACATTTGTTTATTTCTGAGAGAGAGAGAGAGAGAGACAGAGGCCAAGCAGGGAAAGGGCAGAGAGAGGGGGAGACACAGAACCTGAAGCAGGCTCCAGGCTCTGAGCTGTCCACCCAGGCGCCCCCCAAATCCTCTTTAAATAGGTAAAGTCTTTAATATTCAAAGAATACCGAAGGGATCTAGAAAGCAACATGGGTCAGAGAAAGAGGGAAAGTACTTGGCAACTGCCTACTTTTTATAGATTTAGAAATCGCCCAAGTTGTTGATTAGAGCTGAAAAGATGCCTGTTGTCAGAAGGGTGGGGGCTACATCTGAAAAGCATTTGTCTTCCTTTCCATTTCTCTTCAAAGATTTGACTGGCCTTTCATTTTTCTGGCTCAGTAAACGACTCAAAAGGTCAGAGCGATTGCCGTGCAAACTGAGAGACAGAACATACAGATTACAGAAAATTCGCAATGATATGCTGCATGCTTGCAAAGTGTCTTCCTCCATCTGGGATAACATTACTGACTTAAGACCAATGCCTCTGAACTTGGACTCACCTGCTTGCACTGCCCCACCTTGCTGAGTGGCTAAGGTTTTGGCTGACACCATCTATGCCACGTCCCCGATATTAGCACCTTTTGAGAGCTATTTTTGGCTCTCTTCGCTTTCCTCTGGCTTTTAATAAATTGAAAAGTAGTTTGGACCACTTTAAAACAATTCCGTTTTCACACTGTGATTTTAGACAACCTCATTTTTCTCTTGTCAAACAGAATGATGTTTCTTTTAGGCAATTTTATTTCTGCTCCAACTTTCATTAATATCTTAACTTTACTTAGCTGTACTTAGCTGTTTGATGTGAATAAATTTTTGGTTTTGATTGCCTGCTTAAAATAAATGATTGATCTTAGCAGTCCATCAGAAATCTAAGCTATTTGGTCAGGCATTGGAAGCTACAAAAGCCATTATCTTTTGGAGACAGGATACTTGATGGTGTTTCAATAAGTGATTTAGAGAGAGCAGCATTTCTGATTTCCATCAATCAATTTATACAGTATATACACTCTATGCCTTTGAGAATACAGGAATAGGACAGAGCCAGCTGAATAGACATGACATAAACAATGATTCAATGTATTAAAATACTATCAAAAAAGCGCCATTTTTTTAATTAGCCACATGCCTACCATCCAAGTGGTTGGTTTAAAGAAAAACTTTTAGGGAAACCTGGTGAATTATTGATATGAAATATCTCCTCCAATATCAAGTGTCAGATGGGTTTTGAAGTGTGTATGCAGAGTTGATTTTAGTCTGTTTCCATCGTTTATTGTTTATGCTGATTTTTATTCATGTAGCCTTTTCTTCTTTTGTACCTGATTATTCTTTATTTTTCCCTGGCCATTGTATTTGAACAATTGTTGGAAGAAACAGTCTTTCACTAGGAGGGATTTGCGTCTCCTTTTGCTGGGTGCCTATTGACAGTAGCAATTTGAGATCACCTCCATCGAATTTTAGAAGTAAGATGTCCTGCCTACCCATCAAGTGGGTGCTGGACTTTAAACCTTACCTCCCTACCCCTGAAAGGTATTTCAAAGTTCTACTCAGCTTTTCAGACTCTCAGTTGCCTCCTCTAGAATCACCCAATACCCTAATGATCAATTAGTAAGTATTTTAAGTTCTGTAGGCCATAAGGTCCCTGTTATACCCACTTAACATTGCTATCGTAGCATGAAAGTAACCACAGATAATATATAAATAAATGGGCGAGTCTAGGTTCTAATAAAACTTTAAATACAAAAATAGGAGCTAGGCAAGATATGGCCTGTTGGTCACAAATTACCAATCCCGCCATAAAAGTAAAATGGTTCTATATGTCCAACCACCTCCAATATTTCCATACTATCCCAAATTTTAGCACAGTAATTTTATGCTATCTTGTTAGCTCCCAAATACATCTGAGCAGATGGTTTTTATATTTTAATCAGCTATCCTGGTTGTTTTAAGTGGGAGAATTAGTCCAAAGTACCTGCCCCGCCATTACGTGAAATACAAGTACCCTTTATAGGATTTTTGGATCAGGAAAAGTCCATGAAAAGAAAAGTCATTAATTGTAAGAAAATTTATAATTTCTACCGGTTATAATTAACTATCTGTACTTTGTCAGAAGAAGTATGTTTTTATTAAAATCTCTAAGGGCTCAAAGCATCCCCATTAAGATCAGGAACAAGGCAAGGATGTTCCCTCTCACCAATCCTTTTCGACATCATACTAAAAGTACTGACTAATGCAACAAGACAAGAAAAAGAAATGCAAAAGGTATACAGATTGGGAAGGAAGACATAAAACCATCTTTATTCACAGAAGACATGATTGTCTATGTAGAAAATCTAAAAGATCGGCAATGGCAAAAATCCTGAAACTAAAAAGTGATTATAGCAAGGATGCAGGATATACGAGATGAATATACAAAAGTCAAACACTTTCCTATGTACGAGCAATGAATATGTAGAATTTGAAATTAAAAACACAATATCATACGTTAGCATCCCCAAAATGAAATACTTAAGTATATATCTAACAAAATATGTACAAGATCTATATGGGGAAAAAATTTTAAACTCTGATAAATTAAATCAAAGAATGAATAAATGGAGATTTACCCATGCTCATAGATAGAAAAACTCAGTATCATCAAGATGTCAGTTCTTCCCAACCTGATTTATAGAGTAAATGCAATCACAGTCAAAATCTCAGCAAGTTATTTTGTGGATATAGACAAACTGGTTCTAAAGTTCGTATGGAGAGACAAAGACCCAGACCAGCCAACACAATATTGAAAAAGAACAAACTTGGGGGACTGACACTGCCCAACTTCAAAACTTATTACAAAGCTATAGTAAGCAAGACCATATGACATGGCTAAAAGAACAGACAAAAGATAAGTGGAACAGAATCGAGAGTCCAGAAATATACCCAAATAAATCTAGTCAATTAACCTTTGACAAAGAAGCAAAGACAATACAATGGAGGAAAAATAGTCTGTTCCACAAATGGTGCCGGAATAATTGGACATCCACATGCAAAAAAAAATCTAGACGTGACCTTACACACTTCGCAGAAATTAACTTCGAATGGACACAGACCTAAATGTAAAATATAAAAGTATAAAATTCCAAGAAGATAACATAGGGGAAAACCTAGATGACCTTGGGCATGGCAATGACTTTTTAGGTGCAACACCAAACGCATGATCCATGAAAGAAATAGTTGGTAAGTTGGACTTGATTAAAATTAAAAGCTTCTGCTGAGTGAGAGACAATGTCAAGAGAAAGACAAGACAAGCCAGATGGGGATAAAATATTTGCAAAAGACCCCTGATAAAAAACTGTTATCCAAAAAATACAAGAACTTTTTTCTTTTTAACTTATTTCTTTCTTTCTTTCTCTTTCTTTCTTTCTTTCTTTCTTTCTTTCTTTCTTTCTTTCTTTCTTTTTGAGTGAGTGAGACACAGCACGAGCAGGGGAGGGGCAGAGAGAGAAGGACACACAGCATCTGAAGCAGGCTCCAGACTCTGAGCAAGTGTTCAGCACAGAGCCTGAGGAGGGGCTCAACCCCACAAACCGTGAGAACATGACCTGAGCCGAAGTAGGACACTCAATCGACTGAGCCACCCAGGCACCCCCAAAGAACTCTTAAAACTCAAAAACATTTAAAAATGTGCCAGACATTAATAGATACCTCACCAAAGAAAATATACAGGTGGAAAATAGGTACATGAAAAGATGCTCCACGTCATACATTATCAGGGAATTGCAATTTAAAACAATGATGTATCACTATGCACCTTTTAAAAATGGCCCCAATCTATTATTCTGACAACACCAAGTGCTGGTAAGGATGTGAAGCAACAGGGATTCTCATTTATTTCTTACGGAAATGCAAAATGGTACAGTCATTTTGGAAGACAGTTTGCTGAATTTTTGCGAAACTAATCATACTCTCCATACCGTCCAGCAACCATACTCCTTGGCATTTACCAAAAGGAGTTAAAGTTTAGGTCTATACAAAAACCTGCACATGGCTGTTGATAGCAGCTTTATTTATAATCCCCCAAATTGGAAGCAACCAAGATTCTCTTCCGTAAGTGAATGGTTAAATAAATTGTGGTACATTCGGAAAATCGGATATTATTCAGCATGAAAAAGGAATGAGCGCTCAAGCCATGAAAACATGTGGGGGAAGGTTAAACGCACATTACTAAGTGAAGAAGCCAATCTGAAAGGCTATGTGCTGTATGATTCCAACTGTATGACATTCTAAGAAGGCAGAACTATGAAGAAGGTAAAAAGATCAATGGTTTCCAGGGGTTATTTGGGGTAGGGAGATTGAATAGGCAGAGCACAGAGGATTTCTGGGGCAGCGAAAACATCAGGTGTGATAGTATAACGATGGATACATTTCTCTAGACCCATGGATTATACAACACCTAGAGTGAATCCCAATGTAAACTATAGACTTTGGGCGATTATGATGTTTATCAGTTGTAACAAACGTACCTGTCTTGTGGCGGGTATTGATAATTGGGAGGGTATGCAAGTGTAGGGGCCGGAGGTATAGAGGAAATCTCTTCATCTTCCTCTTAATTTTGCCATGAACCTAAAAGGGCTCGAAAATTGTCTTTGAAGAGATAAAACTAAATAAAAACAAAAAAAAATTCTTTGGGAAAGAAACAACATTTAAGGGACTATTTCCCCCCCGGGGTTCATTATCAAATGCCTAGAAGTTGTCTTTTATGTCCGTGTCTATGAAAGTTTTAATAGTCACTGAGCAATTTTATGTGCTTTCCATTTAATTAACCGCCAAAACTACAATCCTGAAATATTTTCATTTCATTATCCAAAACGAGACATAATGGGGATGATCCTGATCTCTGGGAAAGGCCTCCCAACGCATTTGTCTTTATTGTCACTAGTTACACTACCGAATTTGCCATATGTGAATGCGTGTCATACGGACTCCTGAAGGGCTGAACAGCTTTCTTAACGAGCTTAAATAGCTGGGAATTCAAGGTTCCTTTTAAATCTTTTTTTTTTTTAATTTTTTTTTCAACGTTTATTTATTTTTGGGACAGAGAGAGACAGAGCATGAACGGGGGAGGGGCAGAGAGAGAGGGAGACACAGAATCGGAAACAGGCTCCAGGCTCTGAGCCATCAGCCCAGAGCCTGACGCGGGGCTCGAACTCACGGACCGCGAGATCGTGACCTGGCTGAAGTCGGACGCCCAACCGACTGCACCACCCAGGCGCCCCATAAATCTTTTTTTTTAATGTTTATTTATTTTTGAGAGAGAGAGTGAGAGAGAGCATGAGCAGGGGGAGGGGTAGAGAGAAGGGGACACAGAATCCAAAGCAGTCTCCAGGCTCCCAGAGGTCAGCACAGAGCCCGACACGGGGCTCGAACTCACGAACTGTGAGATCACGACCTGAACCCAAGTCAGATGCTTAGCTGATGGAGCCACCCAGGCGCCCCGTGGGTTCCTTTTAAATCGTAATAATCACAGTGGCATGCTCCAATTAGTAATATAATTTCCTCAAAAACTTAATAGTCTTCTTATCTATTATAGTCCGTTTCGTGTGCCAAAAACCTCAACAGCAGTTCTGTTCAAGACATTTTCTAGAAAGATTTTATTTATTGGATCTAATGCTTCCCTGTTTCTATGTCAAATCAATGGCCAGTTATTTAAGCCAAGGGGTTCAGAATGAGAGCCGCTCTTTTAGATGTTTTTCCTTGAGTCATTACTTCCACTGTAAAAGATTTATTGACCATAACACTCTTAATTTGACCTTTGTTTTGAAACACCTATATCCATTTGTAGAGTTTAACAAGCGAGTTTTATTCTCTGCTTCAAGGGTCAGTTTTACTTAACCTGAGTTTTTCAAAGTCTCTCTTCATTTTATACTTTACTGTTTATCCTCCAAGAAGCAGTTGCCTTTTCCAACACTGTATTGTTCCTGATCTCTAACTCTCTTTCCTTTTCTGAACTCATTTTTTCTTATGATCAAACGTTGCCAAAAGCAAGTAACTCCTGCTACTAACATTCTGCTTCCCAATCTCTTCTGAAGTTGCAAGTTCACTAGGTACATGAGCTACATTCCAAAATATAACAGAAGACCTATTTGGCAAATGTTTTGGCAATATATCCTCATCTTTTTAGCCTCAGGTGGTCGTTTCCTCTTCCAAACATTACTGGACTTCAAAGCTAATGTCATTTATCACAGGGGTTTTTTTTTGTTGTTGTTTTTTTTTTTTGGTTATGATGTTCTACTTCTGGTACCAACATTTGTGTCGGTCGGGAAAGGCTAGATTATGCTATAAAGAACGCACAACTCCTAACTCTCAGCGGCTTCAAAAGAACAAGGTGTATTTCTCATCTCACCACTTGCCCATTTCGTGTTCACAGACCTCTCTGCTTCATGTTATTTCCACTCAAGAGCACAAGGGTGATGGAGCCTCCACCACCATCAATGTTCACGTAGCTGCAGCAGGAAAAGGCAAAACGGAGAATTGTTCACTCTCTCTTCAATGCTTCCACCCAGAAATGACCCATCTCACGTGTACCCACGTTTCATTGGCCAAAGCAAATGACTGACTTTAGGAAAGTAGGGAAGTGTGGGCCCCAGAGGGCAGGAGAAGCAAACATATAGTGAGCATCACTAGTGTCTGCCATAGAGGAAGGGTCCTTAGAGATCTACTTGGATTTCATCATTTGATACTTGAAACATCTGAGACCCATAAAAGAGGAATTGCTTTTTCACATAGATAATACTGGCTTACATCCTGGACTAGAACAGTCTCCTGAATCCTATTCCCATCTTTCAACTATGTGGTTTTATTTCAGCTGATTCTTATCAGTCTCTCATAAGATGCTATAACTTTTAGGATGTTGTACTCCAGTTCTCATGTGCAACCAACATATGGCAATGACTTAAAATTAACCATGTAGCACATATAAGTTTACAAGTATATCCATCACTAACAAAATTGAATTATGTGACTCTATATCAATGGCATTAAATTAGAGTCATGCAACATAATAGTGGTTGAAAGATTATTTTTTATCAATAGCCAATGATAAACCCAAAATAAAAAAAATCTTTGTAAAACAGAGCACACCTTATTACATTGAAGACTTTCTTATTTAGAAAAATATACAAAATATTCAATCAAATTAACCTTATGAAATTAAGAAGAACCAAAATATCTATATATTAACTGTATGCAATACGTCCTAAAAGATTTTTTTAAATTTATTTAAAGGCTTTTCTTCATATATCCTCAACCACTCCAAAGGGTATATTTCCATAGTAGCAAAGCAATATGGTATATCGGACTCAAAGAAATAGGAAAATTTATAATGTTCACTTGGTCTAACCTAGGCTCTCAGACCTCCAAACTTTTAACCAATAGAGTCATATAGTCTATGTCCTCCATATATATTTTATAAGCTTTTCCTTTTGATTGTGTTATTTATTAACACACTGATAGAATGAAATATCTTGAAAATGATTTCAAGGTTACCAAGCAATGACCTTAAAAATATTGTTATAACAGGGGCGCCTGGGTGGCTCAGTCGGTTGAGCGTCCGACTTCAGCTCAGGTCATGGCCTCACAGTTCGTGGGTTCAAGCCCCGCGTCGGGCTCTGTGCAAACACACAGCTCAGAGCCTGGAGCCTGCTTCAGATTCTGTGTGTGTCTCTCTCTCACCCTCCTCTGCCCGTGCTCTGCCTCTCTCTGTCTCTCAAGAATACATAAACGTTTAAAAAAATGTATTTTAAACAAAAAAATTATTATAACAAAATAGGAAATTCAAAATTTACTTAATATTGTACTAGACTTATCAGGCAAGAGACATTATCTGTCTGCAAGTAGCCTATGGGAATGAGTTAAAATTAATGTATGGCACCTATATGTTTACAAGTATATTCATCACTAAGGAAATTGAGTTATGGGACTACATGCTTTTCTAAAGTAGCTGCCTTATACTTCCTACTGCTTAGGTGGTTTTATGCTGTGTGGCCTTTTCACATTTTACAGCAAATTGGAGAAATTCACACTGGGCAGGAGCCAAAGTGTAGCCAATCCATAGGCTTGCTAGCAACTTATGATTTACAATCTGGTTAAAAAACAAAAACAAAATATGACTTCATCTACTCAGTCACCAGTGAGGTATTTATGTGAAGTCATAGGGAGATAGAGTTTACCTAATGGGGAGGGGCACGCTAAAGTTGAGAGTATGCCAAAAAAGCCATCTTGAAGGCAAAATTTTGAGGAACAGTAAAAAAAGACCATCGAGAATACAGATGCCAGGCAAAGAATGGAGCAAACTGTCAAAGAAGAAGGGACAAAGGGAAAGAAAAACGGAGCGAGAGTGGAGATCTCTGGCGTAACTACCTTGATTTCTTGACCAGTTTTCAGTTTTAGTCTCCATATGCCATAAGCTCTTTGTTTTGAAATCATTTGAATTTTTCTCTGGTCCTTACACTTCATTTATACTGAGCTAAGACACCATCTCATTTTTTTTTTTAATTTTTTTTTTAACGTTTATTTATTTTTGAGACAGAGAGAGACAGAGCATGAACGGGGGAGGGGCGGAGAGAGGGGGAGATACAGAATCTGAAGCAGGCTCCAGGCTCCCGGCTGTCAGCACAGAGCCCGATGCGGGGCTCGAACCCACGGACCGCGAGATCGTGACCTGAGCTGAAGTCGGACGCTTAACCGACTGAGCCACCCAGGCGCCCCAGACACCATCTCATTTTTAAAAAGGTTGAAGATTGTCCGTTCCTAAGTGCAGAAGTGAAATAGAATACTAAAAGCATAAAAGAGAAAATACAACCTTGACTTTGAGAACAATATGCTTTAAATTTACTTGTGGTATCTGTGTTATCACAGAAATGAATGTTCCCACTTAAACGCTGTTGTACTTTTACTCGCTCTAGTGTAGAGGCTTTAATTACTGTTAATGCCTTATGTTTCATTTTATTGACAGATTTCTACTTTCTGCATGCAACAAGGATTCTTTATACTTTAATAACATATTGCTTTTCTAGGATAATTACTGAGCATCGAGCTCATTGAAGCTTGTTTTATATTGCTAATGGCTTTTCTAAATGTAATTGCATTTCAAGTTGAAATGTCCATATGGACACATTATACTTGGTAATCATTTGAACTCACCTCTCAGCAGTGAAATAAAGCAGATTCTATCACACAGATTAACAGACATGTTACTAACATCTTTGTATCGTATTTACAATGGGTTATACTTAGAATCATCTGAAATCACAAAGCAGTTTGTTACTGTCACTGTCTTTTGTTGTAAGAGTTTCACTGAGCGTAACATTCACAGTATAAAAGTCACCGATTCAACATGTACAATTCACTGGTTTTTAATGTATTCACAGAATTGTGGAACCAGCACCGCAATACATTTTAGAGTATTTTAATCACCCCAAAAGAAATCCCACACTTTGGTCAAAACTTTCCATTTCCGTATCCCTCCATGCCTACACAACAGCTCATCTCTGTCTCTATAGACTTGACTATTCTGGACATTTCAATTCATGGCCTTCTGAGATTGGCTTCTTTCACTTAAGATAGTTTTCAAGGGTCATCTACATATAACACGTATCATTACTTTATTCCTTGTTAAGGCTAAATCACATTCCTTAGTGTGGATTCTACCATATTTTATTTATCCCTTTATTAGTTGACTGAAATTTGCCTTGTTTGGACCTTCTGCAACCAGAAGGTATTTAATTATTTAATTATATTTAATTATTCAAGAAATTTCCAGACGGTTTTCCACGGTAATCATACTTCTTTCCATTAGTACGAGCAGCTATAAGTGTTCCAGCTACTCCAAATCTCACCAACACTTGTAATTGTTAAGTGTTTTTGATTATAGTCATCATAGTGGGTGTGAAGTCGTATCTCATTTTGGTTTTGATTTGCATTACCCTGATGATTAATGGTGATGAGCAACTGTTTCTACCCTGATTGGCTATGTATATCTTTAGAGGAAAGTCTATTCAGATTCCTTCCCATTTTCAAGTTGGGTTAGTTGTCTTTTTACTGTTGAGTCCTGAGAGTTCTTTATGTGTTCTAGATGCAAGCCCCTTATCAGATCTGTGATTTGCAAATATTTTCTCCCATTCTAGGAGTTGTCTTTTCACTTTCTTGGTGGTCCATTGAAGTACAAAAGACTCTAATTTTGATGAAATAAAGTTTATCTATTTTTTCTTTCTGGTTGCTATGTTTGCTGTTTTTTTTTTATTTTTATTTTTAATTCCAACATATTTAACATACAGTTTTATGTTAGTTTCAGGTGTACAATATAGCTATTCAACAAGTCTATACATTACTCAGCACCCATCATGATAAGTATACTCTTAATCGCCTTCACCTAGTTCACCCATCCCCCGCAACCACCTCCCCTCTGGTAACCATCAGTTTGTTCGCTATGGTTGAGTCTGGGTTTTTGTTTGTTTGTATCTTTGTACATTTGTTTTGTTTCTTAAATTTCACATATGAATGAAATAATATGGGACTTGTCCTTCTCTGACTGACTTATTTCACTTGGCATTATACCCTCTAGATCCATCCATGTTGTTGCAAATGGCAAAATTTCATGGCTGAGGAATATGCCAGTGTGTGTGTGTGTGTGTGTGTGTGTGTGTGTGTGTGTGTGTGTTTATTCTTTATCCATTCATCTATTGATGGACACCTGGGCTGCTTCCTTAATTTGGCCATTGTAAATAATGCTAGAGTAAACATAGAAGTGCATGTATCCCTTTGCATTATTGTTTTCATATCTTTTGGGGTAAATGCCCAGTCGTGCAAATACTGGATCATATGGTAGTCCTATTTTTAACTTTTTGAGGAACCTCCATACTGTTTTCCACAGTGACTGCATCAGTTTGCATTCTCACTGACAGTGCACAAGGGTTCCTTTTTCTCCACATCCTCACCAACATTTGTTTCTTCTGTTTCTGATTTTAGCCATTCTGACAGGTGTGAGGTGATATATCACTTGGGTTTTGATTTGCATTTTCCTGTTGGATGATGTTGAATATCTTTTCATGTGCCTTTTGGCCATCTGGATGTTTTCTTTGGAGAAATGTCTGTTCATGTCTTCTATTTTTTAATTGGATTATTTGTCTTTTGGGTGTTGAGTTGTATTTATAGATTCTTTATGTATTTTGGACGCTAGCCTTCTATTGGAAATGTAATTTACAAACATCTTCTCCCGTTCACCAGGCTTTTAGTTTTGTTGATTGTTTCCTTCACTGCACAGAAGACTTTTATTTTGATGTAGTCCTTGTAGTTTATTTTTGCTTTTGTTTCCCTTGCCTCAGGAGACATATTTAGAAAACCGTTGCTGTGTCTGATGTCCAAGAAATCACTGCCTTTGCTCTCTATTAGGATTTTTACCATTTTGCATCTCACATTTAGGTCTTTAATCCATTTTGAGTTTTTGTGTATGGTGTAAGAAAGTGGTCTAGTTTCATTCTTTTGCACATGGCTACCCAGTTTTCTCAACACCATTTGTAGAAGAGACTGTCTTTTCCCATCGCATATTCTTTCCGCCTTTGTTGCAGATTAATTGACCGTGTAATTATGGGTTTTTTTCCTGAGATTTCTATTTTGTTCTATTGCTCTCTGTGTCTATCTTTGTGCCACTACCATACCATTTTGTTACTATGGCTTTGTAGTGTATCTTGAAATCTAGGATCTGGATACTTCCAGTTTTGTTCTTCTTGTTCAAGATTGTTTTGGTTATTTGGGGTCTTTTGTGGTTTCATACACATTTTAAGACTATTTGTACTAGTGCTGTGAAAAATGCTGCTGATATTTCTGCTGTCTTTTAAAGCAAATGTTTAGTTAGTCTAAACGGTGAAACCATTTTCCCCCCATGGCTATAGACACAATTTTAACATTTGTTTCTCTAATCCCTAAATAATGGAATCAATTCACTTATATTTCCTCTCTTTTTGAATACCAACTTTTTTTAACTTAGAATAAAATTTCAAGTAACTGGTAAGTTTATTTTCTTACCGGTGTGGAAGGGTTCAAGTGACATTTGTTTTTTTTTACTCTAGTAACGTTTGCTTTATGATTACGCAAACCCAGCTTATATTTGAATTACTGTAAGGTTTAATAATTTGGAGGGGTTTTGGCAACCCATGGTTGTTGTAGGAAATTCTTCTCGTCGTTTTTGTCCACCTTTGATCTGGTTAATAAATCCTAATGCTTTACAGAAACAAATGACCACGTGAGATGTCAATCTAAGTGTGAAGGACTGTGGCAGCCATGAATAGGCACCAGCGAGCTACCCCACCGTGGGGAGCACAGTTGAGTGATAGCCCCAGCTGCTGCTCATGTGGATTCACCACCCTGTTAGTGCCAAGACCACACTTTCCCGGGACTGTTCATGGCCACTGACTGAACATGGCAATGACACTATTTCTGGCCCATTCTTGTGGGGCATGGGATTCTGCTAATGGGCAGTTTGGTTTGTGGACACAACTCCACTGCTCTCTCAGATTTTTCCTACCAAGCCCTACTTTAGTCCCCTCTTCCTTAGGAAGTGTCAGAGTCTGAAGCCTCTCTCTGCCTACCTGTTTCACAGGCTGTAACCTTGCTCTGCCTTCTCCTGCCTCCTCCCTATTTATCCTTCACAGAATCCATTAATTCTATTTTATATTTAATTGCATCTTGGAGCGTGCTCCTCAGAGGGCTTCAGCTAACACAATAATGTTACCTCACTTCCTCTAAATGATAAAAATGAATATAAATCTTGGCCGTGACCTGGATAAACTTCATGGGATTTGGGTGGTGGTGGTGGGGGGGGGGGGTCAGAGTGATTATTTGAACCACCAGTGAAGATTTACATGAAATCAGTCTCCAGGAGAGAGACCGTAAGGCACACTTTCACACACACGCACAGGGGTCACAGCGCTTAAGGGAAAGAAAATACAGGAGGAGAGGAATCTGTGAGTTTAGAGGAAATAAAAACACGCTCTATGACATAATAACGAAAGTTGAATCTATAGCCACTGGGGAGATGTCAGCTATCACTAGCCATTTTGAATATAAGAAAAGTGCAAAGGGCCTACTACGATGGCACTTGCGGGAAATTGAATGTCTTGTTACTTTGCAAAAATAATTTCCTGCCCCTCAGGGATCCACACAAACAGTATTTAGATGGATGGCTCCTCGCTGTGAGAAGGGGATGAAAATGCTTCACCTGATCTAAAATGGAAGAAGGACACTCTCGTTGATTTTCTATTTAAGAAAACATTAACACAGGATTCTGGTTGAGGGGACAAACTCTGAAGTCATATGTGAACTCAAGAGGCGGCTCAGACACTCAAAAGATGTGACAGAAACCTAGCTTTATCATTATACAGTGAGGGTAACACGACCTACTTTATAAAGATACAGGCAGGAGAATACGGGATGATCCATGCCATGTGAAGGATGCATGCCAGGTCCTCAAACAATATTAAATCGGAAAGAAAGGAAAAGATGACATTGATGAAAAATGGCTATTCGAAAGCAAGTAGTGAAGGATAAGGTAAACTAGTAGAATTCCTAGCTGGTTTCCAAGGCATGCCCCAATATGCACGCAGAGCCCCTCAGAAAAGACTTGAGAAGCTTAGTGGTTCCAGGCATTTAAGGAAATTTCTGCCGATTAGCTATTAAACTAACTGAAAAGAGATTTCAGAGTCCACACAAGAAAAAAGATACAGAACCTATAGACAGTGCGGAAAAGTCACTAAACAAACTACAACAACCAGCAGCAGAAACAAACCCTGGGAAAGAGAGAGAATCAGATTTCCAGGTTTGTCATGGTATATAAAATATATAGTGTACATTTTACAAATATATATACATAGTACATATACTATAAACATACGGTATATATAAAATATATAATTATATATAAAATTATATGCAAAACAATCACATAAGATAAATAGAAAACAAATAGCAAAACAGCAGAAGTAAATATAACCTTATTAGTAATAACATTAAATTTTTTTAAATTTATTTTTATTTATTTTGAGAGAGGCAAAGAGAGCAAGCAGGGTAGGGGCAGAGAGAGAGAGGGAGACAGAATACCAAGCAGGCTCCATGAACTGTCAGCACAGAGCCCGATGTGGGTCTCGAACTCACAAACTGTGAAATCATGACCTGAGCTGAAATCAAGAGTCAGATGCTTAACCAACTGAGCCACCCAGGTGCCCCAATAACGTTAAATTTAAATGGAATAAAACTCCAACTAGAAGGAAGAGATGTTCAAACTGGATAAAAATAAATGATCTAACTATATGCCGTCTACATATAGTAGGCATATAGCGTCTGCTCACTTTGGTTTCAAGGACGTAAATAGGTTGAAAGTAAAGAAATGGTAACTGATAGGCCATGAAACCAGTAACCAAAAGACTTTAAGACAAAAATTGTCATTAGAGAAAAAGAAGCACATTTTGTAATGCTTAAAAAAGTCAATTCATCAGGAAGATATAACAATTATAATGTTTAACAACAGAGCCCCAAAATACATGAAGCAAAACGGACAGAATTAAAGGGAGAATAGACAATTCAAGAATTATAGTTGGAGTCTTCAACCCCCACTTTCCATAACAGATAGAACAACCACAGGTCATAAAAACTCCACTTGCGTTAATGGATACAACTAGACAGAAGATCAGCTAGGAAGGAAATAGCAGACTTTAATAACCCTATAAACCAAGTCGTCCTAACAGACAGCCATTGAACACTTCTCTGGTGCACATGGAACATTCTCTAGGACAGACCATATGCTAGGTCATAAAACAAGTCTCAATTAAGAGTACTGAAATCATACAAATATTGTTGTCTGACCAGGGACCTAAAGTTAGAAATTATTTCCAGAAGTAAATTTGAGAAATTCACAAATATATGGAGATTAAAGCATAGTTAAATAAACAGTGAGTCAAAGAAGAAATAAAAAGAGAAGTTAAAAGTATTTTAAGATAAATAAAAACATAACATGCTGCAATTGATATGCAATGCAATTAAAGTTATACTCAGAGGGAAATTTATATCTGGACATGCTTATGTTTTAAATAAGAAAGATCTCAAGTCAGTAACCTAAGCTCATGCCTTAAGAAACTAGAAAAAGAAAAAGAAATCAACCAACCCAAAGCAAGCAAAAAGAAGTAAATGGTAAAAAATTTTGCATAAATAAATGAGATAGAATATAGTAAACAAAAGAGAAAATTCAGTAAAACTAAAAGTTGGCTTTTTGCAAAAATCAACAAAACAGATAACCCTTAGCTAGACTGATCAAGAAAAAAATAGGGAAAACTCAAATTACCAAAATGAGGAATGAAAAATGGTACAATATTACCAACCTTAAAAAATAAAGGGGATTATTGCAGAACACTATGGATGACTGTATGTCAAAAAATTAGATAACCTAGATGAAATGGATATATTCATAGAAGGACACAAACTTCTGAAACTAACTTAAGAAGAAATAGGAAATCTGAATATACTTATTTCAAGTAAAATGATTTAATTAGTAATCAATGAACTTATGAAGAAAAGTCCAGGACCACGTGTTTTCACTAGTGAATTTTATCTAAAGTTTAAAAAAGAGTTAACACCAATCCATCTCAAACTCTACCGAAGTATGGAAGAAAAGAGAACACTTCCCAATTCATTCTATGAGACTGATGTTACCTGATAACAACACCCAAAAAAACATCACATGAAAATAAAACTACGCACCGGGGTGCTTGGGTGGCTCACTCGATTAAGTGACTGACTTTGGCTCCGGTTCTCATGGTCTCATGGTTCGTGGGCTCGAGCTCCGCATCGGGTTCTGTGCTGATGGCTCAGAGCCTGCTTCAGATTCTGTGTCTCCTTCACTCTCTGCCCCTCCCCCGCTCATGCTCTGTTTCTCTCTGTCTCAAAAATAAATGACCATCAAAAAGAAACTACAGACCATGCAGCCACTCTGGAAAACAGTGTGGAGGTTCCTCAAAAAATTAAAAATAGATGTACCCTATGACCCAGGAATAGCACTGCTAACCATTTACCCAAGGGATACAGGAGTGCCTATGTATAGGGGCACGGGTACCCCAATGTCTATAGCAGCACTTTCAACAGTAGCCAAATTATGGAAAGAGCCTAAATGTCCATCAACTGATGAATGGATAAAGACATTGTGGTTTATATACACAATGGAATACTACCTGGCAATGAGAAAGAATGAAATCTGGCCTTTTGTACCAACGTGGATGGAACTGGAGCGTGTTATGCTAAGTGAAATAAGTCATACAGAGGAAGACAGATACCATATGTTTTCACTCTTATGTGGATCCTGAAAAACTTAACAGAAGAGCATGGGGGAAGGGAAGGAAAAAAAAATTAGAGAGGGAGGGAGCAAACCATAAGAGACTCTTAAAAACTGAGACTAGGGGTCCCTGGGTGGCTCAGTCGGTTGAGCGTCCAACTTTGGCTCCGGTCATGATCTCCCGGTTTGTGAGTTCGAGCCCCACATCAGGCTCTGTGTTGACAGCTCGGAGCCCGGAGCCTGCTTCGGATTCTGTGTCTCCTTCTCTCTCTGCCCCTTCCCCACTCATGCTCTGTCTCTGTCTCTCAAAAATGAATAAACGTTAAAAAAAATTTAAAGATAAATAAATAAATAAAATCTGAGAACAAACTGAAGGTTGATGGGGGGTGGCGGCAAGAAGAAAGTGGGTGACGGGCGTTGAGGTGGGCACCTGTTGGGATGAGCACTGTGTGTTGTATGGAAACCAATAAATTTCATATTAAAAAAAAAAAAAGAAAAGAAAAAAACAACTCCTAGGAATAACCTTAACCTGATAAAGGGCATCTATGAATAACACACAGCTGACATTACATGTAATGGTGAAAGGTAAAATGCTTTCTCCCTACAATTTAGGTAGAAGATGAGGATGTTCACTCCCACATCCACTATTCATGTTCATGGATTGGAAGACTGAATATCGTTAAGAACTAAGTACCCCCCAAATTGATCTACAGATTCAATGCAATCATCAAAATCCTGACAGCCTTTTAGGAGACATTGATGAAATTCTTCTGAAATTTATATGAAAATTTAAGAGGCTTCAGATAGCCAAGACTATCTTGAACAAAAAATAACAAAGAACTCACACTACCCGATGTCAAAACTTACTGCGAAGCTATACTAATCAACACTATCTGGTACCGGCATGAGAACAGACTTATAGTTCAGTAGAATAGAATGAGAGTCCAGAAATAAACCAACACATTTATGGCAATCGACTTGGGCAGGGGTGCTAAGGCAATTCCATGGGGAAAAGAACAGTCGTTTTTTCTTTTCTCAACAAATATTGCTGGAAGAACTGGATGGCCCCATGCAATCAAACGAAGGTGGACCCCTACCTCACACAATATATAAAAATTAACTCAAAGACCTATGTGTAAGAGCTAAAACTATAAAACTATTGGTAGTAATCCTAGGGCGAGACCTTCCCATCTTGGACTTAGCTATGGTTTCCTAGATAAGACACCAAAAGCACAAGTGACAAAAGGAAAAAAAAAAAAATAGGTAAGCAAGGCTTTACCAAAATTATGCTGAGTGAAATAAGTCGATCAGAGAAAGACAATCCCGTATGATTTCATTCACATGTGGAATTGAAGAACAAAACAGATAAACATATGGTAAGGGGGGTAAAAGAGAAGAGAGGGAAACAAACCACAAGACTCTCTTAATGATAGAGAACAAACTGAGGACTGACAGAGGGAGGTGGGTGTGAGGCTAGATAGGTGATGGCTCGTAAGGAGGGCACTTGTTATGATGAGCACTGGGTGTTGTATGTAAGTGATAAGTCACTGAAATCTACTCTTGAAACTAATATTTCACTGTATGTTAACTAAAATTTAAATTAGGGGGCGCCTGGGTGGCGCAGTCGGTTAAGCGTCCGACTTCAGCCAGGTCACGATCTCGCGGTCCGTGAGTTCGAGCCCCGCGTCAGGCTCTGGGCTGATGGCGCGGAGCCTGGAGCTTGTTTCCGATTCTGTGTCTCCCTCTCTCTCTGCCCCTCCCCCGTTCATGCTCTGTCTCTCTCTGTCCCAAAAATAAATAAAAAAAAAAAAGTTGAAAAAAAAATTAAAAAAAAAATAAAATAAAATAAATTAGAAAAAAAGACGCTATCAAGACAGGAAAAAGAGAACCCACAAAAGGGGAGAAAATAGTTGCGATATATAGAGAATACATAAAGAACTCTCATAACTCAACAAAAAAGGTCAAACCACCCGATGAAAAACTAGGCAAATAACTTGAACAGCTATTTCTCCAAAGAATGTATACAAATGACCATCGAATACATGAAAAGTTGCTCAATATTATTAATCTTGAAAGAAACATAAAGCAAACCCACAATAGGACACCACAGCACATCCACCGGAATGGCTGTAATGGAAAAATTGGATAACAAGCGATGTCAAGGATGTGGAAAAATTGACGTCCTCATACATTGCTGGTGGGAAGGTAAGACGATGCACTTTGGAAAACAGTTTGCAGTTCCTCAGAAAGTTGGAGTTGTCACATGACCCAATAATTTCAGCGTTTGCTATAGACCTGGATCCATGAAACCCTTACATATGAATGTTCATGGCACCGTTATCTATAATATTCAAAAAGTGGAAAGAGCCCAGATGTCAATCAACTAATGAATGGATAAAGAGAATGTGGTATATCCCTAAATGGAATCTTATTCACCCACAAAAAGAAATGAACGGATGATGTCTGCTATGACATGGCTGAGCCTTAAAAGTATTTATGCTAAAATGAACAAAGCCAGACATGAAAAGCTACATGTTTTATGATTCCATTTATGAATTTCCATAATTGGCAAATTAATAGAGACCACAAACTGATTAGTAATTACGGGGGGGGGGTGTTTAGAGGAGGGGAAGGACTCTAATCGGTACAGGGCTTCCTTTTGGGATGATGAAAATGTTCTGAGATAGATGGTGTTGATGGCTGCACAAACATTGTGAATATACTAAAAACCACTGAATTGTACACTTTAAAAATGTTAAGACGGTGCATTTTATATTCTGTGTACTTTATCATAATAAAAAAGAAAATGAAGCCTGAACAGAACGTCAATACACACATATCAATTTTATTTCTGTGTCTCTCCGTAAGCAAATAAAAATTAAAGTTAAGGGGCACCCGGGTAGCTCAGTCGGTTAAGCGTCTGACTTCAACTCAGGTCATGATCTCGCAGTTCATGAGTTCAAGCTCTGCATTGGGCTCTGTGCTGACAGGTCAGAGCCTGGAGCCTGCTTCGGATTCTGTGTCTCCCTCTCAATCTGCTCCTCCCCCACTCGCGTTATGTCTCTGTCTCTCTCTCAAAAATAAATACACACTTTAAAAAGATAAAATCCACAGTGTCAAAATCAAGAAATAAGTCTACATGAGAATCTACAAACATTATTGAAAGACATTAAAGAAACCTTAAATAAATAAAGGGAATACACCTTATCCATATATTAGAATGCTCAAGATTATAAACTTACATTTCTCCAAAATTTAATCCATACATCCAGTGCAATCAACATCAAAATCCTGGTTTTCTTTGTGTTTGTGGGAACTGAAAGTTTGATTCTAAAATTTCTATGCACAGTGTTACATTTTTTCAGGGTCATCAAATAGACTAGTGGAACAGACCAAAGCTCAGATTCAGACCCACATATATAGACACAAGTAAGTTATAACACAGCTGCCATAGCTCAGGAGTGGGGCAAGAATAATCTCTTTTTTTTAAGTTTTTATTTATTTATTTGAGAGAGAGAGACAGAGCATTAGTGGGGGCGGGACAGAGAGAGAAGGAGAGAAAGAATCCCAAACAGGCTCCACACTGTTAACTCAGAGCCCTACTCAGGGCTCGAACTCACAACCTGTGAGATTATGACTTGAGCTGAAACCAAGATTCAGAGGCTTAACCAAATGAGCCACCCAGGCACCCCCAAAATAATCTTTTAAACCGATGCTGCTGGGATAACTGCTATCCAAATGAAAATAAAATGAAATCAGATCTATTTCACATTATACTGAAAACACACACACATACACACACACACACACACACACACACAAAACCCTACAGTTAGATTTTAGAATTTAATGTGATAGAAAAAAAGTAAAGATCTATAAAGTAACAAGGAAGAATATCTTTATGACCTTGAGATAGGGAACAACATCTTGAACACAGAGTTCACCAACTGTAAAATAAATGATTGATAAATCTTGCCTCAATATAACTAAGAACTTTTTGGATCAAAATACATCATTAATAGGAGTGAAAATGCAAATCATTGAATGAAAGAAGATATTTGCAGACAAATGAATAAAAGGATTCATATCCGGAACATATAAAGAACTCCTACAAATCAAAAAGAAAACGACAGGTACACCAAAACAAAACAAAACAAAACAAAACAGAAAAGGACTTGAACAGGTACTAGTCTAACACAAAACCAATTAGCCATTAAGCATTTGAAAAAGTTCTCAACCTGACCACTCATTAAGGAAATACAAAATAAAACTACATTTTAATGCTATCCACTCCCCCCAAAAACGGTTGAAATTTAAAATTCTGTCAAATAAAAATGTAAGCAAGTGTATGGAATACATCTCTTATGTACTGCTACTGAGAGTGCACAACCACTTTGGAGAAATGTTTGACAGTGTATAAGAAAGCTGAGCCTTGTGCTTTGTAGTTTGCTATTACACTTTGACCTAGTGATTTCATTCACAAAAGAATGTATATCCTATACAGTGGTTGGCAAACTATACTCCTTGGATCAAATCTTCTCCAAGAGATAAGAATGGCTTTTACATTTTAAATTTTTTCATTTATTTTTAGAGAGAGAAAGAGAGAGAGAGAGAGAGAGAGCGACTGGGGGAGGGGCAGAGAGAAAGAGAATCCCAAGCAGGCTCTGCACTGTCAGCACAGAGCCCGGCGTGGGGTCCGAACCCACAACCCATGAGATCATGGCCGGAGCCAAAGTCAGACGCTTAACCGACTGAGCCACCCAGGCGCCCCTATGCTTGTTTTATTTATAAAAGCTTTGTCCTTCTTTTAGTTTCTCTTAAAGCAAATTCCGAGAAAAGATTTGAATTCAGGTAGTTTATTTGGGAAGTGATCCCCAGAAACACAAATTGAGGAAACAAGAAGGCGACAGGGAAAAAGGGCAGATGAATAGTTTGCTTTTATTAAGCTAAGTAGTATTCTCGGTAAACCGAAGTATTCTTCTGTAAACCAGAAAAGCCCAAACATCGATAGACAGTGGATATGTAAATCACAGTATATTCATACAGCAGTAAAAATAAGGCGAGTACGACTAAGAACCGCAACTTGAAGGCATCTGGAAAACAGTGAAAAAAGCAAGACACACATATATGCAGTGTGATTACAGTTATGTAAATGTCGGAATCTGGCAAAACTAAACAATTTAGTTTACGGATACATACTTACGTGACCTCTGTGATACAAAGAGTATCAAGGAAATGATGGAGAACATCAAGATAGTGGTTCGCTCTCAGGGGCAGGGAAAGTTTTCTGATCAGCAAGGGCCAACACGGGATTTCCAGGACGCTGCCATGTTTTATTTCTTGATTTAGGTAGGTTACATAGCTGTTCCCTCTGTAATTACTTATTAAACTGCACGTTTTCATACTTAACTACTGGCCCGAATGTACCATCGTCTCCACATTGCTAAATTTGGTTATCCCTGTGCATCTTTATTTTTTTTATTAAATATAATTTATTGTCAGGTTGGTTTCCATACAACACCCGGTGCTCATCCCAACAGGTGCCCTCCTCAATGCCCATCACCCACTTTGCCCTCTCCGCCACCCCCCATCAACCCTCTGTTTGTTCTCAGTATTTAAGAGTCTCTTATGGTTTGCCTCCCTCCCTCTCTGTAACTTTTTGCCTCTTCCCCTCCCCCATGGTCTTCTATTAAGTTTCTCAGGATCCACCTATGAGTGAAAACATATGGTATCTGTCTTTCTCTGCCTGTCTTATTTCACTTAGCATAATACCCTCCAGTTTTATGCATAGTATCCAAAATCTATAAAGGACTCACCATAATACCTGTGTATCTTAACTTACCTACCATCAACTCTTGATTCAATTGATCATTTCCTTCTTAAAACAGTTATTTGACTTGGTCTCCAGATCTTCATCGACTCCTATGCTCTTATCTGTCCTCCTGTTCCCTTCTTCTTAACATAGTAGTGGCCCAGGACTCAATCCTTGCTTAGATTTGTTTATCTCCAGTTAGTGATCAAATTATTCTCATGTTTTTCATTGCTATTTATTTTCTGATGATTCTTGGGGCACCTGAGTGGCTCAGTAGGTTGAGCGTCCAACTCTCGGTTTCGGCTCAGGTCATGATCTCAGGATTTGTGGGATCGAGCCCCACCTCAGGCTGTGTGCTGACAGCACGAAGCCTGGTTGGGATTCTGTCTCTCCCTCTTTCGCCCCTTCCCCCCCCCCAAAAATAAATAAACATTAAAAATTAAAATAAAAATATTTTCTGATGATTCTTGAATTTTTTATATTTATTTGTTTCTGTAAGTTGGTATTTTAATTACAGTTCACATAGAGTGTTATATTAGTTTCAGGTGTACAATATAGCGATTCAACAGTTCCACACATCACCCGGTGCTCATCGTGACAAGTGCACTCCTTCATCCCCATCACCTATTTTAACCGATCTCCCCACCTCCTGATGATTCTTACATTTTTATCTCCAGCCCTCCCCCTCAGATACCTCTCCTGAAATACAGATTGCTATGTCAAATTACCAACTTGACATTTTCACGAGACGTCCGATAGGGATCTCCACCCTGACGTGTGCAAATTGAATCCTTGATCTTCCCATCAAGTACCTACTTCTCCGCCTACCTTCCCCATATCAGTAAACGGCACTACATACATAAGCAAATCTTGGGGCCGTACCTCCAAATACACAGAAAATTGAATCACTCTGTCACTTTCTACTCCTCTGACCCAGGCTGCTATCATTCTCTCATCTAAATCATAGAAGTGTTTTAACCGAACCTTGGACTTAAATCCTGGTCCCTGCGACTTCGTGTCAACACAGCATCCACGGTAATCTTTTCAGAATTATAATTGCCATCCTATCACTCAGCTATCTGTTCCGAGTCCTCCGGTGGTTTCCGTTCTCCCTCAGGGTGAAATCCAAAGCCCTTGCGGTCATCCACAAGGTCCCACGCAGCAGGGCCCTGCCTTAACTCTCTAACGTTTGTTACTTTTCCACAATTCACTCAGCTGCAGCCACACGGACTTCCTTGCTGTTATTAGAACATGCCAGTCATGCTTCTGGCTCGAGTCCGGTGTGTTAGATTGTGCTTCTCGGGTAACCACACGGTTCACTCCTTCATATTGTGGCTTGAATGTCACCTTTTCAGGGAGGTACCTCCCGATCGTTCTATTTAAAACTACAACTTCTTGGGGCGCCTGGGTGGCTCTGTCGGTTAAGCGTCCGACTTCAGCTGAGGTCACCATCTCGCGGTCCGTGAGTTCGAGCCCTGCATCGGGCTCTGGGCTGATGGCTCAGAGCCTGGAGCCCGCTTCGGATTCTGTGTCTCCCTCTCTCTCTCCCCCTCCCCCATTCATGCTCTGTCTCTGTCTCAAAAATAAATAAACGTTAAAAAAAATTAAAAAAAAAAACCAACTACAACTTCTTCCACCCATACGTGCACCCTATTCCCATTTCCTGCTTCCTTTTTTCAATAACACTTATCATTATGCGATATAATAGATATCAAGTATTATGATTTTATATGACTATGTATCAGATATTATATACACGTCAGATAATGTATATCAAATATTATATATCAGGTAATATATATAGGATAGCATATATGTCAGATATTATATATGTATCATATATGCATATATACGTGCAGAGATAATATATAATATATATATTTGTTCTTTGATTCTACCAAAAAGAATGCAAGCTCCCTGATAGCGATGATTTTTGTCTGATTTGTTTCCTGCCATGGTTCCAGTGCTTAGAGCAATGTCTGCCATCTTCTAGCCTCTCGATAAAATATTTATTGAACTGAACGAGGAAAGAAGGCCAGATAAAGCTTCCTGAACTTTCCAAGCCTCAACTGGTACTTTCAGAGATTTTCAGTTTTTTAATCTTCCTAGTATTTGCTATTTTTCATCAACTGACATGCATTTCCCTGTAGTGAAAACCCATAAGGAGTTTATTTAAAAAAAAAAAAAAAAGATGGACAGCCTTTTTTTTTTTTAGGTGTTTATTTATTTTTGACAGAGAGGGAGAGAGCACATGCGAGCAGGGGTGGGGAAGAGAGAGAGGGGGAGAGAGGATCTGAAGCAGACCCTGCAATGACAGCAGAGACCCCGATGCCAGAGAGCCCGATGTGGGGCTCAAGCTCACAAACCATGAGATGGTGACCTGAGCTGAAGTCAGGCGCCTACCCGACCGAGCCACCCAGGCGCTCCTGGGCAGACTTTTTTTTCCAAGATAGCCCAGAGAAGAAAAGTTACAGCACAGCAAATGTTTTTATTATAGAGAAGGTTCCTTGCCTGAGCAAGGAAAAGGAGTGACGTTAAAATATCAAGCAAGTTACTCCTCTTCTTTCTTTGAAGGTAAATACAAATACAGTAAAACCTTGGTTTGCGAGCATAATTCGTTCGGAAACCTGCTTGTGCTCCAAAGCGCTTTTATATCGAGGCGAATTTCAAGAACCATTGGCTCAGTTGTGATCACGTGACATTCGGCGTCACATACTACTTGTGTTGCAAGACATCGCCTATGTATCAAGTTAAAATTTATTAGAAATGTTTGCTCATCTTGGAGAACGTTTGCAGAACAAGTTACTCTCAATCCAAGGTTTTACCGTACACATGTATGTGCATAGTTGGAGTTGTATAGGGACAGCAAATTAGACCCTAAGGAATTCACATATACACATGAGACTATTGACATTGACAGGTTATAGAATTCACTCAAGGTCACACAGCTAAGTGTTAGAGCTGGGATAGGAGAAAATTCGAATCTCCCAACTATTATCCCAATGCTCCTTCATCTTTATACCACACTACCACTGTGAGGGAGAATTGCCAGGCCCCTGGGTCAATGATGGTACTTCTCAGCCGTATTTGTGTGCTACGGGGAGGGCACATTTGTATAGGCGCCTAATATCATGGAGAGGAAGAATCATCTTAACTTTTATTCCTACCACGGTAGGTGGAAACACTTTGTGTGCATGCCACCCTTCCATGTCTACAAACGTATGGTTTTCTCATCTCTCTATCTGTCTCTCACACGCACATCCACATGCACACGCACATAGAAACATATGCGTGAGCATATATTTACACACAGACACTGCTAGTCTATACCGGTTTCTATGGACATTAGACAAAGCTACCCTCTATTGATGGTTAAATCAGAAAAAAAGGCCCTTGGGTACATGGTCTGGTGATCAGATGTGACGTTTGGGCAAGGAAGAGGTGCCTGCACACGCACACACACAGGTGCGATGAATACACAAACACACCTACATGCCCATACAAGCACATGCTTTGGTTTGGTTACTTACTATTCATATCTTGTCAACTTGACTTGTCAAATATTAAAGTAAATGTTGGGCCATGTTGGTTTTCATGTCGGCAGAATTCCTGTTTCCATGTAGAGAATTTTCACAATAGACAGCAGGAAATCGTGACATGATCTTATAGCTGTTGACGTTGTTTTCAAGGGAGCGAAGGTCAATAAGACCTCAACAGACAGGCCAATAAGAATAATGGAGCCATTTGGTGAGTTTGGTACATTGGCATTCCTCTAGACTGAAGGACGGGAGGAGAGTAAGAACTGGCATTACGTCTTTCCCTTTGAATCTAAGATGGCATTGGGACTGTGGAGAAACTGAGGGCTTTTGGAAACAGCAAAGAATCAGCATTTTAAACCTTGAAACTGTAATCATTAATGTGACATGATGGTGGAGGTGACTGGATTAGGATTTTTGCTCGGCCTTAGGGGTTGTTATTCGGGGCATGAGGGATACTCCTGCCTTCTACATCTCCAGTCTACTGTGACCACTCTCTGAAGTTCAATGACTAAGTAAAAACTGAATGTCACCTTGGTATTTCATCTTTCGGGCAGCGCTACATTGGACGGGGAAGAAAGGAGAAGTAGCCGAGTAAGCAAAGGACACGGAACAATATCACTGCCCACAACACCCTGATGGCTGCTTAGCTCAGTGGACGAGAACACGAAAATCACAAGGTCAGTTTATAAACGGACTGAATGCTCTGTGCAAAACATGTACTAAAGGTTTTGGAAATATGAAGCTGATTCAAATATAGAGTTACCAGTTGAAAAGGCTGGAAATGCCCGAACAGAACAACCTGATGGGAACTCTTGAATGCAAAGCTGAAAAGGCTGTACTTCATTCTAAGAAGCCAATGTTTTTCAACTTTGAATGAGTATCAAAATCCCTTAGGGAGCCTGGCAAATACACAATTTCCCTGGCCTTGGAAATTACATTTATTTCATGCTGTCCAGGTTATTTTTATTTAAGCCAGATTTGAAGAACACCGTCACAGGCATATGGGAGCCATTGAATGTTGCAAATCATGGGAATGGAGGAATCATGTTTGCTTAAGAGATTCAACTCTGGCAAGTATGTATATGTAACATGGAATAAATAACATGTATGTGTAACATAGAGACCGACTAGAAATGGACCTAACTCTTCTGTGGACTCTTTTGTTTTCTTCTAAACTCTGCTTACAGAATGCCATCCTCCCCTCTGGAACTAACTTGAGAATCAGTGTTTTGATGACCAGGGACATTGGATGAAAAACTTATGAATTATCAGCTCAAACCAATTCCGATTCCTGGAAAACAATTTCTAAATGTCAGTTTGGAAAAGCAAATTTAATATACAAGAAAAGCCCCAGGATATGTTTTCATATTAATGTCAAATATTTCCAGGGGCGCCTGGATGGCTTAGTCGGTTAAGCATCCGACTCTTGATTTCGGCTGAAGTCATAATCTCATGGTTTGTAAGATCGAGCCCTGTGCCGGGCTCCGTGATTAGGCATGGAGCCTGCTTAAGATTCTCTCTCTCTCTCTCTGTCTCTCTCTCTCTCTCTCCCTCTCCCTCTCCCCCTCCCCCTCCCTCACTCTCTCTCTCTCTCTCAAAAAAAAAAAAGTAAAATAGGGACCCCTTGGTGGCTCAGTCGGTTATGCAGCTGACTTTGGCCCAGGTCATGATCTCACGGTTCATGGGTTCAAGCCCCACATCGGGCTCTGTGCTGACAGCTCAGAGCCTGGAGCCTGCTTAGGATTCCATGTCTCCCTCTTTCTCTGCCCCTCCCCCACTCATGCTCTGTCTCTCTCAAAATTAAAGAAACATTAAAAATTAAAAAAAAAAAAAGAAAGAAAATTAAAACAATTCACAGGGAATGTACAGTGAACTGGGTAAGAATGAAGGTCCTCTGAAGCCAATTGTCTGCACTAATATCCCAGCTTTTCTACTTACTATTTCTTGGACGAGTCACGTAACCTCTCCGTGCCTCAGTGTCTTCGTCTACAAAACGGGAACTGAAGCGGGATCTATCTCAAGAGGTTGCTGTGAGCTCTAAGTGAATCAGCGTGTGGGTAGTGCTGAGAACATCACCGCGCGCATAGTAGGCTCTTTTAAAGATCTCCAATAAAGCGGTGCCTGCATGGCTCAGTTGGTTAAGTGTCCAACTCTTGATTTCACCTTTGAGATTTAGGTCATGATCTCATGGCTCGGGAGTTTGAGCCCCACCTTAGGCTCTGTGCTGACAGCATGGAGCCCGCTTGGGACGCTCTCCCTCCCTCTCTCTCTCTGCCCCTCCCCTGCTTGCGCTCTTTCAAAATAAATAAACTTGAAAAAATGTTTTAAGTCTTCAGGAAACCTTCCGTTGATTAATGATTTCTGTTCAGTTAAGCTCTGTGACAAACACCAGAATAACATCTCTGGTTTTCATAAATTACTATCTGATAGCAAATGATAGGGAGGGAGTAAAGCCTCATAATCTGGTGTCCACAGACCTCTATGTGAATCTTGGCCCTACTTACTGTTGTGCGGCTTTGTTTTCACATCTGTAAAATGGGGATAGTAATATTACCTAGCTGATAGATTATCATATAATAAAGTGAGATCATCTGCTACATAATGGTTTGATAATATAAGCCTTCAAAGGTAGCATTTATTAACATTTGATCATTAGTAGTAGTAACAAATGGTATAGAGACCTGAGACTTCTAATCAAAGTGGTCAGGAGACGATTATGATAGAGCCCGATTTTCTCTTCTATAATAATCCGTAAGAAATGAAAAATGTAAGTAATTGGATACTTTAGAAAGGTTTTCAAAATTCATGGAGCAGAGGAATTCTGTAGAGCAGTGGTTCTCAAAGTGTGGTCCCTGGAACAAGCACATCAGCATCATTTGAGAACGTGATCAAAATACAAATTCTAGGACCCTGTCCCAGAACTAGTAAATCAGAAAACCTTAGAGTGGGATCCACTGATCTGTGTTGTAAGAAGGTGTTTAGGTATTTAATTTCTTTTTTTCCCTCTTAATTGAGATGGAATTGACATATAATGTTATATTAGTTTCAAATGTATGACATAATGATTTCATATTTGTATATACTGCAAAAAGATCACCACAGTTAAGTCTAGTTAATATCCATCACTACACATGGTTAAACTTTTTTTTTCTTTTTTTTTCTTTTCTTTTAATTTAATTTAATTTTTTTTAATTTACATCCAAATTAGTTAGCATAGAGTGCAACAATGATTTCAGGAGTAGATACCTTAGGGCCCCTTACCCATTTAGCCCATCCCCCCTCCCACAACCCCTCCAGTAACCCTCAGTTTGTTCTCCATGTTTATGAGTCTCTTCTGTTTTGTCTCCCTCTCTGTTTCTATATTATTTTTGTTTCCCTTCCCTTATGTTCATCTGTTTTGTCTGTGTCAAGCCTGACGCAGGGCTTGAACCCACGAAACTGTGAGATCATGACCTGAGCCGAAATCAAGAGTTGTACACTTGACCAACTGAGCTGCCCAGGTGCCCCGGGTAGGCTCTTAATAAATATCAGCCATTGTTACTGTATGTAACACAGAAGTACAGAAAATACTTGGAGAATACACACGATATGAGGTCAAGTGGTATTACCAGAAATTCTTTCTAGAAGTTTTTAAATGGAATTTGAAGGAGATTGGGGGATGAAAGATTGTGGTATATTGAAAGTAGTATACTATACTGTGGTATATTGAAGGCACTGGAAGATACGAGTTCCATTGTTAGTATTGTCCCTTATTAGTTGTATTAGTTGTATCATTTAACTTTCCTAAATTTCAGTTTCTTAACCTGTAAAATGGTGAAAAGAGGATCTTTCCCACCTACGCAGAGTATAAATAGGAAAAATCAATATTTCTATGCCAAGGGAAGTGATATGTAGGATAGTTTGAAAACTGTTACATGATATACAAATAAAGTTTTCACTATGAATGCTGAATATATGATGCTCTAACACTTTGCAGTAGTATACAGTCCAAAAATAGTAGGAGAGACTATGACCTATTAGAAAAATTACGGGCTTTGGAGCAAAATACCTGGCCTTCAAATTCCACTTCTGCGGATTGGGTAAAACATGTCATCTAAAATGGGACGGTAAGGGACACCTGGGTGGCTCTGTCAGTTGAGCACCTGCCTCCTGATTTCAGCTCAGGTCATAATCCCAGGGTCATGGTATAGAGCCCTGCATCAGGCTCTGTGCTCAGTGTGGAGCCTGCTTAAGAGTTTCTGTCTCTCTCTCTGGCCCTCTCCCCTGCTCACTCTCTCCCAAATAAAATAAAACAAAACCGAATTAAATTAAATTAAAATAAATTATTAAGTTAAATTAAATTAAAATCAAATGGGATAACAAAATATACTTTCTAGTGCTACCATGAAGATTAAATGAGATAGTATATGCAAATACATGAAAGACGCCAGCATTATCTAGCATACAGTTAGCACTGAAAATTTAAAAATATTAAAATTAGTAAGGTAGTTAAATAACATATATGTCATCTAGGGGCGCCTGGGTGGCTCAGTCGGTTGGGCGGCCGACTACAGCTCAGGTCATGATCTCGCGGTCTGGGGGTTCGAGCTCCGCGTCGGGCTCTGTCCTGAGCGCTCGGAGCCTGGAGCCTGCTTCCGATTTTGTGTCTCCCTCTCTCTCTGCCCCTTCCCTGCTTGCTCTCTCTCTCTCTCTCTCAAAAAATTATAAACAGGGGCGCCTGGGTGGCGCAGTCGGTTAAGCGTCCGACTTCAGCCAGGTCACGATCTCGGGGTCCGTGAGTTCGAGCCCCGCATCAGGCTCTGGGCTGATGGCTCAGAGCCTGGAGCCTGTTTCCGATTCTGTGTCTCCCTCTCTCTCTGCCCCTCCTCCGTTCATGCTCTGTCTCTCTCTGTCCCAAAAATAAATAAACGTTGAAAAAAAAATTATAAACAATAAAAAAATTTTTTAAGTTAAAAAAAAAGATATACGTCGTCTAGTTCACCCTCACTTATTCGTTCATTATAACACATATCCGGCTCTCACTTTATGCCGAACACTGTGGTCAGTACAGCTCACAATTCCTGTGCTAGGAGCACCGACTCATGGTGGACCCAATTTACAGTCTCTCTCTCCCTCTATCTGTTCTGTTCAGTGTTATATCCCTAACACCTACAATAGTGCCTGGAACATAGTCTTCAAGAAATATCTGGTTGAACGGAAAAGGGACTTGCAACGTAAATAAAGAGATCGGAATTTTTGTAAGGGGTGAGCGATTCTTCTCAGCACACCTGAAATCGTGTCACATAAGCCGAGTTTTTCTCCTCCTGCATCCACTATTTCTGAAGACCGCCCTCAGAGAAAGGTAGCCAAGTTTCGCTATAGCCCTTCTATCACATCCCAACTCCTTGTCTCAATTGGACTTTCTGTTGGTTTGCCCTGGGAGCCACCAGGGTAACCTCTAATCTTCACTCGCTCTCATGAGGAATCATGGGAGCCTCTGAGGGCCTTCCTTCCATGACTCTAAAAGCCAGGGCAAACTGGAATGGAAGTTACCACTCACCGCCTTTTTCTGCCCCAGCTCATTACACCGTGGTCTCTTCACATGCTGTGGGCATGAGCTACCTTAGCTCATGTCTTAAGAAATCTCTTAAGAGTCTAAGAGACTTAAGAGAGTCTCTTGTCTTAAGAAATCTCCAGGCCAGAAATGGACAGCATTTAAAAAAATTTTTTTTAATGTTTATTTATTTTTGAGAGGGAGAGAGGCAGAGCGCGAGCGGGGGAGGGGCAGAGACAGGGAGACACAAAATCTGAAGCAGACCCCAGGATCTGAGCTGTCAGCACAGAGCCCAACACGGGGCTCGAGCCCACGAACCGTGAGATCATGACCTGAGCCCAAGTCAGTCGCTCAACCGACTGAACCACCCAGGTGACCCCCCCTGTTTTTAATGTTTATTTATTTACTTTGAGAGAGAAAGAGCGCAAGTGGGGAAGGGGCAGAGAGACGGGGAGAGAGAGAATCCCAAGCAGGCTCCGCACTCTCAGTGCAGAGCCCAACTCGGGGCTCGAACTCACAACTGTGAGATCACAACCTGAGCTGAAACCAAGAGTCAGACACTTAATTCACTGAGCCGCCCAGGCGCCCAGTGTAATGGACACCATTTCTATGTTCCGGGGGGACCCCAAACTTCAAGAGCGATTTCAAGAAATCTGTCTCCTTGCGTGTTTCTAATGCTGCTCTCATCGCCTCAAACATCTAAGCCAAGGAGCGTGATGCTAGTGTTTCCTTTTTGAAAAATATTTCCAGTCTTCAGATAGCCTTTTGGAATTCCCCCTTTGCTTGGCATAGAAAGAGAAGACCAAGGAAAAGAGTATTCTGTCACTAACCAACACCCTACACAGCCCCCAACAAATTTTTCCCATATCTAATCCTCTCCTGTAGATTGGGAAGGAGGATAGAAACAGTTTGATAGCCTGTTCCCAAATTGGTGGCCAAAGAGGGTATTTTCTTTAAACTATGAGGGTTGTGGGGCACCTGGAATAGCCACGGGGTGCCTGGTGGCTCAGTCAGCTAAGCATCTGACTTCAGCTCAGGTCATATCTCACGGGTTCGTGAATTTGAGCCCTGCATTGGGCTCTGTGCTGACAGCTCAGAGCCTGGGGCCTGCTTCAGATTCTGTGTCTCTGTCTCTGCCCCTCCCCTGCTCACGCTCTGTCTCTCCTCTCTTAAAAACCAACATTAAAAAAAAAAAAAAAAAAAACTATCAGGGTTGTTAACAACTTTTGTTTCAGCTGAGTGATTTTTAGCACCAATAGTTACAGGAAAGATCAGCCAATAGAACAAACAGCAATCAACATCTTTGTGTGTGTGTGTGTGTGCGTGTGTGTCTCATACTATCTATAGCTATATCGGCATCTATATTTATATCTATCATCCATCATTCATCTATCTACCTATCCATCTATGTGTCCGCGTACTGATTTATTTATCTGTGGTTCTGTGGGATAAAAAATTCCGTAAGTTCCATGAGGGAAAAAGCCATGCTTGCTTTGTTTACTGGCCTAAGCCCCAAATCTGGAACAGTTTGTGGCACATGGTAGGCACTCAATAAATATTATCAACTATATCAAGACATCAAACATGTAAAGGAGTTATGCAGATTCTTTGAGCCACTGAGTTTGCTGAATAATCATACCTGTCAAAATATAGAGACACTGAAACTGCTGATGTCAATATCGCAGTGGTGTTATCTCAGGTGTCAGGGAAATATACCAAACAATGATGCACTTGAGTGTGAGTGTGTGTATGCTGTTTTCGTGCCTGTGTTCGTGTATGTCTGAGTTCATATCTTACATATTTCAAATTCTATGATAATTTTCAATGAATTATTATTCTAATGGGACTTTAAAATACTGGTAGAAAAAATGGTAAGAAGGGGTTCAGAATCAATCAGATTATAATTGCTAGGTTTTCCTTTGTGTGCATTTTGCTGATTTCAATATTGTCTGCTAGAATTTTTAAAGATCAAATGAATCAAAGTCTATGAAAAGGCATGTTAATAATTAAAGACCAGAAGAAAAACATGAATAGAGCTTCTTTTGTTGAGAATTGCGTTATTCATGTATTCACCATCTTATGAAAAAGTAAAATGAATAAACCATATCTAACAACTTTCTTTTCATTAGTGAACTTTATGTTTCTTAAACTGTATGTCAGTGACTAAGCATAAAACTATTCTAATGATGTATATTCAATAGAGTGTACCATATACATTCTATAGAAATGCATATGAAAATTCACAGAGTTCCCAAGAGTGCAGTGAAAAGCATCGAACTTATAATACTAAGTAATAGCAAAAGGAAATTCAAATCAATTATAACAGAAATTAAAGAGGTAAATGAATCAGGTCTCGGCATAACTCCAGGAAGTATGCCACACAACTGGAAATTGTCTTTAAGATCATTTTCCACTTGAAGCCTATTGATGTTTTCTGCTTAAATGTATAAAACACTAACAGTGAAAAAAAAATCAGAAGAAAATCAGTTAAAACCCTAAACTTCGTTCTCTGCGTTATGGTGGTTTTCCTCAGTGGCCACAGAAAAATGTTACTATGCCTTGAATTGTCCATGAAGCAAGTTGATTTCCTCAGGGGAATGGAAATAATGTATTGATGTATTGACTCAAAGGAAGTGTCTTTAATTCCTGTGACATTCGGTTGTTAACCTGCTTCATAGTTTCAGTCAGTCACGCCATCCAACAGTACATAGTTATTTTCCCAGTTAGAAGTGCTTCTGCTCCTTATCTTCATCTTTTATGTAAAAACAGTAAAAGGAAAAGAAATTAACCATGATAACTCAGTATTTGCAATTCTAATTCATGAGATAAATTATCTCTGCCTCTCCCCATAAGCCTTTTCTACATAGTGTCATGATATTTTAAAGGATTTCATAGCATTGTGTTTTAATTTTTGTAGCAAATATCACACTGCAGTTTTCTGCTTATTTGTTCGACACCCGATTCCTTATTAGGACTGTAAGAACTTAAAATTACGCCTAGTTTTTAATCACCCCAGGATCCAGCATAGTGCTTGGCACATGCTAAGTACTCAGGAAATATTTATTAAAATGAATGATGTCTGGGGCGCCTGGGTGGCGCAGTCGGTTAAGCGTCCGACTTCAGCCAGGTCACGATCTCGCGGTCCGTGAGTTCGAGCCCCGCGTCAGGCTCTGGGCTGACGGCTCAGAGCCTGGAGCCTGTTTCCGATTCTGTGTCTCCCTCTCTCTCTGCCCCTCCCCCGTTCATGCTCTGTCTCTCTCTGTCCCAAAAATAAATAAACGTTGAAAAAAAAATTTAAAATGAATGATGTCTGAGGTGCCTGGGTGGCTCAGTCGGTTAAGCCTCTGACTCTTGGTTCCACTCAGGTCATGATCTCATGGTTTGTGAGTTCGAGCCCCACGTCAGACTCTGCGCAGACAGTGAGGAGCCTGATGGGATTCTCTCTTTCTGCCCCTCCCCTACTCCTGCTCTCTCTCTCTCAAAATAAATAAATTAAAAAAAATGAGTGATGTCTGTGCCTTCAAATGTCGTAAGCGTTACTTTTCTCCAGTTTTATTGAGATATAATTGGCACTGTGTAAGTTTAATGTGTATGGCATAATGCTTTGATTTACATATATTGTGCAATGATTTCCACAATAAGTTTCTTTAACATACACTGTTAAGGAACCATACATATAGACGTTATATATTCTTTAAAGTACATTTTTTTTTAAAGAAAAACAGATATGAGACTTTGATAACAGTTCCTAGAGTGGAATACAGTCTTATTTCCTATCATGACCAAATGACACTCATTATATAGTTGGCATTGGATTTTATACTAACTACATTATGCCACGTAATAATACATAAACGTGCAAAACTTCTATTCTCCATCTTAGGGGTAGCCGAATTAGAGGTCAATATGTGAGACTTGATCACTTGGTACCTCAAATATCATAAATGAAATCTACATGAAAGGATTTCATAATTAAGCACAAAGGATATTTTTTAAATTTTTTAAAAATTTTTGTTTTTACATTCATTTATTTTTGAGAAACAGAGTGAGACAAAGCGTGAGCGGGGGAGGGGCAGAGAGAGAGGGAGACACAGAATCCGAAGCAGGCTCCAGGCTCTGAGCTGTCAGCACAGAGCCCAACGCGGGGCTCGAACCCATGAACTGTGAGATCATGACCTGAGCTGAAGTCGGACACTTAACCGACTGAGCCACCCAGGCTCCCCCACAAAGGATATTATAAAAGTTATAAATGTTCAAGTCGGTAATTGATACGTAGATTAGTACCAGTCGCATTGCCCTCCCGTGAACGACATATGTGAATCAAACAAACAAGGCAAGGTGGGATCATTTGTGCAGTGCTGGAGGTCTAAAGACCCATTATTCTTGCACCCTATAGTCAGAATATCATCGTGTCTGCCTTCAGGTGAATCTTTCACATAAGGTAGCACTTGGAAAGCCTAGGGCTGTGGCGCATACAGTAAATTTGCAGGGTAGGAGGTATAAAGGCCCAACCTAACTATAAGTGTGGGACACTACCAACATTTACAAAAAGAAGCTGTCATATGCTGAATGCAAAACTGGCTTGGGTCAATACACGTCAACTCTTAAATCCCCGCTTGTAAAAATTTTCCATAGGAGGGGCACCTGGGTGGCTCAGTCAGTTAAGCATCCGACGTCAGCTAAAGTCATGATCTCACAGTTTGTGAGTTCGAGCCCCGCATCGAGCTCTGTGCTGATAGCTCAGAGCCTGGAGGCTGCTTCGGATTCTGTGTCTCCCTCTCTCTCTCTCTGTCCCTCCCCTGCTTATGCTTTCTCAAAAATAAATAAACGTTAAAATTTTTCCATAGGAACCCATTTATAGTATTGGATACATGCCAACCCTATAATCTTTAAAAAAGAGTAATAATAGTATGGTTCAAAATGAGAATATAAATAATAAAAGTAATATGTCGTAAACTATTTTTCACTATTTTTATACATCCGTTTTCTCACCCGAGGGTGCAATCCTGTGAGAATAATACAAGCTTTTGTTATCCCCATCGTATGGTGGAATTAAGTGACATGACATTAGTTTAGCAGCTAAAATTCAGACCTGCCTCCTGGCTCAGCACAGTGCTTTTTTTTGCTTGTTTGTTTTTATCTGCTGAAAAGTTTTGCACGGCTACTTTCGCAAGCAGCCTGGAATCGTAAGATAGTCTCAGTAGTTTCTGAGATAAACATTTCATTCTCCTAGAAGTCAGGAGAGTTGAGAAAGGTCTCTGCAACTAAACAATACTCGTTTCCCATTTTGCTTCTTATTTTAAGTGCTTTGTTTCATCTTCCAAGATTCTCGTCAAAAAATCCTTTATAGTAAGTGGAAATACTAAAGCAGATAAGTACTGAAGTAGAAAATGAAAAGGCATTAAGAGTGTGCTAGATTTGGAGTTTGTGTATAATACAGTTTAAAAACATCGCTGGGCTCTTTTAATAAAGTATGATTTTATAGCAACTTTATAGTAACATGCATTTCATTAAGAATTAACCAGGTCCATTTCTCTGAACATTCCTCATAAATACCCCAGTGCATTCCCAGAAGAATTTTTCCACTGGTTTCACCCAAAGCTAGGGTAACGTGTTCATTTTTCTAATGAATCAAGAAGCCATGTCGGTTATGAATCTATTTGCTTATATCACTTAATTGCAGCATTTCATTCTATATCTCTTTTTCTCTTAACTGTATTCTTGCAGGTGCATTGTTACTTTCTAAAATTCTTAGAGAACCGGAGTGCCTGGGTGGCTCAGTCGGTGAAGGGGCCGACTCTTAGCTTTGGCCCAGGTCATGATCTCACAGTTCAGTTCGTGAGTTTGAGCCCCACACTGGGCTCTGCGCTCACGGTGCCTCCCTCTCTCTCTGCCCCTCCCCCACTCGCGCTGTCTCTGTCTCTCTCAAAATAAATAAACTTAAACATAAAAAATAAACTTCTTAGAGAACAGAATTTACTCAACTGAAACACACCAATAAGATAGTTTTGTTTTGTTTTGTTTCCAACGTCATTCCCTTGGGTTAAAAGCTACAAGGCTCAATTCCAGTTAACTGTGAGAGGTGAAATCCAGCAGAAGAGCTCTTTTGTTTGATTCCATTGTTTTCAAAATTGTAGCGAGGGAAAGAAAGAATGAAAGCATAGACTGTTAATGTCGGATCAATTGGGGCCAGAAGCCTGAAGCACTCTGTCAAAATTGCCAAGACTGCTTCTGTAAGAAACCCTCCGATTGGTAAAAAGTGATCAATAAGGTGGAATTGTAGGGAATGGGAAAATGAGACACAAAGAATGAAGAGCGGTCGGGGGCCAAAGAAACCTCTTGCTGTGGACTCAACACCATTTGCTGCATCTTGAGAATAGAAAAGCCAAAACCTCTCTTTTCATTTAGCCTCAAGGGAAAGAGAAAGCAGGAGAGCCTGGGCTGCGAGCTAGAATAAAGAATCCCCTGAGAACATGCTGTCTTGTACCCCCAGATTGAAGATTTCTGTTCCGAAGGAACTTACTGCCATCCCGTTCATTTTTTTTTTTTTTTTTTCTTTATGGAATGCCCGCTCCGCGCCAGGCTTTGGAGTTTCGGGTAGGTGCACGATGAAATTGGAGTGAAACAAAGTAAACAGTAACGGGACTGCAACCCTTGAGGAAAGACAAGGTAGGCAGACAGGCAAAAGTTTTAATAAACCCTGGTAAGTATTTTAATTAAGGAAGGTACCCTATTAATCACAACTAGCCTTCATCAAAGGCTGGCAATCTTCCCATGCATTAATAACGCATTGAACCCTGCTCACAGCATGATCAAGTAGGTGTTGATATTGTAAGCATTTCACAAATGAGGGAAGGACTCCGGGGAGGTTAAGTCACTGGTCTAAGGTCTCACGGACCTTGCAAGACACGAAACCCAGAGTCATACCCCACAAAATCTAGCTCCACATCTCATGGCATTCATTTCTGCAAGGTCCTCTTGATACGTAAAACCACTGGCAAGTGGGAAGGGAAAAGACTTCAAAAGTGAGGTGACCTTTGATCACAGCGGGAAGAGAAAACGTGGGCTTATGCTAGGTGGAGAGAAGGGGGAAGGCGATGAGAGGCTAAGAGAAGAGCACGCGCAGAGATAGGAAAATGCATAGCGGGGTCAGGCTAGTGTGAGGAATCTGTCCTACACAAAATCGCTCTTGAAGGCAGATTGCAGAAGGAAGTTGTGTGATCGATTTATCAAGAGAGTGGGGCCTGGCTGTGGGGAACCTTCGCCAAGAGGAGGCAGGATAACAGTGGAGAGCCACTAATAATCACAGCCTAAGGGACAGAAAGTGGTTATTATCACAGCAGAAACAAAATCTGAGTGGCCAAAGAGGACTCTGGTTTTACCTTTTATTTGTTTGAATCTTTACATTCAAAGGTACTTACAGTCGTATGCGTGTATTTAAGAATCAATTAAAATTAAAAAAAAAAAAAAGGAAAGCTGAAATTTGGGGAAGCAGTGATTATAAATTGGCCCCAAGGAAGTCTCGTTTTACCATGAATATCACTTTTGTGTAATGAGTGGCTAAATAATCTATCTATCCTGGTTTTTAAAACAAATATCTTTAAAGAAAAGTAAGTCAGCAGACATCATATATTTTCACTCCTATGTGGAACTTGAGAAACTTAACAGAAGACCAGAGGGGAAGGGAAGGAAAAATAAGTTGCAAACAGAGAGGGAGGCAAACCATAAGAGACTCTTAAATACAGAGAACAAACTGAGGGTTGATGGGGGGGTGGGGAGGGGGGGAAATGGGTGATGGGCGTTGAGGAGGGCGCTTGTTGGGATGAGCACTGAGTGCTGTATATATGCGATGAACCAAGGGAATCTAGCCCTAAAACCAAGAGCACACTATATACACTGTATGTTATCCAATTTGACAATAAATTATATTTTTAAAAAAGCAAAACAAGTAAAAGAAAGATGACTAAATATGAATTATATTTCTAAGTGGTGTTTTCTGGAATAGACTAACATTTGAGCATATGCAATCAAACACACAACTCCACCTTTTGCTTGAAAGTTGACACCCAAAGTGGAGGCAAAGCACCGGAATGGAAATAATAAGGCACTAAAGGGTAACTGAAAATGTAAAACAATGGCATATGCCAGAATGACATTGGATCAGAACCTTGGTTGTTGGATCCATTTAGCTAAAGACAGTTTCTGGGAAGCCACACACCTTTTCAACCCAGTTCTCTTTGTCTCACTCCCAAGATCAATTTTTGGCCAAATATTAAGTAAGCAAAATTGATGTTTTCCCATTGCTCCAAGCCTCCCCCCCCCCCCCGTCATCATCCTTGTCCTTTTCTGTGTTTTTTTTTTCCTCCTTCCTCTCAGTGCATCCTTGGATTGCCTTCCTAGCTAATCAAGCTTTCAATTCATCCATTCATTCAGCAAATGATTACGATAAGCCAGACGGAAAGTTAGATCCTGGCAAGAGACAAGTAAGTAACATGTTCTCTTTTGTCAAACAGTTGTAAACTATTGGTGTTCCCAGATGCAAAAGTAGATCATCTCACGAGAGAAATTTGTCAGAAATATAGATTTGGAAGTCACAGGTGAGTCCATGATGTGAAAACACGAGAGTAGGTGAAATCAGAACCCAGCTAACCAAAACCGTTCTTGGCAAGAGTATGTAATTTAGGTATTTGCTTGCTCCTTGTTTCCTATCAAAATCTGGAGCTCTGTTTTCTTTCTTTCTTTTTTTTTTTTTTTATTTGAGAAAGAGTGCGAGTGGGGGATAAGGAGCAGAGGGAAAGACAGGGAGAATCTTAAGCAGATTCCATGTTCAGCACGGAGCCCTACATGGCACTCGATCCCATGACCCTGAGATCCTGACCTGAGCCGAAATCAAGAGGTGGACGCTTCACCAGCTCAGCCACCAGGCGCCCTAGGGAGCTTCATTCTGTTTTTAAGAGGATACATTCTCCTGCAGGGCCATTTAAGAAGCAGATCAAACTCAAGATGATTTTACATGTTGAGATCCTTATTTGGTAGGATATTCTAATACCTGCAGATTCTCCTTCTTCTCACTGTCGTCATTTGTTTTGCAAAAAGGAGCTGCTCTGACCCCTGACCATGATCAGAGTAAGTCACAGGTTCTTTCTGATACCTCTTCTTCACCCACAAGGGGTGGCCTCTATAGGGAAGCATATTTGGACAAGAACTGACATCTCAGCCAGGAGGTGTCATGCCAAGTCTTGTCTGGCTCCATTAGGCTCTCTGTTTTGGAATTTGCAGTTTGTAACCGAGAGACTAGATCAGGGAGCATCAGGCATTGAGTTGGTAATGTATGTAAACTGGAGACTGAAATGACATTGACAGTATTTAAGCAGAGCAGAGAAAGCATGATTGGAAGAGAGAGACAGAGAGAAGCCAAGAGATCCTGTGACTTGACAAAGCGGGAATGCAAAAGAAGCTGCCTTGTTTCTTGACTGTTTTGGAATTCCTCATGCTCTTTCCCCATTAAGCACGGTTGCTCCTGACAGAATAACACAGACTTGAATTTGCTTTCTATTTGAGAAGCGCTTCCTCTGTCTTTGGCCGGTAAAGCAGGAGGTCTGTAGATCCAGGAAAAATAAATGATTTAAGTAAGTGGCAGTGTTTTTGAAAACGAGCTCACGTTCTCTTCCATGCATCCCCTTGTTGTCAGTGCTGTATGGGACTGTATCAAGACAAGGGGAAGGGCTATGGGGAAAAGGATCAAGGAGATGGTTTTAGACTGCTTCTCATTCAAGCCCTTAGCTAGAAGCCAAAAGGGAACTTTGAGCTCACATGTAGTCCAGGCTGATGAGGATTATACCAGAGCTTTGGAGACAGAGCCATGGGTAGAAGTAAAGTATATTTGCCTAAATTACCCACACTGTGCTGCAAATGCCCCAAAAAGGGTGTGGCCTGATGCTATAGTCACTGTGAGATTTGAGACCCCAGCCCAGTCTCTTTCCATCAGAGATTACTTTCCCTGTGGATACACAGTCCTGTTCCACCTCGCCTTAATTTGACTATACGTGGAGTATTACACACTTAAGCACAAACTAGATTGTCCCAGAAAGAGGTACCAGGATATTAAAGGAGATAGTCATCTTAATTGAGAGAAGAGGTAGGAAGGATACAAAGCTACTATCTTCAATGCATGGAATCACATGATAACTACCAGTAGCAAATTGGTCTAGAGAGATAGAGAGATGGAGAGGTAGAGAGATGGAGAGATATAAATATAGATAGATAGATCTACAGATATAGATCTAAAGATAGATACAGATATATATACATATATATAGAGACAGACATATTATATTTTGTATTTATATCTAGGGCAAAGAGAACTTTCTTCTCAAAATGTATTAAACAGATTTTTTTTTTCATTTTATCTTTTATTTTTTAAATTTTACATCCAAGTTAGTTAGCATATAGTGCAACAGTGATTTCAGGAGTAGATTCCTTAGTGCCCCTCACCCATTTAGCGCATCCCCCTCCCACAACCCCTCCAGTAACCCTCAGTTTGTTCTCCATATTTAAGAGTCTCTCCTGTTTTGTCCCCTCCCTCCTGTTTTTGTATTAGTTTTGTTTCCCTTCCCTTATGTTCATCTGTTTTGTCTCTTAAAGTCCTCATATGAGTGAAGTCATATGATTTTTGTCTTTCTCTGACTGACTAATTTCACTTATCATAATACCCTCCGGTTCCATCCACGTAGCTGCAAATGGCAAGATTTCATTCTTTTTGACTGCCGAGTAATACTCCATTGTGTGTGTGTGTGTGTGTGTGTGTGTATGTATATATATGTAGATATATATATGTATATATATATATATACACATATATATCTACATATATATGTGTATATATATATATATATATATATATATATATACACATATATATATATCACATCTTCTTTATCCATTCATCCATCAATAGACATTGGGCTCTTTCCATACTTTGGCTATTGTCGATAGTGTTGCTATAAACATGGGGGTGCATGTGTTCCTTTGAAACAGCATACCTGTATCCCGTAGATAAATGACTAGTAGTGCAATTGCTGGGTCGCAGGGTAGTTCTGTTTTTAGTTTTTTGAGGAACCTCCATCCTGTTTTCCAGAGTGGCTGCACCAGCTTGCATTCCCATAAACAGATATTTTAAACTCATTCCAATCAGACCACCTTTGACCAAAGAAGTGGAGTTATCCAATGGGATTAGGCCAGTTGCAGAAGCTACACGGGTGCTAAACCATTGGGGATGTTTGGAAGGCAACCAGATTTTCCACTACAAACTATCTTTTTGTCTATCCAGCATGAATACCTACTCCCTTTTTATAAGCTTTGCTTAAAATGTGCAGTATGCACACTCACATCCCCTATCCAGAGAAAACGATTCAATATTTCATCCAGGTATTAAAGCCGAACCAAGTACAGTATCTCAGGGTTATGTATTGTCCTTGCTATCAAGTCCAGAGGTAGCTGCCTCAGAGTGTGGTGACATATCCGAAAAATGACAATGTATCCATCCCCAGTGAATACAGTATACAGTGGTGGAAAAGATTGGGGCAACTAATAAAAATTCCCACTCAGAGAAGAGAATACTTAGTAAACAATATATTGATTCATAGTGTATCTCACATGCCATCGGCTAGGATTACTGAAGGACCACGAGTCTCGCAAATTGAATTCATCAGACAATATTGAGCTTGTAATTTAGAAGGATTTCTTTTGTTCTTCATGCCCTGTTTCAACTCTATGGGCGCATCTTCTTTGTCCTTTGTCCTCCATAGGAACATATTCAATGGTCATTGTACAGCCTGTTGTTGCCTGTGTTTGAGGAATGAGGGGTTGATGGGTGGGTAATCCAAGTCAAAGATTTTCCAGTCTTTTAAATGTGAGATTTATTTCTCTCTCTTAGAAACAGGGCTTTGTGTTCTGCTCACCACCCCCCACCCCCAGTCAACCTATAATCTTAGGTTTAATGGACTTTGTTTCCATCTTATTTTCCTACTTCTTTTTAAAAATTTTTTTTTAACATTTATTTATTATTGAGAGACAGAGACAGACAGAGCATGAGCAGGGGAGGAGCAGAGAGAGGGGGAGACACAGAATCGGAAGCAGGCTCCAGGCTTTCAGCTGTCGGCACAAAGCCCAACTCGGGAGTCGAACTCACGCACCACCGTGAGATCATGACCTGAGCCGATGTCGGTCGCTTAACCGACTGAGCCACCCAGGCGCCCCATCAGCTTCTTACTTCTTAAACATACTGAGACCTTTTTGTTAGGAAAGCTTCTCTTAGAGTGTGATGGAGTTTATGTTATTATTTTGACGTATGTATTAAGAAGCTATTATTTATTGTGGCACCTGGGTGGCTCAGTTGGTTAAGCATCTGACTCTCGATTTTGACTCAGGTCATGATCTCACGGTTCTGCATTGGGTTCTGCACTATGTCAGTGCAGAGAGAGCCTGCTTGGAATTCTTTCTCTCTCTCTCTACCCCTACCCCACTCATACTCTCTCTGTCAGAATAAATAAATAAACTTAAAAAAAATTAAAGAACTTACTATTTATTAATGATTTTCTAGGATAAACAACTTAATGGAAGACATAGGAGTTGAACACGAACAAAGGCTTGTAAAGACAAAAACGAACATCGTGTGTTTGAGGGGACAATGAGGAGAGTCTAACTGGAGTTGAGGATGTGTATTAGGGATATAGAAAAGAGGAAACTAACATTCCTTAAGTGCCTATTATGTAGCAGACAGGAGCGAGGCACTTTTCTGGTATTATTTCCAGAGCTTAATCCATAATCCATATGTAAGAATTGTCTATTGTACTGTAAAATAGATCTAGAATCTGATCCCTTTCTCCAGTTCCACCTGATTTTAGCCACTTTCACCACCCCCTCAATTACTGCAATAACTTCCTGACTGGTCTGCTTGCTGACAATATTCAACTTAACCCCAAAGAGAAAAGAAAGAGAAAAGAGGAAAGAAAAACAAAGGAAAGGCAGAGATTGTCAGTAGGATTAAAGAATCCCCACATAATGATACTCCGTTTACAAGAGGCACTTTCAATATAATGTCACAGGTAGTTGAAAGGAAATAGGCGAAAAAGCATATGCCAAAATACATTAGTGTCGATGGAGGGTAAACTACCAAGGAGGTCGTGGTTGACGGAATCATATAGTCTTTTCCCCAGGCAATCCCCTTCACTGACATTACCCCAAAGTGCAGGACTGGCACTGACCGATTTCCGTCTCCCTTTTCCCCTCCGTCTCGACTTCCTCTTTCTCTCTCCCCCTTTTCCCTTCTCTTATTTTCTAATTCTTCCTTCGTTTTTTTTTTAAGTTTATTTATTTATTTTGAGAGAGACGGAGACAACATGGGTGGGGGAGGGGCAGAGAGAGGGGGAAAGAGAGAGACACCCAGGCAGGTTCCATGCTGGCAGCACACAGACCGCCTCGGGGCTTGAACTCATGACACCGTGAGATCATGACCTGAGCCAAAACCAAGAATCAGATGCTTAACTGACTAAGCCACCCAGGCGCCCCTAATTCTTCCTCTCCTTAAAAATTTTTTTTTTTCAACGTTTATTTATTTTTGGGACAGAGAGAGAGCATGAACGGGGGAGGGGCAGAGAGAGAGGGAGACACAGAATCGGAAACAGGCTCCAGGCTCTGAGCCATCAGCCCAGAGCCCGACGCGGGGCTCGAACTCACGGACCGCGAGATCGTGACCTGAGCTGAAGTCGGACGCTTAACCCACTGCGCCACCCAGGCGCCCCTTCCTCTCCTTAATTAGCCACAGAGTAGAATTGCCTACAGGGCTGAAAATGCACCTGGGGGACAACCTATAGGCTATACGTGAAAGCGTTCCAAAAATCCTAGTGTCTCCTCAGGATACAGGCAACACCGTTAAATCACTGGCTTCTTGGAAGGACCTTCACTGTATTTGGTAAAATAGTTATTACGTGGAAACTTAAAAGGATGTTCAATATAAACTACACTAACACCAGATATAACAGATTTCAAGGAAAAAAGGAGTAATAGAAGGAAAGGAAATATTATAATCATAGAAGATCAAGTCATCAAGGAGATGTAACAATCGTAAACGTGTATATGCCTGGGGCGCCTGGGTGGCTCAGTCGTTTGAGTGTCCAACTTCATTTCAGGTCATGATCTCGTGGTTCATGAGTTTGAGCCCTGCTTCGGGCTCTCTGCAGTCAGGACAGAGCCTACTTCAGATCCCCTGCCCCCCCTTTCCCTGCCCCTTCCCCACTTGTGCTCTCTCTCTTTCTCTCTCTCTCTCTCTCACACACACACACACAAATGAAAAAAATGAAAGAAATAAAAATAAATAAATATGTCTATGCCTCATAACAAATAAAACCATGTTAAGCTACATTTGACAGACTTAAAATGATAAATAAGTAAGGATGACATCATATTTGGAGATGCAACATTCTTTCTCAGCAATAGATAGAACCATTAGACAAAAACTCAGTGAACACATAGATGATATGCATTATTTTATCAGCCACCTTGACTAAATTGATATGTATAGATAACTATGCCCAACAATTGCAGAATATACATTATTTTCGAGGGCAGGGGCGTATGTTACGTTAAACGACACGGAACATATTCTGGGCCGTAAAACTAGCCCTCATAAATTTAAAAAAGTTGAAATCACCTGAGTATGTTCTGACCACAAAGGAATTACCTTTCGGATAACAAAGGATAGCAATAGGATATCTTGGGGAAACCTTGCATGTTAGAAAATTAACCAATACACTTCTAAGATACCCGCAAGCCAGAGAAGAAATCGCAGGAGAAAACAGAGGAAATATTTCGTACTGAATAATTGTTAAAACATTAAAGGGCAGAGGTTGTGGGATATAACCAAAGCGGTGCATAATTATAGAGGAATACGTAGGCTTCAATACTTACATTAGAAAGAAAGAATGATTCTCAAAGCAATGACCTAAAGCAGGGGTCAGCAAATTATAGCCTTCATGCCTTATCTGGACCACCACCTATTTTTGTAAATAAAGTTTTATTGGGACATAGTCATGCCCATAAGTTGTCTATGGCTACTTTTGCCCTACAATGGCAGAGTCCAGGAGTTGCAACAGAGATCGTATGGCCTGCAAAGCGTAGAGTATTTACTGTGTCTCTTTTCAGAAAAAAAGTTTGCTGATCCCTGGCCTAAAGTCCCACCTTAATAAACTAGATGAAAACCAAAAGAGCAAAAGAAACCCAAAGTAAGTAGAAGGAAGGAAATAAAAACAAGGGTATGTTACCACAAAATAGAAATCAGAGAAACAGAATACCTAACCCAAAGCGTGGTTTAAGATCTGAGTTAGCAAAACTGGGAGATTAATCTTGACAAGGTACAGAGGACCACCACCCAAACATACTTCCTGGAAAAAATTTTCTGAAAATTACCCCTAAGGTTGATAAAGAACATCTACAGAAAATGTAATTGGCTTATATCGTACTTAGTGATACAATTATGAATGCTTTCTTCTGAAGATTAGGAACAAGGCATTGTCTTGGAGATACAGGCCATTACGCTAAAGAAAAAAAACATCACTGGAAAGCAAGAAAACTGTCTCTATTGTCCTATAGATCATCTTACGCCACAGTAAAAACGAATAAGTGAATTTAGCAAGGAAGAAGGATATAGGTCAATAAGCAAATGTCAAATTAAATGTGAAAACTTAAAGTCACTTAAAAAGTCATAACAAAGTAAGGATCAATTGAAAAAATTATATATAAGCTCTCTATGTTGAAAAAGGCAAAATATTAATAACAGAACTTAGAGGAGATGATAATAAGTTGAATTATATAACTTTTTAAAAATATAATTTATTGTCAAGTTGGCTCACATACAGCATTTACACTGTGCTCTTGGTTTCGGGGGTAGATTCCCGTGATTCATTGCTTACGTACATCACCCAGTGCTCATCCCAACAAGTGCCCTCCTCAGTGCCCATCACCCATTTTCCTCTCTCCCCCAGCCCCCCCCCCATCACCCCTCAGTCTGTTCTCCGTATTTAAGAGTCTCTTATGGGTGTTTATGGATCAAAGTCTCAATATTGATGAGATATGAATACTTCCCATATTATTCATGCATTCTGCACAATCTTAAATCCTAATTCTGGAAAGAACTTTTGTAGAAATTGATAAACTAGGTTCGATACAGAAATTCAAAGAACCAAGGACATCACAATAAATTGTGAAAAATAAAATACCAATTAAACTTGTAATAACCAAAGGACATTTATGCAGAAGGGCTTTTAATTATTTCTGTGGCTGATCTGTTTGGCCCCAAAAATACTCCACCCACAGTGTATGAAATTATACCCTCAGTAACTTTGCCTTCTCCTCTGTCTCCCCTTTTATCCTAAAAAGCCAACTACATCAACCACTGTAGTTATTTTTTTTTAAGAAAAATATTGCTTCTCAATGATGCCCAAGGTAGGACAGAATGACAGGAGTGGACGTTTACAGGAGAGGAGGCAAGACACTGAATATGGGATCGAAATGGACAGAAAGACAGAAAACACTATTGAGAACATGAAAGATAAATATTGCCTATTCCAAAATTTTATTGAAGGCTAATCCCTGGCATTGGGAAAGGAGAAATTTTGACCCAAACAGTGAATCTTCCTGAAAATCCTCTTTAGAGATCTACCTAAAATCCCCAGTCATTAAGCAACTACTTAAAAAGAAAGCAGGGTTGGTAGACTTCCTCAGTTTCCTTTTCTCCATTTCACCTGAGTCGTTTCAAATACCAAGTGAACTGGGAAAATATTTATAGGAAACCAAATTGAAAGCTCTCTTAGGATTCTTTTCTATTTAGAACTGTGGCCCTGAGAAACAATTCATTTTGTATGACCACATTTTTAGTTTTTGACATTTCCACAATGACTGGGTCATTTTCTCTAGATCAGTATTATGCTTTAGAAGACAAAACTAACCCTGTTACCCTACTACCCAAATGCGACACAGACACAGTGACATGCAGTGAAGTAGAACACAAGGAACTAAATATTTAATCGTATTTCATTTGTGTTAACCGTTTTGATAAAGGATGAACTGAAATTTCAGTGTTACAATGTCCCCAATGTAATCTTATTTCATTTAAATTTTGGCAATATCACTTGGTTTTAAATTAAAAAAGGAGATTATATCTGAGGTGCCTGGGTGGCTCGGTCGGTTAAGCGTCCGACTTCAGCTCAGGTCACCATCAAACGGTTGGGTCCGTGGGTTCGAGCCCCGCATCAGGCTCGGATTCTGTGTCTCCCTCTCTTTCTGCCCCTTCCCTACTCGTGCTCTGTCTCTCCCTCGGCCTCAAAAATAAATTAACATCAAAAAAGAAAGTAGATTATAAGAATACAGTTTCTAAGTTATGAACAACACAAAAGTTAGGGGCACCACGCCCCCATGCCGTCAAAACTCCATTTAACTTTTGACTCCCCCAAAACTTAATAGCCTACTGTTGACTGCCTTACTGTTAACAGAAACAGTCGATTAACACATATTTTGTTTGTTATGTCCTGTATTCTTACAATAAAGTAAGCTAGAGAAAAGAAAATGTTATTAAGAAAATTATAAAGAGAGAAAATACATTCACAATACTGTACTGTAAACATCTGCATACAAACGGACCCACACAGTTCAAACCTATGTTGTTCAAAGTCAACTGGGTAAACATTTTGATGAATATGCTTCTAAATTTCAAAAATAGAGATGGCAATCTGTAAGAATTATTTGATGCTTACCCTTTAAGAGCATCAAAATAATGTTAATTAGCTTATCAGGCTTTTTGAAATATACTTAAAAAAAAAAGCATTGAATGCTACATTCTGTTACCATGTTAGAGGAAAATTAGAATATTAAAAACAGAATATTAAAATCACGTCAGACTACTTTTTTACTATATATAATTATTTTACTCACTAGAAAAAATATTTTCTTATGACGAATTCTACTTTATGTATGTTTTTAATATCTTTATTAAATTTATTATAGAAATATTTATATAATATATAAACATTTCAGATTATGCTTCTTATAAGGCCAAAATTTATACTGCCAAAAGGCAAGTTTAATAATGATTTTTTAAACTGATAGAATATGATTTGGATTTACCCCTAGCGTTTATGTGCCTTTTAAATTTCATTTAACTAATCTTCTATTGCTAGATGTGTAGTTGCTTTTCATGTTTGTTCTGGCAAACAATTCTGCAGGAATATCCTTGCACAGATAGATGTCTGTGTATTATAAGGGTGTCTATAGAATATATTTCTAGGAATGCATTTTCTGAATCAAAGACAATATGCATTTTACAATGCTATGTTGCCAAACTGCCCTCCAAAGAGGCTGTACCACTTTATACTCCTTCCAAAATGGATAGGTTGTTTTTTTTTTTTCCTGGCATCCTTATCAACAATGACTTTTGTGCAACTTTTTCTACTCTATAAGCAAAGATTTGCTCTATAATATCTCATTGTTATTATAATTAATTTTTGGTTAGGCTGAGTGATTATTATATGTTTATTAACCCTAAATGTTTTTTCTTTTTTGAATTGCTTGTTCATGTCCATTTTTTTTCCTAGTGTACTGCTTCCTTCTCATTGAATTTTAAGAATTTCTATATTATGGGGTGCCTGGGAGGCTCAATTAGTTGAGTATCTAACCCTTGATTTTGGCTCAGGTCATGATCTCGCAATTCATGGGTTCCAAACTTCATGGAGCTCTGTTCTGACAGCTCAGAGCCTGCTTGGGATGCTCCCCCTCTCTCTCTGCCCCTCCCCGGCTCGCACACGTGAGCTCTCTCTCTTAAACTAAGTCAACTTAAAAAAAAAAAAAAGACTTTCTATATTATAGTACAGAAATCATTCTTTTATGTCCTTTTTGAAATGGACCATAAAACTTATCTATACAAAATTACTGGTAAGTAGATAATACTGTTAACTTTTTTAAAAAACTTAAACAATTTATAAAAATGGTTGAATAAAATTCATCTCGCCTAAATTTGTAGATAATTTTGTAAGAGAAAAATGAACTTGACGTACATTGAATGTCTGCTTTGTGTTAGAAACTCTGCTGTGTGTGTTTATGTACATTTTCTGTCTAAATCCTTTCTAAGACCTAGTCAGGGGGTTATTTTTCATCTCTAGTGCTACAGATGAGGAAACAGAATTAAATAATTTAAGCAAATTAGTCAAGGACTAGCAGCCAGTAAACAGAAGTAGGACTTCAACCTGTGTCTTTCGGATTATACAGTCTAGGTGTTGAAAGATTTCAGTCATGATTTATCACATCACCTATGTGTTGCTCAAGGAAAGCAATCAGTAACATTGTTTGAAAAACTGAGTGAAAATTAAGAATATTGTCAAGTAGATCAGCTTGACCGAAAAGCGTTCAAATACACGGCAATGAGTCTACTGTTGCAGAGAATTAACGTATATTAAGGGAAAGTTTAAAGTCGTCTTTTTAGAAGAACTGCATCAAAAATATATGTGCAACACATCAAGGAACATGTAGTTAATTTCCAAACCTGAAAAATGTTTATTTCGTAGCCTCACGACCCCAACCTTTGAGTGGGTAATTAAGTGATAACATATGCTACATTTGCATCATGCTGCTGACAACTCTGTCTTCTTATTTGGCCATATAGAAGCAGTCATGCTGTCTGCACAGAAAAAAAAAAAAAAGAGAGACTAATGTTTTTGTTCCAACTAAATCTCCAGGACACAAACGGTGTCTCAGAATAAAAATCTTAGGGAAAATGATAAATTTTTGTAGCTATCAATCAGTTGAACAACATACACTAACACAAAAAGAAGAACATAAAATACAGCCACTCAATTAATCTCTTCTCCTGCCTCTGAATATATAAATGAATTTTACATCTGTACAAATACAGGTGGGGAGCAGCAAAGAAAGGTATTCCATAAATTAGTAAAATAGGACATTGAAAATGATACCGTTCTAAGAAACACTAGCCCTTGCCACCTTTACCAGTTAGTTCATCTAAACGAATGATTTGATCATGTTTGAAGAACCTATTCCATAAGCATTTTTTAAATTTCTTACGGTTTATTCATTTTTCAGAGACAAAGACAGAGCGTGAGTGGGGAAGGGGCAGAGAGAGAGGAAGACACAGAATCGGAAGCAGGTTCCAGGCTCCAAGCTGTCAGCACAGAGCCCCATGTGGGGCTGAAACTCACAAACCATGAGATCATGACCTGAGCCGAAGTCGGTAGCCCAACCGACTGAGCCACCCAGGCGCCCCCATAAGCATTTTTTTTTTTAATTTTTTTTTCAACGTTTTTATTTATTTTTGGTACAGAGAGAGACAGAGCATGAACGGGGGAGGGGCAGAGAGAGAGGGAGACACAGAATCGGAAACAGGCTCCAGGCTCTGAGCCATCAGCCCAGAGCCCGACGCGGGGCTCGAACTCGCGGACCGCGAGATCGTGACCTGGCTGAAGTCGGACGCTTAACCGACTGCGCCACCCAGGCGCCCCAAGCATTTTTAATTGCAGTTTACATATGAGTAGCTTTTGCTAATATTTAAAAACTTAATTAGACATAGCACAGAATATTAAATCATTTAAAATAGAAGAACCCTTGGATCATCTAGACCAGCGTTGTTTCTCAACTCTTGACTCTGTATTAGAATTCATCTATTGATGGGACCCTGATACGTTGTTTTTTGAAAAGCCCAACTGAGTATTTGTTTTAATGTACAGCCATAGTTGAGAATCACTAATCTTCTTATGTCTGGTTAGTTTGAAATCATGTTTGCCCCGGACACATTTTTACAGCAAAATTAAAAAGTTCAGAGATACTTGGCCAGGACTCCTTTTTTTATCTTATAGCAGCAATTAATTTGCACTCTTTTAACGTTTTTTTTTTTCTCTTAAGTGACTTTGATGTCACTGACTTTTAAGTCATTGTTTCAAGCAGCTTTATCATTTATAAACAGTAAGCTTCTTGGGGCGCCTGGGTGGCGCAGTCGGTTAAGCGTCCGACTTCAGCCAGGTCACGATCTCACGGTCCGTGAGTTCGAGTCCCGCGTCAGGCTCTGGGCTGATGGCTCAGAGCCTGGAGCCTGTTTCCGATTCTGTGTCTCCCTCTCTCTCTGCCCCTCCCCCATTCATGCTCTGTCTCTCTCTGTCCCAAAAATAAATAAACGTTGAAAAAAAAAATTATATAAACAGTAAGCTTCAAATTTAACCATTTCATAATTCCGTAAGGCAAATATGTTTGAGTAATCAAAATGATACTCTCTTTTTATGCTTGATAAATCTCTACTTATTCTTTAAATTTCACTCTCTCTGTGAAACCTTCCTGCATATGCTCCCACAGCAATTTTTACTTCACTGTGTCAGGTAAGTTATGTCCATAATTAAAAAATGAATATAAAATATTTAAAAAAATTTTATTTACATTTATTTATTTTTGATAGACAGAGACAGAGCACAAGTAGGGGAGGGGCAGAGATAGAAGGAGACAGATAATCTGAAGCACGCTCCAGGCTCTGAGCTGTCAGCAGAGAGCCCAACGCGGGGCTCGAACCCACAAACCGCAAGATCATGACTTGAGCTGAAGTCGGACGCTTAACCAACTGAGCCACCCAGGTGCCACTGAATATAAAATATTTAATGCATGTAATTTCATAATCACTTCATCATTAACTTATTTTTGTCATAACAGTTCTTGGTGTAGGAGATTAAGCATATAGATTATCTGACAAAAATGTTATTATCAATGACAGTATACACACACTTGTATCATTAAATTTATATATTGCATAATATAATATATTAACTTTACATAATATTAATATAATATATATATAATTAATATAAAATTATATTATATTATATAATGATGTGACAGTTTTGTCTTTAGCATGGAGATGAAAAGCATTTTCAACGAAGGTTTTTTCAAAGAAACAAGAGGAACAGATCCAAACTGGCCAAAATGGGGGCTAGTGTCCAGAGGTGAATACTCTAAGATTTCTTTTTTTTAATGTTTTAAATTTTTATTTTTTAATATATTTTTTTTATTTTTTTAAGTTTATTTATTTATTTTGAGAGAGAGATAGAGAGACAGGGCTCTTGAGCAGGAGAGGGGCAGAGAGAGAGGGGTATAGAATACCAAGCAGGCTCCTCACTGGCAGCACAGAATCCCATGCAGGGCTCAATCCCACGAATCGTGAGATCAGACTTGAGCCGAAACCAAGAGCTGGATGTTCAACCACCTGAGCCACCCAGGCGACCCCGTATCTTTTTTTAAAGATTTTATTTTTAAGTCATCTCTGCACCCACATGGGGCTCAAACTCATGACCCCAAGATCAAGAGTCACATGCTCTACTCACTGAGTCAGCTAGGTGCCCCTAAGATTTCTTAATAAATGTAATTTGTTTAGTCATTGAGAAGTCGTAGTGATTGAGAATATAAGCTGTTTAATTCATACGGATATATACACTGACATTTTACTCTAAGAAGATAATCTTCAAAGGCATTAGACATGCTAGGGCTAATTTAATCATCACATTAAAAAGCTCGTTTAGGAAGGGTGTGGAAAGGTACATAAGTCAAGTAATCAGTGTGTGACCAGTTACTAATCATTTGTTCTTCAGTAATAAGTAGCTTGACTGAAGTCTACTGTTATGTTCTGTTTTCAAACCGATTTGGATTTGCATGGGATTTTGATGTGAAAAGGTCAAAGCAATTTGACACATTTATTTACCAGAGTAGAGGCTAAACAAACTAACTCCTTAGAAGATCAGAAACAAAGGCATTTCTCTCTCAGGACAGCCATAAACTCTCATGAGATTTAGGAAAGATTAGAAAACAAGCCACCCAGTACTTTGAATGCGTTGATACAGTATTGCATGCAAGTTGGTGGTGCTATTGATTCCAGCCTCGTAATGAGAAACACTTAACCACACTTTCTGCTTCTGCTAAGCCTTCAACCTCGTATAAATCGTATAAATATAAAGTCCATCTGCGGTCATTCCTCGTTCCTCTTCCAAATGAAAAACCACTCAAGAATGCAGTGTCAGTACGGATGCCCTATGTTGCCGTTGCCATCGTCTACTTTTATTGTCTAATTTGTTGAAAATACGATTTAGCTTTCCCTCAGATTCATAATGTGTTCCTACCATGAATTATATCCACACGGTTTTGCCGCGCACTTTTTAGTGTTCTGGAAAAAGGAGCGCTGAAGAGATCATAAAACCCATGGTGGTTTCCCCCCACCGGACGAAGAAAGATGATAAATGCCATCATTGACACACCTCAGATCAAATTAAGGAAACATAGGCTACCAACGTGAGCCTATCACAGAGAGGGGGCATTTTTCCAAGGTGATAATACTCATGCCATTATCCAGATAACCCATCTGGATCCGTCTTTTCTGAACAGTTAGTGCCTCCATAAAACCGGTGTATTTTATGAGATGGAACAATGCCGTACAAACATATGGACCAAAGTATAAACAAGCCAAAGATGCCTAACAAGAAATTTGTGTAATAAGACAGAATTTCCAAAACAATCGCCTTCTCCTAATTTATGTTTCAAAATCAGAAGAATTAGTCTGGGATATCCTAAGAACTAAAATTTAAACTCAGAGGAGACTAAAGTTAATGGAAGGTGTGTGTGTGTGGGGGGGGGGGGGTGTGGGTGGGTGTGGGTGTGTGTGTGTAAAGCAATCAGATATATATATTTCTATGTAGGTGACAATTTAAGTTTTTTTAATGTTTATTTTTGAGAGACAGAGAGAGCGAGAGCGGGGGAGGGCAGAGAGAGAGACACAGAATCTGAAGCAGGCTCCAGGCTCTGAGCTGTCAGCACAGAGCCCGACACGGGGCTCGAACCTATGAACTATGAGATCATGACCTGAGCCGAAGTTGGGTGCCCAACCGACTGAGCCACCCAGGTGCCCCTGTAGGTGACAATTTAAATCAGGGAGGAAATGCTCTAGGATCACAGAGAAGACATATATGGTGTCATATACGGTGAACAATTTCTCTTCAATTTTAGTACGTAGTCAACGACTTCTATATTCGTATGTTTCTGTGAAAACCCAATTTAAGAAAGCTGTTCAGCTGGAAAAATTATAAACAATAAAAATTTCATGGAGGGGCGCCTGGGTGGCGCAGTCGGTTAAGTGTCTGACTTCAGCCAGGTCACGATCTCGCGGTCCGTGAGTTCGAGCCCGGCGTCAGGCTCTGGGCTGATGGCTCAGAGCCTGGAGCCTGTTTCCAATTCTGTATCTCCCTCTCTCTCTGCCCCTCCCCCGTTCATGCTCTGTCTCTCTCTGTCCCAAAAATAAATAAAGGTTGAAAAAAAATTAAAAAAAAAAAAAAAAAAATTTCATGGAAAGTTGTAAAAGTAGGCGTCTACCAAAATGAGACACTTGAGATTATAGTTTTCTGTTTTCCAGTCTTTTTTTAAACTTTGTTTTAATGTTTATTTCTGAGAGAGAGAAAGAGAGAGAGAGCACGAGTGCACTAGCGGGGTTGGGGCAGAGAGAGAGGGAGACCAGATCCAAAGTGGGCTTCAGAGCTGTCAGCGTGGAGCCAGATGTGGGGCTCAAACTCATGAACCACGAGATCATGACCTGAGCCAAAGTCCCATGCTTAACCGACTGAGCCACCCAGGCACCTCCGGTCCTTTTGTAAACTACTACTCACATACACACAAATATAAATTGGTGGACAGTATACACAAAACTGACCCTTTTGGGGCGCCTGGGTGGCTCAGTCCGTTAAGCCTCCAACTCTGGCTCAGGTCATGATCTCGCTGTTCGTGAGTTCAAGCCCCGTGTCGGGCTCTGTGTTAACAGCTCGGAGCCTGGAGCCTGCTTCGGATTCTGTGTCTCCCTCTCTTTGCCCCTCCCCCGCTCATGCTCTGTCTCTCTCTCTCTCTCTCTCTCTCAAAATAATCGTTAAAAAACAAAACAAAACAAAACTTACCCTCTGAAGTTGTTAAATGACTCTTTCCAACCCCCACCCAACAAGATACTTTGATTCATTTGGTAGAGGCATGGAAAACCATATTATTGTTTCAGAAAACCTTTTATTGCTCACACACTCAACTTATTCTAACACATGTTGAGGAATGTCGTCAAATAGGACTGAGGTCAAGTGCTTTACCAAAAAACAAAAAAAAAGTTTATTTAGGGTTTCTTACTGGCCCTTCAGTAACAAATTCAATGATAATAGTTTAACTTCTTAAAGCTTCACATGTTTTTCTCATGCCCTTGTCAAGATTCTGAGGGAGACTGAGGGTGGGAAAATAAACTTTATCTTTGGTCTACACACATACAGACACACACAAAGTTCATTAATTTCTCCTTTTCGAGAAGTTCCAGTTTGTCTTTTCTGGTCTGTGTGACTTCAAATATATGACTTATGCCAAAGTATTTACTCTTAGTTATTATTTTGTCACAGCTTCAAATTAGGATTAATAGGGTGAAAGATCCACAGATATAATTTGTATGGTTTGGATAAAATTACAGGGCCAGAATCTGATCTTAGGCTCTCCAGAACCATTTATTTTTATTTTTTTTTTAACGTTTATTTATTTATTTATTTTTTTTTAATTTTTTTCAATGTTTATTTATTTTTGGGACAGAGAGAGACAGAGCATGAACGGGGGAGAGGCAGAGAGAGAGGGAGACACAGAATCGGAAACAGGCTCCAGGCTCTGAGCCATCAGCCCAGAGCCTGACGCGGGACTCGAACTCACGGACCGCGAGATCGTGACCTGGCTGAAGTCGGACGCTTAACCGACTGCGCCACCCAGGCGCCCCTCGTTTATTTATTTTTGAGACAGAGAGAGAGCATGAACAGGGAAGGGGCAGAGAGAGAGGGAGACACAGAATCTGAAACAGGCTCCAGGCTCTGAGCCATCAGCACAGAGCCCAACGTGGGGCTCAAACTCACGGAGGGTGAGATCATGACCTGAGCCGAAGTCGGACGCTTAACCGACCGAGCCACCCGGGCACCCCGTCTCCAGAACCATTTAACCTAAGGGAATGGACTATGAAATCCTCCATTCATGGCCTATTTGCAGACAAGAGAAATAGAGAAGAAAGTGCAAAATGAAGATGTAAGCACACACTCAAAACATTTTAGACCATGAATTAAAAAAAATATCTTAAATTATATATTTGCAAGATCTATGATAGCTCTTCCTCATCATACTGAGAATTTGAATTCTGAAAATAAATTAACTCATCAATCATAATACAGCATGAATATAATTGCCCTCAATTTGGCTGGTAAATGATGATTTAATCATAAATTTTGATTAATTGCTTTCTATCTGTCTTCCTGACAAATCAACTCACATATTTTGCTTTATTTATTTATTTTTATTAAGTTCAACCTTTACCTCTTGGACTTCAAATTTTATCTGGGAGATAACTTTTTTTTAAGTTTATTTATTTATTGGGGCACCTGGGTGGCTCTGTCGGTTAAACGTCCGACTTCGGATCAGGTCATGATCTCGCGGTCTGTGGGTTCGAGCCCCCCGTCGGGCTCTGTGTGGAGAGCTCAGAGCCTGGAGCCTGCTTGGGATTCTGTGTCACCCCGTCTCCCCGTCTCCCAGCCCCTCCCCTGCTCGTGCTCTGCCTCTCAATAATGAATAAGTGTTAAAAAATTAAATATTAAAAAAAAAAGTTTACTTACTTATTTTGAGAGAGAGACAGAGCACCAGCAGGCGAGGAGCAGAGAGAGAGGGAGCGAGATTGAATCCCAAGCAAGCTGCGTGCTGTCAGCACAGAGCCGGACGCGGGGCTGGAACTCACAAACCGTGAGATCATAACCTGAGCCGAAGTCATGAGCAGAAGTCAAGAGACGAACGGTTAGTAACCAACGGAGCCACCCGGGCACCCCTCTCCGGGAGACATGTTTGACAAAAGAAGCATTTGCCAAATTATCGCACGTCTGAAACTACTGGAATTACGCACTTGGAAATAAGACAACTGAGCAGAGGTCAGGTTTCTTGTTGATGTCGATACTCGATTCCAACACCAGGGGGCTGGGAAGCATTTTAAGGTTGTTTGCTTGCTTGCTTATTTACTCCCGTCTTCAGAGGCCACACTTCTGATGTCACTTTCGTCAGGGGTTGCAAGCTTCCGTGGCATCCGTCAGATTCCCTACTTGAGACCTCACGCAACTGGATGCCAGGCCATACATTCGTGCTGGGGTTCCAGAAAAAGAATATAGTTCAGGGGGAGTCTTAGGGCCTTTGGAGGGAATGTTGGAATTGCCCTCTTGGGAGGCACAAGACATATCATAGGATTGTTCACTAAGTCCAGCTTAGTTCCATGGACTATCATTTTACATCTCACAAGACTCTCAGCCTCCTTTCTTCACTACCCTTTCACTGCATTCACCTGCCAGGAAGCCCATCTTGCTGGGGCTCCCGTGTGTAGTCATGTAGGATGTTCACAGGCTGTGCGGTCTATTTATGGGTTTATTTTGACAGAGAGAGGGGGCCAGCGAGCAGGAGAGGGGCAGAGAGAGAGAGGGGGACAGAGGATCTGAAGCAGGCTCAGGGCTGACAGCAGAGAGCCCAGATGTGGGGCTGGAACTCATGAACCTTGAGATCATGACCTGAGCTGAAGCCGGATACTCAACTGACTGAGCCACTCGGGGGCCCCAGTGTGGTTTAGGTTACAGTGTGGGTGCCTCTTTCCAGGGCAGGTGAACATACACCTTCACAGTCGTTTGCTGTCTCCATACCTGGGTCTAACCTAATATTCCCTGTTCTATCTTTTGATTGCTGAACAGGAGATAAAAATCACACTACCATACCAATGGCTTCCCATGCAGATTTAGTCTTCATCGTGCACTGAGCCATAAATGCTACCAAACACTCCTCTTTCCCTTATCCATTCTCTCTCCCCTTGTCCACTGTGGCTGTTCTCTATTCTCCTCAGAAGTCTGCATTACCATCTGTTCCCCTCCCTCTAATCAGATGAAACGAATTCTTCCTCACTGAGAAAATGTAAGAAAGCTCCTCCATTAAGGGACTACCACAAGTTCTAGACCATTGTCAGTATATTGTTCTCCTCGCCACATTTCAGAATCAAAACAGCATCCCGCATCCTTGGCAATAATAATCTTGCCGGGGCACCCGGGTGGCTCAGTCGGTTAAGCCTCCGACTCTTGATTTCAGTTCAGGTCATGATCTCATGGTTCACGGGTTCGAGCCCCACTTCAGGCTCTGAGCTGACAGCCTAAGGCCTGCTTGAGCTTCTGTCTCTCTGCTCGCCCCCCCCCCCAAATAAACATAAAAAATAATCTTGTCACCTATAATCTGCCTCCCATTTACTCTCATGTTCTTTTTTTTTTTTTTTTTTAATGTTTATTTATTTTTGAGACAGGGAGAGACAGAGCATTAATGGGGGAGGGTCAGAGAGAGAGGGAGACACAGAATCCGAAACAAGCTCCAGGCTCTGAGCTGTCAGCCCAGAGCCCGATGCGGGGCTCGAACACACGGACTGCGAGATCATGACCTGAGCCGAAGTCAGACGCTTAACCGACTGAGCCACCCAGGCGCCCTTACTCCCACGTTCTTAGCAACTTATCTTCATTTCTTATCCTCTTGCCTTGATCTTTGGCCTTCTCATCTATACTGGCTCCTTCCCACCAACATTTATATACTCTGAAGCCTCTTCCAACAAGCAAGCAAGAGGCAGGGAGGGAGGGAGGGAGGGAGGGAGGGAGAGATTCCACTCACTCCATATGTCTCATGATCTTTACAACCAAACTTTATGAACGGGTTATCTGTTCTCACTGTGTTCACTATTTTACCTCCTACTTATTCCTTATCCCAGCACCCTCTGGATTTAAATACTTCTATGAAATTTCTTACACAAAGATTACCTAGAAATTCCTCACTGTGTACCTCACGGATACATCCGTGTATTTACCTTATTAGATTTCTCTTATATTTGTCAATGTCGATCATTCCTTCCTTCTTACAATGCCTTCTTTGAATTCGGTCACATCATTTTTTCTATTTTTGTTTTCTGCTCTAATTGCTTCATCACTTGTCTTCAGGGGATCCTTATTTCCTCCCCACCCCTTAAATGCTATTGTTTTTTTTTTTTTTTAATTTTTTTTTTTCAACGTTTATTTATTTTTGGGACAGAGAGAGACAGAGCATGAACGGGGGAGGGGCAGAGAGAGAGGGAGACACAGAATCGGAAACAGGCTCCAGGCTCCGAGCCATCAGCCCAGAGCCCGACGCGGGGCTCGAACTCACGGACCGCGAGATCGTGACCTGGCTGAAGTCGGACGCTTAACCGACTGCGCCACCCAGGTGCCCCTGCTATTGTTTTTAAAGTTTTATTCTAAGCCCCTTTTTTAAGTGTTTATTTATTTTGAGAGAGAGAGAAAGCAGGGGAGGGGCAGAGAGAGAGAGAGAGAGAGAGAGAGAGAAAAGACAGAGAATCCCAAGCAGGCTCCGCGTTGTCAACACAGAGCCTGACACAGGGTTGGAACCTACGAACCATGAGATTATAACCTGAGCCAAAACCGAAAGCCAGAGGCTTTACCAAGGGAGCCACCCAGGCCCCCATTTAAGCCCTTTTTTATCCTGTATACTCTCATGTCCACACCTTTAATATACCGATAATGCCCTAATCTTGAACTCTGGCCTACCTATCTGTCCTGTTATAGAGTCAAATACACCTCTCTCAACTGGACATGTTCCTATGGATGCTCCAAAGATTCATAACACTTAACATGCCCCCAAATTAAACTCCCTCCACTCTTACTTCCTGTTTTGTTCCCCCCTCATTATAACACAGGGAATGGGCATTTTAATGCACCCGGTAACCCCAGTTAGAATTTTTTTTAACGTTTTTTTTTTTTATTTATTTATTTTTGAGACAGAGAGAGACAGAGCATGAACGGGGAGGGGCAGAGAGAGAGGGAGACACAGAATCCGAAGCAGGCTCCAGGCTCTGAGCTGTCAGCACAGAGCCCGACAAGGGGCTCGAACCCACGAGCCGTGACGTCATGACCTGAGCCGGAGTCGGACGCTCGACCTACTGAGCCACCCAGGTGCCCCTCTAATGACCTCATTTTAACAATAGCTACGTGATATATAGGAAAGTTGTTAAGGGAACGAATTCTACAAGTGCTCATCACAAGGAGATTTTTTTTTTCCTTTTTCCTTTTCCTCATTCATTTCTTTCTTGTTTTTTTTTAACGTTTTTTATTTATTTTTGAGACAGAGAGAGACCGAGCATGAATGGGGGAGGGGCAGAGAGAGAGGGAGACACAGAATCGGAAGCAGGCTCCGGGCTCTGAGCCGTCAGCGCAGAGCCCGACGCAGGGCTCGAACTCACAGACCGTGAGATCATGACCTGAGCTGAAGTCAGCCACTTAACCGACTGCGCCACCCAGGCGCCCCACCGGTAACCCCAGTTAGAAACCTGGTTTCTTCGTCTTCCTCGCCTTTCTCTGCAATACTCCACCAAGCAGTCGTTCCTCCTGCCTGGTATCCTCCTGCCTGGAAAAGAATCAGTCCGTTCTTTTCTAACCCTGCTGCCACCTCCTGTGTTCATCTTGTTTCAGCCCGAATGACCCCAGTAGCCTTTTCCCTACACCCACTGTTATCCCCACGAGCCACACTCCCCACCACCCCCGCCAGCCAGAGTCTGCATTCTAAATCTGCATTTTAATAAGGCCACCCTCAGTTCCCCCTCACCTTTCTGGGGCGTCTTTCCTGGATCTCAAAACATGTTTTAGAGGTTTCCCTTCCATATTTCCACAGCATTTAGCTCATCGATGGCACTTAACCCAACAGTTTTTATCTGTTTGAGTGCTTAATTTTTTGTGTTTTTCGCCCAGGTTGCATATGGGTTTCGGTCTCTGCCTACCTCTTGTTTAAAAAAACAATAAGAAGAATTCAACCAAGTAAATTTAAAGATCAAATATGCTATTTTTAAGATTTTTTTCAATGTTTATTTATTTTTGAGGGACAGAGAGACAGAGCACCAGCAGAGAGGGAGACACAGAATCCGGAGCAGGCTCCAGGCTCTGAGCTGTCAGCTCAGAGCCCGACGCGGGGCTCGAACTCACCAGCCGTGAGATCATGACCTGAGCCGAAGTCAGATGCTTAACCAATTGAGCCACCCAGGCGCCCCTATCAAATATGCTTTATTAAATGATTCATGAATGGGCCAGCACCCCACCTAGCAAATAGAGGGGAGCTCCAAGGAGTTGTGCAAAAAAAAGTTGTAACCGGGAGACGGGTGGGGCAACAAAGTTATTAACAAAAGGAAAGGATGGTTCCAGGTAAAGTCACTTTCCCTGAGGAGGAAGGGAAGGAGGTCTGACCATGTAGATGACCTCATCCTCCTTTGGGGCCTGGAGATAGCTCATGTCACACATTTCCTCATTGGTGCTCATCGGAAAATTCCTGACTGCCCCGGTTAAGACTTCCATTTCTGAGGGAGGTTGAATGTGCAATTAGATTAGGTATTACACCATGGTTTGGTGACTCAGCCTAAGTGATGCCATTTTAAGTCTCTGGTTTTCTTTTTAACCCCCTCCCATCTCTTTATTCACTGTTTTCAGTGTAAGACTGAATATTCCAGCCACTCGGGCCTTCTTTCTTGGATCACTGGTTTCCCAACCATCCCTGAGCCTCTGCCCTTGCTGTATTCACGAGGCGAATGTCCCCATCCCCAATCTGCTTAATTAACTCCTATATATATATAGAGAGAGATAAACCTATCTAATCCTCCAGACTGGCACTGATCACTTCATTTTCACAGCATTTATCAGGGTTCAAACTTATATGCTTCTATGAATTATCTGATTAATATCCCTCTGCTCCGCAAATCTGTAAATTCCAAGAGAAGAGAGATCTCCAGTGCCTATCATGTAAATTGGTCAACTAATGAATAATTGAATATATGCTCTGTCTGCAAACCTTTCTGTTAAATACGTAAATATTCTCAAAGAAGGTTGACAGGCTAATCTCCAATCAAGCCGAAAAAAACCTCTGTATAGATGGATTTATCACCTTTGAAAAATTTACATGGTCCTGAAGGAGTAATGCAGAGGACAGAAACTTTCTTCTTAATAGAAGAAAGAAGAGACAAGTGAGTCCTGGTCCTAGATAGGCTACTTAGAGACGTCTCCACTAGGTAGGGCATCGAAATGTGTTTTCTGATTTGTAAAGTGAGACTCACTAGGCCTCCAGTAAGTCTTCAGCATGGGAGAAAGTCTCTTTGGAAACTCCCTCTTGATCCCCTGACTCCATAAAATGGTCCCCCCCAACACTTAACTGTGCAACTCTTCCTGAGCATGAGTCCTGTCCCCGTGCTTTAATAAAATCACCTTCTTGCACCAAAGACATCTTCAAAAATTCTTTCTTGGCCGTCAGCTCCAGACCCCATCAACCCCCCTCCCATCACCCCAAAACTTCATCACTTAGTATATTGTATGTAACTAAGTAAGCAATCAGTAAATACTACGTATTCCATTGCCCTCAACGAACATTCATTGTACCAAGTATAAGCAACATAACAGAATCAAGTACTCAAGTGAAGAAGTTCAACAGTATGTCAAAGGATGCTGGCTACAGACGTTGGCACCTGAATTAGGATTTCAGTTTGAAAGCTAAAAACAGATCCTGGAGTCCTAGGTCATCCATTCAAAATGTTAGCATACTTCCAGACATCATTAACTGAAAACATGGTTCATCCAAAAAAAAAAAAAGAAAAATAAATACTTGATAGTTCTTTTTACTGTCCCATTGTTAAAGATGGTACAGATTGGGCAAACTCACACCATTGATCAGGCTTTCATAAACTGGGCTCTGAAGGCTTTGAAGAATTTCACAACCTTTGTCAGTAAGCCTTTGTTTTAGCTATCGTTGTTCTTTTAACTAAACTCCAGCAGGGGGAAATTATCATAATGAAATGTCTGGCCTCATACAGTTATATATGTAGGTGTGTATATATACTTTATAAATGTATAAGTATTATTGTATCAGTTGCTTTCCTTTCACTAACTACAACTTGCTGTATTTTACGTACCAGCATATAGAACTCTGTGTCATTCTTTTTTTTCAAATTTTCTAAAGCTTCTTTATTTATTTTGAGAGGGAGAGCACGAGCAGGGAAGGGGCAGAGAGAGAGAGAGGGAGAGAGAGAATCCCAAGCAGGCTCTGTGCTGTCAGCGCGGAGCCCGATGCGGGGCTCAAACTCACAAACCGTGAGATCATGACCTGGGCCGAAATCAAGAGTCGGATGCTTAACTGACTGAGACATCCAGGCGCCCCTCTGCTTCAGTTTTAACAGAGGTATACTCTTCCTTTGTAGTGGTGAATTGTATTTGAATTTATCTTTAATTAGTTTAACCTCATCACCATTGATGGACCATTTGTAGTTTTTTTGCTATTTCAATGAGGCAGGGAATAAGCTGACAACCGTATCTTGTGCTACTTTCCTGAATATAATCAAAGAGAAAATCCTCCACAATGGATTTGTTGAGTCAAAGGTATATATTTTTTGTTTGTTTTTATTTTGGCATGCGTAACTGATTACCCAGAAATGGTTCAAACTCAGTATTTTTAGTAAATCTGCCATTATTGAAAATATTTCACTACCTCTAACTTCACCCACTTTTTAACATTTTTAACATTTTCTTCATCGTTCCTGAGTCCTGTATGTCTGAAGGCGAAAGAAAATTTCTAAAAACTTTGAGTATCAGCTCAGCTCTTAGCCCTTTCTGCAACTTAGTTTTCAAGAATGCCCCTCCACCCATATATATTCCATCCTTTTATTTACTTTGCTTACCCCCTTACCTTTATTCATTTTATTTACTCCCTCCCCAAATCAGACCATCTTCATTGTATATCTTTAGAAAGAATCTCTTATATAATTTGTGTGGCCCCTGTTCTCAGAATTATTTATCATTTGATTAAGTTGGGATAATTTGAAAAACTTAAAGAGCAGAGAGAAAGTTACCAAATACATCTAATTCAAAGGAACAGCAAATCTGGGCACGTTTGCTTTCTCAGCCACACATTCTATTTAGTTAGAAATGCTTCAGACTACAAAGAAGGAGAAAGGAGGAAATTCTCTAAGAGGGTAAGTAACAGATCTGGGCTCATCTTAAAACAATCATCTAATAAACACCCAGTATCCAAAGCTACTTAAGTGAGGTACTCTTCCTTTCTTACTTGCTTAAGATCATGGTGCCCTCAATGATTTGTTTTACACTTGAAAGTTGCCTTTAGTATCCCTTAGAATCTGATTTACCTGAGAGGAGTGCGTGCTTGGGTATAAGGATGATGAGATAGCCTTTGCTGGAGAATAGCTATGTATGATATTCATTGAGCCTTACCACCTTTTAGGGTAGACTTCTAAATGAACATGGGTACACCCTATAAAGCAACCCTACCCATCCTTACTGAGTATTACGGACAGTTTGTGTTTCCCATCACTGTGGATTTCTTTTGAAAAACATACTCTGAGTGTCTTCTTCCCCCAACTGGAGAGGGCGTAAATCTGCAATTTCCCACTTAAGCCACTAGATGGCAAATATGCAACAATAAGTCAAAATGCTGCAGTGTTCTCAGAACCCCCAGGGGGAATTCAAATACTTTGAGGATCAAGTCAGTAAAAAGTGAATACAGGTGTTTTCAAACATAATGCAATGACTGAATCCATGAAATGAGGAGTAACTTGAACACTACTAAGTGCAAACACGATGAAAACATCTCCTTGGCAATTTGTTAATACATTCTTAAAAACAAGTGTTCAGACTCCTTCATTGCTTGACAAAACTACCTCAATTTCAAAGTCAAAGAGGATAATTAGTAGTTCAGAACAAAAGTCCTATTGCAAGTGAGAAATGGAGTTCTGGGATGTGTTTCCAGGTTCATGTTACCAGATACTTATTGGGATTTCGAATGATCTCATAGGGCTAGGTATCTATCAAGATTCCATAGCTTTATGGAAAGATTTTGTAAGAGTGTCCAACTTGCCTATATATCTTCATTCCACGTGACCCAGGAATTCCGCACCGGGGAGACTATCTAAGCAAACAATGCAAAGAACAGAAAAAACATTTACAATCTGTTCTTTAAAGCTTTATAATATCTGGACATCTGAAACAATGGAAACATCTGATAATTGGGCAAAATGAAGAAATAGGTGCTGTTTGGAATAATGGAAGATTATGCCTTTGTTTAAAATTACGTTCATTGGGGCGCCTGGGTGGCTCAGTCAGTTAAGCCTCCGACCTCAGCTAAGGTCATGATCTCACAGTCCGTGAGTTTGAGTCCCGTGTCGGGCTCTGGGCTGACAGCTCAGGGCCTGGAGCCTGCTTCAGATTCTGTGTCTCCCTCTATCTCTGCCCCTCCCCTGCTCATACTCTGTCTCTCTCCATCTCAAAAATAAAAATAAATAAAAACATTTAAAAAAAATAAAATAAAATTACGCTCATTAAAATTTTGTAACAATACAGAACATATTTATAGTGTAAAGGGTTGGAAAACAAGATTTTAAATGTCTATATGGCACATTTAAAAAATACAGTAAAACCTTGGTTTGAGAGCATAATTTGTTCTGGAAACCTGCTTGTAATCCAAAGCACTCGTATATCAAAGCAAATTTAAAAAACCATAAGCTCAGTTGTGGTCATGTGACATTCGGCATCACGTACTACTCGTATTGCAAGACATCGCTCATTTATCCAGTTAAAATTTATTAGAAATGTTTGCTCGCCTTGCGGAACACTCGCAGAACAAGTTACTCACAATCCAAGGTTTACTATACTCTGCTGAGGAGAATGACTACAGGAAAATGTACCAAAATATTATGAGTTAACTTTTTTTTTTAATTGTCCTTGAGGAGTAAACGTGTGGATTATTTTTCCTTCTTCCTATTTTTCCCCATTTTCCAAATTGTCTATAATTTTTTCTGAATGATCTGTCATAAACATGTATTGATTTATAACGTGAAAAGTAAAGCAAATATTTTAAAAGAGGAGAAGTATTATTAGACAAAGGCAGTTCAACAAACTGAGGACAGAATGAAAATATGAACAGGAGGTACATATTTTAATTTTTCTCTAATCCACTTTTGGGGTGATAATTGGGGGGAAAAAGAGAAGATATAAGGTAATGGCTTTTGGAGGTAACAAACTTCCACCTGTTCAAACAGAGCTTCCTCCTTTTTGCAAAAGCTGTATTTACTTTAGACGTATATGAATTTATTTTCAGATAAATCTGAATTTGGATTGAATAAGAGGTAACGGAGAATTACCCTTTGGATTATTGTTTTCAACTTATATTTTTATTGCCGACGGGTGGACAATTATATTTGTTTCCTCTTATTATGTCTTCTCCTTATGATCTCTTTCATTCATGAATTAATTCAAAAATAATTATCGAGCACTTACAGCCCATCAGACCTTGAGTTACATATTGGGGTTACAGCAGTGAATGAAATAGACTGTAAGGGACAACAACAATAAACAAACAAATAAATACATAATTTGAGAGGAGAGGGAAGAAAGTTATTTATGTATCTTTTTTTAAAAACTTACACTAAATGTGCCCAACATAAGAAAAACAAATTATACACCATCCCAAGCAACCCTTGAACCTAATTCCAAATTCATATTGATTACGTAGGGTCTGTATAGTTTCAGGAAGTTACTTGGTATTGTCAGCTTAGTATAAATAATTTGCTTTTTTATTTTTTATTTTTTTTTAATTTTTTTTAACGTTTTATTTATTTTTGAGACAGGGAGAGACAGAGCATGAACGGGAGAGGGTCAGAGAGAGAGGGAGACACAGAATCGGAAGCAGGCTCCAGGCTCTGAGCCATCAGCCCAGAGCCCGACGCGGGGCTCGAACTCACGGACCGCGAGATCGTGACCTGGCTGAAGTCGGACGCTTAACCGACTGCACCACCCAGGCGCCCCAATAATTTGCTTTTTTAAAGAAAAAGATTTCTGGCAACTAGGTGGCTCAGTTGGTTAAGCTACCGACTTCGGCTCAGGTCATGATCCACAGTTCATGGGTTCGAGCCCCGTGTCAGGCCCTGTGCTGACAGCTCGGAGCCTGGAGCCTGCTTCAGATTCCGTGTCTCCCTTTCTCTCTCTCTGCCCCTCCCCCACTTGTGCTCTGTCTCTCTCTGTCTCTTAAAACGAATAAATGTAAAAAAAAAAAAAAAGAATAAAGAAAAAGCTTTCTTAAAGTTTTTATTTAAATTCCAGTTAGTTAATATACAGTGTATTATTAGTTTCAGGTGTACAATATAGTGATTCAACACTTTCATACATCACCTGGTGCTCATCACAAGTGCCCTCCTTAATCCCCATCACCTACTGAGTCTTTAATGATTTTCTTAAAGCTGTATGTAATAGCATACCACTTTCTCTAATAAACAGTACACAAAGATGATTGGTTTAATGAGCCTCAGGTCAAAAATCTCTTATCCACAATTCCAAAATCCAAAAAAGCTCTAGAAACCAAAAGTTTTATTTATAAAGCATTTGGTGGCAAAATCTGATATTGCCTAAACTAATCTGACCACTAAACCTGACCTCAGCTGCTATAAGTCTACTAGTGGTTTCTATTTATCCCATCTAGTATAAATATTGGTGAGTTTTGTTTTAGAAATATTTAATGTATTTGATTATGTGCTGTTGGCCCGCATCTGATGGGTGATATTACCTAACCTACAGTATCTGCATCCATTACTTTTTTCAAATTCAAAAAATCCTATGTTGTATAAAATACCTGTTCCCAAGAGTTTCAGATAAGCAATTGAGGACGTAAATTCAGATTATCATAGTAAATCCACTTGAACTGTCCACCTCTTATTTGAGTAAGGAGACTCAAATCACAGTGCACTCAAAGCAGTAAATTAACTTACAATATATCAGCCAAAAATAAATTAGGGAATTCATAATACAATTGGTATTTCATTGCCTTAGACAATAAAGGAAAGGCGAGATATCAGACAAAGGGCCAGTCTCACATCGTATCATTGAGAAAACCACAAAACCTCAATAGAAAAGGGGAATGGACAAAAGACATGAATCGACAGTTCATAAAAAAAGATGTACCAATTAGCCCTAAACATACAAAAATATGGTAAACTCCGCTCATAATAAGAGAAATACAAGTCAAAGCTCTACTGAATACCATTTCTCATTTATTCGTTTGGAAAAATACAAAAGCTTGGTAGTAAGCTTGTTTACAACATTGTAGGAAACGTTCACTCTCATATATTGCCAATGGGAATGCAAAATAATACAAATCCTATGATGGAGATGGGGAATTCAACAATATCTATTTTGGCTAAGAAAGAAGGAACAATATGAGGAGTGTGTGCGTGTGTTTGTTTATTTTTATAAAAAGAGACACAAGAAACTAAACTGGAATCTACAGAATGTAGATGGTGATGGAGTAAAAGCAATAAAGAAGAGAATGAGGCTTCTCCAACGACTCTGTTGGTATCTAGTTTTGATTTTCAAACCATGTTGATATTTTACATATTCAAAAACTGAAATTTAGTTAGCAGGAGTAGAAAAAAAAGTTAAAATTAAATGCTAGCAGAAATAGATGTACTTATTAATCAAATTAATAACAAAACTACACAGAAAATTAAACCGAGTAACATTTGAACATATGACTCTGCTATGTATCCTCACTGGGCTATATTCTAAAGGCATAAAGACCTGTAAAAACATCAAGAAACTTTACTTATTTTTTGTTAGCAGTGGTATACGGCAGTAATTATAAAGCGATTTTATGCAAACTGTAAAATTGAGCAAATGAGTGAATATATTGATATGTAGGCGGAAGTGGTTCGAAAGTGAGAAAAGGAAAATTCGTAAAGAGGAAAAAAATTCTATATATGGACTGGAATTAGAGTTATCAGTATGAACTCATGAATCAAAAGCCTTGTTCAATGAAAGGTCCAAGAATCAATGATACTCTAGGAGCAATAAGAAAACCTATTGCCCACATCTTGGTTTTAAATGTTATTGTTCCTAAAAAGAACCACGACTCCTTGAAAAAAACAGCTGATTTCAGGTATGAGAGGGAAAGTGTAAGACAAGCTAAGAGTATCTTGTTGATATACAAAAGGGAAAATATCAAAAGGATATGAAGGTCAGCTTGAGGAAAAATCCACTGGATCATTTTGGAAACAATCTAACCATGAAAATAAATAATAATAGCAATGGACTGAAACACAATGAATAGAAAATAACTCATGGAGGCATAGTGATATTAAAAAGTAAAGTGGGGGAAGTTCTTTCTTGTAGAAAAGTCTATCTAATAAATATAGAAAGAGTAATAGAATGGAAAGACGAATATTTTACAAACACCATAGTAATAATTGCTTCAGTTAATAATATCAAGAGTCATCAATGCATAAAGGCTTGAGCAATAAGACAATCATATAGTCTAAATGTGTCACCTGACAGATTACTTATTAACTACAAAGAAGAAAGTTACCTCTGTAAGAGGGATCTGTTGGATACATTGTTAACCAAGTGGCAAGAGAAATCTGTTGGATGCCCTGTGAAACAAGTGATCAGACTTGAAATTACCAATAATGGGACAAAATTACCTCTTGATGTCATGTACTAAGGAGGGTGGAACATCATCTATGTGGTTTTTCTGTCAAAAAATTTTGCACCTAAATGCAATCATGGAGAAAAAAACCAAACTAGTCCAAATTGATAGATATTGTGCATAACAACTGGCTTGGACTCCTCAAAAACATCACTTTCATTAAAAACAAACTAAAAGAGAAAATATCTAGGGAACTGTTCTAGATTAAAGAAGCTAAAGAGGCATGTCAAACAATTGCAGTTCATGACCTTTGATTGGGTTCTGGATCAGGAAATAAAGCTCTATAAAGGACAATTGAGGGAGCATAGGTATGGATCGCATATTAGACAATGGTATTGTATAAATGTGAAGATCTTAAGTAATAATTGCATTGTGGTCATGTATGCCCTTTTTCTTAGAAGATACATGGTGAAGTACTTAGGAGTGAATTCTCATGAAATATACAACTCACTTTCCACATTAAGTACTAAATATACACACGGACGGTGGGGAGACACAACTCACTCTTGGTTAAGTACTAAATATGTTTGGGGGTGAGGAGACACACACACACACACACAGAGCATGCACAGATATGAAATCATCCTATGTTACTAACTCGTAAATCTCGGTGAAAGGTATGTGGTAGCATATTTTATTATTCTTGCAGCTTTTGTGCGGGTTCAAACTTGTTCAAACTAAAAAGTTACGGAGAAAATATAAGTAGGCGTTATATACGTCTTTTCTGATGGCGCCACCAGTCAGGAGGTATATTACAATAAAAGCAAGTCTCAGGCTAAATTGTGCCACACCTAAAAATATTAACAGGTGAAAAAAAAAAGACATATGATCTGTTCTATATTCTTCGAAGCCCTCGTCATCTGTCTTCTTGGAAACTTAGACAACAGTTTGCATCAAAGTTTCACTTAGAAATGGGTGCACCAACGTTCCGATGGCAAGATCAGCGAAGCTTCTAATTGCATCAGACAACAGATTCCCATATTAAGTATTGAGGCCCAAGGTAGAGAACTGGCAAAGATTCAGTGTCTTGCCTCTAGAGAGTTTCTTTGAAGTTGTTAGTTGGCTGAGCTTGCACGGCTTTCTAGCCAACTACAAACTTGAACTATTCTCATATCGCTATGAAAACTCATTTCTTATGCTAATTAAAAAAAACCCTAGGTTGTACATTTAGATATAAATACTTGAAAAAAATGGAACATACCCTTGAATAAGTCTCCAACAGAGGAATCTGAATCGTTGCATGAGACTACGTCAAAGGTTAACTAACTGCATCTGGGTTACACATTAATGTTGACCCCCACCCATATCATGACGTCATTTATGTCAAAGCATTTTGCAGTAAATTACAGTCAAGGGCATGTAAGCCCCACTGTCTTCCTTTCGGCAAATTATTATATTCTTTTTTCAAAGTATGATATTTGCTAACCTTGGTCGTTCATTTATTTATGAATTTACTCACTTTTTATTGATGAATTTATGAATTCATTCATTCAATATTCAACATATATTTATTGAGTAGTTATTATGTGTTGGAAATTGGGCTGTGAAAGACACAAGTAGAGTTAAGATATAGTCCCTGCCATCAAGCTGATGATAGAAACTGAGATGTAGGGGCGCCTGGGTGGCTCAGTCGGTTAAGCGTCCGACTTCAGCCAGGTCACGATCTCGCGGTCCGCGAGTTCGAGCCCCGCGTCGGGCTCTGGGCTGATGGCTCAGAGCCTGGAGCCTGTTTCTGATTCTGTGTCTCCCTCTCTCTCTGCCCCTCCCCCGTTCATGCTCTGTCTCTCTCTGTCCCAAAAATAAATAAACGTTGAAAAAAAAAAAAAAAAAGAAACTGAGATGTATTGTATAATGTGCTGTGTTGTATAGTCAGGAAGTGTTCCCCACAGAAATTGACCTTTGTTCTAGTTCTCCAAAGATAAGTAGACAAGCCACAGGGAGAAAAAGTAAAAAAAATAGGCATTCCAGGAATAGGAAATTGGATGTGCAAAGGTATATTGACCAAAAATGGTGTGGCAAATTCAAAGAATTGTGAATAGTTTGATATGGCTGAAACATATGCTCCATGGAGGAAGTAGGTTAGGAAAATAAATCGGGGGCAAATTGTGATTGTGTGTGTGTGGGTCATTTTAAAGCATTTATATGTGAATCAGCCAGTGGTTTACAAGCTAGCCTGTTTATAAAAATCACCTGGCACTTATGGCCTGCCCATGGAAACTATGCCTGAATAAGTCTGGAGTGAGTCTTTGATAAGTGCTCCTTTTAACAGGCTCCCCATGCATGGAGTTATTCAGAAAATGGCAAGTTTGGGAAATGATATTTTGTACCAATTTTTTCCCATTTGTTTGTTTGATATGTTAGGCTTCCCCAAGAGATCTTGCTTGAGAAACAAACAGGAGTCTCCTAATTTACATTTTATTTTATTTTTATTTTATTTTATTTTATTTTATTTCTGCAAATCCCTGCTTTAGGCAGCAGAGGAGAATACGACATTCGAATTCATGTTTTAGGAATCTGATTGGCAATAACGTGAAAAATACAGTGAATATGGAAGAATGGAGGCAGAGAGCCAACTTAAGAGCCCTTTACAGTAGATCAGGTTTAACATAATGAGGGCTGCAGTTCAGGTCTCAGCAGCGGGGCTGAAAATGAGGGGACAGATTGAAGCTGCACTTAGAAGGCAGAACACACATGGCTAGTTTTGATTCTAAGTGGGTTGTGAGAGACGAGATTCCCAGATGGCTCCTAGGTTTTTCGTTTTGGTGACGACGTAGATGGTGAATCCATTAACTGAGAGAATAAAACTTTGGCCAAGTGGCAAATTTGGTATGATAGGTCAATTTGAGGTGACTTCAGTACACATAGGTAGAGTTTTCCCATAGATCATTGAAAAGGAATGCCTGGGACTCAAGAGCGAGGGGTTGAGGAGCGCCTGGGTGGCTCAGTCGGTTAAGTGTCCAACTTTGGCTCAGGTCATGATCTCACGGTTTGTGAGTTAGAGCCCCACATCCTTGGGGGCTCTGACAGCACAGAGCCCACTTCGGATCCTCTGCCTCTGAGAGATCCTCTCTCTTTCTCTCCACCCCTCCTCTGTTTGTGCTCTCTCGCTCTCTAAACAAACAAACAAACAAACAAACAAACATTTTTTTAAAAAGAGAGAAGGAGGTTGAAAATATAAAGTTATTTATCATTCCTATCTAGGTCAAGGGTTCTTAATCCAGGCTACAGGAGTATTTGAAATCTCCGAAAATGTGTGTAAAATAGTGTGTGTGTGTGTGTGTGTGTGTGTGTGTGTGTGTGTATTGTTCCCTGGGGGAGGGGGAGGGACCTAGCTCTCATGTAATTTTTTAAAAGGTCGCTGGCCCCCAAACGGATAAGAACGGATCTAGGTATCAGTTCAAAGTGAACTAGCATAAAATCAGTGTCTCTGAGCATTGTTGGCATTTGGGGTTATTTTGTCCTTAGGGGTGTGAGAGCCCACTTGAATTTCCTTCAAGAATATAATGCCTATCTATAATATTATACAAATAAGAAATTTAGGGTTTGAAGAATAACCTTTTGGATAAAACTCAAATTGTTAGTATTACAGCTCCCAGCAGAATTACACTGGGAATTTCTTCCTATGTGCCTTGAATGTCTGAGATTAATTGGGAGAAGATTTTAGGATAAGCCTTACTTGACTGGTTCTTCAAATCGCTGTTCTAACTTAGTAATTACTCGCTGCTCTAACTGAGTAATTACTCTGAAATTTCAAAGAAGAGGTGTATTGTGGGTGGGCTTACTCATAACTCGGAAGACAGAGAAGAACTTATTTTATTCCATATTTTAACCTCTGAACAAAAATATGCCTCTGAAAATAAGTGTGTTCAATCCTCCTTTATTAAAGAGATTTTCTGTCTTGAGGTTTTTTGTTTTTTAATCTGGATGTTAGGAGCGATGCTCTTTGGATATATGTTCATTGCAGGTAATTTTTCCTACGATACACTTGAATGAATTTAAAGCTTAATATGTATATTTAATCATAGAAAAAAAAGAATAAAAGATGATTTCCAGTGCTTCAAACACTGAAGGGAGCTCCGGTACCTGTTAAGGTGGAGAAAACAGACTGACCCTACTGAATCCCTGGACAGACCGAATGGAGCAGCTAACTGGGGCATCGGAAAAGTAACTTGGTAGCAAGAAGACTGGGCAAAGATATGAGCACTGCAGAAATGAACCATCTGGCACTGGGTCATCCATTTTTTTCACTTCCGTAGGTCCTGACTTGAACTCACATACAGCCTGTTCCCGGAACTGCACCATGGACAGACAGAAGTTCAAGGGAAGTCCTCTCTTTCTGTTCCAAGTGAGGGAAAGAAGGATGCCTGAGGGACAGAAAGAGTGGCAGGTATCCTCTGCATTTTCCTGGCCTGGCCTGCAAAGCCGGCTGCAATTCTGGTGCTCAAACCTGTGAAAGTGGGCAGCAGCAGTCAAGCAAACACCTCAATCTCAGAAGAGGGAAAATCCTTGTCTATTATCTGAAAAACTGTGGCCCACACATTGTGGTGGGAAAACTTGTCGCCCGCGTGAGCGTGCACACTCTCTCTCTCTCTCTCTCTCTCTCCTCCTGCTGTTTGGCCTCAGAGAGGGCCAGATATGGGCAGTTTGTTACAAAGCAGAAAGGAAAAAAAAAAAAAACACCTTGGATGTCTAGTGAGAGAACCAAAAAACAAGACCTTGGTGAGATAGAGAACATGGAGGAGATCAGGGAGAAGGATGAACTCGAGAATGGGATCCCGTAATGTTGCCAGTGAATTCTGGACTCCAATCCGAGGTGTGCATGCATCAAATGCGATTCTGTTAGAGCATGCCACAGGTCTCAGGCTGGGCCCCGGGAGGCACACACCGTGGGTGAAGCCAAATACCTGCTAAAGCTTTGGAAACTGGACTTACATAGGAACCATAGCCAAATGAAGGCAAGTAGAAGCATGTGGCCTAAACCTAATTGGCACAATTGACCATTTATTTATATTTTTTAATTTATTTTTTCATGTTTATTTTTGGGACAGAGAGAGAGCAGGGAAGGGGCAGAGAGAGAGGGAGAGGCGGAATCCGAAGCAGGTTCCGGGCTCTGAGCTATCAGCACAGAGCCGCACGCGGGGCTCAAACTCACAAACCCGTGAACTCATGACCTGAGCGGAAGTAGGAGGCTTAACGGCTGAGCCACCCAGGTGTCCCCACAATCGACGGTTTAAAAACAAATCTCAATAGGATTTTTTTAAGGGACTCAGAATTGTATAGTCTTAAAAATGCCCAAGCGCCAGGTCGCAATTGTTCCATATACAAAAAAACCCAGGGGCGCCTGGGTGGCGCAGTCGGTTAAGCGTCCGACTTCAGCCAGGTCACGATCTCGCGGTCCGTGAGTTCGAGCCCCGCGTCGGGCTCTGGGCTGATGGCTCAGAGCCTGGAGCCTGTTTCCGATTCTGTGTCTCCCTCTCTCTCTGCCCCTCCCCCGTTCATGCTGTGTCTCTCTCTGTCCCAAAAATAAATAAACGTTGAAGAAAAAAAAAAAAAAAAAAAAAAAAAAAAAAAAAAAACCAGCAAATTCTGGTAAGGTCTCGAGGGACAACGCAAGCAACAGACATTAACCCCGAGAGGACCCAAATGTTGCAATTATCCAAAAATAAAATACATGGCGTAGCTATCATAACCACATGTCATGAAACAAGGCGAAATAGTCTTCAAAGGCATAGAAAGACAGAAAATCTCAGAAGAGAAATAGAAGACAGATGTGTTTTAAATGTGACTCAAGAGAAATGACAATGGCACGAAACAAACTCACCAAAAATAACCACCCACTGCCCCAGTGGAATGGGGAAATAAGGACTTCTGAGAAATGGCTCCTCCCTAAAAGCGTGAGGACACAGGCACGTGCATAGTGTCCAGCTCACTGAACACGACCCTGGCTGCACACCAGAAATGGCCTCATTTCCTCGTGGACTCAGCTGTAGCCCTCCTTGGCCACAGTCTTGCCACCAGCCCCGATTACCAAGGGACCCGGGAACATACATGCCCTTCTGTGCCCTCGATAACAAAGTCCCTGAAATCAGACCTGACCACAAACCTTGAAGTGCATCTTTGCCCAGCTCCGGCGCTGCTTGGCCATGATCCAGGGCAGTCCACGGACCCGACAGGAGACACCCCCATCCACGCCCCCGGTGGCAAGTCCGCCATCTTTGCTCCCCACTGTGGACGCTGAGCGGCCCTGTTACTCAATTGTACCACTCTCGGCCATGGTCCTGGGCCAGTCCTGCCTATCCAAAGACCTGCCAGGTGATCTGGAAGGAGCCCCCCTCCCCACCCCAGGAACCCAGAAGGAGCCACACCTGTCTGCACACCTGGTAACAGGTCCACGGTTTGGGAACCTAAATTAGACCCTAGCCCCAGTGAACTCCCTACTGACCAATGTCCCAGAAGTAGTCCTGTCTGCCCAGGACCAAATAGGATCCATGCCGGCCCAAGACCCTCATAACAGAACATTGATCTCAGATCTGACTGGACACTGAAGTAGCCTGCTGACCCCGCTCCAGCCTTGCTCAGCTGTGGTATCCTGTCTACCAAGGGCCACAAGGAGGGTCATGCCCATTGGCACTTCTGGTCGCATATATAGAATTGTCCCCTCAGGGCACCTGGGTGGCTCAATTGGCTGAGCGTCCGACTTCTGCTCAGGTCCTGATCTCACGGTTGGAGAGTTCGAGCCCCGCGTCGGGCTCTGTGCTGACAGCTGGGAGCCTGGAGCCTGCTTCGGATTCTGTGTCTCCCTCTCTCTGACCCTCCCCCGTTCATGCTCTGTCTATCTCTCAAAAATAAATAAACATTAGAATTGTCCCTTTATTCAACATTCCAGTTCTGGGTATATAGCCAAGAGAGATGAAAAAAATGTCAACACGAAAACTTGTACACGAATATTCATTTTGAAAAGAAAGCATTTTTAAGTTATCTTTTTTTTAATTTGAAATTTGTAAATATAAAGTACAGGTATGAAATTTTCCGCATGGATTCTAGGCTATGCCCTTAGTAAACAGACTCTGCTCTGTATCTCTCATTCTAAACAGTAATAAAATACCAAAGGGTAGTCTGCAAAATCCAGAGTCCTGTACGTAATAACAAAAATGCAGTCGACGTTCCATTTTGTAAGGTAGCGAACAGCTTCAGAAAAATGTATCAACAAGGAACGTGGGGGAAAAAAGGAGAATTTCCATTAATACGTATTAAGCTAAACATGCAGCTAAAGAGAAGTTAGTTCCTTCAGCATTCTTAATGAAGCTTTTGCTCCATTTTACAAAATGGAAATGAAATAGATGTATAACATTCTGTAAGTTTAAGGTGCATAAGGTGTTGATTTTGACCTTTGCAATATGATTACCGCTGTCGTGTCAGTGAAGACTATCACATCACGTAATTATTTCTTTTCTGTGCTGGAAACAAGATCCAGTCTCTTTAGCAACTTTGAAGTTTATGATACAATACCGTTGACTGTAAGCACTATGCTGTGTGTTTAGTTCTCCACGTTGGTTCCTTCGGACAAAAACATTCCCAGTTCCCCCATCCCACCCCACCCCCACACTCTGGCAACCAGTTTTCTACTGTTTTTATGAATTTGGCTTATTGAGATTCCACATATAAGCCAGATCACACGGTATTTGTCTTTATCAGCCTGACTTCTCTCACTTAACATAACGCCCTCGAGATCTATCCGTGTTGAAACAAATGGCAGGATTTCCTTCTCTCTCATGGCTGAATAATATCTGTGTGTGTGTGTGTGTGTGTGTGAGAGAGAGAGAGAGAGAGAGAGAGAGAGAGAGAGAGAGACAACATCTCTATCCATTCATTCATTGGCAGGCACTTAGGCTGTTTCCATATCTTGGCTATTGTGAATAAGGCTACAGTAAACATAGGGGTGCAGATATGTCTTCAATATGCTGTTTTCATTTCCTTTGGATATATACCCAGAATGGAATTGCTGGATCATATGCTAGATCTATTTTAACTTCTTTGACGGGGCTCCTGGGTGGCTCAGTCAGTTAAGTGTCCAACTTCGGCTCAGGTCACCATCTCGTGGTTTGTGAGTTCGATCCCTTGTGCTGACAGCTCAGAGCCTGGAGCCTGCTTCGGACTCCGTGCCTTCCTCTCTCTGCCCCACCGCTGCCTGCGCTCTGTCTTTGTCTCACAAAAATGAATAAATGTTAAAAAAAATTAATTTCTTTGAAAAACCTCCATGTTGTTTTTCATAGCGGCTGTAACAATTTACATTCCAACCAATAGTGTACAAGGCTTCCTTTTTCCCTACATCCTTCTGAGCATTTGGTATCTCTTGTCCTTTTTTTCTAATTGCCATTCTAATAGGTGTGAGACGATATCACATTGTAGTTTGGGTTTGTATTTCTTTTTTTTTTTTTTTTTTAATTTTTTTTTTTCAACGTTTATTTATTTTTGGGACAGAGAGAGACACAGCATGAACGGGGGAGGGGCAGAGAGAGAGGGAGACACAGAATCGGAAACAGGCTCCAGGCTCTGAGCCATCAGCCCAGAGCCCGACGCGGGGCTCGAACTCACGGACCGCGAGATCGTGACCTGGCTTAAGTCCGACGCTTAACCGACTGCGCCACCCAGGCGCCCCTGGGTTTGTATTTCTTGATAAGCGATTTAAAACACCTTTTCATGTACAAGTTGGCCATTTTACATGTTTATTTTATTTTTGAGAGAGAGAAAGAAAGACAACATGAGCGGGGGAGGGGCAGAGAGAGAGGGAGATGGAGAATCCCAAGCTGTGACAAGTGCAGAGCCCAACGCAGGACTCAAACTCACAAACCATGAGATCATGACCCGAACCAAAACCAAGAGTCTGATAATTAACACACTGAAACACCCAGGTGCCCCCAAAGTTGGCCATTTTAATTTCTTCTTTAGAAAAAAAATCTATTTAGTACTCCTGCTCATTTTTAATCTGATTTTCTTTTTTTATTGAGTTGTGTGAGTTATTTATACATTATGGATATTAACCCCTTATCTGACATATGGTTTGTAAATATTGTCTCCCATTCTGTAGGTTGCCTTTTCATTTTGTTGATTGTTCTTTTGCTGTGCAGAAGTTTTTTAATTTATTTTTTATTAACTTTTTGATTTTGATTCCAGTAGAGTTAACATACAGTGTTAAACCAGTTTCAGGTATACAATATAGTGATTCAACAATTCTATACATTACTCAGGGTTCATCATGATAAGTGTTCTTTTCAATCCCCATCACCTTTCTACCCACCCCCCCCCATCCACCTCCAATCTAGTAACCTTCTATTTATTCTCTATAGTTAAGAGTCTGTTTCTTGGTTTGCCTCTCTTTTTTTCCTGTGTTCATTTGTTTCTTAAATTCCACATAAAGAGTGAAATCATATGATATTTGTCTTTCTCTGACTTATTTCATTTAGCATTATACTGTCTAGCTCAATACATGTGGTTGCAAATGGCAAGATTTCATTTTTTATGGCTGAATAATATTCGTGTGTGTGTGTGTGTGTGTGTGTGGTGTCTTCTTTATCAATTCATCTACTGATGGACATTTGGGCTTCTTCCATAATTTGGCTATATAGATAATGCTGCAATAAACACAGGGGTGCATTTATCCCTTTGCATTAGAGTGAGGGTTCTTTGCATATATTTTTTTTTTTTTGCATTAGCGTTTTTGTATTTTTTGGGTAAATACCCAGTAGTACAATTCCTGCATCTTAGGTAGTTCTATTTTTAACTTTTTGAGGAGCCTCCATGCTGTGTTCCACAGTTGCTGCACCAGTTTGCATTCCCCTCTAACAGTGCACCAGGGTTCTTTTTTTCCACATCCTCTCCAACACTGTTGTTTCTCGTGTTATTGAGTTTAGCTGTTCTGACAGATATGAGGTGATATCTCATTGTAGTTTTGATTTGCATTTCCCTGTTGATGAGTGATGCTGAACATCTTTTCATGTGCCTGTGGGTCATCGGGATGTCTTATTTGGAAAAATGTCTTCATATCTTCTGCCCATGTTTAAATTGGATTATTTTTTGGGTGTTGCGTTGTATCAGTTCCTTATATATTTTGGATACTAACCCTTTATCAGGTATGTCATTTGCAAATATCTTCTCCGTTCAGTGGGTTATCTATTAGTTTTGTTGATTGTTTCTTTCACTGTGCAGAAGCTTTTTATTTTGATGAAGTCCCAATAATTTATTTTTTGCTTTTGTTTCTCTTGCCTCAGGAGACATATCTAGAATGATGTTGCTATGACCAATGTCAGAGAAATTACTCTCAGGGTGTCTCCTAGGATTCTTATGGTTTCAGGTCTCCCATTTAGGTCTTTAATCCATTTTGAGTTTATTTTTGTGTATGGCCTAAGAAAGTGGTCCAATTCCATTCTTTTCCATGTTGTGTCCAGTTTTCCCAGTACCATTTGTTGAAAGGACTTTCTTTTCCCCACTGCATCTTCTTTCCTCCTTTAATTACTTGACCATATAATTGTACATTTATTTCTGGGTTTCCTATTTTGCTCTATTGATCTCTGTGTCTATTTTTGTGACAGCACCATGCTATTTTGACTACATGTGTATAAGCTTCAGTCTGATGTCTTGCTTGTTGATTTTTACTTTTGTGGCTTGTGCCTTTGGTGTCATATCCATGTCAAGGAGTTTATTCACTATGTTTAGTTCTAGGAATTTTATGCTGTGTGATGTCTTACATTTAAGTCTTTAATCCATTTCAAGTTAATTTTGGGGAGTCGTGCAATATAGGGGTCCAATTTCATTTTTCTGTATGTAGTTATCCACTTTTCCGTTTGTTGAAGAGACTATTCTTTCCCCCATTGAGTGTTCTTGATTCCCTTGCCAAACATCAGTTGGGTTTCTGCCTAGTCTGTATTCTGTTTCATTGGTCTGAGTGTCTTTTTTTAGGCTGGTATCATACTGTTTTAGTTACTGTAGCTTTATAGTATCGTTTCGAAACAAGAAGTGTCATGCCTCAGGCTTCGTTCTTCTTTTGCATGATTCTTTGGCTATGCGAGGCCTTTTGTGGACGTACAAGTTTTAGAATTGTTTTTTCTTCTATTTCTCTGAAAAATGCCATTAGAATTTTGGTAGGGATTGCATTGAATCTACAGATGGCTTGAGGTGGTATGGTCATTTTAACAATATTAGCACTTTCAGTTTCTGAACATGGGATAGCTTTCCACTCCTTTGTGTCTTCTTCAATTTCTTTCATTAAGGACTTGTATATTTTATCGTAGAGATCTTTGACTTCCTTGGTTAAATTTACTCCTAAATATTTTATCGTTCTTGAGGCCATTATTTATGGTGTAGTTTCCCCTCTTTGTTTTCAGATGTTTGGGTGTTAGTGTACAGAAAAGCAGCTGATTTCTGTATGTTGATTTTATATCCTGCAACTTTACCGCGTTTCTTGATTAGTTCCAACAGTTTTCTGTTTGAGCCTTTAGGATTTTCTATACAGAGAGGATCATGTCATCTGCAAATGATAACAGTCTTACTTCTTCCTTCCTGATTTGGAGGCTTTCGATTTCTTTGCCTTGCCTACTTACTCTAGCTAGGATTTACAATGCTATGTTGAAGAGGAGTGATGAGAATGGGCACCGTTGTCTTGTTCCTAATCTCAGAGGAAGAGCTTTTGCATTTTCACCATTGAGTATGATATTAGCTGTGGGTTTGTCATGCCTGGCCTTTTAAAACAAATATTTATTTACTTTGAGAGAGAGACAGACAGACAGACAGAGTGAGGGAGAGAGAGAGAATCCCAAGGAGCTTCCACACCACCAGCGCAGAGCCCAATGTGGGGCTTGAACTCACAAACTGTGAGATCATGACCTGAGCTGAAATCGGGAGTCAGGCGCTTAAGCAACTGAGCTACTCAGGCGCCCCCATACATGGCCTATTTTTTGTTGAGGTTTGTACCTTCTATACCTAATTTGTTGATGCTCTTTTTAATGTTTATTTATTTTTGAGAGAGACAGAGAGAGAGAGAGAGAGAGAGAGGCAGCATGAGCAGGAAAGGGGTAGAGAGAAAGGGAGATACAGAATCCAAAGCAGGCTCCAGGCTCTGAGCTATCAGCACAGAGCCTGACACGGGGCTCAAACTCACGAATTGTGAGATCATGACCTGAACCTAAGTCAGTCGCTTAACCGACTGACCCACTCAGGCACACCTAATTTGTGATGGTTTTAATAATAAAAGGATGCTGTATCAAATGCTTTTTCTGCTTCTATTGAGATAATCATGTGATTTTTACCTGCATTTCACATTTATTGATTTATTGATACACTGAACCATCCTTACATCCCAGGGACAAATCCCACTTGGACATCTTTTCAGTGTGTTACTGAATCTGGTTCACTACTATTTTGTTGAGATTTTGTATATCTATATTCATTAGGGATATTTGCCTGTAGTTTCCCCCTTTTTTTTTTTTTTTGTAGTGTTCTTATCTGCCTTTGGAATCAGAATAACGTGAGCCTCATAAAATGAGCCTCTTCAATTGTTTACAAGGGATTGAGAAGAAGTGGCATTAATTGTTGAAATGTTTGGTAGACTTCCCCAGTGAAGCTATCTGGTCTAGGGCTTTTCTGTGTTGGATAGATTTTGATTACTGATTCCATTTCCTTATTCATAATTGATACATTTAGATTTTCTATTTCTTCCTGAGTCAGTCTTGATAGTTTGTATGTTCCTAGAATTTATCCTTTTTTCTATATTATCCAATTTTTGGCATATAATTACCCACAGTCATCTCTTATGATCCTATGCATTTCTGTAGCATCAGTTTTTAATTTTTTTAATGTTTATTTTTGAGAGAGAGACAGAGAGACAGAGCACGAGCAGGGGAGGAGCAGAGAGAAAGGGAGACACAGAATCTGAAGCAGGCTCCAGGCTCTGAGCTGTCAGCACAGAGCCCGGACACAGGGCTCGAACTCACAAACCGTGAGATCATGACCTGAGCCGAAGCCGGACGGTCAACCGACTGAGCCGCCCAGGGGCTCCTATAGTATCAGTTTTAATGTCTCCTCTTTCATTTCTGATTTTTATTGGGGTCTTCTCTTTTTCATAGTTTAGCTTGTTTTGCCAGTTTTGTTTATCTTTTCCAAAAACCAGCTCTTAGTTTTGTTGATGTTTTTTCTATTGTTTTTCTGGTCTCCGTTCCATTAACTTTCATTCTGAGCTTTGTATTTGCCTTCCTTTTTCTAAATTTGGGCTTAGTTCTTTCTTTTTCTAGTCCCTAGGGATGTAAAGTTTGGTTGTGCATTTGAGTGCTTTTTACTTTCTTAATATATGCATTTATTGCTATAAACTTTCCTCTCAGAACTGCTTTTGCAGCATCCTATAGGTTTGAGTATGTCATGTTTTACTTCATTTGTTTGGAGCTTTCTTTTTTTTTTTATTAAATATAATTTATTGTCAAATTGGCTTCCATTCAACACCCAGTGCTCGTCCCAACAGGTGCCCATCACCCACTTTCCCCTCTCCCCCACCCCCCATCAACTCTCAGTTTGTTCTCAGTATTTAAGAGTCTCTTATGGTTTGCCTCCCTCCCTCTGTGTAACTTTTTCCCCTCTTCCCCTCCCCCGTGGTCTTCTATTAAGTTTCTCAGGATCCACATATGAGTGAAAACATATGGTATCTGTCTTTCTTTCCTGGCTTATTGCACTTAGCATAATACCCTCCAGTTCCATCCACGTTACTGCAAATTGGAGCCATCTTTTGGTTTTACTTTTGATTTCTTTGACTCATCGGTTGTTCAAGAGCGTGTTGGTTAATTGCCACATATTTGTAGATTTTCCAGCTTTTCTCTTGTTGTTGATTTCCAGTTTAGTCAAAAAAAGATATGTGACGTTATTTTAATCTCTTAAGGTTGCTGAGACTTGTTTTGTATCCTGTCACATGGTCAGTTTTAGAGAATGTTTTGTGTGCACTGGAGAAGAACATGTTTTCTGCTTCTGTTGGAAGGATGTTTATAAATGTCTGTTAGGTCCATTTGGTTTAACATATGGTTCAAGTCCATTGGTTCCTTGTTGATTTTGTCTGGATTATCTATCCATTGCTGAAAGTAAGCTATTCAAGTCCTCTGCTGTTATATATTGTGTATTTCTCTCTTCAGATCTGTTACTATATATAGTTGAGTGCATATTTACTTATGATTGTTATATCTTCTGGATGAATCAATCCCTTTATCATTACATAATGATCTTCTTTGTCTCTTGTTACCATTTTTGGCTTAAAATCTATCTTGTCTGCTATAAGCATAGCTCTCCCACCTTTCCTTTGTTTCCCACTTGCATGGAATATCTTTCCATCCCTTTATTTTGTGCTTGCGTGTGCCCTTAAGACTGACGTGAGTCCCTTGTGGGCAGTATCCAGTTAGGTCTTTTTTTTTTTTTTCCTTATCCATTTATCCATTCTGTGCCTTTTGATTAGCGAATTCAATCCATTTACATTTAGAATTATTATTGATAATTGAGGATTTACTAATCCTATCTGATTGTTTTCTGATTTTTTGCACTCCCATTATGTTTCTTTTATACTCTGTTTCTGACTACCTTTGTAAATCGGTGATTTTCCATGGTGGTATGCTCTACCCTTCCCTTGTTCTGTCTGTTTTGTGCATCTACCCTAGATTTTTGCCTTGTGGGTACCATGAGGTTTCGTAAGACATCTCATAGATAGAACAGTCCATTGTAAGCTAATAGCAACTAATCTTCAACCATCTGCAAAACATCCTCTTACTCCCCCCCTTTTATAGATTTGATATTATTATTTCCTTCTTTTTATATTGTGTATTTGATAACACATTGTATTAGCTATACTTATGTGCAATACTCTTTTCCTTTGACTTTTATACTATAGTTAAGTGGTTAACACAACATCCTATTGTGGATTTTTAGTTTTCTATGTCTGACTATGCATTTATCTTAACCAGTGTGTTCTATATTTTTGTATGTTTTCATGTCACTGATTTAGCATCTTTTCCTTTTACCTTGAAGAACTTCAGTCAGCATTTCTTACAAGGCATGTCTGGTGTCTGGCCATGATAAACTCTCAGCTTTTGCTTATCTAGAAAAGTCTTTATTGCTCCTTCATAAATGAAGGATAGCTTTGCTCGACAGGGTATCCTTGGCTGGCAATTTTTTTTTCTTTCAGCACTTTGAATGTTCATTCCACACTCTCCTTGCCTGTATAGTTTCTCCTGAGAAAACCACTGGTAGCCTAATGGGGGTTTCTTTGTAAATTTCATTCTTTTTTTTTCTCTGGCTGCTTTCAGAATCCTTTCTTTATCCTTGGTTTTTGGCAGTTTTATTATAACGTGTTTTGGAAAAGGTATTTTTACGATGAGATAATATAGATAATCTATTAGCTTTATGAACTTGGATATCCAATTCTCTCCCCAGCGTTGGGAAGTTCTTAGCCATTATTTATTTAAATACATGTTCTGCTCCCTTGTCCCTCTTCTTCTTCTTCTGGAATCCTAATTATTCTCATATTTGTTCTTTTGATGTATTCCCATAGATCCTGTAGGCATTCTTCACTTTTTTTCATTTATTCTTTTTCTCATTTAACTGGGTTATTTCAAAATTCCCATCCTCTAACTCACCTATTCTACCTTCCAATTGTCCTATACTACTGCCCATGTTCTCTATTGCATTTTTATTTCATTCATTGAGTTCTTTGGCTATGTTTGGTTCTTCTTCATGGTTTCTCTATTTTTGTTAAAATCTCATTTTGATCATGGAATTATTTTTGAGATTTTATTGAATTGTCTTTTTGATTTTTCTTGTAGCTTAATGAGTTTCTTCAAAAGAGCTATTTTGAATTCTTAATCTACTGGATCACAAAATTCCATGCTATTAAACTCATTTATTGGAGAATAATTACTTCTTCTTGTGACGATACGTTTCCTTGATATTTTTTATGTTCCCTGTAGATTTGTGTTACTGCTTTCACATTTGAAATAGCAGACATCTCCTTAAAACTTTGCTAGCTGCCTTCAGATGAAGTATTCTCTTTGATGGTTTTGTTATTTTCTGGGGTTTTCTCCACCTTTGTATGGGTACACCTACTCCAATTTTCTTTGCTCCCTCTTGCGGCAGAATTCTCACGTGTTTTTTTTTTTAATTAGTGTGAAAAGTTTTCTTTATTTTTTTATATTAAGTATAATTTATTGTCAAATTGGTTTCCATACAACACCCAGTGCTCATCCCAACAGGTGCCCTCCTCAATGCCCATCACCCACTTTCCCATCTCCCCCACCTCCCATCAACCCTCAGTTTTTTCTCAGTATTTAAGTCTCTTATGGTTTGCCTCCCTCCCTCCCTCTTTATAATTTCCCCCCCTTTGCCTCTCTCATGGTTCTCTGTTAAGTTTCTCAGGATCCACATATGAGTGAAAACATATTGTAACTGTCTTTCTCTGCCTGACTTATTTCACTTAGCATAATACCCTCCAGTTCATTTTTGCTTTTAATTCCCTTGCCTTTGGAGATGCGTCAAGTAAGAATATGTTGCGGCTGAGGTCAGAGAGGTTTTTCGCTGCTTTCTCCTCTAAGATTTTGATGGTTTCCTGTCTCACATTCAGGTCCTTCATCCACTTTGAGTTTATTTTTGTGAATTATATAAGAAAGTGGTCTAGTTTCATTCTTCTGCATGTTGCTGTACAGTTCTCCCAGCACCATTTGTTAAAGAGACTGTCTTTTTTCCATTGGCTATTCCTTCCTGCTTTGTCAAAGATGAGTTGGCCATACATTTGTGGGTCCAATTCTGGGTACTGTATTCTATTCCATTGGTCTCTGTGTCTGTTTTTGTGCCAATACCATGCTGTCTTGATGATTACAGGTTTGTAGTAGAGGCTAAAGTCTGGGATTGTGATGCCTCCCGCTTTGGTTTTCTTCTTCAATATTACTTTGGCTATTCGGGGTCTTTTGCAGTTCCATACAAATCTTAGGATTGCTTGTTCTAGCTTCGAGAAGAATGCTGGTGCAATTTAGATTGGGATTGCATTGAATGTGTAGATTGCTTTGGGGAGTATTGACATTTTAACAATATTTATTCTTCCAATCCATGATCATGGAATGTTTTTCCATTTCTTTGCATCTTCTTCAATTTCCTTCATAAGCTTTCTATAGTTTTCAGCATACAGAAAATTCTTATGCTTTTGTGCTTTCTACATATTGTAACTAACCAGATTGGCTACTGGAAACTTCTCTTGTTTTCCAGAAGGTGGCGTTATAGGTCAAGTTTGGGTTTCCCCCCTGGTCGGCAGATGGTGCCTTTTTACTGAGCACGTTTCCGGTCTACTAGAACTCTCCCAGCATCACACACAGAAGCATGCACAAAGAACCAGCCACAGAGTTGGAAGAAGTAGGGGTATAGCACTCAGAATGTTGGGGTGCCCGTGTACCTAGTAGGGAGATCCCTGAGTGTGGTACTCCCAGAGAACCCTGTGTAGAGCTGAATGCAATCCCTTTAATGCCCTTTGAAGTTCTTATGTGCCTCTTTTCCAACTTCCTCCCTGCCCAGTCATGGAGGTACCACCTCAGTACTTTGGGTGCTGTTGGAGCAAAACAGGTTTCTCCAGCTGACCTGCACACTCATTTACTGCTATCCTTTCCCCGACAGTGGTGGACACCATCACTGGATAGATCAATCCCATGCAGAGTTCCCTTGGGGAAGGAGGTGCTGGAAAGTTTTTCTTCTTACTCTCTCCACTGCCACCAAAGTCAATTTTTTTTTGGTTTTTTTTTTTTTTTGGTTTTTTTTTTTTTTTTTTTTTTGCTACATTCACGTGCTGGAAGTTCCCCTCAGGAAGGCTACGCTTCTGCAAATCCTCTCTCCTGCGTGGGTATCTGCCCACATCAGCACGTTCCAGACTTTTCCCCAGCCATGAGAAGAAGGGTGCAGGCAGGTTTTCTGGTTCTGCTGGTTCTGCAGCTATACTGAAGTTTGTCTCTCTGTTACCAGATGCACAGATAGGTAAGACTCCTTCTTGACATACGATGCTAGACTCCGTAACACCTGCAAAGGTGTTTTTGTGAGTGGTTATATGTCTATTTTGTGGTTAAAACAGGGAGAGAAACAGAGAAACATCTTATGTCACTACAATGCTCACGTTACCTCACTCTGTTTTTTTAATATGAATATTTATCAGTATTTCTTAAACTAATTTATGACCTCAAATATTATCCTGCAAGAGAATCAAAGTGGTGGTGGTGGGGTGTGTGTGTGTGTGTGTGTGTGTGTGCGTGCGTGTGTGTGGTGACCATAAAATGCAGTCCCGGGGTCTGTTCCTATAGATTCTGATTTTATAGTTCTGAGAGGGGGGTCTAGGGTGGGGGTCTAGGAAACTGCATGTTGAAAAAGCATCCGCTCTGATTCTAATGCAGATGGTCAGCAAACTGCACTTTGATAAATACACATTTAGACTCTGGTTGCTCGTTTTGTCAGATAAGTGTTACGGCATTTTTAATACGATGTCTTTAAAGAACAAACCTGCTTCTAAAGTTTCACCGTTCATTTTATTTATTGTTCCTACATCCACATGGTTGTCCTCTTCCATAAAAGATCTGTTTCGGTACAGCTTTCAAGGTATCTGAGTATTGTTCTGTGCCCAATTAAGTTATTTGTTATTTTGAAGCTCCCAAGATCTAAAACTCTCTACCCCATCATATCCTCGATCTAATTATCTACCTCTTACCATTTTCACTTGTTTTGTAGCATCCTTTCCTCCATTTCAATCGTCACTGTTTTCTCATTATATTTCCGTATTATAATGAACTAATTTGATTATTGGTTTTTAATAAAACAATACATTGAAAGTCAGCACACACCCACATTCTATCTTGACACTCGTCCAGCTATGTGACGTTAGGTCTGTTACATATATTTTCTGGTCCCCAGTTTCTATGCCTGTGAATTAGGAGATGTAACTTCTGTCTTATTTTCCATGTCATATCTCCAAGATGCTGATTCTTGATTTGTTTTGGAAAAAATGAAACTGTCCCTTAAAACTTTACTTGTAGTATTACTGCAGAACTTAAAAAAAAAAAGGTATAACATTTATTTAGGAAACTATTCTTTTCGGAATCTCTGCACTGATGATTTGCGGTCTAAAATAACAAAAGAAAGATAAGAGCTCAAATCTTATAAAATCTTATAGAATTTTATATACAGATTTATGAAAAATATCCATTTCCCTCATCTTGTAAAACTTACCTCCTGGACTTCACAAATCTTTTTAAGAACTGACTGAAGTTAAAAATAACAGTGTACTGGGGTAAGTCTGCCCCAAGGCTGCGTCATTTATTAAAATTTTTGAAGGGCGCCTGGGTGTCTCAGTCGGTCGAGCATCCGACTTCAGCTCAGGTCACCATCTCGCAGTCTGTGAGTTCCAGCCCCGCGTCGGGCTCTGTGCTGACAGCTCAGAGCCTGGAGCCTGCTTCGGATTCTGAGTCTCCCTCTCTCTTTGCCCCTTCCCCACGCATAAACTTCAAAAATAAATTTTTTTAAACGAATAAAGATCTTGAAAATACATGACAAAAAATCCTTTTGTTGCCAGCAAACCATTAATTCAAGAACAGCGTTTGAGATGTGGGTTTAAAGCTATCAATTATGCCTCCAGGAAATTCTTATGATCACCATGTTCTCATGTACTCTTCCCGAAGATACCGTCCCAAAGTGTTGATATGGTTACCAAGGCAAGAAAAGCATTGCATGTTATCAGGGAATTCTATAGTAACTAGAAATACTTTTCTGTTGAGTGTATCATCTCATCCGGAATATTATTTAAAATTCTGGTCATCACACCTAATATTGTCAGAGCTAGGAAAGATCTAGAGAAACACCTCTAAAATGATAGAAGGTATTTTTTTTTAATTTTTTTTAACGTTTATTTATTTTTGAGACAGAGAGAGACAGAGCATGAGCAGGGGAGGGTCAGAGAGAGAGGGAGACACAGAATCTGAAACAGGCTCCAGGCTCTGAGCTGTCAGCACAGAGCCCAACGCGGGGCTCGAACTCACGGACCGTGAGATCATGACCTGAGCCGAAGTCGACCGCTTAACCGACTGAGCCACCCAGGCGCCCCTGATAGAGGGTATTGTACAGGCGTCCACTACAGATAGGCCAAAAAAGAAAAATGTGACTCTTCCGAGGTGATGGCTGAGGGCAGAGGAAAAAAAAAATTAAAAATGGATAAAATGATGAAATATGTTCAAGGTGAGGAATAATTCTTAAAGCCTGAAAGAAGTAGAAGTAGTAGCTAACATTTCTTGAGTACGTGCTGTGTGCCTAACACTTCAACAAGGGTATATGTATCTTCTTATTTAATCGTCATGAAAATCTTAAGGGCGAGACCTATGATTATAACCATGTTAAAGATTAGGGACCTTGGGGCACCTGACCGGCTCAGTTGGCTGAGGGTCTGACTCTTGATTTTGGCTCACGTCATGATCTCACAGTTCGTGGGATCGAGCCCCATGTCAGACTCTGTGCTGGCAGTGCGGAGCCCGCTTGGGGTTCTCTCTCCCCCCACCTCTCTCTCTCTCTCTCTCTCTTTCTCTCTGCTCCTCCTGTCTGCTCTCTCTGTCAAAAATAAATACACATTTATTAAAAAATAAAAAATAAAGACTAGTGCCCTAAAACATAGGGATATGTAAGTAAATTGTGAGCTCACATAAGTAGCAGCATAGCCAGAGATTCTGTTTCCCAAGCCTGTGTGTTTAAAAGCGATATTATAGTGCATATTATTAGTAGATATAAATAAACATTATGTCACCCATTATTTATCTATTCAATTCAGCATATTTGTTGAGCTTACAGTATACTAGGAATTGTGCCTTAAGCACTGGAGATAGAGGGGTGAGGAAACAAAGTCTAGAGGAGGAGACAAATAAATGGGATGTTTTTTTGTAATGACTTGATATATGCTGTGGAAGAAAGAGACTGTGTAACTTATTCCTAAAACTAAATCGTCTCTTCTGTAAAACCAGAACAAAATGTGCCGATGGGGAGAAGAAGGAGTGCTAAGATAATTAGATAAAGACTAATCAGGGGCGCCTGGGTGGCTCAGTCGGTTAAGCGTCCTACTTCGACTCAGGTCACGATCTCGCGGTCCGTGAGTTCGAGCCCCGCGTCGGGCTCTGGGCTGACAGCTCAGAGCCTGGAGCCTGTTTCAGATTCTGTGTCTCCCTCTCTCTGACCCTCCCCCGTTCATGCTCTGTCTCTCTCTGTCTCAAAAATAAATAAACGTTAAAATGTTTTTTTAAAAAAAATTTAAAAAAAGACTAATCATATCATGAAGAATACAATGAGTAGCTGTGAGAGTTTAGTAAGTGTGGACACTCATCTTGACTCTTCCAGGGACCAGTGAGGGAGGTTTTAAGGAGACAAGCTACATGATCATATTTCTGTTTTAGAAAGACCATTATTGCTGTTGCTTAGAGAACATTTTTGCGAGGGACCAAGAAGTAGAGAAATCAATAAAGAAGATGGTGATGTTATCTAACAAGAGAGACGTGGATGGACTGAAAGTATATAAAAAGAATTGGCAGGGCTTGGTGATTAAGTGGTCATGGTTGACATCATGCTGTGGTGATTGGTTGGCGTTAGACTTCAAAAGAAGGAGTGTAGGTCAAGGGAGGAAGGAGTGTGTGTGTGTTGTGAGATAGGCAGAACGATCAAGAGATCACTTTGGGACATGTGTCAGTTATATGAGATAAGTAGTGATGTGTGTCCATATAGACCTGGCTCTCAGAAGAGAGTTTTGCTATAGATATAGCTTTGGAGCTATTAGCATACTAATGATGTGGTTGAGCTTCCTCAAAAAGAATGCATAGAGGATATTTTCAAAACCCTTACTCTGAAGACAGTGGTTCACAAACTTCACTGAGGCTCAGAATCACCCTGGGAAACGGAAAATGCATACTTCCAGGCCCACACCCAGAGATTCTGATTTAGTCCCTCTGAGATGGAACCCAGGAGGTTTCACTGTAACTGACAACCAACATAAGAGATTCTAATGCAAAAGAATCACGGAACACAGTTTGAGAAACACTGAGTAGAAGGCTAAGTAAAGTACATAAAAGAAATAAGGAAGTGCTAGGAGCAATGAGTGAGAAGTACTCTGCTACTTTGGAAGAACCAAGGTAACGCTACTATAAACGACTTACGTGTAATATTCTAGCTAATGCTTAAAAAGAAAAAGTAATTGATATTGATGTTGCAGCATTAATTTCTATGATCATTCTTCGATACAAAGTAATGAAATTCAGAAGTCATCTCTGTCAGGCCGAATAAACCATAGAAGAGTCTGCTTGAATTTTAAATGACTCTTCTTACGTTGAAAATGTTAACAGCAAAAACAACAAAGCAATATTCCAGTCTTCTGATAAAAGTGTCGTGTAAATCTGCTTCCAGGTAGCTCTGAATTTTTTGAAATCCAAATCAAACATAAACAAGGCCGCCTTACAAGAATGTTTTTCAAATGTGATGCGCGTTGCCATTAGCCTGACCAACATTATGTTAATCCTAGTTTATTTACAAAATCAGCTATGCTATAAGAAGGTATGAAAACATATTACTGATTCAATTTAGTCCCACTTGATAGTCTTGGAAAGCATGAGAAACAAGGAACGTTAATTGCTGTCTACACAGTCCCTTATTATTTCTGTTGTCCTTGCAGTTAGAAATACATAACACAGAAAAATAACAAGACAAAAGAAATAGGCCTAAAATGTGTTCTGAGTCTGAGGAATCACTTGGTTGGATGATAGTATTGTCGCATATATTACCGAGAGACTTAAAAGCTCATGAATGAGACGTATATAATGCATTATTTTTTCTTTTTTTGGCCTTTAGAAACAGTTTTGTTCTTTTGCCTCACAAACTTGAACTTGATGTATTTTAACGCGCGTTGTGTTTATCTCTAAAATATTTGGTAACTGATCATTTGTAATTGAAGCTCTCAAAAAAGAACTTAACAAAAACCACTATTTGAATGAAGAAAATGCATAGATGATTACAGATAATCACATCGAGACCTCTTCCTTTCGGATGATTTGGCACACTAATACTATAACCATTTACTGTGTTAGGTGGAGGTCACACAATATCATTAAAGTGGACACTTGAGAAAAGAATCCAGGATAAGAAAAAGCAAGAAGGCTGTATTGTAGTAATATGCTACACAGCATGATGTTTAGTTATTTTCCTTCTAAAATTAAACCATTTTTAAGCCAACTTTCTTAAGAACACTTAAGAAATTTACTGTTTGAACAAACTCAAAATGTGGATAATCGTGATGCTTGAATAAGGCTTAAGAAGCTAATTGAATCATTTAATTATTTTATCTCAGTTAACTTATTACAAAAGAATAAATGAGCTAAAGACTGGGTCTCTGATTGACAGATCAGAGTGGGACAGAGTTGAAAAGGAATTGAGTCAATGGTAAGGGACAGAGTCCTGTGTTCCCACAGAAGCCTTCATTGTGTTTAATACAGTAGCTTCTACTGGTTTTTGGATTCTCTTATTTTCCAAGACTAAGAAAAAGAAGTACAAACAGCCATTCAACAAGATAGAGACACGTAACCTAGGAAACCCTAAAAGGATCCAGTAGGGCCTGGGATCAGTTGGACAACACTGATAGTCTGGAGGAAAAAAGAAAATTTGTGTTTTAAGGGATGAAAAACATTATACCTAGTATGGCCATAGATGGGCATACGCAGACATAAAATATGCATACAAATCCTTAAAAGCACTTACAAGAAGCATCTAAATGGGTAAAAATACTTTAGCAAAGTATTTCTTTAGAGGTTGAAAAAAAAATGAAGACAGGGAAGACTAACAAATGGCAACATATTCCAGCTTTCTTCTTGATTTTCCAGATCAACCTCACTTAGCAATGATTCTGATTATGCATTTCTGGAACATACAGTAGCAGTTGTATTTGCACATCTGCTCTTTCACAATATGTTTGTAAGATAAAGTTATCCCTTTGTAGTTCTTAAAATTTAGAATTCTTTTTAAAAAGCAGGAAAACGGGGCGCCTGGGTGGCACAGTCGGTTAAGCGTCCGACTTCAGCCAGGTCACGATCTCGTGGTCCGTGAGTTCGAGCCCCGCGTCAGGCTCTGGGCTGATGGCTCAGAGCCTGGAGCCTGTTTCCGATTCTGTGTCTCCCTCTCTCTCTGCCCCTCCCCCATTCATGCTCTGTCTCTCTCTGTCCCAAAAATAAATAAACGTTAAAAAGCAGGAAAACCTCCTCAAGGCACCATAGGAAAAAAATAGCATAAATGGAAAAATATTAAGAAGCCTGATTTAATATGATTACTTACACTAACATATCACAGAAGGAAAAACACATGATCATATTGAAAGATAGCCTGGGTGGCTCAGTTGCTTACGCATCCAACTCTTGATTTTGGCTCAGGTCATGATCTCTCTGTTGTGATCTCAGGTCAAGATCAAGCCCCATGTCAGGCTCCACACTATAGCGTGGAGCTTGCTTGGGATTCTCTCTCTCCCCCCTCTCTCTGCCCCTCCTCTCTCTCTCTCTCCTAAAATAAATAAATCCATTTTAAAATAAATAAGTACACAAAAAGTACTACGGTCAACATACAGTGTAATATCAGCTTCAGGTATACAATATAGTGACTCAACACCTCTCTACAATAATGCCCTGTGCTTATCCCGACAAGTGCACTCCTTTATCCCCATCACCTGTTTTACCCATTCTTCCATCCACCTCCCCTCTGGTAACCCTCAGTTTGTGATTTATATGTTAACTGACTAGAATTTAAATTAAAACATGAAAAAAGACAGATAGAAGTGTTTCTACACATACATGTAGAAACATACTGAAAAATAAAAGGGGTGTCTGGCTGATTCAGTCAGTAGAGCATGTAACTCTTGATCTCACGGTCATGAGTTCAAGCATCACATCGGGCATGGAGTTTACCTCAAAAAAAATATTTAGAGGTCCCTCCCCCCAAAATGTACTCTGGTCATTCCCAGTAAGTCAAGGAAAAAACGATACTGGGATATAATAACACTTTGATTATTATATAAAAGTATATGTTGGAGAGTCTTATCGATGCAATTCAGGTCAAATAAACAAACAAATAAATAAGAGGTATAATTATTAATCACCATTAGTTGTAGATAATAGGACTGCATACAAGGAAAACAATGCAAACCAAAAGATTTTTTAAATTAGTATATTGAAGTAATTTTTGTTAATTCAATATGAAAAAAAATGCCCTTTCCTGTACATCGGGAATACACATTTATAAAATAAAACAAATAAAAGAAACCTTCTTCACATTAAACACACATGCACAAAGGGAAGTACCTAGAAATAAACCTAATTAAGTAATGTTCGACACTCATTATGAAGACCTAAAAATTTTACTGAAAGACCTTAAGTGCTTAAAATAATTAAGTATTTGAAATTAAAAATGACAAAAGAGTCAGGAAATACTTTTAAGAATAACAAAACTTAGTGACCAACATGTTGGCTCATTTAGTAGATGGGGCTGGAAAAACTAGTTAATAATTTGACAAAAAGTTAAGTCTCTCCTCATATAACATATCCAAATAAATTTCAGATAGCATAAAAAGCAAAGGCCTAAAATAAAAAATTGTAAAGACTCAAAAACTATTGATGCATATATATATATAAAGAGGAGGACAATGGCTTTTCTAAGAATGGCATTAAAGGCAGAGACCATTAAGAAAAACAATGATAGCATACATGATATGAACATGTTAAGCAGCTATATACTGTATGCCTCAAAATGAAAATAGGCAGAATTTAAATGCAAATGACTGAAAATATTTGCATATGACAAAGCTGTTACATATTGTGTATGTAAAAATCTACTATAGTATTATAAATCCAAGATAGAAAAATGCTCAACAGGAAAATGTGCAGAGGGCATGTACAGATAATTGTAAAAAAAAAAGAAGAAGAAAAAATGCAAATGACAAAAAAGGTATAACCTTGTTTGATTTCACCACTAATCAAATAAATATGAATCAATCCAAATGAGTTATCATTGTTTGCCCGTCTTAGTGAAAGGATGAGGGAGTAGACAATCTCATTCACTGCTGACTAGGGCCTTAAGTTGGTTTGATCTGGCTGTAGAACATTTTGGCAATATTTTGTAATCTTTGTGCAAAATTATATGGACTCATTGAACAATTCTACTTCTAGAAATTTACTATAAATAGGGAATTCCATTAAAAGGGCGATTTGAAAAGTGTGCAAGGATGCATGTACAAGGATATTCAAATATAGTATCGCTTATAATACAAAAATATGTAATCACTCTAATAACTCATCAATGTAGTCCAATTAAGTAAACATATACAGGAACGCCTGGGTGACTCAGTCAGTTAAGCGTTGGACTCTTGATTTCAGATCTCTCGGTCTTGAGATTAAGCCCCACATTGGGCTCTGCACTGACAGCAACGAGCTTGCTTGGGATTTTCTCTCTCTCTCTCTTTCTCTCTCTTTCTCTCTCTGTCTCTCTCTGCCCAACCCCCTCCCCCAAATAAATAAACAAACAAACAGACAAACATTAAAAAAATAATTTACTAGAAGGATTCAACTTCGGATTTGAACTGGCAGAATAAATAAGCTGTGAATTTGAAGATAGGTCCACAAAGATTATCTAGCCTGAAGAACAGAAAGAAAACATGATGTAGGAAATAAATAGAGCCTCTGAAATTTGTGGCAAACCAACAAGCATGTCGACATACCCATAATTAGAGTCTCAGGAAAAGCAAGAGAGAGGCAGAAAGAATATTTGAAGAATTAATGATGAAAAATATCCCGATCATGGCAAATAAGGTTTATCTGTACATCTAGGAGGCTCAACAAACTCCATGTAGGATGAATTCAAAGTGGCCCCCAAATAGACACATTATAATTAAACTATTGAAAGACAAAGAGAAAATCCTGAAAGCAGCAGGAACAAAGTGACTTATCTCAGACAAGGCATCTTCAATAAAATGAACAACTAATTGTTCATCTGAAATGTAAAAATCCTTTCGTGATTAGAAAATCATTCAGAAGCTATGAATAGAACCGGACCAAGTGCATCTACAGAAAATCTACAGCTGCCATCACACTTATTATGAAAGACTGAAAACTTGGCCATTAAAGCAGGAACAAAACAAGGATGTCTCTTCTTGCTACTTTTATTCAACATTGGCTTGAGGTTTTAGCCAAAGCTAAAAACAATTTCAGCAAAGTTGAAGGGTCCACAACCAATATACAAAAATTAGTTGTATTTCTGTATACACTGGCCATGACATATGAAGAATAAAATTTAAAATTAAAAAAAGATAATAAAATACCATCAAAAAATAAAAATGCTTAGGAATAAGTTTAACGAAAGAAGTATACGGCTTGTATGCTGAAAGCAATGAAATCTTGTCGAAAGAAAATGAGGAAAATCTAAATAACTGGAAAAACATCTTGTGTTTGTGGTTTGTAAGATTCAATTTTGTTAAGATGCCAACACTCACTAAAGCGATCTACATATTCAGTAAAGTGACCTACATATTAGTGTCCCCATTGACTTCGTTGTAGAAATTGACAAAATGATCCTAAAATTGATACGAAAACTCAAAGGACACGGAATAGCCAAAACATTCTTGGGAAAGAGTATGGTTGTAATAGTTACCATTCCTGATTTCAAAACCCCCTGTAAAGCTACAGTAATCAAGACAGTGTAGCAGTGTCATGGAAGTAGACATATAAAGGAACATCATTAAGAGTGCAGAAGCCAACACATATATTGTGGTCAGTGGATTTTGACAATAAGTGCCAAGAAACTGTAATGGTGACAGAATATACTTCGAAAAATGGTGCTGGGACAATGGGACATCCACATGCAAATGGATGAATTTGGATCTCTACTTCATACCACAAATAAATATTAACTCAAAATAGACCTAAACGTAAGAAAAGCATACAACTCTTTAAGGGGAAAAAAAAGCCAATCTCAAAAGGTTATATTCTATATGACTCCACTTATGTAACATTCTTGAAATAGCAAAACTATAGACACGGAGAACACATTCGTGGTTGTCAGGGATTCGGGATGGGAGTCTGTAGGGAAGTTACGAAAGGGCAACACAAGGGACCTTTGTGATGATACAACTGTTCTGTATCTTTCTTAATTTTTTTTCAAATTATTTTGACAGAGAAAGAGGGAGAGAGTCAGAGAGAGAGAGAGAGAGAGACAGAGGGAGTGAGCAGCAGAGAGGCAGATAGAGAGGGAGAGAGAGAATCCCAAGCAGGCTCCACGCTGTCAGTGCACAGCCTGTTGTGGGGCTCGATCCCACGTTCATGAGACCATGACCCGAGCTGAAATCAAGAGTCAGACGCATAATGGACTGAGTCCACCCAGGTGCCCCCAACTGTTCTGTATCTTGATAGTGGTGGTGGATACACAAACCTACCCATGTGATAAAATTATACAGAGCTAAGTACCCTTGGGCATATACACAAATGAATGCAAGCAAGACGGGGGTCACTTGAATAAAAAAGTAACATATGTAGAGGAACATAGCACACTGCCTCACGGGTCTATTTAACAGTTTTCCCTGCAGGAAATGAAATGTTCTAGGGTTTCATTCATTTACCTAAATGGAGAATTGGGCCTCTGACTTAAATAAATGTTTGTATAGTAGATGTATGACTTTCCAGATCTAAAGGAAATCAAACAGTACTGTTGATTGATGCAAAAAGGGATGTTGAATTGCATAAAATAATATGTCATTGGATGATTCCAAAGTTTGAGATTTTTATAACTTGATTATGAAAACTTAGTTTATATAACTTAGTTATACACACTGCCATGTTGAGAAATTGCTGCCTCAATTCAGTTAAATATATTACCACACATAGTTACTGAACAGAATATAAATCAGCAGAGTTTCAATATAAAGGGCAATTTTGCTTGATATTTCCTGTGTCCGAATATTTTGAAAAAAGATGCCCAAGTGACAATTACATGTGTAATAAGACCAGAGATTTTGTATTTTATTTTAAAGTTTGTTTTATACTAATTGAATAAGTTACCTTTTACTTTCACATCTGGAAAATTTGTGTCCTAATTAATAGTAATCAAAAGTCAATTTTTAAGTAGAAGAAAAAAAAAACACAAGATGCATCTTCGTTTCTCAAATTTGAAGACAAAAATACTTAAAATGTTCGTAAGACCGGATCCCGAACGCATATAGAATTTCCACTAATCAGAAAGAAAAGGACAGACAATACTCATCAGAGAAGATATTCAAATGTCCAACGCATGTATGTAAAGATGCTTAATCTAACTAGTTCTTAGGCAAATATAAATTAAAATCATGATGAAATCATATTACATGGCATCCAGAATGACTGTAATTTTCAAGACTGACATTATCAAGTGTTATAATATACGGAGTAATAAGAATCCTATACACTTCTGGTGACCGAGGAAATTGGCACAAGTACTTTAAGCAGTAAAGCTAAGTAAAGCTGAGTACATACCCTAGGACTAGCAAATTTACTCTGAAGTATATACCCAACAGAAACGCACATGTCTATTGAAAAAAATAAATATTTATAGTCATATTCTTGGTAATAGTCTAAAACTTGAACTCAGTACCATATCTCATCAATAGTAAAGTTGTGGATATTTATATAAGTGAATACTATATAGAAATGAAAAATAATGAATAGTGAGGAGAAACCTCTCAATCATTATATGAATTAAAGAAGTAATACATCTGATAAGTTTGTATAGAACTAAACACACAGATATACCCATAAATTAGTACAAGTAAAACTGGGAAATCTGAGTAAGATAGGTGGATTTTATCAATGTCAATATTTTGGTTGTGATATTGTATTATAGTTTTGCAAGATATTATGATGAGGGAGACTGAATATATGTACGTGGGATCTCTCTATTTTTAAAAAAAAAAGTCATATAAATTTCTAATAAAATAAAAGGATTATTTTTAGAACAACCTATACTATATGAAGCTAAGGCTTTTAAAGGTAATTATGTGGGGTGCCTGGGTGGCTCAGTCGGTCTGTGAGTTCGAGCCCCACGTCAGGCTCTGTGCTGACAGCTCAGAGCCTGGAGCCTGCTTTGGATTCTGTGTCTCCCTCTCTCTCTGCCCCTCCCCCGCTCACTCTCTGTTTCTCTCTCTCTCTCTCGCAAAAATGAGTAAGTGTTAAAAAAATTTTTTGAAGTAATTATGAGCCTAGAGAAAATTATTTTCCATGAAATAAATATTTTAGGGTATTTAGCTTCATTGTCCACACTCTGTAGTCTCATTGATAGATTCCATATCTTTGCTCAGATATTACTGAAATATTTTAGAAATGAACATGGATGGCTAAGAATTTCTATTCATGCCATAACCAGCCATCCTTATTCTTTTGGATTGCATGATATTCTCAAAATGAATATCGATTTGAGGTCATTTAAGTGGTTCCTGGTTTAGTCACTTCTGCACACATACCACCCACATTTTTGCTCCCCAAACAGAGGTCCTGCAGGGCCACAGCACTCACAATGAGTGTCTTTTTTTTTTCTTCAAGACCTTAAAAATGTGAAATCATCTATAGTAAAAGAGATTAGGAAGAAGATGTCTGAGATTAAAAATAGCAAAGCATTACAGTGTGCTACAATGTGTATGTTTCTTCCTAAAAGGCACAGTTTAAAATCATCTAAGCAAAGAAGAAAAAAAAAAACTCATGATATTTAGTTGGGGCCCTTGAATCCTGTTTCTACCATGTAAGAGAAAATAAACAGAATTATATTTTTAAAATATCTTAGGACTTATTTATCTGGGTATCTCATTCATCACCATATTCACAGCAGGTGGTTTTCAGTTATTGAATGAATAATTGAATGAAATTGAATTGGCTATATAAGACCATCCAGTATTATAAGCAAAAGGAAAATATGGTAGGCATATAGTAAATGCGTTATATATACTTGGTTTTAGGAGTTAATAGGGGCCTGGTTTAATTGAAGAAGAAGTTCACGTACAACAAAAGTGGAAGGGAAGGCTAAGTGCAAGTCCTAGATTGTGTGTGGACATTGGAAATCATGTTATAAAGGTTGAATATTATCTGATAGGCACTGGAGAGACCTGGTTAGGTAAAAACGAAATATTTTTCTATTAGGTTAAATAAGTGATGTATAGCATTCTCCTCGGATGTGACTCCAATAGCAGATGGATGAATCAGTTAATTTTCACACATGCTGCTTCTCCATTTGTACCATTACCTTTCAATAACATTATACAAATATGGGACACATTCAGGGACAATTTTAGTTCCTGAAAATAGTGACAGTTCGGTAGAGAGGCCTCCATCTGTCTTCTACTGTATTTAGCTTACCCCCACCCAAAGCCAGTGATATTTATTACAGTGATCATGGATCCTGATCTTTAGAAAAAGTTATACTTCGGGGCTCCTGGGGGGCTAAATCAGTTAAGCATCTAACTCTTGATTTCAACTCAGGTCATGTTGTGAGATTGAGCCCCATGTTGGTCTCCATTCTGGACGTGGAGCCTGCTTAGGATTCTCTCTCTAGCTCTCCCTTTGTCCCTCCCTTTGCTCACGCTCTCTTTCTCTCTCTCAAAAAATAAAAAAAAGTCATAATCAAATTCTCAAACAATCATTATTTTTCAAATGAACTAAAGCATTTCTCAGAATTCACACACACTTATATCCATAGTATATATGTGTATATACGCTTTTGAAAAATCAAGGATCATAAAATGTCCCGGATTACAGGAACACATGATCTTGAGAGCCAGATTTTTAATTTTTAAAGCAATCTTTGGTACGGCAAAAGGCACAAAAAATGTAATTTTAATTTCTAAAAAAAAAAAAAAAGGCACATGACGGTGTGCAATATCCTTTTATAAAAAAGTTGTTAAGAAGGCAAATGACTGACCAGAGTTCTCCTATATATTAAGCAGTAATCGCTGATAATATGTGATTCAATGGAGAGAGACCCAGAAATGTAGAGAACACGTGATATCTCCGTGTGCATATCGTGACTTTCAGCATCCAGTTACTAGAATCAAGTTGGAAATGATCACTGATACTCAGATCTGAAATGACATGGTAAATGTGATGACCTTTTTGCCACAAAATATAAAATCCTGCTTGACATTGGTAGTATCCAAAAGGATAGTGGATGGATACATCTATGATGTATCATAGTTTCCAAGGATCCAACATGGATCCAATATGGAGCTATACTTGTTTCTTTTTTATATTGGATCTTCTTCATTCTTTAGAGTGAAATTCTGATTAAATTAACCCCACTTGGCTTTACACAGCAGAAACTGGGGAAAACATAGTAAAAAATCCATTGTCAAAAACATGCACGAAGAGAACCAACTTCACAGTTGCCCCAAAAAGAATGACTAGCTGAGTTATAACAGCAAACAAACTAAGGATGTCATGACAATCTGTCTGCAAAAGGAGCGTGGACCATATATGTCACTTTGCACACTTCCCCCCTTTCTCATATCCAAGACATTATCAAGCCCCATCCATTTTACCTGCATATTGAAAACATATTTTTAAAAGATATACTTTTAATCCATCCCTTTTTCTCATTTCACCAGGAGCCAAGCCACTGTCATTTCTTCCTTAGACTGCTGTCACAGCTTCCTATTTTCCCCACTTCTCCTTTTGCTCCCTTTCAAGCAGTGGCCCCACCAATTCAACCAGAATTATTTTCATAACATGTAAATCTCAATATAGGTCTCCTGTTTAAAACCCTTCTATTGGGGCGCCTGGGTGGTTCTGTTGGCTGAGCTTTCAACTATTGGTTTGTGCTCAGGTCATGATCCCAGGGTCGTGGGACCAAGCCCACATTGGGTTCCTTGCTGAGCATGGAGCCTGCTTAACATTCTGTGTGTGTGTGTGTGTGTGTGTGTGTGTGCACTCCTATCTCCCTCTCCCTTTCCCCCTCTCCCCCACTCTCTCTTTCTAAAATAATAATTTAAAAAAAAACCTTTTATTGCTTCCCACCACATTTGCTGAGGGATAACGAACTCTGGTTCTAGGACTAGAACACTTGAGCAAAAATCCTGACTATACTACCAACTAGTGACCATGGGCGGGTGAAGTCACTTAACCTCTGTGTTGTTCATTTATCTGTAAAATGAGAGTATTAAGAATATTAAGACCCTCCTGAGGTCTTCATGAGGATTCAATGTGATGACACACTAAACACTTAGATAAGATCTTGTATGAATTGACAGTTGCCTGTCTCTCGAACCTCATCTTGTGCCACTTTTCCCCTCCCTGTGCTGCAATCATACCGGCTTTCTTATTGTTTTTGTCCAAATTCACGTAGCACATTCCCACTCCATCTGCCGATTCTTCTTTCACTCGGTTCGTGCCTATTCATTTTTTTGGTTTCAGTTTAACAGTTTATTTCGCACTGAGGTGCCCGGGTGGCTCAGTCCGTTGGGCGTCCGACTTCGGCTCAGGTCATGAGCTCACCGTCCGTGGGTTTGAGCCCCGCATGGTGTTCCGTGCTGGCAGCTCGGAGCCTGGAGCCTGCTTCGGATTCTGTGTCTCCCTCTATCTCTGTCCCTCCCTCACTCATGCTCTATCAAAAATAAACATCACAAAATGTTAAAAAAAAAAAAATAAATGTTCGGTCACTAATGTTTATTATCATTATATCTAATGTTCGTTCCACATGCCCACTTGCCTATTTAATTAAGCTTTTAGTTGATTTTTAAACTATCTGTAACGAGTTGTCCACTTTTGAAAATTTCACAGTATAATGTTTTCATTATCAAAAGCTATATAAGAGAGAGAACACGACAATTTCGTGCTTTGTAAATTCCCTTGGTTATACATGGACAGTGAGCTTTCTTCATAGCAGATTTATATGAAACGGTCTGGCTTCCATTGATTTCCAGGGTTGACTCTTTGAAGATGAAGGGGGTCCGAGTAACCATGCTTTAGGGATCTCCGTTTTGAAGGCAAACCTGGGCCATCTTAGCAGTCTTATATAAAGGAATGTTATCTTTCAATTAAAATAGCGTAGAAAAAGATTCTAAGTGTTTTCCGCTGACATTTGCAGGTGCATAATGTTTATTTTGTCTCCCAGGAGCAAAACGTATCAAAGAGTCCTGCTGCTGGCAGTGAACTGGAGTGTTCAAGTGGTTGAGCCACCTGCTCCTAGGCAAGACAGCACCAAACTAAAGTTACCTATTCCATTATTAAACACGACAGGGGAAGGCGATACTTGCAATATGCTTGTTTTTGGACTCTAGAAACAATGATGCAGATTACTCTTACTATTTCTGGAAAAGCAGGATATGGTTCTCTTTTTAGGTATTTAAAAAAAAATAATATTTATTTTGAGAGAGAGAGAGAGAAAGAGAGAGCACAAGCGGGGGAGGAGCAGAGAGAGAGGGAGACAGAGAATCCGAAGCAGGCTCCAGGCGCCGAGCCGTCAGCACAGAGCCCGACGCGGGGCTCGAACCCACGAACTGTGAGATCATGACCCGAGCAGAACTCGGGCACGGAACCCAGGCGCCCTTTTAGGTATTTGTTTTAAATGAGTTTATTTGTTTTAAATGAGCGTGTTCTAGTCAGCAATTTGGGAATGTCATCTCTTTTCAGGATACTTCTTTATACCCTATCCTAATCATTTCGTGTTTATATAACCAACCCATTACACAGTAAACTTCAAGCTCAATTTGATTCTTTTTCCTTGGGTATTTCCTCATCCAGTACCCCTTTCTTCTACAGATCTGTTGTCCAGTGGCATTAGGATGGATGATAATGAGGTGACCAGGCAAATGAATCTTAGCTCGTGTGATGATTAGCTAGTATATTGCCTTTAACATTTTCACCCTCTTAATTAAAGTCCTTAAAGAGTGATGAGCACTTCGAATAATATAAAGGACTATTGTGTAAAACTTTGCATAATAAGAGCTCTGATTGAGTTTCAAATCATCCCACTTTATTTTATTTTTTTTAAATGTATGTATGTATGTATGTATGTACGTTTGTTTGTTTAGAAAGTGTGAGCATGGGAGGGGCAGACAGAGAGGGAGAGAAACAATCCCAAGCAGGCTTTGCTCTGTCAGCACAGGGCCAGATGCGGGGCTTGATCCAGTGAACCATGAGATCGTGACCTGAGCTGAAATCAAGAGTCATACGCTTAACCCACTGAGCCACCCAGGGGCCACTCATCCCACTTACTTTAAGTTGAAACACTTAGAGGTGATACTAAAGAGAATGTTTTCATATTAAAGTGTGTAATTAACATAAGACGGTACTGTTATCAGAGAAACTGCTCTATTGACTCTATCATAAAGGACTTATCTTTAAATACCCAGTCTGTTGAATTGACTTCAGAATGTTAAACTTTCCTTGGTTTGAAATAATATAAAAATCTATCCTTTCTAAAAAATGGATAATATCATCACTCATAATCAGGGAAGTGCAAATCAGAATCACGAGGGGTCCATCTCACACGTGTCAGAATGGCTAAAATTCACAACACAAGAAAAAAACGATGTTGGCGAGGATGCAGAGAAAGGGGAACCCTCCTGCCCTGCTGGTGGGAATGCAAACTGGTGCAGCCACTCTGGAGAACAGTGTGGAGGTTCCTCGGGAATTTTAAACTAGAACTACCGTTCAATCTAGCAATTGCACTGCCCGGTATTTAACCAAAGAATATCAAAATACAGATTTGAAGGGGCACATGCACCGGTGATGTTTACAGCAGCTTTATCAACAATAGCCAAGCTATGGAGAGAGCCCAAATGTCCATCAAATTATGAATGGATAAAGAAGATGTAATATATATATTATATGTTAATACATATATGTAATATAATATATGTATTATATGTATATAATTATATGTATATATTTATATGTATATATATGTATATAATCATATGTAATATATATATAATGGATTATTACTCAACTGTAAAAAAGAATGAAATCTTGCCATTTGCAATGACGTGGATGGAACTAGAATGTATTACGCTAAGCGAAATAAGTCAATCAGAGAAAGACAAATGCCATATGATTTCACTCATACGTGGAATTTAAGAAACAAAACAGATGATCATATGGGAAGGGGGAAAAAGGAGGAGAGAGGGAAACAAAACACAAAAGACTCTTAATGACAGAAAACAAACTGAGGGTTGATGGAGCAAGGTGGAGACAGGCTAGATGGGTGATGGATCTTAAGAAGGACACTTGAGACGAGCATTGGGTGTTGTATGTAAGTATGAATCACTGAATTCTACTCCTGAAACCAATGTTGCTCTGTATATTAGCTAATACTTAAATTCAAAAAAATGGATAATATCAAGATTTGTTTTTAAGGAAACCTAATCATTCCTTTAGCCCTGTAATTTTTTTTGGAATGGCGGCATGAATTGATATTCAGTAATAGTTGTACAGTATTATCTATGTTTCAGGTTTTATCGATTGTTTCTTAAGTTTGTAATCAGATTTGTTAAGTATGACTTCAAGTAATTTTTTAAAATAATGACAAATTCAGAAATACTTCGCTGCTGGCACCATCAGTTGAAATTTACCTGGGAAATATTTTATTATACCAAATATATGTTTGAAATACAACCTTAAATAATAGTTGATGTATCAGCTTTAAAAAAAAAACAAAAACTCCTATTACTGTTGTTGCCACTGGAAGAGACTTTAAGTATCATCTAGTTCGGCTATTTCTAACTAAAATTCGTGATGAGTTCCAATCACCACCCCCATATATGGGCTCCATGACTCCCACCCCCAAAATTACATACAAAATTGTGTTTGTGTATGAATTATTCATTTGTCTAAAGAGAAGCGCCATAGCCCTTCAAATGCCTGAACCTACAGATGTTAAAACTACGCTCTAATAGTTTTTTCCAAAGATCACGTAGAGTTCTGGAAGAGCCTCTACTAGACTCCAAGAAACCAGACAATCCAGTGTTTTTTCACTAATACCTGCTACGTCTAACTCATGTTCTTTGTATTTTGTTACTCTGTTTTCAGTCCATGGGTATAATTTTCATCTTTTGGAAATTATTGGAACTGTCATGCTCTGCTGGTAGGAGTATAAGTTGTTACAAACATTGGAAAACCATTCGGTGGTATTTACTAAAACTGAACATGCACATTTCCTATGACCCAGAAATTCCACTCCTAAGTACAATCCAACAAAAATACACATATGCATTACTGTTCATGGTAGGACTCTTCATTATGCCTCCATACTGGAAGTTATCCCAACACCCATCAATATTAGAGTGGACAGAGGTGCCCAGGTGGCTCAGTCAGTTAAGCACCTGACTCTCGGTTTGGGCTCAGGTCATGATCTCAAGTTTTCGTGAATTCGAGCCCTGCATCGGGCTCTGGGCTGACAGCGCAGAGCCTGCTTGGGATTCTCTCTCTCTGTCCCTCCCCCACTCATGCTGTTTCTGTCTCTCACAAAAATGAATAAACAAACTTTAAAAATATAGTAGAGTGGACAAATAAAACAGAGTATACTCACATAACATAATACTATATAGCAATGATCAAGAATGCTCTACAGTTACATACAACAACATGGATGTATCTCACAAACATAATGTTGAGACAAAAAAGTCAAGCACAGAAAAATATGTACTGCATGCTTTTATTTATATAAAATACCGCTGAAGAATAGTGAATGGGTGGAGACATAGCGATTTCTTCCATGATTCTGTTTATTAACCTAGCTAATGATGATCCAGGTTTGCTCAGTTTATTAAAGCTCAGCAATCTGTACCCTTAATGATGTACGCTCTCTATGTTGTACTATAATCTTAAAAATACATAAAATATTTCTTAGCAAATATGATGATACTATCATAGACGCTATCATTTTCGTAAATACCAATATCAGGGACATGAAAATAGACTAACATTTACTGGATACCTAACGTGCGTTGTGTAGTAAGCACTTCACCCTGTCGTGTGTGAAATGTCAATTAATTCTGCTAAATAACTTTGTGAGAATGATATTATCCTGATGCTCAAAGAAAATATGTGCCCAGGGCTACATTGCTAATAACTCCCTTTACAAAACACCCTAGTGATCTGATTATACTGTCCTTAAAAGAAAAGATAAGTCCTTTAAAAATTTCAACGGACTAAGCAACATCAGCCTTGACTTCCAACCCTAGCTTTAAGGTTCTTTCACCCATTTATTTATATGACAGCATTTAGGTGGTCACCGTGTGCCCATGTGCCAGGGAGATACATGTTATCTCTCATGGGACTCCATAAAATACATGTATTGCTTTAAATGATCTGAGAGGTCGTTTTTGACTTTAACATCAAGTCCACCATTTCCTTCAATGTTGCATTTCTCAAACTGGCTTCTGTAGAACTCTAGTTTGTTGGTTGTTATCATGAATTACAGAAAAACTGTATCATGATCCAATGAATTTGGAAACATTTCTTTAACCAAGATGAACCAGATGTCTTTACTGAGACACTTATAGAAGCCTGCACCATGCTAACGTGCACTGAATTACCAAGAGCGAGAAGAGAGGATACAGCGTCTCTCAAATTTCTTTCATTATATAACCGGTGGCATTTCATGGAATACACTTCCTAAGGAAAAGTTCTTAGCTCAAAGAACTAAACCCAAATCTGAGCCACGGGAAACTCATCTGAAGTTGAGGTATTTCCCATTAATTATTTTTTGTGAGGCAGCCGCAAATAAGTTGTTATTGCCTTTTATAAATCAGTTTAATTGTAGCTCTTCTAGTCATAGAGCTGAGATACAGATAGATATAGTTACAATTTTTTTGTAATTTTTTCAATGTTGATTTATTTTTTGAGACAGAGAGACAGAGGCAGAAACAGAGTGTGAGTCAGGGAGGGGCAGAGAGAGAGGGAGACGCAGATTCTGAAGCAGGCTCCAGGCTCCGAGCTGTCAGCACCCAGCCTGGCACGGGGCTCGAACCCACAAACTGCGAGATCATGACTTGAGCTGAAGTCGGACGCTTAACCCACTGAGCCACCCAGGTGTCCCGATATAGTTATAGATATAGATACATTAATTGCCATCACCCTCTGTTCTTCTGACCACCCATGAAATATTCTGAATTTTCCCTCTTCACTATTTCAGAACCTATAATTAGGACTATCACCCTATATAACCAAAGAGAAATCTAATAAAAATATCAAAGTGAGGCAATCCCCTTAGTGTGTCTATTGAGAAGATTATTAATAATAATTCTGAGATAAAAATTAATAATTTTATGTTTTATGTTTTAGGCCATTCACAATAATTTAAATGAAGTAAACGTTTAAATTTATAATTGGTGAATAGTTGAGTGCCTGGGGTGGTACAATGTTCTTCATTAAGAAATCATGAGTGATAGGGAAAGTGTATCATTTCAATTAAAATATCATACATGTGATGGCATAATTTAATTTTTGAATAAGATATTAAAACACACATTGTTGTTTACACTAAAAACGTTAATTGAATTATCATGCATTTATCTTTTCATAGTTCATATTCAGATAAAGGTTATTAATAAAAATGAATTTCATTTCCAATGGTAGAATATGAAGACCAATAAATCTACTTTCCTCTCTGGATCATCATGCAAATTTCCATGGTCAAGGTGGCCAGAAATAACTACAGTGGCCTTTGTGATTATAAAATTAAAGACTAGGGGCACCTGGGTGGCTCAGTGGGTTAAGCGACTGACTTTGGCTTAGGTCATGATCTCACGGTTGGTGGATTTTAGCCCCACGTGGGGCTCTGTGCTGACAGCTCAGAACCTGGAGCCTGCTTCGGATTCTGTATCTCCCTCTCTCTCTGCCCCTCCACTGCTCAAGCTCTGTCTCTGTCTCTGTCTCTGTCTCTCTCTCTCTCTCTCTCTCAAATAAACATTAAAAACTTAGAAAAAAATTAAAGCTTAACATGTGGATTTCAATGGACTGAATGTTGTGTTTCCCTCAAAATTCATATGTGGAAAATCTCATCTCAAACTGACGGTATTTGAAGTTTGGGGGAGGTAATTAACTCATGAGATTAGAGCCCTCTTGAATAAGATGCCAAAGTGCTATCTAGCTCTCTTTCCCCCACGTGTCGGTACAAATGAGTGGTCCACCACCCGGTAAAGGGTTCTCACCAGAACCCAACCACACTGGCACACTAATCTCAAACTTCCAGCCTCCAGAATAAATTTCTACTGTGGGAAATAAATTTCTACTGTGTATAAGCCACCCAGTCTATGGTACCTTTTTATAGTAGCCCGGACTATGACTTAGACTGAGACTCACTATATCAGAAAGCCAAGCTGCACCTTATTTATTTATTTTATTTATTTTTAAATGTTTCTACTTATTTTTGAGAGGCAGAGAGAGACAGAGCACGAGCAGGGTAGAGGCAGAGAAGGAGACACAGAATCTGAAGCAGGCTCCAGGCTCCGAGCTGTCAGCACAGAGCCCGACGTGGGGCTCGAACCCACGAACCTTGAGAGCAAGACCTGAGCTGAACTCGGCCGCTTAACCGACTGAGCCACCCAGGCATCCTTGCACCATTTTTAAATTGCTAAATCCATTCTTCCTTTCCATTAGCGATTCCAAGGAAAAGTTGACTCAGTTTGTCAACCTGATTTTGCAAGGAGCTTTCCTTTACAATTTTCTACCAACTTACTGATTCCGAGGTCAGCATATAATAATAGAATTATTTTGTTGATTGTGAACTTTTCCTGGTTTAATGTGGTATGCCATCTTTTACAGAAACTTTATTACCAAGTCATTGACTACTATGCGAAGATTTAGCCCAAATGTTTCTAACTAGTAGAAGTTTTTATGACTCTTCAGGCAAGTTTTTTTTTCCCCTTTAATTTACCTTTTTATCTTTAAGGCTTTTGCATAGTTTGGGGAAAAAAAGCTTAAGTAATCCTGCAGAGTTATGTCCTAGCTTATGGTGTGGTATTTACTAAATCCTTTTGCTAGAAACTCTTAAAATTCATTTTATTTCACAATGTCAATTTCATCACTAAGCTTGCATTTAATTATCTCATCCAAATATTCCCTGGTTGGAACTACAGTTGAAATGTTCTTTTCTGGTGGTGAAGATAATAAGTGTTGTTTAGATGCCTTGAAATTTCATAGGTAGCCTGATCTGATTTAAAAATGGATAATGCTTTTTATTTCCTATATGATCATAATGGAAACATTTTGAAAATCAGAAAAGATATAATTAAAATTGATCACTTAAGATATAATTGGATTCAAGTAACACTGGGAGAGCCCACCTATTGTTACTATAATATCATGAAATTCCCCCAGCTGCTAAGGAACCATTTTGTATCCTTGGAGCTAAAGTGATTTGCTACATAGTTGGAAAGCAGTAGTTGGTTGTGTTTATGTTTTAACCAATATTTTTTTTATCCTAATTTGCATTCATACCATGAGATGAGTCACATCACAACTTGCTTATGCCAACCAAGAAAGGGGACAGAATCTATGCCCTATCTGAAGGCCACAAACTTAAGAGAATATGCCTTCTTTGCTTTTTGGGGATCTAGACCAATAAAAAATCTCAACCGCTAACAAAAAAGAACCCTATAAAGATGAAGAAGATTAAAAGATCAAGCAAATGAGGAAATCTGAAATTACAATGAGTTTTTAAAAACTGAATTTTGATCAATTGCTTAGTTACGCTTTCAGGTTTATGCATTTCTTTTTCTCCTATGTCAAGGGTGGTTAACTGCTTATTAGAAACTGCACTGAGACAAAATAAGTTGGGGATGGAAATAGTTGGAGCAAACCTGAACACTCCGGATGGCATTTAAATTAGCAGGTCCTAATGATCGGCGACTAAGGATTCTAAAAGCAATGGCGCATGTTATTGCAAAGCTCTTGGCTGCTATTTTGAGGAAGTCGCTCAGAGCAGAAGTGCCAGAAGTCTGAAATAGAGTTCAATGCCCAATTTTCCTAAAAGGATGATCCTGGAAAATTGTAGACCAGTTAGCTTAACTTCAGTACCTGGGATGATAGTGGAGAAAGTCATTACACTATCAATTTGAAAATGCCTACAGGGGCACAAAATGCTGAATAATGAGCAACATGGCTTCCCAAAGAACAAATAACATCAGGCACATTTTATTTCCCTCTCTACCCAATTGATATCATTTATAGAAAAGGAGAAAGAATCATTATATGGTTGCAAACACCATCTTAATGTTTCCATATTGCAGAATCAATCTTTTCCATATTCTTCTCGAGGGCTAATCTTTAGAGTAGGTAGATAGGGTGTAATTTCAGAGACTCTGGAAAGATTTTGCTGCCCTCCAAAGCAAGATATTAATATTTACTCCTTTATTTCTTTGGCTTAAGCCTCTGTGACACTACTAATAAGCTGTGTTACTTTGAGAAAATAAACTTTTCTGAGTTTGTTTCCATACCTGTGAAAACTGAAGCTCTCTTCCAGCTGTCTTGATCTGTTACTGAAAAATGAGCTACAAATTCAAGATAACACTTCAAACCGATTCACTAAATACAAGAAACGTATTAAAGGAGACTATAAAGTCATTAAAATACTGTGACACAAATACAAATAAATGGAAGTAAAAATTACATTAGAAAATGGCTTGGGAGGGTGTCTCCCTCTCTCTCTGCCCCTCCCGTGCTCATGGTCTGTCTCTCTCTGTCTCAAAAAAAAAAAAAAATAAAAACATTTAAAAAAAATGTTTTTAAAAAGGGGTGGGGGCGCCTGGGCGGCTCAGTGGGTTAAGCATCCGACTTCGGCTCAGGTCATGACCTCATAGACCGTGGTTTCGAGCCCACGCGTCGGGCTCTGGGCTGACAGCTCAGAGCCTGGAGCCCGCTTTGGATTCTGTGTCTCCCTCTCCCTCTGCCCCTCCCCTGCTCATGGTCTATCTCTCTCTGTCTCAAAAATAAATAAAAACATTTTAAAAATTTTTTTAAAAAAAGAAAATGGCTTGGGAGGAAGACGGTGATGAGACAAATAATAATCGGTAACATGATACGGTGCACCTGTGTGATAGGAATTTATCAGAATTTTTACTTTTTAGCATTAAAAAATTAAAAAGAAAATGATTTAGGAGTATGAAATGTATAACTTACAGACGTGAAGAATATAATGATAGAACACGATGACAAAGTAAACAATATGTAAAACCTAGTAAGTAATATTCTGTCTGTGCTTGGCATTGACATATCCTTACCATGGAACAAGGAACCACATTTAGCTTAGGATTCTGTATTTGGAAAAGAATGTAGGTATTTACCATTGTTTAGGAGAGTGCAAATAAGGGCACCTGGGAGGCTCAGTCGATTAAGCGTCCGACTCTTGGTTTGGGCCCAGATCATGATCTCGTGGTTAGTGAGATCGAGCCCCACCTTGGGCTCTTTACTGACAGCGCGGAGCCTGCTTGGGATTCTCTGTTTCCCTCTCTCTCTCTCTCTCTTTGCCCCTCCCTTGCTTGTGCTTTCTCTCAAAAATAAATGAATAAAAAACATTAAAGAAAAAAAAGAAGAGTGCAAAGAAAACTGATGAAAGAAACCTAAGAGACCAGAGTGCTTAAAGCACTTGTTTTTCTCTGGGGCAGTGTGTACACATGCATGCACACACACACACACACACACACACACACATACACACACAACAGAGAGAGAGAGAGAGACGTGTATACTTGCTTTAGAAAATACCTTAGGGCTGACTAAATAAGAGGGAAGATGTTGGCCCCTTAACTGGGTAAAATTTATGCAGGAAATATTTATTTCCTACAAACTCTGTTTACTATTGTCATAGGGAAAACCACGTGGCGTCACCCAGGAGTGTATTGTCACTAGGAAGGCAAAATTAACACAGTTGTTCTAAACAAAATAAGGCTGTAAAAGATACATTGCAATCCAATCCCCAAATGGGTAACTCAGGCAATAAAGAAGGTCAGTGTCTTGGCAAAAAGAGAGATAAAGAGAAGAGAAGAGAATAATGCACTTCGGCAACTGGGTTATGCGCCCATTCTGGGCTCCCCAAGCATCTTGCCTTTGCCTGTGATTCAGTTCTTGCTCTGTATTATAATTGCGTGTTTCCTCATCTGTGTGCCCCAGTAAAATGTGAGTTCCTTGAGAGCAAAGACCAGGCCTTATTTATTACTTTCTCTGGCATCTGCTACCTGACTTAACATATATGAGGAAGCGAATCGTATTTGAGGGAGGTGGGGAAGAGACGAATGCTGAGTCAGTGCCAAGGGCATTTTTCTTCCATTATAACAACTCGGTAACAAAAAGTTGCCAACAGATGTCTTTCAAAATGCTGCAACTGACAAAGAGGGTCAGAGGTGGTGTCATGACAAGTGTATAAGATCATTTCTGTGAGATATTTAGGTACTTTCGCTTCAAGTTTACCTCTTCTTTCTCTTTTCTTTCCACTATATTCCACAGTCGCAAAGAACAACAGTGGACCCTTGAACAACGGGTTGGAACTGCGCAGGTCCATTTATACGCAGAGTTTTTGGTAAATACAGTTCAGTACTGTAAATATATTTTCTCTTCCTTATGATTTTCTCAATAACATTTTCTTTTCTCTAGCGTCCTTTGTAAGAATACAGTATATAATACCTATTGCGTACAAAATATGTGTTTATCAACTCTTCTGTTACCAGTAAGGCTTCCAGTCAACAGTAGGCTACTGGTAGTTTTTTAATTTTTATTTATTTTTATAATGTTTATTTATTTTTGAGAAAGAGACAGACAAGGGCAAGCCGGGAGGGCAGAAAGGGAGACACAGAATCCAAAGCAAGCTCCAGGCTCTGAGCTGTGAGCACAGAGCCCGATGCAGAGTTCGAATTCACAAACCATGAGATCATGACCTGAGCCGAAGTCGGACGCTTAACCGACTGAGTCACCCACGCACCCCAGTAGTTCAGTTTGTAAAGAGACAAAAGTTATACAAGAAGTTCTGTCTGCGTGGGCGGTCAGTGCCCCTAGCCCCCACACTGTTCAAGGGTCAACTGCACTTGTAGTTCTTTTCTTTAACAATTCTTTTAAACAAGTCTTTTCTTTTTTTTTTTTTCAATATATGAAGTTTATTGTCAAATTGGTTTCCATACAACACCCAGTGCTCATCCCAAAAGGTGCCCTCCTCAATACGCATCACCCACCCTCCCCTCCCTCCCACCCCCCATCAACCCTCAGTTTGTTCTCAGTTTTTAAGAGTCTCTTATGCTTTGGCTCTCTCCCACTCTAACCTCTTTTTTTTTTTTTTCCTTCCCCTCCCCCGTGGGTTTCTGTTAAGCTTCTCAGGATCCACATAAGAGTGAAAACATACGGTATCTGTCTTTCTCTGTATGGCTTATTTCACTTAGCATCACACTCTCCAGTTCCATCCACGTTGCTACAAAGGGCAATATTTCATTCTTTCTCATTGCCACGTAGTATTCCATTGTGTATATAAACCACAATTTCTTTATCCATTCATCAGTTGATGGACATTTAGGCTCTTTCATTAATTTGGCTATTTAAACAAGTCTTTTCTTAACCACTCACTCTCCAACCCCTTCCTCTGGATTGACTTTTGTCCCCTCGCTCTGTGCTCCAGAGCACTCTGTGCTGAGCTCTTAACGAATTCTTCTAGGAGTTCCTTAAGGTAAGAGACGGTGTCTTATTCATTGCTTTATGAACAATGCTTAGGGAAGGGTTTGGCAGAAAATAAGCTCGCCATAAATATTGAGATATTGAATAAATGAATGGATTTGGAAGATCTTACAGAGTAATTAAATATACCTAAAGAAAACCGATGTCTTTCTATACATCAGGCCCCATTCTATGTACTTATATAGTAAATCATAAAATCTTTTCAAAGACATCGTAAGTTACTGTTATCCGAATTTTACAAATAAAGAAATCAAGGTGCAGAAATCTAAGTAATTTGTTCTAGGCTATACACACCTGGCAAGTGTCAGAGAAAATATTATTAAGTAGTATATCATATTGTCTTTGTACTTAGGATCTGTGCTGTCCACGAAAGATAGATAAGATTGAGAATAAAAGAATCAAGGCAGAAAAGCATCCTTACAGAATCCTTACTACGTGGCATGACATGAGCTGAAGAACAGAACATGATGTACAAAAAATTGTTTTTAAAAAGACAAGAGAATAATAAAGTTGATAGTGTTTTGAATGTTTGTATTGGGAAGCAGTGGAAGACAGACTTGGATAGGTAAAGAGGAGGATTGCCGATAGGATTGAATGCCAAAATGTGGAGTTTAGACTAAACGAGAAAGGGTAGGAACACAGTAGATTATTGAGTATGTTAAGTGGCTCCTGGGAAACTTAATATAAGGGGATTTGCCCAGTCAAGAATGAGGAGAACTGCCAGCCAGCTGGAGTTTTTAAGCCAATGTTACTTTGGTAATTTATCAATGCCCAAGGTCTAGCTCTTATACCAAAAGGTTTAGAAAATCTTTGTGCCCCATACTTTAAGATTCTGGTATGACTGACTCAAACAAAAGTATCAATTAGCAAGTATTTTTGAGCACCTACGCTACATCAGGCATCACATTAGTTAGACATTGAAGAACGGTGATGGAAATGGACAAGATTATTTCCATGGAATACAGTAAATATAATCCGAAAAAGAGGATGTGTCTTACAAAAGTGGAGGAAGTGGTGGAAAAAATAAAACAAGTGAGGATCCCTTGCTGGTATAAAAAGCCAAATAAGTTACAAATGGTGACAAATAAGCCGAGAATTGAAAAATGACTAGAATAGAGGGTAAAAGAAAGAAGGACTCCAGGCAGGCAAAACACAACATGTAAAAAGGACTTGAGATTGGAGAGATCATATCATGTTCAAAGACCTGAAAGATGTTCTCTATGAGTGGATCAGAGAGAGAAGGTTACTCAAGATGATATCAGAGAGGAAGACTAAAGCTAAATCCCACAAGATCTTACAAAACATTAAAAATAATTTATTTTTGTCTGTAATGTGATCAGAATTTATAGGAGGGCTTTAAGAGTTCAGGATCAGTTCTTATAGTTTAGTTTATTATTTTAAAAAAACCTACTCAGACTTCTTCTTCCAATAAACTGGTAGAGTAGACAAGATGATTGCTCTTATAATCATAGCAATTAAAAGTTCTGAATGACTTTTTTTTTTCTCCATGCATTAGTAAGGAAGTAAGAAATACACAGTAAAAGAAAAAACAGTAAGTCAAAAATCTAAGGAAAGGAAGAAACTGAAAAAGGTGATCAAAGTACTAAAATAAATTTATACATGAGGGGGAATCTTCCACATATGATGAACTTTAACTTCAGGTTTCATGGCCTCATGGAGTTTAAGAGACTGGTCATAAATCTCAGGTTCCATTCAAGTTAGAGAATAATATAAGACCCCCACATAAATCTTGAGCCCCAAAGGAATAAAGCCATTCTTATAGGTTTATTTTAAAGAAACTGCCATATTAAAATGTAAGCTCTGGGTTGTACTTTTGGGAATAGCTGAATAGAATATATTAGACTAATCATCCTGAAAATAAAAATCTATAAACTCTGGAAAATACATATTTTGAAAAACCAACTACTTGAAGACATTGGCAAATGGACAGAGAATGGAGATAATAGAAGGAGTTGATAGCTGGATGGAGGAAATAACTAACGAATGAGTTTCTCATTTCGTATGAGTTTTTAGCCTGAGGATAAGTCCCAATTATAGCACTGGGAGGCCAACATGCAGATAGAAACCTGACAGTTTTACTTGTTTGAACGACCAGAGAACAAAGTCTGGGTCAGTCACAGCAGATGGAAACTGTAGGAGGAAAGATCATAAAGAATAAAGCCACAGACAGGGAGCTCCAATTATGTCCACAAGGTCAACCTAAATCTCTGACTGACTTTTGAATCATGTTTACATAGGATAGAATCCAAGCAGCCAAGCCACAGCTAGAAAAATTGAACTAATATTTCTAAGTTTAGGGTTTGAATTTAGACAAATCAACTATTTGCCTAAAACAGAACAAGGTTTGAACTTAGACCAGTCAGCTATTGGCCTGAAACAGAACAAAACAAGACAAAATCAGTACGCTTCAGCGGAAAGAAAATGGAATCCAGAGTCTCTGTAATATATCAACTATAAAGTACAGAATGCAGCAAAAAAATTGCTCGGTAATCTGAAGAAACAAGTAAATATAACACTTATTTAAAAAAAAGTTAAGAATGCCAACACTGACAACCAGAAATTTAGAGTATCAGAGAAATATTTTAAAACAGTTATTATAAATTGTACTCAAGGACATAAATAAAAACATGCTCATAAGGTATGAAATACAGGATATCTCAACCAAGAAGGGAAACTATTTTTTTTTCAAGAAGGGAACCTATTAAAAGGAATCAAATGGAAAATCTAATCCATAAAAATAAATGCAATGGCTGAAATAAAAGTTCACCAGAGAGGCTTAATAGCAAGTTGGAGATAATGTATAAAAGAGTCAGTAAATTTGATAATTGAGTAAAAATAATCCAGTCTGGAGGAGAGAGAGGAACGGTTGAAAAAATAAATAAGCCAGTTTACTCACTGATCTTCAAAGAAACGTGCATTGAGTGAAGGTGGAAATAACTTTTCTTAGAATTTATAACCATAAGCTTGCCATATATGAGTTTTTAAGAAAGGTGTGGTTTATATGTACAATGGAATTCTTACTCGGCAATGAGAAAGAATGAAATCCTGCCATTTGCAGCAACGTGGAAGAAACTGGGGTGTGTTATGCTAAGTGAAATAAGTCAGGCAGAGAAATACATATCATATGTTTTCACTCATATGTGGAACTTGAGAAACTTAACAGAAGACCATGGGGGAAGGGAAGGGGAAAAAATAGTTACAAAAAAGACGGAGGGAGGCAAATCATAAGAGATTCTTAAATACAAGGAACAAAGTGAAGGTGGGGGGGGGCGGAGAAGAGGGGAAATAATGGGTGATGGGCATTGAGGAGGGCACTTGTTGGGATGAGCACTGGGTGTTGTATAGAAACGATGAATCACAGGAAACTACCCCCAAAACCAAGGGCACACTTTTACACACTGTACGTTAACCAACTTGACAAGAAATTATATTAAAAAAAAAAAAAAAAGAATTTGCAATACCTGGTTAGCCCAAGAACAATTCATTCCTAGAATTAGTTTCAAGTTCTCTAGGACCAGGTGTATTCACAGATAACCCCATCAGAGGCAACCATAAACATCATGTCTGCAAGAATCCGGGTTCATGCATGTCCCAAGAAATGACAATGGATACACTTCTAAGGAAAAGTCACTAATACCACAAAACATGCAAAACAAAACAAAAATTTAAAAAAAAAGAACAAAGAGACTGAGCAGCAGTCAGAAAATCAGTCCTGCAATGTGCTCAGATATTGGAATTCTCAGGCTCAAATCGTAAGTGTTGTATATTCAGTATTTTTAAAGAAACTTCTGTTGAAAGTTTCTAAGATGTGATTATTGAGTAAAAGACTACAAGAGTTAGTAAAGCCAACTGGGAAGAAATCAAAACATAATCTACAATTAAATATAATGTTACAAAATAATGACTCAATAGACAGAATAAAAACAGATTTAACCCAGGATATAATTAGTATACTGGAATATAGATCTCAGGAAATTATTCAGATTTACAGCTCTGAAAGGCAACAGGGAACAAGAGATATGCAGGATATAATTTTTACTTCTCTAGAGTAGAAAAGGAAGCCAGATTATAGTGGAATAGAAACTTCAGTTGTGCTTAAAAGAAGATGCATGGTAACCTAGGATTCCACAACTGGAAAAAAAGCATTTTAGTAAAGATATTTTCAAAAAATCATAACAGAACACATGCTACTGACTAAACCTAACTGAAGGGAATTGGGCAAGATATATTTTGGTAAAAGGGTGACAGGTGAGAGAAGTTAAATTTTAGACTAACGGAAATTATCGCCTATGTGCATAAATCTAAACAGATGTTATGGTGTTCAGTTATGCATAAAAATCCCCCCAAGCATGGTGACAGAATATGGTGACATCTTGTCACACTCATGGATTCAGTAGGACAATAATTCAGACAAGGTACATCAGGGATGGCTTGTCTCTCTTCTACGACAACTGGAGCCCGACTTGAAAGACTTAAATGGCTAGGGTAACTTGAACAGTTGGGGACTGAAATCATCTGTGGTCACCCTCACTCACATGTCTGTGGCCAGAACTGTATGACTCAAAGGCTGGGCTCCTCTGGGACTGTCTTTCAAAGAGGATGCGCATAGCTTCGCCACGTGTCATGGACTTTCAACAGCATGACAACCGGCTTCTGAGAAGTGTCCCAAGAGGGAACAGCAGGAGAACGAGCACACGAAGAGGCCAAGGGAAAGGCTGAAGACATTTCAAAGCTAAGCTGATTTGTCCTAGAATGTTACGTTTACTACATATTAGTCAAACAAGTTAGTAACACCAGCCCATAATCAAAGGGGTGGCGAATAAACACAATAAACACCACTTCTTGATGGTAGAGTGTAAGATTACAATGTGCCGTGAACAATAAAAATGTCTTATGACGTGAAAAAAAGATAAAGCTCTACTATATTGTAACCAAAGCATACATGTCAGGTGAAAGGTCGATTGCCAGCAAAACAGAAAATCCTTGTTATTTTAGAAGAAGATAAGAATACCACTTAAACTTAGAGCCTGATAAGTTACATATATATACATATATGTATATTAAAATTTCTAGTGTCACCACTAGAGGAAAAGAAGCAGAATGAATATATCCCAAAATATGACAGAGGAAATTAAAAAATTGATTGAAAAGAAGGCAGAATAGGGAGAATAAAGATACAGAAAGAGGAGATAAGTGGTAGGCACAAAGAAGGTGATAGGAACATCATATTAGTAATCATAATAAGTAAAAAAAGGACAAAGATTAGAAAAGAATATAATAAAACAAAATCCAGCTATGTATTGTCTACAAGATACAGACTGAAAACATCAGGATACAGAAAGTTTGAAAGTAAAAGAATGAAAAGTGCTACTAACCAAATAAAAGAAACCTTGGGAAGGCTATATTTATATCAGACAAAATAAATTTTAACTTAAAAGGCTTTCTTAGAGGTAAAAATGATCACCCCATAATGATAAAATATTCACTTAAAGACAAAATTATAACAATTCTAACCTTCTAAATTTGGTCCTTTATAAAAAGTAAATAGAACTGATAACTGATAAGATTGGTACAGGGAAAAAAAGACAGAAGACACTAATAAGTAACATTAGAAATAAGGACATAAGTAGAGATGTTGCCGATATTATGAGGATAAAATAGAACTATTCTAAACTTTATTCAAATAAATAGAAGCCTAAAGGAAATATAAACATTCCCAGAATATATAATTTACCAATTCTGACTGAAGAAGAAATAAAGAACTGAATCTTACAAAAAGGAGAAAAATATTGAACCCATTGTTTAAAATATTCCTATAAAATGTTTCCAATCCTAAAAGTTTTGACTGATAAGTTATTTTTTTTCAATGTTTATTTATTTTGAGAGAGAGAGACAGAGTACAAGTGGGGGAGAGGTAGAGAGAGAGAGACAGAGAGGGACACAGAATCCGAAGCAGGATCCAGGCTCTGAGCTGTCAGCACAGAGCCCTATGTGGGGTTGGAACTCACGAACTGTGAGATCATGACCTGAGCTGAAGTCGGATGCTTAACCCACTGAGCCACTCAGGCGCCCCTTGACTGATAAGTTCTAATAAACATCCACAGATATGTAATTATAGTCTTATACCAAACCTTCCTAGATAATGGCGCACATACTCAGCAAAATCATTTTCTTTTTCTGAGCAGTAGGAAATTACATTTTCCTGCCAGTTTGGATCTAGGTGGAGCTATGTGACTAGTTCTCATGACTGGAATGCAAAATGAAATGATGTGTCATCTTTGTTCCAAGTAAGTTAGGAGTGGATTTGTCTTCTCCATACCGTCTACACTTTCTTTTCCTCATCTCTTAACCATGTTTGGAACATCAAAGCCATGTCATTGAAGAAGGCTTAGTTGTTAAATCAACACATAGAAGATTGTTAGATAAGTACCCAAACAGAATGTTACCTGAAGAAGTCATGAACCTTTACTGTGTTCATCCATTGAGTTCCACAAGCTAATTCTAAATGTATGTGGATGCGCAAAGGGCCATAGAAAGTATTGACCAATACAATTTACATAGTTGTTGAAATCCTAACAAAAATGAGCAAACTGAGGTATCTATGAGTAAAAATGTTGATACACTAAGATCACGTTGGGTTTAACCTACTATGTCTTTCAGTTCCTTATTTCTGGGCAAAATTCTACTCCAAAATTTAGTAGCTTAACACAACAAACATTTATTAGTTTTGTTTATATGTCTACAGGTCCACTAGGTGATTTTTCTGATCTGAACCAAGTTTAGCTGATCTCAGCTGAACTCCTTCATGTATCTGTGGATGGCATAGCTCTTGGAAGTTAGATAGTATAGGATGGTCCCAGCTGAGACAATTTGTCTCTGCTCCAGGAGGAATCTCATTCTTCAGCAGACTAGCTTGGGCTTGTTTTCATGGTGGAGACTAAGGACCAAGAGCGAGAAAGCCCAGTAATGACAGAGAGTGAGTGGAGGCACACGAAGTCTATTTGAGTCTTAGGTTTAGAACTGATACCCTGTAACTTCTGCTACATCTATTGAACAAAGTAAGTAACAAGGCCAGTTCAGAATCAGAGTGGTTAGGGACAAGAATATCAGAAGGCCAAGTATAGGGATACAGGAAGAGCATTCATTGGGGACGTCAATGCTATCAATCACATCATTTAGTATGACTTACCACCTAAACATGTCAAAGGAGAAAAATCATACGATCAGCTCAAGAGATGGGGGGAAACGATTTCATTAAATTAAGTATCTATTTGTAAAAACAACAACAACCCTTTGGAAACTAATAACACATAGAAAATGTCTATTCGATTAAGGGTATCTACCAAAAATGTACAGCAAATATTGTATCTCATGGTTCATCATGAGAAAATTGGAAAAATTCCCTCTGAGATAGGAACAAGACAGGAATCTTCAGTTTTAACACTTCTATCTAATATTGTACAGGGGTCTTAGCTAGTATAGGATAAATAGACCCCTTTCCCAATAGAAGATGCAAGAATTGGATAGGAAAAAATTAAACTGTCATCGTTCTCAGATGATATGATTACCCACCTTAAAAGCCAAAAACAATCCCACTTAAAATTATTAAAATGAAAAAAAATATTAAAATGAACAAAAATTGAGCAAGTCTTCTAGATTTAAAAATTCAACATATAGGGGCGCTAGGTTGGTTCAGTCACCTAAGTGTCTGATTCTTGATATCAGCTCTGGTCGTGATTCCAAGGTCGCAAGATCAAGCCCAACATTGGGCTCCACACTGAGTGGAACCTGCTTGGGATTCTCTCTCTCCCTCTCTCTCTGCCCCTTTCCCACTCACACATGTGAGCTCTCTCTCTCTCTCTTTATTCTCTCACAATAAAAAAATAAACTTAAAAAAATCAGTATAAAAAGTTGAATTTCTATATACTAGCAACAGAATATATATAGTTTTAAAACATTATACATAGTATAAAATATACATTTTCAAGGTATAAGTCTTATAAAAGATGTGCAAAATCTTATGGAGAAAATTGCAAAGCTTTATTTTAAAACATTAATAAGGGCCCAAATAAAAGGGTAGACATCCTTTGTTCTTAGACTAGAAAACAATATTTTAAAGGTGTCAATGTTCCACAAATTGATTTATAGATTTAATGCAATAACAGTATATGTACCCAAATTGTTGTTGTTGCTGTTGTTGTTGTTGTTGTTGTTGTTGTTATTTGGGTGCTAAAATTGACAAGCTAATTCTAAATGTATGTGGATGAGCGAAGAGCTAAGAATTGTCAAGATACTGCAGGAATTGATAAGTTAACCAAAATAACAGAACTGAGATCCTTTCCACAGAAGACATATAGATGATCAACAGACACATTAAAAGATGCTCAACATCACTAGTCAACAGACAAGTGCAAATCAAAACCATAACAAGATATCACCTCAGCTGTCAGCTTGGCTAAAATCAAAAACACAAGAAATAAGCGTTGGCAAGGATGTGGACACAAAGGAACCTTCGTGCACTGTTGGGAATGCAAAACGGTGCAGCCACTGTGGACAAAAGTATGGAGACTCATCAAAAAATTAAAAATGGAATTATCATATGATTCTGTAATTTACCCAAATAATATGAAAGCAGTATTTTGAAAAGATATATGCAACTCTGTGTCTACTGAAGCATTATTTACTGCGGTAAATAATTCCAAACTATGGAAGCAACGTAAGTGTCCATCCATAGATGGGTAGATAAAGAAGAGGTGAGATATATATATATATATTATATATATATTATTATATTATATTATTATATTATTATATATTATATTATATTATATTATATTATATTATATATTATATATTATATTATATTATTATATTATATATATTATATTATTATATATTATATTATATATTATTATATTATATATATTATATATATTATTATATATTATATATATATTATATTTTTATATATATTATATTATATTATATTATATTATAATTATTATTATATTATATTATATATATATATATATATATATAATATTCCTCAGCCATAAAAAAGAATGAAATCTTGCCATTTGCAACAACACGGATGGATCTAGAAGATATCATGCTAAGTGAAATAAGTCAATCAGAGAAAGACAAATACCATACGATTTCACTCATATGTGGAATTTAGGAAACAAAACAAAGAAAAAAGAGACAAGTAAAGAACCAGATTCTTAACTATAGAGAACAAACTGGTGGCTATCAGAGGGAAGGTGAGTAGGGCAATGAATGAAGTAAGTGAAGGGAATGAAAGAAAAAGAACTGAGACCTTAGAACAAGACCCACCCGTTGATGGAAATATTTTATGACAATCCTGTCATTAAGATCAGTGAGAAAGAAAATGAGATTTCACTGAAAGTAGTGGGACCACTGACTAAGCATATTGAAAACATGAATTAGACCTCTACCTTGCATGATATACCAAAATTCGTGCTAACGTATAAAATATCCATAATTCTAAACTACAAAACAGTGTGACACAATACAGAAGATACCTTTTTGACCATGTGGGAAATAAGCCGTTTTTGAGCATGACACAAAATTTGCAAATCAAGTTAAAAGTTAATAAATTCGGCCACATTAAAACTTAGGACATCTGTTCAAAATATAACATTAAGAAAAAAAGAAAAAGGCAGAGAACGGAACAAGATATTTGCAGCATCCATAACCAACAAAAGATTCATGTTGAAAATATATACGTGAAGAAACTCTCCTAGTCAAGAAAAAGACAAACCTAGGAGAAAAAAAATAGACAAGACTGTCATAGGCATCTTATGGAGGAAGAAACCCAAATGACCAATAACTATACGAAATACACTAGTATCTCATACTATCTAGATCAATGAAATTAAGAAATACCAAGTGCTGACAAAAAATATAGGTCAGTGGACACCCAAACACTGGTGGTAGGTGTATAAATTGGCAGAACTGCATGGAAAAATCTATTTAAGATCCCCATACACTACAATGAAACAATTTTTGTCCTACGATTATACCCTAGGATAGAGTTTTCACATCCTGAGATTCATGGATAGAATTTAAAGGTCATGTGAACTGGGATGGAAAAAAAAATATATATATATTTATATATAAATATATATATATAAAATATATATATAATATATATATAAATATATATATAATATATATAAAATATATATAAATATATATATATATAATATATATATAAATATATATAATATATATAAAATATATATATAAATATATATATATATAATATATATATAATATATATATAAATATATATATATAATATATATATAATATATATATAAATATATATATAATATATATAAAATATATATATAAATATATATAATATATATATAATATATATGTAAATATATATATATAATATATAAAAATATATATATATAAATATATATAAATATATATATAATATATATAAAATATATATATAAATATATAAAAATATATATAAATATATATAATATATATAAATATATATATTATATATATAAAATATATAATATATATAAAAATATATATAAATATATATATTATATATTATATATATAAAATGTATATAATATATATAAATATATATATATATATTATATATATAAAATATATATATAATATATATAAAAATATATATATAAATATATATATATTAATTTTCAGTAGTCCTTAAATGAAATTTAACATCTCCTTTATTTATGAATGTAGACAACAAGCCACAATAGGATGCACAGTACCCATGACTTTGTCACCAAAGAAGCAACAGTATTTTCGTATCACATTACGTTATGGCAGAGAACTGGGTATAAATACCCTTTATGCTCATCACTACTTCAACATCAGATAGGTAATTAGACCTACCCCTAGACCTTGTTATTTAATGCATTAGTAAATGTATGTAATATTGTATAAGAAATTTGTTGACATTTTCGTAACCGTGTTTCAATAAAATCGGCTTCTTGTGTGTATTGAAAAATTTATTCTGAGAAGGAGTCCAGTAAGCTTCATCAGAATTCAAAAAAGGCCCACTGCACAGTTAAAAACTCTGCTGCATGGGGTGCCTGGGTTGCTCAGTTGGGTAAGTGTCTGACTCGATTTTGGCTCAGGTCGCGATATCACAGTTCATGAGTTTGCTCCCCACATTGGGCTCTACGGAGCCTGCTTGGGATTCTGTCTCTCTTCCTCTCTCTCTAGCCCTCCTCCTTCTCAAAATAAATAAATGAACTTTAAAAATGCTGTTTTAAGAAACTTCTACTCTAAAAAACCCCTTGTGTTCCACATATGAGTGAATCATATATTTGTCTTTCTGTGACTCTTTTCGCTTAGCGTAATACACTCTCGTTCCACGCACGTTGTTGCTAAAGCAAGATATCATTCTTTCTGATGGCTGACTAATATTCCATTGTATATTATATGTATATTTATATTCTTTATCTATTCATCACTTATTGTGATGAGCACTGGGTATTGTATGTAAGTGATCACTTAATTGTCTCCTGAAAGCAATATCACACCATATGTTAAGTAATGAGAATTTAAATAAAAACTTTAAACAAGCAAACAAACAAACAAAAAACTCTTACACAAGCAGGGAAGAGTGCACATGGCAGGACTATTTTAAATTTTTTTTTTCAACGTTTATTCATTTTTGGGACAGAGAGAGACAGAGCATGAACGGGGGAGGGGCAGAGAGAGAGGGAGACACAGAATCGGAAACAGGCTCCAGGCTCTGAGCCATCAGCCCAGAGCCCGACGCGGGGCTCGAACTCACGGATGGTGAGATCGTGACCTGGCTGAAGTCAGACGCTTAACCGACTGCGCCACCCAGGCTAAAAAAAGGAAAAAATATTGATAACCCAAAGATCCATCACAGATGGGTATTTTGCTACAGTGAAAATGAATGACTTATGCACAAAAACATGGATAAATCCCGAGTGAAAATGGAAGTCGTGAAAGAGTGTAGACTTTGTGATTCTAGATGTAGAAAGTAGAAGAGCATGGAAAATACAGTATTGTTATAGGATATAAACATGCAGTGAAACTATAAATGAGAAGAAAGGATGATCACAAAACACAGGGGGTAGGGAGTTAGGAGGAAAAGGCATGGAATCAGAGAAGAAACTGTAGAGGTAATGTTCTTTTTGTTAACCTGGGTAGTAGGTACGTAGGTGATCATCATAGCGTAAATCTTTATAACTTACATATATTTCTGATCCTTTTGTCTGCTCAGTATTTGCTGAAAGCGATATTAAAATGTGTGTAACGCTTCCTGCTTTGTGAAGAATGGGATGAAAGAGATTGATAGCAGAAAGGGACAGGCTCCTAAAGAAGAGGTCACGGTGGTCAAGGTGAAAGATGCTTGGGCTTGGGCTTGGGCTTGGGCTAGGGTTTTCATAGTGAGTAGACATAAAAAGAAATGGTCATTTTCAGGATTCGTTTTAGAAGTAGAAACAAGAGGGGTGTCTGGTGGGGGGCGGCGGGGGGACTCAGTCTGCTGGGCAACCCACTCTTTATTTAGGCTGGGGTAATGATCCCAGGGTTGTGGGATTGAGTCTCCCATGGGGCTAAGCATGGAATCTGCTTAGGATTCTCTCTCTCTCCCTCTGCCTCTCCCCACTCGGTTGCTTGCTCTCTCTCTCTCTCTCTCTCTTTCTCTAAAATAAAAGAAAAGTAGAAGCAAGAGATGCTATTGAAGGAAAGAAGAAATGGAAGAAGTTCTGGGATTTTGCTTGAGTAACCGGATGGACGTGGAACTCTTTAAGGGATTGAGGGAGGGGATGCAGTGGAAGAAATATGTTTCAAAGAGAAATGGAGGCTTTAGGGGCGCCTGGGTGGCTCAGTCGGTTGAGCGTCCGACTTCGGCTCAGGTCATGATCTCACAGTTCGTGGGTTCGAGCCCTGCATCCAGCTCTGTGCCGACAGCTCAGAGCCCGGAACCTGCTTCCGATTCTGTGCCTCCCTCTCTCTCTGCCCCTCCCCTGCTCATGCCCTGTCTCTCTCTCTCTCTCAAAAATAATTAAACATTAAAAAAAATTGTTAAGGGAAATGGAGACTTTCAAAAATAACCTAGTAAGAGAAGTATTATGCACTGGGGGTGGGGCTAAGAGTGGGGTGAGATAAATGACACACGGATAATCTCCATTTTCAGAATAGATGAAGTTTATCATGTACGACACTTTTTTAGTCCTCTGTGCAGCAAACCTGCATCTTCTAATCTATCTTCAGATAGTGATTTTGGATATTATGTAGCTTGAAAACTTGAAGTGAATTTTCCGGGTGGTTTATAAGCTATCTGTAAGGGTATTAATGAATACCGAACTTGCACTGGGGGAAAAAAAAAGAAGATGAAGAGTTGTGTTTCAAGCCTTAAATTTTGAGAAGCCTATCCAGGAGAAATGTCCCTGGGAAGTTACTATTTACATATCTGCTGTATAAATAGAAACATAGGAACCGTAACGTCGTTGAGCCAAGAGAGAATCCTGGATCCACTGTTAGCTTTATTTATTTTTTTTTTCAGTTTATTTATTTAGTTTTGAGAGAGAGAGAGAGCACACAAGCAAGAGCAGGGGAGGGGAGAGAGGGAGAGAGAGAGAATCCCAGGCAGACTTTGTGCTGTCAGTACAGAGCCGATGCAGGGCTCAAACTCACAAACCGTGAGATCATGACCTGAGCGAAAATCAAGAGTCGGACGCTTAGCGGACTGAGCCACCCAGGCACCCCTCCATTTTCCACTTTAAATCTGGGGGGGGGGGGGAAATTAAGATGTTTTCTCAGTGTCCAGGCCTCTTCAATAATCACTGGTGAGTTTGGGAATTTCCAGCCCCAATGTGTTCTTTCAGGCAAGTCTCTACATTTATTTATTTATTTATTTATTTATTTATCTATTTATTTTTGAGAGAGAGACCCACAGAGTGCCAGCAGTAACTTTTTAGATTTGCATAAAGAGATCAGCAATCGGAATGCTTGCTCTAGGTCACTAAAGTGGCATCACCAGCATCGCAATTCAAATGAAAAGAAGGACTTGCGGATGTTCAGATTCTTTCCCTTCAAATCATTTGAAAACACTTTCCTATCTACCACTCATTTGCTCCTTATAACACTCTTGTAAATTGGCTGAGGCGGATTAACAATTGTATCATTTTAGAAATGAAGAAATGGAGCCAGAGAAAGGTAAAACTAGCTGCAGCAAACTATAAATAGAGCCCCGTGACTGTCACGATTTAGACATTTTGCTAAATTCTGTTGTCGTATTTAATCGCAACTTCCCTTAGGGAATCCTACATTAGGGGCGCCTGGGTGGCTCGGTCGGTGGGGCGTCCGACTTCAGCTCAGGTCATGATCTCACAGTCCGTGAGTTCGAGCCCCGCATCAGGCTCTGTGCTGACAGCTCAGAGCCTGGAGCCTGCTTCCGATTCTGTGTCTCCCTCTCTCTCTGCCCCTCCCCTGTTCATGCTCTGTCTCTCTCTGTCTCAAAAATAAATAAACGTTAGGGGCGCCTGGGTGGCTCAGTCGGTTGAGCGTCCGGCTTCGGCTCAGGTCATGATCTCGCAGTCTGTGAGTTCGAGCCCCGCGTTGGGCTCTGTGCTGACAGCTCAGAGCCTGGAGCCTGCTTCGGATTCTGTGTCCCCCTCTCTCTGTGACCCTCCCCCACTCATGCTCTGTCTCTGTCTCAGAAATAAATAAACATTAAAAAAAATAATAATAAATAAATAAATAAACGTTAAAAAAATTTTAAATTAAAAAAAAAAGAAAATCCTACATTATTGTAAAAATTATACCACAACAAAAGTGTATTCCAGGTATTATATTATGCACAGTGTGATACTTAGAGAGAGTGCTATGTTAAATAGTTTCTCAATATTGATGTGTTTAGAATGCAAGGAGCATTGTCAAATGTAGAAATTCCTCACGTAACGGGATTTATTTTAATGTGCTAGCTAAATAACGAATTTTGGGTTTGATTCGTTCAAGAAGCTTTTGTTTCCCTGGGCTACAGCTGTTTTAAAGGTAGTCTGACCAAGAAAGTTTTTTTTTTTTTTAACGTTTATTTTTGAGACAGAGAGAGACAGAGCATGAACGGGGGAGGGTCAGAGAGAGAGGGAGACACAGAATCGGAAACAGGCTCCAGTCTCTGAGCTGTCAGCACAGAGCCTGATGCGGTGCTCAAACTCACGGACTGTGAGATCTTGACCTGAGCTAAAGTCGGACGCTTAACCGACTGAGCCACCCAGGCGCCCCTGACCAAGAAAGTTTTAATTTAAAAAAATTTCCTGCTTAAGCTCTGCCTGCTTACCACTGTTGGCCAGAGTTTGAAATAATATTTTAGCTGGTTATTTGGGATGGAAAATACAGATCACTTTCATTTTTTGCCTTATATACTACTTTATTGTTTCAAGTTGAACTTTCATAATCGATGTATGTATCACTTTTGGAGTCACAAAAAAGTAGACAAGAAAGATCACTTAAAATGTTTTAGACTGTGATGCCTTCTCTAGGATTTTGTAGAAAATATCATCTTATTTTGTCATAATAGCCAAATGTAAGATAATGCTCCGCAAGATACTAGATCTGAAGTAACATAATTGCTATAACTGTATGTAAGTATTATGACTCATTGAACATGTGCTGTCTTTTTATGCTAATCTAATCAGATCATTTGAGAAAAAAAGTCAGGACCAGGAACCCTTAACGATGCATTTTGAACCAAATGTAGTCTTTGAAATATACAAAAGTAGATATCATAAAGATTTGATGGGAAACATTTCTGCAGCAATTTGGTTATCACTTAATTTACTCTTACATTTAATAATCATAAGGAGGATACCCATGCTTAAAATATACCCTGGTACATATATGCTAGAAAATGTAATGAGACCCATTCCTAGTGCTACGATGTTGAATCTGAATTTCAGCTCTAAAGCTCTGATTCAACATCTTTACATTGAGCCCCTTGAATCAATGTTTGAGTCAAATTATTTCAAATCTTGCAGAAATGTATGGGCTAAAAACTAGTCTCCAGTGCCATTAAAGATGACAGTGATTTGGGGAATCTCCTTAGTATGTGTAGGAAAGTCTGGAATAGAGACTGAACACTATTATAGGAGAAAAAAACCTTAGAGAAGTAGTAATTTCCTTGACTGGGAAAATGTGTTTAGATTCCTTGATATATATGTATTCTTTTTTTTTTTTTTCTTCCTAAGAGTCACAAAATCTCATTGGTTTTCTATTGTATTTGAGTTAGACAGAATTATTTATGACACTTGTTAAAGACAGCTAAGGAAGAGTCTCTTCGAAGGAGAAATATCATGATAGGTGTAGAGCCCACTGCAATGGGATCTTTCGGTGGGAGAGAGAGATTGGGCTCACCTCCAAATAGAAGAAACAGTGGGAATTTATAGCCGAGGAGCAGGGTGTGGGAAGTGGATGGAAAATTGTTGAGAAGAAACATCATGTATAAGGGGGGGATTCCAGATAAACTGACCGAGCTGGATTCTTACTGAAGGCAGGCCGGGGTAATTAGGCATCACCTAGGGCATGGTGAAGGATAAGGAACCCAGTTAGATATCAAGAGGGATCAAATACAAAGGATGAAGGACCCTGGTTAAACTGATTTAGCAGGATTCTTGCTAAAATTGGACAAGGCACAGACAAACACAGAAGTCCACCAGTTGAAGCCTACTTGAAAAAGAGCTCAGAAGGGCCTGAGTAGAGTTTGGTCGAGGAGAGAATCTTTGTCATTAAACTCATTTTTAAATTTGATTGGGAGCTATGGGGGAGATAGGAACGGAACTTCACATTTTATGGTTGATAAGGGAACATTGTGGCCACTCTCTTTTAGGTAGCGTTGGTAAGGAATTATAAAGGAAATAAAACTTTATAAGTTTGTCAAGCCTTATGACATCAAAGTTATCCAGTCATACAATTGTTGGAAGCTAGTGTCTTTCACTACTCATAGTCCTTTGCTTCCCTTTACCCAGAAAAGTCTGCCCCCACAGGTCTTATCTCTTGGGCAGTTAATCCCAAAGTTAAAAGCTAATTCTTGTAAAAAGTGAGGTACCACAGTTGGATATGTGGTAACAAATGTACAATTTGAACAGCAACACCCCGGTAAAGCCTACATATGGGATATTATTCTAGAGTCGCCCATCGGTATGAAAAATGTTAAGATGGGGATGACCAAAAACAAGAAACCAGTGTCTGACAAATCTTTCGTCCCACCAAAGAAATCCAAATCTAAAGCAGTGGCCCTATAAAGGTTTATCTTTGTCAAGAAAAAAATTAACTCAGAATCAAAAGAAGGCATTGACAACTCTTAGCTTTGAGAAGTCAAAGTTACTAAATGACAGCCTCTAAAAGATGATAACCTAACCCCAATTGTTTAAAATCATTGTTACTTTGCATTTCTATCTGATAGAGGAAATTCATGTATCAGGACCAGCAAAATAGAAGCCTCTCCAGTGGCCTGGCCCCTGTCACAAATCTAAAGCTAAGTCAGCCCATGCTTATGGGAAACCCATGTCAAGGAACCATAACATACGCCAGTCACAGTCTTCCAACTCAACCTTAGCTAATTCACCTTACCCTAGAAAACAGAACCTGTTAGCCTTACCAAGAAATCCCTGACCTCCTATCCAATCATTCCCTGTTTCCACATTGCTGCTTCGAAGAGTCCGGAAAATTCTCTCTTGCACAAAATTCTAGGGAAGAGCGCTCCACCTTTTGTGAGGCACCCCCCATCCTTGGACTGTTGCCCTTAAATAAAGGCCATCGGACTAACTACTAAATTGCTTTATTTTTGTCATTTAACATATCTGTCACACTTTCCCTCCTACTGGAACAGCTCCGTGTCATTTTAGGATCCACTTAAAGAGCGGTAACACATAAGGCGACACATTTAGTTTGGTTTTAGCAGCCTACATTTGTGTGTCAATCATTCTGGTGAATGGTTAAGCCATTGCTAGTTGTCCCAGTGTAGGAAGGCTTCAATGAATTCTCCTGCTCATCCTGCCACCTAACTAACCGTCATGACACGAATGAAGGTGAGGAACAGAGATTATTTCACCCAGTACTGGAGATAAATAGAAAATGGAGGCACAACAGAAGCTAGTATGCAGAAAATCCTCCCTTATAACTCATATAGGAAAGAAACTATACCGGCTTTCCAAATTTGACAAGAATTAAAATTTAGTATGGATTTTATTTTTATGTTAGAGAGTGCACAAGTTGGGGAGACGAGCAGAGGGAGAGAAAGAGAATCGCAAGCAGGCTCCACGCTCGGTGATGAGCCTGACCTGCAAGGCTCAATCCCATGAACCATGAGATCATGACCTAAATCTAAATCAAGAGTCAGAGGCTCAACCGACTGAGCCACCCAGGCACCCCTAATATGAAATGCTGAGCAAAAACTTTTGAAGCTTAAAGAAAATTTTCTATTAATAACAAAAACAAATTTTGAACAACTATTTTGAAGGAAAGGAAAACCAGAAGGATGGAATAGTAAATATAAATAAATATATTAGGTGACGTTAAAAGAAACTTTGTCTTCATTTTATTTTTTAAATCATGTCAGATGATGAAAAGTGACCTTTGTGATTGTAGTGTCTACCACCCCCCCCAAAATGTACTGTCTTAATTCCCTTATGGAGCTGAAACAGAAGCAAAACGTTTTTTTTTTTTAATTTTTTAAATCCTTGTTTATTTTTGAGAGAGAGACAGAGTGTGAACAGGGGAGGAACAGGGAGAGAAGGAGACAGAGAATCTGAAGCAGGCTTCAGGCTCTGAGCTGTCAGCACAGAGCCCGAAGTGGGGCTCAAACCCACAAACTGCAAGATCATGACCTGAGCCGAAGTCAGACGCTTACCCGACTGAGCCACCCAGGTGCCCCAGAAACAAAATGTTAATAAGTGAGTTTTCAAATACCTACCCACCTCAGTAAAAAAAAAAAAAAAAAAAAAAAAAAAAAAAAAAAAAAAAAAGCAAGTTCTTTAAAGCCTATAATCACAGGTATCAGATTCTGTTGCATCCTAAAAATACTCTAACAAAAATATGATTGCTAAAGATAATTTGCATTGTATTTTTTTTATATCTAATGTTGGGGGGCTTTTTGTTTGTTTTGGCAGGAAAACAAAGGGTTGCAGATAGATTATTTGGTGTAAGTCCCTTGAATCCCAGGTAAAAGAACCTAATGTTGAAATTTAATGCCTTTGTGTATCAAGAAATTTCAGCTGGGGGTGCCTGGGTGGCTCAGTCGGTTAAGTGCCTGACTCTTGGTTTCAGCTCAGGTTGGTTCGACTCTTGGTTTCTCACAGTTCATGGGTTCGAGCCCCAGGTTGGGCTCTATGCTGACAGCACAGAGCCTGCATGGGGTTCTCTCTTTCTCCCTCTCTCTCTGCTCCTCTCCTGCTCTCTCTCTCTCTCTCTCTGTCAAAATAAATAAACTTAAAAAACAAAAAAAAGAAACATCAGCTGTACTCTGATGCTGTAAGATTACATTAGAACAAACGTATTCCGAACGGGATATTCAAGAAAGAGAATACGCTGTGTGTATCTTTGGGAATCTTTTGAAGTTCACTTGTAGAGAGTTAAAGCTTTCTCATGAATGATATTTTTTCCCTGGGGCCAGACCATTTGTCTCTTCCTGGCATTTGTGACCCTTGTATCCCTTAGAACTAACTGGTACTTTTAATAATGAAACCGAACGAGGTTGTTTTTTTCAATGTAGTACTTTTTGTTGCTTTGCTTTTTTGATGGGATGCAAACCGCAAGCTACTTAACATACTCCAAGTGCTGCTAGAAAACGCTGTCATTAGCATTTTGAATGTCTTTAAAAATCCTCTCCAGTCTGGTGGCATATGTATGGGATGATAATGAGTGAAAGAAATGATCTGAGGAATGAATAATGTTTTTCTATTCATAGGTACCATATCTACCATGACAACTACATCTGGGCAAACTGGTCATGGGATAGTATTATTCGGGCAGGCAGAAAATCTTGGTGTGGGGTTTGAGGAACAAATTATAACTGGAATTCCTCCAATGTTGCCCCATGTATGTGAAGTGTCACTATAGGGCAAGACAGCCTTGCGGGGAATTCCAATTTTTCCTTGCTGGTTACAAACAGAGGTTTGAGTCATCATACTGTTTAAAAATAGAGAGGCGAGGGGCACCTGGGTGGCTCAGTCGGTTGAGCGTCCGACTTCGGCTCAGGTCATGATCTCGCGGTCCATGAGTTCGAGCCCCGCGTCGGGCTCTGTGCTGACAGCTCAGAGCCTGGAGCCTGTTTCAGATTCCGTGTCTCCCTCTCTCTCTGACCCTCCCCCATTCATGCTCTGTCTCTCTCTGTCTCAAAAATAAATAAACGTTAAAAAAAAATTTAAAAATAGAGAGGTGAGGGGGGCGCCTGGGTGGCTCAGTCGGGTGAGCATCTGGCTTTGGCTCAGGTCATGATCTTGCAGTTCGGGATTTCGAGTCCCGCATCGAGCTTGCTGCTGTCAGCTCGAAACCTGTTTCGGGTCCTCCTCTGTCTCCCTCTCTCTCTACCCCTCCCCCGCTTGGGCTCTCTCAAAAATAAACATTGAAATAAATAGGCGGGAAAGAGTGAAAACTTCAACTTTAAAGGTCAATTCAAAGTGTCATACTCAAGGGGCGCCTGGGTGGCTCAGTCGGTTAAGCGGTTAAGCGTCTGACTTCAGCTCAGGTCACGATCTCGCGGTCTGTGAGTTCGAACCCCGCGTCGGGCTCTGGGCTGATGGCTCAGAGCCTGGAGCCTGCTTCCCATTCCGTGTTTCCCTCGCTCTCTGCCCCTCCCCCGTTCATGCTCTGTCTCTCTCTGTCTCAAAAATAAATAAACTTTAAAAAAAGAAAAAAGTGTCATACTCAAAATATATAAATCTAAGTAGGAGGATAGGGGCCAATATTATCTTGCTACGGAATCCACGTAGGTTTCTCACCAGGCTAAAAAGCAATAAAGTCAAAATGAAGTAGCAGGATTTAATCAACCAGGAAATCTAGGACAATTCCATTACAATGAGCATGGAGTATGTGGGTAGAAATGTACACTGTTGGAAACATCTAAATGGTAGGAAGCAAGGAAGTAGGATCCAGGGGTACTTACCTTCAGGAATAATATCGGAGTTGTCATCTTTTTTGGCAAGGGGCTATATCTTAGGCTAATTTGGATTATTTTTATCGTTTGTTTTTAATTTAACGTTTATTCATTTATGAGAGATGGAGAGAGCCAGAGCATGAGTGGAGGAGGAGCAGAGAGATAGGAAAACAGAATCCGAAGCAGGCTCCAGGCTCTGAGCTGTCGGCAGAGACCCCAATGCGGGACTCGAACCTGCAGACCGTGAGATCATGACCTGAGCCGAAGTCGGATGCTTAACCGACTGAGCCACCCAGGCGTCCCTAATTTGGATTATTTTTATTTTTATTTTTTATGTTTATTTATTTCTGAGACAGAGAGAGACAGAACATGAGAGGGGGTGGAGCAGAGAGAGAGGGAGACACAGAATCCGAAGCAGGCTCCACGCTCCGAGCGGTCGCCACAGAGCCCCACGCGGGGCTCGAACTCACGGACCGCGAGATCATGACCTGAGCCGAAGTCGGTCGCTCAACAGACTCGGCCACCCAGCCGCCCCCCTAATTTGGATTATTTTTAAACGAGAGAATGGAAAAAGCATATTATCACCAAGTTCTTTCTAATGACAGATAGTGGAGGCTATATAAGTGGATATCACGATCAAGAGGTTATAGGACTTCTTGTTTCAATGGCATACTTAATTCTGACGGTACATATCGTAATGGCTATACTTTTGCATAATATAGTTGGAAAAGACATGGTATCATATTTATCTATTGTGATACCTTTGTTTCCCCTCAATTTCACAAATACTAAGCGAACGTCAGTGAGTTTCCTTTTCAGTTTGGATGGCTTTCCGGTTTTATAAGTGTGTCTAACAGCATAATAAATACAGAAAATACAAATAACGTAAAATTTAACAGTAAGGAGTTATTTCTATTCATGTCAGGATTTTATCCTCAGTCAGACAGTTGACTTTTTTAGATTAGAAAAGCGGTTCATCTCAAAAATAGAATAGTTTAGGGTACATATTAACGTGCCAACCTGCTAGCTTCTTCTGTAAGAGACTTGGTGTCACCCTATTACTTTGAACAAAAGCATGGCAATTATAACATTGGCTAGATAACTTGTATTTTCTAAGACCAATTTATGATATGCTTTTTAGGCAATAACATTTTTCTTTTTCTTTTTTTGTTTTGCTTTTTCTTTAATAGAAATGAAGTCGGCGGCCCGCCCTTGCTTCCAGGAGGAAACCTAAGAACATTCATAAGGTATCAGTATTCTAAAATGTTTATTTATTTATTTTGACAGGGAGGAGGGGCAAAGGGAGGGAAAGAGAATCACAAGCAGGCTCCGTGCTGCCAGCGTGGAGCCGGATATGGGGCTTGATCCCAGGAACCATGAGATCATGACCTGAGCCAAGGTCAAGAGTCAGATGCTTAGCTGACTGACCCACGTGCTGCCAATAAAATATCGGCATTCTAAAACATTTCTTATGTTTTTCTTATCATTGTGAGTCGCATTTTCATTTTATCATAATGCAAAATGTGTTTACCTTTGCATTTATTTTTAAAATTTTTTAAATGCTTATTTTCGAGAGGGAGGGAGAGAGAGAAAAAGAGAGGGAGAGAGAGAGCGCGCAAGCAGGGGAGGGGCAGAGAGAAAGGGAGACATAGAATCCGAAGCAGGCTCCAGGCTCTGAGCCGTCAGCACAAAGCCCAACGTGGGGTTCGAACCCACGAACCGCGAGATCATGACCTGAGCTAAAGTCAGAGGCTTAACTGACTAAGCCACCCAGGTGCCCTGACCTTTGCATTTGATTGCTTGTGTTTTCATTAAAATTGAAACACTCAATTCCTATAGACCTATTTCATGATATCACTGATTGGAACTTAGATTTCATGATGCCACTCTCTCTAAACTTAACACCTGTAAAATAGAAAAGTTTGGTATAATATCATTCACCTCTGAGACAAATGTAATTCTGTTTTCCTGTCATCAGCGTGGCAAAGAGGAATCATTTTTCTTCTGATGTATTTCTGTGTAATACATCTGTTTACTTACAGCTCATCATGCAGGCTAGGAGACAAATTAAATTTGATTTCTTCTTGAGACATGAATATGCAGATTTGATAGTACCCACATTCTAGAACAAGTAAAGCTCTTGAACAAAATAATTTTACAGGGCAGTTCTTTGAAACAATGTGGTTTTGTTCTCCCTCATTTTTCTGACAAAGTAGAACTTTCAAAAAGTTGAAAACATAATTCATACAAATATAAGTTCAATTATTCACATTATTTATTGATGTGGGAACCAGTAAGACAGTAAATTAGTTCTAAGAAAATCTGGAGAGCTAGATATTTGTAAGCAAGTTGTTAAGGTTGGGAGCACACAATCCCCCAAATATGGCACCTTGGCGTATCGAATATTTTAATCTAGAAGAGTTTGAAAAAAAGCACAGAAGGAGGAAAACCATGCTGACCCCCTCCCTGCTGCTCACCCCCCTCACCTGGCCCATCTCCCCGGAAGCAGGTCCTAAAATTCTCATGTAGGAGGTGCCTTCCTCTACCTGGAGGAAAGGAACATCCTTGTCGGCAAAGACAAGAAAAATCCTAACCAGCAGGTCTTGCTAAATTTCCCCCCAGTTTAGTACACTTACTTCATACTTCTTAATCTATCAAATTCCTCCACAACTCTCTTCATCAAGCGTAGCATGAAAGTACTCAGGTCTGGGGGCACCTAGGTGACTCAGTTGGTTAAGCATCTGACTTCCGCTCAGGTCATGATCTCACAGTTCCTGAGTTCGAGCCCTACTTCCGGTTCTGCACTGACGGTGCAGAGCCTGCTTCAGATTCTCTGTCTCCCTCTCTCTGCCCCTCTCCTGCCTGCTCTCTCTCTCAGAAAGAAGCATTGCTTTAATAAAGTGCTCAGGTCTGTTTTGGGGGGACGTCATTTCTTTATAAAAGAAGTTTATCAGTTTTCTTTACATAAAACTTAACTATGTATGGGTTTTTTTTTCCCTGTTCATCTGTCTTTGTTAGTTTAATTTTCAGACCCAGCCAGGGACACTAAGAGGGTTGAGGAAAACGTTTTCCTCCCCTGTAAAGTTAACAAGAGAAAGCTAGGGTACAATCGTTGGGCTAAAAACAAAAATATTTTTTAAGTAGTTAATCAAAAATAAATTTTGTAAGCTCATTTGTTATTGAAGAGAAATTATTTATATCTGTATCAGACAAAAATTTACATGTAACTTTACAAACTCTGGCAACTTGAACCAATAGTAAGCAGTAAATCAAAGTATATAGCCTTAAATAATCCTTGGGTGAGCTGGAAAACACTGTATTTGGTTATTGAAAAGACAGTATAGAGGTTCCTGAACAAAATTGAAAATAAAACTGTGCGATGATCAAGGAATCGCAGTACTGAATATTTATACAAAGAATACAAAAACACTGATTTGAAGGGATATATGTACTCTTCTGTTTATTGCAATAGTATTTACAATAGCCAAATTATGAAAGCGGCCCAAGTTTGTCCATCAATAGATGAATGGATAAAGATGTGAGATATAGACATAGATATAGATATAGATATAGATATAGATATAGACATGTGATATATGTGATACACACACACACACACACACACACACACACAGGAATATTTTCAGCCATAAAAAAATGAGATCTTGCCATTTGCAACCACATAGGTGGAGTTAGATTTATACTAAGAGAATTAAGTCAGAGAAAGACAAATATGATGTGATTTCACTCATATGTGGAATTTAAGAAACAAAACAAATGAACAAGGGAAAAAAGAAAGAGAGACAAACCACAAAACAGACTCTTAACTATAGAGAACAAAATGGTGGTTACCAGAGGGGACGTGGGCGGGGAGATGGGGGAAATACAGGAAGGGGATTAAGAGTACACTTACCTTGATGAGCACTGAGTAATGTAGGGAACTGTTGAATCACTATACTGTACACATGAAACTTCTATAACCCTGTTAACTACACTGGAACTAAAAACATAAAATAAAATAAAATAAAATAAAATAAAATAAAATAAAATAAAATAAAATAAAATAAAATAATAACATGATAAAATAAAATGAAAAGACATTCTACCCCTTTCCTTTTGTTCTATTTCCAAGTATTAAATAAACGTTCTTAACAATTCTCTTCATATGCAAAACTTGAACAAAAATATCAAGACAAAGTCCTCACATTTAAGATACATTTGCTTTTCTAAATGTTTGAAAGTCTGTCATTCTAACTATGGCTTTCCAAACAACCCATTTGATCCAATAAGTGACGTAGATACAGCCACTTTAAAAGAAACATAAATTAAATGGGTAGCTGAATACGGTACCTAATCTGAGCAAATAGGCCAAGTCAATAAAATTGTGTCCACCTTTTAAATGTCAGTATAATGGATGGTTTTGTTGTTGTATGACATTGGGGTTCAGATATTCTTTCAATATCAAATAAACTTTGGTAAGACTTAGTTAAAATTGCATAGTATGACCTTTTGCTAGAAATTCATTAGAAAAGTTTAACCTTCCCTCACAGAATTCAAGACAGCATGCCCATCGTCTTAAATTCTTCCCCAACATTCTAATCACATGCTTCTCTAGCCCTTACATGCCTCTTCTCCTACACTTTTGAATTAAAAAAAAAAAACATAGAAGTTCATATAGGCAAGAATTTTGCCTTCATTTATATGTTTCCAGGACCTACTGCAGTGTTTGATTCATAATAGGTACTGAGAAATATATACAAACTGGTGAATGGATGGATGGATGGATGGATAGATACATTGATGGATGAATGGATATGAGTCATAGACATGGATGGCTCTGTCCCAACCTGAAGCCAGGCTTTCCTTCTCTGAGTTCATAGCAGTGAGAGCCCTGTCCTCTTTTTTTTTTAACCATATATAGCTATATTAAATATAAAGGGTATGTTGGGTAATCCTCACACATTCATGATTATATTTCTTACCATCCCTTTTTCCTTCCTTCTTCTCTCTCTTCTTCCTTCCTTCCTTCCTTCCTTCCTTCCTTCCTTTTCTATAATTATTTAATTATTTTCAATGCTACGTCCTCATTTTTAAGAAATAGTCAATCTGACCCAAAATAATAACCCTCATAACAGGATACCTGAATTTTTAGTTTAGCGATCTAAAATGGAGGGAGAGGAAGGATTCCTCTAGATGTTTTGAGGACTGAAAAGAAAAAGCAAGTGGGAAGTTTTGATCATAAGCCAAGTGCACACAATTTGTCAAAGAATGACTTTGTCAATATCAAGCTGATTTTACAAGGAAACCCATTTCAAGTTGTTATTCTTGGTGCACGGTACCCAGAATATGTAACCACTATTCTATTTGAGAATCTTCAAGCTCACTGAACTTTTAATCCGTTCTTAAGAATCCTAATGTTTGGGACTGCAGATACAGAAAATAAAAGAACCAAGAAAAAGATTGTTTTTTTAAGTTTTTATTTAAGTTCCAGTTAGTTAATATACGGTGTAATATTAGTTTCAGGTGTACAATATAGTGATTCAACACTTTCGTACAACACCTCGTGCTCCTCACGACAAGGGCCCTCAATCCCTATCGCTTATTTCACCCATCCTCCTCCCACCTCCCCTCTGGTAACCATCAGTTTGTTCTCTATAGCTAAGAGTCTGGTTCTTGGTTTGCCTCTCTCTTCTTTCCCCCTTTACTCATTTGTTTTGCTTCTTAAATTCCACATATGAGTGAAGTCATACGGTATTTGTCTTTCTCTGGCTGACTTATTTCACTTAGCATGATATCTTCTAGATCCATCCATGTTGTTGCAAATGGCAAGATTTCATTCTTCTTTTGTGGCTGAGTGGTATTCCATTGTATATAACACTTCCTTATCCATTCATCAGTTGATGGACACTTGGGCTGTTTCCATCATTTGACTATTGTGGACAAGGCTGCTGTAAACATTGGAATGCATGCATTCCTTTGAATTAGTATTTTTGTAACCTTTGGGTAAATACCAGGAGTACAAGTGCTGGATCACAGGGTGGTCCTATTTTTGACTTTCTGAGGAACGTCCATACTGCTTCTCAGAGTGGCTGCACCAGTTTGCATTCCCACCCGCAATGCAGGAGGGTTCCTCTTTCTCCACATCTTCGCCAGCACTTGCCGTTAAAGAAAAAGGTAATGTTACCGGGTCTAGGCTTTTTCCTTGTTTGGGCCTCCATTTAGTTGCTGTAGCTCTTTGGCTGATGACCAGAGCTACTCTAAGGTTAATTTCGTCAGTTTCTGATTGTTTATCCAGCGTGTCCGTGATGAAGCAAGGGCCTAGAACTTACTAGTTGGCCATTCCACAGATGCCCCGTTCTACTTATACTGCCTTTTGTAATTATATAATTTTCCTTTACAGTTTTCTTAGTTTTCTCATGTGGATTTTGACTAATGTCTGCTTTCAGCCTGGGGAACTTACTTGGCCTTTCTTGTAAGGCAGGTTGGCTGGCAATGAATTCTCCTTTTTTGTAGATCTGAGACTGCCTTCATTTCACCTTTTTGAAACCTAGTTTGGCTTGATATGGGGCTCTTGGTGAAGAAGTTTTTATTTTGACTACTTTGAATATGTTGCCATGCTGTCTTCTGGATTTCATTGTTTCTCTTGAGAGGTCAACTGTTCATCTTAATGGGCTTTTCCCTTATATGTGATTATTCTTTTCTTTTTTCTCAAATGTCCAATTTATTTTGTGATTGATAAGCGTTGTCGCCTACTCTTTGAGGTGCCTGGGTTTCATGGACCTGACAGTTTAATGAGACCTTGGTAATTTCTTTTTTCTCTTGCTGCACTTGGCCTTTTCATTACCTTTGGCATTTATCATGTTTTTACTCTGAGGTATCTGTTTTCAAATTTCCTTGCATTTATGCTACCTGGAGTTCACTGAGCTTTTTGAACGTGTAGATTAAAGTTTTACTTTAAATTTGGAAAATTTTTCGCCGTTAATCTGTTGAATGTTTCCTTCCCCTGCCTCTTCCTCCTCTTCTTCTGACACACCGATGACACACAAGTTGCCACACTTATTGGTATTCCATATTTCTCTGTGTGTGCAATTTTCTGGAGTCATTTTCCTCTGTTTCTCAGAGTGAGTAATTCCAATTGATCTATTCTCAATTCCCTTGATTCAAATCCAAATCAGATCTACCATTGAGCCCCTCTAATGAATTTTCATCTCAATTACTGTTCTTTTGAGCTTCAGAATTTCCGTCTGGTTCTTTTTCATAATCTCTATCTCACGACTGATATTCTCTATTTGACGAGACTTTATCATTGGACCTTATTTTACTTTCAAGCATACTTCCCTTTCGTTCTTTGAATATAGTTATACTGGCTACTTGAATGTCTTTGTTGTTGTTGTTGTTGTGAAATCTAAATCTGTTCACTTTCCCAGGCAGTTTCTGCTGTCTGCTTTTTCACCCCTGGGCATAAGTCAGACTCTCCTGGGTTTTGCCGTTATTGGCAGGTTTCGTGATTTTTTGTTGGAAACCGGACACTTTAGAGAATAGCATCGTAGCAACTCTGAGCTCTGGTCTCCCCACTTCTGGGGCTTCTTATTGTCATTTGTTTGCTTATTTGTGTATCGACTGACAGGATTATTTTAGGAAGCCTATCTGCACCCCTGCCCCTCCAGTGTGAAGCCTTCAATTTTGCTCATTGGAAGATGCCATCTTCGGGATATGCGCAGGCATTATGGAATAACAGAGTTTTCACTGGGCTGCCTTTTACTGTCTTTTTCTCTTTTCACACCCAACTGGTAAGCTCCAGTAATTGCTAGCTGACTGCTTTGTTGTTTTTAACAATACCCAGGACAAACATTGTGCCATGAACTAACCCAATTAAGTTCAGGTGCCTTTCCAAGTATAGTTTTTTTTTTTTTTTTAATTTTATGTTTATTTATTTTTGAGAGCAAGAGAGACAGAGCACAAGCGGGGGTGGGGCAGAGAGAGAGGGAGACACAGAATCGGAAGCAGGGTCCAGGCTCTGAGCCATCAGCACAGAGCCCGACGCGGGGCTCGAGCCCACAAACCATGAGATCATGACCTGAGCTGAAGTCCGGTGCTTAACTGACTGAGCCACGCAGGCGCCCCTACAAGTATAGTTTTTGAAGTCAGTGTTTGTGATTTGTTCTGAACTTAGGAAGGTTCTTCTTAGCTGGGCCCTTCCCTGGTTCTCTCTGGTGAACTAGCTGGCTTCTGGGTGACTTTCTATTTCTAATGAACCTACCTGTTTCCTCTTTAGTTGTTTTTCATCACAAATTCCACTGCCTTTGAGGGGATCCTTAGACTAGACACATTTGCTCTGCGGCAAATAGAAATAAGTTCCTTTGGGGAAAGCTTCAGCCTGCCTCGACCCATAGACAAAACCTCAGAGACTTTGCCCTTGAAGCTATGGGTGCAGACACTGGAGGGCTCCTTTCTGAGTGTAACTCCTGCCTTATTTGATGAGCACTCAACAGAGGGTGTAGGACAGCTGTAGTCTCTGGCATTCTCAATCGGCCTCTCTCAGTGGGGAGCTTTGCTTTATAAAGGAACCATAATACAGATGATCAATCCGGGCCCCTGTATTCTCACTGCACTGTACCCAAGGAGAGCATATGCCCTACAGTTGGAGGTTAATGGGAAAAAAAAAGGGAACCCCTACCTCTTGGCAACAGTTAGCCACTGCAAATTGCAGCTCGGGCAGGATGAGAAAGTCTGAAGTCCTGTCCCTCCTGGGAGGCGCTACAGTTGTCCAACTTTAACCTGGGGGAGTGAGTGAGAGAGCCCTGTGTTTTGGGCTACAACCATTTGGCTGGCTAGTATTCGTCATTCTGAGGCTGGATCAAGTCTGTCACTCTGAACTTGGAGGGGAGAGAAAAGGAAGTGTTTTTTGGTTCATTTGCCACAGCTTCTCACTATTCTTACTGAGTTTTAGTTCAGTTTTCTTTTTTAAGAAATTTATTGAGATTACAATTGACAGATAACATTGCGCAAGTTGAAAGTAAACAACATATCAGCTTGATAGGTGTATATATTGAAACATGATTACCACCATAGCCTTAGGTATCACCTTTATCATGTCCTGTAATTCTCATTTCTCCTCTGTGATGAGAATACTTCAGATCTAGTCTAGTCTCTTAACAACTTTAAGGTTTATAATACAGTCTTGTTCTGCTGTATAATTCTTCCGTACCTTAGATCTTCAGAATTTATTTATCTACTAGTTACAAATGTGTACCCTTAAATAAAATTGCCCCAATTCCCCAATCCCCCAGCTCCTGGTAACCACCATTCCACCTTCTGCTTTCATGAGTTTGGCCTTTTGAGATTACACATATAAGTGATATGCAGAAGTTGTCTGACTCTTCTCGGTATCATACACTAACTATCAATGTTGTCTCAAATGGCAGAATCGCCTTCTTTCTCAGGGGTGATTAATATCCCGTTGTGTGTGTGTGTGTGTGACATCTTCTTTATCCATTCCTCCATTGAGGGACACTTAAGGTGTTTTCATATCTTGACTATTGTCAATAGTGCTGCAATGAACAGCAATCTGCAGATATCTCCTTGACATCCTGTTCTCATATTCTTTGAATATGTATGTATAACCAGGAGTGAGCTTGCTAGGTCACATGACGGTCCCAATTTTTAATTTTTGAGAACCCACTGTACTGCTTTCCATAAGGGCTGTTCATTTTTCTGCTACATGTTTCTTCATTTGCTGTGTGACCCTAGTTCAGATCATTTCTAGAGGCTTTATTTTTTTATTTTTTTAATGTGTATTTATTTATTTTGAGAGAGTGAGAGAGAGAGGCAGAGACGGAGACAGAGCATCCAAAGTGGGCTCCCCGCTGAGAGCCAAGAGCCCGATGTGGGGCTCAAACTCACCAACTGTGAGATCATGACCTGAGCCAAAGTTGGGCGCTTAACTGACTGAGCCACCCAGGTCCCTCATTTCCAGAGACTTCACATGGTTGTTAATAATTTTCACCAGTTTACCTAGGGAGCAGTTTTAAAGAACCTCTCATGTTGTCACGTCACAAAAGTTTTCCCAATTTTTATGTTAGATTATTTGCTTTTTATGATTGAGTTATAAATTTTTTTCAAAGCAATAAGTGTATTTATACACATACATGTGTATGCATGTGTATAATATATATATATATAAAACATTTATATATAACATATAAAATACCACTCATTTGTCAGATATTTTTAATGGTTTCTTGTTTGTTTGTTGTCAAAGGAAACTTCGCATAACCAAAGATCACAAGGATTTTATCACGTGTTCATTTAGGAATTCTTGTACATTTTAGTTTTACATTATGTCTATAACCCATTTAAGTTGGTTTTTTGGAAGATACAGGTTGAGGTTTATTTGCGGGGGGCTGTTGTAAATGGTTCTTTTTGTTGTTCTTTCCCAATTTCCTATTGTTTATTTCTAACATTTGGAAATAAAAATATACTTTTATTTATTTACCTTATATCCTGCCACCTTGCTAAACAGACTTAATTGTTCTAGCAGCTGTAGCAGATTTTTTAGGGGATTTTCTACAAAGACCATTGTCATCTGCAAATACAGACTTTTATGTCTTCCTTTACAATCTGTATGAGTTTATTTTTACTGTGTCTTTCGACTGGCTAGAACCTCCATTATGATGTTGAATAGGAATAGTGAGAGCAGATGTCCTTTTTATTATTTCTGATCTTGGAAAAAGACCCTTGAGTCTTTTACTACTAAGTATGATATTGGCCATGAATGCCCTATGTCCAGATGAGGAAACTGTCTTTTATTCTTTCTATAAGAGTTTTTATCATGAATGGATATTTAATTTTGTCAGCTTCCCTTTTTTTTTTTTAGCAGTTTCAAATATTTTATTTTAGTTTGGTTTAGTTTAGTTTAGTTTTTATTTAAACTCCAGGTAGGTAACATACAGTGTAATATTAGTTTCAGGAGTATAAGATAGTGATTCGTCACGTCAAGTTCTTTTCTTCCTCTGTTAAGATAACCGTATTCCGTTTCTTTATTAGCTAGTTAACAGTGCATATAAAATTGATTTTCTCATGTTAAAACAACCATTTGGTTTCTGAGAAAAGCTACACTTGGTCATAATATGATATATATTATATAATGTATATAATATTTAATGACCGAATGTAATATATATTTTTCCTGGATCCAATTGGCTACTATTTTGTGAAGAAGTTTAGTGTCTATGTTCCAGAGGAATACTTTTACTTCAGTGGTTTTGTCTGATTTGGATTCATGTTTCAATAGCCTTTAAATAATGAGGTTAGAAATATTTGATTCTCTCCTATATTCTAGAAAGCTTTGTATATACCTAACATTTCTTTCATAAATATCAGTATATTGTCAGAAGTACCTTCTTTGGTTGGAGTTTTATTCTTGGAAAGCTTAAAAATGAAAATCTCAATTTATTTAATATATTAAAATCTTATATACAGTTGCATTTTTGAGTAACTTTCAGTAGTTGGTGTCTTTTAAGGAACTGATCCATATAATCTAACTTATTTGCACAAAATTGTTCATAATATCCATGTATTATGTTTTTAAGGATGATGGGATCTACAGAGATATCCCTTCTTTTGTTCCTGATATCTAGAATTTGTGTCTTTGTTGTTGTCGTTATTGTTTTGGTTAGTCTGCAGGAAGATATATGAGATTTATTGACCTTTTCAAAGACTCAGACTTTAACTGATTTTCTGCCGTTTCTGTTTTCAATGTAATTGCTATCTGCTGTCGTCTCCCTCCTTTCTGCTTGATTTAGTTATTTTTCTCTTCTTTTCCTGGTTTTTTAAGTTGGAATGTCAGAGTATTAACGAGACACTTTTTCCTTTCCAATATAAGCATTTAATGCTCTGAGTTTCCCGTTAAGTGTTACTTTAGCTGCATCCCACAAATTTTGGTATGCTGTGTTTTCCTTTTTATTCAATTTAAAACAATTATCAAACTATCCTTGTGGTTCCCTATTTAATTCACGGGCTACTTAAAACTAAGTTGTTTAATTCCCAAATACTTCAGGCTTTCCAAATAACTCTCTGTTATTACTTTCTAGTCTATTTCTGTGGCAGTCAAGAAAAACATTTTCACAGTCTCAATCGTCTTAAATACGGGCACATCTGTACATTACTCTTGTAATGGGTAAAGGGTTCCATAAATATCAGTTAGCTCAATTGATTGATAGGTTCAAGTCTTCTATGTTTTTCCTATCAACTACTAACAGAGAACATTCTTCGACTTCAGCTGTAGATTTATCTATTTGTACTTGTGTACATATCAGTTTGGGCGTGTATTTTGAAGCTCTATCCTTAGGAACTTACAGGGTTTTTTTTTTTTTTTATATTTTTTTAATGTTTATTTATTTTTTGAGAGACAGAGACAGAGCGTGGGGTGGGGGGAGGAGGGAAGAGAGAGAGGGAGACGCAGAATCCGAAGTAGGCTCCAGGCTCTCAGATGCCAGCACAGAGCCCGACAGGGGGCTCCAACTCACGAAGAGATCACGACCCGAACCAGAGTCGGACGCTTAACTGACTGAGCCACCCAGGTGCCCTGGAACTTACAGTTTTAAATTTATAATGTTTTTCCCTGGGGAATCAATCCATTTGTTACCACATAATGTTCTCCATATCCCTGTTACTCTCATTGATTTTAACTTGGATAGTAATATAGCTACTACAACCTTCCTGTGATTAGTGTTTGGATGATATATTAATTTCCATCCTTTTGCACTTAGCCTCCTTCTGTTTAATATTCCAAGTGAATATAAAATATAAAATGGCACTGAAACCATTTATTTTGAGGGTAAATAATACGGTTGGATTTAAATCTACTATTTTTCTAACTCTTCTCTACATATGCTATTTTTGTGTGTGTGTTTTTTTTTCTGCCTATTTCTGGGAAAAGCTAGTAGCTTTGTATGATTTTTTTTTTTCAATCCGGACTATGAGCTCATTATGTATACCTCTTTTTTTTTTTTTTTTTAATTTTTTTTTTTCAACGTTTCTTTATTTTTGGAACAGAGAGAGACAGAGCATGAACGGGGGAGGGGCAGAGAGAGAGGGAGACACAGAATCGGAAACAGGCTCCAGGCTCTGAGCCATCAGCCCAGAGCCCGATGCGGGGCTCGAACTCACAAACCGTGAGATCATGGCCTGAGCCGGAGTCTGACGCTTAACCAACTGAGCCACCCAGGTGCCCCACTGTTTATATTTTTTATGTGGCCCAATTGCTTACAAAATTTCCTTAATACATCATCTGCCTTCAAATGTTATATAGTTCATATATAGTGTAAGAAACTTAAGACAGAATCTAATTCTTCCCTCCTTCCCCTTGTGCTATCACTGGTATGCACTTTACTTTTTTATTGTAATTAATCCCACAATTTATTTTATAATTTTTATTGTAGAATGTCTATTATCTTTTAGAGTGATTAAACATAAGGGAAAATGCCTTTTATATTTGCTGTTATTTTTACCATTTTTGAAGCTCACCATTTCATTTCTGTCTGGTGTCTTATTCTTTCTGTTTAAAAAACTGAACTTTAAATAAGTAAATAAATAAATAAATTTCAAAACTGAATTCTGGGTTAACAGTTACTTTTTTAATCTTTCTGCACATTTTTTCCTGGCATACATATTTTTTGACAAGAAGTCTACTATAATCTTTATTTTTTTAATTTACTTTTTTTTCTTCGAACTGCCTTCGACATTTTCCTCTTTATCTTCACTTTTGAACACTTAAACTAGAATTTGTTTATATGTGAGATTTTGTCAGGGCGCCTGGGTGGTTCAGTCGTTAAGTGTCCCTTGGTTTCGGCTCAGGTCATAGCCTCATGTTTTGTGAGTTCAATCCCCGCATCGGGCTATGTGCTGACAGCATGAAACCTGCTTGGGATTCACTCTCTTCCTCTCTCTCTCTGCCCCTTCCCCGCTCATTCACTCTGTCTCTCTCGAAATGAATAAATAAACTTAACAAATGTTTTAAAAAATGTGAGATTTTGTTGCTATTTATCTTGTGTGGGGTTCCCTGAGATTTTTAGATCTGTGGTTTGATGTCATTTATTATTTGGGGGCAGTTATTAATCACCATTTCTTTACATATTTTTTCTGCAATGTTCCTTCTCTCTTCCTTTTATGTTAAAACATTTGATAATCATCCCATGGCTCAGGTGCTCTGTTCTGTTGGTTTATTATTATTATTATTATTCCTTTTCTTCTTTATGTTTCAGTTTGGGTAATTTCCATGGAACTATCTTCAAGTTTAAAAATTCTTTCCATGGCAGGGTACCTGGGTGACTCAGTCGGTTAAGCTTCTGACTTCACTCAGGTCATGATCTCATGTTTGTGGGTTCGAGCCCCGCATCGGGCTCAGAGTCTGGAGCCTGTTTTGGATTCTGCGTCTCCCTCTCTCTCTGCCCCTCCCCTGCTTGCACTTTGTTTCTCTCTGCCTTTCAAAAATTAATGTTAAAAAAATTTTTTTTAAATCTTTTCATAGTTATGTCCAGCCTACTGATGAGCCTACTGAAGACATTCTTCTTTACTGATATTGTCTTTTTTATGTCTAAGATTTCCATTTGACACTTTTTCTTCAAGTTTAACCTCTCTGCTAAAATTCTTCATCTGTTCATGAAGTTGTTCACCTTTCCTACTATATCCTTTAATGTGTGAACGATACTTATTTTAATGTTCTGACCCCAAAGTTCCAATATTTATGTCTTCTCTGTGTCTACGTTGATTGATTTGCCTCTTATTTATGATTTTTTCCCTTGCCTTTTTGTGCAGTTTGATTTTTTAAAATTTAATGCCTGATATTACGCATAGGACATTAAGGACTGAAATCATTGTGATTTTTGCCTAAAAAGAGGCTTCTTTTCCTTCCTCAGGCTGTTGAGTGTAGGAGGTTGAAAGTATCCATTTAGGACTTTACCCGTGTTTGGGTTTTGCTGCTATTGTTTTCTGCAATGTACACAGGCTACTGTTAATCTGTCCTTAGCGTTTTTCTTTATTCGTTCTCAACCCTATTTCAGCTTTGCCTGCACACCTTACAGAGAGTGGTCCACTCGTCTGGTCTTTTCCACTCCCTACCAACAGAATGTCTGTTGTCCTGATCTAGCCTCAGTTTCAAGCAGATGTTGTCTGCCTGGGCCTCAGTGGTGACGCTTTCTCCGCATTCCTGCTTCTCATCACAATGGCAAGAGGCCAAACTCTACCTTTTCTTTGATAATCTCCTGCCCCTCACCCAGGTGTAGGTGGGATCTAACGGGACTGCTAGAGGACCCTGGGCCAGGAATTGTTTCGTGCTCTAGGAAGCCAGTTTGATTCTTTCCACACTTCCCCTCGCCACAGCAGACAAGGTTTTGTGCCCTTTGTCTCGCAGATTAACGATCTATAATCAAGAAAGGCGTTGGGAGTGATGTCAGTGAAAATGGCCGCCTAAGGACTTCTGAAAATTCTTTCTTCACAATCCAAAAATGGTAAAAGCAACTTTTGCAGAACTCTGGAAATGAAGCAAAGCCTTGCAGCAATCTGGGGAGCATTTACTTAAGAGATAGAGCTTGATCTCAGTAAGAAGGGTGAGGTGCGCAATAAATATAATGTAAATTTCTTGTCGAAGACACAAAATTCTCAATGCCAAGGCCCCATTTTCCAACTTGAAAATCAAAGTGTTTACACTGGACTCTACAGTCTTTAAAAGGAACATTCGATAAGCAAGTGATTCTGGTTTTAATAGGAAGAATTACAGTCCTAATGGCCTTCCAGAAAGATAATTGGTGTCTGTATCTACCATTAATGTCATGATATTTGTCTCTTAGTTTTTAAGGGAATTCTCTAATTCACTAGGGAAAATATTCAAAGCTAAAATTATAGGATTGTTAAAATAGTTTCCATAAACTAACATTTGTAATTACTTTGCTTAATCCTCCATATACCATTTTATTTCAAGAGGAAGGAATTCAATCAAAACTTTGTAGCATACTATAAACAGACTCATAGATATTAAATACTTTTTTCCTAAACCAATATTGAGACATTCATTAGACAAGCTATATAGACAAAACTTTACAAATACGCTAAATTTCTGGGGTATAATATATATACTTTTATTGCAGGAATAGAAATTCATGTAGGCAATTTTGCCATCGCAAAACCTAAGTACCACCAAATGGACCTCTCCTTACTGTTAACTTCCTCCCTTCCTCTCCTACACTTCATTATTTCAGGAAGGAATCCCCCCAAATATTTCAGCTGATTAATATTCATTTAAGCATCCATGTACAAACATGTGGTGGTTAACTTTAAAACTATTTTAGCAATCCCTGTAAAACTAACATGGAAATTCAGAAGTTCACTGCATAATAATCGCAAAAAAACATCATCGGAGAGGAAAGAAATAGGAAAGGATCTAACGTTGCAAAATAAGAAAATAAGAAAACAAACGATTCACTTAGGATCATCTTAGTCCTTAAGCAAACACTGTAGTAGAAACCACCACTGATATGTATATAAGCTATATAATAAGATACACACACCCACATATGCATATATCTGTATAATGTATATATGTGTGTGTGTGTGTATGTACATATATTAAATTTAATACAATCTGGGTCCAACTAAAAACATAAATATTTTCATTTTTTCCCTATTTGCTAAATGTTTTAAAATCAATATATAGGGAAGGAACCCCAAACCGCGCATATTCTAGCATAGTCCCAATTTCTACCATTGGGTCCAGAGAATTCTTATTTCAGAAAAAAAAAATTCAGAAAGAAAAGAATCACATACAGAAGCATAAAGAGCAAAGAAGCTCATGAATGAAACTGTCAGACTTAACTGAAAAAATACACGTGTAGATTAAAAAAAAAGAATAGTTTTTAGCCTTTGGAAGGACCTACATAGGGTTCCCAGATAAAATTTGCGTTCTCAGTAGTTTGAATTTCAGATAAAAAATTAAAAATATATAGTATAAGTATATCCTATGCAATGTTTGGGATAGATCTTGAAATTTTATTTGTTTATTCTGAAATTGAAATTTAACTGGTCTGGGGCACCTGGGTGGCTCAGTTGGTTAAGGCGTCCGACTCTTGATTTTGGCTCAGGTCAGGATCTCAGGGTTTATGAGGTCGAGCCCCGCATCGGGCTCTGAACTGACAGTGTGGAGACTGCTTGGGATTCTCTCTCTCCCTCTGTCTGCCCCCGCCCCCGCCAACAAATAAACATTAAAAAAAAAAAAGAAATTTCACTGGTCCTCCTATATTTCTACTGACAAATCCAACAACCCTGAACTACTCCCACATGTATAAATAATTTATTCACTGTACTCTCATTAGGACTTACTAAAATATTTGCCCGTAATAAGAAATAGTACAGATTTCCTTCCCAATTACAACAGATTCTATCAATGAGACCTTATTTATGAGACAAGTATGGGTGAGACTCAGCACCAGATTTCCTAACGATGGCCATCCCTTACGTTTTTCATAAAACGGATAATCTATGCAGGAAAAATCGGCCACATCGCTTTGTGGAATTCATGGTAAATTTAGTGGAAATATTCTAGTTTCTTAGAGAGCAGAGCAATTACACAAATGGTGTCCTTAGGTGACCACGTGAATTGAATACTTTAATATACAAGCTATGGGTTTTATTTATTTATTTATTTATTTTTGCTTCTTTCCTATGGCAATTAAGCTGATTTGCAAAACAAACAAAAAAAAAATCCTGCTTAAAGAGTTTAATACAAGTATATTAGTCCCTGCTAAGCTGTTTCAAATCCTGTCACATATTTCTATAGATCTACACTGTAGGAGACTTGTTTTAATAGTTGTTTTAAATAATGCCAAACGTTCTCAATTTTAAAATACTTGTTATTTCATTCTCTGTCAGCAGCAGCTCAGAAGCAGATCTTCTTTTATTTCCAAACATTTTCAAAGTTAATTTTCATTTCTTTCTCTGTTAAAAATGTTGAAAGATTGGTAAGATCGTAACGCAACGAGGGCAGAGATTTTAGTTTATATGCTGATCACCCTAAAGGGTGATGGGCCTTGTCAAGTTTTTAAAGATCTCTGCTCTTTGGAAAACGAGAATGTTCACCGAGTCCCTTTTTCAAATGAAATACCAGGAGTTTCCAAGTAGCCGGAATAGAAGACATCATGGGTCCTGAAGGGCAGGTCCAAGGCTGTGCAGTCAGGTCACCATGAGGCGAACATGGGAATTGGGACTAGCCGATATCGAGGCAGGGTAAGCTTCAGAAAAAACCTACAGGTAAACAAGCTGTTTGGTCCAGCAAGAGAAAGGAAGAGTCCCCAGCATGTTGAAGTCCTGGGAGATCAGCTTCATGATGAGGAGGACTATCTTTTTTTTCTATATCTTTCCCTCTCATCTTTCCATTCCTCTTCTCTTTTTATTTTTCTTGATACCCTCTTCTTGCTTTCTATTTAATACCTTCACTTACCTTTTTCTACTGCTTGGCCATCCCCCAGGAACCTTTTCTCTTTATTTCTTTTTTTTTATTTGAGACAGAGAGAGAGAGAGAGACAGAAAGAAAGAATCCTACGCAGGCTCCACGGTCAGTGCGGAGCCCCACGTGGGGCTCAATCCCAGACTCTTGGATCCTGACCTGAGCAGAAATCAAGAGTCAGACGCCCAACCAGCTGAGACACCCAAGTGCCCCAAAGAACCTTTTTTCTATCAGACCTTATTGAGAAACAAAAGAGACAGAACTAGATCACATTTAACATACAATGCTTCATTGCATTTTGAACAGAATCTTGAAAACAGTACTTTTTACATTTCAGTCTTGATATATCTGCAGTGAAAGTTGGCCCAGTTATCCTGAAGTTCATTTACCAGATCATTAAAACTTTTTTTAAATGTTTATTTATTTTTGAGAGAGAGAGACAGAGTGCAAACAGGGGAGGAGCAGAGAGAGAGGGAGACACAGAATCCAAAGCAGGCTCCAGGCTCTGAGCTGGCAGCACAGAGCTGGATGTGGGGCTCAAACCCACGAACCACGAGATCATGACCTGAGCCAAACGGACACTCAACTGACTGAGCCACCCAGATACCCCATAGATCATTAAATTTTTTTAGAAAACTTAACTGTGCACCCCTTAATTAGGGGAAGATAAGAGTTACAAATGGGAATTCCTTGAATGAATTCCTTTTATGCATTATCATATATTTTGCTTAATATAACTTTTGATTATAAAATACTCCATTCCCCTATTTACAAAGTCAAACTTCCAGACCATACTTGGAGGGCTAGTTCATTTGTGATGTTGATCTACTTTTTATTCCATTTTCTAGAGCTTTAGTGAAGCCACTGGGTAGAATGAAATTAAAATCTGCATTATGTACATTTAAAATACGCATTTAACGTCAATATCAGGCAGATTGATTAAAACTTAAACATACACAGGAAAGTTATTAATGTGTGAACTGAAAAAATGGTGATTAGCTTTTCACCAAAAAGAACTGATGCTTTTCCATTGTAAACTTTAATGTTCTTTCTCTTGACTAAACACTAGAAAATGACTATAGCTAATCAGAGATTTACTTATGTCCCTGATGACTACTATACTTTTTCTTTCTTACCTATTTTGAAAACTTTGTGGCCTCCCTGCCTTATCGATGATTTTCATCTTTACCATCTTATTTGACTTATGTGAATAAGTCCGACTTGTCCATTTTTTCCTGATAAACAGAGCGCATAAAATACACCTATTTCTGCACAACACACGCTAGAAAATTGCAAGGCACCTGAAAGTCTGTTTTGACCCCAGATACAACTTATCTATCTTTGCCACTAAGCCTAAATTTGTCCCTTTATTCATCCCTTGCGCATGAACACATTGAAGCAATTGTTTGACGTAGACGCATTATCAGAGACAACTCAAACAATTACGCATTGTCAGGCATTACTACCTTCTTTCCAAGAGCACCTTAGTTCGGTAACTCAGTAAATATTTAAGAGGAGAGGATAAAGGGAAGGAGAGTGTGTCTCACTGGAGGCGAAATGTTCCAGAAGGATATTGCAAAAAAAAAAAAAAAAAGCAAGGGGGGGAAATCTATGAAAATTCCTCACTCCATCGATCCCATCCTATGACTCCAGAATTGGGCTGGGTGCTCTTCTTGCCATTACAACTGTTAAATCATTGAATATGCTTGTGTCAATGGCAGTCCCCTACATCCTGCACATGTATGGATACCAACCTCTTTCTCTGTTGTTATTCCTCGTCAAGTTGCCACACACCTTCATTCACTCTGAGTTAACAAAACTATATAAAATGAACAAAACAACACCAAACCGAATGTGCACGAATCAAAGGTATTTAAGAAATGATCTGAAAAATGATGATAAGAAAATCTGATTGGGGGGGGGGGGCGCCCGGGTGGCTCAGTCGGTTGAGCCTCCGACTTCAGCTCAGGTCATGATCTCACAATTCCTGAGTTCCAGCACCACCTCGGGCTCACTGCTGTTAGCCTGTCAGCGCAGAGACCGCCTTGGGTCCTCTGTCACCCTTTCTCTGCCCCTCCCCTGCTTACTGTCTCTCAAATAAATAAATAAATAAATAAACATTTAAAAATTAAAAAAAAAAAAAAAGAAAATCTTATTGGGAGGAAAATATAGCAAGTGTCATGCACCTAGCTCGTCTCTTACTGACTCATCTTGAAGTCACAGATGAAAACCTTAACCCTCAGCAAAGAATGAATACAAATATTTGTGAGCTGATTTCTGCCATTGGGAGAACAGAGGGGATGGCTTTAGAGTGATACAGAGGAAGAATGGCGCCCAATCAACACAGAGAAGAGCATCATGGGAAATAAGCAATCACTGGGTCATAATAGCGAGCAAGTTAGTATTCTTCAATTTCAAGAAGGAACAAAAACTAGAAGAGAAAGGTTGAGATAGAAAGTACAGAAATCATACAAATTTTTTTGCTGTTACAGAGAGTCACATAAAACAGTCGATTCAGTTTAGAAAGCAATAGATGAAAAGGAACTGGGCAGCATTCAAGAAAATTGTGTATTAAAATGTTCATTTCTGAACTCTCATTTAATTCTGCATGAGCATGCTTTTCTTTTAAAAAAAATTTTTTTTAACATTTATTTATTTTTGAGACAGAGAGAGACAGAGCATGAACGGGGGAGGGGCAGAGAGAGAGGGAGACACAGAATCGGAAGCAGGCTCCAGGCTCTGAGCCATCAGCCCAGAGCCCGACGTGGGCTCGAACCCACGGACCGCGAGATCGGTACCTGAGCTGAAGTCGGACGCTTAACGAGCATGCTTTTCTTAAAAAGCCTTTTGCACCTTGGATACATCCTTTAATGCTTTGGTACATAGTGTGAAAGGGAATAAAGAGATTAATCTGTTTTTAGAGCTGAGAAAAACAGTGTTTATCGGTAGCCATAGGATTCAATAATTGCTGATGTTTATCAGAAGTAATTTATGTCTGGTAGCTTTTAGAACCTAATGTGCACGGGAAGAGTAGAAGACAAAGGAGGAAAGGTTCATTTTGTGGTTGACAGTGGAACTGATAACAGCGAAAAAATGGTTCTGCAAAAAAGCTTAACACATTTAAAAGTAAAACTGTTGGGATAGGAAGAGAAAAGATACGACAGGAAAGTTGCATCATGCTACGCCCCTTCTAAAACCCTTCAGTGGCGCCATATTGAAGCTCCCCTACAAAGTACGTGGTAAGGACGTGGCTGATTCAAATGCTTTGGGGGTTGCTATCTTTGGATAAGTAGCAGAAAAATATATGCAGTACAACTTCCTTCTTGGGTGGACACTTTTATGTGCTGAAAATAAATGATTCCAAGGTCCGCAGCACTGGTTGGGGAATACTTTATTACATACTTAATGAGAACAGACCATTTCAATCTCTTTACATAAAGCTCGTGCTGGAGGCTTCAACAACTTTCGATTAGTGGCCCATAGTTTAACAAGAATAGAAGTGTTTCTTGAACAAAGTACCGGGCACTGTGTTAAAAGCTTTGCGAGGAAGGTATGAGATAGTTGGGTAGATACATATAGTTATGTACAGATACCTTGTCAATTTTGTCCTTTTTTTTGCAGTCTGTATTAAACAGTGGTACTCAATTGATATTTGCTAAATGGATGAATAAAGAGTGATTGATTGTCCTTTTATAGAAATCAGAAACCTAAGGATTTAAAAACTTGCCAAGATCATTTAGCTAGTACGTGGTGGACTATACTCCCATTTGCTGCTCAAAATGTTCCAGATTTTTTTTTTCAGAACACTTCCCTATGCCTCCTTATGATGTGGTCATTAGGTAACAAATAGTAACAAACTGGCTTATTGTCTTAAATATAAAATTTCTTTCACCTATTTTGCGTACCTTAAATTTATAAGATTTGTCTTACATCTTATTATTATTACATTGCTATAATTATTTCTTAGAAATTTTAACCAGCTGCCATATGATATATCATAATTTATTGTTCATGGGGTGCCTGGGTGACTCAGCTGGTTAAGTGCCAACTCTTGATTTCCAATCAGGTGATTATCTCACAGTTACTGGGATCAAGCACCCCGTTGGGCTCTATGCTGACAGGGTGGAGCCTGCTTAGGATTCTCTCTCTCTCTCTCTCTCTCTTTCTCTCTCTCTGCCCCTCTTCTTTTTTTTTTTTTTATTAATTTTTTTTTTTTAACGTTTACCTATTTTTGAGACAGAGAGAGACAGAGCGTGAACGGGGGAGGGTCTCTCTGCCCCTCTTCTGCTCACACATGCGTGCTCTCTCTCTCTCTCAAAATAAATAAATATATTAATAATAGTAATACTTTACTGTTCAGAAGACAGGTCAAATGAATACCAACATAAGCTTTCATTTGTCTCCAAAAACACGTTTTATTGGCACCAAAATAAGTCGAGGAGTTTATGACTGGAGTCAATGCCCTGTGTAAACAGAAACATAGCCCCTTGACTTTTCATATCCTCTCCACAAGGGAATATAACCAAATGCACAATCATTCTCATGTATCATTCGCTGAATCATATATTCAATTATTGTTTCACTTGAAGTACTTTTGAATGGTATGTAAATAAAGATTAAACAGCTACACTGGCTACCATTGTTTTCAGCAATGGAATCAGATTCAACAAACTAATGAGCAATTTTTATTAGGCACTGACTCGTTAGGACTTTGCATCCCTCAGCTTTAAAAAAAAAATTTTTAATGTTTATTTATCTCTGAGAGAGAGAGAGAGATAGAGCATGAGTGGGGGAGGGGCAGAGAGAGAGGGAGACACAGAATCCAAAGCAGGCTCCAGGCTCTGAGCTGTCGGCACAGAGCCTGACACAGGGCTCAAACCCATGAACCATGAGATCATGACCTGAGCCGACATCGGGCGCTTCACCAACTGAGCCACCCAGGAGCCCCGCATCCCTCATCATTTTAATTTTCATAGCAATTCTTAAAAAGTAGGTACTATTATTCTATTTTACAGATTAGGATGATTCTGACTCAGAGAGGTTAAGTGATTTGCTCCAGGTCAAATGCCTGAATTGTAGAATCAAATTAGAATCTAGTGAAATCCTTTGAACAAATCCTTTGAAGAAGAAACTGAGTTCTGGGGCGCCTGGGTGGTTCACTTGGTTGAGCATCCGACTCAATTTCAGCTCAGGTCATGATCCCAGAGTCCTGGGATCAAGCCCCACATCTGGCTCTGTGCTGAGCATAGAGCTTGCTTGGAATTCTCTCTCTCTTTACCTCTGCCCCATCTCCCTCATTCACACTCTCTTTCTTTCAAATAAGAAAAATAAAAATAAATTAAATCAGAAAAAAAAAAAAAGAAACTGAATTCAAGTTCGGAGACCAAATAAAGAAAAAAGTTATAATGCTGGCTTTGAAAACTTAATATTATTTGCTGAATTTTTAGACGGCGGTTACTTTTATTATTTAAATTTTACTCCAATCAAGGACTTAAGAGTTAATTACTCCTTCATTTGTTTGTTCTCCTTGATCAGTGCAGCAGTGTTTTTGTTGATTTGTTTAATTTTGTTTCCTAAGGTCAGGATAACCAGGCCTACTGAGAAAAGCTGATTTGTTGATGCTTGGCTGAAAGATAAAATGCACAACTATACAAGTTGTAGATACGAAAATAGCATCCTTAGCATATATTTATAAAATATAACAGAGCAAATGTACTGAACTATCACATCCAAATTGAAATTGACCTATCATTTTATAGTAGAAGACAAGATCAGATTTGGGTGCAGATTGATCAAGCTCTTCTATTAATGACAGAATTCTGGATCCCTACTCGGTTTTTACTTACTATTAGCCTGGAAAGTAGGAAGTGTTTTAATTGGTGTGTTTTCATGGTATTTTTTCCACCACGATGTTTGAAAACACTTTGTTTATTTAAAAGATACTTTAAAAAATTATACTGGAGGGGCGCCTGGGTGGCGCAGTCGGTTAAGCGTCCGACTTCAGCCAGGTCACGATCTCGCGGTCCGTGAGTTCGAGCCCCGCGTCAGGCTCTGGGCTGATGGCTCAGAGCCTGGAGCCTGTTTCCGATTCTGTGTCTCCCTCTCTCTCTGCCCCTCCCCCGTTCATGCTCTGTCTCTCTCTGTCCCAAAAATAAATAAACGTTGAAAAAAAAAATTAAAAAAAAAATTATACTGGAGAGAAATAGCGATTACATTAAATTGGGGAATGTTATTTGAGGTTTTAGATATCTGTAGGATCTCCAAACATTTGGACGTTATGAAATCTAGAGATAAATTGAGCTCTGATATTTCATATATCTAAAACCTTGGCCAAGCTAGTTCTACTCAGTAAGCTTCTTTTCTCATGTGAAAAAAAAAATAGGTAATTTTAAAAAATCTATATTGCAGGAAAGGTTCAAGGATTATTGATTATGTATGGAGTTTGGCACATGGCTTCCCCCACAGTAGTAGGTAATGTGTAAATTGCAGCTGCTCTTACTAGTGTAGACACAAGATATCCATAAATACTATTTAGCTCATGTGTGTGTGTGTGTGTGTGTGTGTGTGTGTGTGTGAATTTGGTCAGACTGCTCACACAGGAGTTTTAGAAGACCAATCACTGAATAAGTTGGCTTTTGCTGTGAAAGAAGCAACCTCAAGAGCCCAGTGGCAAACAACAATAAAGATATACTGTTTATGCATCTGAGCTTGAACCAGGCGGTTCTGGCACATCCTGTGGGTTTGCTTATATGTCTGTGAGTTAATTGGCCGGTCTACTGTCTCAGCTCAGGTGCATAGCGTTCCACATATCTCTTTTTCTCCAATATGAAGATGAACAGGCCAGCAGCGTCTGGGTGGCTCAATTAAGCGTCCGACTTCGGCTCAGGTCCTGATCTCATGGCTCGTGAGTTCGAGCCCTGCATCAGGCTGTGCGCTGACAGCTCAGAGCCTGGAGCCTGCTTCCGATTCTGTGCCTCCCTCTCTCTCTGCCCCTCCCCTGCTCACACTCTGTCTCTCTCTCTCTCTCTCTCAAAAATAAATAAACATTAAAAAAAAGATTAACAGGCCAAATTCAGCCCACCACCGTTTTTGTAAGTGTAGTTTTATCGGAACACAGACCTGCCCATTAGTTTATATGCTATATATGACTGCTTTTGCACAACAGCGGTGTGATGGAGTTGTAGCAGAACTATATGGCCTGCAAATATTTATATTTGTATTTATATAATATTTATAGTAAAATATTTATAGTCTATACCTTTATAGAAAGAGTTTGCCTACCCCTGCTCTAAAAGTCTAGCCCCGGCAAGTTCTCCTGGGATGATAATGATAGAAAAGAGTAAGCATAAAGTCATATGCCAATGTTGAGCCTCTGTGTCACATATAGTAATATCCAATTGGTCAAAGTAAGTCACATGCCTGAGCCCAGAGTCAAGGGGCAAGGAACTATGAAGTTACATTGTAGATGGTGTGGACTCAGGAAGGCAGAACCAATTGGGGCGAAAAATACAATTATTTTCTTTCTTTTTTACTGTTTATCTATTTATTTTTGAGAGAGAGAGCACAAGCCCGGGAGGGGCAGAGAGAGAGAGAGAGAGAGAAACACAGAATCCTCAGCAGGCTCCAGGCTCTGAGCTGTCAGAGCAGATCCCGACTCAGGGCTCGAACCCACAAACTGTGACATCATGACCTAAGCCGAAGTCAGATGCTTAACTGACTAAGCCACCCAGGCGCCCCAGTACAATTACTTCCTTAATCTTTCTTTTTGAGAAGTAGTCAATGCAGACGTCACAGACAATATGTAAACAAATAAGTGTGGCTATGTTCCAATAAAACTTTATTCACAGGACAGGTCATAGCTCTGTCCCTAATCTCCCATATGTGTAAAATAAGACAACCGAGGCACAAAGAACTTAGCTGACGGTCCGAGGATCTCAAAACGAATTGATGATTCAACAGGATCCAGGGCTGTAGCCTCCATTGTGGCCAACCCAGAAGATGTGTTTTGTTGGTTCCACATAAGGTCATAGTAAGATTTGAGTTGGTTTTCAAGCCACTCTGATATGGTAAGTTTGGGGTTTTTTAACTTGTGGCTTTAAATTTGCGGCACTGCTTTGTCTTTGAAGAAGCATCTCCCTCCTCTCTGGATCTGTGCAGATGATGCGGCTGTCTGACTTAATTAGTTTAGAAACCATAAAAATATGTTTCCGAGGAGTGATTTGCGGCCAAATCTCTCCTTTATTACAGTTGAAAGAATAATTTGCAACACCTACGGAGGTGATTGGAAACCGTGGACGGTCTTTAATAAATATTTCTTAGCACCTGAGCTAGAAATATTGGAAGAGAAAGCGAACCAAAAAAGTGACTTAAGGGAAAGCACTCCTGCACATACTTCTGCACCTGTCTTATTAAAATTTTATGGTCATTAAATGAATTTTAGGGTTGAGAATTATTCGGTGCCGCAACACCTGATAGATTGACATTCTCAGAGATTCTTTGCCTTCGTTAGAAAATAGGTGAAAGCAATGACATTCCTTGAAAGTTCCACCTCATGCACTGAGGTTTGTATATGGCACATATCTTTCTGGTGATTAGCTTCCTTTGCTCAAGGGTTCAAATCAACTACCTGATTGTGATTAAAGATACTTCATCATACAAATTCGCATCATACAATAAATATCTCCAATCAGCACCCCCAAAGACTTTTGGCTAATCACATATCACAGACTGAAGGTGATGTCCATTTTCTTTTTTGAAAATGGGAGGGGGAAAAGCTCACATTAATTAGCTTTCACTACAATGCCCACCAGTGTGCTGGGGGTTTTTTATAGACATTTGCCCTCATTTAATCCACAAAACAAAGCAGGGAAATAAGAGCTTTCATTATTCTCATTATACGGTCGGGGCAACTGAAGCTCTGAGTACATAAGTAACCTACCCAGAGCCATCCACATAAGTGGCAGACGCTGAAATTTTTATGCAGGTTCGTCAAATTCTTGTGTAGTTAGCTTTCCTTTTTAGCTAGCTGGCGCGACTAAATTAGAGCACGGCCCAATCAGGGCTAAACACAAGATCAAAGGTAAAATAGGCAAAGCTACTAGAAGGCCTCCAGATTATCAAAAGGCATCTCTTTGCGAGTATCCGCAGCCCTAGCCCAACGCTGCTGTTCTTTGGAAGGTTGGCGCACAGAAGTGTTCCCAATTTGCAGAATTCTAATAAAAGGCTTTCAAACATTTCATCAATCCATTCTGAGCTATTGTGGCATTCTTTTTGTCAAGGATTTTGAGTGAGTTTATTTGCCTCTGATTATTAAGGCTCTTGTAGAGGCATAAAGAGTAAGCTCTCTTGAAAAAGAATTTAACTCATTAAGTTCTGTTCTGCCGACCCTGCACACTTGCATTGTTTGGTCCTCCCCTCAGAGAAAATCGATGCATATTCCCCTTGTCCTGTAAATGCATTTCTTACATGAAAATAAATGGAAATAGTTTTCAAAAGAGCTATTTGAGCAGTTGAGTGCAATTTGCAACAGGATTTTGTACACACTGTTGCAGGCCTAATTGAGCATGAAGTCGCATGTGCAAAACATCAGATGTTCAAAAACGATTTTGCGCACAGACTGACATTCTGATCATTGACGTAAACGACCCGAGCGGCAGGCAAATAGCTTAGGGGGGCTTCCTGTTGCAAAAACGCTTCTCCAACGTTTAAAAGGACTGATGTGTGAAAAAAGTGGAAGGCCACTTGACGGGCTAGCCACACTGAAATGATGATAATAATCAAGCTCTTTATTTTTGTCTTCCTATCTCTATCTCCTTCATTGTTTGTTAGTTACATTTTTTAGTTGGTTTTTTTTTTTAATTTTGAGAGAGTGAGCAAGAGAAAGAGAGAAAAGCAGAGAGAGAGAGAAAGAGAGAGAGAGAGAGAGAGAGAAACCCAAGTAGGCTCTGCACTGTCAGGGCAGACCCCGATGCAGGGCTCGAACCATGAACCATGAGGTCATGACGTGAGCCAAAATGAAGATTCCGACGCTCAACCGACTGAGCCACCCAGGCGCCCCTATTTTTTCGTATTTTTGTAACTGTGTTCACTTTTCTTCTGATCCTCTCCAGGATGCTTTTATTATGTTAACAATATTAAAACAGTCACGATTAGGCAAGGCAACAAAGCTCAAGTAAAATAGAGATTTACATGTACAAGTTCTCACGCTACCCTGTTGAAGCCACTCTGGCTAAATAATACGACTGCATTTGGAAAACTGGTTCAGGGCACATGAAATAAGAGGAAAGCGCAATTCTTAATAAAATACTGAAATTAGGATGCTCGGACGTTGTGCCGTAACGAATCACGTAGAACTTCGAAAAGGTTGATGGCAAGTATCCACCTGTGAAACAAATCACTCTGGCTACTTTGAAGAGAAAGAGATTTTTCATACAGGAACTTTTGTGCTTACAAAATTGTGACGAGGGATGGGTGACCACCAACCACATAGAATGGACTCTCCATCGGAGCTATGTGTACCACAATCAGCAATCAGGGAAATTAAGAAGCCATTGTAAAAAGCGCGGCACAAAAGTGTCGTACTACTTGAGCTATGATTTGGAAATCAGAGCACCACTGACAGACCTGTTAGAGGCAGAACCACACCATGCTTTTGCCAGATCGATGTCATCAAAAGAAATGTTTCTTCTGCTGGTGTCTCTCCTGACACGTAATACAGTTACGAGTGTAAGTGTTGGGTAAATTGCCCTCACTGGTGGAAAACTGAAACCTTAGCGACAAAGCGTTTTAGAAATGTAACTTTTGGTGCTAAACTTCCAGCAGCTGCCATTCAAAGGATGCAGATGAAACCGATATTGACTAAATCAGTGTACTGTATCTACCAAAGGACCTGAAGAAGACCTTATCACAAAGGCTAGTTTTAAAAAAATACAGAAACTGAGATTATTTTTTAACAAAGGAGTTGATACCTGTAGATGATTTTAGTATAAAAAGGACTGACTTCGCCTGAGTGGCTCAGTCGGGTGAGCGTCTGACTCCTGGTTTTGGTACAGGTCATGATCTCGTGATTAGTGAGTTCGAGCCCCACGTCTGGCTCCCTGCTGTCAGCACAGAGCCTGCTTGGGATTCCCTCTCTCCCTCTCTCTCTGCCCCTCCCCTGCTCGTTCTCTCTGTCTCCCTCTCAAAATAAATAAACTTAAAAAAATAAAAATAAAAAGGAGGGACTTAATAAAAAGTCCGTTGCCACTGCATTTTATACCTACCCTAACTTGCTGTATTTAAGAACTCAATATTTGGAATAATATTTATTGAGCACCTACAATATTCAAGGAATTGTGTGAAGGGAGTCAGACTTGGCCCTTGTCCTTGAAAAACCCACATTCTAAGTGGGGATATAAGAGCTAGGGACAATTAATGACACAAAGTAACATGTAGCAAGTACTGATAAAATCCTGGCTGGACTAGAAAGGACTCGGGGAAGGTTTAAGGAAGGACGTGGCATTTGAACTTGGCCTCAAGGAATGAACAAGGGCAAGCAAAAGCAAACTAATACTTGTAATTTTACACCAATTTGAAGTTTACAGAATACGTTTACATATGTTTCCTCACTTCACTTTCCCAGCAATTCCTTCAAATAACTAGAGGAATATTTTCCTTATTCCACAGAAAAGAAAATTATAGCTGAGACCACAGGCCTAGGAAGCCACGGAGATGGAAAAATGAACTCATGTATGTTTCACTCCAATCCTTCTGATCCAACATATCATGGTGACACTTCCAAAGGGATTTAGAAACACAGGAATTCTCATAAGAATATAGGAATGGGCATTTCAGGGGGAGAAAGCAGTATGAATAAAATCACATTGGAATAAATGGATATAAATACATTAAGAGACTGCAAGCAATTTCATTTGGCTGGATCACAAAGAATATAAAGGAAGCAGAGAGACCAGGGAGCAAAGGGTGGGGGTTAGGACGAGCCAGTAGATAATTTTGAGTATCAGATGAAAGCATCTGTAGGCAATAGGCATCTAATTAAATTTTGAAAAAGACATGATTACAGCAGTGATTTATTAAAAATCACGCATTGGTTTGTAAGATTGAAATGGAGTTTGAAAAAGACTGGCAACTGAAATAAGGAAAATAAGGATGTCATAATTGTCTAAGCCCCAACAATCTCAAAAACGCAGAAGTGAAGGATAAAATGTAATAAATATCTTTTCAAGTCAATACATGGCTGAGCTCGTAGGAAAGAAAGGAAAGTTCGCAGGGATTCAAACCGAAGGAAGAGCCAGAAAAGAAAATGATACCCTGAAGATCAACACGCCAGAGCTCTGGCCCCTCTCCTTAGCTAAGAGGCTTGTATTTAATAATCTATCACCTGAGCATAGGCGACACATCCTTGGGCTAATACGAGGGACAGAATTGTAACAGAACTTCCTCACCCCCAAAAACCTGAAATAACCCAATACTCCATGAAAGAGTAGATTAGAGAAAAATCTCCCCAATAGTAAAGGAAAATAACAAGAAAAAAAGGCATGCCTCTGAGTAGATAAGAGCTTCGTAAGAGTAAGGTCTTATCAGCAGGTCTGACTATATCTATACCTAGTCTTCTGGTTTTAATGTATAGTAGTTACATGGCCCACGAAAACATGAACTGAGAAATTAATGTAACCTAATCCTTGGTTGGTAGTAAAGGCAAATGTCTTTCAGAATCCAACACAGGCTTCCCAGGATTCCCACAAACTTACACTGATCGTGAATTCGCAATCCAAAATTATCATACATCTCATCACCAGGCAGGCCATCTCAAAGGCAGTGGCAGTGGCTCTGGTGGCAGTAGGATTTTTGCCTCTACCTAAATTTCCACACACGCGTGCGGGCGCACACACACACACACACACACACACACACAATAAGCTCAGATAAACTAGCAACAACAAAAAACCCATGGACACCAAATCCAGGAGGTAAGGTGTGATGTCAAAGCCCAGAATATGAGTGAGTGGAACCAGATAATTTAGAACAGAAAGACCCACGGAATCACAGTTGTAAGGGAGCAGGAAACTGTGTGGGAAACGATAAAGGGGACATTTGGCAATCCCAGAAGCTGGGAAACACATCAATCACCAAAAATGCTCACCCTCAAAAGGAACCTTCTCCATTCCAAACTGGGAAGGACCTATGTAGGCTCCGACTTGCCAATGAGTATAAACAAACCATGAAAGGTGCTAGGGTGTCCTGAGCCCTCAGGGTTTGGAAATGCCCCATAGAATAACTTTTCCAGAAGACTATAATCCTCTACTAAAAAGAAACTGCTGGGGGCTCCTGGGGGCTCAGTCAGTTGAGCATCCAACTTCAGCCCAGGTCATGATCTCATGGTTCCTGAGTTCCAGCCCCTCATCGGACAGCACAGAGCCTGATTTGGATTCTCTGTCTCCATCTCTCTCTCTCTGCCCCTCCTCCTCTCTCTCTTTCTATCTCTCTCTCTCTTTCTCTCTCTCTCAAAAATAAATAAACATTAAAAAAATTAAATCAATAGATAAAGAGAAACTGTTGGAAGTAGAACACAAAAGTATTAGAGTCAAAACACTGGGAGCAAGGAGAGAGAAAATTCAGATAATAATGAGGCAAAAGACAAGAGGTGCAGACAATATACAGTATTGAAGATGTGCCCGCAGCAAGAGGGCATATTTTTATTACTTGACAATAAAATAGAAAGGAAGTCTTAGGGCCTTGAAGCTAGAAAAGCTATCCTGGCCCACACTAAGCCCCCAAAGCCTAAAAGGAAAGTCTATCTCGCTATGGCATGACAAGAAAAAAGAGAAAAGGAGGATGGCTGAAACTCAGACAAAGATAGAGTAAGAAAAGAAGATAATGGTCCAAATAACACTAAAGAAAATGATGAAAAAATAAATATATATAGTTGGCCACGAAGCCAATGAAAACCCCAACCTATTCCTTCAACGCAATTTAAATGCAATTATGAAAGGGGCGCCTTATGAAAGGGGCGCCTGGGTGGCGCAGTCGGTTAAGCGTCCGACTTCAGCCAGGTCACGATCTCGCGGTCCGGGAGTTCGAGCCCCGCGTCAGGCTCTGGGCTGATGGCTCAGAGCCTGGAGCCTGTTTCCGATTCTGTGTCTCCCTCTCTCTCTGCCCCTCCCCCGTTCATGCTCTGTCTCTCTCTGTCCCAAAAATAAATAAACGTTGAAAAAAAAATTAAAAAAAAAAATAAATAAATAAATGCAATTATGAAAAAAGTATTAATCACAGCAGAAAAAAACCCAAATCACAATGAGAGAAGTTAATGAATGAGAGAGCTTGGCGACTGGAGTTAACAGCTCAGGTAAGAATTATAAACAGAAATAAAAAATGTAAATTAAGAAAAACCACAAGAGTACAGTAAGGGAACTAAAGAATAGAGAGGAAAGGCAAAGACAAACTGAACATGTATTAAGAAAGGTATTTTTAGGGGCGTCTGGGTGGCTCAGTCAGGTAAGTGTCCAACTCTCGATTTCAGCTCAGGTCATGATCCCAGAGTCATGGGATTGAACCTTGCACTGGGCTCCGTGCTGAGAGTGGAACCTGCTTAAGATTCTTTCTCTCCCCCTCTGCCCCTCTCCCTCCCTCACACGCACTCTCTGTCTCTTAAATAAAAAAAGGTATTTTTAAACATTTTGGAAAGAAAGTGCTAAATACTGAAAACAGAAAAAGAAAATGTAACATATAAAAATTTAAATTGAATTAAATTTAAAAGAAAAAAAAGAAAAAGCACAAAGTATATACCAAAGGAGTTCTGGAAGAATGAAACCACAATAGAACACTACAGATAATAAACACCATAATCAAGAATACTTTGCTAAAATTAAAGAATATTTGAAGGTTCAAGATACCTGAGAAAATCAATCTGAATGATCAAATAAAGATACATTCAAGAGAAAAATCCAGATATTAAGGAAACGAAAACATATTTGGGGAATAGAGGTAAAAATACCGAGCAAAAGAGTTTTAAAAATCAGATTAGCATCAGACTCGTTGACTGCAATGCTTTAAGCCAGAGTAAACTAAAGTAATGTAAGAATTCAGCGTGCAAGAATTCAGGGAATACTGGGCATATGCGCTCTTCCTGAATAATCTACTAAGGAATGAGTTTCAGACTACCAAGAAAATGTGCAAATGGTTGTGGGCATCAATTATATTTAACTATGTCACTAAGTATAAATAACAGAGACAAGGGTGAATGAACAGATGTATTCATAGGTTATCATGACTATCAAAAATGGTGGGGAGAAGAAGGAGAATCAGCGGTAAACATAAAATAATCTGGCTGATTGCCCTATATATTTTTTATTGGACTACAGGGATATAGCTTTAATTTAAATGATTGGGGTCAGAACAGAAAAACAAAAAAAGAAGGGGTTTGTAATTATTTAATAATGCCTATCGCAAGAAACTAACAGAAAGTGCCTTAAAAGAAGGAAGAGATTAAGGATGAATAAAAGGATTAATATAATGGCAATTATCAGAACCAAAAATAAAATCTTCCTAAATACCAGCATTGTTATGAAAGAGAAAGAAGAAATCTCATAGAAAAAAAAAACTTTAGATACAAAGTTGGATAGAAAGCACAACTAAGACTGAATATATCACACATATTGATATAGTCTCAACTCCCGGATTAAAAGAAAAAATTGTTTAGGTTGAAAAAGCAGAATCCAAATTTTATACGAAGTTTATATTTGATAAACAAAATCACATCTAACATAAAGAGGTTCAAAAGGTTAACAATCAAAGGCTACTGATTTTCAAACTGAAAAAAAAAACAAATAGCAAAAGCATGAGCCAAGATCTTGATTTTTAACAAGGTAGAATTCAGACTAAAAAGCGTTACAAGAAACACTTTATAATACTAAGTCTACAATTCACAATGAAATAATCAATATTGTATAAGTAAATATTTTCCCGGTACCCTGAAATACAAAGAATATCTTTTGTCCTAAGTGTTTATAAAACATGTCTGAAAACCGACTGCATATTTGGTTGTTGTGAAAAATCTCAATAATTTCAGAAAACGGAAATGGTACCGACAGATTTCTCTGACTGATAAAACTAGAAATTAGTACATTTTTTGTGAAGATCTTTCTACCTGGAAATTTGTTTAAAAGCATGTTGGTGGACAACATTTAGGTCAAAGCAGAAATATAACACAAAAATTGGAGAATTTCTTGTAAATAAAAGCAATGGAACACAGTAAAAAGAGGTAGCAGTGGAAAATTAGGGAATTAAATGACTATATTAACAAAATTGAAAAATCAAAATAAACTACTCAACCAAAAAAAAAAAAAAAAATCCCAGAAAGTATTTTGTAAAACCAAAAAAAAATTAAAGAAATAATAAAATCATATTAGAAAATAGAAAACCATAGAAATCATACATAACAAAAAAGGTTCATTGGCAGAAAATTTTTTGTAATTTTTTTTAATGTTTTATTTATTTTTGAGACAGAGAGAGACAGAGCATGTGCAGGGGGAGGGGCAGAGAGAGAGGGAGACACAGAATCCAAAGCAGGCTCCAGGCCCCGAGCTGTCAGCACAGAGCCCGACGCCGGTCTGAAACTCACAAACCGTGAGATCATGACCTGAGCCGAAGTCTGGCGCTTAACCGACTGAGCCACCCTGGGGCCCCTGGAAGAAAATTTTTAAATGATATATCATTAACCTATTTTGCACAAGTATATGCAATGCCATTTTCAAATCTAGAAAAGTAATTCCCTAGGAAATACGGCTTACAAAATTCAATGGCAATCAAAATAAAAATACTAAACAGAGTATTTCCCATAGAGAAAAATAGAAACAATTGTAAGGAATTCACCTGCAAAAAATGCACCAGACCTGTTTAGCTTCCCAAGGAAACTCTACAAAACCTTTAAAGGTTTGTGAATCCCAATGTTTCTAAAACTATTACAGAGCATATAAAAAGGAAGAAAATTTGCAAATTATTTTTATATGGCAAGTATAACATTGATAACCAAATGTAAACTGCAGTCTAGTGTCACTTATAAATATTTAATACAAAAATCTTACATAAAACATTAGCAAACAAAATCCAGCAGCACATTAAAAAATAACACATGATTTGGGATTACATAACTAATTGGGATTTATTTGAGAATGCAGTAGCGGTTCAACATAAAGAGCAAATGAACACAATTACCATATTAATAGAACTAAGAGGGGAAAAACACATTATCATCTTAATAAGATGCCTAAAAGGCATTCCGCTAAATTCAGCAACCATTCATTTTTTTTAAAAACGTTAAATTAAATAGGAATCTATGTATACACTTCCATATGTAAAACCATCAGACTCCAAACCAGCATATTTCTCAATTGGTAAATGTCACAGACTTCCCCCACTAAACTACGGTTGCTCTCTCTATTATTACTTACATTGCATTAGATGTATTAGCCAATACAATTGAATAAGAGAAAGCAATTGAGAATATGAATCCAGAAGAGGTAAAACTATCTCTATTTGCAGATGATGTGATTATATAACTGAAAACCCAAAAGAATAAATGGAAAATATTATAAATGACAAAAAATTTAGTAAAGTAACAATCTATATAATTAAGATACAGAACACAATAGGCTTTACATATAAAGCCAAGTAAGTGAAAAGAAAATCTAAGACGTTGATGAAAGAAAATGAAGAAGACACACATAAATGGAAAGATATTTTGTGTTCATGGATCAGAAGAGTTAATTGATAAAATATCCCATACTACCAGAGCCCTCTACAGATCCAATGCAATCCCTATCAAAATTCCAATGGCGTTTTTCACAGAAAAAACTATCCTGAGTCACCTGGATGGCTCAGTCAGTTGAGCATTTGGGCTCAGGTCCTTGATCCCAGGGTTGTGGGATTGAGCCCCACAACAGGCTCCGTGCTGAGCATAGAATCTGCTTAAGATGGTCCTCTCTCTCTCTCTCTCAAAAAAAATTATAAAAAAGAAAAAGAAAAAGAAATTATCCTATTATTTATATGGAACTACATAAGGCCCTGGATAAGCAAAGAAATTTTGAGAAAGAGCAAAGCTGGAGGCATCACACTTCCTGATTTCAAATTATATGACAAAGCTATAGTAATGACACTATTATGGTACTGTCGTAAAATAGACACGTAAGCTAATGGAACAGAATCAAGGACCCAGAAATAAACCTTCACATGTACCGTCAACTAGTATTTGACAAGGGATCCAAGAATATTCAGTGGGGAAAGGATGGTCTCTTCCACAATGGTGTTGGAAAACCTGGATATTCACAGGCAAAAGAATGAAATCGGATCCTTATCTTACACCACTCACAAAAGTTAACCCAAAACGGATTAAGGATTTAAATGTAAGACCTGAATCCATAAGCCTCCTGGAAGGAAGTAGGGGAAAAGCTCCTTGATTTCAGTCTTGGCAATGATTTTTTTTTTTTAATATAACACAAAAAGCAAAAGCAACAGAAAGCAAAAATCAATGAGGGACTACATCAGACTAAAAAGCTTCTGCATAGCAAAGGAAACAAGCAACAAAATGAGAAGGCAACCCTATGTAGTGGGGGGAAATATTTGCAAATCATGTATGTGATAAAGGATAAATATCCAAAATTTATGAAGAACTCCTATAACTCAACATCAAAAACCCCACAAATAATCCCATTAAAAAATGGTCAGAGAACGTGAATATACATTTTTCCAAAGAAGACATACAGATGGCCAACTGGTACATGAAAAGATGCTCAACATCATTAATCATCAGGGAAATGCAGATCACAACCACAGTGAAATATCGCCTCATGCCTTGTTAGAATGGCTATTATCGAAGACAAGAGATAAAAAATGCTGATGAGAATCTGAAGAAAAGGGAATCCTGGTGCACTGTTGGAACTACATGATTCAGCCATCCCACTTCTGGGTACATATCCAAAGGAAAAGAAATCATTGTGTCAAAGAGATATCAGCACCATATATATATATATATATATATATATATATATATATATACACATATATATACACACACACACACACATATGTATATATATATATATGATATATGTGTGTGTGGGTGTGTAATATATATATATATCCATAATGGAATGTAATTCTTATGTGATATATTTTATTTAGCCATAAAAAGAAGAAAATCCTGCAATTCACAACAGGATGGATACCGGCTTTGAAGGCATTAGGCTAAGTGAAATCATTCAGACAAAGACAAATCTTCTATCATTTCACTTATATGTGGAATTGAAAAATGAAATTCAAACTCATAGAAAAAAGATCAGATCTGTGGTCACCAGAGATGGTTGGGGGGGAGGGGGTGGAGGGAATCAAATGAAGGTGGTCAAAAGGTCAAAACAACCTTTTAGTTATAGAATAAATAAGTACCGGGGATGTAATGTACAGCATGATGACTATAGTCAACACCACTGTACGATGTATTTGAAAGTTGCCAAGAGAGTAAATCCTAAAAATCCTCATCACAGGGGAAAAAAAATTTGTAGTAACTGTATAAGGTGATGGATGTTACCTAAACTTACCGTGACAATCGTTTTGCAACATTACATATGTCGAGTCTTTATGTTGTGTACTTTAAACTTACATAGGGCTCCATGTCAGTTATGTCAAAATAAAAGTGGAGAAAATCTAAAGACCCTAAATTCCCTTCAATAGGAGAAGAGATAAATTGTGGTTGCATTCATGCAATGGGCTATTATGCACAATATAAATGGATATTGCACATCTGCAGCCATCGATATAGATGAATATTAAAAATGTTGGCTCATGGGGCGCCTGGGTGGCTCAGTCGGTTAAGTGTCCAACTTCAGCTCAGGTCATGGTCTCACAGCTCATGGGTTGGAGCCCTGTATCGGGCTCTGCGTTGACAGTTCAGAGCCTGGAGCCTGCTTTGGATTCTGTGTCTCTCTCTCACTCTGCTCCTCTCCGCCTCATGCTCTCTCTCTCTCTCTCTCAAAATTAAATAAACATTAAAAAATTAATTATTACATAATATACTGGCTTAATGAAGCATAAATTGTGAGACCTTGTTATAAGGCCTAGGATTACGGCAGACTTGAATTTAGCCCGGCCACTGGGGATCTTTCAGAGAAAAATTGCCGCGGAACGATAGGGCCAGCTGCCATATTGGGAAGAGTGAAGGAATGACTTCAAGGTAAGGAAGTAAAGGCATTGAGTATATTTTAGTTTTTCTAGAACTTTGGCCCGAAAGAATCTATAGAGTTAGAGGGTAGCAAAGGCAAGGCAGGGATTTTTAAAACGGGATCATAGGTCTAGGCTGAGGAAAAATCTATTTTGAAACCTATGCATAGGAAAAAGTTCAAATCCTAACAGTGATATTTGGTATGCCCAGATGGTGCATCAGTTCCATATGGATACAGATTCGCCTGAGGAAGGAGTAGAGATTCTTCTCTGCAACTCTACTAATAGTAAAGAGGAGAGGAGGGCAAAGACCCAGAGATTGTGGTTGTGAAGCAGTGTGTATGAAAAAACAAAAACCTCTGGGGAACAAAAGAATCTATCTTCCGAGCAGTAAATTAACGACATTGATCGTACCATTGGAAGAATGACTATTGTAAAAAATGCAAATACATACAAACAGGGTATATCATGGGTCCACTTACTTCTCTAAATGATTGGAATATTCACGTAACACGACCTGTCGTGTAAATTCTTTCCTTCTAACACAGCATAAAAATATAGACTGCTAGATCCTTTGGATTGGACAAAGATATACCTTGGTTTTTAAGTCAACTGCGGTATTTGTGTGACTGTGTAACACGGTTCGACGACCTCCATGCATTCTGCTAGGTTTAGAATCTCTGGAAGTCTCTGTAGTCGTTGAGATTCTCACCACTAGATGGCGATGCTGAGGAGCAAGGACTTCAAGAAGGTCTCTGACAACCACTTTCCATCAACAGACGTGTTTCATCAGACCGGAAATGGTTTATCTGTATTCTAACGGGTAACTTAAGTAACCAATTATTAAGTGCCCAAGTCTGAGACACGGTGGAATATGAAAATAACACAAGGAGCAAAGAGTTAAAAAGAACAATCTGCTTAGCACTGATGAAGTTTCTACCTCACTACACATGCTTTCAGAATGACTGTTTCAGAAAAAGCTGAATGTGTCCTCTCAAAATGATGACTCATTTTGAAGTCACCTTGAAACTTTAATGGCTCCCAGTGTGAGCAAGTCCTCAAGTGCCATAGCCTGTGTCTACTGGCTGGTACCCAAGGTGAAGCCACATTAGATGGGTAGACACATAAGCCACGCAGGCATGGATCTAAACACTGTGTCTTTTCTGATGTCGGCCTCCTTTTTGATATGTTTGGTTTCATTTAGTAAATAGTCGAAACTCCACTGCCAAAATTGGCCTTACATTAACTGTCAGGAAACCATGATTATATTCTGATTTTCTGCTTTCTGAAAAAACAAACAAACAAACAAACTTAACTGGGTTTCAGTGGCTGCTAAGAAACTGTAAGAAATTGCTAAGAAATTGAGTGTGCTGGAGCTGGAGCAAAGTTCTTTTACCCTCTCCTGCTGCTTTCCTTCCTTCCCAGAAAGGACATCTGCAGACAATATTTGACTGGGGACACTATTCCCTCAGCTAATAAGTCACTGGTGGATGTTACTCATCTGCAGAATAGCAGCCAATGTGTTTTAAAGAAATAGATGCTAACAGCCTTCCCTTTACCAGCGAGGTGTTTCTCTCTCCTGAAAAGTAGAAAATACAAAATAATAACTGACTACGCAAATTTCCCCAAGCATAAGAGAAGATAATTCTTTTGGCTTTCCTATTACCCCTTTAAGATATGTTCTTTCTCTCCCAGATAAACTTGGCAGCTAACGAGGGGGTCAAAAATAACTGAAATACCAACTCTGAGTGACTGAAAAGATGGCGAGGCCAATTATGTAAAATAGCGAAGCAGGTTTAGAAGAGAATTTAATGTGATATTGGTGGCAGGTAGATCCTGGAAAAGATTTGCTAAAAAAGATGGTAAAGGAGCTCTGTATATGAAAATACTACCCCATAGATGGGGCGCCTGGGTGGCTCAGTCAGTTGGGTGTCCGACTTCAGCTCGGGTCACGATCTTGCAGTCTGTGAGTTCAAGCCCCACGTCGGGCTCTGAGCTGACAGCTCAGAGCCTGGAGTCTGCTTCGGATTCTGTGTGTGTGTCTCTTTCTCTCTCTGCCCCTCCCCAGCTCTCACTGTGTCTCTCTCTCAAAAATAAAGTAAAAACATAAAAAAAAAAAAAAGAAAGAAAATACTACCCCATAGAATAAAATCTCAGATAAGATATCCAATATTGACAGAACATTTAGAATATCCAATACTCATATAAATATTCAATACTGAGAGGGCAGGTAAAAGTCAAATGACCTTCCAATAATTTTTTTCGGTACTATATAATTCATGCTTCTTACATAGGTTTCTGCTCACAAAAGCCCCAAATACGCAAGCACTCCATTAAAAGCACCACTCAAATGCTTTCAAAATTCCGTAACTTGTGGGGGGGGGGGTGGCGGGAGTGGAAATGTCAAGTGTTTGAAACAAATCAAACTGTGACTGCATATAAAGGAAGTTATTTTACTTTTTTTTTTAATCCTGCCATTTATTTTCATCCTCCACATAGCATGGTCCATTAGTTTCTATTTTCTAAGATAACTAGGGTTGGCATTATCTTCATACAATTTCCATAAACACTCAGTGAGAGTTTTCCACCTACTAAATGCAACACATAGAATTTGGAGTTTTATTAAGATATTGTCACAAAGTTCCAGACCATTGTTCCCCCAAATTAAAGGCTTACCTCTATGATTTGAAATTCCTTTCTGTGTCACAGTATTTGTCTTGTAGCTTTATCAGAATCCTAGCTTTAAAAGACTAAGCTTGGGGCGCCTGGGTGGCTCAGTCGGTTGGGTGTCCGACTTCGGCTCAGGTCATGATCTCACGGTCCGTTGAGTTCGAGCCCCGCGTCCGGCTCTGTGCTGACAGCTCAGAGCCTGGAGCCTGTTTCGGATTCTGTGTCTCCCTCTCTCTCTGACCCTCCCTCATTCATGCTCTGTCTTTCTGTCTCAAAAATAAATAAACGTTAAAAAAAATTTAAAAAAATAAAATAAAAGACTAAGCTTAATTGGGGCGCCTGGGTGGCTCAGTCAGTTAAGCGTCTGACTTCGGCTCAGGTCACGATCTCATGACTGGTGAGTTTGAGCCCCGCGTTGGCCTCTGTGCTGACAGCTCGGAGCCTGGAGCCTGCTTCGGATTCTGGGTCTCCCTCTCTCTCTGCCCCTCCGCGTCTCGTGCTCTGACTCTCTCTCTTTCTCTCTCAATAATAAATAAACATTAAAAAAATTTAAAAGACAAAGCTGCACTAAAAAAAATTTTTTAAATAAAAGACAAAGCTGCATTGATGTCGATTTCCATAATTAAGAATATGATTTCTATCTCTTAAAAGAAATGTAAATGTTCTCAACCATAAGCAAGTAGAGTGAGATTTGCCCCCACTTCTTTGGATTGAATTTTAAAGATAAGCGCAACAGAAATTACTAATTTTCCCAAAGTCACACTATCTGTAATTGTAGTAGCTGACACCACGTGATAAATGGCACCCATGTCACATTTATACTCAATGGAGTCTAACTCCCACAAGTGAGACAGTCTGTGTGTCCATATGTTTCCTAAAATTTGATAACGATGGTGTTGGATATAAGGATAATGATGATGATAAAATTCATTCATTCGTTAAGCACATTGTTTGGGTCTTTTTAATGTTTGTTTCTTTGTTTTTGTTTTGGTTTGGGTTTTTTTGAGAGAGAGAGAGAGCGCGCGCAAGCAAGCCAGCATGAGCGGGGGAGGAGCAGACAGACAGGGAGAGAGAATCTCAAGCAGGCTAAGCGCTGTCAGCACGGAGCCCAACATGGGGCTGGAACTCACCAACAGCGAGATCGCGACCTGAGCCAAAACCAAGAGTCCGCCTCTTAATCGACTGAGCCACCCAGGTGCCTCAAGGTGGAGCCTATATTCTTATGTAAGTAGGTTATCTCCTAAGGAGAATTAACCCCAAACTAGCCTTTCTGCAGCGTCAGAATTTATCTTTAAAAAACAAAAACAAAAAAGCGTTTTTAATTTACAAACCACGACAGTCATCCATTTAAAGTGTACAATTCTGTGTATCTTAGTGCACTCATTGATCTGTACAACTATCGCCAGAATCTAATTTTAGAACATTCTCAACACCCCAAAATGAAACTCTATCTGCACCCATTAACAGGCAGCCCCCATCTCCCACAACTGCTCAGCCCTGAGTCATATGATATGGTGTCCTTGTGGTTGACTTACGTCATGGTAGTATAAGGTTTTCAAGGTTCATCCATGTCGGAGATGTATCAGTAGTTCATTCTTTTTCACTGCCAAATAATAGCCCATTGTACACATATATCACATTTTTGTCTTAAGGCAACATGGGTTTTTTTCGTGTGGGTTTGTTTCTCCTAATGAGTCTGTATGCCTGTTTGAACTTCCATTGCCAGTGGAATAATATTTTTGAAACACTTAAATAGAAAAATGCAGGTCAAACTCGGGAATGGTGATGTTAGTATTTACGGCTCTTTTCAAGGTGTAACAAAATGTACAGTTGGAAGATTGTGTGGGTCTAAAAACTTAAAACTTTTAATTAACCGATCTTCTAATTTCCTTTTTCTTTCTAGATGGCATAGGGTGTATATATATATTATATATATATATATATATATACATAAATTTATAATATACACACAATGTATTTTATATTTTTATATATAATATGTGTATTATATATTATGCATACATTTCTGTATTATACATATATATTCCATATTTTATATGTAATACAAGTATATATTTCTAATATGAATATAAATTTATGTAAATATATTAAAAGGGCCAACTATAACCACTGTATAAATACGTGAATCCATCAGAATGTTTCACATGAACATGACTCTTATTTTCATCACTGGAAATTAAGTTTTGATTTTCTAACTGCTATTAAACTTGGTCTTAAGGAAAGCTTTTCCTAGGTGATGGTATCATATGAGGCATCTTCTAATCTTTATTGAGTGAATAACATTTTAATTTCAAATGAAATTATATATAAATGATATAAATACATAACAGGTGCAAAACTTACAGCATAAATTGAAATGTAAGTGCTGTTATTTTCTGCTTAGACTTTAAGGTCCTCAAAAGAGATAATGAGAACATGCAGAGGTAAGTTAAAAAAGAAAATAAATCTTCTGGGTTTTTTTTAGTTGTTGTTGTAATGAACAGCCATGTTCTTTTTATACTAAACTCTCGGTCAGACTAGAAAATGACATAAAGTAAATAAGAATTTAAAGTAAGAGTGGAAATTGTCAAATAAAATTATTTGAAGTTATGTCGATTTTAAACCAAGGGTTACACCCAAATAAATATATGGACCCTGCATTATCGAAAAGAATAAATGAATAAATTAACACTATAGTAGTGTTTGGGGAAACATAACATATGTATAATCTGTTTTGTTATGATGTGTATTTTCTTTTATTGTGTGTTAAAACAAGCTGTTGCACTCCGTTTAAGTAAGAGCTTCTATTAGGTCTTGGGAAAACTCATTCTTCCTATCTATGCAAGAGGTTTACTTTCCTCATGTGTATTAAAGAGCTTATATAATTCACATCCTTTTTGGTTATATATTGTGTTTTTTTTAGAACTGGGTGATTAATGCTCTTTATTTATTTATTTTTTTTTGCTGGCTTTTCTTTTTTTTTTTTTAATATGAAATTTACTGTCAAACTGGTTTCCGTACAACACCCAGTGCTCATCCCAACAGGTGCCCCCCTCAATGCTCTTTAGACTAAAACGATAGATCTAAACCACATACCAAGTTTGGTTTTTACCTCGTATCTGATTTCAGTGCACCTCCAAAGCACATCTCTTACTTCTCGTCTTTGTTCCAATCTGCAAAGTTATGACCTAGTTAATTGCAACACATTTTCTGTATTTTAAAAATTCCTCAAAGTACTTTACTCACACAAGTATGCAGTTTTAAGTCAAATAGCACTCTTCGAAGTCAGTGTCTCTCAAACTTGGCTGCACATTGTCAACATCTGGAAAGCTTTAAAAACCTAGGTGCCCCCTTCACACTTTCAGAGAAGTCTTATCACACTCTCAGAGAATTTCATATAATCCGTGTGGTGAGTGGTGCTTTGGCATCAGGATTTTTTCACAGCACCCCGGGTGATTCCAACGTGCAGCCAATGCTCGGAACCACTGTTCTAGGAGTTTACATTAAACAGAGGCAATTTCCTGCAGCAACTCCCATGACTAACAAGATATGATATAACAACATTGTCCCACTAGCTCTTATATTTGGGGGATTCACCAGAAACAGAAATTGAAGTTGAGAGGGCGAATTTCATCCACACGGAGTGTAGTCGTGTTTCGAGAAGAGCCAGAATTTCAATCAAATGATGCTGAGTAGAATTGCAAGCTTTTGTTGTCGCTGCTGTTGTTTAATTAGCTAAAATTAAAATACTTCCTAAAAGACAGAAAATTCTACATCATCGTTCAGCAGTGTGAAGCTGTTTAGAAGCACTTTCTTGATTCGGATTTATAGGGCAAAATTGTAGAGGCTTATGACTTCCTATGTGCCATCTGGAGATGTGCCACCAGATGGCATGTGGGTGGCAGTGATCATATGGCTTAAATAGAAAATTTCAAATGAATTTCAGATAACTAAATCAAAGAGATTATATCATGTTTCCCCAGAGACTCATGATTTTTCTATTGAGCTAGAGCTATATTAAGTCAAGCCGAAAACTAAATTAAACCCTGGCGATTATATGTTAAAGAGTAGCACCCAGCTCTGATTTAGATGTAATTTAATTGAATTATTTCTACAATGTTTTCTCAAAGTATTTAATGTACTTGCTCGCATACAAAGGGCTTATAATAAAAAGCAATAGCTCCTTACTCCCCAGAAGAAACCAGTCTAACTGTTTTTCTGTTGGTGACTTACGTGTTTCTTAATTTGTCTACATGGTACATGAGAAAAACCAACATATGTGTAGAAGTTAGCAATATTTTCAAAAACTTTAATGGCTGGCAACTACTGTTTTAATGTAACACTGGATCTATATCTAAACTAGAGAAGAAGTCATCCTGATTTTAAACTGACTTCTCCATGATATTACTCTACTCCCAGACCCCATATTATACCTCTTTGAGATACTCAAAGCACTACACATTCTTCTGTTCTTGACAGAAGTCTCTTGACTACCATTGACTTCCGTTTTCTGCTAACTGGTGCTTGTCTCGTACCTTATAATTAACTACCCTCTGTTTATTTCGCTAATGTAGAAATTGGTGTTTTGCTCCACATAACTTTCCAAAATCCAGTGGTGAGAGGGGTGTGGGCTCACTGAGTATATGAAGACCATTTTCTCCCCAATTAGGGAAAATTTTACCTACAAAAAGGGTTGGACTTATTATATTCCAAGATATTGCTACTAGATGTTTATGGTTTAATCATTTGATCCACATAGAAAAAGTGGTGTTTCCACCAAAAGTTTTAGCAAGATTTTAAATGCATTTCCAAATTTTCCTTTAGCATACTTTCTAAAAAGTTTTCAAATTATGAACCTTGATCCATTATGTTTCTGATGTGTTATGACCAGAGGAAACCTTCCCTCCTTCCCTCTCTCTCCTTCCCTCTCTCTCTTTCTTATAAATATGTATAGATATGTAATTCACAAAAATTAAAAATATTTTAAAATTCATTTTTCTAGAACATTGATTTTTTTATTTATTTTATTTTATTTATTTATTTTTAAGAGACAGAGCATGAGCCGGGGGCGGGGTGCAGAGAGGAGAGGGAGGAAGATAGAAAATCCCAAGCAGGCTCCCCGCTGTCAGCACAGAGCCTGATGTGGGGCTTGAACTCGAGAACCTTGAGACCATGACCTGAGCCGAGATCAAGAGTTGGACGCTTAACCGACTGAAGCATCCAGGTGCCCCTAGAACATAGCTTTAAAAAAAAAAAAAAAAAAAAAAACAGATTTAAACAAAGAATCACAGTTTTCCTCCTGAATTATAAAATAATTTATTTAAAATAGTCAATCAAGAAAAAAAAGCTGCATGAGACAAGGAAACAACAAAATCTACTGGGGCTACTATCCAAGCAGAGGTAGAAACACCACATTTTAGTTCCTGAAAAAGTATGGAAGTTGGTGATGGTGCCAGAGCAAATAGGATAGGAAAAAAAAAAAAAAAGGTTAAAAACCCATAAATACCACCTACAAAACTAGGTTTAAAACTATTTTTAAAAATACCCCAAAATTGGGGCGCCTGGGTGGCGCAGTCGGTTAAGCGTCCGACTTCAGCTCAGGTCACGATCTCGCGGTCCGTGAGTTCGAGCCCCGCGTTGGGCTCTGGGCTGATGGCTCAGAGCCTGGAGCCTGTTTCCAATTCTGTGTCTCCCTCTCTCTCTGCCCCTCCCCCGTTCATGCTCTGTCTCTCTCTGTCCCAAAAATAAATAAACGTTGAAAAAAAAAAAATTAAAAAAAAAAAAATAAATAAATAAATAAAATAAAAATACCCCAAAATGAATGGTTAGGGACAGACTACTTGTCTGCAGCCTACATAGTATGACTATATTAAAAAGTGGAGACAAGCAGATAAGAGAACAGTTCCCAATCACTAATAGATTCTCTAAAGAGTGGTAGGCAAATTTGAGAACAGGTAATGAAACTGGGAACGGGGGCACCTGGGTGGCTCCATCGGTTAAGTGTCCGACTTCAGCTCAGGTCATGATCTCGCGGTTCGTGAGTTCGAGCCCCGCGTCCGGCTCTGTGCTGACGGCTCGGAGCCTGGAGCCTGCTTCCGATTCTGTGTCTCCCTCTTTCTCTGCCCCTCCCCCACTCGCACTCTGTCTCTCTCTCAAAAATAAATAAACTGTAAAAAATAATAATAAATAAAATAAAGAGAGAACTCCCTTCTTTAAAAAAAAAAAGAAACTGGAAATGATCTTTGTACACTCCAATTCACATATAAAGCAAAGGGTCCTTGGTGAGATCTGAAATTGCTGTAACAGTCTAGAAAACAACCAACTAAAGCTATCCTCAAGGACAAAACTTCACATTGAGAAGAAATCGTTGAGAGAAGAAATCGTTGAGAGTGGAATCCAAAGTAACAAAGAGACAATAGCGGTGAGGAAGAAAGGTTCAGAAAAAGTAAGTGAGAGAGGGCCATTCCAACTCTAATTCTATGATGTTAAAACTCAAAAAAAAAAAAAAAAAAAAAAAAAAACTAATGATGATCCTTGCTAGAAAAGACAAGGAAACTTGGCCAAGTGAAGCAATCTTGAACTCTTTTCAGGTGTTTCTGAACAGCCAATCCTAAACAATTGTGTTAGAGCATGGATTTATTTTTGGCTTGATCTCTCTTAGTTGATATCACTAAATAATTATGCCTCTAAGTCACAGCATAATAAACTCATTGGATGCAGAATAAAGGCAAAGATAATCCAACATCCTTATAATAATAATTCTTCTAAAAAACTAAAATAACAGCATCACAGATATTATAAACTATAATTCAATAAAACCTTTAAAAAACAGAAAGAGAGACTTGGAACTGCATATTGAAAGGGCACGTTATGTTTCTGGAGAAATTGACTTGAAACAGCCCAGCTTGAGACATTTACTAGTAAAGTTATTCTACCGCAGAGAAGTGAGAAAAAAATCATCCAGGAAAAATCACTAAGTCAAATCACATTATCATCAGCCATTTCAACAGCAGTACCAAATATCAAAAGTGAGAAAGGAGCAACATACTTAAGATACTCAGAGAAAAAGTAAACCTAGGATTTTATATTTAATCAAACTGATTTTTCAATTCACAAAACCTACAAACAAACTTATACAGAACTATCACATGGAACCGTATGGCTGGATAGACATTCATATAAAGACTGGTGGTGAGCTTTAAACTGAGTTTTACAAATAACCCAGTGAAGAAATGGGCAGAAAACATGAATAGACACTTCTCTAAAGAAGACACCCGGAGGGCCACCAGGCACATGAAAAGATGCTCAACGTCGCTCCTCATCAGGGAAATACAAATCAAAACCACACTCAGATATCACCTCACGCCAGTCGGAGTGGCCAAAATGAACAAATCAGGAGACTATAGATGCTGGAGAGGATGTGGAGAAACGGGAACCCTCTTGCACTGTTGGTGGGAATGCAAATTGGTGCAGCCACTCTGGAAAGCAGTGTGGAGGTTCCTCAGAAAATTAAAAATAGACCTACCCTATGACCCAGCAATAGCACTGCTGGGAATTTACCCAAGGGATACAGGAGTGCTGATGCATAGGGGCACTTGCACCCCAATGTTTATAGCAGCGCTCTCAACAATAGCCAAATTATGGAAAGAGCCTAAATGTCCATCAACTGATGAATGGATAAAGAAATTGTGGGTTATATACACAATGGAGTACTACGTGGCAATGAGAAAGAATGAAATATGGCCCTTTGTAGCAACGTGGATGGAACTGGAGAGTGTTAGGCTAAGTGAAATAAGCCATACAGAGAAAGACAGATACCATATGGTTTCACTCTTCTGTGGATCCTGAGAAACTTAACAGAAACCCATGGGGGAGGGGAAGAAAAAAAAAAAAAGGAGGTTAGAGTGGGAGAGAGCCAAAGACTCTTAAAAACTGAGAACAAACTGAGGGTTGATGGGGGGTGGGAGGGAGGGGAGGGTGGGTGATGGGTATTGAGGAGGGCACCTGTTGGGATGAGCACTGGGTGTTATATGGAAACCAATTTGACAATAAACTTCATATATTGAAAAAAAAATTAAAAAATTAAATAAATAAATAAATAAATAAATAAACTGAGTTTTACCATTGAACTAAGAATAATATTGAATGTTGTTCAACACTGAATACTGTTGTACAAGAATAGAATATACAATGGCTATATGCTCTAACAATTTTGATAAAATACAAGTGTAAAAAAGAAGACTAGGGATAGAGCCTATGAAAAATTAACAATTATAATAAACATGTTGATTCCCATATAGTTGTGGCCATGAATAAAATGATATAACTTTAAATTAAAATCTAGTGAAAAGAAAAGAAGGAAGAGATTAGCTAATTCCTAAGTTGTTCATAGGAGGGAACCAATATTCTATAACCAAAAATAAGAGAGCTAACAGTATTATATAAAGGTGCTTATAAAAAGATATCAATTAAAATCAAACATTCCTAAATACTCAAAATATACCCTACTTATATTAAAATAGACAAACAATGGAAGAATAAACTTAATCTATTAAATGGTTCTGCATAGTAGGTGATAAAAAATAAGATAAAGGGGGAGAAATAAAAGGGATTCTTTTTAAGTACATCTTGTTTTCTGTAGTGGATTTTAGAACCATGTAAATATTTCATATACCTATAAACCAAAACTAATTTTTATTTTCTTTGTAAATTTATTTATTTGTTTGTTTTGAGAGAGAGAGAGAGCTGGGGAGGGGCAGAGAGAGAGAGAGGGAGAGAGACAGAATCCCAAGCAGAGCCCGACATGGGGCTCAATCCCAAGAACCGTGAGATCATGACCTGAGCCAAAATCAAGAGCCAGATGCTTCACCGACTGAGCCACCCAGGGGCCCCTCAAAAATAACTTTTAAATCCATAGAAATAAACATTTTAAAAAAGAAACTATATTTTTTACCCAACTGATGCCCTCACCACACAGTAAAGTACATTAAATTAAAACATTAAACAAAGTAATATGATTGAACATCCCTAGTGAGATATAACTTCAGTAAAAATGTAACTTCAGGAAAATCTTAAATTGTATTCAGCAATCATACTGTGAGCAATAATGACAGTATTATTCTGAGGCTGGTGTGTGTAAAAACAAAGGAGGGCTACTTAATTCTGTCATCCTCTGTGTCCTTGAGAACTGAGATTGTTGGCATGGGAGAAATAAATATGTAAGATAACAAGATCAGGTAAAAATTCTGTAGACCAGTGTCATTGATGGTAAAAGCCAAGTGATTAAGCCAATAGCAGTGAAGCCCTTCAGGGCCCAAACTGTGGTCTTGAGATGCCTTTTCCCGTTCAAAGCAACCAGGACTACGTGAATATCTAATTCTATATCAGCGGCAGGAAGTATACCAGATGAACCTGAAACAACTTGTCCTGACAAATAGAACAAAAACAATCAGCGACGACTAGTGGCGTGGCAAAAGGGAACAATGACAGCTATGGGTGTGGTAAAAAAATAATGTCACAAATCAAGAGTCAACCTGAAGAAGGTCCCACTGGGCAAAGACAGACCAAAAGACCGGAACATCAATATGGATGGTAATGTCAATGGATTGAAACATGAAATATTTTCAAGCTCATCAATTGCCAATACGGGCATACCTCATTTTATCGTGCATTGCTTTATTGCCCTCTACAGATATTCTGTGGGGTTTTTTTTTTTCCTTTTACAAACTTAAGGTTTGTGGCAACCCCTCATGGAGCAAGTCTGTGGGTGCCACTTTTCCAACAGCATTTGCTCACTTTATGTCTCTATGTCACATTCTGGTAATTGTCACAATATTTCAGACTTTTTTGTTAGTATTATATTTGTTATGGCGATCTGCAATTAGTGATCTCTGATGTCACTATTGTAATTGTTTTGGGGCCCCATGACCTGCACCCATGTGATGGTGAACTTAATCGATAAATGTGTATCTTCTGACTGTTCCACCAACCAGCCATTCCCCTCTCTCTCTTCCTCTACTTGGACCTCCTTGTTCCCTGAGACATACCAATAACAAAATTAGGCCAATGAATAACCCTACAGTGGCATCTAAGTATTCAAGTAAAAGGAAGAGTCACATGCCCCTCATGTTCCAATCAAAAGCTAGAAGTTATTACGCTTAGTGAGGAAGGCATTTTGAAAGCTGGGATAGGAAAAAAGCCAGGCCGCTTGCACAAAACAGTTAATTGGCCAAGTTGTGAATGCCAAGGAAAAGTTCTTGAACGAAATTAGAAGTGCAACTCCAGTGAACACACAAATGCTAAGAAAGCAGCCTTATTGTTGATATGGAGAAAGATTTAGTGGTCTGGATCGAAGATCTGATCAGCCCCAGCATTTCCTTAAGCTGAAGCCTAATCCAGAGCAATCCAGAAGATCTAGTTAAGATGATCAATGAAGGTGGCTACATAAAGAACAGATCTTTAATCTTTATATTGGAAGAAGGTGCCACCTAAGACTTTCATAGCTAAAGAGGAGAAGTTGGTGCCTGACTTCAAAGTTTCAAAGCACAGGATGACTCTCTTGTAAGGACTAATGCAGCTGGTGACTTTAAATTGAATTCAATGTTCATTTCCATCTCAAAAATCCTAGGGCCCTTAAGAATGCTGCTGATACCACTTTGCCTGTATTCTATGGATGATGCAACAAAGCCTGGATGACAGCACATCTGTTTACAACATGTTTTACTGACTATTTTAAGTCCACTGTTGAGACCTACTGCTCAGAAAAAGGATTTCTTTCAAAATATTACTGCTCGTAGACAATGCGTCTGGTCACCCAAGAGCTCTGACGGAGATAGACAATGAGATTAATGTTGTTTTCATGCCTGCTGATACATGGATTGAGAAGTAATTTCAACTTTCAAATCTTGCTATTTAAAAAATTCATTTTGGGGGCGCCTGGGTGGCTCAGTCGGTTAAGCAGCCGACTTCGGCTCGGGTCACGATCTCGCGGTCCGTGAGTTCGAGCCCCGTGTCGGGCTCTGTGCTGACAGCTCAGAGCCTGGAGCCTGTTTCAGATTCTGTGTCTCCCTCTCTCTGACCCTCCCCCGTTCATGCTCTCTCTCTCTCTGTCTCAAAAATAAATAAATGTTAAAAAAAATTAGAAAAATAAAAAAAATAATAAAAAATTCATTTTGTAAGAATATAGCTGCCATAGATAGTGATTCCTCTGATGGATCTGGGCAAAGTAAATTAAAAACCTTCTGGAAAGACTTTGCTCTTCTAGATGCTATTAAGAACACTTGTGATTCATGGGAAGAAGTCAAAATATTAACATTAACAGTTTGGAAGAAGTTGGTTCCAACTCTCATGGATGACTTCGAGGGTTCAAGACTTCAGTGGAGGAAGTAACTGCAGATGTGGTGGCAATAACAAGAGAACTAGAATTAGAAACGGAGCCTGAAGGTGGGACTGAAAGGCTGCAATCTCATGGTAGAATTTGAGTGGATGAGGAGTTGCTTCTTATGGAGGCGTAAAGAAAGGGGTTTCTTGAGATGGAATCATCATCTTGAGCTGGTGAAGACGCTGCAAAGATGGTTGAAATGACAACAAAGGATTTAGAATATTCCATCCACTCAGTTGTTAAAGCAGCAACAGGGTTTGAGAGAACTAACTCCAATTTTGAAAGGAGTTCTGCTGTGGGTAATATGCTATCGAATAGCATCATATGCTACAGAGAAATCATTCATAAAAGGAAGAGTCCATTGACACTACAAACTTCATTGCTGTCTTCTTTTGAGAAAATTGCCATTGTCACCCCAACCTTCAGCAACCACCACCCTGATCAGCCAGCAGTCATCAACATCAAGGTGAGACCCTCCACCGACAAAAAGATTGTAACTTACTGGAAGCTCAGACGATGGTTAGCATGTTTTAGCACTAAAATATTTTTAATTAAGACCTGTACACCGGTTTTTCTAGACATGATGCTACAGCACACTTAACAGACTACAGTATAATGTAAACATATATTTCATACAGACTGGGGAATTAAAAAAAAATCATTTGACTCACTTCTTTGTGATATTTGCTTTATTGCAGTGATCTGGAACCAACCGGCAATGTCTTTGAGGTATGCCTATGATAATAAAATTGGTCACCACTAGGGAAACAACTTATTATTTTGGAAACCAATGGGCAAATTAAAAATACACAAATATATGTCTTACTCTTCGAGCATGAAATGAACTATTCAGTAACCAAATGATAGATGAGGGGAAATTTCTGCTTGTAAAACTGTTCCAGTCAGTAAGTGAATAAAGAAGGATAGACTAGCATCATTTTAAAACCACTAATGAGTTGTTGGATCCAGGCACTGAACACTGGTGAAACCTGACATCACAAATAATCACAATAACAATAACAACAACCTGAAATCCATTATGAGCCTCTTGGTGGAAAAATACACCACCGCCTTTGAAGTGTTTGTGAAAACAAAATTGAACCTTGATAAACTTTTTCTTTTCGCTACTAATTTACAGGACATACAGAAAACAGAGGGACAAAGTAGCTAAAATCACAGAGAAACAATCTGAAAACTGAAGACAATAAAGAATGTTCGAAGGAGCAAGAGAGAAACAATAATTACTGAGAAAAAAATGAAATATATTGAACTTCTCATTAAAACCCATGGAAGCTACAAGGAAATGGCATAGCATATTTCAAATGCTGAAAGAAAACTATCACTCCAGAAGTCTATATCTGGCAAAAATATCCTTCAGGAATGAAGAGGAAATCAAGACATGCTCAAATGAAGAAAAACAAAAAAATTGTCACCAGCAGATTAACCTTAAAATAATGGTTCTGAGGATCTTCGCTATACTGAAGAGAAATGATAAAATAAGGAATCCTGAACTATCAGGAAAGTGGAAAGGAAATGGTAAACAAAAATAAAAGTAAATACATGTTACGTCTCTTCTTGTATCTTATATATTCTGTTTCATGGATTGAAGAATATATTATAACACAGTCTGGTGTGCTTCAAAATGTGCATAGAGGAAATATTGAAGACAATTTATTGTAAACTGGAGAGAAAATAAAGGGATTTAAAAGGTTATAAGATTATTATACTTGACTTGAACTGGTAGAATTATGACAACATTAGTCGGTGGTAAATTATGTTTCTGTAATGTGATTACTAAAACACAAATAAGTAAAAACAAATCTACACACACACACAAAAAAATCTACACTCAAAAACATAAAAGTCAGCAAAAATGGAACTCTAAAAATAGCTCAGATAAACAAGAATACAAGAACAAGAAAACAGAAATGGAAAAAAAAAAGAAAACAAACAGAAAACAGAAGCAAAATAAAATGATAGATTCAAACTCTAGCATAACAATAATTAGACGAAATGTAAATGGTCTAAACATGCCAATTAAAAGACAGGGGTTTGGGGCGCCTGGGTGGCTCAGTTGGTTAAGCGACTGACTCTTGATCTCAGCTCTGGTCTTGATCTCAGGGCTGTGAGTTCAAGCCCTACAAACGAAAAAAACATCAAATGTAATGGTCCAGACAAGTTGAAAGTAAAGGGATGCAGAAATGCATACCATACAAACATTAATAAATATAATGCAGGCATAGCTATATTAATATTGGATAAAATAGACTCCAGAATTACCAGAAACATAGAGAGACGCTGTATAATGGCAAAAGGGTCAATCTATACTAAGAAGGTATAACAACACATAGTTTGTGTAAGCAACAGACAACAGCTACAAATATGTGAAGCAAAACACGATATAACTGCAAGGAGAAAGAGAAAAATCCACAATTGTAATTGGAGACTTCAACGCCCCTCTCTTGACAATTCATAAAACAACCCAAAATATCAGCAAGGATATAAAAGAATTCAAGAATACCATTAACCAACAGTACATAGTCGACAGTTATGACACAATTGACCAAATAACTGCAGAACACATATTATTTTCAAGTCCCCGGAGAGCACATACAAAGAGTATATACTGGGCCATGAAACAGACATATTTAAAAGAATTGAAATTGGGGTGCCTGGGTGGCTCAGTTGGTTGAGTGTCCGACTTTGGCTCAGGTCGTGATCTCACAATTCATGAGTTCGAGCCTTGCTTCGGGGTCTCTGCTGTCAGTCCGGAGCTCACTTCAGATCCTCTGTCTCTCTTTCTGCCCGCCCCCCGCCCCCGCCAGTGCTCTCTCTCTCTCTCTCAAAAATAGACATTGTGTAAAAAAAGAATTGAAATCATACAGAGTATCTAGTCTAACCATAATGAAATCAAAGTAGATATCAAAAAAAAAAAAAAAAGGAAAAATCTCCAAACCCTCAGAAACTAAACAACACACAAATAAATAACATATGAGTCAAGAAGAAAGTCTCAGGGAAATCAAAACATATGATGAACTGAGTGAAAATGAAAAAAAGAACATAGCAATTCTATATCCATAGCCAAAAGTATGACTCTTTGAATGATGTCAGCAGGAACACCAGACGATGAGCCTCCAAAAATTGTCTCCTCATTAAAAGAAAAAGGTAAACATTGGCAAAAGGTGCCAAATTAACTTTTCCAGAACTCTGAATAGTAACCAAAGGCTTGCAATAATCAGGGGACTGTTTATTCAAAAACAAAACACTTTCTGGATCTTAACTTGTCCTGGTTTCATCCTTCTCTTCCCAGGACCATGGAAACCTTGAAAACAAATAGCCCCACCATCATAGTGAAAAGCAGCAGCCTAATGGGTAAGAGTGTAGGAAATGGTGAGGTGTTGGTCAAAGGGTGCAAACTTCCCGTTATAAAATGAATAAAGCGCGCCATGGTGATTATTGGTAACAATACTGACCTATATACTTAAATTTGCTAAGACACGAGCTCTTAAATGTTGTCCCCACAAAAAAGAAATGATAACTATGTTGGGGGATGGAGGCGTTAACTAACAATACTGTGGTTTAAACTTACAGGATGTTATATGTCAATTATATCTCAATAAAGTCAGCAAAAATGAATTGTATTTCTATACATTTGTAATGAACAATCCTAAAATGAAATTCAAAAAACAAATTATTAATGACAGCATCAAAAACAATAAATAGGAGTAAGTTTTACAAAACTGTGGGAACTTGTCCACTAAAAGTTACAAAATATCGTTGAAAGAATGTATACATGTTATAAATAACTGGAAAGATATCCCATGTCTAAGGCTTGGAAGATTTAATATTGTTATAAAGCAAAACTACCCAAGTTAAACTACAAATACAGTGCAATCCCTATCAAAATTCTGGCTGCCGTAGTTTCAGAAATTGACAAGCTAATTGTAAAATTCCTATGGAAATGCAAGTGACCCCAAAAAACCAAAACAATATTGAAAGACAAGAACAATGTCAGAGGACGCTCACATCCAGATTTCAGAAATTACTACAAAGCTACAGCAAGACTGTATTGTTCCGGCATAAAGATAGGCATATATATATGTATACATGTACACATGTATACATATGTATACACACATATATACATATATACACATATATACATGTACACGTATATATGTATATATTCATATGTGTATATGTATATATACATATGTGTGTGCATGTACATGTATACACATGCATATATGTGTATGTGTACATGTATATATGTATATATGTATATATGTATATACATATATATATGTATATTTGGTATATACATATACCAAATATGGTATATACATATACATATACAAATATATATATATTTGGTATATACATATATATGTATATATATACATATATACATGTACATATACACATATATACATGTGTGTGCATGTACATATACACATATATACACGTGCATGTATACACATGTGTATATGTGTATATGTATAAATATGTACATGTATATATGTACATATGTGTGTATATACATATGTATACATGTGTATGGAAAATACAAATGAAAACCATAATGAAACATCACTTCACATACACCAGAATGACTATGATTAAAAAAAAAATAAAAACAGGGGAAAATTGGAATCACCCTACATTAGTAGTGGGGATGTAGAATAGTATAGGTAATTTGGAAAACAGTTTGGCAGATTCTTGATAAGTTAAACACAGAGCTATCACTCCTTGCTATATACACAAGAGAATTAAAAACATATGTCCACACAACTTGTACATAAATGTTCATAGCAGCATTGTTCATGATGACCAAAAATTCAAAATGTCCATCAATCAATGAATGGATATACAAATGTAGTATATCCATACAGTGGAATATTATTTGGTCATAAAAAGGAATAGAATACACTTATACTTTCTACGATATGGATGAACCTTGACAACATGCTAAATGCAAGAAGCCAGACACAAAAGGTCAAATTAGTCTGAATCCATATATAGGAAATTTCTGAAATAGACAAATAGAGATTTAAAATAAATTAGTGCTTTCCAGAGGCTGGAAAGAGGAATGGAAATGACCGTTAATGGGTACAGGGTTTCTTTTGGGAAGACTAAATATTTTTTTTATTTTGGAATTAAATAGTGGTGATACTTGAGCAACTTTTTCAATATACTAAAAGCCACTATATTGTGCACTGTAAACTTCATAATGTAATTTTTATTGTGAATTTTAAAATGTGTGAATTAGGGGCGCCTGGGTGGCGCAGTCGGTTGGGCGTCCGACTTCAGCCAGGTCACGATCTTGCGGTCCGTGAGTTCGAGCCCCGCATCAGGCTCTGGGCTGATGGCTCAGAGCCTGGAGCCTGTTTCGGATTCTGTGTCTCCCTCTCTCTCTGCCCCTCCCCCGTTCATGCTCTGTCTCTGTCTGTCCCAAAAATAAATAAACGTTGAAAAAAAATTTTTTTTAAATAAAAAAAATAAATAAAATGTGTGAATTATACCTCAATAAAAATGCTACGAAAGAAGATACTTTCACAAAATGACCTTAGAAAATTAAAAGCTCGACAAAAATAAATGCGCTGCCTTGGAATAAAATAATAAAATCGAATGTAATAAATAGAACAAATAATATTAATCTGGACCTAGCACTCACACCTTATACAAACATTAACTGAAAGTTAATCATGGGCTTAAATGTAAAACGGAAGCTATAAAATTTTTACAACACAAAATGGGAGAAAATCTTTGGGATTGAGGACTGTGTATGAAGTCCTTAGACTTAATACCAAAATGTACGTAAAAAGGAAAATTTGTTGGGCACCTGAGCGGCTCAGTTGGTTGAGCATCCGACTCTCTCTCCCTCTCTCTCAGCCCCTCCCCTCCCCTGCTTGCTCTCTCTCTCTTTCTCTCAAAGTAAATAAATCAACTGAATAAAAACTATAAAAAAGAAAAAAAGGAAAATTTGATAAACTGTACCTCACGAAAACCTAAAATTTTTGCTCATCAAAAGATGTGAAGATTAAAAAACACACCAGAGACTGGTAGCAAATATTTGCAAACCACATATCCAACAAAAGAGAAGTCTTTAGAATATAGGAACATTCTCGAAACTCAATATTTTAAAAAATCCGATCCAAAAAGGTAAAAAGACAAAGAGACATTTAGTCAAACAAGCTATACGGATAATAGAAACATGAATATCGCTAGCCACTAAGAAAATGCAAATTGAGACCACATGAGATATAGCTACACACCTATGGCTAAATAATAAATAAATGGCTAAAACAAAAATAGTGACAAATGCCTGTGAGGACGTGAGAATCCTCACAGGTGAGAATGCAAAATAGTACAGCTTCTCTGGAAAACAGTTTGGCAGTTTCTTGAAAAAGAAAACGTGCAACTACCATACGACCCATCAAATGCACTCCTGGGCATTTTTCCCAGAAAAATAAAAACTAATGTTCACGCAAAAATCTATACATGAACGTCAATAGTAGCTTTACTCGCAATAGCCCAAACCTGGAAATAACCCTGATGTCTTCCGATGGGCACATGAACGAACGACTCTCTAACGTCCATTCCATGGAATCCTACTCAGCAATAAAAATGAACACACTATTGATACAGTCAACTTCTTGGATCAATCGCCAAAGAACTATATTGTGTGCAGAAAAGCCAATCCTAAATGCTTAGTCCCTGTATGATTCCATTTTTATCGCGGTGTTGAGATGACAAAACTATAGAGATGTAGAACACATTAGTGGTTGTCAGGGCTTAAGGAGGTGTTGGGGCAGGAGAGAAGTGGGTGTGGCTGTAAAGCGCAAAAGGAGAGGAATCCTATGGGGATGGAGACTTTCTCTAACTGAATTGTTATTACTGTCATTCTTGGGGTTGGGATATTATACTCTAGCTTTGCCAGATACTACTAATGGAAGAAACACAGGATCTCTCTCTATTATTTCTTACAGCTGCGTGTGAATCTACCATTACTTCAAAATGAAATATATCATTTTTGAAGAGGAGTCTAAAGACGTATCTTTCATTTGCATTGTAAGAGCCTTATTTACAGGGGGACTCAAACAAAAATAAATTTAGGACATCGGTGACAACTTGGGAATTTGAACACGGATTGGACATTTGATTATATTAAGGAATTATTGTTAAAAATCATTCGTTGTCATAGTTTTCTTCTTTTCATGTTTACGAAAAGGTTTTTTTTTCTTTAAAGATCCATACTGAAATACTTCTGGATGTAAAGATATCATGTCTGGATTTTGCTTCAAAATAATATGTGATGGGAGGTAATGGATAGACCAAGATGCAAGGTGTATTCTGGGTTGATGATTACTGAAGCAGTATGCTGGGTACATGGGGGTTAATGTATTTTTCTCTTAAAATATACTTTTGTGCGGGTTTAAATATTTCCATAAAAAAACATGCAGTTTTAATGAGCCACAAGCAAAAAACATCTATTGCCAAAATCAAGAGAGATTTTGAAAGTAATCAGTGACTGGGTTTTGCTTTACCCCCAGTGAGTCCTGTCTTGTGCAAAATCAAGCACATACTGAACAACAACAACAACAAAAAATTAGAGGAATGTTGCTTATACAAGTCTCCTCCCTGTGTCTTGTATATACCATGTCAGTCTCAGTTTTACATAACCTATTTTCCCCACCACTCATATCACCCCACTTACCAAGTTGCCAGTTACCCACATTCTAGCCATCTGTCTTCATTCACCCTAATAAAGAGCAAATGATGCATCTATTGATAATATTCGTAATTAGTTTAGTTTTAAATTAATAATAATAACAAACAGCTGTAGTGGAACTTGTTTACTAAAGAACACTGCCATTTTAAGGCATGGTCACCATGCTGTTAGGGTTATGGAAGGACCTAGACCCAAGCCATTCTTAATCACCCAGATCATATTCTTTTCAGAGACTCAGAAAAACTATACCAGTCTATCACGCTGAGAGAGTTAACTAAATTAGCAATTCTCCAGAGATAAACCTACTAACAATACAGGGGGAATAAGGCAAGAAAAGGAATGAAGCAAGAAACTGCCACGTTGGCATTTTCATTACAGAGCCAAATTCAACTGAATTGTATTTCAAATCCTATCGTAGAGCAACGAATAATCTTATCATAATGGAAGTTTGTATGTTTGGTTAAGAACATTTATCAAGATGTGAACCCTTGTTTATTGTCTTGCTTGAGACAGCAAGGATTCTAGTACGGATATTAAAGAATAAGACAGGGACGCCTGGGTGGCGCAGTCGGTTAAGCGTCCGACTTCAGCCAGGTCACGATCTCGCGGTCCGTGAGTTCGAGCCCTGCGTCAGGCTCTGTGCTGGCAGCTCAGAGCCTGGAGCCTGCTTCCGATTCTGTGTCTCCCTCTCTCTGACCCTCCCCCGTTCATGCTCTATCTCCCTCTGTCCCAAAAATAAATAAACGTTGAAAAAAAAATTAAAAAAAAAAAAAAGAAGAAGACAACGTAATCTGTGCGTTGGGCTAATGATTCCTCCAGAATCGTTGTAGCTTTTGAAGATGTTGGGTCACTCTACGCTCTAGTCATATTTTTATAGAGGATTTAATTTCCACCAATTCTCAGCATTGTGCTATAAGGATGAATGGAGGTTATTTTTTCAATGTTTATTTATTTTTGAGAGACAGAGAGAACGCAAGTGGTGGAGGGGCAGAGAGAGAGGGAGACACAGAATGTGAAGCGGGCTCCAGGCTCCGAGCTGTCAGCCCAGAGCCCGACACGGAACTCGAACTCACAAACCGTGAGATCGTGACCTGAGCTCAAGTTGGATGCTGAACCAACTGAGCCACCCAGGCGCCCCAAGGAATCCATCTTATTGAGGAAACCTGGAGAAAGTTAGCTAAAGAACTGCCAATTACACAAATGAGCTGATTCCTTATAAAAGAGACAAAAAAGAGACACTACGTTTATGAAAAGGAATCACAGAAGATCAGCAAAGCCTCTGAGGAGCACAGTTCATACATCTCTTTCTCCTAAAGGATGCGGGGCTTATACAGATGTCACACGTTGAGGACTCTCAAGAAGTCAACCTTGAAGGATGCCTGGGCGGTGCAGTTGGTTAAGCCTGGTTTCAGCTCAGGTTATGATCTCATGATTCGTGAGTTCGAACCCGGCATCAGGCTCTGCACAGACCGTGTGAAGCCTGTTTGGGATTCAATCTCTCTCTCTCTCTCTCTCTCTTTCTCTCAGCCCCTCCCCCACTCACACGGTCTCCGTCTCTCCCAAAAGGAATAGACTTGAAAAAAAATTTTAAGTCAATCTTGATAACCCAGTTCATTAGCAATATCTCTATTCATATTCTTGCAATGTACTTTACTGTCTCTGGTCAGTGCACTCCTACTATCCCCCAACTGTGTAATGTGGTGTAAACGATTTGCCACACTGTAAATATAAGAGTTGGAAAAGATACTTAGCAACAATTTATATTGGTTCCAGTCTGAATAGATACATACCCATTGTGGACCCATTAGGCTACTAGTGAGTCTAAGTATCTCTGGGCTCTCGAACCCCAGGCCGATCCACCTATTATAGCCAAATTGCAAGTTAGGTTAAAAGTCTTCCCCTACAGGGGCGCCTGAGTGGCTCAGTCGGTTAAGCGACCGACTTCGGCTCGGGTCATGATCTCATGGTTTGTGAGTTCGAGCCCCGCGTCGGGCTCCGGGCTGACAACTCAGAGCCTGGAGCTCACTTCGGATTCTGAGTCTCCCTCTGTCTGCCCCTCCGCTGCTTGCACTCTGTCTCTCGCATTGCCTCAAAAATAAACAAACATTTAAAAAAAAAACACAAAAAAACGCTTCCCCTACATAAGGCAACAAATGTGACATTTGACTCATCCCATGCAAAATTATCAAAGCAGGAAATGTTCCCGTCAATTCATGTATGTTCATCGTACTTCAGGTTCTGTATCATTCCATTGTATCTCCAGTGGGAAATAGTTAAAGAAAAAATAGACCTTGTAGCTTTTAACATTTCTTCCAATCACCTACGTTAATGTGACAAACGCTAATCCACGGATTAGAGTACAAATCTCTTTTCAGGACATTACTCATTCCCTTTTGATTAATTTCTCCAGAAACAGACATTTCCATCTGCAGCTTTTGGTAACAGTGGCTATCGATACTATGAATTTTCCACTAAGTTTTTTCTTGCATCAACTGTGACCTTGTCAAATAACTGAATAAAAAGTAACAGTACAAACAAAACAGGAATATACTTGAACACAGTCTTGCATGCAAGAAAAGAACGACTCCCAGGAGAAGCAGTGAAGACTGATGTTAGAACACCGGTGTTCATGTCAGCATCTCAGGTTTCCACCCCTGGGTCTTCAGCAGCTTGTTTTTCGACCCTAAGCCAGTGACTCCTTTCAGGACCTGATGTCCTGCTTTTGGGAAATAACAGAGCTGGATGTCCAAAACTTCAGAAGTTTGGGAATCTCACGTTTTGATAAGAATTTGATCCAGTAATTCTAAGACAGAAAATATGCCATTTTTGTCTCAAAGCACTGTCATTTGTTGTATTACCCACACGCGTGAAGACTTTCACTTGAAAATACTTATTAAAAATTTAGGGGTGCCTGGGTGGCTCAGTCGGTTAGCGTCCGACTTGGGCTCAGGTCATGATCTCACAGTGTGTGAGTTCGAGCCCCGCGTCGGGCTCTGGGCTGACTGCTCCGTGCCTGGAGCCTGCTTGGGACTCTGGGTCTCCCTCTCTTTCTGTCCCTCCCCTGTTCGCAAACTGTCTCTCTCTCTCCCTTGAAATAAATAAACATCAAAAACAATTTTTTTTAAATCTACTCTAGGGGCACCTGCATGGCTCAGTCGGTTAAGCTTAAGACTCTTGATCCCAGCTCAGGTCAGGATCTCACAGTCATGAGTTTGAGCCCCACACCAGGCTCTGTATGGATGACACAGAGCTAGCTTAGGATTCTGTCCCTCCTTTTCCCTGCCCCTCCACCTCTTGTGCTCTCTCTCTCTCTCTCAAAATAAATAAACCTAAGAGAAATAAAAATCTACAATATGCTTGGCTATGCGATAAACATTACAGAGAAAACACAAAGATGCATGAGACCCGGATCCCTCCCTTATGGAAGCTTACTTGATAGGATACAATAGAGGGTTATTGTATATCTGTTTTTAAATGTATTTCTCACACAGGACAAAAGAGGATAAGCATCAGGTGAGAAGCAGATGGAAGGAAGAAGTTCCATTCAGCGAACAGGACCATGAAGGGCTTCGTGGAAAAGGTGTTCTTGGACCTGGGTCTTGAAAGATTGCATAGATAGCAAAAGTGGAGAAGAAACCAGCCATAACTGAGTAAACAGAGGCAGAGGGTCAGGGAGCCAGGAGGACTTCCTGGGATGCCGTGGCAATTTTTGTGTGTTAAAATTGTCATCAGAGTGAGAAATTGAGGGCAGGGAGAGTAGTCACGTTTTATCGGAAGCAGCGGTTTTTGCTTTGTGGATTCTGACTCAGAGGGTCCCTACAGAACATACTCACTTTTTCTGGGCACTGCTGTGTCAGCCTTTTCTTTATTTGGATACATTTCACTCTATTATTTAAAACAAACTCTGCTTGGCATTCAGACACTCATTGTGATGGAAGTAATTACGAACTTTTGAACGGATAGCCATTTTTTAGCCTAGTCCTTCGACAACACAGCGTTACATTGATAAAATGAGAAAAGTACGTGAAGACAATTCAAATTCAGGAAATGCTTTGTATCAACAAAGTATCATGGTCTACTTTCCACGACAAAAAGTGACGTCCTGTGTTAAGTCCCGTGGAGTGTCAATTAGTCCGGGGCATGGTGAAAAATACCATTTCCTGTCGTTTCTATTTTAAAATTTGTTAGCCCTCTTGGGTTCATTAATACTTGGTGGCACCGATTTTCTGAAACAGTTTGCAGCTCAGGAGCCCTAGCCCTCGTGTCCCCCAATATTAGAGGAAAGCGATCATCTGACTGCAGTTTAAATGATATCCTAGGCGCGCCTGGGTGGCTCAGTCGGTTGAGCATCTGACTTCGGCTCAGGTCATGATCTCAATGTTCCCGAGTTCGAGCCCCACATCGGGCTCTGTGCTGACAGCTCAGAGCCTGGAGCCCGCTTGGGATTCTGTGTCCCCGTCTCTCTCGGCCCCTTCCCTGCTCGTGCTCTCTCTCTCTCTCTCTCTCTCAAAAATAAATTAACATTAAAAAAATTAAAAACAAACAAATAAATAAATGATATCCTGCACATGATTAGTTGTGGTTTATCATCTTCCATTTTTTCTATTCCTTTTGGAAAACTGTCATCCTACAAATATACTCAGTAGACAGGAGTCTATGCTAAGGCATATATGCTTTTGTCCCACTCCCTCGAAAGGTGAATTAACATGGCTTGGTTTATTCTGGTTGCTAGGTTAAAGACTTTGTGGGAGAATGTGACAAATGCTAAAAGCCTTCCCTGTGTGTGCGTGCGTGTGTGTGTGTGTGTGTGTGTGTATAAGTATGTATGTCTGTAGGTGAGGCACATGACTCTATTTGATCACATCCTTTCTTCCATTTAATTCCAGAAGCTGAAGTCTGGTTTTCAAACAGTACAACTCCAAAATTCTCAACAGGTTTATTTGGAGGGGACTTCAGTACATTCAGCAAAAAAAGGGAAGAAGAGGGGTAAAGGGAGACTA